>NW_024704766.1:3498366-4818996 GCF_018977255.1 Callorhinchus milii | reverse complement strand
ACACAGTGCCCCAGCACCGCGGAGGGCAGGAAGACTGCATTGCCAACCAGATAAGAGATCGTATGTTACGGGAAAAGTGTGATATCAGGGGGTTGGAGGAAAAGCGTTGATTGGGATAAGAGTGGACAATTTTCACATCCTCGCTTCTCCACCGCGTGACACTAACGGCAGAGGAAGATCATAGAGCCATTTAATAATCTCGATTTACTGAGCGTGAAGCACAAAGCATTGGAGATCGCTGTCAAAAATTCCGTATTGATTTACTGTAAAAATCACAGCGACCCTCGCAGCGAAACATTAGCAAGCTGCGAGGAGATGTCCGGGGACTTTCATCTTCGTACAAAAGCGCACAGTGCGATGGGCGGGGGGGGGGGGTGGAGGGGGGTGTGGGGGGCGGGCGGCGCGGGATGAAAGGGTTGGTAAACCCGGCACTGTGTAAAGCGAGAGCGCAATCTGAGTGCTGATTTATTCAGGACCAGGCAGTCGGACTCTCTGCCCTTTGATAGCTTGAGTGTTCAGTCTCCATCACACTTCAAAAGAGGACCCGGACATTTCGCGATTCACGTCCGCTTTGGTATCTCTTCAAAGACGGCTCCGACAAGACGCACAGGCCGTGAGGAGAGATGGGGCGGGTGCGCGGGGGGGGGGGTGTTTGATGAAGTTAATGATTACCAACAGCACAGAACAACAGCGACGATGTCAACAGCAACAACTTGCATTTACACAGCGGTGAGGGTGACATCTCTGAATCTTATCAACTCCCCGGTAACTACCACACTGGTGGGGTTTAATTGGAAAACTGGAACTATAGTGTTTCACAGTCGGGTGGACGTACCACGGGATTTGACACCTGGCAGTGTTCCTCCCACCCCCCTCCCCACCACCACCCCACCCCACCCCAACCTGAGTTGGGGGTGGGAACCGAGGTGGAGAGGGAAATATGACTGAAGGCGCCGTCAAAGAGAAGGTATTTTATTAAATGTTCTTTGATCCCTGAATCTCAGAAGGACACTGCTGTTCATTCCTTTCATCCCCACACACACATACACACGCGCACACACACACACACACACACACACACACACGCGTGTTCCTGTCACGCATACACACTTTGCCATCCAATCACACACACGCAGATTTAGAGTTCTCCAACGTAAATTGCTATAGGACTCTTGAGTTGGATAGAGTGGTGGGAGTGGGGCTCGTGTTGCCATGGAGAACAGACAACCCGCTGAGACAGAATTCAATGTCCTCGATGACATGGTCGCCTGATTTCCTATCTCTCTCCGACACTCAAACCTTCTCCTCAAGTCGCTCGCTCGATCCCTTGTTCGTTCAGTCTCCGCCGTCACGATTTCAAAAACGTTCCTGTTGGCTTCCAGGCAATGCCGTCACCGGCCGCACGTCAGTTGACTGGTGGATCGCTTTCCCGGGGGTAATAACCTCTCCGAATAATAATAATTTGGTCGCTCGATCCGCGACTGTTTGCGGGACGCCGCTGTGCACAATCAATGACCGCCGTGTTTCGCCCACAAAATATGCAGTCACTTTACAGCCGTGAAGCCGCTTTGAGATGGGTGGCTGGGGAGGAAATGAGGGTTGGGGTAGAATAGCAGGTGTGATGGGGGGATTGGCGGCTGGGATGAGGTGAGTCAATACGTCTCGAAGATGTGATAAGGCGCTGAACCAAATGCAAGCATTATTAATATTATTATTATTATTTTTATTATTATTATGAGCTTTGTGGCTTAATAAATAAAAAAAACTGCGAAAGAAGAAGATGTAATTCTCTTAAAAGGTATCCCAGAGGGCATGCAGATAAAAAAAAACACAATTAGCAGCCTATTTAGCAGTTAAGATCAAAAATAAGGAGATGAAAGAAAGCATTTTAAAAGGATTTAGGGACGCACGGCAAGGAGATTATTCGAAAAGGTGTCAAAAGTAGAGCTCTGTTTGACGAAAATTCTTCAAACAAAACGTAATCCACGCTTAAAATTGGAGAGACAAGTCTTTAGGGGGATATTCATCGCAGATGATATATTAAAGCAAAATCGACTGGAGATGGTAATAATAATAATAATAATCCTTGCATTTGACACCTTATCATGTCGTTGAGACGTCTCAAAGCGCTATACACCAGACTATACCGTAAAGTGAATTGACCGTGTATTTCGTGGGCGAAACACAGCCGCCAATTGCACGCCAGCAGCGTCCCACACAAACAGTCGTGGATTGAGTGACCACATTTATTTGTCTATTTATTATTTATTTATTTATTTATTTTGGACCTTTAATTCATTTATTTACTAACGATGTTTCTGAGGGCCCTTTTCTCCGCTCGCTTCACTGCGACGGATATTGTTTAAGTAGAGGAACAAGGCCAAGCAGCTGTGGAGTTGGTACACCAGCCAAGCTGAAATAAATAAGATATCCGCGGGTCTGAAACAGTGCCCTAACATTGGGAGGACGTCCCAAAGCTCTTCGCAGCGCTTAACAATAGTAATACTCATCCTTGCATTTAATATTGCATTCCTTACTCCACACAGAGCCTAATAATAGTCCCTCCAAAAACCAAAAACAATAATAAAAATTGGTCATTTTCAATCTACGACTGTTTGTGGGACATTGCTGTGCGCAATTGGCCGCCGCGTTCGCCCACAAATATACAGTCAATTCACTTCACAGTGTGTTCTGTGAAGCGCTTTGGGACGTCCTCCCAACGTGAAAAGCGCTATATCAAATGCAAGGATTATTATTATTATTATTATAATATAGCGCCCAATCAAGTCATTGAGATGTCTCAAAGCGCTTCACAGAATATAGAATAGAATCGTCGAACGGAACAGCTCTTCGCGCTTGTGACGGCTCTTTGGAAGAGCTACTCAATCAGTTCCACTCTTTCCCCGTAACCCTGCAATTTTTTCCTTTTCAAGTACCAATCCAGTTCCCTTTGGAAAGTTGTTATTGAATCTGTTTCCACTATATTTTTATACTGCAAAGTGAATTGACCGTATATAGATATATATATATATGTGTGTGTGTATATTGTGTGGTTGAAATGCAGCAGCCAATTGCTCACAGCAATGTCCCACAAACAGTTGTGGATTGATTGACGAAATTATGGTTATTATGATTTATTTATTTTGTTTGAAGGAATTATTACCCCAGAAAGCGATCTGTCGATTGACTAGCAACCGTTAATCCGACTTGTTGCTTGGTAAACAGAGGCGTGTGGAGTAAGGAAAGTTGCCTAAGGTTTCGTCCCGTCAGGGAGTTGAACCCAGATTCTCTCTCTTGCGAGGCGAGTGCTCTCAGCTACAGGATTTACTGTGACGTACACCGACTGTATTTTCTGGGCAGTCAATTATGCACATAGTGATGTCCCACAAACAGCTGTGAAAGTTAATGACCGGTTTTAATTTTGTGGGGTGCGGGTGGGGGGTCGGGGGGGGGGAATTGTCACTCAGGACACCAGGAAAAATAACATTGAACTCCCCGCTGGAAAACAACCAACTTGTTGGAAGAGACGTCGTTAAACCAAGTCCCCATCTGCCTCTTCAGGTGGACGTTAAAGATACTGTAGCACTGTTCGAAAAGAGAAGGGAGTTTCTTCCGATGTCCTGACCAACAGTTCCCTAAATATATATCTGTCCCAGTCATTTGTCGCTTGGCTGTTTGTGGGACGTTGCTGTGTCAAATTAGCTGCAATGCTTCCCTACGTCTGTAGAGTCACTACACACGTGGAAATGACCTGTGAAGCACTTTCAGATGTTCTGACACCCTAGTGCTACGGTGAATGAAAGCAGATTTAACCTCTGGCCGGTTTGCTGGGTGACTTTGCTCAAGATGTTATTGCACAACTCTCTCTCTCTCTCTCTCTCTCTCTCTCTCTCGTGCGCTTCCCGTCTACAGATCTGCGAAGCATTAGCTGTGGTAACAAGTCTGCGGCGTGTGCTGATGTTGAGAGATTACACCACACACAGAGAGAAGCCACCACATGTCAAAGATCCCATGCGCTGTTCGAAAGGAGAAGTGAGCGAGTTTCTCTCTCCCGGGGTCCTGGCCAACAGTCCCTGAAATAAAAGAGGTCACTCACTTTATAGTTGTTGCTGGGGCGATGCTGATGGGGCGATTGCATTTGCCATTCAGCCCCACTCCTGTTTCCGTGTTTCTACCGCTAGGTAAACAGAGGCGTGTGGAATAAGGGAACGTGCCTTAGGTTTCGCTCTGCCCGGGAATCAAACCCGGGTCCTCTCGCTTGCGAAGCGAGAGCTCTAACCAATACCTGACATCATTGCGTGGCAGGATGAGCTCCGAAGAGCTTGCGGTCGGTTCCACTTGATAACCAGCTGCCAGGAAGCGCGGAGAGCGACGGAGACCAGCTCATCGTGTATTTTACCCTTCTCGCCCTCGTGGTGGGGGTGGGGGGAGTCTTCCCACTGCCACGTCCAGTCTGAACCCGGGGAACCACGACACCCACGGGAGGCAAAACAAGCCCAATTCCGTGGCGCAAAGACCTCCGAAACCCCCGTGGAACGTCATTCCCAACAATCGGAACGGTTAGGCACCTCCGGCTGGCGGCACAGAGAAGCGATCAGACACGCGGGAATAACGACGAGGCCACAAAAATCCATAGCACAATTAGTTAAACAAAACGATCCCGGGTCGAACGCCTTCCCTCCTCTCATTAGGAACACTTTCAAACTCATTTGCCTAACGTCAATGTGACAGCATTTTCATTTGCTTTGAAATCCGGATTCGTGGCCAAACACCAATTACTGATCAATTTTCCCCTCCAGTAAATGCTAATGGCGTTTAAGCCAAACTGAGCACGAAAACTTGCAACGCTGCTGACTGGCGGGACTTGCACGCTGGTGCTTCACAGCGCGTTAAGAGGGTTGAAATTCATTGTTTATTGCCAGGAATCGCTGCTTTTTTTTTAACCAAAAAAAAAAGAAAATCTCGAGCGGAATCGACTGACGTTCAAAACGGTGAGCAATCAGGGTCTGGGTCACGACCGGCTGCACCTCCATTGCCTCCAATTTCAAGCGTTAAATGGACTGTTGATGGAAAAGAGCGACTCGTGTCAAATCTTGCTTCCTTTGAAATTTCGCCCACAAAACCCTCGGCCGATTCACTTTACAGTGTATCCCGCGAAGCGCTTGGAGACGTCTCGACGACGCGATGAGGCGCAGCGTCAAAAATGCAGGGATTATTATTACTTTTATTATTATAAGTATCATTTAAGGGTTATTATTATGTTATAAATTGATAACTGGGAGTATGGGGGAAGTGTGTGGGGTGGGGTGGGGTGGGGTGGGTTTGGGGGGCGGGTGGTGGCGGTGGCTTTCTAGTACATGTTGATTCCCAGTGGGAATTTTTATTAACGAAACCAACGTATCAATCAATCCATGGAAGCTCCTGTCGGACTCGGTCTACTTTAACCCTAACCCTAAGGCTAACCCTAACCCTCCGGCTTTGCCACAGGTTGTCAGGCCATTTGTCAACACGAAAGGAATTCCCTCACGTGGAAGAGATTCCTCATTCGGATCTGGGAAGCCCAGGTTCAACAACAACAACAACCGCAACCTGAATTTACAACGGCCTCCTTCTCCCAGGCTAACGTCTCGGAGCCAGGGTGGGACGCAGAGGTAGTCTTCAAGGCGGCATTGATAGACAGATTGCGGGGAGGCGGGGGAGGAGGCGAGATAGAGGGAGGGAATTTCAGAGATTCCATCAGTGGCAGAGTATCTGGAACGTCCACCTGAACAGGCAGACGGGACCTGGGTTGAAGCTCTCATCATCTAAAGGACGGCACCCGTAGCTCTCCCCGCACTCCCCCAGCACGTCAACAAGTCAGTGTAGACTTGTGAGCTCAACACCCCCCCCCCCCCCACCACTTCACCCCTTCGAAATAAATCCAGACACGAGGAACATTTAACTTTTTATTAAGAAGACAAGAACGCTTCAGTAGTTTTTTTTTTCTTCCTGTAAAAATGGCATACATGAACTTATACAAAAAATGTGCATGGGAACCATATGACCTCTATTTAATACACAACATTGCCCATGTACACCAAAGAAAGAAAATGACCGAAGCAAAACAGCTTTTAGTGCCTAAAGATCGAACCTAAGGGCATTTAAAACACAGCAAGAATCTTCCGATTTATTCTGGGGAGAAATTCCTTCCCGGGATTAGTTTTTTTTCATAGCATTTCTAGAGCATCCCAAAGTTACTTAGCATTTTTTTTTAGAGCACGGCACACTCTTAAACACAGCCGTAATTTCGCCCACAAAACATACAGTCAATTCACTTTAGAGTATATCCCGTGAAGCGCTTTGAGACGTTCTCAAAGACGTCGTGATAAGGCGCTGTATCAAATGCAAGGATTATTATTATTATTATTATTATTATTAACTTTCTTGCAAGAACCGACTTTCAACCTATTGATTGAAAATTGAAAATGCGAGGGATTATTAAAACTCCTGATAACTCGGACCCTGGCCACTCAAGTCATCACGCTGTCAACATCCTCGGCTGCACATATGCTTAACTCGTCACTCCGGACAACTCACCACTGAGCCCTTTCCACTCGGCGGTGTTGAGCAATCAGGAGTTTGCGGTATAATAATTGATATCTAATTTATTGCCAAATTCCGGACTGTCTTGCAAATGCAACGGAAACGCAGAGTGAACCGGGAGGAATTTTCTTCCAGACTCAAAGTCTCGATCATTTTTTTTGTCAAACGTCTTTGAAGGAAAATTAAAAAAAAAAGCAATTTTGCACATTACCTGCGATAGATAGATAAGATAGATAGATAAGATAGATAGATAGCACGTGACAAAACCCAATTGCTTTTGAACTAACTCTGTACAAAGTAATACATATCACAATTAAAACAGTGCACTGCGATCTTTTTTTTTCCAACAAAAAAAAAAGGCTTCACTCGGGGGAAGAGGGGGGGGAAAAAAAAAAACATGTACAACTAAAAATAAAAACACACGCGCTGGATTTTAACACGTTTTTTTAATCGATGTGTGGGGGGCATGTCTTCTTTGCACTTCACCTGAGATGCAAAAAAAGCCTGTCACAACACATTCCTGAGACGTGGCAAATCTGTTTTGTATTTTGTCTTAAAAAGAAATCGTCAAATAAAAGGCTTACACCAGTATCACTGCTACACTGTGGAACAAACCGAACTAAGGAGGTTTAAGGGGGTTGAGGCAGGAGAGGTGTAGCGGAGAGATGGGGAGAAGAGGGAAGGGGGGTGAGGGTGGGGAGGGTGGGGGGGATGGGGGGGGATGGGAATGGGTGGGTTGGGAAGGGGGTTAAAGTGGGAGATGTCAAAGTGGAGCTGACTGTGAATGCGAATGGCTGTCGACCCCTGAAATTCACCCCACGGAGACGGTTTTTGCCTTGAAATTTAAAAGGGGGCGCAGGATTTCGCCCGGAAAATTTTCCGACCCGTTCCCGACTTGGAAGCTGGATTAACCTCTTCCTTTTATCTAAAAAATCCCCCCCCCTCCCCTCCCCTCCGTAAAAACGGGTTTCAAATGAATGCCATTTCCCATGATTAGGTGTTGCCTTATAATTTTTTTTGCCACAGTCTCACACACACACACACACACACACACACAGGTAGACAAGACAGTCTCACAACACAGAGTCAGAGACACAGTCACACACACACACACACAAAAAGTCTCAGCAGGCGAGGAATTTCGCGGCCTTTGGGTGAGAAAATATGAAAACAGCGACGAGACATTAAATCTCTCTCTCTTTTAGTGTTTTCAGCGCAGCCCCTTCGCCGATGGGCTGCGGAAATCGTTTTCTTTTGTCGGCAGATCAAACGCAGCTGCGCTTGTGTTGCCGAGTACCCTTTCGCAGACGCTCGAAGCGGCTCCCGGTTTTGCGTCTATCTGGGAGCCTGGCGAGGTGCCTGAAGAAAGACCTTCCTAGTCTCGTTTGAAGTAAAACACGGGGTCCAACCGTGATAACATCACCCTGCGTCCAACTGCCTTGCCCCTTTTTGTTTTAAACGCTCACTGGATTCGCCAGACTCCCGGCGAGTCTGTGAATTCCAGCACAAACAGAGACCCTCACTCCCTATCTCCTCCTTTTTACCCCCTCCGCGTAATCTAAAAGCGATCTGCATCTTATAATCTTATAATCTTATAATCTCTGACCCCTCCCTCCACACACACACACACACACACGCACACACACACGCGCGCGCGCACACACAGAGCAAATAAGAAATTTAAACCTAATGAACACTTTTCCATAAAGCTAAGTCACATCCGAATCGGACTGTGCATCTGTCAGTCACGGGACCACTTCTGTCTCATTATATCCCTTCGCTTGCAACTGTGCTGGGCGAGCTCGGTTGTTACGAGACTAAGTTATCTGAATGGTTTTGTACTTTAAATTGATTACGGGGTGGGTGGGGGGTGGGTGGGGGGGGTGTTGGCCGGAGGAATATGGAACGATCATCAAAAATGCCAATGATTTAAAAAAAAAATCACAATTCTCCCCTCTTCCCTCTCCTCCTGACACCCAGGCGAAAGATAAGAAAAAAAGAGATGTAGCCAAGATTTTTGATCTGATTTAGCACCTCCTTTCCTTTAAACTTGCTCTCCCTCCCTTTTTGATGCTTATTCAAGAGAGGGGTGGGGGTGGGGGGTGCATATTAAATGCACGATACACAAGGAACTTCTATTAAATACTACAGCCTTCTGTACAGTGTTTGATCAATTTTAATTAAACCTTTTGTTAAATAGATTACAAATAGCATTATACAATGGCACGAGGACTAAGCCACAAGGATTCAGTGGCTCGGTTCAAAAAAAATAAACCACACACTATTTCTCAAGAGATCTGTACAGACAGTCCACACAGTAAAGCAGTGTATTTTTCTTAATTTTTTTTAAAGAGAGGTTCTTGAATATAATAAGCCCCGCGTTGTGACTGAGAAAGGAAAGGGATAAAATAGGGCCTTTTAAACCAACGGCTGTTCTTGATGGGTCAAAAGATTTTGAGTCACTCCAAAGTTCAATGCATGCCATTGGGCTGCCTCTCTCATGTGTGCGTGTGCGTGTGTGCGTGTGTGTATATGTGTGTGTGTGTATATGTGTGTGTGTGTGCGGAGAGGGGTAAAGAGAGGTGGAGATGGGGGAGGAGGGGAGAGAAGGTGTGGGGGAGAAGGGGGAGTTGGGGGGAAAGCACCCTTGCTGACAGGGAAATCACGGAAGTGGACAGATACCCTTTTTTTTCGGTTGTTTTTTTTTCTTGGCAAACAAATTGGTGAGAAGTAAGGCCAATTTGGGAGAGGGAGGGAGAGAGAGAGAGAGAGAGAGAAGAAAAAAAAACTCAATGATGAGATTCCTTGTTAAAAACAAGAGCCGTCGGAACAAAACTGGGTCGCAACTGTGATGGAACTCCAAATCTGTCCGCTTGCTACAAAGGCACAGACCTCAGCTGTCAGGTCTGGTTAGGTTTAGGGCCATCATTAACCGAGTTGCGTCAGTTACCCAGAACACAGAGAGACAGTTTGAGGTACCCTACATCGTACAGAGAGAGAGAGAGAGAGATAGAGAGAGAGAAGCGAATGAAATCAAGACTAGATCTCGCCGCAAGAAAGCCTCACTTGCAGAAAAGTGCCCCCAATCCATCCGTGTCCCTCTGCGTAAACCGAACTGCCCCACCGGCTCACCTCACCTCACCTCACCTCAACGCTCGCGGAAAGAGAGAGAGAGAGAGAGAGAGAGAGGAGAGGCGAGAGAGAGAGAGAGAGAGAGAGAGAGAGAGAACTTGTCAACGCGAATACCCCCCCCCCCCCCAAAAAAAAAGGAGACGAGAAACTAAACAGAAGGGGGAGGGAGCATTTGTTTTTTTTTTGTGTGTGTGTGTCAAGTCCGTGGAGCTTCCGAAATGGCAATTCGATAAAAGGCTGGAGAGTTTTTGCAGGGAAAACAAGGCACGGAGTTTTCTGCAAATGAGATGCTAAACTAAGTCCCCAAGTCTGGCTAGGCGTTTACAGAGGTGTCAAACCGTGGAACTCAACGAGGTCTACACACACCGTTCCCCCACCCTAACCCCTAATCTACGCAGTGTCTCGAATGTGACCGCAGGACTGTACTAAACCGTGACTTCTTTTCGACAGTTGGACACCTCGGTGGCAACTGTGCGCTCTCGCTTCCGCTTTAGATGAAGTACTCTTTCTTCTCCTCGGAGTTGTTGTGCCCGCCCTCGGCGTTGATGATGGCGGTGTCGGCGTCGGCGGCGTCGTCGGCCCCTTTGGCTTCGTGCGTGAAGTACGTCCCTGCGAACGATCGCGAGAGAGGGGGAGAAGGGGAGAGAGAGAGAGACCGTCAATGCAAAAACCCCTCACGGATGTTTGCGCACAGATGGGTCCCACAAACGGCCACGGAGTGACCGACCATTTTATTTTATTTGAGGGATTGTTGGCCAGGACACTGAGGGAGGGAGAGAGAGAGAGAGAGAGACGGAGAGAGAGACGGAGAGAAGGAATGAAATCAGACTAGATCTCGCCACAAGAAAGCCTCACTCCCCCACAGCGCTGCGCTGGATTGTCAGCTCAGACCGTGTGATTCCGAGTCCGAATGTGGGGACTTTTCTGACTCGGGAGGTGTGTGTTAGAGAGAGAGAGGGAGGGAAAAGGAGAGAGAGAGAGAGAGCGCGCGCTACCTGTTGAGCCAGTCTGACGCACAGAAGCACGAAAGCGCTCCGAACAAAATATCGGGAAGTAATCGCGCTGCGGGTTGTGTGTGTGGGAGTTTGCGCAGGACACCACGGCTGTCTGAGACAGAGTTAGGTGTCAGGAGAATGGAACGAGGGCGATGTACAAGGCACGTAAATTAGCGATTCGCAGCCACTGCTGAGACACAACACGGCCAATCCTTTCACTGGCTGAACGCAAACTGACGATCGCCCTGAATTACAGCCGCCGTTAGGAGTGCCTTCCTGTGCGCGTCTTATCATGACACACTTGCAGGGAAGCAACAGGTTTCAAAACCTGAATTAAAAAGTTGCGAAGGTTCCCCCTCCCAGAGAGACCGTTTAACCCTCCTGCCACCTCAGCCGCGGAATAAATCCGAGACTTGGGGGGGGACTTGGGGACAGTCAGCCCCTGCTCGAGAGTATCCAAACCAAGCCGAGAATTCCAGTGCATCCCAACTAAACACGGAAATCCCAGAGATGGGATGGCTGGAATGGAACCCCCCCTCTCTCTCTCTCTCTCGCTCTCTCTCCTCGGAGAGAACGCATCCCGCTCAGCTAATTACGGAAAGCATTGAAAGCCTTTCACGTCGAGAGGACGTCCCAAGGCGCCAGACAGTCAGGGGTTTGGATCTGGGCAGGGGGTTCGGGATCAGGAGGGGGTGTCCGAGAGCACCATCCGAAGGCGGTGAGTGAGCGAGTGAGTAAAAACCCGGGCAGCGGCTCAGTGGACAACGCAGCGAGAGCACGCGCGAACCGAAGGGGCAGGGAGTGGGGGAAGCGGGGGGGCGGGGGGGGGGGGGGCGCGTGGGGAAGGGGGGAGTCCCGTTCCTTTGCGGCTCACCTTTGTGTCTCGCGAAGTATCGTCCGAGAACAATCAGCAGGCACAGAATGGCGAACACCACCACGGCAACCACCCCACCGATCACGGCGTGGTCCACAGACCTCGGCACCTCCGTGCCCGCTCTGGGGTCTGTTAAAGAGTGGAAAGCGAGAGAGCCTTTGGGTCAGACACAGCTGGTTACCAAGAAAGACTTTTAACCCCCCCCACCACCATCCCCCGCCCCCTCACCCCCTCCAAACCCGTCGCACTCATCCCCGTCAAACCGCTCGCATTCAGGGCGAGGAAATCAATGCACAAAGATATAATCTCCATTGTCCGTCCACCGCTCTGTTACCGTAGACTTGTTTTCCTCGTGTGCGCGTGTGTGTGGTTTTTTTTTGGCCACACGAGCGATACATAAATCCGCACAGTCAAACCCCAATAATAAGATGAATCAGTTCCAAAAGTCAGGGCTGTCATCTCTTGATCGCAGGAATCCAGCACGGAGTTAGACAGCAGCAGCAGCGGCGATAACTTACATCCGTCTCTCTTCTGCGTTCCGAGAACATCGGTCTCTCTTAAAAGAACCGTTTGGGAAGCAACAAAGCAGCTTAAATCTCGGGAGCCACAGCACTAAATGAGATTCAACCGCAACAGGTTAAAACGCACGAGCGGTTGAACGGTTCTGGCTGACGACCGCCCTTAAAAGTCACGGCAAAAGGGAAAAGAAAGCAACTACGTTATAAAGACAAGAGGACCGCAGCTGCACAGACTGCTCAGGACGGGCTTTAAAACGTGACTGCAACGGCGAGAGAATAACCGCCAAACTCTGAAGTCGTTTTTTTGCTTCGCATCACAGTTACGTCCGAGCTTCAATCTCTCCCGATAGGAAGCACTGCAATCCGTCTTACGACCGGTGCAGCGGAGAGAGAGAGAAAGAGACAGAGAGTGAAAGAGAGAGTAAACGAGAGCTAGAGGGCAAAAGGATGGATCTGCACTTAAAACTGTCCACGTTAGGAAAAAGCGCGAGTGTTTATCAGTTCGCTTTAAAGGAAGATTTTATATTTGATTGATCCGGCTAACAGAAAATTCTTCTTTCAAGGCTGAAGACGGTGCAGAGAAGCTGTGGGAGTTTTATCGATCAGGTTCGGAGGAGTGTGACAAGGAGAGGAGGTTACGGTGGTCTCTGGGGGAAGAGAAGTCCAATTCATCAGTTTCTACACAATTTACACCTTCTAGGTTCCCATCAATTACTTTCTAAATTAATAGCAATTGATTCGGGTGCATTAACCTCTTGAAAAATGCTTTGGAACGTTACAAAAGAAATCCATTTATTATTGTGCTTTTTAAATTATTATTGTTATAATGTAAAAATATGTGCACCAGTGTTTTCTGTCGGGTGATGGTGGTGGGGAGAGGGGTGAGATGCAATATTTTCATGTAAATTCAATAGAAATTAAAACTCAAAATGGCCATTCGAAACGCCAAATCCCTCCGTGTTGGGAGCACGTGCATCACTGAGTCGCCAGAGCCCTGTCCCGCGCTTTCATCTGTCCTGGTCCTGCCAAATCCTGTCACGGCCAGGTACGTTTCAAGTGTGTGCGTGCTTGCGTGTGTCTGCGTGCGTCCTCTGTGCACTTGCGTCGAGATTCGGTACTCTCTATGCGCGTGTCTTCTCCTGCACCAAGCTCCGTGAGAGCCCATCCTTGCTCGGCTCCGCTGAGGATCGAGTTCAAGATCCTCGTCCTCACTTTCGAAGCTCTCCGCTATCTTGTTCCTTCCTACCTCAGCGACCTGCTGACGCCTGGCCAACCTTTCTGCTCTGCTCCCTCCGCTCGGAAGCCAGTGGTCTGTTCCATGTTCCCCCACCCTGCCCTCTCCACCATCGACGGTTTGGCCTTCATCCTGTCCGCCCCAAATCCTCTGGAACTCCTTCCCAGAGTCTCTCCTCCTCCCTTGCCTCCTTCAAGGCGCGTGTCAAGACCTTCCACTTTGACCGCACCTCCCACAAGCTTCTCACCCCATGGCCCTCTTCCCTCTTGATCCCAACCCCCAGCTCGGGCGCAAAACCTCGACCAGCCAACCCATTCAGACGTCCTCCTGATGTGAAAGGCGCGGTGTAAATGTTGTTGTGCGAGTGTCTGTCTGTGTGTGTGTGAGTGCGAGTCTTTGTGTTGGACCCTTCTAGTTTGGACCTCCTCTCAAACCTCCTTCTGTCTCTGAGACAAACTCCTTTAAAAAACACGCAAACAGAACACCTCCCGCACCTCGACTATGGGCAATATATAGAAAAATTATGAGTGTTTGAGATCGCACAGTCGGCACAGATCCACTCCATTGACCCAGCGCTGTCCCAGAGACAGGGCTCGCGTTTTTTTTTTGAAGCTATAAGATGGCAACAGTCTTCTATCTCAGCAGTGCTGAGGAAATTAGATTTTTGCTTCTTACTCTTTGAAATCTTAGCGTCAATCGATGTCCGGCTGAAAAAATTAGGACGCAGGTTTCGAAACCAGTCCATCGGGCAAGCGACTGGAGTTTGCATTTTGCAAAATAAAAATCGAACGATTAGGAAATTAAGATAACGCAACACACCCCCCCTCTCCCCCCCCCAAATAGCATCAGGTTTGCACCTGTGCATTTACTTAATAATAATATGAATTTACATTACTAATTTATGATACGAATGATAGTATATCTTTGCAGTTGATACAGCGCCTTATCACGTCGTCGTTGAGATTCTTCCCAGAATATGTTGCAGAGTGAATTGACTTGTATATTTTTGGGGCAAAAATTCTTTTTCTTACGCTTCAATTTAAAGTATTCGATATTTACAAATACTGAAACTGTTTTAACTTTTTTTTAAAAATCTGATTCGTTTTTGCCTCCAGGAAAGTCTGAGTTGTTGGAAATATTACTCTTCAAGCCTCGATTCGCTCTTTGTCCTTACCTCCTCTCCAGGAGCCTTCCCCTCTGTCTCATTCCCATTCCGCCTTTGACCCTTGGGAATGCCCTCTCGCCTCTCGTTGTCTTTCTCTCAGCGAAATAATTTTGTTTCCTTTCCTACAGATTCTTTAGCTTTGTACATCGTGGGTTCCTCATTCTCTTATCCGTCCTTATCTCTCACAGGCTCCTTCCGTGCGTAGGTGGGATGCACGGAATCCTCAGTTGGGTTTGGATGCTCCTAAGCCACGGTGATGGGTTTCCGCATTTGTCAGATATTCGGCTCTTCAAAAAAATGACAAGCTCCTGACTCTCTCTTGGCTCTTCTTCCCACTTTCATCCAGTGACACTAGCTTCGTTCCAGGCCATCTGTTGCCCGGGCTTCCGTGTCCCCTCTATGGCTGAGCTCGACCCCTTCTTATTCTCCTGGGGGAGAGGGGAAGGTGAATGGGTCTCCTTGGAGCTGAACTGGTTCCAAAGTGACACGCGAGGCAATGGATCGAGCCAGCCCTCTCTCTGGTAGTTCCTGAGCCAGGCAGGTCAACAGTGCTCCAGGACGTCACAGCATAGCCCATCGGCACATAGGATAAGTTCCTCCAGGGAAAGAAAGAGAGAGAGAGCATATTCCATTCCATTCCAACCATCTATCTCTGGGATTTCCATGTGTGGGTGGGATGTATGGAATTCTCAGTTTGGTTTGGAGACTCTTAGAAACGTGGTGATGGGTTTCCGCGGACACCCGGCTGACCCCTCCCCCCCAAAAAAATCTTCACTTCTTTAACACAGCTTCCTTATCGATGCTAGCTTCTCTTCTGCTCAGCAAAAGGCCATTCCTGATGTTCATCGAGCTCTTTTCTCTGTTGTAACCCAGCATGTCTCAGTACGGCAGCTGAGACGAACTAAAGACCTTCCTTTTGCACCCAAACCCCTCAAAAAAACAACTCTTTTAAACACCAGGAGTTACCTGGCCTATCCACACAACAGCAACATAAGAACATAAGAAATGCTGGACGAAAGAAGACCAAGGTCCTTCTAGTTCACCTGGCAGTCACTACTGCAGCCAACAGAACTGTACACAGTACTCCAAGTACGGTTTCGCCAATGATTTATGCAGTGGTAAGGTTTCGGCTTGCTAATGATCTTTTGATGGATCCCAACATCTGGTTTGCTTCACTCACTGCCACAGAGCATTGTTGGGAGAGCTTCAATTTACTGTCAATCAGGAGCCCCTCCAGCTTTGCAATCTACTATCTCCATTAGCTTGGTGTCATCTGTAAACTTAGCCGCTGTGCTTGCGACTCCTAGTTCCAACCAACAACGACTTGCATTGATCCAGGGTCCTTCACGTAGAAGGATAAACATCTCTGAGCGCTTCACAGTGGCAGGAGGAAGTGGAGTAAGGGTGGGGGGGGGGGGGGGAGGTAGGTTTTGAAGATAATGTAATAATCCTTGCATCTGATATTGCACCTTATGTTGGTCGAGAAGACTCAAAAGCGGTTCGCAGGGTATATGGACGAGAGCTGCCGAGTTTGCAGAGAGAATTTTCTCGCCTCAGAACGCACTCGACATTTCACCTTCAACCCCGTGAAATGCAGACCCACCTGACTGAAAACGCCAAGTTATCTGACTGAACTAATCTGTTAGCGTGGGGAATCTGGCATGCCTTCGCGGTTAATAAACAGCTCTGCAAACTTGAGCAGAATATCTTTCAGCGAGCAGAACATCTCCCATTATTGTTTTCTTCGGGGAAACCTAACGAATTAGAAAGATAACTCTCCTCTCCCTCTCACGTGGGAGCTTTAGATTTCGTAGCCTCCTGACGTTTAATCCACTCGAATCTGAAGGGGTTGAAATCTTAGCACGGAGATACTGCTCTCTTTCCCAAGGTCTGCACTTTGCCTCACTGGAGTATTCTGGCCTTTGCGCTCAAGGGCTTTGGGAGAAAGGATTAATCTCACAAGATGTCAAATATCTCATCATTTTAATGCCCTTCAGAGACACGAGCCTGGGAATGATACTTAACCCCGTGTAAGTCTATTTACTATCAGTCCACTTGTTGGTGAGTGCATGCTCTTGCAAGCAAATTAGTTCTTTTATCCCCCCCTTTCCCCCCCGTAATGCAGCCCAGACTGACCCTGCAGGGACCACAGTAAGCTCGGAGGCTCTGTCTTTTGGACAAGAATTAAACCAAGGTCTTATCTGCCTGTTTGGGTGAACATTAAAGATCTCATGGGGGTCTACTCGAAGGAGAAAGGAGTTTCTCTCTCTCGGTGTCCTGGCCAACAAATCCCCCAAATAAAATTGGTCACTCACTCCACGACTGCTGGTGGGACACTGCAGCGTGCAAACTGACTGCCGCGATTCGGCCACAAGACACACAAGTCACTGCACTTTGCAGTATATCCTGCGAAGGGCTTTGAGACGTCTCCTCCACGTGAAAGGAATTATTTATTTACCGTTAATACCTGCCAAGAAAAAAAAAGGCAAAGGGAACCAGAGGAAGAACAGGACACGGGCCTCAAGAGCCGTGATTCACTTAAAATCTCTGGGCTTTCAAAAGCTCTCGGCAGCAGGAAAAAAAAACACCCAGAAATTAAATGCAGACTTCTCTTTAATTCCATCGATATTTACTCTGGTTTTACGCCTCATCTGCTCTAAAAGGAACCCATAATTTAGCGCATCTGACACAACGCTCACTTGGTGAAAAACAATGCTACTTTTTCCAATGAAGTGCACGGGGAATCTAAATTAAGTGAGAAGGGCATTCTCCCGTGATGAACGAGATCGATGCCTTGCTCCTTGCATTAAACGCTGCCAAGTCACACCAGTTCTCACCAGGCTCCACTGGCTCCCTATCGCCCGCATGTCCTCTGGTGCCCCCCGTTTCACCATCGGCATCCACGCCCCGAAACTCTGGCACACTCTAAACCTCCATCTTGCCCCTTCCTTCCCCATCTTCAGGTCGCACCTGAAGACCTTCCCTCTTTTCTTCCAATAACCCCTCCACTTCACTCCTTTCCTCTACGCTTTCAAATCCCATCTGAACGTCCAGCTCTTTGGACTGCGCCTTCAGCCACCCTTCCGCCTACCCTCTCCTCTCCTCTTGTTCCAAGTCTTTGCAAAGCCACGAATCGTGTCCCCATACGCGATAGGCACTGCACAAGAGCAAATTGCTGCTGTTGCACTTGCCCCGCAATCAGAAACGGTTATTACACTTGGCAGCAACTGCCCTGGAAGCACTTTTGAGACTTTTAGCATCAAAGGCACTGCAGCAAATTGCAAGGATTAACACGGGTCCAGTATTTTTTTTATTACAAATAGCACAATAATTTGAACTAGAGGTATGAATCATTTGTACACGAGGTCCAGTGTAGCAGAAATCCTGCCCCAAGGCCATCATTGGCATCTGTAAAAATAGCACAGGTTTGCCAAGTGCCAAGATATTCAATTTGGGCGTTAGAAACATGACCCATTTTGATGTTCAGTCACTCCTGGGAATAAACTGTAGTGCAAAATGTGCAAGTGGTTGTGTGATCTGTCACCCGTGCTGAGCGTAATCACTGCCAGCGTTTCTCTGACGGCGATGTCTCTACGGGCAGATTTGGTGATGGTTTGATCGTTCTCTGGCCGCAGAACTGAACAGGGGCAGCTGTCAACGCTATGCAGTCAGGCTGTGCGGAGCCTCGGCCGCGGAATACACACGTCACTACACTTTACAGTGTGCCCTGTGAAACACTTGAGACGTCTCGGAGGCGTGATAAGGCGCTGTATCAAATGCAAGGGTGACTGTGAATTATTCTAACTCGACGCCGTGTTATCTTGTAAGCTCTCTGCCTCATTCCCTTCTCCTCGCCTGCTCCTGGTCAGACTTCAGATCGCAGCTGACGACCTTCCTCTTCGACCGTGCCTACGGTCACACCTCTCCCCCTCTCGGTGTCGAGTCCTGCCAAGGTTAAATTTAAACGCGCCGGGACACTGCCCTGCGAGAAGGACGCAGCGTAAATGTACGTCGTTGTAACTCCCAGCTTCAACAAGGCTCACTGATTGAACGTGGAGCTTTGAAAGGCCGCAACTATCCAACCTGGATATGATTGATTTACTGAGTGATTTAGTTTTGTTAATACAAGTGCAAGTTGTTTGTCTCTGTCGCTCTTGTGCTCTCTCTCTCTCTCCTCTCTCTCTCTCTCTCTCTCTAATTTTAGCCTCCAGATGAGAACACTTGAAGACTGCAGATGCAAATCCAGTTCACCGCACACGGGTCGATCACATTTACTGTGCAGTTTTTCGTCAGAAAGAAAGGTGGATGTTATATGAACAAATGCTGGAATAAACGTTACATTCGCCAAACACTGGTTACTGTAAAACTCTTAGCCTCCCTCTCCCCCCACACCCCCCTCCTCCCTCCCTCCCTCCCTCCCTCCCCATCACCCGCTGGAAAGCACAGCCCAACAGCAAACACAGGAAGAACCACAAAGTCACTTGGTCTGGAGGCAGTTCTGGTCTGCTGCCATCCGAGAGGTCACCTGTGTCGCGTGCGCACTCAGTTAACCTTTCCGTGGCCGAGAGGCACTTCAAGAACATTCAAGAATGAGTTCCAGAATCCACAACAAGTTGCAAACCCCCCACCCACGGCAACACAGTTCTCGAGCAAGCCACCCCTTACAATCCACACCCTGGCTTGACATTGCCGTTGAGTTAACCCCGAGCAATCTGATTTCACAACAACAGCAGCAGCAGCAGCAGCAACAACAAATCGCATCTGTACAGCGCCTTTCACGTCTGGAGGACGTCCCAAAGTCCTGGAGAGTCAGGGGTTTGGACCCCAAGCTGTGGGTTGGGATCAGGAGGGCGGGGAGGGAGGGTGTGGGGGGGGGGGGAATAGGAGGGTGACCGAAAGCGCGGGCGAAGAGGAAGGTCTTGAGATGGGCTCTGATGGGACACCCGTCCACTTCGACCGAAGGACTTTGATCGGGTACAGACACGGGAAGAGAAAGGACACGCATGCAACTCGAGACTCCTGTGGGTACAACAGGCTCCCGTAAACGGAACCCAATCCGATTCACAGCAAAACGGACAACGTGTTTACACGGGGCATCGCGACCGGCTTGAGGAGCACCATTAGTAAAACGGCAGCAAAACAAAAAGTTACGCACAGGTTAGTCGGGAGTTAGTGAGTTACCACTACCTCCTACATACAGCCAAATTAAGACTAAGCGGTGTGGACTAAACATGAGCTGTATCTGCATCAAAACATAGTGTGGTTTCTGAAAATAAGACAAAAAGCCACCTGAGTAACAAAACAAGCCTTGAGGAGAGACAGTCAGATGCAGCCTTTAGTTGCGTAGAATAATAGGTGGAGCAAAAGGGCCGGGGGTGGGGTTTGTGGGGGGGGTGGGGGGAAAGAGGAAGAAAAAGTGGGAGCTGTGGATTTGGCCAGTGAACTCATCAAGACAATCCCTCCCTCCTTCCCTCCGCTATTTAAAGAGTGTGACCCACTTTCAAGGCCTAAAGCTCTAGTCATGGACCTACAATTGCGGGTTCATAACAATAACGATAACCACAATCCTCGCATTTGACATAGCGCCTTATCACGTCTTCTGAGACGTCTCAAAGCGCTTCTCTGTCAAGTGAACTGACTGTATATGTTGCCATTGTACTCTCTGCAAAAACCTACGATTTGCAGAGAGCGGTGGAAAAGCATTTTAAAGTCCAGTCCCAATTTGGAAGCCCGATTTCCCAGATGGCTTTCAAAAAAAAAAGGGCTACCAAATTGAGAGCGAATTTGGAATCTTTTTGTCCTCTTTTTGAACCCCCCCCCCGCCCCCGCCCCCCCTCCCTCCACAATTCTGCGTGACTTGATCTTCCAGGTTAAGTCTAGGCAGCCTTTTGGGGCCTTGAGTTGAGTTGGGATGTTGCTGGGCACCAATCTGCAGGAGCTGTGCCAACTGGCATAGCAATTGGCACCCACGGTCAGTGATTATTAACAAGTCAGCTTGGCTCTGTTAACACAAGCTCTTTCTAAACTGGGCTAACAAGGTGCCGTGGATGGTAGCTGGAGTTTGTCATCCAATTATAATGAACAAATTTATGCCAATATTAATGTGTTGCTGCTACTGTAACCCAAACATCCCCTGATCCCCTGTCCAGATGTTCCCTCCGTCAATGAATGAAAGTCGGGGCTATTCGCTCGTGACATCTGCTCTCTGTGAACTGCCTCCACTGTGCATATTTACATAGATTTAAATAGACTGGAAGCAGGCCATGCTGGTGTTGATGCTCTGCACGCACTCCTTACTCCGTCCCGCACTCTTCTATTCCCCTTCTCCCTCTTGTGAACAACTAGCCTGATCTACCCTGTGGAGTCCTGTAGCTCAGTGGTTAGAGCACTCGCCTCACAGGCAAGAGACTCGGGTTCGACTCCCGGCAGGTCAGGCTGAAACCTTGGGCAAGGTTTCCTTACGCCACACGCCTGATAATAATCCCTCAAGAAAAAAAACCCGATAAGAAATTGGTCGCTTCAGTCCACGACTGTTTGTGGGACGCTGCTGTGGGCAATTGGCTGCCGCATTGCACCCAGAAAATATACAGTCAATTCACTTGATAGTATATTCTGTGAAGCGCTTTGAGACGTCATCGAAGATGTGATAAGGCGCTGTATCAAATGCAAGGATTATTATTATTAATATCATCCTAAAGGCATCTATCTGATTCAACCACCACTTTGGGTAGCGAGTTCCACATTCACTACCCTCTGTGCAAAGGAGTTCCTCCTAAATTCTCATTTAGATCCCCTTGTCGCTATCTTACACTTGTAACGGGGAGAAACAGCTTATTTATACTAACTTCATCAAACCCTTTTACAATTGTAAGGCACGTCTGTTAGATGTCACTCGCTCTGTCTTCGTTTCCTTCGTCAGCTCGGCGTCTTGACGCAAGCGGAAATCCAAGCCCCAATTGTGCCACGTTCTTCAAGTCAGCCTTACGTTGGGAGCCATTTTATCCCGCAATTCTTTTTAAAAGAAACCCTCCAGATTTAAAACTGAATCGAAGAACGTTTTCATACTCGTTTCTTTTGTGATCTTGAATTTCTTTCTTTCAACGCAAACTGTCTTCCAGGGTAAGTCTCAAAAACTCCTTGCAAGCAATCAATTGTTGAGGCCCAACACATAGAGGACTTCCTTTTTTTCCCCCCTGAACCACTGAAGCCCATTGAGACGATTTTGGCGCTACACTGAATCCGAGGATTCTCATCGAATTCTTTTAAAACAAAAGAAAGACGACTCTGATTCACCAATTTGCCAAATTCTGTTTGTTCTGAAATGCTAATTAAGAAATTAAGAGTAAGATCTCGGCTTGTGTGGCATTTCTCCCCCATTTCTCCCCCTCTCTCTCTCTCTCTTTCCCTTTAGCTTTACAGTTGTAGAAGACGGGTCCTCACTTCTAGATGGTTTGGGAATATCATCTGGTTGGGTTTTGATGGACAAGAGGAATTGTCAAACCGGTGTGAAACCATGGAAGATCCCCACACTGACTCTGACAGGTTGGGAGAGGGCAACAAGGGAAACCTTTCGGTTGCATCTGAGTGCGTCCCGGACCCTCGGGCTTGCCTTGCCACGAGACAGAGTGGCACGTAAAATAAACATCAAGTTTTTACCAACCGTGAGCTGATGGTTCTGTCGTCAGCGATGTGGCTACACACAGGGAACAGATGATTTGAGGAAAGGAAGAAACAGTAGGAGCGGCATGCAGAGGGATGGGAGAAATGGAATAGAAACGTAAACAAGCATTCAAGAAATTCCATGACAACAAGCAACAATTTGCGACCGTTAAAAAACTTCCGGCAAGCTTGTAACATTTTGCTTTTTAAACGAAAGGAGAAAAAAAATAAAAAACCTCGAGCTGTAAATTAAAATAAATTAAATTAAATTAAATTAAATAAAATCAAATCAAAGCCAGCAGGTTCATTCGTTCCAGTGTTGTTTTTTTTCCCCCTAAAAGACCCAGTCGCTGTGGTCATCCAGGCAACGATGGTTAACAATGGGTCACAGTGACTGCATTTACGAACAACTGATTGGCACAAATGTAGGATTAAATCATCTTCTCCCTTAGAGTTCAGGTTACAATGCAGTTTTTTTTCTCCCTCATCCGAGAGAAATCCACGTGATGTGCAGGGACCATTTCACCCCCTCATGTCTGTCGCCTGACACTGCATTTCATTAGATGGGAGTTAAATCGCACGAAAGCCACTGACACACAATTAAGAGGGTATTTTCAGTGGTCGGCGAGATGAGTGGATTTGCCCTCTGTGCTTCTACGTGAAACGTATTTGATTTAACAGAAAGGGACCTTTGCCACATTTTCACCCGACGTTGCAGACTTAGGGTTCCTATTTGGCAAAATCGGAACAATTTAGGTTTTCGCGCAAATTATCGGCGCGATTTGGACGGAAATTTCAGAGAGGGAGGAGGAAAATTGGTGTGTGCAAGTGGGTGCGTGTGTGTCTGTGCGTGCGTGTGTGTGTGTGTACATGGGTGTGGTCTGTCGAGAGGGGTAAAGGGAAGAAACTGCCTAGTTTATGTTGCTTTCTTGCTCTGGTGAGTTGCTGGGTTCTCATATCAATTGCTCACAGGAAAAATGGCTAATCCTTCCTCTCTCCCACAGGAGCTAACATCATAGGGCGGAAGGGAGGCCATTCGGCCCAGCAATAGGGCACATTCACTCCCACATTTCTGACCTGCCTCGGACTATACGGTGGATTGACTGTGAGTTTTGTGGGCGGAACATGGCAGCCAATTGCACACAGCAGTGATGCACACATACAGCCATGGATTGAGCGGAGCAAATTTTTGTTTGGAGGGATTATTAGCCTCGGAGAGCGATCTGTCAATCGACTAACAACTGATATAACTATAGACTCGTCACCCCATGTAGCACGGTTCAATATAACGATTTGGGGTTTCCTGATGGCATTTTATGTAACAAATTGGCACAATTCATCACATTAAGTGCGTGCCTGGTTTATTCCAGGACTATATCAATGAAATAGGATTATTTGCGGCAGACTTAGGTATGCCTCAGTGCGGAAAAAAATCTTCCCAAAGTGTTAATTAGTTCTCCTTTGACATGAATCTATTTGTTTTTTTTTCCAGCAAATTAGATTTGCAGAATGTATTTGACCGAGTTTAGTTTAATGACTATGGGAAGAAATGGATCTGAAAACACAAATGAAATCCGAACCACCTAAGTATGAGCCATGTTCGCAAGTGTCTGTCTGTTTCAGTTTGTTTTTTTTTTGGGGGGGGGGGGGGAAGAGAACCGGGTGTCTGACATTTACGGAAACCCATTACCGTGTTTAAGATGACCCAAATCAGACTGAGAATTTCACCTATTTACACCACCCGCACATGGAAATTCTGCTGCGTAATGGAATGAAAAATGCTCTCCTTTCTGGAGGGACGCGGCCCGCTTACCTAATTCCAGAGAGTATTAGGCGCAGGTTAGCAAGAGCCAAACGGTTGGAGGAGGAGGGAGGGAGGTGTAGGGGGGTGGGGGGTGAGCAGAGGTAGCAGCTAAAACCGTAAAGGTGGAGAGAAAATGAAACTGTGGAGATTTAAGTGGATTCATTTTCCGCACCTCACCTGCAGTTTGAGCAATTGGATTGGCCACCCGAGCCTTTAAAGTAGATTTCATTAAACTGTTGCCAAGCATCATTAATCGCGGAACTTAATTAGCGGCTTTTAAAAGCAACGACTCGCGAGGCTGCATTTTAGTTCCTTCTTAAAGAGTTCTTTAGTTTTAAAAAAAAATAGGAGAAAGAGCGAAGGAAGGGGTCAGACGCCGGCAAAGGATCAGTCATCTGTTCTCGGAGCGACACCAAGAACCGGTGCTATTCACCTCTCCGTCCCTTGCACAAGTAATCAACTCCTTTGCGCGATCAGTTTCTAAGCCCCACGCTGGCAGTTAGTGGGCGGAACTTGGGTGCGTCTGCGCTCTGGGACCAAATCTGTGACTTGCGGCATGAAAGTGTGCAACAGGCATTTCAGATCACTCTCACTTTACTTTTCCACAGAGCTGGAAGAACGCACTGAGCTTACCCAACACGCATGGATTTGTCCTGGAAGGACCACCGGGCTGAAACCCAGCTGATAACTGGAAACCATTGGCTTTTTTTAGGCGCTGTGTCCTTCAGCACTAAAACTGTGCTTAACAGGCCCTACGATCCCTGAAGCCTCTTGTTTGATAAAGTGACCCCCCCCACACCCCACCACACCCCACCCCACAGGTCAGTGTCAAATCATTCTTCCAGCCCTGCTTGGTCTACGACACAAGAGGTCAGTCAGTCAGTCAACTCGCAACAGAAGTGAAACGTGCAGGTTCAAGTCTCCCCATTCTCCCAACCTCCGTTACCTCTCTCCATGCCACATGCACCATCTGCCATCAGGACTCTGCCAACGGAACTTGGGAGCCACGGTCAAGGAGGCTCGAGAGAGAGAGAGAGAGAGAGAGAGAGAGACAGAGAGAGAGAGAGCGACCAACAACTCCCTCTCATTGGGGAGACAGAACTTACCTTCCACTCAGTCTGTCTCTCTCTGTTTCCTTCCCTCTCCAACTTCTCGCCCCAAATCCCAACCCCACAACCCCGACCACTCATTTCATCGGGACCAGATTAGAAGGGCTAACTTAGGCCAACCCCCACTCCAAACGGCTGAAGTTCCAAATCCCATTGTTTTCTGCCCCCCCAAAACTTTTTTCCCGTTCATCTTTTACTTCCCTTCTGACCCCGGGCACGATGGAATGACCACACGGTTATTTGTTGATTTTGCGTGCACCAGAGCACGTGCCTGTTTGTGTGTGTGTGTGTGTGCGGTCCGTCGGAGGCAAGTTCCCGCTGGTGCAAGACTGCTCTGACCGTAATAATAGTTTTCGAAGGACGCAAACACACACACACACACACACATACACATCGCGGCAATCTTTAAAACGCCAATGTAAAATTCCCCCGGTCGCAACATTCTGAGTCGTAATGGGGAAGGTGAAAAGGATGAGCAAGTAGAGGAACATCGCACTGGAACTCGCGGACGACACACAAACAAGCCAGGTCTGGGATTTGAAATGGGACACAGGTTTTCAACGCAGAAGGGCCAGATGAATGCAACGATGCTGTGATTATCCATCAGCCATCTACGCCGAGGATTTCTACAGATGTAGCCCTACAGCTCTAACGAAAAGCATCGGATAAAAGGCAGCAATTTGTGTCAAGCAAGAGAGGCCATTTGATGAAATCAAACAGACACCACCCTCCCCGGTGTTTTTACCAACAAGAATTCAGATCGATCCGTCTGTGTGATCTGCACAGATTCAAAAACGGCAACTCTCTTTTCCAGGGAAGAGAGACGTTGCTGGAAACCAGGGACACCAGGGTTTGAGCATTCAAATCAGTGGCCCTTCGCAGATGGACTATCGAGAGCTTCAGGATGCAATTACCTGGGCCGACATTTTCATTGGAATGGGAAACCGCTGTTAAAAAGTAATCTCATCACCGAGGGAGAGAGAGAGAGGTTCCCGACAGCTAATGCTAATCCAGTTTGATTGCCTGGACCATTATTATCACCTCAGGTTTGTCAGCACTGTTTGTTGAAGGGCAGGAGGAGCGATAATAATAATACTAAGGATATGAACCCTAGCTTCTGTTCCTCATTATTTTATTGCTGCGATATCTCTCGTCCTTTTTCTCCCACCCCCCAAAAAAATAACTGCAAATGTAAAGGACGAGAGGCCGACCCTAATTCTTTTGTTGGCGTTGAATTCATCAGATTATGAATTGAATTTGTGAGATCTCGCCCAATCCCAACTCATTACTGCCTTCCCAGGACTGAGTCTTAAGCTTTAATTCTTTTTTTAATACATTATATATACGAAAGAAATCAGATGAGGCCTGTTGCCTTCTCGTTTCGTTTATTTGAGGATATAATTCGAGGAGTACTTAGTGGACTTTCTGATTGGCAGCCAGTCCTAGAGTGGAGCCAAGGCCAAATGTAAATCACAAGGAGAGCAACTCATTTACTGATCAGCTCAATGTCAGCCAATTTCTTATTTCTCATCTCCGTGGTGATGAGAAATAAGAACATAAGAACTTGCTGGATAAAGGAAGACTGAGGTCCATCCAGTTCACCTTCCACCATCCTGGCAGTTGCTTGCTCCTATCACGGCCTAAACTATCTAATATGGATATTATTTCCTAACAGAAAAGGATCCAATTTTGTTCTTGAAAGAAACAACACTTCTGTTTGGATGATGTCCTAATTCTCTATCTTTTTATTGGACATGGAACTGGAGTAATTTGCCTTGAATGTGCTGCCCCCGAACTATCAGCTGAACTGTACATACATGAGGGAAAGGGGATAGAAGTGTATGGGAGGGAGTAGGGAATGGATTGAGGTTCCAACACAGACTAGTTGGGCTGAATGGCCTGTTTCTGTACTGTACAGTCCATGTAGATATATGGAAATAAATAGCGAATTGAGTTTTATTTTAAATTTTGTTTTTTTTAAGGGATCATTACCCCCGGAAAGCGATCCGTCAATCGACTCACAACCAGATTCCTAGTTACCGCTAGGCAAACAGAGGCGTGTGGAGCAAGGAAACTTGCCTAAGGTTTCGCCCGGGAATTGAACCTGAGCCCTCTGCCATGCGAGGAGAGTGCTCTAATCACTAAGCTACACGACTCCACAAGTGACTTTATCTGCGCTGCTCGGAATAAACTCTTGTAACTTTGCCAAATACAATATGTTTTTTTGCGATTTGTTTTATATGTAGAAAAAACGGAAAAAAAGGCTCTTCGGGAAGCGAGTTCGAAATTAATTAGCACCGTCGGGAATCTTTGCAAATCGGACGCACTCCTGGCGCAGGCAAAGGGCAAACCGTGGTGACAGATAGGCAGGCGAGCAGATTCATGGCAAGAGCCCTCACTGCAATGGATTCGCGAATCAAAGCTTTAACGTACAATCTTAAGGTTCTTGCCATTCGCTCCGTACGTGTACACACAGCGGGACGCGATTTAGCAGTCATCTACTAATGGCCACTAATTAAGCAATACCCTTGGGATAAAGAACGTTCTAAAAGGTCATTAACCTCTTCTTAAAAATGTTATTCTTTTAATGAAAGCTTTCCGCAAACCTCTTCTCTCCCCTCTCCCCTTTTCCCCCCCCCCATCCCCACCTTCTCCAGGTATAAATAAGTGGCAAAGCTATAGCTTTTGAGAATGCTGCAAAAGGGGTAAAACTGCCTTCACGTGAGCTTTCCAAATCCCAGCTCAACGCTGCCTTTCCTGAGGGCAGCGTCTTAAAACTTTCGAGTTATGGGTCCTCGGGGGGATTGTCGGGGATTGGAACCCGAGGGAAAAATTGCGGCTTCGGATCAAATTTAAAACGGGCCACGCACGGCCATCTGGGCTGTGCAGCCTCGTCTATGTTTGGCTTCGTTTGGGGGAATTTGAGGCCGGATAATGTTTTTCTATCGTGGACAAAAATAACAACTCCCATCCCTTTTCAAATAGTGCCGTGGGAATCTTTTAACGTCCACCTGCGATACTGTCTCCCGAGATATTATTTAGTCACAGAAATCTGTCTAATTTGTTCTGGAATGAATCGACACCTTCTGTCTCCCTCGTGTCTCCCTGGGCGGCCCCTTTCCGTCCGTTTCCTACTCGCTCGCTGAAGCAGGGTTTCCCCAGATTGGCTCTGAATTTGACCGCCTTTCAATCGCAGGCCGGGAATTTGCTCCCTGAAGCTCTCGTGAGCGGCGGCACGCCTCGCCGGGAGTCGCAAGCTGGACCCGAACTGCTGCCGATATCCGAAGAGCGCGTAGAAAACGAAACCGAGGGTTAAGAGTTTAAGGGCGAGAGAGAGAGAGAGTGAGAGAGAGAGAGAGAGAGAGAAAGAGGAGGAAAAAAAAACCAACATAAAGAATGGCGTGTGGGTACCGTACCTGTGGTGATGGGTGGAATGGTGGTGGAGGTGGTGGCAGTTGTGGGAGGTGGGATAGTGGTGGGGGCATCTAGATGGTAGAAAGGAAAAATGAATAATAAAAAAAATACACACACACACACATAAATACACACACAAACACACACACAAATGACCTACACAATGAATTGTCGTCGTGTGAAACCCGCAAAACTGATTGAAAAAGGATGACTTCAGCTCTTTCTCTGTTCTTTGCACACAACAAAAAAAAGCAGCTCAAATTTCCGATTTCTTTTGCAATGGCTCGTTGCGATGGCTTTTTCAACAGCGGCTCACTCCCACCCACACCCCCCCACCCGTCCCCCATTTCCCCTCTACCCACCTCCCCCAAAAAAAAAATCGTGCAGCAACCCATTTTACTGAACACAATTTACGTTTATAAAGGCAGCGCCGTTCACGTGCGGAGGGCGTTTGAATCGCTTCGACATTGCTGGCTGGGTTCTTGCGTCAGCTGGTGGGAGTTGAACAAAAATAATAGCAATGCTTGCATTTGATTCAGCGCTTTAATCGCATCTTTGAGACGTCTCAAAGAGCTTCGCAGAACAGACTGTAAAGTGAACTGACTGTCTATTTTGCGGGCGAAACGGTGGCGGTGAGCTACGTTCGACACTCAAAGGACTACTTCAATGTGGACCTCCTAAGGGCTCGCTGCAAGTTTCTATCCCCAGATTGGAGCAAGCCTTGTGCTTTGCTGAATGCTGAAGTTAAGCATTGCCCTTCGCCTCTCTCAAGGCGCGTCTCGAAAGCCTTCTCTTCGACTGTGCCTTCAGCTGCCCTCCCACCCTCCCCGCTCCCAAACTCCGACCCTCCCGCCCGCCCGCCCCTGCCCCCGCCCAGCTCGAGTCCAATCCTCGTGAAAGGCGCTGTACAAATGTAAATTTGTATTGTGTTGTTTGTCGTTGTTATGGGGCCCTGTCTGGTGAGTCAGTCCACAGTTGAATCTCGATTTAGCTTCAAGAATCCTATTTTAGTGAGTGGCTCAATGTTACCAGAATATACTGGCGGGGATGAGACGCCGTTAGCTCGGAGATATTGCTGAAACGCAGTGCCCACAAATAATACCTGCTGGCAAAAAAAAGCTACCAGTGTAAGCTCTTATTAATGAAAATACTTATACAAGGGCTTTTCGGAAATACAATTTCTCTGCTGTAGATTACAATGAAGAATTCTTTATCTATTGTGTATTCGCTGGGGGTGGGGGGGGGGGGGGGGAATTCTCTGGGTTTTTTTTTAAGAAAAAGAAACCATTAAGTCAGAAAATAATTTCTATAGTCGGGCTGACACTTGGGTGAAGGGAAAATGATTTGAAAGCGCGTGCATTAGCTTGAAGGAAGCATTAAGCGTCTAGCTAGAATCTTAAATTGCGATCTCTTGCCCCATTGACACGTACAATTAAAGAACTAAATGGAAAATATTCCCTCCTCCCCTATATCATACTGTATTGCATCTCCACGGTGTTGGTTCTCTGCTGTGCGATCCTATTCTCTTTGCCAGTTACTGCAATGTATTCGTGTTCCCGCCTACTTTGCTGCAAAGGGTCTTCCGTCTCCTCCCACGAGTTTGCGATCGAATAACCACACTCGCAAGTGATGCAGCGCCTTTCACGTCTAAGCGTCTCACAGGATTATACACACCGTCGATATTTTAACCCAATTTACAATATATCCTGCGAAGCCTCTTTGAGATGACTCAACGACATGATACGGTGCTATATCAAATGCAAGGGTTATTATTCCTATTATTCTGGGGGGAGTTTGCAGTGACTGTGGATATTTTGTAGGCGAACCCGGCAGCCAATTTGACTCCCAAAGCCCCGCAAACAATCGCAAACAATAATAGTTCGGTCAGTCGATCCACGACTGCTTGTGGGGACGCTGCCGTGCGCAATTGGCTGCCGCGTTTCGCCCACAAAAATCTGCAGTTACTCCACTTTACAGCACGTTCTGCGAAGCGCTTTGCGACGCGAGATAAGGCGCTGTAACAAATGCAAGGATCATTATTGTTATTTATTAGAGCCTCTTCGCACGGTCGAATTTGCCCAATTATTTTCGAGTTTACCCCTTTCTGGTGTCAAACTCTTGGAAGAAAAAAAAAGGATTCGCCGTATCTCCCGCACAGTTTATTTTCGGTTCTGCGATCTGCTCCCAGGGTCAGCGCTGAATGGTTTGCTCACCCCCCGCTCTCCCCACCCCACCCCACCGCCACTCACATCACCACCACAAGCGCATCGCTGTGGGATTATCGATGAGAGCATTTTGTTGAAAAAGCCATCTTGACTGCCCACTTTATTCTAAGAGGGCAGGGGGACGGGAGGGGACGGGAGGGGAGAGGAGAGGAGGGGAGGGGAGGGGAAGAGAGCGGGAAAGAGGTAAGAAACAAAGGCCATCAATTCATCTGAATCCCTTTGCGACCGTTTTCGTGGAAAATAAAATGGAAATGGAAACATTCACGCAATATGAAAATGGAAATAGACAGTGGGGCGGTGTGTGTGGGGTGTGTGTGCGTGTGCGTGGGGGAGGGGGAGGGGGAGTGGGGTGGTGGTGGTGGGGGGGTGAGGCGGTTGGTGAGGTTCAGTGTGAAACAAACCCATAAGCCACTGGTTTGTCCGCTGGACAAGGTTCGAATTGTATTTTCACGCTGGCGCCGCTCTCAAGCACGTGAAAGGGTTCAAATGAATTGCGCGCCCCTCGCTCTGAGGCGCCGCCCGGCATGAAGGCCGCTGTACGATCGCAAGTCGTCGTCGCTGCTGTCGCTGCGTTCGTCTGCTGAAGCCGCGAGCAGCTCTACCCAACCCGTTAGCCGAGAGAACCAATGCGCCTTCGTCGCTCCCAGCTCCTCCGAGACGTCCTCCCGACGTGAAAGGCGCTGTGTGGACGTACATTGGGACTTGCGTGTAGATTGAGACACGGCTTTCGTGTGTCGCGCGCATCGACACGCCGGCAGGGTGGACGCCAGTTTACAGTCGGTCCGTTGCGAATGCGCACACGTGGGGTGTTCGGGGTGGAACGGGAGTTGCGAAAATCGCTCGCGACGTGCCAACGACAGAGCGAAAACCCACCCGGCCTCCGCAGCAGTGACGACGACAGCGACAACCTGCGCTTACACAGCGCTCTAGCGCCTCGGAATGCTTTGACGCGCGCGGAGAGAGTGGAATCGGGCTGCGAGCCTCAAGGAGATAAAACTTTGCGCGCGTTTTCGTTTTGAGCAACTTCAGATTGAACCTCACCAATCGCCCCCCACCCCACCCCCGACCCCCCCACCACCCCTTTGCGAAAAGCCCGGTGGAGGAGGTGAAAGCAGATGACGAGGAGAAATAAAACCGGGGGTGGGTGGGGTGGGGTGGGGGTGGGAATCGCATTCCGCAACAGGGATCGCAGCTGATGCAAGCGATTAATGATACTCTTCACCGTGTGCCCTCGTGCCAAATGCGAGGCTGTGTCTCCCAGCTCGACGGTGTCTTGTGGACAGTGTAACTAACACCTCTTCGTCTGATCTGTGTTTACTGTGAGGTGTTGGCGTAAATCGCCAGCTGGCACCAATCAGCCTAAATCTTTGTACGTGCACCAACGAAAGGTTAGAACAATTCGCAGCTGCAACGTCTCAAATGTTAACGGCTTCATTTTTACTGCAACCCAACTGGATTGTGCGGGACAATTAAGAGGGTGGAAGGAAGGATGGAGGGAGCTGTGTGTGGGGCGCGGAGGTGTATGTGGGGGGTGTGTGTGTCTGGGTGGGGTGTGTGTGTGTGTGTGGGCTGTGTGTCTGTGGGGTATGGGTGGGGGGGTGTGTGTGTGTGGGCTGTGTGTCTGTGGGGTATGGGTGGGGGTGTGTGTGGGTGGTGGGGTGTGTGTGTTGGGGATAGGTGTGTATATGGGGTGTGTGTAGGGGAAGGGGGTTGGTTTGTCAGTTGCTATTGATATACGCTGTTTATTCCAGGAGGGATTTTTGAGAATTTATTTTCGCGAACGTCAATCAGGATCCTTTTATATAGAGAGCAACAACTTCGAATCATTTGCTTTTGCTCTCGTGGGTGTGTGTGTGTGTGTGAGTGTGTATGTGTTGCGTCGTGTCTGTGTATTTGCTAAACAGGCAGTGTAGGGACAGACAGGCTTGGTGGAGTTATGGAGCCTGACAGTGCGAGGAAACTGCATTAAACATGCACACATTCGCGTCAAGGCAGTGCTGGCTTAATGATTATCTCTCTGGTGACGGTAATTCCGCTCGCTCAAGCTGTTAGAGCAGCAACTCTTCCCGCGTCTGTATGTACCCTCAACTCCATCAGTGGCCTTCGCTGTGCGATATTTGGGGAACAAAGTCGAACCCGGAGAACGGCCGAAACGAAAGGGATCCTGATTAAGGATATTAATGATAATACTTTGCGGCCGGTTTATAACCAGCGCGGACGGCCAAATCATTGCCAAACAGTGCGGAGGTGCATTTACACTCCACGCTCACACTACTTCCCACTGGAGGGTCAATGGCGAGAGAAGTCTGGTCAGTTTTAACCTGTGTGACAGTCTTACTCCTACATTGAGAGAACGTTTCCAGCAGAGGGGGTGGGTGGGGCGGGTGGTCCTTATGCATTGCACCGGGAACTCAATTTATTTTTTTTGCTCTCTAACTCATTATGATGAGTTCCTTTTTTAACCTGTTCGGGTAACAGATGGAACGACTATTTTCACATATATATATATTTGTATATATAATATAAATATACATATATATAGAGAGAGAGAGAGGTTGACAGGGGTTGCTGTTGGAATAGAGACTTGGCAATGAGCAACCTTTTGAGAGTAGCTGAATTCATTAAGGCACATTCCTTAAAAAAAAGGTCAGGTTAACAGTTCCACCGATGGGAAGACACTTCTGAGAGGTTAAACAAGTTGGAGCAGAAGAACACAATCCAATCAGTCCCGACAGAACAGTGCGTATCCCCAGTGAGCGTCAAACAGTCCCTCTGGCCTCTTTCCCACGGATTAACAACTCTTTTACTTCAAATTTGCTTCTTCTAGACTCCCTCTCCTCCCCCCCCCCCCCCCCCCCCCCATTCCCCATCCCCCAAACCCCCATTCTTTTCATTCACGGGAAGAGAAGGGATTCTCCAAAATTCTCCCAAGTCGAAATCGTCCTCCAAGCGGGTCTCCGAATTTATTGAAACCGTTTCAGTCTCCAGCAGTCGATTGGAGCCGAACAAATTGGTGCGCAATTTGGGAGCGAAACGCGGCAGACAACTGCGCCGCAGCGGTGTCCCACAAACAGTCGTGGATTGAAGTGACCGATTTATCATTCGTAGGAGTTTTTCAAGGTTTCATCGACTCAGCAGTGAGAAAATTTAGACAAGACATCCCGCTTCCCATTAGGAATACTCCCCCGCGCCCCCCCCCGCTCACTGTTACAGCACTATTCAGAAGAGAGCGTAACCAACTGCAGGTAAGTAAGCACAATTCCCCCCCCTCAAAAAAAAACCTTCCAGATTTTCTTTCATGCAGTTAATGAGCCTTCGCAAGTCTCCCTGTGTTGTCCTATGCACCGTATTCACTTCTTCAGCAAACCTCGGTCAGGGCATCTCTGCTGAGCAGGTATCCCATAACATGTCCGCTCCTCTTCTACATAAATCTGGTGTCCGCGCACAGCTCTTCCCCCCACCCCTTCTTTTAGTTCATAACACACAGTGCAGAATCGCTTCGAGATGCCGTCCGGAGTGAAGGCCGCTATATATAAATGCAAGTTGGTGTGGCAGAAAGTAATCAGATTTTCATACAACCTTTTCATATAACAATTATATTGTATATAACGTAATTCTCTCACTCTCTACAGCACTGAAGGAGACCATTCGGCCCATCATGCATGTGCCAGCTCTTTGAAAGAGCTGCCAACTAGTCCTCCTCCTCCTCTCTTACCCCAAGGCCTTGTAAATTTTCCTTTTCTGGTACATATCCAATTATATACGCTTGATATGGCGAGATGTTCTGAGCAACAGAGGTCAAATGTTGCCTGAACTCAGGTATCTGTAAACCAGTCAGCTGCTCACTGCACTCTGTCCAATTTCCGTTGTGATGACAATTCTATCAGCTTTCAATCCAGATTGGTGTCGGAGATTCTGTGCCAACTCTGGCTGTTATACCACGGTGCAACAGAAGTCCTCCGCGGCTCAGCCATCCGGTGGTGGTTGGGGCTGGGATGGTGGGGGCAGGGGTGGTGGGATGGGGCTAAGGGTATCTCTCGTCAGGAACAATTTATTGCTCATTTGATATAGTGTCGAAAGCACAGTTTCAAAGCAAATGTCATGGCCAGTCTTTCTCCATGACGACCTGGCCTGAACGTTAGGGGTTCTTCCAAACCCTATGTTCAACCCTCAGTGCCTTGAGACGTCCTCCCGACGTGAAAGGGCGCTGTACAAATGTAATTTTGGATTGTATTATATGTTCAAACAGAGCCATGGGATTTTCTCTCCAGAACCGTCAAGATGAGAGCCTGGTTTTAATGTCTGGATGCCACCTCTAGCAGTGAAATAATAACAACAGTAACCCTTGCATTCGATACAGCGCCTTATCACGTCTTCGAGACGTCCCAAAGCGCTTCGCAGAATATGCCGTGAAGTGAATTGACTGTGTATTTTGTGGAGGCCAACTGCACACAGCAGCGTCCCACAAACAGTCGTGGATTGAAATGCCACCAGTTCCAACTGAGATGGGTTAGGTGCCCCTTGCCGTGATTTGTAGGCTCCAAGCATAAAGGTATCACACTAAAGCTCCGTAAGGCACAGGCTCTCACAGTGACCCCTGCTACCCTCAACCCTAAGCCTCCGGTTTGCTGAAGGACTCCCAGTGTACGGTGCACAGAAATCCTTTTTAAGAAGCGCTGCAAAGAATAAAGCCAACGCTTTTTAATTCATTCATTTGAAATGACCTGCGGGGAAAGTACTTGCCATTCAGTTTAGGTACGCATGCAATTACCCTCTCCTTTACTGCAGGCGTTAAGACAATGCAGGGTGTAATTAAGCTACTTCTGCATGTGGTTGTGTGTTCCCCGATATTTAGCTCCAACTTGATGGCTCTCAGAGAAGTCTTCCAGTGTTATTGCAAGCTGCGTTGAAAAGGTCAGTCTTACACCACGACACAAGAGTCATGCCAACAGCAAGCGAGCAATTCCTAAACACATGCAGATGATCGATGCACTACCTCATCGGGTTTAAAAGAAACCACTTATTGTATACCACTTTGCGCTTTTAAGTCAAGGGCACAATTTGGAAAGAAAAAGAAAGTGTTTGAATTACATTTTTTTGTGTGGCAGGAACAATAGCTCGCGTGTGCAGAAGAGCTCGTCGAGCATTCATTCGAGTCCTCTCGCGAGTCGCAGAAGTCGAGTCTGATCCCCAGTGTTAGAGGAACGAGCGCCACAAACACTGATTAGACAAGCTAAGGCTCTTCAGTCTCGAGAGGGTATATCTCGGAGGGCATCTCGTGGAGAAGTGCATAACATTTTAAATGGGATTGAAAAGGTGAACCCAGCACACTAATTGAGGTATGTGTCAAGTTGGTAGAGCAAGAGGACGTTGGTTTAGAATTGTAAAGGGCAATTTCAGGATAGTTCGCCAGGAAGTTTCTATCTGTCTGCAGAGGGTAATTAATCTGGGTGGGATTCATTTGACAAACAGCTCGATGCTTGCTGTGATGGGAGGATAGAGGGAGGGGATGGGTGGTCTGGAAGGATGAGGTCAGATGGGCCGAAGGGCCTTCTTTACCCGACTTAATTTTGCCGTCTTGCGAAGGCAGCGTCTCATTCCCTGGGGGGGGGGGGGGGTGTACAAGGCTGTGCCTCAAACCTCAGGGTTTTGTTCGTGAAGAAACTTGCCCCGAAAGTCGAGACTCGGGGGTTTAATGCGCTACTGACAAAGCACAAATGACTCTAATTAAACATCTTCCCTTTAGCGAGTGGCGAATATCTTTCAACACCAGAGAAAAAATGACAGGGATTGGGAGGGAGGGAAGAGGAATAAAGAATGTTAAGTGCTCTCTGCCCACACAGAGAGGGAAAATCTCAAATTGGACTTGAGATTGTAAATTCAGTGGTATACAATAAGTGTCGGGTTCTATTCTAGAAATCACACCGTATGTTTTTTATATTTTGGCAAGGCAGAGAGAGTAAAGGAAAAAAGAAAAGGTCATTCCAATTCTAAGTGGGCACCACGCAAGGAACAAACATTCACCCATTAGCATTGTCTTACTTTCCATTTAAACGAGGCAAACCGGGCTTCTAAACTAGGAGGAGAAGGGCAAATGGAAAGGAATGTTTGGAAGTTGTACCTACCGTAGACAAACAAGACGTAATCGTCGGATGATTCCCCGATGTCGTTAGATGCCTGACACCGGTACGTCCCATTGTCAGTCTTATTTAGGGACTCAAGGACTAAGTTCCCAACGGACAAGGCAACGCGATCGGGCATCTCATCGTCCACTCGTTGCCAGTAGACTTCGGGTCTGAGGAAGAACATTGACACAAGTGATTGCACTGCTACACTAACAGAAACTTGCATTGATTATAGCACCCTTTGGGGTGGGTGGGGGGGTGGGGGTTGGTCCCAGAGCGCTTGATAGGGGCCGGTTAAACAGAGGCATGTGTGTGGCGTGAGGGAACTTGCCTACGTTTGCATCGCCTTAAATTTTGAGATGGAATGGGCTCATGGGGCGAGGGCTAGGAATTCCCGGCCTCTGGTTTCTGCTCTTTTCTGACCACCACCACCCACCGCGCCACCCCCCACTCCCTCGCGCCCCCTCCCCCCCCAACTCGCTGCAAGGATTCTCCCTAAAAGTCCACCGGAAGCAAGAAGAGCTTTGTAACACAAAAAAAAAGAATGCTTTTCACGGCGCTACTTTGTAATGAACCGGCACTTTGCTCACTCGGTAGGTTTTAACATTCATTTGAAGAGAGACTCGAGAAAAACATGATCAATGGCCACGGGGGGGAAAAGAGGCGTGTGATATTTAATAATAATAATAACCACTGTGTTTGTCCCCAGTGACTTCTGTCATCGAGCCATCTCAAAGTAAATAGCAGAAATGTATTGAAAAAGTTGGATTGACTGTGTATTTTAAGTCGTACATCTGCCCAAGTCCCATACAAGAGTTTGTATTCTGTTCAAGTTTGACGTAACTCATACTTTGCACAAGTCATATTTAAATTTATGGTCCTGACTGATAACGACCTATGTGAGGTTTACTGTATTTGGGGGCAGGTGAATGAATGCCGGAGTCAAAAGGCACTGACGTGGCAATCTTCGATGGAGACGATATTCCTCGCCAATTTAAACTCTGAATGCATTAACTTCAGTTAACAGGAGAGTTGTTCTGTGAATAATAATAATGATCCTTGCATCGGATCCAGCGCCTTCGCACATCGTCGAGACGTCTCAAAAGCGCTTCACGGAATATACTGTAAAGTGAACTGACTGCGCGTATTATCTTGTGGGCGAAACGTGACCGAAACGAGCACCAAACAACTGAAATGAAACGAAAGCTTTCGGCACAGAGCGTCCACACTTACTGCGGTTTCCCGATCGCTGTGCAGCTCAATTCCAGAGTATCTCCTTCTCTTGTCAGGCCTTGGGGTTGGCTGACGGATATCTCCACCACTGGCTTGTCTGGAGAGAGAGAGAGAGAGAGAGAGAAAACAGCAAGGTTATCAGAAACACGTTTTCCAGGAGGGCGAATGGGGGTAGAGGGGAGTTGGAGAGTGGGAGAACTTCTATTGTATCACGGACCTTCCGAGTAATCAAAGTTCTTCAACTGAAATCTATCTCTCCGATTTGGCCGACCTTTTCAAATCCATTTCACGGCAAGTGTATCGTAAGAGGCACCCGAGCCAACTCCGTCTCAGTGATGCTCAGCAAGAGATCCACAGTCTCTCGTGTGACAGATAACAACAAGAGATTTATAACCAGAAGCATCCTGTACGCCTCCTTTCGTGTCGGGAGGATGTGCCGAGGCGCTGGGCAATGAGGGGCTTTGCGCCCGAGCTGCGGGTTGGGGTCAGATAGTGGTGGAGGGCGAGGGGAGTGCCTCCTCCCTGATTCCCCCTCCCGCCCCTTCTCCTCTTCCTAACCAGCAGCCAGTTCAGTTCATCTCCGAAGAGACGAGTTGGGGGTGAGTGTTCATCCTCGTAGATAGGCTGAGAGCCCAGCAGGTGGAGCAGTGGCGACAGGGGAGAGACGAGACGAGACGAGACGAGGGTTGACAGCCTTCTGCTGTCACTCAAGGCAGCCCCAGCCCTCCCCAGCCCAGGAGAGCAGTGTTCCACCTCACTAATGCAATCACCCAGTGCCAAACTCAATTCGCAAGGCGTAATCAGGTTTCACTGCCAAGCCTCTGTTCGGGGCTTGAAGCGTCGAAGGAGAGAGAGAGATTCAAGTAAACAACACCCAGCCATTGCAGCGCCCCAATTCGACAGGGAATTGAAAGGTCCAGGGTCAGAACGCAAGGCCACGCGTAACGCAAGAGACCCTCTGGTCACGAACGGGCTGGTTAACTGGGGATAGACGGGTCAGGGATATCTGTATGCAAATGTAGTCGTCTTCTTGTTGTTGTATGGAAATAAATGACTTAATAATCCTTGCATTTGGTACAAGAGCCTCATTATTTCATTCGAGAAGTCTCAAAGCCTGTCAAGTGCAGTGACTGTGCGTTCTGCGGGCAAAACGCGGCAGCCAGCTGCACACAGCGGCGTCCCCGCAAACAGCCGTGGAACGACGTGACCAATTTCCCTCCCGCGTAAGGGAGAAGGGAATAGAGAACCGGGAGCGATAAAGCCCGCGCGATAAAGACTCTTTATGTGCGGGCTGAGAAGGCTGCTCCTGTGTCATATTATTCCATGTAATTCGCAGTAAAGCCGCAAATATTTGCACTGCGAGTTCCACACACAGCGAGTGGGAAAGAGTCCCTGCAATAAGCCCCGTCGCAGACCAGGCAGCTGAGGTTATAAACCCAGCCAACCATCACCAGAGGCCCTCGAGGAGTCAGTGAGGAGGGGCGAGCGAGTCAGTTACAGCACAGAACGGCACAGAGGGGGAGCGACAGGCACAGCTCGCTTTTCCCCCGACGCACAGAATTTGCGAGAATGTCAAGAGCGCAAGAGTGCGCGCGTGGTAAATGGCAAACGGGCATTTTAATCTGCCGCACGGCGGGGGCAGAGAGCTCCGGCGTTGGCACAGCAATGGGGGGTCGACGGCTGTGACAAGTCAGGGGATTGATCGCTGCAACTTGTTTGTTTTTTTCGCGTGTGCTGGCGATTCACGAGAAGTGGGCCGGTGCGATACTCCTGGTTGGAAATTGCTAGAGCTTTAAAATATGTATATATATATATATTATATATATAATATATTGCGTTTGACTGGTGTCCCTCTGCACGCACCAAAGGCAGAACCAGCTGGCGGTGCTTTTTGTACATAAGCTCCGTACGTAAGCGAATAATAATAATCCATGCGTTCGGATTATTATTGGTTATTAGTGGGGCTTCTCAGACACAAAGGGGAGGAGGGGTGTGCGAGGGCAGAGGGGTGGGTAGGTGGAGAGGGGGTGGGGTGGGGGTGGGAGAGGAAGAGAGAAAGGCAAGAGAGAGAACCCGCGAAGCAATAGGAACAATTAAGGTCACGGCGCTCTCCGAGCCACAGTCAATCTGATCGGTGGCGGTGGCAGCTGCGGGGTGGGGGGGGTGGTGGGGGGGTGGAGGGGAGAATCCCTCTGTAATCCAATCAAATTGGCGTCTCACTGCCAGGATGCCTCTATCAATCAATATTTCCTCCGTGTCTGGGGTGGTGGGGGGGGGGGGGGGGGGGGGGGGCCGGGCGGTGGGCGCACAGAGCACTTAAATCCAATAGATCTGAACTTAATAGATTTCTATGGAAAAGCAAGCTTTACCGCCCAGCGTTTATTATTATGGCTATTTATTTATTGTCTACTTAAAAGTAGAACTTAATCCTTTGGGCTGTGCGTGGGTGTGCGTTGGCCATTTTGCGATAAGCCTGCTTACTGTCACTGAGCAACAGATTCACTGCAGTAACTATAGAAACATTCTCGATTTTCCCCTGACCCCAAAAAACATGTTAAAGTGTGCCCCGGACACCCAAATTCTTCTCGCGAGGGGAAGGAAAGCTGACAAAGTACATCGCCGTTTCTCTCTTTTATTTCGTGTGTGTGCGTGTGTTGTTGTCATGTTTTTTTTTTTTTTTGCAACGCTATCACAAAACACGCACGTCGTAAGGCTTAAAAGGCTCGCTGTGTGGACTGGAGGCTGAGAGCAAACATTCGGTGCAGTCCGAGTGAGATGCTCAGCGAGTTAATGAGGCCCGAGAACAACGCGAGGTCTGTGCTTTCCATTCTCAGCAGAAATGCTTACACAAAGCTTTGCTAATGAGCTTGCAAACGAGGACACGACTGGGAAATGCGACAACTAAAATACACACAAAAAAAAAGCTAATGCACCATAAAATCAACTGAACGACAAGAGCGAGCTGCTCAGGGAAGTGTAGGGGGGGGTGTGGGGCAGTGGGTGGGGGTGGGCTTTAATCCACACGGAACGCAATGAGAATTCCGGCCGAAAGACCCCCATTTGCTAGGCTTCGCTCCACCCTCCTCCCACCCACCCACCCACCCACCCACCCCAACCCCCATCCCCTCAAAGCATTGACAACAACAGAAACAGCAGCAGCAGCAACTGACATTTACACGACGGTGCCTTTCACATCAGGAGGACGTCCCAAGGAGCTGGACAGTCTGGGATTTGGACCCGAGCTGGGGGGTTGAAAACAGGAGGGGGCGGAGGGTAGGGGCGGTAGGGGAACGAGGGGGGAAAAAACAGACTCCACTATATTGCCCCCAAAGATAGCCTCGAAGGAGTAGCCCCTTCTAGTGTGTCTCTGACATGTACTTTTCAACGTTACTCATTGCCATTCAGCACAGCTGAGGTTGATGTGTATATATATATGTGTATATATATGTATATACATATAAATACATGACCACAAATACCCCTCCATCCTGAGCCAGTTGTACAACCCTGACTTTGAACCACTCGAAAGCCGCTGGTCGGTGGCTGAGCCTCTTCTGGCTTCCCACTCGTCCCGTCAGTGACTCACTCAAGAGCTGACCTGTCATCCGGTCTTCCTTGAAGCGAGACAGGCGGCTTGACTTGCCCGTTGCCTCGCTCGCTCGCTCGCTCGCTCGAGGTCCTCTCCGTTCACGTCCACCATCTGGTTCGCGTCTTTATTGCAAGGGAATCAGGCGTACAGATAGGCCCACCTTTCAACGGCCTCCAGTCATCATGGACACGAGGTCAGGCAGTCGGGCAGGAGGTTCCGACCCGCGTGTGAATCATTGACCAAAGTTCAGCACCTGGTCTGGTGAAGCTGTCAGGTTGGTGTTGGTGTCGGTGGGGGGTGGATGGGGGGGATGGTGGGGGAAGAGGGGGCAGACTGCTTTGCACGTTGTTAAGTGGAAGTCACCTGATGGCAATTATAATCCCGATTAACTCGAGGTTAACCTCTTCGGATGGAAGGCAAACAAACTGGCGTCTCAGTCGTCCTCCCCGCCTTCACTTTGCTTTTTAACCCTCTCGCCAGAAGTTCCGAGTTCCCGCCGCCGCTCGATTGTACCATCTGTTGCAAGCGACAACAAGTCTTGCATTCGAACCCCAGGCCTTTGGCTCCAGGAGGATGTCTCAAAGCGCTTTCTTACTGCCGTTGCGAAGTGCGATTCTTCCTGTTAGCCGTGATCTTCGCCCAGCGGTGGCAGTTTAAGCTCCCTTCTAATCAAACCGAGGGTCGAAACGAACTGAGTGCAGCCCAGTGTTGCTGTTGTTGTAAGGGATGTTCTCTCCTTTGATCCCCTTTCAGGGAAATCCCGTTTACCCATCGTCGCTCCCAACTCCCATCCAACGCACAGCTCTCTGTGCTCCCGTGAGCTATTGTCAAGTGGAATAATCCATGCTTGGTTTACAACCATAATAATGATAATAATGCAGTGGTGATAATAATAATCCTTGCATTTGTTTTAGCCGCCGCCTCGTCACGTCGGAAGGATGTCTCGAAGTTACCGGCATGACTGCGGAATGGAGCCACTTGTGTAGTTTGTGGGCAAACACATTCCAAACGCCGGGAAAATTCGCTGCGCGTTATCACGGCTTCACCGTTAAGAGGAGTTTGGAGACTTCGCGAAGTAGCGTAGGGCTGGGAGGAATGCGGGGGCGCGGCTGGGGGTGGGTGAGAGGGGGGAAAACAGAGAGAGAGAGAGAGAGAGAGATGGGGAAAAAGATAGAGAGAGACAGAGAGAGAGACAGAGAGAGAGATGAAAAAATCTGCTTATGTTTTTAAGGCGAGTTCAGTTCACGGCATCTCTACTCACATAGCACATCCATGTATTTCTGTGCCTGCAACTCCTTCATCGCCTGCAGGTCTTTCACTGCTGGATGCTCCACCTGACAGGTAACAGGTAATCCATCATCGAACCGGGTGACCTGCACCACCAGAGTACTGGTGACATTGAACACTTTCTCCTCTTTGGGATCCCTCTCTGAGCTCACTGTGGTCTCTGGGGTCGGGGTGGGGGGGGGGGGGTGGACAGAAGCGGAGATTCAGAAACAAAACCACCACAATTTGACAATGATAATTAATAATAAATCCTTGCATTTCGATGCAAGGATTATTGAACACTCGTTTGATATCCTAACCAGCCTGCAATAATAATTCTTGCAATTGATACAGCGCCTTATCGCGGCTTCGAGACGTCTCAAAGCGCTTCACACGATATACCACAGAGTGAATGAACTGTGCAATTTGTGGGCGAAATGCGGCAGCCAACGTGTGATTGAGTGACCAAATTATTCTTATTATTTTCTTTTTGAAGGGATTAATTAGCCCCGGAAAGCGATCCGCGAGAGGAGGATCAGAGCATCAGCACGTGGTTCCCTAAATTGCGTGGTGGAAAAACAATGTGGGAGAGAGAGAGAAAAGTCTCTCTCTCTCTCTGTAGATATATATCCATATATAATAATTTTGAATTAAAAGCCTCGCTAAAGTAAGAACCCAGGTGTTTTTCTGCAGATTATTGGAGTGCACAATTAGAGAATTGAAAAGGTAGTTACAAAAATAATAGATCATACACACGTACACACACACACACACACATATATAATCTATGTATAGATTCATAATCTAAACCAAAATATGGACAGAAACAGAGCAGCGCGGAAACTAGAACATTTCTGCCGTGTCAATTTCACTGCAGATTTCATCAGGAGAGAATGAAAAATGGGATTAACCGTTGCTAATGGGGATTTGGTCCTTAATGAGTGTTCTCGCAACGACAGTGACAAAGGACTCTCCAGGTAAGAAAGGTGACTTTACCAGCGGGGCGGCAACAGCTCGGACGTGCCCAGCACTGCGTCAAGTACAGGGAGGAGGGGAAGAGAACTCAATTGAGTATTTCCGTTCGAAATGGGAGGGTGGGGGGGGACAGAGACAGAAAAATACGTCTGACACCACCAAAGGTCTGGAGCCCAACACTCCCCCACCCCAACCCCCCCGCCGCCCCACCCCCGAGGCGCCTTTCGTATGACAGAACGGGATCCAAACCTTTCAGCTTCTCATCTCCTTTCAGCCACTTGATCTTCGCGGCCGGCTTGCTGCCCGTCGTGCTGCACGTGAACTCGATCTGCTCGCCCTCGATCACCGTGGTCTTGTCGGCGTCGATGGTGGGCGTTTCCGGCGGGACTGTCTCATCGGAGAGCGACAACTCATAGCAATCAGTGCGCGGGTAAAGTCATTCCCCCCCCATTTCCCTCAGCCCCCCCCCACTTTCCCCCTCCCCCCGCCACCAAAAAAAACACAGCAGAGAAAATGACGCCTGAGATATCGTGTCAGACACGTGCGATGATGAACTTTCCAGGATGTCCTCTAAAAGCAAACTGTCTGCACATTTTGTGGGTGAAACACAGCAGCCAATTTGCGCACAGCCATTGAGTGACCAAATTATCATTATTATTTGATTGATTGATTGATTTTGAAGGGATTTTTACCCCCAGAAAGCGATTTCCCCGATCGACTGACACCCGGATTCCTGCTTACCGCTCGACGCGCGGAGTATGAAAGCTTGCCCAAGGAATCGCGCTCTCCCCACACCCCCCCCCACTCTCTCCCCCCCCTGCCCGGGAAGCGAACCCGGCTCCTCTCGCTTGGGAGGCGAGTGCGCTAACTAATACCCTGCGGGACTCCGGGATGCAGACCAGACTCCTGGGCCAGAAGCTGTGAAACCTCTCAAAGCGCTTCACGGGATACGCTGTAAAATGAGCCGAGGTTCGACGTCAGATTGGCACCGCTCACCGAGGACGGTGATTTCAGCGAAGGCCTCTTGTGGGGGGTCGGTGTACAGCTGGCACATGTACACCCCCTCGTCCTCCAGCGAGACGTTGGAGAGCGAGACCCGAAGCTCGTTGCTGGAGAAGTTGACCAGCTGGAAACGGTTGTCCTTCAACGCTGCAAGAGAGGAGGAACGATTGGCCAAAAGAGCCCAATGTTAGGTCGGGGGTTGGGGAGGGAGGAAGCGGGGGATTGAAGGGGGCGTTGGAAGGGGTGGGGGTACAGGAAGGATCAAATGAGGCTTTGCGAGCCACCGCTTTCCAATTCTCCTCCGTTAATCCCTGCAACTCCCTCCTCGTCTCGCCCAGGGTATTGAGACGGATCTGGATGGAGGCGAGAGAGGGGGGTGGTGGGGGGGTGTGGCGGAGGGGCTACAGGATGGAGTTCCAGACGGTGGGGGCAGAAAGGGCTGAAGGCCTGCCCGCCAATGGCGTGGCGGGCGAGGTAAAGATGGCCGGAGCCCGCTGAGCGGAGGGAGCGGACAGGTTGGGTTAGGAGATCAAGAGACACCCGGTCGACCCCACCCACCAAAAAACGCGGACGCTTGAGTACTTACGCCTGACGTCCCTGAAGTAAATTGTCTGTCGACTTGGATTCAGCAGCTGAATGACTGAGTCGTCATTTGTTTTCACTCTGCAACTGATGGTTGCTACCTCTCCTTCCACCACCACCACATTGTCAGTCACCAGATTCTGGACGTCGGCTTAAACGCAAACACACGCACAACAGAGAACCGTTAACGTGATATTAAGCCCACGCTTCAACCTGTCCCCCCCCCCCCACCCCAAACCCAAACCCTCACTGCCAACAGTGCACTTAATAAGTAATAATCATTTGATAATAATTTGTATTTGACGCAGCGTTTTCACCTCCACATAGACCGGCTCCGTGACCTCCGACTGTGGTCGGGCTTTCAGGCTCTCAAGACCCTCGTCTCTGACCTCGCCTTCGGTCACCCTCCTGACCCCCTACCTTCCTCGCCCTCCGCCCCTCCTGATTTCCCAACCCCCAGCTCGGGTCCAAACCCCTGACTGTCGGGCGCCTTTGGGAACGTCCTCCTGACGCGTAAATATAATGCGCTGTTGTCTTAACCCGTGGTCGAGATGCCTCAAAGAGCTTCTGAAGATTTTGCTGCGAAGTGTCGTTTAGTGACTGTGTTTTTCTCGGCAAACCCGGCAGCCAATTTGCGCAGCAGTGTTCCACAAACAGCCATGAAGTCGGTGCGCGCGTGTGTGTGTGTGTGCGCGCGTGTAGGAGAGCAAAATACAACGAGACAGTTCCTCTCAGAAACAGGCGAAGGGTTCACCACCACTGGGACTCATTACTTTGTGGGTTCATTAAATAATCTGAAGCAATCATCCACATCTACGGGACTCTGGGCTCCTCCGAAATGAGCCGCGCTGGCAGACAGACAGGCGCTAAAGCCAGGTTTAGCGCCTGAGTATTGGCAAATGCTTCCCACAAATGGGTGGTTTTGCATTACTTAGAAAACCTGATGTAATCACACGGGAAATAGCTGGGACCACACGCGTGTGCACGCCTACACACACCCGAGATACAGGCAGACACACACACGCGCGCGTGCGCGCGCTCACAGCAAGACACAGACAGACACACATACACACACAGACAGACACACAGAGAGAGAGAGAGAGAGAGACACACACACAGACACACACAGCGAGTTAGACAGACACACACAGATGGATAGACACACACACACACAGCAGCACAGAAACAGAGAGTGACACAGAGACAGAGAGAGAGAGAGAGAGACGGAGAGTGACATAGAGAGAGACGCAGAGACAGAAAGAGACACAGAGACAGAGAGAGAGAGAGAGAGACGCAGAGAAAGAGACACAAAACGCAGGCGTTTCAAGAGCAGCCATTTCTTCACAGGAGCCTCATTAATCACGAGCTCAAAATAATTTGGATAATTTGAATTTTTTTTTTTTTTTTTTTCTTTTCGACATCCGAGGGGGTGGGGGGGGAACCAATGACGTAGAAAAAGCCGCCGAACAGATATCAAAACTGGCTCGGAGTTCACAGCGTTCCCTCCGCCCTCATTTCATCTCTTGTATTTTCAACGTCTCACTTTAACAGACTTCTGACAAACCCGAGCACCCAAGTGCTGGACGGAGCGGAGGTGTGTAAAAGGTTCTTTATTTCTGACGGCTGCATCTGGGGGTCCTGTAGCGTATTAGTCAGAGCACTTCGCCTCGCCAGCGAGTAGAACCTGGGTTCGATTCCCGGGGCAGGTTGGGCAAGTTTCCTTCCTCCACGCGCTCCTGTTTACCCAACGTTAAGTAGGAACCAGGTCGTTAGTCGATTGACAGATCGCCTCAAAAAAAAAATGAAACGAATAATAATCCGGTCACTGGCCCCACGGCTGTTTGTGGGGACGCTGCTGTGCACAATTGGCTGCCGTGTTTCGCCCACAAAATATGCAGTCAATTCGCTTTGCAGTATATCCTGTGAAGCGCTTTGAAACGTCTCGAAGATGCGATAAGGCGTGGTATCAAATTCAAGGATTATTATCATTATTATTATTATTATTATTATTATTGTTATTATTATCATCTGCAACAAGGGAAAAAGCCACAATTTGAAACACATTTTTCTTCTTTAGCTTTGCTTTCCTTACCCCCCCACCCCCACCCGCACAGGCAAATTGCTCTCTCTCTCTCTCTCTCTATATATATACTAACTATATACAGTTAGTGTGTTAGTGTCACAGAGGGATATGAGGCTATCATACAAGCTGTGTCAGCCCGACCCACTGGGAATCACTCACACCTCGGAGTCAATGGGTTGTAGGTTGTGGGTCAGAACTTGGGAGCTCATTGTCTAAGCCAAAGTGGTCCAACTTGGCCGATTCCATCACCCCCCCATCCCCCCCCACCCCCACTCCAGCCAATTGCGCACAGCAGCGTCCCACAAACAGTCGTCGGTCGATTGATCTAAATCATCACCTATCGCAATTTTTTTGAAGGGATTACGTGTTTAAAAAAATAAAACAGAAGCACTTTAAGAGACTTTTTTGGAGGGTAGGTGGTGTGGGGGGGGGGTTATATTGTTCGGGGAGTGGAGGTAAGCACCGTCGAAGAGGTAGGTTCGGAAACCGAACCGTTGCCACTCAGATCACCATCTCAGGTGTGTGTCAATCGCAGCCCAATCTCAGTGGGGGTTAGAAGCCAAGTTTGCATTCCTCTCTCCTCTGCAGAAACCCGGTTACGTTACGACTTGTCTGTGTGGTTTTCGCTGGTTCGGCTCCAGCAAACACTCTGGAATCCCCCCGAGCCTCGGCTCTCGCCAACCTGCGCCTAATACTTTCCGGAATTAGATAAACAGGGTGCGTCACTCCGGGGAGAGGGGGAGAGAGAGAGAGAGAGAGAGAGGGAGAGGGAGAGGGAGAGGGAGAGGGAGGGGGAGAGGGAGAGGGAGAGGGAGAGGGAGAGGGAGAGGGAGAGGGAGAGGGAGAGGGAGGGGGAGAGGGAGAGGGAGAGCATTCCCACTCCAACACTCTGGAATATCCATGTGCCGGTGGGATGTGTGGGTTCTCAGCTTGGTTTGGACGCTCCAAGCTCAGAAGCACGGTGATGGGCTTCCGCATGTGTTAGACTCCCGGCTGACAACCCCCCACCCCACCCCCCCCACCCAAATGACTCGTTTGCCTCTGCCACTGAGTCTGGCCTAGGCTTGCGAGAGCCTGGTTTCTCATACTAACCTGTACTACACTCGGTGCCCTGGCTCCTCGGGCTCCCTATCGCCGAGCCGATCGATTTCAAGTTGCTCGCGCCAGTTTTTAAGCCCCTTCGCGCTCTGGCACCTCCCCACCTCCCCAACCTGCTGACCACCCCCCCCCCTCCGCCCCCGCCACCCCTCCAACCCACTGTCCCCCAGATATAACTGTCTGTTTGCAGGAGGTTGCTTTGGGCAAATTTGCTGCCGCGTTGGCTACAACACACACACACACACACGCACACACAGTCACTGCACTTGACAGTGCATCCCGTGAAGCGCTTCGAGACATCTTCCCTGCGTCAAAGGCGCCGTATAGAACGTAGGGATTATTACGGGTTTATTACTATAACGGTAGCAAACAGATTAAACGCAACACACAGAGCCTGTGTGTACGCTCAGGGCTGGGGGGGGGGGGGGGGGGGGCGGGGGTGGTGAGCAGCGATGTGTGGATGCCACTAGAGGACGCTTCTCAAGGGCTTAAAATTTCAAGCCGGTCCCACACAACGTTCCTCAAAGTCCGATTGTAAATTTTCACCGCTTCCTAGCAACGGAGAAAATCCCTCACTGCGTGTATATTTTGTGGGCGAAACGCGGCACAGCCGGTTGCGCGCAGCAGTGTGTACATGTACAGCGACTGTGGGTTTTGTATGCGAACCCACAGCGATGCCCCACTGAGAAGTCTCTCTCCGCCTCAAATACAAAGCGACGTTACTGCTCACATCCAAAGCTCCTTCTAAAGACCGGGTCTAAGCCTCAGGGGAGTGAGCTCTCTCTCTTTCTCTCTCTCTCTCTCTCTCTCTCTTTCTCTCCCCCTGCCACCCCACCCCTCCAAAAAAAGAACAGATCTGCTCCAGGGCTGTATTCTCTGCTGATAGAAAGCCAATGAGATGACTTGTTTCAGCTCGCTGTCTTTCTGCTTTTAAAGACGAAACATTCATGGGATTCCTGTCGACTGAACTGAAAGAAAAATCGATAGCGCGCTCTCTTCATCTCTCGCTAAACTCTCCACGGAGCCAAAGGAACTCCCCCCCCCCCCCCCCACCACCCCCCACCCCCACCAGGACTTTAAACCCTTAAACCCTCCCGGCTGAACAAAAACGTCCGGCATCGCTTTGTCGCTAACCACAAGAATAAAGCACAGACACGGGGCTGTGAGCTGGTGTCCAGGCTTCCTCTCCATCGCATTGCTGGGGGGGTGGGGGGGTGGTGGGGGAGTGCTCGATTGTTTAGTTGTGTTCTCTTTCTCTCCCTTGGTGTCCTGGCCAACAATCCTCCCCCACCCCCCCCCCCACCCCCGCCCCACCACCCCCATCAGTAAAACCGATTGCTCGCTCGGTGGCCGCTTTCGCCTACAAATACACCAGTCACTACACCGCACTGTAAAATCAAGTGCTTTGAGATGCCTCGATGATCTCTCTCTTACACGCAGACACACACACATGCATGCACACACACACACACACACACGCATATACATACACGCACAGACACACACACATGCATGCACACACACACATACAAACGAACATACACACAGATTGAGCTTTCCGTGTGAAATGAAGATTAAAGTCCGAAGCATTTTGTGTTTCTCTACCTTCCATCTGCTGTGCTGCCCCTGCGGGAACGAGGCGATCGGGGGAGAAAGAGGAGGGAAGAAGGCGAAGAAAAGAAAAGGAGTTTAGAAGTTAGCACCACTTTCACACACCCAAGAGAACCAGGAGAAGGCCCACAAGGCTTGAAATTACCAACAAGCTGAGCAATACAACAACAACAACGGACATTTACACGGCGCCTTTCACGTCGGGAGGACGTCCCAAGGCTCTGGACAGTCAGCGATTTGCACCCGAGCTGTGGGGTTGGGGTGGGGGGGTGGGGTGGGGTGGGGTCGGGATCAGGAGGGGTGGAGGGCTGGTAGAGGAGGGTGACAGTCGAAGAGGAGGGTCTTGAGATGGATTTGAAGGAGTCAAGGACGAAGGTAGAGGGACTGCGGGATGGAGTTGCAGAGGGTGGGTGGAGGCAGAGAGGCCACGGGGGGGGGGGGGGAAAACAGCAATAAAAGGCAAAGAAAAAAATACAGTCGTCACTCACTATAAGGTACAGTGCACAAGACCACTCAACGCCGAGACCAGACAGTTGGTGAAACCCAGAGTTTTTTTAAAAAAATATTAAAGAGAAACTTAAAGCCTTCGTGGCTTTCCATTTCAGCAGTTTGGGGATTTGACATATTGCCACTTTATTTTTTCTTAACCATTAATTATTCATCGACAAATAGCTTCCTGCACTCAGCATCAGGACCAGGTACAAATCAGACACCTTTATGGAGGGAGAAGTGGGGAGGGCGGGGGAGGCAGAGACACACACAGAGAGAGAGAGAGCTCTGCGCAAGGCGGGGAGCGGTGGAGTGTGAAAGAGAGCCTCAAGGAGAAAGAGACGGGGAAAGAGAGCGAGAGCTAGAAGAGAGAGAGAGAGAGAGGAGAGTGAGCGCGACAGGTGAAGAGGGAGGTGGAGGGGTGCGAGAGAGAGAGAGAGAGAGAGGGGAGAGGGAGGGAGGGAGAAGTGAGGGGAGAGCGCGATGGAGAGAAAGCAAGATGGAGAAAGGGAGCGAGGGAGAGAGAGAGAGAGAGAGAGAGGGTTAGGAAGAGGAACAAAAACCGTGCTCTATTTTTTAATAAGGTCACACTATAAACGTTTCTTGTGACGTTACTTACTGAGCGGACTGACAAGATAACGGCCTCGCAGACGGAACCGGCCTTTCTTAATTTTCCCTTTAATTTCCGCCGTTACCGACGTGACTTCTGCACGTGGAAACTCGCGCTCAATCACACTGGCCCTTGAAGGCTAGCGAGGCTCTTTGCCTGCTATTCCAGTCGATATGTTTGCAGCGAAGCATCGAGTAATGAGCCAGAAACCCCGAGAAGATATTGAAGTTAGCTTTACGCAGCGTCGATTTACGGCCCTGGACTGTAGGGAAGGTCTCAGCTGGAACTCAGCCCCGACGCATGTTAACTCAATGCATTTCACACCCTCTCCCTGAGACGCACACAGTAGCGCAGACTTCCAGTCCTCCCGTCGTGTCAAGTGCCTCAAATCAGGCGCTGAAGGGGACGCCACGTCAAGCGTGTTTGGTTACGTTTGGGGGAATGCAAATAGTCGACGTGTAATTGAGTCAACATGATACAGACGCACAGAGCAATCAATTCTGATCCTTCTCTCTCTCACACCCCCCCCCAGTGCCGCTCTCCCAACCCCCAACTCGGCCCCCCCCCCCCCCCCCAACCGTGCTCCAGCTCTGGTTCACAATCCTTCTCTTACGCACCGACGGATGTCATGGGTCCCACTTGGCAGATAACGGCAGAACACGAGCGGCTATTTGACATGTCGCAGTGCAAATCCGCGGTCAACGTGTCGTCTCGAAGACTCCCATCCCAAAGATTGTGGGCAACAACAACAACAAAATGACTTGTCAACAATAATAATAATAATAATAATAATCCTTGCATTTGATGCAGCGCCTCCATCGCGTCTTCGAGACGTCTCAAAGCGCTTCACAGGATGCACGGTAAAGCGAGTCGGCTGTATATTTTGCGGGCCAAACGCGGCAGCCGATTGCGCCCAGCGGCGTCCCACATACAGCCGTCAATCCACGTCGGAAGGCGAAGAGACAACTTGGGGGGATGCTTAGAAACACCTGAAAAGGCCACGGGATTTATGGCCACGTATACCTTTCGCAGCCGGTCAACTCAGGAGCTCCGACTCGTTTCCCGAAGTGGGTCTCTAATTAAAAATTAAGAATCCTCAGAGTGCTTCGAGTCGAGTTTTCCGCGAAGCCTCTGATCGCCCGTCGGGCGAATCGCGCAAATAACTCAACGCTTTCAGAGAGCGGGAGCGCTTGCCTCAGTCCACGAGGTCGACTGCTAAAAGCCTCAGAAAATCCCATTAGTCTCGTTAACTTTTATGAGATAGAAAGAGCTGGTCGTTGGGTTTTTTTTGTGCACAACTAATTAGGGAGGAATAGCAGCTTACGCCAACATGCACTCAGGGGTTCTTTCTATTTTCTCTTCTCTCATGTCTCTCATCTCCCGACCTCTACAGAACAGCTGTAGAGGTCGGTCTGGGGGGGTGGGGGGTTGGGGGGGAGATATCCTCAGTCGGAATATTTCTGCGTCAGACTGGCTCAGTCGGTGGCCCTCTCGTCTTGGGAGTCAGAAGATGGTGGGTTCAAACCCCCCCCACCCCCCACCCGCGTCCCAACTTGGGATTGGTATCGTGTAAGGTGGAAGGAAGGCGCAGCACAGTTGGAAAGAAGAAGGGAGTTTCTCCCGGTGTCCTGGCCGACAGTCTCCTCGCTACAAACCGATGGCTCACTCGGCGGTTGTTTGGGAAGACAGTCACCATTCTTCCCGGTGACGTCTCCCCCCCCCACCCCCCGCAAAGTGCGCGGTCACTACGCTTTGCAGTACATCCTGTGAAGCGTTTTGAGCCGTCGCGAAGATGCCATATCCATATCAAATGCAAGGATTACTATTATGATCATTATTACTATTAGTGTTGTGTGATCTTGTGCAGCGTTTCGATTCGTTTCAACGACGCGATAGGGCTCGATATCAAATACAAGGATTAAATTTATTGGTGCCATCGAACAGCCCGAATCGATCGTTGTCTCTCTCTCTCTCTATCTCTCTCATTCTCTTTCTCTGTCTCTCTCTCAACTCCTGCCTTATCGCCTTCTCGGCCAAAGGTAAGGTTTCTCACCGTTTAACCAGTGCGCGATCCCGAGCAACGTAAGAACCCAGTGAGCTGTACTGCACTGCCGTGGCTCTAAGTCAGACCATATGGTGCATTCAGTGAACCATCTGTGTTGGGGTGTGCGGAGTGGGGATGGGGTGGGGGGGAGGGGGTGTCTGGTGGCAATTCCATAATTATTTTCGATTCTCTTCACCCTATTAACCCTCTCCCAGAGGACTCAGGCACATCTCGAGTCTCTCTCTCGCTCCCGCACTGGTTGTTAGTTCATTTAGTGCTTTATGGGTTCCTTAATTGTGTCTATGATAATGTTTCCGCGCCACTGAATGCATTGTGCGAGAGACGCAAGCGTTTGTGTCGGAAGATGTCTTCATAGGAGGAGAGTTCAAACGTTTTCGGATGCACGTGTGGGTGTATCTGCTCGGTGTACGCCCGCCCGTGGCGAGATTCGGGACGAATTAGCGCCGTCCGGCGTGAAGGGCGTTATGTAAATCCAAGTTACTGTGAACAAAAATTATCCTCGGGTTCGAGGCATCGTCTCAAAAGGGGCCAAAAGGTTTTTTTTCCTGTAAAAAGTAACCATCAACTAATCCGTGTATTCCACGCGGCGCCCGATCGCGTCCTTCGAGACGTCTCAAAAGCGCTTCGCAGGAGTCGCTGTGAAAGTCTAGCGACGGTGTTTTTTTTTTTCCCTTGCGGGTGAACGCGGCAGCCAGTTTTGCACGAAGCAACAGTCCCGAAAAACGACGCCCTCGTGTCGGGAGAACGTCCCCAAAAAAGCGCGCGGTGGTCGTCGCCGGGCACCCGAGCTGGGGTGCAGCGAGCCGTGCACGAAAGAGTCCCCCACAGATAGGCGCGGATTGAGTGACCGGCATTTAATTTTTTTGGACTGATTATTTATTCCCCCCCCGGAAAGCGATCCCCCAATCGACTCGACAACCCTACCTTTTCTGCTCGCTAAACGCAGGCGCTCGGAGCGAGGAAATTTTACCTGCGGTTTCTCCCTGACCCTCCCGGGAATCGAACCTGACCCGTTAGTACCTAAAAAAAAACTCCCGCCGGGCCGAGCCGTCGGGCTATTTTCCGCTGCCGAGTGACCGCAGCTGATCGCCAGCCTGACCCACGTTAGCCCGAGGATTTATGCCCTGTCGTGGCACCTGCGATTACGCACCCGTGTCCCTGGCACTTGGGCGCTCGCTGAATGACAAGGATCTCCTCGTGATGCATTAGAGGTTCCATCAAAGGGCACTGCCACCTGCAGCCGAGTCAGCGGGCATCCAATCCATCAAACAGCTTAACGTACAGAGCAGTGAAGGGAGCGCGAGAGCGAGAGAGAGAGAGAGAGAGGGGGGTGGGGGGGAGAGACACCCCCCCACACGCACGTACTCTGTCTTTACATCCGATTAAAAGGCCCAAACCCCACCATCTGTGAAACGCTCGCTTAACTGAACGTCCCAGATTGTCACAGGGCATCATTTCACATCGGGCTGACAGCCCAAGGGCAATCCGGACGCCTGACGCGCCTCATCGCCTCAGCTTCCGAGTGCGCCGTCGGCAACGTTTGGGAGGGCGTGGGCAGCAGTGGCGACGACAACTTGCATTTGTAGCATCGTGCGGCGCCTCGCTCACGTCGGGAGGACGTCCCAAGGCAGACACTTCCGGAAACAGGGAGATAAGGGAGATATACGGGCGGGAAGGGAGCCAAGCAGTGGGAAAGATAGATAGGCTGACGTACACAAACACGCTCATAAACAAGAGACGCGCACAGACCTTATGACTGCACGCCCAGGGATTGCGATGGGGGCCCGCGCACGCGAGTGTATTTCATTGTATTTCTGTGCGCCGTTGGCTGCCGTGTTTCGCCCACAAAACACGTAGTCAATCCACTTGAGTTGTGCGTGCTGCGAAGTGGGGGGGGTGAGCTGTTGTTGTTGTCAGGAGACGATTAAAAAGAACAATAATTCGATTTCAGCATTCCCTCTCCGTTTGAAACCTCTCGGCTTCAGTGTCGATTTACGCTGGTGCACGGGGTCGACACACGGAACGGTTGGCAATCAGTTCCGATGGGTCTTAGCGCCTCCATCGCCGGATTAAAACCTTGCGATCTTTCTCAAAAACCGTCGAGGATCGATTTCCGTTTTTTTTATACATAATAAAGAGACGTGATGGGGAAATGGGAGCTTTGAGTGGGAGAGAGAGAGAGAGAGAGAGAGAGAGGGCGCACGGGGAGGGGTGGTGGGAGAAGGAGGGAAAAATAATAACAATAATAAAGTGGGTCCACTGTATATTCTTGTGGGCGAAACGCGGCAGCCAATTGCGCACAGCAGCGTCCCCACCAAACAGTCGTGGATTGAGTGACCACATTTTTATGGGGTGGGGAAGGGAGTTGAGAAGAATGTCATCCCCAGAAAGCGATCTGCCAATCGATTGACAACCGTGACTCCTCCTTACTGCTCGGTAAACAAGAGGCGTGTGGCGTACGGAAATTCGCCTAATATTTTGCTCTGCCCGGGAATCAAATACCCGGGAAGAAGTGATCTCGGTATGGAGTACTTAACCATCCATCATGTCTCCCTCGTGGGTTCTGAACGGTGCATGACTTGGGAACTATGTGCCTCCCGAGACAAGGCTTTGTCTCGGATACTGATGGCACAAACAACGAGCTGTTAAAACATTTCAAAACCGTCAGTTAAGTGCTTTGTATTGAACAGCGACAGTGCGGGATATTAAACAATGGCTTAGACGGAGCACATCTCCGCATCTAAAGCCTCAAACAAAGACTTTTCACTTCAGATATCGACTTAAATCCGCGACGGCTTAATTTGCGAGCCCGGGCTCTTCATCTTACGGTGGGAGAAATCTTTCTGCCGGGAGCAGTTTAAAAAACAAATCAGCGGGGGTTGTGGGGGCAGAGGAGCTCCTGCGATCAAAGAGTTTCACTGAACCTTACAGGCGTGGGACAAACGGCGACAACTTGCATTTGCACAGCGCCCCTCGCGCAGGGGCGTCCGAAAGCGCTCGACAGTGGGCGGAGCGCGGCGCCGAATCGGGGGGAGATGACCGTCGGCACGGGTCGAAGGGGAGACCTGAAGATGGGGAAGGAAGGGGCAAGTCGGAAGGACCGAGGAAGAGTGTTCCAGAGTTTTGTGGGGGTAATGGCGGCCACCGATGGTGGAGCGGAGGGCACGAGGGACGAGCAGGAAGGCACACATGTGATCCTTATATTTGATAACATTTCAGACCAGGAGGCAGTGCCAAAGTGCTTCACAGGATATACAGTAAAGGACAGTGACTGTGTTTTTCGTGGGCAAACGGGGCAATGTCCTACTTGTAAAAAGGCTCAGCTGATCCACATTTTCCTGGTAGTTCACGTTTTATGGTGAATGACTTAATAATCATTATCCTTACATTTGATTTTCATGTCAGGAGAGCGTCTCAGAGCACCTCACAGGATTTACAGTAAAGTGTAGTGACTATGTACTTGTAGACAGCCAATTCACGCACAGCATAAACTCCCCTCCCTACTCTTTCTTACCATTTCATAGCAACTTCTCAGGAACTTTTGCTTGAAGTGCCCTGAGTGTTCTCACTCGAGTTATAATAATAATAGTCCTTGCATTCGATACAGCGCCTTATCCCGTCTTCGAGACGTCTCAAAGCGCTTCACAGAACATGCTGTAAAGTGAATTGACTGTGCATTTTGCGGGCGAAACGAGTTGCGGTGTTTAGGGGGTGAGGACAAAGAGGTGACTGTGGTTTGATAAGTAGTTAGTAACATTTGCTTTTCCCATTTCCTTGCCGGGTCAGAACGTTTTTCCCAGTGTGGGAGTTTTGTTTCTGATTCTGGAATTTTTGGATAAGGCTTTTTACTCCGTTCAAGTGCTACTTTGGAGTGGCACAGCCAACGCTTTGCAATAGATCAGTAGATGCTCACTGGTCTCTTCCCGGCTATTGATCCTGTTAATTACTGCCTGGCCACTTCACTCATTTCTTTCATCGAAAGTTTTTCTAAGTAATGAAAGCAGCACGACTGTGGATTCAATGAGTCACGTCCTAACTAACCTAAAATAGCCAAACCTAACCGATCAAACCTTACCGACCAAACCTAACCGACCAAACCTAACCGACCAAACCTAACCGACCAAACCTAACCGATCAAACCTTACCGACCAAACCTTACAGACCAAACCTTACAGACCAAACCTTACAGACCAAACCTAACCGACCAAACCTTACAGACCAAACCTTATCGACCAAACCGAACCGACCAAACCTTACAGACCAAACCTAACCCACTAAACCTAACCCATCCAAACCTAACCCACCAAACCTAACCCACCAAACCTAACCTAGCCATGCCAAGCCACCGCATGGCTCGGGAAACACAGCCAATGAGACAACTGTGTTGGATTCGGTCGAATGCTCATTTTTGGTCATAATTCACATGTTTAAAAAAAACCCACAACTCCAAGGGTTTATGATGAAGCTTCCGTGCACTATTGAGTTGGGGGCTTGAGGTTGGGGCGGTGGGGGCGGCATTCCCCTTCCGCAATGTATTTTTCTTTGTGAGAATCACATCCTTCACTGTTCCGGGACGCTACCGAGCGCGAAAAGCCTCGATAAACGCAAGTGCTGTTGTTGTTGTTGTCCTTCTGCTAATTGGCAAATCTCAGAGAGAGAAAGTCAGAAGTGTAAATAATTCACCCTCCCTCCGACTCTCTCTCTCTCTCTCTCTCTGTCTGTCTCTCTCTCTCTCGGCTCCCGCATTATCTCATCAAACTGAATGTGACAATTAAAACATTTGCTCACGTGCCATTTCATCTGTTCCTACCGCACTCACTCCCGGGAACGCTGGTGGGTGTATTGGGAGCTTTCAACTCTCAAGGAAAAGGCTCGATCATCCCCTCGGTTATGGATTGCAGATTTGTTTCCGAGAGCGATTTCTTTTGTGTTCTGCGGGACTGAAATCACTCACCTCTTTTGTGCACCTGTTCCTTAGTAATAATAATTATAATCCTTGTATTTGATACAGCGCCTTCTCACGTCTTCGAGACGTCTCAGAGCGCTTCACAGGTTACACTGTAATGTGAATTGAACTGTATTTTGTGGGCGAAACGCGGCAGCCGATTGCGCACAACAACGTCCCCACAAACAGTCATGGACTGAGTGACCAATTTATTTATTTACTTTTCATTATTATTTTTTTGAAGGGATTATTACCCACGTAAAAACGATTCCCCCAATCGACTAACAACCGGGTTCTGGGTTCATCTCCTTTAAAGTTCATCTCTTTGACCACTCCCTCAGTCATTTTTCCATCCTTTCTCCTTCCCCACCCCAACTAACTGTTTCCTGATCTACATCTTGGGTGGGGGGGGGGAAGAGATAAGTGCCAAGAATCCTCGGGGAGGTGGAGGGGACGGGAGGGTGGGGGGAGAAAGGGGAAAAGGCGCAACATTGCAGACGATAGGGGAAAAACAAAAAATACTTCGAAAACTGTTCATCACCCCCTCCTCCCCTCCCCAAAAAAACACCTTCAGTGGGTCCTGATGTGAAAGGCGCTGTACAAATGTAATTTGTTGTTGTTGTTGTTGTCTGTTTCTACCCGCTTAGATATTCCTGTGGCCGGCAGCAGGTTACTGCTAACCAGAGCTCGGAGGAGGAGGACTTCTCTTTGTCCGAGCCTTCAGCTCCCCTCTCGACTCTCTTCCCCCTCCTCGCTCCCTCCCTTCCCTCCCCTCACCCTGACCATTTCCCCCCTGCTCGGGTCATGACCCAACTGTGCAGCGCCTTGGGACGTCCTCCTGACGTGAAAGGCGCTTTATAAATGAAATGTTGTTGTGGTTGTTGTTGTTGTTGAGGATGAGTTCTATCAGTTGTGATCTCTGGGAGAATTGTCCCTTCATCAACGATGCTCCCGTTACGAGACTGAGCAGATAGAAAATCTATCAGCTGAGACCTTGAACAGCTCACCTGGTTACCAATAACAATCCCTGCACTTGATACAGCACCTTTCGAAGGGTATTTATACGACCCACTGGGTATACTGTAAAACACGGGTGAATACAGCAGCCAGTTTATGCTTAACAAGGTCCTACAAACAGCCAGTGAGTGAGCGACCAATTTTATTCGAGGGATCTGTTGGCCAGGACGCTGGGAGAGAGAAGATCTCTTCTCTTTTCGAATGGGATCTTTGATGTCCACCTGAACAGGCAGACGGGGCCTGGGTTTAACGGCTTCTCCGAAGGACGGCACCTCCTTCTCAAAAGTCTTTTGGCCGCTCTGCCGCGGCTCATCGGAGAAACTTGGCAAGTGTTGGCGAGACACGCTCTCAAACTTGCTGCCGCAAGAGTAATGGATAACATGGCCCTGACTGCTCAGTGCTTCGACGATTAGAATCAGTCGCTCTAATCCCAACAGCACCGTTGACAATCTTATCACACCAGGTACCGTCACAGTCTCAGCTCGCAGCTGAAGACTTTCCTCTTCGACCGTGCCTTCGGTCACCTCCCCCACCATGCTCCCCCTCTCCTCGGCGTCGAGCGACGCCTTTGTCAAGCGTTCCGAGACGTTGACGGGCGCCGGGTAAAGGCAAAACCCTATTTTGTTTCGCTCACAAAATACGCGCAGTCGCACCGGCTTACAGTACGTCGCGCGAAGATCTTCGAGACGGCTCGATAAGGAGCTCTTACCAATCGCAAAGATTATTGCCCTTGACAACCTGTCTGCTCTCTCCGCTCAGCAGGCTCTGGGCTGTTCCACGTCCCCTGCCCGGCCCACCATCGGCCCTTCAGTCTCTCTGCCCCCACCCTTTGGAACTCCATCCAACATTCCCGTCGCCTCGCTCCCTCCTTTGCCTCCTTCAAGGCTGGTCTCAAGACCCTCTTCTTCGCCCTCACGGTCTATTCGGAGCGGCACGGTGATGTGCGTTGGGTTTCGGAGCTCTCGCTTTTGTTCCCCTGCAGATAAAGTCTACAGGAAGTCCACAGGGAAAACTCGAGAGAGCGAGAGAGTGTGTGTGTGTGAGAGAGAGAGAGAGAAACCTGGTCTGATGGAAAAATTCCCCATGAGAATGGAAAGCACACTATATTAAATAGCTTCATTGCACACTTGGTCTTTGTGAGCATTGACTGATCCTGAACTCATTCCCTTTCTTTGTCTAAGATAATCCCAGGCCTCAGCAGAACCCTCTGATGACGCACATTTATGGATGGAGTGGTTGGAGGCTGGTGTGGGAGGGGGCGGCGGGGGGGGAGTAGCGGTAGGGGTGGGCTTCAACATTTCCCGGCTTGAAACAACACACCGACCATCTCGACAGCGCTTTGAGACGTCTTCAAGACGCGATGAGGTGCTACATCAAATGCATGGATTATTATTATTATTATTATTATTATTATTATCGAAGCTACTCGCCCGCAAGTATTGGAAGGTGTCGAAAGGCCTGTGTGTCAGCTCCAAGATACACTGCTCGCAAACCCCATAGATTTGCGACGGGCAAAGATCCCCCCCCCCCCCCCGTGTCCACACTTGGGTGTCTCACCAACCTGCGATTTGTAGCTGAGGAAAAAAGCCTCGTTTGGGCACTATTTAACGACGATAATAATAATAATAGTCCTTATATTTGATACAGCGTCTTTCAAAGCGCCTCACGGAATATACTGTAAAGTGAATTGACTGCGTATTTTGTGGGTGAATCAAACTCACCAAATTCTTTCGGTCACCACCTCTTTCCCCCACCCTCTCTCTCTCTTCCCCTCTCCCCACCCTACCCGCCCCTCACTCCCCCCACCCAAACACACACACACACATGCGCGCGCGCGCGCCCACAAATCCCCATCTCACGCGAGACGCTAACAGACAAACTGAGTTCAACGTCTCGACATCTCCGCGGTCGGGTTGCTTCCCGAGCTGCAGGTTTCCGGGGACGGTTTGCGGACATAAACACGATGCGCATTTAAAAACTGTTATTTCCGAAATAGCCCAAAGTCCCTCTTTTAAAACTTAATGCGCAGACTAATCCTCGCCTCACAGAGAAAGCGCTTGTTTATGCGTAATCCTCAAGCGCTTTGCTCCCTTCGACACCACCGACGCAAACGATCTCCTTGCGTGATTTACCGAATGGTTGTGAGCTGAAGCCAATGCTGTGCGCACCGGGAGTCAGAAGGTTGTGCCGTCCATCGGGTGAGACGAGGTCCCGTCTGCCGGTGTCCTGGCCAACGCATTCCCTCCACCCCCCCCCCCCCCCCACCCAAATAAAATCGGTCGCTCACGCCGCGGCTGCTTGCGGGACGTTTTGCCGGGCGCAAGGTGTCTGCCGCGTTTCACCCGCAACATATACAGTCAGTTTGCTTCACGGTATATCCTGCGAAGGAAGCGCTTCGAGGAGGAAAGAAAAGAAGCTGGACAGAAATAAACAAGGAAAAAAAACAAGGATATAAAATCAGAGGTATTACTCATGATTTAACCTGCCAGACACTTGCCTCTCGCTCTCTCTCTCTCTCTCTCCCTCTCTCGCTAAGTCTTAAGAGTGCTGTACGTCGCACGCATATTAACCATCCCTCTGGATAACTCACAGCGGCTTATCTGGCTGTCCCGGTTGCTGTTAAAACCTGTTGAGTCGGCGCTTTTCATCAGTATGGAAATGAAACGAAACCATTTCCCTCCCTCTCCCTGTGCTGCTCCATTACACGGCGCAAAGAGACAGATAGCATCCTGCCGGTGCGACGAGCTGAGCTCCCGACTTAATGTCCTTTATCTCACAGTTACTTATTTATCCAGAAGTTCCCTTCTCCTCCCCCCACCCCCACCACCACAACACCCTGTGCAAGATTAACGAGCGAGGATACAACCCTGACAAGCAGCAAAAACGTGTCCTATTCTTGCCCGCGCAGCTCGCTTATCCTGACGCGAAAGGACAAATGGAATTTTCCTTCTTCTTGTTATCGGCTTCTAAAAGCGTGAGGTTCTTCCTCAACGCCGGCGAAAGGGAAACACGGCGCTGAAGGCCAGCGGTCGGTCTCCACGCTTCAGCTTCACCTCACCGCCACCGCCAACAACAGCAGCCACTGGCGCTTACAAAGTGGTACGAGGTTTTTACATTTACCAGGTGAGGGCGGCCACGGTCGAAGAAAAAGATGGGGCCACGAGGTTCGTAACGATGATCCTTGAGTTCGAGAGAGCATCCAAATGTCTTAAAGAGTTTTTTTTTGGGGGGGGGGGGGAATGGTTCAGTGGAGTCACCCTACATCGTCGGGGTAAACGGAGGAACCAATTTGGGCAAAGAAATGACCAGCAAGGAGCCAGGGGGCAACCGAACAACTCGACAGGAGAATTGCTCCAGGGTTGGGGGTTCGCAATCCAGTCAAACCCTCCTCACCCCACCACAGAGAACTGGACAGTGTCAAGGCTGGAATTGAACAGGATCAATAATAATGCACTCTCTCCCTTTCGCGGTTCAACAGTTATGACTGTGCAGGCTCAGCCGTCAATAATTTCAGTCAAACTGAACTGCAGCCCCACCATCAATCACTGGCTTCGGGAGATGGAGAGGGAGCGGGGAGAGGGGAGAGGGGTCGTGGGTGGGTGGGTGGGTGGGTGGGGGTGTGTGGAGAGGTCACAAAGTGAGGAGACAGAGGGAGTGGGGGAAATTGGGCAGAACTCCAATGCAAAGTGCCGGGCGTCAGAATTCAGGCTGTAACGCTACGCAAAAAAAAAACAGCCTCAGTATTGATTACGTGCCCCGGGATCATCAAAGTCGACCCCAATTTCAATCTCGATGAAACATCCCTCCCTCATCCTCTGCCGTCCGGTCATTCCTCAAAGCACAATCCAGATGGACTCAGTCCCTGCGTGTGCATTTGAAAGCATTCCACTTTATTTATAGGCTGGTATTTGAATGGACGAGGAGGACATTGCATTAGAACCGCTGTGATTAATTCTTTTTGCTCGGCTGTATCTCCGAGTCCAATTTTCATTTTAAATAGAGGTCAGACAGCTAACAGGCTCCTGGCGTCGCATTAAAAATCACTTGAAATCCCGATCACAGGGCACCGGCAAAGTGCCAGAAACAAAAACCTCGAGTGTACTGAAAGAGAGTAACACGATTCGGAATCTCGGACCAGCGTCAGTCAAGAGTATTTACGGTGAATACTCATCTGGATGATGACGAGAATCCTTATTTTGTGGAGGTCCCAGGTTCGATTCCGAGGCAGAGCGAAACCTTGAGGCCAATTTCCTTTTTGCTCCACACACTCCCGTTTACTTCGCGCAATTGGCAGATCGCTTTCCAGGGGTAATAATCCCTCCGCGAAATAGATAGACATCACGGTAATTTGGTCACTCAAAGTGAATGACCGATTTTTATTCACGTGGAGAATTCTCCCAGGATCAAGGTGGGAAACTCCTTTCTCTCTGCGAATAGCGCTGTGGATCTTCAACGTTGACCTGAATGGTCATAGACATGACCCAAGGTTTAACCTCTCATCTGAAGGACAATAATAATCCTTGCATTTGACGCAAACGCATCGTCACTTGGTCGAGTTGTCTCAAAGGGCTTTGCGGGATATACTCTCAAGGTTGTACTGAAACAGCTTCGATCACATACAGGTGTTCAAAGTCACGAGGTGGGGCTTGCACCCACTGAGGCGAGACTGTGGTCAACTGAGCCAGGCTCCGAACAAATATATATTTTTTGCAAGTTTAACACTTTTCTCCCACAGGTTTTTTCCGAGGGAGTTTCTGCTTCAGGTGACACGAGGAGCATCTCACGCCACTCAAGTCCAACCGGCTAATTTACCCCGTCATCCCCTGCTGACCCCACAAACTGTGCGGGTTTAAGTGGTTAGTCTCCGGCAGGTACCCCAACGCACACTCTGGGATCCCCCCTCCCACCCACCGAGCCTTGGTTCTTGCTAACCTGCGCCTAATACTTTCCGGAATTAGGTTAAGAGGGATACATCCTTCCAGAGAGAGAGAGAGAGAGAGAGAGCATTCTTTTCCAACAATCTATTGCTGGGATTTCCATGTGGAAGTGTCAAGACACCAAAAGACACAACCCCTCCCGTCTGCCCTTTTAGGCAGAAGAGGGAAGAAGGAAAGTGGACCCCTCTCTCTCCCTGTGAGGAAATTTTCCGCGCATCCCAGAGAATCCCAAACAATTAGAGGATGAAGGTGTTAATATCCCTCTCAGCGAGATGGCGTCTCCTCCAACCCCCTGCCTCCCCCACCTCCCCCACACCACCCCACCACCGACTGTGGTCGAAAAGGACAACATCTGGCCATTCGATTAGAGCTGTTAATTGCCCTGAATCCTGTGCTCTCACCAGGGATCCATCGCTTTTTGGTTTCCCAGTGTTTTAGCCAAGACTCCACGCCAGGCTGCCAGGCACCGAGCTATTATTTCCTCTTGTATGTCAGCCTGGCGCAGGGGTAACTCTCGCCTCTGTGTCGGAAAGTTGCGTGTGTTCGAAAAACTGATGCTCTAAAGCAGCGATGGAGGGCGGAGGGGGGGATGTTGCATCGTCAGGAGGTGCCGTTAAACCGAGATTCCCTACTGCCTATTATGGTGGACGTTAAAGATCCTGCGGTGCTATTCGAACAGAGACTGGAGTTTCTCCCTCTCCCTGGACAGCAATCCCCACCCCCACCCTACATCCCCCCCCAAATAAAACCGCCGGGTGGCTGTTTGCGAGGGCGTCCCTGCCTGCAGAAAGGTACGTCAGTACGTACGTCCTGAGAAGCACTTTGAGGCGTCTCAAAGACGTGACGAGGTGCGGCGGTGTCAAACACAAAAGAATATTGTTCTTCGCCAGGGTTAATTGGCGCTCAAACTCCCATCCATAAAACTGGGCTCTTTAACCGCAAGTTTACGAGGCAGTTTCTTTCTCCCCCCCTCTCCCTATTTAAGCGAAGGGGAGCCAGGAATGTTTAATCATTGACTTCAAATAAAAAAAAACGGTTTGAAAGTGCATGCTACTTGCTCGAAAGGTTACAGTACAGAGGAACAAGGTTCCCACAACTGACTTCAAAGAAAGTCACGCTTTGAGAGAAAGAGTTTGCAGTCCGAAACAAAAGCCGAGCGAGTTTCACACAGAGAGAACAATCTCGAGTGTTAATCCACAATGATTTGGGCCTTTACGGCCAAAAGGAAGGTAAATAAATGACTGGTGGCAGCAGTGACCTGGAATCTGGATACTTTCCCATACCCCCCAACCCCCCCGCCCCACACCCACCATGCTTGTTTTGTACTGCAAAGCAGACCCTGGACCTAACCCGGCTTGAAAATCATTCACTGAACCCCACACCCCCACTTGTCTGGTGACAAACCCGAATAAACTTCAACAAAATCGCAGGTTCAAGGAAGGGAGCAGCGCGAAAAGCGATGGTTCCCGTCGGCAGAGGGGGCCATTCAGCCCACCGAGCCTAGTTCCACCATTTTGTTGGGGGGGGGGGCAGAGAGACTCAAGGCCCGACCGCCGATGGTGTGACTGTGATGTGGGCCGATTGTGCCTTTGTTTTGTGGGTAAAATGCTGTAAAAAGCTGCTCTGAAGAACGTTACCTGTCGGGACTCGGGGAACGTGGGTTACAATTAATCGAAACCAATCACAATTTTACTTTTGAACTTAAGTTACTCTGCAAACATATTTTTGATGCCAATACTCCAGCCTAGCCACGGAATGCAAATGCTTTTCAACCCCCCACCCCACAACCCCCACACCCCTCCGAGGGCTATTTGTTCAAAATCTCTTACTCCTGTTCTCCTCCGTTCACACGTCCCCGACCGGGCAATTTATCGAACCGATCAACGAATCTGGACCTGAAGTAATCGAGGGATCATTTTAGTTATTTTTCGACACCCTCCCCCCCACCCCCCGCCCTCGAAATGATAAAACAAGAGCGGGAACTTAAGCGAGAACGTGGAACTCGCTGCCTGAAGGGCCGGTCGAATCAGATAGTCTGGATAATAATACTACTGCTGATAATAATCCTTCATTTGACAAAGCGGCTTTTCATGTCTTCGAGTCGTCCTCAAAGCGCTTCACGGAACATACCGTAAAGTGAATTGACCGTACATTTGTGGGCGAAACGCGGCAGCCAATTGCGCACAGCAGCGTCCCCACAAACAGCCGTGGATTGAAATGCCCAAAAGGTCGCAGGAGGCTGGCTCTGGTCCTTCGTTTGGGGGCGGGGGGGGGGGGGGGGGGTTTGGGGAGAGGAAGGGAGACTTGAATGACCCTGGTGATGCGTGGAATGAGCAGGGAGGGGCGCACACGAACCGCAATTAAAACCAGATAGACGGATGTTTGCACTACATCGGTGGAGAAGGGAAAACTTAATCAAAACAAGTGGCAAATTACAGGAGAAATCACCTCCGGGAGGCTGGGAATATGGCCGCCCGAGTCTGCTTTTGGCTAAAAAAATGTTTTGAGAGCGAGAGAGCGTGTAGGCAGAACTGCGGTGCCCGATTACCAACAGAAAAGGCCACACACACACACACTTATTTTTTCCTTGATTCAAGCGCTATGCTCAGCTTCCGCAGCAGGTTTTATCGAGTTTCGCCCCCGCGCTAAAGGTCGACAACAACTTGCACTTACACGGCTCCCTTCACGCCAGGCAGCGTCTCGGAGCGCTAAACAGCGACAAAGCCCTACGCCGAGCTGGGTGAGGGGGGAGTGGGGGGGGGGGGGAGGTGACCGTAAGTGTGGTCCAAGAGGAAGATCTTCAGTCCTGATCTAAAATAGGGGAAGAAGAGAGCGCGAGAGAGAGAGAGAGAGGACAAGGCGGAGGGTTTGGTTGCATGTGTGTGCGTTTGTGCGTGTGGGTGTTTGGGAGGGAGGGAGGAAGGAATGAAGAGAGATGTTGATGTTGCTGAGTTAACTCAATAACCAACTGACTAACATCCGGGTTCCTATTTACTGCTGAGCGTGAGGAGTGAGGAAACTTGCCGAAGGTTTCGCCCTGCCCGGGAATCGAACCCGGGTCCTCCCGCTTCCAGGCGAGCGCTCTAACCGCTGCGCTGCGGGACTCCAAATAGTCTCAAAGGAAGCTGAAGGGCAGTGTGGAACGGCACCAGTGAACTTACACGTCAACGCTCCCGCAAAATAAATCTATAAGAAAGGAAAATAAAACCATTTGAAGCTCTCTCCCTCCCCACCCGGAATTAAACAGGAGACAGCTGCACAGGAGCCTTCAAGAAGACCAAACGACCAACACAGGCCCACCTTAAGTGAAAGGACAAATCAATTCCCACCTCCGCCCCAAACACACAGCAGGAGAACCTCATCCCATAACCTCTTCACGTCGCGCTGTGAATCGCGGTCCAGTATTGACCGCTGGCCTGTCCGTTCCCGGCAAAGGGTTCGGGCTGCATTAACGATTGAAAAGGCAATTTCTGCCACACCGAGATCCCGTCCGAATGCGGCGGAAAATCAGGCTCTCCCCAACAAAGCAGGCGGCAGAGGTGAATTTCCCTCGGCGACGGCGATGCAAACATCGCAGCCTTTGATAAGAATGATAATGGTAATTATCTATCTATCGATCTATTGATCGATCGATCGATCGATCGGTTGATGAGACTGTGGTTCACGTCTTAGGACCTGCGGAGATGTGCACCGAGATTTTCTTTCTTTCTTTCTTTCTTTCTTTCTTCTCGCTCTCTTTTTTTACACACGCACACGCAATCCCCAATACTGCTTGTGATTTCCGAGGGCTTCCCTTGAAAAAAAGGAGGGGGAGGGCGGGGGGTGGGGGGAGGGACAGAGAGGGGAAGGGGTGGTTGTTGGGGGTGGCGGGGGGAGGGGGGAGAGGGGTGGGGGTGGTAGGAGATTTGAGAGGGAAAATAACGTTGAGGATTTAATTGAGGAAACGAAGTCCAGACCCTCCCTGCGTTTGCTCAATTACAGAGGATTATTGTCACTGATGTGCTCAAGCGAGACCTCGACTGCCTGAGACTGGTTCTGCAGCTGCCGCTGAGCAATGGGGCAAAAAAACCTGATCCGTTGGAAATGGGGCGAAGTTCTGAACTGTGGGGGCCCAGAAACTAGAAGTCATTTAGTACTGGCTCTCAACGCGGACCTGTTTTCTTCCCCGTCACCCCCCCGACCCCACCCTCTTCCCATTTTCTCCCATTCTCTTGAAGGAGAACCCACCCCATCATCTTATCAATCTACCCGCTCCCTCCGTTCGGCGGCTACTGGCTTGCTTCATGGATAAAAAAACACACACTAACACACGCGCACATACCCCTCGCCCCACCATCAGCGGTCAGACTTTCAGCCTATCTGACCCCACTCTCCGGAACTCCATCCACAAGTCCCCTCTCCTCGCCCCTTCCCTCAGCTCCTCCAAGATCTGTCTGAAGTCCGTCCTCTTTTGACCGCACCTTCGGCCATCATCTCCCCCCCCTTACCCCTGCGGTCCTTGGCCCCCACCCCTCCCAGCTCGGGGGCAAACCCTTGACCGGCCGACAACGTCCCTACAATCTCCCTTGTGGAGTTTTGTAGGGTAGTGGTTAGAGCGCTCTCTTCGCCAGCGCTTTCGATTCCCCGGCAGGGCCAAACCTTAGGCAAGTTTCCTTGCTCCACAGGTCTCTGTTTACCGAGCAGGAAGTAGGAACCTGGTTGTTAGTCGATTGCCGCTTCCTGCGGGTAATTATCCCTCTGAGTAACCAATTTTATCTGGGGTATTTTTGGCCAGGACACCGGGAGAGAGAGAAGCTCTCCTCGTTTTGAGTAGTGCCGCGGGAGCCTATTGTAATAATAATCCTTGCATTTGGTGCCGACGTCTCAAAGCTCTGCACCGAATAGACTGTAAAGCGAATTGACCGTATGTTTTGTGGGTGACCCCGGCAGCCAACTGAGCACAGCAGCGTCCCACAAACAGCCGTGGATTGAAGTGACCAATGTTTTTATTCTATTGTACCTTTCAAGAGGGAAGCAGACAAGCACGTGAAAGAGATGGGCTTGACGGGGTAATGGGGGGGGGGGCGGGGAGAGGAAGGATTCAATTGATCCCCTTGCTCTGTGAACCAGTGGCAGGTGGACACGTGGGGCCGAATGGCTTCCTTCTGTGGCTGTAGATTTGCATGTTTCTGTGAACCTTCTGTGGACAGGGAGATGGGAAGCTGAATTTCACACGTTAATACCTGTGAACTCTGGGCTCTCAGATGAAATTCAAGGTACTTAGTCAGCTGAATCAAACGCACATCTGCCGAAATGAACTGATCAGACATTTCATTTGAAGATGGAGACAGGGGGTCACTTTGAAGGTGCTGAGCTAATCTAAAAAACAGCTCCCGTGCTAAACGGTTACCTTTCATGTCAGAAATTGCACATTATAGAGATCTTGCGGGCGCGTAAATTAAATACCGTCCGAAGAAATAGGGTGAATTCCGACTGGCGCTAAAAGTGTCGCTCATTCGTTGTCCGTCGAAAGAAAAAAAAAAATAGATTTTTAAATCCGGGGTGGAAATAAATCCATTCGCTTGCGATCTGCGGCTCCTTGAAAGGCAGAGCTTTTGTTCCTTTCTGGAGGACGGCCGACATCGTTCTTCACGCTCGCTCGAAAAACGCCTGCCGCGCGAATGTCAGAATCGAGTGGGTTTGGCATTTCTGGCTAATTACCCGGACTCCGTTTGTGCACTTTCTTTTGAAAAAAAAAACGACAAGCATCTAAGCTGCCTATCAATACTCCCAAGCAGCCAGCAATCTGGAGAAATCGATCGCAGCCAGTTGCGAGCTTTAGCGCACAGTTAAAAACACAGAGAGAATTCTGCAGCCAGTAATCACAGCAGGAGGACGTATCCTCAAGCAACGAGACAGGAGAGAGAGAGAGAGAGGAGGCGAGGGGAGGAATCCTAATAAAAGCGAGTTTGCAACAGCAGCGAAAGCCAATTTGAACGCTCTCTCCTTCTGAGTGGAACTCCCGCTTTAAATTACGCCTCAAACAACTCCGGCAGAGCTCAAAAAACATCTCCTCCTTCAGGTGCAACTTATCAGCCGTAAAACTGAGGGGGTGGTGGGGTGGGGGGGGGGAAGAAATTCGGAAGCACAGAAGATGGAAGTTGCATCAGAACTTGTCAAACCCACAGAGAAGGTCGTCCACACTCCCCGTTGAGCTCAACACAGCAGCAAACAAGGAAAATGATTCCTGAACGTAGGGAGTGTTTCAGTCTGGCTCAGTTAGTTGGCGACGTGGAGTCCTGTAGCTCAGTGGTTAGAGCACTCGCCTCGCAAGCGCGAGGACCTGGGTTCGATTCCCGGGCAGCGCGAAACGTTGGGCGAGTTTCCTTACTCCACTCGTCTCGTCGCTGTTTACCAGCAGTAAGTAGGAACCCGGTTGTTTAGTCGACTGGAGGATCGCGTTGTCCCGAGGTGCTGTCCTTCAGAACACAAGCAGATTGTTCAGGTGGATATTGTGCCACAGGGTATACCGTAAGGTGCAGTGACTGTGCATTTTGTGGGCAAACGCAGCGGCTAATTTGGCACCTTCCAAGCATGTCCTTCGGACGCAGTCCTTCAGACCAGTGGAGATTTTCCATTTCAGGACCTTTCTCTCACCATCGGTGACACAGAGCTCATTCCAACAAGTGCAGTCGGTCACTACACTTGACAGTAATTGCTCGCGAAGCGTTCAGAGAGATTTCCGTGTGATATAAATCATAAGCTGCTTCTTTGCAGAGGATCGCTGTGTGGAAATGTCATCAGCTTAATCTACGCATTCCAATCAGTGCTTAATTAAGCAATTTAGAGAATTGTTTTTCCTGCAACTGTTCACTTTTCTGTCGAAAAGTTTGGAATAAGGTTCCCGGAGAGGCTGAGTTAAGGTCATGAATTAAACCTTGCATTTGGCATAAGAACGTAAGAACTTAAGAATTTCCTAGGCGCTAGAAATCCAAGGTCCACCCAGTTCATCTTCCGCCATCCTGGCGATCGCTTGACACGTCATCTCCTAAACTATATAATGTATTCCCAGATATTATTTCCTAACAGAAATCGATCTCATTCGTGCTTGAAAGAATCGACACTTTCTAGTACCTTATCACATCAGAAGGACACCTCAAAGCGCTTCGCGGAATATTCCCTAAAGTGAATTGGCTGTATAATTGGTGGGCGAAACGCGGCAGCCAATTATTTGATGCCTTTCGCGTCAGGAGGACGTCCTAAAGAGCTTAAGGATAATGGCTTGCTGCCCGAGCTGGGGGTTGGGAGTCGGGAGGGCGGGCGGAAGTGAAAGATGACCAAAAGCGCAGTCAAACGAGCTAGTTTGAGAGAGATTCTCGCTCGCTGCGGGGAAGAGGAACGAGACCATAAGGGCATCATTGCAAGAAATCCTTCATTTCGACCCATGGGCCTACATACGAGCAAAATAATGCTGAGCCGTGCACTTAGCCCCGTGCGACGCTGAGTGGAAACGGAAGCATCAATTTATCCCCTTCAAATTAAGCCACAAGCAGCTCTCCCGATAGACCAGCACATTCACTGATAGCCACGAGGGGAGGTGAATGCCGTAAAGAGACCAGGGAGTACGATCATTTATGTGGTGTGCGCAGCTGGAAGGAACGAGGGGCAGGCCAGGCTCAGCACAGCGCTATGATAATAATCCTTACACCTTATGATGTAGCGCCTTATTGTACCTTTGAGACGTCTCAAAGCGCTTCACAGGATATACCGCAAAGTGAATTGACTGCGACGTTTCGTTGGCGAAATTAAACTGAAACGCGGTGTTAATCATTACTTGCATTTGGTACAGTGCCTTATCACCATCGTCCAGAGGACTCAAAGTGCTTCGCGGGATAGACTGTACCGTGTGTGTTGTGGGCGAAACGCGGAAGCCAAATTTGCACGGGCTAATGTGTGGGGAGGACGTCCCAAGGCGCTGGACAGTCAGGGATTTGGACTCATGGAATCTCTGACAGTGCAGCGACCCCTCAGCACTGTATTGGGGGTATCGGCATGTGACACCACGACCCAATGTGGGGCTTGAACCCACGGCTTTGACCCAGCCGCGAGGGCGAACCAGGGCGGAGAGTGGAAGGTTGTGACAGCTTCCGGGTCCCGCCAACGGATTCGCAAATGCCGTTCTCCCGGGGTCTGGTGGCAAGCTAGATTTGCCACGTGCTAATTCAGATGCGACTGGGACATTAACGTTCAAGACGGGAATAAAGAAAAATAAAATGACTTCTCACTCGGCGTCTGTCTTGATCACATCCGTAGGCTGCTCACAGCACATCAGAGAAGCTCATCTGCATTCAGTTGTGTTTCTGCACAACAGAACATGAGGATTCTCTCCGTCTCTCTCTCTCTCTCTCTCTCTCCCCAACCCACCACCCCTTTCCCCCCCCACCGACCCCACTCACTCAGATCACTTTCGCAGTGCGTTCTGTGAAGCGCTTTGAGACGTCTCGAAGACGTGATAAGGCGCTGTATCAAATGCAAGGACTATTATTTTATTATCATAGGTCCCGAGAAATATCAAGGAAATGTGCAAATGACTGGAGTCTCTGTGATATTTTTTTCCCATCAGCAAAAGGATCATCAGAAATCCCCCTTGGTGAACAGTGGGGGTTAAATGACCCCACCACCCCCCCCCCAGAAGTATTTAGACAGAAATAGTGCTTGGCCAACTAAGCAATTTCAAGGGGTCGTCAAAGCAAACCTGCTGCGATATTTGTGCTCAGCATCTCGAAGAGCTTTGCATTATTACTCTCGAATGTCTTGAAGTGAAAATACTACACTGACAAGACACAAGTACTGCGGCGACGGGGGAAAGGGGGGAGAGTGGCGAGAGGGAAGGGGGCGCAGAGGAGCAAACCAGATCCACCTCTGCAGCTGGCTCGCACCTGGGATAACCCTCGATCCGCGCAAATCGTACAGGAATAATTATTATATGAAGAAAACCTCCCGACAGAGCAATCCCCGCAGATGCTCCCTCAGACCTGACTGGAGGCCGCGTTAAAAGACACTCACGGTCAAAATCAGCGCCTTGGGACTTCTTCAACGAGTACGCATTCGGCGACTGTACATTTTGCGCGCGAAAGGCGGAACAAAATCCCTGCTGCGTTTCTCTCACCAAATACGCAGTCAATCCACTTTACCGTATGTGGCGCGATGGTCTTCTGAGACGTCTCAGAGACACGATAGGGCTCTGTATCAAATGTAAGGATTATTACAAAATTACATTTGTATTGCACCTTTCACGTTGACAGGACATCCCCTATTATTATTATTATTATTATTATTATTATATCGGGGGGTTATTTTGCTGTATGTTCCGATGTAAACAGATGGATGTTTATGTTTGATTAATTTCCTCACCACATCACTGAGTCGTCTCAAAGCGCTTCACAAGATATTACCACAAAGTGGAACAGACAGTAGATGGCACTTGGTTCAGTGACCCATTCAGGAGACACAGCCTTTGTCCCTCCCCCCACCCCCCCGCACCCCCGCCCGCCCGCCCGCCCTCCGACAGACGCACATCCTGTACCGCAGTGAAGTGTTGTAGTGCATGCCCACCTGCCCGCAAAACACACAGTCACTACACTGCAAAGCACGGACCGGCGAAGATCTTTGAGACGTCCTCCCGGTGTGAAAGCGTGACACCGAACGTAAACGTCGTTGACGATATTTATCCGTGTCGACCCACTCGCCGACAAAAACAAATGAATCCTCCATCAAACCAGACAAATCCAGGCTCCGCGGCCAAAATGTTGAAATGCCAACGGCTCCCGAAGGCTCTAACAATAACCTTATTCGGTCCCCCCCCCCACTGCTGTGGTTGGCCTGGAGAGGGAACTTACGTAAATCACTGTCACACCCTGACACTAAATCAATGTTCATCCTCATTTTAGCAGAAAATGTCCAATGGTCCTATTAGCAACCAAGTTTGAGTATAAATAGCTGGTTGAGGTTGAGACATTATATGATGATCCATCAGAATGGGATGTCCGCCTGACCTGAAAGGCCCTATACAAATGTCATTTGTTGTTGCTGTATGGATCCCTGGCAGGTAAAAATGTTTCGCCCACAAAATATACAGTCACGCCCGTCCAGTTTCAAACGCTTTTCAAACACATCCAGTTTCAAACACATTCCGAAGATGTGATAAGGCGCTGTATCAAATGTAAAGGATTATTATTACTATCTTGCATGTAAGAACCCATGGAATACAATAATAATCCTCAGCTTTGATATAGCGCCTTATCACGTTGAGATGTCTCAATGCACGACAACAGGTTGTACATTTCAAAAACAGAATCGTACAATTATACAGCGCAGAAGGAGGCCATTCGGCCCATCGTGTCTGTGGTGGCTCTTTGAAAAGAGCTTCCAAATCAATCCCACTCCCTCGCTCTCTCCCCACAGCCCTGCAGACTTGTCCTCCCCAAATAATTATCTACTTCTCTCTTAAAAGTCGTTATCGAATCGGCTTCCACCAGCCTTTCAGGCAACGCATTCCAGATCCCAACAACTCGCTGTGTGAGAACCTTTCTCCTCACCTCCCCCCTGTTTCTTTTTAGCAACTATTTTAAGTCGGTGTCCTCGGGTTACCGTCCCACCCGCCAGTGGGAATAGTTTCCCCATTGTTCACCCTATCGAATCCCCTCATCACTTTGAAAACTCTTAACCTTCTCTGCTCCAAGGAGAATAATCCCGGCTTCTCCAGCCTCTCCTGATAACTGAAGTCCCTCATTCCTGCTATCATTGTAAATCTCCTCTGCACCCTCTCTAACGCCTTGACATCCTTCCTAAAGTGTGGGGCCCAGAACTGAACCCAGTCTCTCGCTCAGGCCTGACCAGTGTTTTATATAAAGGTTCATCCTATCTTCCTGACTTGTGTATTCTATGCCCCTATTTATAAAGCCGAGTATCCCGGATGTTTTTTTTAACAGCTTTATCTGCCTGTCCGGCCACCTTCAAAGATTTACTTATATGACCCCCCGGTCTCTCTGTTCCTTCACCCCCTTTAAGATTGTACCATCAGCTTATATTGCCTCTCCTCATTCTTCCCCCAAAAATGCATCACTTCGCATTTCTCCACATTAAACTCCATCTGCCACGTGTCTGCCCATGTTACCAGTCTGTCTATGTCCGTTTGCAGTCTGCTACCATCCTGCTCACTGTTTACTACTTTTCCGAGCTTGGTTTCATCTGCAAACTTGAAATTGTACTCCCTGTACCCAAGTCCGGGTCATTTGTGTAGATTAAAAACAGCAGTGGTCCCAATTACTGATCCCTGTGGGACACCACTGCACACTTTCCTCCAGTCAGAAAAACCACCGTTCACCACCACTCTCTGCTCTCTGTCTCCCGGTCAGTTCTGCATCCGCTGCCACTGTCCCTTTAATGCCGTGGGCTTCTATTTTGCTTACAAGTTTCTTATGTGGCACTTCATCAAATATCTTCACAATTTTGCCTTTCACCATCTTGGCCACATTGGGGGATTTTGAACATAATAAATCAAAAATAACTTTCTCATCTCGTTCCAAATCTTCCCGAGTTATTTTTCCCCGCGTTCTCTTTCCCACCTGCTGATATCCAGCTCAGCGGCCTCTTGTTTTGCACGCGTCTGAACTCTTGCTGAGGCTTGTACGGATTCCAGTCTGAAGTCAAAAACATCTCGATAGATATAATCCGACAGACAGGCTGGGCTCAGCAACACAGCCCACATCTCACCACGGTTTTCTTTGTTGTTCACCTCAAATGGTTACAGGAATTTACAGGGCCGAAGTAGGCCACTGTGCTCTCCAAAAGAACTATCCACTTAGTCCAATTCTCCCGCCTTTCCCCCAGACCCTTCTTATTTCCGTTAGCGTGGCTCAATCGGAAGCACTCTCACCTCCAAGTCAGAAGGATGTGGGCAAAAGCCACATGTCAAACCTTTGAACTCAAGCCTGGTGTAGTAAAGGGTTTCTTTCAGGCCTCACTGCATTATCACAGGTCCCTCCAATGTGAATTACGCTATAAAAATGCAAATTGTACTATATAACACACCACAAAATATTTTCGCCCAGAAAATATACAGTCAACTCACTTGACAGAATATTCTGTGAAGCGCTTTGAGACGTCTCGAAGACGCGATAAGGCGCTGTGTCAAACGCAAGGATTATTATTAGTGTTATCATGAGTACTTGTTCGTGTCACGTGGCTTCACGGCATCGGGTAGACCAGTGAAAATTAAACCCATTTGAAGAGCGTTTCCGTTAATAATCAAAATGTCGTTGATGGAGACGGGCAATGGGGTGAAGGTCAATGGGGTGAAGGTCGGTTGAACCACCCCACAGTGCATTTAACTCCTCCGTCTACTCTCCCTTGTGAAAGACCCTCGTCACCTTGGGCTTTCTTCTGGTTAATCTTCAATCGCAGGTTCCTCACAATCTCACGGACGCACGAGCCATTTTCCTGTGTGTATGCTGCCATTATCTCCGGCGTCCAAAAAAATCACCTTGAGAAATTCCTGGCCATCAGAAGTGGAACAATGAGTTCTTTAAAGGATAAATCTGTGGAGGGGGAGGAGGAGGAGGAGGAGGAGGAGGGGGAGAGAGTTTGAGTACTCCAAACAATGTTTTAATTCATGTTATTTTTTTTTCCATGCAAGCAATTTCTTTTCTGAGTACCACCTCAAAGTGTCTCGTGCCTTGGCCTTGCTCGAAACGCTGCATTGTCGCTGTATTCAGTCTTCCGTCTGAATGCCCCTTCATTTCGGTGAGCAAGTCGAATCAGATCGAGATAATGGCCTCGACATAAAGGTTTTGTGTGAATTTCGAGAGGGAGGAGTGCGTGCGGTGGGTGGGTGGGGGGGGGGGAGAGTGGTGGGCGGGGGAGTGGGGAGAATCCGAAGCATCCAAATAGGCTTCTTTTTTATTATATATAAATTTAAAAAAAAGAAAAGAAAGTCAAGAGATTCAGCAATGGATGGTGATGAAACCCAGCTCATCATCAGACATTTTCAGCGCAGAACATGTTCAGCCTTTTGGTGCACTGTGCACGCGAACTGCGACTTGTAATAATCTCACTGTATTGTATTGTAAATACCATTGTCCCGTCTTCTCTTTTCTTCTTTCAGGCGTTAAAAACCGCCGCGTGTTGAATGATTCCGTTGATTCCAGCCTCGATAGCCGCTTAGGCGAATGGAAAAGAAAATCCTCTCCCTTCTTTCGCAAACACCTCTCGAAGTGTCTGTCGATTAGCGATCGATTCGAGGAGCCCCCACCTTACTTTCTAAGGGCGAAAAGATTCATTTGAATCCTGAAACCACCACCACATCTGAAGCCCCGTCACCGCCCCTCTCTCTATCCCAACCCCCAGCTCGGAGGCAAACCCTTCAGTGTCCCAGCCCCGGGGACGTCCTCCCGATGTGAAAGGTGCCGTGTTGTTGTTGCTGTTGTTGTCGTCGTCGTCACAACAAGCTCGCCTCCCAGATTGCTTGACACGGCGCTGTCGATAACGCCGTGTTACTGTGGCTGCTCGTGTTAAAAGCCACACAGAAAAGAAAGATCTAGCATTTTCCAGGGGTTCTATCCAGTCCGAATCAAAACCTCCGCCGCGGCGATGTCGTGTTGCCTCGCGGTGATGGATGCCTCTTTGAAATCAATTATCATAACACTGGAAAGACGGACGTATCGCGAATGAATAAACTGTTGAGACAAATCTCTGCATAATGGGCTGAATTGCACAGATCATCAGAGGTACCCGAGTCAGGAGGCATTTCCATTGTAGCGCTGCACAAAAGAGGGCCTGTCAAGTTTCCTCGACACATTGCGTATGAATATTTTATGAGCCTCAATCCGTCATTCTGAGAGCGTATTTTTCAGTCTTTAGAGCTCAATTTGCGATCGGGGCCCACATTCGGCGAACACTTTGAATTTCATTAGTTTGCAGTTTTGCTCTGCGTTCCCGCGTGGAGAGATTTATGGGGCCACCGGAGTGATGGATGTCACCAAACCTTCCCCAAAAAAGGCAACAGAACCCTGTCTGTTCCAGCTACGTCCTTCGGCTCACTACAAAATCATACACCCCACGTACATGGTTTCAGACCGCGGTAAATCCTCGTGTCGGATACAGCACCCGTAACATCAAAGCGTTTTGCCCAGTGTATTCTGTTCAGCGCTTTGAGACGTCTACGAAGACGTGATGAGGCGCTGTATCAGATCAAGGATTATTACCATTAAAGCGATCCACATGTAATCAATCAGGGATAACCGTGGTGACTGTGTATCTGTAGGCGAACCCGATATCCACCTCCACCGTGAAGCCCTCGACTAGCAACCGTGTTCCTACTTACTGCGTGTGGAGTAAGGAAAACCTGCCTAGTGTTTTCAAACAGGGCCATGGGGTCTTTAACGTTCACTCGAGTTGGTAGTGGGAACGACACTGCTGAACCCAGCCCTGAATCTCGCAGATATCACGAGTGATCGCTGGTTTCACACGATCACTGTGACGTCGAGAAATCCCTAATCGGGAGAAAGTGTCTTTGCTCACTGGAGAGAAGTTCTACTTCTGGTCGGCTTCGAGCAACCTGGAAACCTGTTTGCATCAACTGGGCACGACACTGCCTCGCTCACCACTTTGAGGACCAAAGAAAATTAAACTAATAATAAATTAAACTAGAAATTAAACTAATAATAATAATAATCCTTGCATTTGATATAGTGCCTTATCACATCTTCGAGACATCTCAAAGTGCTTCACAGAATATAGTGTAAAGTGAAACTGACTGTAAGTTTGTGGGGGTGGGGATTTGAAAGAAAAACACATGCCTTGTCTCCTCTCGTGTGCCACATTATCAGTGGTTTATCAGATGTGTTGAGGTCAGACAGAGATACCACACAAATTGCATTGCATTCACCACAGACTTCATAGACACTCCAAACCTGGTTGCAAAGCCCCAGTCGCGTACAGTTCACTAAGTCCTCATGTAATTATCCTGAGCTGCCGCACGTGATCAGACACTGATAGCTTCTGGTCTTGGGAGCACCTTTTAACCGGGAAACAGATCCACTTACCTGGAGGAGCAAAGGAGAAAGCAACAGCGTTAACATTGCATCTTAACGTTTGTATTATTCCCTGCATTTCTATCCCGCAATCCCTCCACCCTTCACCCCTTCTCTCGCCTCCTTCAAGTCCCCATCTACCGTCCTTCCTCTTTGGACGCATCTTCAGACACCCTCTCACTCCCATACCCCACTGCCCTTCCACCCCCCCCTGACCCCAAAACACCCCCGACTGTCCAGCAACCTGGGATGTCTTTCCGACGTGAAGGTCGATCGCTGTACAAGTGTCATTTGTTCTTGATATTGCATCTGGAATGGGAGGCTTGAGGGAAGGCCAGAGTGTGCTTTTGGGGGGTGGGGGGGGTGGGGGTAACTTCCAGCTAAAACTGCATAACTTGCTGCTGAAAACATGGTCTGGCAAGCCTGCCCAGTTGTCCACCCCATCCAATTTTTGGGGCTTTGTCTTACACAGTTAAACAGGAGCCGAGGGGGAAGAATTAATGCCCCAAATCCGGGGTTCAACCGAGTGTTTTTTTTCCCACAGACTGAAGTAATCGCAAATATTTAAAGGCTTTCTAAAATGTGAAGAACGCCTTCCGATACAGAAACGCCAACAGTATAAATTTACTTTGCTCGTCGGTTACCCGATCCTGGAATTAAACAGGTTTTTTTTTTTTAATTTTAAGAAAGGTTATTCTCTCATAACAGTTCAGACATGGAATTTGCGATGAGCCCGTTATTTATTGTACGCTCTCATTGCTTGCACAGCATATAGATTGCGGCAGCATAATTTATCCACGTGTTCAATACAAGTTTCCGCACATAATTGGCGGAAAGCTGGCTTGCACTTTCTTTCTGAATGATGCACAGAATGTCAGGTAATGTCAGCCTTCACAACAGAGACGTACTGTGGAAACATCAAAGAATGCATAAATCATAATCCGTGCATTCGAGAGACGTGTGTATCATATCCCGAGTCCATGTAGCGTCTTTCGGAACCCCAAGACGTCCCAAAGCCCTTCTGAGGACTTCATTCTCAAGCGTAGTGACTGTGTCGTTTGTAAGCAAAACATACAGTCAGTTCACTTTGCAGTATATTCGGTGAAGCACTTTGAGACGTCTGGAAGACGTGATGAGGCGCTGTATCAAAAATGTCTCCTTCAAAGCACATCTCAAGACCCTTATCTTCGATTGCGCCTTCAAACACCCTCTACCCCTTACCCTCCCTGATCCCAATGCAACCACTCCCCCCCCCGCCAGTCCCCCTCCCCAGCTCGGGTCCAAATCCCTACATGTCCAGGACCTTGGGACATCTTCCCGATGGGGTAACGTCTCGGAGCGCTTAAAGCAACTTGTGAGAGCCCTTAAAGATACATGCACCCGAGAGACAGAGAGATGAGTGAGTGAGTGAGTGTGTGTGAGCGAGACACAGCCAGAGAGAGAGAGAGAGTGAGTGAGTGAGTGAGTGAGTGTGTGTGAGTGTTTCCACGTCAGTCGGTGCAAGGAGTTTCGCGAATCGCGTTGGAATGTTGCAACAGGTCACTCTGTCAGACGAAGCAGACGAGCCAATAAATAAATCTGTCACGCCACCTCATAAAACACCCTTCCAAGGTGAAAAATAATCACCCGTCCACTAAAGTCCTTTGAAGTGCGTCAGCTTTGCTAACCCGATCGAAGCCCCGGCTGTACAAAACTTTAAACTAGGAGCGCGACAGATTGTAACCACTGAATGGAAGTTTGCGCGAAGCATCGACAGCGACGACAACAACTTGCATTTACGTACCCCCCCCCCCCCACCGCGCCGCCGCCCCCTCGGTGGCTCGGAATGTATCTAGAGGCTGGGCTGGAAGGAGGACCTTCACCGCGGGTGGGGTCGAAGTGGGCGGACTTCAGGAGTGACCTGAAGATGGGGCAAGGAAAGGGCGCAAGGGAGAGAGGGGCGGGGGGGAGAAAAATATTCGGCTCTAAAGTCGTTGGTGGTGGTGGTGGGGGGGGGAATGGACTACTTGAGTTTGGGGTTCATTTGAAGCAATGACTTGCAGGAAGCCACGTTCCTCTTAACACTGCGCCAACTCAACAATTAGTAGGTTACTGTGGAATTAGTCAAAATTGTAATGATACATGTAGAATTAAACTGCAACTGACAACAGTCAATTGCGGAGGCCACAAAGCTACCCTCCCATGGCTATTCTCCTTGTTTTTAATTCTTCCCGCTAATAGAATTACCGCGTGCGATCCAACTCTTATTTTTTTTGGGGGGCGCTGTATTCTGAAGAAACTTGTCAAGTATCTTCTGCGTCTGTCAGGTTAACCTCGCAAAGTCTCCTAACGGGAGAATCTTTCGATAAGGGTCGCTCACGTTGGAGAGACAGAGAGAGAGAGAGAGAGAGAGAGGGGCGGGGGTGGGGTGGGGTTTGGGGGGAGACCTCAGGCAATTTAGCGTGCTCAGCGACATCCCAAACCAGAAATCCAGGGGCGGGATTCAGGAGAGAGAGGGAACGAGAGAGAGAGAGAGAGAGAGAGAGAGAGTGTGAGTGCAAGAAACAAAGAAAATATAGGGAAACAAACATAGGGAGAGAGAAAAAAAAGGGACCGAGCTGGTTTTCATCCGAGGGATACAACACGACATGGTTTCGCATCAAGATGACGTCTTAACGAGTGATTCACTGGGGACACAACACAGGCGCCTTTCATCATAATAATCCTTGGATTTGATACAGCGGCTTATCATGTCTTCGAGACGTCTCAAAGCGCTTCATAGAACGTCCTGTAAAGTGTATTTTGTGGGCGAAACCCGGTGGACAATTGCACACGGCGGCGTCTCGCAAAGAGTGGGGCATTGAGTGACGTTTTTGGGGGATGGATGACTTATTTCAGGGTTGGAGGACGTCTTTCGGCGCCGGCTGGGTGATCGAGCCGGGGGGGGGGGGGGTTGGGAGTCGGAGAAGGTGGGGAGGGGAAAGGTGACTGAAAGCAGATGCAGTCACAGAGGTCAGTCTTCCAAATGGGCACCCGGCATAAATGACTGGCACCGCACCCGGCAGCTTCATTAATTTCACTCGCATCGATTGAACGGATCAAGTCCAGTAAATAGTTGTCAAGTCATTTTTCTTTAGGTACGGTCACTTGGTGATAGATTTCATCCGCCGTTTGTTCGGTTATCTCTCCCGTTTCTCATTCAATTAATTGATCAGAAAAGTACTTGATAATTCAATCCAATCCTCCACCCCGAAAAAGGGGGGGTGGGGGGCAATTTTCATAGCCCTTCAAAACCCTCCTGTTGTGGGTCCTGGTTGAGTTTTTTTCTCTAAATCACCCAAGGAGCCATGTAGGTCAGTGGTTCGAGCACTCGCCTCGCAAACGAGAGGACCCGGGTTCGAATCCCGGCAGTCGATTGGCGGACGGCTTTTCCGGGGGCGGTAATAATTCCTTCAAAATAAATAAATGTGGTCTCTCCATCCGCCCACCACTGTTTGTGGGGGACGCTGCTGTGCGCAATCGGCTGCCGGGTTTCGCCCACAGAACAGAACAGACAAGTCGACTCCCTTTACAGTGTATCCTGCGAAGCGCTTTGAGACGTCTTGAAGGCGCGGGATCCAAAGCGAGGATCTTTTGTGCTGTAATGCACGGGACTTTGAAATAAGTTTGGAGAAGCCACAAGCCAGCGGAATTGAAACCCCGTGAGCTGTCGGCGGGAATGAGTAACGACCTTGCTTAGCGCAGACAGATGTTCCAGTTGCCCGGGATAGCAGAGTTCCAGCCTGTTGAGAAAGGCAATTTTGCTTCTTGATCGACTTTCCAGCGCACGCTTTTGCCGTGGATCCGAAAGGGGAGGAAAGAAATTGGTGCAAAGTCGTCTGGGAGCACCTCAGCATCTGCCGTGCGCAATTGGCCGCCGCGTTTCGCCCATAAAACACAGTGTACTCTGTGAAGCGCTTTGAGACGTCTCGACGACGCGGTAAGGCGCTGTTATCAAATGCAAGGATTCTTCTTCTTCCCCTCTTCCCCCCCCCCACATTTAAATCAGTACGTCGTGGTTCATGGAGCGTACAAATTGACTGCCACGGTTGCCCTAGAAAAGAACGCAACCTTAAGGTGACGCAAGATGATGAGAAAAAAATGCCCGACCCACATCTGTGGTTGGTTGTCCACTTATCGGAAAGGAGATTAACTGCAAAGGCCTTTCCACCTAATATTGGGAGTCGACGCTGATGAACACGCGGCAAAATTAATCGGGTCATTGTCGCGGACTGACTGAGCCCAACTCAATCGCCACAGTCCTGAGAGGAAAGGAAATTTAAAGCCATTCGTTTCGAAACCTCTGCTTGGGCTGTCGCCAGGAATGACAAATAAAGCTCAGGCCTTCCATTAAGGAAGAAACATTCTCTCGCTCTCTCGCTCTCTCTCTCTTCTTTCCCCACACCCCCCGACCTCACCCCCAACCCCCACTCCCCCACAACTTGGCTCAATACAGCACATTTACGTAAACAAGAAGAATTGATTCGCGGAAAGGTTAAAAGATCGAGAATGCACTCTATTGATCCAAACTCCGAATACATCTCGTTGAGGGAACTCATATCAATGTTCTGCCTAAGCAATATCTCCGGTGCTGAAGGGTGGGATTCAGCTTAAAGCGTTAACCTTTCAAATCTAATAAAATTGGCTAAAACGGAAGCGACATTTTAGGACGTGAGGATTAAAAAACACAGGTATTTTAATCAATCGAGTGGCTCACAGTAATGACCCGCAATCGCATCCATGGAGTGAGTGGGCGACCAGTTTTATTTTGGGGGAACGTGGGGAAGGACACACTTCTCTTTTCGAATCGCGCTGCGGGATCTTTAACCTCCACCTGAACAGACGGGAGCAGACGGGACCTTGGTTTAATTTCTCGTCCAATGCCGCACACACACACACACACACACACACACACCCCAGTGCTGCATTGGAGTGTCAGCTTAGACTATTTGATACCGTGGGGCTTGAACTCGCAACCTTTTGACTCAGAGGCGAGAGTGCCACGCTGAGCCAGGCTAACACTAATAGGACGCTTATTCCTAGCTATTTTGCCCCCCCCCCACCCAGCCCTCCCCCAAACACCCCCCCTCCACCACCCCCTCAATTCCAAATGCTTTGCAATGCCCCTAACACCTCTCTGTCTGACAAGCGCGAGCTCACCACGCATTGATCGTGGGACTCTAGGGCTCAGTTATTCCCCGAATAAACTCTTCGCACCATCAAAGGAGCCCAGCAATATCTTTTTGGTGGTTAATGAAGCACTTAACCTCATTAAAAGAACTCATTATGTTTACACAGAAGTGATTAGTCACTTCAACGGGATTGAAAACGTGTTCTTCAATTCGCCCCACCATTTTATGATTGGGGGGCGGTGTGGGGTGTGGTCGAACACTTTCCTCACAAGACAGACTTGCGAGTCCACGCGCTTTACACGATCTACAATAATAATAATAATCCTTGCATTTGATATAGCGCTTTTCACGTCTTCTAGATGTCTCAAAAGCTCAAATATACTGTAAATTAAATTGACTGTAAACTTGTGGGCGAAACGCGGCAGCCAAATGCGCACAGCGGCGTCCCACAAAGAGTCGTGGATTGAAGTGACCGAGTTATTATGGTTTTTTTCTTCTTGAGGGATTATTATCGGGTGTGTGGAGTAAGGAAACTTGCCCAAGGTTTGACCCTGCCGGGAATCAAACCCAGGACCCCTCGCTTGCCAGGCGAGTGCTCTGACCACCGACCTACAGGACTCCCAAAATATCGCACTCCGCATTTAATATAGAACCTTATCACATCATCACAACGTAATTAATACCCCGGGACATAATATATAGATTGGGACATGACAAAATGTTAAGCAACTGCCAGGGTGGGTTGGTGGAAGGCAAACCTTGGATGAACCTTGGGTCTTCTTTCGCCGAGCAAATTCTTACATGCCTTAACGACTGAAAGCATTGACGACTGTACAGTGTAGTGACTGTGTATTTTGTAGGCCAAACACCTCAGCCGTTTCTTGCCAAGCAACGTCCCCCGCAGACAGATAGCCGTGGACAGATTGGTTGGAAGTAAGAAAACCCACCGAGCGGGCAACTCTGAAACCTCTGACCTAATTTCACACGACTGATGTCCCCAGAATCCGTGCTCACATAGCGGGAAATACTGCGACAACACATAGCTCTCAGCTCAGGACTTTTCACACTGACGTCTCTGTGAACGCCGAGAGCGGGAGCGAGAGAGAGCGCCGAAGAGAAGAGAGCGAGAGCGAGAGAAAGAGAGGGAGATGGAGAGAGAGAGAGAGGGCAAGAGAAAGCGAGTGAGCAGAGAGAGAGAGAGAGAGAGATAGTGTGAGTGACGTAAGCGAGAGAGAGAGAGAGGGGGAGAGAGCAAAGGGGAAGGAAAGAGAGAGTGAGAGAGATTTAGCAGGTGGTGATGGTGTCCTGCTGAGCAGTAACCCTCTTAGTCATGAAAAAAGAAACCGACCCTCAGGAATTTCAGACGAATAACATTAACCTTCACACCATCTGCAAATTTTCCCCTTCCCCCCCCCCCCCCCCAGGGCCTGTAAACCAACGCCCAGTCCATCCTGCACAGCGAGGGTCGTGGCTGGTGGTGAATTTACAACCCAGAGAAACTGTTCACCTCCACGTCCTCCCTCCGCCCTCCTCCTCCTGCCCCCAAAATGAGCCACGTTGGCACCTCGAAGGGGCGAGGTCTCTCCAGGGCCAACAACATCACGCGTCATCCCAACGCGTGCCCGAGCGAGCAAACGAACCCAAACATTCTCGGCTTAAAGGAGGAAGTTGCAACGTGCTCTTCTGCTGAAGGCCCAACGGCTGTCACTTCAGTGACCACATTACCGCGGTGAAGCCACAGCCTCTCCACCACCCTCCACCGCGGCCTGAGGCAGAGACAACAGGACAACACTGGCTGGTCAGCTGGAGTCAGCGTCAAGGTGTAGGGCACACAGACCGGGGCAGTTACCTCAACGAAGGGGGGAATGGGGGAAGGGGAGGTGGGGGAATAGGGCTCAACACCTGGCAAAGAGTACTCCGACCTGCAGGAGTTCTAGCGTCAGGGAAAGAAAGATCCTCAGAGAACATCTGGCGCCCAAACCTACACATCAGGAGGCACACACACACACACACAGGGTCCTCCACACACACACGCACAACCGTAAAAATCCTCCGTTAATGGATGTTGCAGCTGTAAAATTACGAGCAGGCAATGATAGCTTACAGTCCTCTCCCCCCCCACCCCCCACCTCTTTCCCCTACTCCCCCCCACCCCCCCAAACGCTGGAGGCCATAAAGTTTTGCACAGAAATATTCATTTCTGCAAAAGCAACAGCAGAAATCCCACTCTCTGCAAAGGCACTCCTTGTATATTTGCACTGTTTCTGCAGATGGAAGACATTCAGACGACAGCACTGTCTAAATAAATCAATCCTTTCCTCCCCCGTCCCCGGACAGAATCATTTTGTTTGCTGTTTTTCTCTCATATTATATATTATATTATCAAGTAATTGTGTCTAGTTGCGGTGTTTATTTTAGGACATATATCAAAGCTTAGTTAAACCAAAGACATGAGGCCATCCAACAGGAGTGTCTTCAGCACAAATTCTAAATTAATTCAGGAATCAATTTGTCACACAGAGGGCGGTGATGCGAAAGATGTGAAATCAACACGTTTCGCCCACAAAATACGCAGTCAATTCACTTCACGGTGTGTTCTGTGAAGCGCTTTGAGACGTCTCGGGGGCGCGATAAGGCGCTGCGTCGAATGCACGGCGAGCCGCAAAAGGTATTTCCACGGATTGACGGCTTGTACTGAACCGGGAATCGAACCCGGGTCCTCTCGCTTGCCGGGCGAGTGCTCTGCGCTGCGGGAACCACTGAGCTACAGGAACTCCCAACATTACAGGAACCGGCACACATCACAGCGGAAAAGAAAGCGTTAAGAGGCGAGATGAAGGAAAAATCGACACAAACATATTATAATATCAAGCGATTGGGTCTATATACTGTATATATTTATAGGCCATATATCAAAGTCAGTCGACACAACACGCACAACGGAAATCCTCGTGGGGCTCTGTCTAAATCCTCGTTTCAATTGAAAGGTCTTACCTTGAGAGTCAATCAAATCCAAATCAAATCCAAATAAAAACCTGGAGCTTATTAAATACGACAACACAAAACCATTTTTTTGTGGGGGTGGTGGGGGGAATGGAGATCGGGGGGTGGGGGGGGGGGTCGTGGGGAATGTCATAGAGCGTGGCATTTTTTAGACCCCAAAGTAATAACAATAATAATCGAGACGTCTCGACGCGCTTCACAAAACATGCTGTGTATCTTGTGGGCGAAACGCGGCGGCCAATTTCGCGCAGCAGTGGCCTCCGCAAACAGTCGTGGTTCGAGTGACCACATCTTTTGGGGGGGGGTGGTGGTGGGGGAGAGATTATTACCCCCAGAAATCGATCTGCCAGTCGACCAACAACCGGGTTGGTACGAGTTTCCGTGCAAATCAGGTCCCCTTCGGATGAGTCAACAGTGTGCGTTAACTGAGACAGATAAGACCGGTTAGCGTTCCCGCGAGTTGACTAACCGAGAGAGTTCCTGCCACCTGTGGGGCGCAAACAATACCATCTAAACAGGAAGGTGACCTTTTTACAGACACTGAGCATCCATTCAAAGGAATATTCAACCATTCAAAGGGCGTCATCCCCACCACAGTTGGATATCATCTTTACAGACTCTATACGTGACTGAAGTCAGACATTGTAGTCATGTAGTTTTCCTGCTGTGTCGGGGACAAAATGGGTCATTTTCCAGCGACAGTGAACTCACTCCTGATAACTCGTCGCTCCGATTATCCAGAGTGGTGAGTCAGGTAGGAGTACACATAAATACATCAGCGGATGAGACTGGAATGCTGACTCAAATAATAATAAATAATAATTCTTGCATTTGACACAGGGCCTTATCGCGCCTTCGAGATGTCTCAAAGCGCTCCACAATGATGCACCGTGAAGTGAATTGACTGCGGATGCTGTGGGCGAAACGGCTTTGATTGCACATCTTTCACATCACTGTGCGACAAAGTGATCCCTGAATTAATTTAGAATTTGCAGGTGTGTCAGCCTGGCTCAGTTAGCAGCGCTTCCGAGTCAGAAAGTTGTGGGGTTCAAACCCTCACCATTCTCCCATTCTAGGCTAGTTCTCTGATACAGAGCTGGGGGGGGGAGACGGGAGGGGGGGGGGGGGAGAGAGTGGAGGTGGGGGAGGGAGTGAGTGGGAGATGCTGCAATCCTGGAAGTGAGTCATTTGCTTTGTGTCCGTTTGCGGAAACCTTGGACTTGTGGAAAATTGTCGGGTTTCTCGACAAATTAAGCGGTTTCCGACACACGGCGGTAAGAAAAAAAAAGTCGATGAAGCGCTCTGAGATGTCCTCCCGGCGTGAAGGGGGCCATGTCAAATGCGAGGAAGCGTTTATTAAACAAAGCTGCTTTTCCCTTTGAAGTGCGTCGGAGCTGGAAAACGGAGCACATCTGGGTCAGATGGGTTTCCCAGCGCAAGCGTTCTCAAACCGAAAAGACCACAACAGCCCCGTCGAACATCTGAGAGGAGTTAAAATTAAACTCGGAGCCAATTTACGCCAAGTGAATTGGAGCCGCCAGGCTATTTATACGCCAAAAGGTCCCGAGCACCAGCTGTGAGCCTGCGATAGTTTCAGGCTGTTGCTCTCTTGTTTCGTGTTCCGATGGGGAGCTGAAAAGCGCCTGCCGTTCACTGAGGGCTTGGCCGTCACCCAGAGCTGTGACGCGGGACGGCAGGAGGCCACGCGTCGGCACACAGCCCGAGCCGGTGTCGTACCGCACCAGGAGTGCAACAACAACAACTTATGTTTATACAGCGCCCTTCACACTCGGTGGGGTCTCGGAGCGTTTGACAGAGGCGGATTCTGACCCCTGAGCCAGGAGGAGAAGGGATGGGGGGGGGGTAAGGCGGAGGGACTTGAGGGAGGGAGTTTCAGAGCGTCGGGGAGTAAGACACAATTAGTGCAGCCAAACCTGAGGTAGAGGGGAGTGAGAGGTGGTGAGGTGGGTTGGGGGGGGTAGTGGGGATGGGGGTAGTGGGGATGGGGATCGGTGGTACGGGTGTCCCTCTCTGCGGTCAATGACCAAATTCAGCCGGAGACGGAGAATGGGATTAGAGGAGAAACGGGAGAGGGAATCTGGAGAGGCTTTGTCTGTTGCACGAACACTGGCCCGGACTAGTTGGGTATTAGCTATGAAGCGCTTTGAGACGTCTCAAAGACGTGATGAGGCGCTATCTGTATCGAATGCAAGGAGGATTATGAGTGGAACTCTACCTGACGTCACGCAGGTTGATAGTTAGTTCACAGCAGAGCTGAATCGGAACCTGGGGCTCGTTCTACAGTGTTTATCTCTCACTCCTTTACTCTCTCGGGCACTGACTGGCACATGCTGAAAATGTAATCTCGCTGCGTGTTGACCGATCAGCCGAGTGCAAACAGAACATTTGCTTTCACGGCTGTTCCGTGCTGTCTCCCCTCGCAAGATAAATAATTCTCAGACAAAGTCAACCTGCACCGCCAGTGCAAAGGGCACAATCACTTCAGGAGACCTTTAAAGCAGTGCTGGTTTATAGACATATGTCAACCCGTTTCAGATTGGCAGCACTTTCACCTCCGGAGTCATAAGGTTGTGGTTTCAAGGCCCACTTCGGGACTCTGTGAGCGCACGCGGTGGGTTATCAGAATGTGCCGTCTTTCGGGTGAGATGATAAACTGAGGTCGGGGCTTGGATTCACATCGTCTAAGCTGACGTTCCAATGCTCCGCAGTGTCAAGAGGTGCCGTGCTTCAAACGAGACGTTATACCGAGGTCCCGTCTGCCTGTTCAGGCGGACGTTAAAGATCCCACGGCACTGTTTCGAAAAGAGAATGGAGTTTCTCCTGGTGTCCTGGTCAGCAAACCCCCATCCCACGCTTCCCCCCCCCCCAACCGCCACCACCCCATGGATAAAATTAATCAAATCACTTGATGGCTGTTTACAGCAAACGGGCAGCTGCATCGGCCTACAAAACTCGCAGTCACTACACTCTACAGTAACTTCTGAGAAGCGTTTTGAGACATCCTCGCGATGTAAAAGTCGCTATATTTACATATATATATGTGGAGTCCTATAGCTCAGTGGTTAGTTAGAGCACTCGCCTCGCAATCGAGAGACCTGGGTTAATCCCTCCCGAAAAAAAAACAATTAATTATAAATTGGTCACTTCAACCGCGACTGTTTGTGGGACGCTGCTGTGCGCAATTGGCTGCTGCGTTTCGCCCACAAATATACAGTCAATTCAATTCACAGTATAGTCTTTGAAGCGCTTTGAGACGTCTCGAAGACGTGATAAGGCGCTGTATCAAATGTAAGGAGTGTTATTATTTGTTATCAAGTGGAAGAACTGGTGTTATTCATAGGTTGCAAAGCAGCCCATCTCTGTCTATAAAGGAAACAGCCCCCTCCCCATCCACTCAGCCCCCGACGGGCCAGAATACAGCATCAGAGACATGCAAAGGCAACACTTTCTGGGATTTCGGATTTGATGCGCCAACTGCAGGAGTTTGATCGAATCTGATAGCAGCAAATTGAAGCGGTTAAAAGGGAAATAAAAAATATCTCCGCGAAAGATAATTGCCGTGGGCGTCTACACCAATTTGATCTGCTTTAATTGCCGCAGATATTCCGCTAATCAATACACGCATTTTTCAGCTCTGTTTGTGTGCGATGATTGGATTTGGGTGATTGAAGCATCGGAGAAGCCAGGCTCCCTCGCTCGCTCTGCAATTGCCGAATTAGATCAGAAGAACGTGAGGATTTGTCAGGGCAAGAAGACCAAGGTCCAACCAGTTATCCTTCCACCATCCTGGCAGTCGCTTTCACGTGTCATGTCCCAAACCATATACTGTATATAATAATCCTTGCATTTGATACAGCGCCTTATCACCTCTTCGAGACGTCTCTCAAAGCGCTTCAGGGGATACACTGTAAAGGGAATCGACTGTATATTTGTGGGCGAACGAAAGATCAGACAGAAATGAAAATGAATCCTGGAACTGTAGAATCGTGGCGCTTAAGTCAGCTCTACTGTTCCGTAAACAACGCAACGCACATAGAGCAACCACCGCGAAAATTTGAGTAATAATGGGGAGGTGGGGCAACTGAAGTTTGAGGTAACGCTTCATTTATACACGTACAGCAGCCAAAAGCCTGGGCTGAATATTTAATAGCACAGCCACGGGCAATGCACCCCCTGTGGATCATCACTATGCAATTAACTGAAGCTCAACCTCTGTTAACAATGTCAGGCCACTGTCTTTCTAAAAGGAGGAACGAGGTCAATGAGGTAAAGCTGCTTTTCGTCATGAGTCCCATTGCTGGGACTGACCTTGATCACGTAAAAGAGAGAGAGAGAGAGAGAGGGGAGGTGGGAGAGGGAGAAAGAGGAGGGAGGGGGGAAAAAATGAAATTGAAGAATAATAATCTGTTCACTCAAACCCACTACTGTTGGCGAGAGTAATGTGCGCAATTTTTTTTGGAGGGGATTGTTGGCCAGGACACCGAGAGAGAGAGAGAGAGAGAGAGACCTTCCCTTCTCTTGTCGAAGGGTACCACAGGATCTTTTAACGTATTATCTATCCGAAGGTCAACGGCCAAGAGTGGCTGGGAACAACTGTACAGCGAGTACGAGGTTGGAGCCTCGAGAGCTGCCAATCCTGAAAAGGTATAAATCAGCAGATTTGCAAACGCTGCTTTGATCAGTGAACCAAAAACAAAGTGTCTGCTTTAGGCACCTGTCCCTCTCGAATCTTTGTTCCTCCCATCAAAAAAAAAACCCCTGCCACCTGCATTTCAGAAATTATACTGTGCAAAATTAACAATGATAGATGCTTGATTAAAGCAATTTATTAGCCCAATTTGGAGACGAGATTCATTTGGTGATTAATGTCTGAGCCACTTTATATCTTGTTTATTCCTCTGGTGGCAAGGTGACCTCTTTCAGTCCATTAAAGCCATACAATGGGCAGTTAAGCAGCTTCTTTTCGATTAAAGTTCCATCAGCAGAACTCCATCATCGAAGCACTCCGAATCATTCATTATTTTCATTCATTTAAAAAGCAAACACACACACATATATATCTCGAACACTCTCCCTCAATCCCTCCGCCTTGCTCCCTCTCTCCCCTTTATCAAGTCCAGCCTAAAAACCTTTCTCTTCGACCGTGCTTACAGCCACCTCCGGCCCCAACAACCCCCCACCCCAAACACCCCAACCCACCGGCTCGGAGTCAGGCTCCACCATCGTTATGTTGCTAATTGGGTAAAATGCGAGTGGTGAGATGAAAGTGATCGCTGGCTTCCCAGGCTGTTTGCGGGGTCGACACCGAAAGCAAAAAAAAAAACCCCGCCGTGAGGCGGCTCAAAGGCTTTTAAGGCGCTACATCAAATGCAAGGGTTTTCATGCGCGGAGTCCTGTTTCGTGTGGGTTAGAGCGCTCTCGCCTCGCAAGCGAAAGGACCCGGGTTCGATTCCCGGGCAGGACGAAACCTTAGGCAAGTTTCCTTACTCCACACGCCTCTGTTTACCCAGCAGTAAGTAGAAACCTGGTTGTTAGTCGCTTGGCCGCTCGCTTCAAGGGGTAACAATCCCCTGAAAAAAATAATAATTTGGTCACTCAATCCATGACTGTCGGCTGCTGCGTCTCACCTACAAAATATACAGCCAATTCACTATACAGTGTATCCTGTGAAGCGCTTTGAGACGTCTCGAAGACGTGATGAGACTAGATCAAATTCAAGGATTATTATTATTATTATTGTTATCACTCGCTTTGTTATAGGTTCTTTCAAGCACACAAGGGGAGTGAAAGGCTGAACAGAGCAGGAAACGATCTGAAATCAACCGGCATCACAAAGAGATGAGACGCTGAGCCTTTCTTGATTAAGACAATTCCATCCTATTAACTCGAGTTCCCAAACCCTAACGTCCTGCAGAGCTGACAAGCCTGTTACTGGATTCAAGGCAGCTAAAAAATTGGGTTTGGAGACTCCTAAGCACGGTGACGGGTTTCCGCACGTGTCAAGACACCCGGCTGACCAAAGGAAAATCTTCCCCAAAAAAAACACTCGGAACTCTCCCTGTATTCCTCACACAAATCCTGGTCGGTGAGCGACACAATTCAGAGCAGCTGTGATACAAAGTGCTATCGCGGTTTCCCGATTTGCCGACTGATTAAGGGTTTTCTCAAGATATCTCTGAGCTCAGGTCATCGTGGCAGAGAGCAGAGTGACTTCTCATTCGGGGACAGTTCCAATTGGAGCGAAGCCAAGGCTTCACTGCGTGATAAGTGGGCCAGACATGCAAGAAGTAGGGAACAGAAGGCTTTTTTTTGGGCGATGACAAAGACATCACAGAATTTCAGTGTCATTACAGGTGATGACCTTTAGCTGCCAGACAGGGAGAGCTCCGACGAACAGAATGCATTAACATTTTGCTGAAAACCGCTTCTGTTCTCTTGTGGTCCGCTCACTGCATCACGCAGGAAACATCATCGTTTGGCGTCAGCAACACAGGATGTTCGGTTGCACCCGATCTTTCCTCCAGCCCAGGACAGGCATTACGCTGCCAACGACGGGAAAATAATCAGCGGATTGTAAGCAGAACAAAAATGGAATGGAACTGGAGCATTTGACCAACTCGCTGCTCGTTCTCAAAGTGGTGCTTAAAACACGTCTCGCTACTGGGGTGCGTGCGGGTTAAATTAAATTCTGGCCTGAATTAAATTCCCAATCGGTCTTCATCACCCTCCTCTTAAGATACTCGCAATCAATAGTTCTGTCCAAGGAATCACGCGGGCTAGCCGTTCAGCTCTGCGCAGACCTGTTCAGTTTTTTTCAGGGCTGCTGTTTCTCAAGCGTATTCTTTTCCTTTGATGTGCGGCACACACTCTTCCTCGAACTCGGTGACATTTATCAGTGTGGATTTAAGTAACCGGGAGATTATATAACCAGTGCATATGTCCATTGGGATAATTACTCCTGGATTATTTTTGATTTTTGCTAATTAAGGACAACATCTGAATTCCCCGTTCAATTAAATTTCCAACTGTATCTGCCTGGCTGAGTGGATTTGAACAGGACCAATGTAACACAAGCCAGACAAGCGATCTCGCAGGTTCTTTATGTAAAGGAGCACTTGAGACCACAGAGGAGGCAAAGAAGCCATCAGGTCTCTTTGACTGCCTCAAAATACTATTGAACTGCTCACTCCCCAACCCACTACCCGCTGCCTCTGCTCAACTGGCTCCGGCTTCCTGCTTGTCCCTCTCGTGCTTTCCCTTCCACCGTTGGTGGCCGCGCTTTCAGCCACTATGCCCCGAAACTCTGGAATGCTCTCCCTCTCTCCCTCCGCCTTGCCCCCTTCCTTCCCCATCTTCAAGTCGCACCTGAAGACCTTCCTCTATGGTCATCTCTCCCTTCCCCCCATCCCCCCCCCTCCCCCGGCTTGGTGTCGTTCTCCGCCACTGTCAATCGCGCTGGGACGCTACAATGCGCGAGGGGCGCTATTAACGTGGAAGTTGTTGCGGTGGTTGTTGGAACACCGCTGGTTAAAAAGCTCACATCGGGGACACACGAGTGACGTAGAATTCACATTTGTATGGCGTCTTCCTCTTTCACTCAGAAGGACGTCTCAAAGCGACCGACACCGTTGACTGGCCTTCCGAGGTGGGGAGGAGGAGAGGTAAGGTCTTGAGATAGGCCTTGAGCGAGGGGAGGGAGTCAGTCGGAGGAGCTCTGAGATAGAGTTCCAGAGGACAGGGGGCAAGGTGAGGCAGAGAGGGCTGGGGAAGAGTGGCGAGGTGTGGGGGAATAGAGTCTAGGGCAGGGCCAGCATTTATTGCCCATCTCTGATTACCCCAAGAGCTGGTGTAATTTAATCTGCTATTTAATCTGCTGTTGGTGCTTCTAGTAATCGTGGCTCCCACAATGGTGAGGCATTGGGATCCTGAAACCCCAGTAAACCACATTCCATTCAGATTCCATCCATTGCTCAACATAGCAACAGCCTGAGATAAGAAGTAGTATATTGATCAACCAAGCCAAGTTTCTAAAACAAAGACGCCTTTACGATGGTCAATGTCTCTGTTGTAATGTCCTGGACCTTTGCTTCAGAAACTTGTCCGGTTCCTTTCTGAAATCCCTTTCAGTTCCTTGTTCCACGTGTGGCGTGGCGAGCTTGTTCCACATTCCAATCACTCAAATCATGGAAGGAAAACCTCTCCCCTACTTCTTGTTTGCCTTTCTGGTCCAGATTTGGAAGGTGTTACCCTTTGTTTCCATTTTGGAATAGTTTGTGTTCACACAGCAGAAAAGAGGAATTAACGCAATGACTCAGAAATCAACCGCTTATTATTTTCCAGAAATCTGCGGAAGTATTACCATGTAATAATAATAATAATAATAATAATCCTTGCATTTGCTATAGCGCCTTCTCACGTTGTTGAGACGTCTCAAAGCGCTTCACAGAATATACTGTAAAGTGGATTGACTGTATATTTTGTGGGCGAAACGCGGGAAGCAAATTGCCCGCAGCAGCGTCCCCACAAACAGTGGTGGATCGAGTGACCAATTTTTATTACACCCGGAAAAGCGATCCCCCGATCGTTTTTTCCTACTTACTGCTGGGTACACAGAGGCCTGTGGTGTAAGGAAACTTTCCCAATGTTTCGCCCGGGCCTGGGAATCGAACCCAGGTCCTCTCGCTTGCGAGGCGAGCTCTCTAACCGGTGAGCCACGGCAATAAAAAAAAATCTACTGACTGCAAAAAGTTTCCGTCTGTTCAAAGCTGAGCAATTCAACGTTGTTTGCGAACAGAACCCCCTGCTGCTCCGATATGAGCAGCTGCCAACATTATAAATTATCCTCGTTACCCCACATTGCTGGGTCTGAAATGCTCGGGCATCACCAGAACCGTTTTGAACGTAAACCGCGGACTATTCGAGCGTCAATCTGGAAAAAAGAATTTCCACCACATTGTGGCCTCCCCTGCATGTTAATTGCGAACCCAACAGGTGTCAAACGCAATCTCGTGGCTCACATTCTGCCGTCAATAATTGGGCGTTTTTAAGCTTCGCGGAGACTTGTAGTTCATTAACCACTTGCGCACTAACCACCCGATAAATCAACCCGACTGTGTCTGTCCCAACGATTGTTCTACCTTTCAAGACGTGACGATGAGATGTACTTCTTTTTTTATGTACGAATTAAATAAAGAACCAATCGTTTGGTTCTCGCTTTGCTTCTCATCTGCGCGTGTGTGTGTTCGTGTGTGTGTGAGACAGACGGTGTGATCTTGTGCTCTCGCTGTGTGTGTGTGTGTGTGTGTCTCTCTCTCACTCTCTCCCTCTCTATCTCTCTCACTTCTCTTCTCTCTCACTAAAGGTGCGCATTTATCAAAGAAGGCAAATGCTGTCGCACAATGACTAGTGCATTCATCTGTCGACCTGAACTCCCGGCAATTTCCACAGGAACTAAACAACAAATTTTCGCTTCCATATTCCAGGCCGAGATCAATCCTTCCCCGAACTGGGGTCTTGGCCATTTCCCCTCCGAGCTCCCCCATAGGGAAATCTCTCTCTCTTGCTCTTTCTCTCTCGGCGTTACTGGGCAACAACCTCTCCTCCCCCCCGCCCCCAATAAAATTTTTCATTCGCTCGGTTGATTTACTTCATTGGGATGCTGCCGTGCGCAATTGTCTGCCGCATTTGTCCACAAAATACACAGTCACTCGGCTTTACAGTATGTCCCGTGAAGCGCTTTGAGACGTCTCAACCGCGCGGTGAAGCTCTACAATCAAGGCCAGGGCTTACTTATCATTTAGTTCTTATTCGGGGCCGTTTGCGGGACGTGGCTGAGCACTGCGTTGGCTGGTGTGTTGGCCGCAAAGTCACTGCTTTACGGTAAGCGAAGCACTTTGGGACGTCCTCCTGCACGTGATGAGGCGCCGGGCCGACCAGATGCAAAGATTATTACGGTGACCTCTTGGCTACCATCCCCACAACCCCCCCCCACCCCCCAAAACACACGCTTCCTGTCACCCTCTTCCACACACACTTACACACTAACCACCCAATAAATCAACACGACTGTGTTATAATCCTGGCACATTTGGTACATTTGGTCTTCGAGACGTCTCAAAGCGCTTCACAGGATACACTGTAAAGCGAATCGACTGTGTATTTTGTGGGAGAAACGCGGCAGCTGATTGCGCGCAGCAGCGTCCCCACAATTTTTTGTCGAAGGGGCTTATTACCTCCGGGAAGGCGATCCACAAGTCCACTAACAAACCAGGTTCCTATTGACTGGTAGTAAATAGAGGTGTGTGTGTGTGTGTGTGTGTGTGTGGAGTAAGGAAACTCGCCCAACAAACCCAGGTCCTCTCGCTTGCGAGGCGAGTGCTCTAACCACTGAACTGCAAGACTCCACCATCCACATACACAACAGCACCCAAACTCTATCCCCAGCCACCCACTCCCACCCCACCCCCCCACCCCCCACCACCCACCGCAACACACACACCACCCACCACCCACCGCAACACACACACACATCAACTTTCCATTGCTCTACTCCTGACGCAAATGCCACTGTTAGCAAACGGGTTTTTTTTTTTTTCTGCCCAATTCCTTGAGGTTTTCAGTGATCACACGGGGAGATTAACATCTTTAATTTCCAGCAAAATTAATTGGGAATTTCAAAGCGGCCCTTGCTGCCGTGTAAAGGCCGCTGTGCGTTATCGCCACCCGCTCCTTTGCCGCGTACACAGCGGCGGAGCAGGGGAAACATTTGGGCCCGTTCCAAATTAGCAGTCTTTTTAATTAAAAAGTACGGCTGTGCAGAATGAATTTGCTTGCATCGTGTAGGGTTCAGCCTCCAACCTCTGCCAATTTGAACTAGAATCTCCCCCCCCCGCGTCTCCACTCACCACCCCACCCCCCCACCAGGCCCCCACCCCGTGAAATTCAGCAGATTCATCTCAAAAAAACATACTGTTGGTTGAGTCAACCACAAGACATCAGGAGGGAGGTCTTTGAACCCATTGAGCTCGTTCCACTCTTTTAATCGATCTTGGCAGATGTTTTAAGCCCATCCTTTTGCCCGAGAGCTTCGATACCTCTGCTGCCCGAATTATGGTACTAAACACAATACTACTACTACTGATCCTTGCATTTGATGTAGCGCCTTATCACACCGTCTCAAAGCGCTTCTCAGATTATCCTGTAAAGTGGAGTGACTGTGTGTTTTGTGGGCAAACATAGCAGCCAAATTTGCGCACAGCAATGTCCCGCAAACAGCTGTGGAGCGCCCAGTTTAATTGAGGGGATCGTTGGCCAGGAGTTCGGGAGAGAGCGACCCCTCTCCTCTTATCGAACGGCCCCACGGGATCTTTACTGTCCACCTGGACAGGCAGGCGGGGTCTCGGTTTAACGTCTCATCCAAAGGATGGGAAAATGGATGTGGAGTGGGGTGGGGTTGTGTGTGTTTGCACGCGTGTGTGTGTGTGTGGGAAGAGATGAGAGAGGGTTGCACTTTAATACACGGAAACCTGCCGTCAAGGTTTCAGGAGGTCTGACGAACGGTCGTCGACCTGAATCGTTAACGCACTTTCCTCTCTCTCTCTCTCTCTTTCTCTCCGTAGATGATGCCTGACCTGCTGCGTGTCCCCAGCTTTTATTTCGGATTCCCAGCCTCTGCTGTATTTTGCCTGATCTTCATTGCTCCAGTTGCTTCCCAAAAATACGACCCTCTTGTCGATGATCGCTTGCCTTACGGGTCCCGGCAATATCACAACAGTACAGAGCAACCCCAACCGCTCTTAAGGCAAGAGACACGAAGCCTCAGTGGCAATGTTCTACATCAAAACCTGTTGTAGATCATCTCATTAATGCCATGTTTCCGCCCCCCCCCCCCCGCCTTTTACAAACAGGACTGCGCAGTCACCTCTGCCTGCGATATGCTGAGCTCATTTGTTCCGTCAGTCCCTTTCAAGGCGTTCTTTACGATGTTAAATAAAGTCACGTCCTTAATAAGAGTACGAGCTGGTAAGGGAACGTGAAAGCAATGAGGCTGCCCTGTTATCTTACCGGTTTTATTTCAGGACAAGGCAATTTCACAGGCTCGTGAAGCACGTTGGACCTAACTCTGTGGCGTCTGCCACACAGAGCTGGATATGCTGCAACACTGGGGCACTCCAATCATCTCAGGGAGCGCGAGTGAGAGGTAAATAGATGTAGAGAGACAGACACAGACACACGGTAGACACACAGCGAGAGAGACACTCACACAGAGACACACACACACACACAGAGCATGAGAGAGACAGACACACACACACACACACACACTCCGGCCTCGACGCAGAGAGTTGTGCACGCACACACGTGTTCGCCACTCGCTGCGAAGGCTGAAAGCTGCTTCTTCAAGCTTGTTTGACTTTTAAGAGGGAATAAGAAAAATGGGTCGATACCCGATGGAGCACTGGACAGCTGCCACCAAAACAACAACTCACAAAGATGAATGGAAGCCAATTAAACCGAGAGAATACAGGCTAAGTAGCCAGAGCTCAGATAAAATAAACACACACTCACACACACGCACTCACACGCGCGCACGGGCGCGCACTCACACACACAGGCTCACACACTCACTCACGCACACTCACTCACACACTCACGCACACGCACTCACACACACTCACTCACGCACACGCTCACTCATGCACACGCACTCACACACACCACTCACTCACACACACAGACTCACACACTCACACACACACTCACACATGCACTATCATACTCACTCACTCGCGCACACTCAAACACTGACACACACACACACTCACACTCACGCAAACAAATCCTAAAGCGATAAGACTTTGAACATCGCATCAGATTACAATCCAGACCGAAAGGTTTACCAGCCCCTGTGGTCTGCTCAGACAAAGCGATGTCCGTCCTCCTGACCTACTTACGATCGCAGTCGTCAGCGCGCGTCTTTATTCCAAAACAAAAGAAGATTTTTTTTCCCCCCCCCATCAGGTGATGGATTTCACGCACCTCCTCTTTTCGGCTGTAAGTCAAAGTCGCGTTTAAAAAAAAAAGGCGAATGCCGACGACAAGAATAACTTTTCCCTCGTCCTCTCTTGGAAGGGTTTTCACTCCCGAGGTTTCTGACGCGAAGAGCAATAATCCTCCACATTTGGTCCAGCGCCTCGCGGAAGCAAGAGCAAGAGGGCGTCGAAAAGTGCTTCGCGGGGCGGGGCGGGGTGGGGCAGACGCACGCTGTCCAGTGGAGTGACTGTGTTTTGCGGGCGGATGGGGCAGTTAATTTGGGCACCGGTAACTGAGCGTGGGAGTGGCGGGGATTACGGAGAGAGGTCCTGGGTTCGAGAGGAACCCGGTTGTTAGTTGTTAGTCGATTGGCAGATCGCTTTTCAGGGGGCATTAATAATAATAATTTGGTCACTCAATCCACGACTGTTTGCGGGGACGCTGCTGTGCACAATTTGGCTGCCGCGCCTCGCCCACAAAATTCACAGTCACTACACTTTCCAGTATATTCTGTGAAGCGCTTTGAGACGTCTCGAAGAGGCGACGAGGCGCAATATCAAATGCAAGGATTATTATTATTATTATATATTATCATTAGAAGAGTGGGTGGATGGGTGGGCGGGTGGGGGGTGAACGATGACCCGAAAGTGCGGTCAATTTTTGACCCCCCCCCCCCCCTCTCTCAAGCCAGGAATCACTCAACAGAGGAAAAGGTAGTGAGAGGAAATAAGGACTCTCTCTCTCTCTCTCTCGGCCCAATAACAGCGCCAGCGAGATTCCTAATGTCTTCAGGAAAGCAAGGTGGGTTTAGCAGAGAGGGCGATTACTCTCGCTCCTGTTGCCTGAGCTACAGGCGTTCAATCCAGGGCTTTTTCATCTCAGAGCCGAAACAATTCAGGAAGGATTTCAGTAATCTTTACTCTCACTTGTTATGGGCACCGAGGGGCATTGCATTCTCTGCTTTCACACACAAACACAAACACTCGTTCAATAAATCTTCAGCCAATTCCTTGCGAAAACAGTGCAATGTAATGCCACTTGTTGCTAACCGTACTGTGTGTTCCCATCGATGCCATCCACCAGCCGTCTAAACCCGGTGAGCACTAAACACCCAAAGACAACCCTTACTTTATTCCCACCGCCATCCATCAACCTCCCCCCCCCCCCCCCCACCCCCCACACACACAGGCACATAGGAACGTGCCATTCAGCCCCTCGAGCCTGTTCTGCCGTTCTATCAGATCACGGCTGATCTGTACCTCCACTCCAATTATTACCCGCCTTTGCCCCATATCCCTCGATACCCCGACCTAACGAACATCTATCCACCTCAGCCTTGAAAATATGAATGGATTCAGCCATAATCCACAGCCTTTCAGGGGTGGGAGAGAGCTCCGAGATTTCCACTAGGCTTTGGGTGAAAAAGATAACAGAGTGACACACACACACACACACACACACACGCACACACTTCAAAGCTTTTAGATGGAAGCACACTCTTATTTAGTACGTGGTACGCAGTAATTCATCATTGTCACAAGCCATTCGCGTTGACAAGAGCTACTTTTCCCCCAGAAAAACCTCGCTGATAAATTACTCGTCGTATGTTTATTCTTAAAAGAAAGACGATTTCAGGAAATGCTAAACTGTTTACCAGATAAAAGACTAAGAATCCAGGGCTCATGGGTTTTGACAGCAATTATTGATTAATTTTAATATCTACCATTTGTTCAAACCTTGTGCTATTACTGCCACTCCATGACAGGTTCAGTTTCTAATGACAAAGAAAAATCTCTAATCGGATGGACGAGGCGAATAATAATCCTTGCATTCGATGTAGCGGCTTATCGCGGCCTTGGGACGTCTCAAAGCGCTTCACAGGATATACTGTAAAGTGAAGTGACTGTGAATTTGTGGGCGAAACAATGCAGCAAAACGGGAGAATTTCCTAAACTGTAAGACAGACTCTGAAGCCTCGCGGCAAATTGATCAACTATTACAGGGGCAGAAGGGATGAGATGTCATGGCGGAGTGCGCACAGTGCGAACTGGATACCCGATGCCCGATCACTCACTTCACAGGACCCGCCTCGTCCGGGTCACTGCAGAAGCCTAACAAATGGACAGTCACTACACCTCTGATTGCGGAATCATTTGCGAAGCACTTTTGAGGCAATTTCTGCTCTAACTGCAACAATGTTCGATCAAGTGGGAGATGTGATTTTTATACCTTATACCACTGGGAATCCACCTCTCTCTTTCCCCCATCGCACACCCCACTCCCCCACCCCAATAGCCGACCCATTAGTCCCCCAGTCGCGGTGTTACTGAGGGTCTGCAGTTAAACAAAGTCACTCTGAAAAAAAATATATTAAAAAAAATGCCAAGCCTTGGGTCTTGCCAACCTGCCCCCATCTCTCTCTCTCTCCTCTCTCTCTCTCTCGAGTGCTCATTCCATTCCAACAACCCGTCTCCATCTTAAGCACGGTGACGGGCTTCCCTCCCAGGTGTCAGGACGCCCGGCCGACCGAAGATAAAACCGCCCACTCCAGAGCGAAAACAAAAAACCCTCCACAAGCTCCAAAGAGAGCAGTTGCAATGGCTCGAAGGCTCGGCCGAGCTCCGTCTCCCTTTTAAGCCGAGTAATTATCCTCATGGCCAGCGGAGTTGAGTTTATTGAGCTGGATGGCTTGGGATGAGCAAAATTATACCTCAAATCAGAGAGAGAGAGAGAAAGAGAAAGAGAGAGAGAGGGGGTATTGTGGACTGGCAACGAGACTGGCAATAGTTGGTCAGGCACGCCCTGTTTCCTTGGGATTCTCTTAGGGCAGGGAAATGACTGGGTGTCCAGCCTAAGAAACACCGGCGCTTCCTGAGGCAGCGTTAATTCTGTTTAATTTGTTTACAGTAGAAAACAGATGTGGGGGAAATGGGCCCGAAGGCCCCAATCTGTTCGCGGGCCCGGGTTCGTTTGCGGATTTCGCAGCAGAACAGTCTCGGAGCTGTTCCAACGTTTAACCCCTTCACCGACCACGAAAGACACAAAGAGGTCTGTGTGTCTGATTGAGACGTATCACCGTGTTGACTCTCTCGACTCTCTCTGCTGTGGAGTTGGGTGAAGGCCACGAAATCCATGCAGTGTATAATAATAACAATAATAATCCTGGCATTTGATACAGCGCCTTATCACGTCTTCGAGACGTCTCAAAGCGTCTCCACGGGATACACCGTACATTTCGAGGGCGAAACGCGGGTGTTTCGTTAAGCAGCGAAACAACTTTCATCGTGTTTGACTGGACAACGTGGTAGGAGCTTGGGTTTACGTCTTTAAACTCTCTGCCTGCTGTGGCGGGCGTTAAAAGATCCCACGGCACAATTTGCCTTGAAAGAGTAAGGAGTTCTCTCCCCCTCCCCCCCCTTCGGTCTCACGTCCAATATCCTTCCTTCGTCAATTCCACCGTGACACAAGATTAAACATCGCCATTCAACTCCAGTCTGTGGGACGTTGCTGGTAGCAGATTAAGCTGCTGGCTCGGCCTCCAGAACAACAGTCAAGACACTTCAAAGTAATTCTCTCTGTGAAGCGCTCGGAGATACTGCGACGTGATAAAAGCTGCACGAGATGAAAGCGAAGCAACTTTATTCCAAACTGGACTGACTCGAACCAAGACCCCCGCCTGGGTTAGCAGGACAGCGAAGCGCTTTGAGACGCCTCAAACGGACGCGATAAGGCGCTCTATCGAACACGCGGATTATTCTTGTTATTGTCTTGAATGAAATCTTTTAAGTTTCAGCCAGAGAGGTTTGAGTCGAGATGATTGTGGGATTAAGTCCCACGTCGAGGTTTTGAACCCACACTGTCGGAGATGCCTTCGAATGAGGCGTCAAAGCAAACCGGGTGGACATTAAGGAACCGTTGGCACTATTGGAAAATGGGAAGGGAGTTTGTCCCTCGTTTCTGGACAGCGATCTTCTACTTCACTGCTGTTTGTGCTGCATCGCTGGGCGCAAATTGGTGCGTCTACAAGTACCCAGTTACTACGCTTATCAGAAGATTTTGAAGCGTTTTGAGACAGTTCAGTGTTATGGGCTACGTTATACACGGGCCACAAGCTCTCCGAGACAAAACTGGTCAGTAACTTCATGGCTATTTGCAGGACAGTGCTGTGTGCAAATCGGCTGCTGCGTTCATCCGCAAAACACAAAGTCACTTCGCTTTACAGCATATCCTGAGAAGCGCTTTGGGATATCTTGATGATGTGATAAGGCCCCTACCTCTGCGACCTCCTAACGCTACCATCCTGCCCGCTCCCTCTGCTCAGCGAGCTCCGGTCTGCTTCACGTCCCCCACCTCGCTCGCCCCACCATTGGCGGGCGGGCCTTCTGGCACTCTGCCCCCACCCTCTAGAACTCCGTCCCGCAGTCCCTCTGCCTCACACCCCCGTTGCCTCCTTCAAGACCCATTTCAAGACCCTCCTCTTCGACCGTGCTTTCGATCACCCTCCTTCCCCCCCCCCCCCCACACACCCCACCCCGCCCTCCACCCTCCCCAATTCCGACCCCCAGCTCGGATCTGAAATAATGACTGTCCAGCACTTTGGGACATCCTCCCGACATGAAAGGCGCTATACACATGTAATTTGGTTGTTGTTGTTGTATAAAATGCAAGGATTACCCTGTGAAGCGCATCAAGGCATCCTTCTGATACAAAAGGTGCTTGGGTCAATCATAAGGATTATTTCTATTATTATTATTAATCATAAACCTGTCCCCGTTGCTTCGACCGGTTATCTAAACTACTGTTTTTGCTAAGTGCGTCAGACCTAAACTCCCATGACATGGAAACAGTGCTCTGTTCATAAAGCAATTGGAGTAATTCATCAATTGGGCTGCGTTATTTACAAAGTACCTGCAGCAATTCATCAACGGTGTCAAGATTCCCATTACATTTCAGAATGAGAAAAGGAAACAAAATCATAACCAAAACCAAAATTAACATTTCACATCCAGTTGCAAAATAAAGGAGTTGTGGGATTTGAGCGGCTAACAAATCTCCTGTGGTCCTCGAGTTTTTTTTTATATACATTAAAAACACTCCAGGATTAACACAAAAAAAGGGACGATACAAATGTAAGTATTCTTATGCTGTGAAGCTCTTTAAAACTTCCTCCCATCGCATCTTGGCTCAGTTTGTGGAGTCCCGTAACTTATTTGTTAGTGCGTTTGCCTCGCAAGTGAGAGGACCTGGGTTCGATTCTTGGGCAGGGCGAAACATTAGGTGGGTTTCCTTGTTCCACACGCCTGTCTGTGCTCACCTAACAGGGAACCCGGTTTTTAGTCGAATGGCGGATCGCTTTTCCTGGGGTAGTAATCCCATCAGATTTAAATTTTTTTAAAAAAATAATAATTTGGGCACTTTGTGCAACGGGCTGCCGCATTCCTCGGGGAAAATACACAGTCAAAACCTTTTTATAGTAGATTCCGCGATGCGATTTGAGACGTCTCATTTACAGCCTTCCCGCGTGTCCGATGTCGAATGCAAGGATTAATATTATTATTACAACTGAGGTCACGCTTCAAAGAGAAAAAGCACTAAGCACTTCAATGCATCCCTGTTTCTTCAGCACAAGGGAGCCAACTTATTGATGGAATTAAAATACGTGGCTTAGAATTATGTTGTGCACAGGAAAAGAGTGAAGATAACAAGTACACTCAGCCCTACAGGACCCTATTTTGCGCCAATCTACGAGCCGAGCCTGTTCAAAATTAATAACCGCTTTCGACTCAGCCCTTTGTTAATCCAAATCCAGGTTCAAATCAGGTAAACTGTGTACGCCCCCACCCCCCCCGCCAGCAAATTCAGAAACACAGGCTTGCTCGCTCACTCGCTCGCTCTCACGCAGAAGGAAATTAAATTATTCCATTAGATTTCTCAGAGCTTCTCTGCTATTTCTGATAACGGGGGCGAAAGGGAGGTGTCCGTGTCTGTGGTGTGTGTGTGTGTGTGTGTGTGTGTGTGTGTGTGTGTGAGTGAGAGAAAGCAGAACAGCTTCAAAGAAACTTGCAATTCCTTCCAAAGCAAAGTTACCTAATTCGAAAAAAAAGATCGGAGTTCTTGTCAGTGCTTTGGAAACCCCGAATCAACGCCCTCGGTTTCGCGTGTTATTTGGCAATCTACGAAACGGTTTCCCAATCTTCCAGACCTTCAGTGCCCTGTCGGTGAGTCAACAAGCTAAATTTAGCTAAATTGAGACAAAGTACAGTGAAAAAGAGGCACCGTCGCTGTGCTTACATCTTCCCCCCCCACCCACCCCAAAACCAAGATCGGTCCAAACCCCTCCAGCAACGACATAGGTTATACAATGATGGGCATTTTGTATTCCTTCACCGTAGAGAATAATTCCAATGACGCGTAGCATTGGAGGATAAAATCTAGACGTGCTGTGATCAGAAGAGAGAGGTGGGGTGGAGGGGGCACAGGGGTTGGTGGGGGCAGATTTAAGCAACTAGGAAATAGAACATTTCTATTACAAAAGTCTTTGATCGACCGGAGTTACTGAATGATTGATAAAGAAAATGTAGGGCAGTCCCAGCAGTGCGAACGACGGAGCTCCAGTTTGAAAGACTGGAAGCTCGCTGGTTTGAAGCCCGGTCTGTGTTGAGTTTGCTGGTCTGATCTGGGGGGTGTATGGCGAGGGGGCGAGAGGGTTGGGGTTGTCTCCCCTGGGTTAGGGTGGGCAACGAAAGAAACAGCCAGGGTTCCTGCACTTGGTCCCTTAACCGGTCACAGATGCACTTGACAACCGGTGTGAAGAGAGGTCAGAGAGAGAGGTCCCGCACGATCAGCGAGTGGCCTTACCTCTGACACAGCGCCTTTCACGTCGGGAGGACTCCTCCCCCCCCAAAAAGCGCTTCGCGGGATACGGCGTAAAGTGCAAGTGACTGTGCGTTTCGTGGGTCAACGCAATCAGACACGATAAAAAAATAAACGGGTCCGCTAAGAAATGAAAAACAGAGGTGTGAGGGTCTGCGTGTGGAACCAACGGTGCCCCTACGATGTTCTGAGCTAAAAATATACCCTTCGCTCCTTCCTTTGAGTAAGACACATCCAACCTGCTGCCACCACCCCCTCGCCAAGCGATTAGTATGTGCAGTTGAGTTCATTTCCAATACACGGCGAAAATAAAATCAATGCACATTAAACTCCGGGATTAATGCGGCATTTAGACACAAACGATGAGGAGGGAACAATGCATGCAACCCGATCAGTGTTTGATGCTCCCTGCGTTTAACATTCGGCCAATTTAAATCCCTGGATCTGACAGTATTATTGTAGCTGCATTGATGCTGTGTGTTGGCGGGGATTTAACGCTTCCTGCCCTTCGCAGCGGAGAAAATGTTCTTTTTTTTTTAAACAAAAATTGTAATTCTGTTGTACACGAGCAATCCTCCAGCACAGGAATCAGTCCAGGATTTTACACTCAATACAACGGCTCTGCGGCTTTCTATGCTGAAGGCTGGAGCAATCTCGTTAAGCAGCAGAAAGCAAACATAAGGCCTTTTTTTTTTTTCGCGGATGGAAAGTTATGAAAGAGATCGCCATTTCCCGCCCCGCACAGTCGCACGCACATTTTTCTCCAAATTTAGCGCAAAATAATCGAGGCCCCCGTTACTTTTTTTTTCCCCCCCCTCTAACGAAACGAGAGCGATTTTTCTTTTTTTTTCGAACGGCAAAGAAAATGTCCGTACTCGCAGCTCGTAAGGTCGGGGGGGGGTGGGGGGGGGGGGGCGGGGGTCGTTTCCTGTCATCGAGACAACAACGGCGGCAGCAGCACCTTGCATTCATATAGCGGCAGAGAAGTCTCGAAAGGCTTCGCGGAATATACTGCAAAGTGAATTGATTGTGCAGTTTGACGACGAAACTACCTGACACCGGTTTAAAAACCAATTCCTTTTGCGTGGGTGACAGGGAATATAAGAATGCAATCGAACAGAAGGAGAGTTGCCAACAATTTATTGTCACTAAACCCGTTACGCGCAGCCCAATCCGATAGCATCCTACGGTGTGGATCGAGCAAGGCCTTCAAAGATTGACGCCTAATGATAACCCAACTGATGGATTTCAATCGAATGAACCACGTTAGACCTTTTAGCCCTAATTGTTTCTAACGAGCCTTATTGCCGTCGATGCAGATCTCGAAACTTTCCAAATATTGAGGAACAAATCCATCAATCAGCAACCCCAGCACCTCCTGGCTCAGTTGGCAGCACTCTCGCCTCTGGTCAGATGGCTGTGGGTTTCATAGATACACAGACTTAGAAACAGGAGGAGGCCATTCAGCCCCTCGAGCCTGTTCTGCCATTTTATAAGACTGTGGCTGATCTGTACCTCAAGCCCAGTTACTCGCCCTGTCCCCATATCCCTTGCTACTCTGACCTAACAAATATTTATTCTACCTCCATCGTGAGAGTGTGATTGGATCGAGGCTCCATGTCAAGGCCAAAAGGTCCACGAACATGGCCTTGCAATGCAGTGCTGAGGGGAGCGCTATACACTGTCAGAGGTGCCATCCTTTGGCTGAGCCTCGGGTTCCTGTCTGCCTGTCGGTGAAAGAACCCATCGCAGTATAGAACGACTCAGTTCTAAGGCGGTAGACAGGTGACCCCCATTGCAAGGTGACTGCCCAATTCTATCCTGGGCGAGGGTTGGGGTGTGGGGGGTTGGGGGTGGTGTGGTTCGTTGATTGGCGGATCGCTTTCCGGGGGTAATAACCCCTCCAAAAAATATAACAATTTGGTCACTCAGTCCACGACTGTCTGTGGGACGCTGCTGTGCGCAATCGGCTGCCGCGTTTCGCCCACAAAAATACACAGTCAATCCACTTCACAGTGTCGTCTGTGATGTGCTTTGAGACGTCTCAACAACATGATCGGGCGCTTTATCGAATGGAAGGATTATTATTGTTAAATGTAGGAATGGCCACAGTGGTTAGCAAACGGTTAAGAAATACGCTGGGCACTTAAGGTCATTAAGTAGTCGAGCGGTTAATATGTCTACAGCCCCAGACCCTCAAACAGTAGTATTCAAACTGGAAGAATTAATCACCATCTTTCAAACTAAAAACCATGGAGGCTGCAGGAAGCCAAGAGTGCTTTCAAAACAAATTCTTCTCCGAACCAAGCTAGTTTGCTCGTTCTTAATGATGTAAAGCCCTGGAAATCGCTCTCAGCTGCAATAATATTAAATTCAATTGGAACGTTACCCACCAAATAATTAGCTTTCACGATAAGGACAAATCTATTCGGAAATTGCGTAAATAAAAAGCAAAATGTTTTCCTTCCATGCTTTTTTTTCTATATCTGTAAAAGCGGTTTGGAGCCCATTAGATATTCTCTACCGAGATCAGCCCAAGGTCACGGATCGGACATAGGAACAAAAGACCAGGAGTTAGGCCATTCAGTCCCTTGATCCTGTTCTACCACTCCATAAGATCATGGTTGATCTGTACCTCAACTCCAATTACCCACCTTTTCCCCATATTCCTTGATACCCTGACCTCACATATATTTATCCACCTCAGATTTTGAGTGGTTCCAGCCATAACTTTTGGGGGAGGGCGAGAGTTCTAGATTTCCACTACCCTTTGGGTGAAAAACTGCCTCCTCCTAACTTCACTCCTAAATGGCCCGGCTCTATTATTAAGACGCTGCTCCTCCTGTTCTAGATTCCCCCCACCCGCCAGAGGAAATAGTTTCTCCGTGTCTTCCCCTATCGAATCCCTTCATTATTTAAAACAAAACCTCAATCAGATCATCCCCTCAACCTTCTAAATTCAAGGGAACACAGAACCTCATTTCCTCCTAATTTATCTCTTTTAAGCCCTGGTATCATTCTGTTGGTATTCAACCTGTGCTGAACCCACTCCAGAGCCAATATGTCTTTCCCGAGCTCAACATTGAACGCGGTAACTCCAGGTGGGGTCTGAGCAACGGACAATGTAGTCAGCGCACTGTGTGGTGTTTCTGAGCCGGGTTTAGCCACAGTCTCCACTGCTTGCTGTTACCAGCTGATCGGGGAATGAGACACGCCAGTCAAATCGGTCACTCTACCCAAAGCAACGAGTGGGAGGTGGGGTGGTGGTGGGGGGGGGGTGAAGGGGAAAGAGAGAGTAAGAGAGTGAGAGAGCTGAAGAAAAAAAAAATTGAGGGAACGTTGACTGTTTGGAACTGCTGATGACAAGCCATTCACTCTGGGGTAGACGGGAGTACAAGTGGACTGGATTGGGATCAGTTGCCTGTGCAACCCCTCACTCACCCATTCCCTCAAGAGGACACGAACAAATACACAAAGAAAGAAAGAATAAGCTGTCGTTTCCAAACTTTGTATTTAGTTTCCCGCTTTCCTTCCCCATTCTCCTCGAAACGAGTCTGATTACTTTTTTTTTCCCGCAGACTGCAGAAGAGCAATTACTTTGGAGGTTATCTTATTCACCACCGTTCAGAGTGCAAAATAACCTCATTTTCGTTATCTCTTCGCCAATAACCAATTTTTTTTTAATTAACTGCGCCGAGCAATACATTTTCATTAAAGGTTTAAGGAAAAATTATGTAAATTGGAACACGCCATTCCAGTCGATTACAGCGCGATGGTTTTTTTTCTACGTCACGAGGAGTTGTCGATACCTCAGTCGCGTTGAAAGTTTGCAAAGCTGAAGTGGACGACACTTGACAAAGTAGTTTCGTTAAAATTACATCGGTTTGTGCACGGAAGCTCTCCGAGGCCCTGACTGTTTGAAAGGCACTATATAAATACAATTTAACAACAAGAACTATCCTACCGTTCCGATACAGCGCCTTATCGCTTTGTTGAGCTGTCTCGAAGCTCTTCACGAATATACTGCAGAGTGAATTGATTGTATATATTTGGGGGCCAAACGCGGCAGCCAATTGCGCACATCGGTGTCCCACAGACAGTCGTGGATTGAGTGACCAAATTATTATTTGTTTCTCGGAGGAATTGTTACCTCCAGAAGGTGATCCTTAGGTAAACTGAGGCGTGAGGAGTAAGGAAACTTGACGAAGGTTTTGCCCAGCCCGGGAATCGATCCCGGGTCCTCTCGCTCTCGAGGCGAGTGCCCTCACCAAATAGCTGTCGGACTCCAAAAAGTTGCTGTTTGGCTGCAAAGCTATTTTCAGTGTTAAAAGGCTCAACGTTTGGGAAGAGTTATCAACCTTCCCGTCACAGTATCGGAGGAGAATCCTGATCGAACCTTCAATAAGAATACGGACCATTCGAGATTCGAGGGTGGGGTTACCACTGCAATTGCACGGGTTAGCCTTCACCCCGGCCGAGTATCTGCTTCCCCACGCGCTTCCCATCAGAACGCGTACAGCGTCCAGGACTTGTACCAAAACCGCCCCTTACGCTCCTAAGTCACTCACCTTCCCAAAGTGCTTCGAGGCGTTCCACCAGCATCGAATTGCAAGTACCCCCCCTCCTCTTTTTTGTTGGTTTTGTTAATCGCTGCCGGGAATTTCCACTCTCGAGCGGAGAGCGTCTTTGCGCGAGTGCAAAATAAAAATAAAAATAAAAACAAAATGCAATGCTCGAGAATGAAAAAAAAATAAAGAGAACGGTGAGGGTTTCTAGTCCGAACTAATTGGTTTGGAATCCAGCGCCTTGGGACGGACATCCTCTCGACGGGAACGGCGCCGTATAAATCCAATTTGCTTTACTGTTGCTGTTGATGGATTTCACCGCGCGAAAGCGCCCGAGCGAACACCGGGCGCCAGTGTTTCTGTGACGATGTTACGAGAGATTCGCCGATCAGGGTTACTAGTTTCGACGCTCAGTGCTGTGGATCCAGACTTCGCCTCCCATCTCAAGATGCCGATTTGTTTCGCGTGAACGGCTCGCTGTCAGGAAAGACTAATCTTTGGGATAATTTCAGCCCAGGCTCCAGATGTTGTGCAGCTACTCTTTTGCATAATCGTGATGCAAAACATCTGCTTCGCTACTGTCGAGAAATCTCCCCTCGTCCCAGCGAGCGCTCGGCTCTGCAAATTGTGAGCGGTGTTCAAAACCCAGACCAAAGCGTTCTGGCTCAGTGACAAATTCGTTCCTATCTCATTATGTTCTGCAGTCAGACACACAGACAACAACACATTACATTCGCACGGCGCCTTTCACGTCGGGAGGAGGTCCCCAAGGTGTTGGGCAGTCGGGGATTTGGACCCGAGCTGGGTGGTTGGGATCAGGAGGGGGTGGAGGGCAGGGAGGGTAGGGGTGGAAGTGTGGCCGACAGGTCAATATGGGGTTTAGCAGGCAGGTCATAGACGTGGGAGGGAGAAAGGCCGTGGAGGGCTTTGAAGGTGAGGTCAGACACGGGGACAGACACGAAGTAAAATCCTGGGCTTTTAGAATCTACTGCCAGAGAGAGCCAAAGTTGGTCGAAAGCTGCAGAAACTCTTCAGATGCCATCGGTCGTTAACCAAATGTCTCAACTGGGCTCAGTAGTTGCCTGCGAGCGAGAAGGTTCAAGCCCCACATTGGGGCTTTGAGCTCATAGTCTCGACACTCCAATAAAGGGTTAGAGGGCAGCGCTACATTGTTGGATGGGCTGTCCTTTGGTAGAGACATCATGAGGTCCCGTCTGTCTGCTCAGGTGGACGTCAAAAATCCAGTGGCACTTCTTGTAAAGAGAAGGGAGTTTCTTTCTCCCGGAGTCCTGGCCATCAAACAGCCCTCCGCTCCCCCCGACCCCCATAAAGTTGGCTTCACTTCAACAACAACCTTCCCCCTTATGTAGCGTAGCTTTCCAGAGCGCTTTGAGAAGTCCTCCTGATGCGAAAGGCGCAAATAGCAACCCTGAACCCTTTGCATTCGGGCGCATATAGAAAGAGAAATCAACAGGTTTCGTTCAAACCAAATCCCACCCAAGTTAAAAAAAAAATAATAATATTGAAGAATTCTACATGACTCATCTCGCACCAACTCATCCCAAAACAATTTCTGTGCCAGAAAGCCATCTAATTCCACTCGAATGTTGCTGACAGTCTGGCTTCATCACCTCCCTGGGAAGTCTCTTCCACTTATCTTCCTTTATTTTATATATGAAAGAAAGTGAGAGAACGAGCAGTTCATGCATCATGTCAGTCTGTAACTGTGTTTCCAGGAGGTCTTGATACACAAAGCCAGAAACTGAGGCAATAAATTAGACTTTGTATAATGCTCATGTCTCTTATCTTCCCTCGTCCATTCTGAAGTGATGGCGATGTTTGCCCACCTCTCACAAATGATGTGTTGAGCTTATAAACACTGGCTGCTGAGATAAATAATCCTTGTATTTGACACAGACGTCTCAAAGCGCTTCACAGGATACATTGTAAAGTGGAGTAACCGTGTGTTTTGTGGGCGAAACGCGGCAGCCAATTGCGCACAGCAGCGTCCCCACAAAGACGCGTGGATTGAAGTCGCCAATTTTTTTTTAAAAAAGGAAATATTATCCCCGGAAAAGCGATCCACCAATTGACTAATAACCGTGTTCCTACATACTGCTAGGGAAACAGAGGCGTGTGTGCGGAATAAGAAAACTTGCCCAAGGTTTCGCCCTGCCCGGGAATCGAACCCAGGTCCTCTCGCTTGCGAGGCGAGTGCTCTAACCACTGAGCTGCAGGACTCGCTGCTGAGATGGTGGACGCAAGCAACGAGGCACAAAGCACACCTGATGCTACAGAGTTTGGTGGCTTTGAAAGAGAAACCGAGTTTTAGCAATATCTCTCCATTCTCCTCTCTCTCTGCTCTGAAGACCGAGCCCTGTGTGGTTTGATCTGCTTTTTCCGAAATTGGCCCATCAATTTATTTATTCATTCATTTTATTTATGATTGTACACCTTGCTGGGGCCACTGGCAAACATCTTTCCAACAACGGGAGCAGAGTATTTTTATTCCCGGCGATCCGTAGTACACTTCAGGTTCAGCTCAGCGACACCTTAACTGAGTTGCAAATTAAAGGAGGTAGAACGGGCTTTAATGAACGCCAAAAAGCCCTACGTAATTTATCAAGGAGCTGAGTGTAGATCAGGAATCGCACGTCATCCCATTGACTATTAATTTCCCTGTCAGGATACACATGGAAGTTCTTTACTGCTCAACTATTAAACTTTATGGTACAGCCATTAAATTCTTAATGGCCTGCGTGAATGATGTGCTCTGTAGGCACTCGAACCCCATGTTTTGAAGATCTGGGGGGTGGGGGGGGTGGGGGGAACACACGCCACCATCTTTTGAGAGTCTAATTCCAGACGCCTTGGCAATCCCAAAGAAAATCTCTGCGAGTTTTATCGAGAGTGGACGAAGCTGGAACAGATTAAAAAATTCAAGTGTCCCCAATCCTGTGCGGTCAACTCAATTATCCCCTTAGCTTTCCAGCCTCGCTGAGGTGCGATCTCATTGTATTTCAGTCGAATACAAATGCAGTAAAACTTGCGTTTCGCCCACAAAATACACAGTCACTTCACTTTGCAGTATATTGTGTGAGGCGCTTTGAGATCACATCTCAATGATGTGATCAGGTGCTATATCAAATGCAAGGATTAATATTATTATTATTATAACGTCTCAGAGGGCTTCAGAGTATTTGCTGTAAACCGTGGGATTGTTCGTTGTGTCGGCAAACATCAGTCGGACGCATTGCCACTTCGCACAAATTGTTGTTCTCGGGTTAAGAGATCTTTGAATCAAATACATCGCTGTGGATTTCTCTCAAGGAGCTCGTGCCTGGGCCTCTTGATTAATCTTTTAAACAATTGCCACTTGTTTTGGCAGACGCTAAACACCCCGAGCTTGATGTTTTAACCTGGCGCTCGGAAAGCTTGGCGGGAAGGGGGAGTTCGGTACGTTGAACGATAGTTCAGTGACTGAATAAGTGTCCTGGGTGGTGGGTGGGGGTGGGGGGAATGTTCACACACCTCCATTTGGGCGTTGCGGAGCCCATTATGAAGCTCGCTGAACTGCAGCACCCTCACTAATAAGAACAAACCACCAAAGTAACGGTCGTCCGAGTCATCAGAAAGCTCAGCCCATAACCACCATCAGGGACTCGCCATTCACTCACCTGCTCACAAAACATACAGTCAATTCACGTTACGTATACTCTGTGATGCGCTTTGAGTCGTCTCGAAGACGTAATCAGACGCCATATCAAATGTAAGGATTATTATTATTATTATTATTAATAAGAGCGCATCAGAGCCCGGTAAGAAAAATTGAACCACGTTTCTCCAAATAAAATAAAGGTGGTCATTTCACAAGAGCAGCGAGCGAGAGAGTGCTTGTGTTCCACGCGATCCGCTCTCCATCTCTCCAACTCGCAACGCAAAGCAAATGACTAAGGAGGGGAGCAATCCTTGCAGACGTACGACCAGAGAACCCTCTGTTGCCAAAACCCTTTTACGCTGTGGAGACGGAACCCTTCGGCTCAACTTATGGTTGTGGTCTGGAATCACTGCCCCGAAGGGCGGAGGGGGCAGATTCGATGGTTGCTTTCGAAAGGGAATCGGATAGGTATTTCCATAGGAAACATTTGCAGGATTGTGGGCTAAGAGCGGGGGAGTGGGGCTAGTTGGTAGCTTTTTCTACGAGCAGTCACAGGCCTAATGGGCCCCTCCTGCGCAGTACGATTCGAAGCTAGTCGATGCTGGTATTTATGCTCCACACAACCCCTGGGACCCCTCCTGGCATGAAAGGAGCTGTATATAAATGTAAATTTGCATTGTAATTTGTTGCATGAGCCTCCGCTCTTTCTATTCCCTTCACCCTCAGGTACACGATTATATGAATGAACTATTATGATAATAATGGAAGAATTAGATTTACTTTGTACAGACGCGCGCAGATCCAGTGTTTTTGTCACCCTGAGATATCCGACTGCAGATGTACAGAGCTTAGAGATCGATGGTGAATAAGAGAGTCTAGGAGGCGCGAGGATGGTAAGTGGCGATTTCTGAGTCAATTAAATCAGGTGGATCAAGAGCGACAGATAGTATTTAAACGCGGATAAATGGAAAATTCCATCTATTAGTGTTTGGTTACAAGCAGCGAAGGGTGGGAGGGGGGGAAGAACGTTTGCAGAGGAAAGGACGGCCAGAGTTCAATAGTAATGGTGGATCAATTGTATTGGAAATATCCAAGCACAACTCTTCTCCTCTCACTCCCTGCCCCCGTGCAAGACAGTCAATCCCTAATAATGACGATAATGATCCTTGCATTTGATACAGCGCCTCATCACGTCGTCGAGACGTCTCAAAGCGCTTGCCAGCATATACTTCAAAGCGGAGTGACTGTGTGCTTTGCGGGCGAAACCCGGCAACCAATTGCGCGCAGCGGCGTCCCACGTTGAAGCAGAGAAATCCAGAGTGCCGGGGCCGCGGTGGCCGAAAGCACGACCTCCGACGGTGCAGCGGTTGGAGGGCTGGAGGGAACGGAGGAGCCTGCTGAGCGAAGAGACCGGGGCAGAGAGAGGAGTGAGGTGGGTGTGAGCAGGCCAAAGAGATCGAGAGGAGGCATTCCAAAGCGCTTCACTGGACATGTACGTGGGGTGGGGGAGGGTGAAAAAAGAGAGGACAAGGAGAAATAGCGAAGATTTGACTTGCGAGATTTCAATGCATTACTTTGCGCGCTTTCAGAATCTATTTGAAAATGAGGAAACTTAGCTACAAATTGTTTTAATATATATTTATACATATCTATGTGTTAAAAAAATAATAATCCCTCCAAAACCAAACAATAATAAATTGGTCATTTTCAATCTACGACTGTTTGTGGGACATTGCTGTGCGCAATTGGCTGCCGCGTTCGCCCACAAATACACAGTCAATTCACTTTACAGTGTGTTCTGTGAAGCGCTTTGGGATGTCCTCCCGACGTGAAAAGCGCTATATCAAATGCAAGGGTTATTATTATAAAAATCTCTCTAAATCGTCCATCGAAATGGATTTGCCAGCTCTGGGGTGTCCCCATCTGCATGGATATAGATTTCTAACACGGCGGGAGAAAAAAAAAACCCCCATAAAAATGATGTTTTCAAGCCATGTAAAATACAATTACTGTCACTTTGATCAGGATGTACGCCTTGGGCTTTGGGAGGCGAGAGAATCCGCGCGGCATCCAACTCGGAAAACACGAAACCGCGGAATTATTTCCACTTTAAAAATAAGTGTTGCGGGCTATCACCTCGAGGGAGATTCGAAAAAATTAAACAGCTCCTAATGAATGTTCGTCGACTGCTTAAGTCAAGCATTGTCCTTTGAAATCGTTTCCGTTTCTGGTTTAGAAATAAATGCCTTATCTTTGCCTTTGCATTAACATGCATTAAATGTTTTTTTTTGGAGAAAGGGTTTTGAAAACGATCCCCAGTTGCTTTTATTGGTGGAAATCGCTGCCAGGAACGTTCACTGCACCAGGAAATATACTCGTCCAAAACATGCAAGTCATAGCTAATTGTTTTTTTTAATAAAACTACCACACTACAGGTTGTCCGCGATTGTGTTATATGTGGGTTTCTGTGCAGACACACACAGAGCAAAAATATAAGCCTCTTCTTTTCTGGCCTGGATAACTTTGATGGTTTATAATCTGAAAAAAAATTCAACCATAGCCAGGGCAACTTTACTGCCAACAGACTTTTAATAGTTTATCCACATCAATGCTCTAAGAGTACGGTTTCTAACCCTCCAAAGTCCTGTAACGCTTGTCCTTAAAGCCTGGGGGAACCATTACTCATCAGTCAGTCACTACTCTCTCTTTCGAGTTGGAAGGTTGGCATTTTCTTTGGTCAGACGGGTGGGTGTCTTGAAACCTGCGGAAATCCGTTTAAGAAGCATTTCCGAACCAAACTGAGAGTCCCATGAAACCCACCCTTTTTTGAAAAAAATATACATCAGCGAACATCAGTTGGTTGGTTAATATAATCCTGGGAAGAAATGTACTCTACCTTCAGAATGGGGAGAAATTGCATTAAAAGCACCTCTTTTATCACGGGGAAGAAAAATGACAATGTCCCCATTCCCCCCCCCCCGTCCCTACAAAGTAAAACCAAATGGTGGAAGACTTTTAAGTCACAATCAGCCATTCATCACAGCCGCTATCTTTCTGCAGGATGTGAATCCCTAGCCACCCACCCTTGCTAAGAAACCTGCCAGTCTAACGCTACCCACATTAAGCACATATGGAGGCACTTTGAACGCAACATTGGTTTTCATTTGGAAACTTCAAAGGGGGGGCGGGGGGTGTGGGGGTGGGGGGGCTGGGAGAGGATTGCAATCTCTCCCCAAGGAACCTGGCAGCAGTGATTCCAACTAGTACAAAGCAATTCTGCATGTGGATAATCACTCCCCAAATCTTAGGGCAGCTTTAGGAATCACGGATGAAAGGCAACAAACACCATCCCCCATCCCCATCCCCCCCCCACCCCCCCCCCCACCCGAGCCCCACTCCTCCCCTCCCCAGCAAAACATCAGCCTGCGTCACAAACACGCCCAGACTCTGCTCCGTTCGAAAAAGAAGGAACGTTTGCCAGTAGAATATTTTTGGAACTCGAGCAAGTCTTTCGGGTCTCGGTGCCACATTTCGCATCTCCTTGAAAAAGATCTCACCAGGATAGAGGTTCGAGACGTTCCTCGTCACAGCGAGGCTCAGGGTTACGTTAAAAAATGGTTTAACCACCCGCCCCCCACCCTCAACTCCTAAAAAAAATGCCAGAGGAAAGGTTGAGAGAGCATTAAAAGCCCAAGTGACTTTGCTTTGCTCTCCCAGGAGCAGAAAGGATGCATTGGTCCCCTAACCTGAACTTGGGTGTCTCTACACTAATAGAGGCAAATGTGGCTGTAGATAAGACCAATGCTGTCTGCAAAACCCAGTTAGTAATGTCAAATGCCAATCGTAACATTAGATTTGAAAGCACATTGCAGCTTTGATCTCGAGCCACGATAGTGAGCAAGCCGGTCGTCCAATTACTTTTTTAAATTTGCTTTTCTCCCCCCCACCCCCCGTTTCTATCTCATCGGGACTCTCTAAACCGTCAGTGCCACGCAGATAGAACTATTGCTCACACAGCTGTATGGTCAGGGGTCGGGAACAAAATACACTCGTCGTTCCAAACAGGGCACCCGACTGGTTCATTGGCTCTCTCCTCTCTCTCTCTCTCACACCCCTCTCGAGTCACAAGTTTGTGGGTTCGAGCCTCGAGTCGGGACTTTGAGACGCAAACTCTAGGGTCCCAAAGCCCTGGCTCTCGCCTAATATTCTCTTGAATGAATAAGGAATGTGTCGCGCCGACGTGATGGGTGCTGTATTGTATCAAATGCAAGGATTATTCTTGTGTTATCCTTCAATGTGTCACGATTTACCAAAGAAGATGTGACTCAGGTGCATTTCGTTCCCTGACTTGCATAAAGCGCATTTAATACGGAGACTCACGGACCTAAGAAATGCGGCTTATCTAAAAAAAGGGGGGAAAAAAGTGTTAAGAAAAAAACGTCAACGGTTCTATGAATATTTTGCTTAACCGGAGGTTTTTTTTCCTCTTTTTTTTAATTTTTTTTTAAAAGGAATAAAAGAATAAAATCAGATCAGATTCTCCCAGGCGAGCGGGAATGGGATCCCGGCGAGAAGTGCGGATTCCACAGAGAATCCGTCGAAGGCCTGGCTCTGTTGCTTGGCTTTGATAACGGATAGATACTGCATCTGCGAAGCTCGCGCGACATTACGAATGGTTTGCGCTATGAGCCGGGCGGACTGGGCCGAGGGAGGGAGTGTGACAACGGCAGAGTCCCCCTCTCTCCACTCCCAGCTCGGGTCCAAAAGAAAAAACCCCAGCGCCTTGGGCCGCAATTTGTTGTCGTCGTCGTTGTTGTGCTGCCAAAATTCGAGGGCTCCATAACAACCGCTCGCTGGAGGATGGGAGAAAGAGAGGCAGAGAAGGGGGGGGGGGAGAAAGTGAGAGAGAGAGAGAGAGAGAGAGGAGGGGTGCGGGGGCGAGAATGCAGTTTTTACGCAATTAAAATTCTGAAAGGTTCGCACTCAGCTGACAGAACGCAGAACAAAAGGTCTGAGCCGCTCTTTCAGAACGCCATCGAGTGCATAATTGTAGTCGTGAATTTGTTTGTTTGTTTGTTTTGTGTATTTATTTATTTATTTATTTTTCTAATTTGGATTCAGCGCCGCCTTGAAACCCCGGCGACCGACAGAACGACAGGGACGCGGCCGCCCCCTTTTGGGTCTGGCTCCGGAGCGCTGAGAGGGCCCTCGGCGTTCGTGAAGAAATCAGCGCAAATCGCTGTCAAGAAAACTATTCACCCACTTGAACCCGTTCCAGACAATTGAACTCAATTAGAGAGCGAGGCCCGGACGCAACTCGCCGGGATGCGAGCGGCGGAGTGCGGAGCGCCAGGAAACGGCTCGTGATTTTTTTTTTTCTTTTGATGACTATCAATGCGCGATCACGCTGTTCGAATCGGGGCTCGTTTTCTCCCCCCCCCCCCCCCCGCAAAAAAAACACGTGCAACAATGACCTTCCTCGCCAACGCGCAGACTTTGGAACAAATAGATCCGCTTTCTCTACGGCGACGACTTTGATTTACATCGTACGCTTCGCAAGGGTGAGAACTTCCACGCGGTACTTGGCACTGGATATGGAGGTTCCGCCTTCTTTAGAATGGTTCCCCCATGTGCCCCCCTCTCTCTCCCCCCAAGATGGCCGCGCCCGCAATTTCAACACCCGAGTGGGTGAACCTGGTTTATAGGGTAGACATTGGTCTCAAACCTCACTCTTTGGTTAGCGAGCAGTATGATCCGGTGTCCAGGAATATCCAAGAAGGTACTTCCTAACACTGCGCTGGCAGAAACTGAGGGAGGTCCTGTCTGCCAGGCCAGGTTGGCATCAAACGTCCCGTGGCGAGAGAATGGAGTTTCGACTCATGCAAAGGTGGGCACCGACTTTTTAATTCACCAGTCGAAATGTTCGTGCAGAGGGTTATTAGAACTTTCTTTGGACGCAAGAGGCTACCGAGGCATCAAGCTTAATAATAATAATAATAATAATAATCATCCTAATCCTAATAACAATTTGATATAGCTCCTCATCGGGTGTTCGAGACGTCTCAAAACGCTTCGCAGAACATCCCGTGGAAGGAACTGACCGCGCATTCTGCGGGCGAAACCCGGCAGCCAATTGCGCACGGCGTCGTCGCACAAACTGGTGCGGATTGAGTGACCCGATTATTATTATTCTGTAAGGAATTATTCCCCCCCCACCCCCCCACCCCCAACCCCGGAAAAGCGATCCGCGAATCGACTAACATCCGGGTTCCTGCTTTGCTGCCGGGTAAACAGAGACGTGAAAGTTTAGGCAAGGAAACTTGCTCAACCCAACCGCGTTTGATCGTAGCGCCTGATCATATCGGATTTAACCCTTTACACCCTGGCATCTTTCCGGTGAATCTGTGCTGCACCCCCTCCAGAGCCAATGTATCCTTCCTGAGGTGTGGATCCCGACTCCCTCTCTCTCTCTCTGAGATACACAGTTCGATATGGTTTCATTTCTATTCTCAGCTGCAATATTCACTCCATAACCCCAACCCCACCCCCCTCCCGGTAGGCAAAACTGAGCAATTACTCTCCGATAAATGAACGCGCAGGAAATTCCCCAAAGTTCAGAAAGAGTTCCCCTCTCACAGCAACTGCCGGGAAAAAACAAGTTGTTTTTTTAATGTATTGAGAAAAACAACGGGTTGTGAAACAAGAGGGAGAACTGAAACTGCAGCGAAATGTCAAGAACAAACAATGGGTCCAAAAAGGTTCACGCCCTCCTTTCCGGGTTCCGGGTGATATTCCAAGATATTCGTTGATACGTTCCTCTATATGAGATAAAGATATGTTTGGAGATCCAAGACTTGTGCCTTTCTTACATCCTTACTGCATGCAGCCATCACTTACTCCGCGCAAATGTATTCTGAGCGGATGCTTTCCATGTAATCAAGTGCAGATTTCCCCGTGTAAACCGGCAGTAATGTCAGACAGACGCTGAATACCTTGTGAAGGTTCCAGCACTTTTCTCAGCTATCAGCTTACCGCAGGAATCCACAGGGGACTTCAAGCAATGCCTGAAACGCTACGGCCAATACAAGAGTTTCATTTTCAGCTGCTTATCGTCCTTTATTTTATCTCCTCGCCAACGAGATAAATGCCTCTTCTATCCATCCACCTGCAGCCAAACTGCAACATGGAAAATTACGTCCTGTGAAGCTTGAATGTCCGTGTCTTATAAATGCACAATTTTAACACATACGCTAGATTATATATACATATTTTACATGCACACACACATGCAAACACACACTATAGAAATGTACAATACACACATGTGTATATATATATAAAATATATAATATATATGCTATGTATTATTAATGATATTGTGTGTTGTGCAATTAATGTGCACACAAACACACAATCTCATTAATGATAATGATCTTTGCAATTGATTGTAGCTCCTTTCACATCATCTCAAACTGCCTCACAGGACGCACTCTAAAATCTAGTGACTGTATATTCTGTAGACGATCGCGGCAGCTAATTCGCACACAAACTCCCCACATGTATGTATGTAATATAAATGTTCCTGTATTTCTGATGGGAGTAACCCCACCAAAAAAAAGACACCCAGTAATCTAACTCAGCTCCCAGTCGTGCAAGTGCCGGTTTTTATCTCTTGAAACTCCCGTGGAACTATCCTTCCCACGAGAGCTGAAACTAAATGCCAGCTCTGCTGGGCTTGCACATGTGCCCCATCGCATTTAGAAACTCACAACTCAAAAACGTCTGTCAAGGAGATTAAATGCAGTAAATCAGTTTTTGGGGGTTCCGCTGGTGTTTACGGTGCTCTTTCGACTCTTCCCTCCTGATTTAACGCAGCGTCGATCGAAATCTGCAGAGTTGCACTGCGGTGGGTGGCGAAAGGAACTGGACGGGGCAAAGGGCTGCGATCGCAGCATTCACCCCACGTGCTTCGCGCCGTGTACTTGTGTACGAGGCGCTTCGGAACAATCTTTTGCAGCTAATATTTGGCATCCGCCGCAACAACACTTGGCACCAACAAAGGCTGAAAATATCCCAAAGCATTTCAGAGGCAATAGATGTCAAGAGTGTCACGGGCGGGCGTGCATTTGGAGACGATAAGGTAGCCAATTTGCGCACTGACAGAACGTCCTTGCGAACAACCAGGAAAGTTAATGACCCATCTTATCTGGAGGGACATTTGCGAGCCAGGACACAGACAGATGAGTCACTCCCATCTCCTTTGCAATCATACCTTTGGCAACGGGATCTCTGACAGTTCATCGCCCCTCACTACTGAACACGATTGCTCAGAGCAAACAAACGCAAACCCTTTTTTTGTCTTTAAAGCGTTTCGTACAATCAGAGTCGGTTGATCAATCCGCTCCTTTCCCGTGGCTGGCAGAGAAAAGGCATGTTTTGATATCTACCTCATAGAGTGGTAGTGGTTCTTGCAGCGTAGAGGTTAAAGTGCTCGCCTCGCAAGTGAGAGGACCTGGGTTTGATTGCCGGGCAGGGCGAAATCTTAGGCCAATTTCCTTACCCCACGCACCTCTGTTTACCAAGCAGTAAGCAGGAACCCGGCTGTTAGTCGATTGGCGAATTGCTTTCTTTCAAAAGAAAATAATGCTAATTTAGTCACTTTAATGCACGGCTGTTTGTGGGACGCTGCTGTGCGCGATTGGCTGTTGCGTTTCGCCCATAAAATACGCAGTCAATTCACTTTACAGGATATTCTGCGAAGCGCTTTGAGACGTCTCGAAGACGTGATAAGCAGCTGCATCAAATGCAAGGATTATTATTATTATTATTACTTAAGAGCAATCTTTTCAGTCCCATCTACCTGACCTTTCCCACCCAATTTAGATGACCCGGGAGGTATTACCAAGGGAAGAAATGGCATTGGATTTATGCAAATTACACAAGTCCATTTTCTAACAGCGAATTATCGAAAGAGAAGCCATCACAGGTCTCGACGAGAGATTGGAACCAACTCATGCAATAACCCCCTTCACTCAGAGCAAGATTTGGCACCAAAAGCCACAGAGTACTAAAACGATCAGGGAGCATATGTATTTTTAAAAAATAAAACGCTCAAGTGCCAGCAATACCGCCATTAAAGGCCTACTTATTAATAATAATAATAATCCTTGCATTTGATATAGTGCTTTTCACGTCGGGAGGACGTCCCAAAGCGCTTCACAGAATTATACCGTAAAGTGAATTGACTGTATATTTGTGGGCGAACGCGGCTGCCAATTGCGCACAGCAATGTCCCACAAACATTCGTAGATTGAAAATGACCAATTTATTATTGTTTTTGGTTTTGGAGGGTTTATTATTAGGCTCTGTGTGGAGTAAGGAAACTTGCCCAAGGTTTCGCCCTCTGCCTGGAATTGAACTCGGGTCTCTCGCTTGCAAAGCGAGTGCTCTAACCACTGAGCTACGGGACTCCACCCGATCGTTTTAACGAACGTACTTCAAATCATGAAAAAAAAATTGGATTTTTATCCATGACAACGGCGAGGACCATCGCCGAGCAGCCGGGTTCACAATGGAGTTAGCCGAGGAGACAATTTACACATCTGAATGAATTTTACTTACCTGAGCGATGTGGAAGGCAAAATAAATGGCTTCAGTGAGGCGGAAAGCAGCTTCACTGCAATCCAATCAGACCTGATAATAGACAGCCATTCTGCATCCCCACCCGCCCCCCCCCCCCCCCCCCCGCACTCCACACCACCCACCATCCCTCTCGCTCTCTGGAACTCCCATCACAGACTCCCTCCGACTCCCTCTCTCCCTCTCTCCCTCCCTCCCTCCCTCCCTCCCCTCGTTCCAGACCCATCTCAAAACGTGCCTCTTCGACCGCGCTCCCTTTCGGTCGAAAATAATTTTGAAGAAGAGTAAATCGGCCGCTCAATGCACGACCGTGTGGGTCCGCAATCGGCTGCCGCGTTTCGCCCACTAAATAACGCAGTCGAGATCACTTTGCGGTGTATCCTGTGAGGCGCGGGACGTCTCGAAGGCGTGATAAGGCGCAAGATCAAATGCAAGGATAATCTTTATTATCTTTTCCTTCCCAGACCAGCCACTTATGTACTTCTGTTCAAATTAACACCGACCACTATTTGTTGAAAGGATCTTAATGCAGTCCTCTGCACTGCAGTCAAGTGCAAGCTTACAACTTGTATTTATAGAGTGATTTTTTTTTGCAAAGGACTTGGTGTACAACAAGCGCCACATAATTAAACCTCTCTCTCAGGTCATCCGCTCTACAGACACCTTCAGCGGCTGTTATTTCCCAGTTAGTTGAATTCCTCCGCATCATTCAGGGAATGGAGAGGGACTCCAGAGATCCTGGGATCGCTCAAAAACAAAAGGGGGGGGTGGGTGGCTGTGCTGAGAGTCGCCAAGTCATCTCATTCACAAATTAACAGTTCGGATATAATAATATAATAATAATACAAATATTTATATTTATAAAGCGTCATTATTTCCCAGTTAGTTCAATTGTTAAGCTTTTATACATTATATACACACACAAATAAAAACCTCAGATGCATTATAAATATATATGTATATATACATATTTAAATAGATCTCTTATAGATTTATATATAACATAAAGCTCTTTAAGCACTCCGAGACAACTGCCCCCGGTGAAGGACGCTACACAAATGCAAGTTGCGGCCGTTGTCTTTGCTGAAGAAATAATATACTGTGGATTATATATACTTCTGTAAATATATACATGTAAAAATATATATTATATACACTGTATAAAACAGGTGTAAATAGAAAGCCGCGTCCCTAATCAACCTGGTTGGTTATTTTTGCTCTGTAAGCTACTTGTCTGCCTTCTGCTTGACTGGGACACATGTCCAACGATCGGTCTAACAACCTCAGGCATTTGTACAGCTGCTCTCCCCCGCAGTCGGCTTCCAGCCTTTTTTTTTTACGCAGCATTTTATTACGTCTTCAGCACAGCCCCAAGACCTTGAACAACCCCCACCCTTCTCACCCCATGACAGAGACACAGTCAGACAGACAGTCAGACAGAGAGAGAGAGAGAAATAAGAGTCAATGTTCCAATGCATCACAGAGGCTCTGCGGTGTCTTTGGGAACAGGCCACGGACTGCACTCTATCACCAGCGCGTCATGAAAGCAACAGGAACCACTTAAACGATGGTGATTCATCCTCCCAGCGTCCTCCAGATATGAATTGGTGCAGAATCAGTCCTGTAATATTGCTTCTATGAGACTCGACAGCATCAGCCCCCACCATCGCCCCCCCCCCCACAGCCCTCCTCCCGTCTCGTCCACAAAATACACCGCCAATACACGTTATAGTATATTCCGGGAGCGCTTTGAGACATCTCGTGGGTGCAATAAGGCGTTGGAAATCAAATGCAAGGATTATTATGATTGTAGAATGTACAGCTTCCTCCATCCAATCTCAGTGCCAAACACGCTAAGAGAAGATTTGATCCTACATAAACACGAGTTGTTGTTGTTGTTGTGTTCACCCAAGGTCAAGTCTCATTACCAATTCAGTGTTGGAGGAATTCATGATTCGGACGAAGGGACATTCATAATGTTGGAGCAGAGAGACAAAGCTATTCAGTCAAACTAATTCAGGTCAGAGTTTATATCCGTATGAACTCCACCCATCCTAAAGTTCTCCCCCCCAAACCCCCCACTCCCCACCCCAACCCGACTCTCTTCTCCCTCATTGTCCCGGCCACTTCCATGCTTCAGTTGTAAGCTGAAGAACAGGTAAAAGGGAGTCTTACCAAGAACTTCTCCTCGCAGAGGGTGGTGAGAACCTCAAACTCATTGGCGGGGTGTGATCGAAGCTGTGGTTGAAGCAGAAGGATCGAATTCAAGATCCTCATCCTCACCTACAAGGCCATTCATGGCCTTGCTCCCTCCTACCTCTCCGACCTACTATCCCCCTACTTACCTGCCCGTTTCTCTGGCGCCAGTTTACTCCACATCCCCCGCCCCAACCGCCCTACCATCGGTGGCCGGGCCTTCAGCCTCTCGGCCCTGAGGCTCTGGAACTCTATCCCCCAGTGCCTTCGCCGCTTCCTCCCTTTCCTCCTTCAAGGCCGGTCTCAAGACCTTTCTCTTTGACTGTGCCTTCAACTCCCCTCTCGACTCTCTACCCCCTTCTCGCTCCCTCCCTTCCCTCCCCTCACCCTGACCGTTTCCCCCCTCCTCGGGTCCCGACCCAACTGTCTAGCGCCTTGGGATGTCCTCCCGACGTGAAAGGCGCTCTATAAATGGAATCTTCTTGTTGTTGTAGAGATTTCGCGCTATCCCCAAAATTCCAAGGGGATTTATCTTATCAAAGGGTCGCTCCGAGCATTCAACGAAACGTTCAACTGCTACGACAATCAAAAAGAAGAACTCACACATAATAGTTTGAGACACTGGATTGCGCCACTTCTCGTTCGTGGTTAAATAAAACAATAATCCTCGGATTTTGTAGCGCCTTAACACTGGGTCAAAATGTCTCAAAAGTGCTTCACGTCCTGCCATGACATGAAGTGAATGACCGATTTTACCTGGTGGGTAATTGGCCAGGACACCGGGAGAGAGAAACTTCCTTGTCTTTTCTCTTGAAGAGCGCCATGGGACCTTTAAGATCTTCCCCGAAGCGGGTAAAACAGTACCTCAACCTTCCACCGTTTCATCTGAAGGACGGTACCTCTGACAAACACAGCGCTGGACAACGTCTAAACGTTCCTAAGTTTCAACCTCACGGTAACTGATGCAGTGAAGAAAATGAACTGCAAGCCGCGTTACTTCAGAGAGTCATAAAATTTATTTCTCCGCGTCCTAATGTTTCCCACAATAACCCTCTCGGGATAGATGCATGCTCCATTCCGCATCCCTAATGTACTGAAGCAGGCTCATTAAACACGAGGTACTCAGCCCTACATTATTCCCACTTACTCACTCATTCCGAATGCCATTCCTGCAAAACATTTTACTAATGTAGGCAATAAGGAAGTGATGTGCACCTGGTTTGGTTGATGGATTTGGTAGCAATTGCATTTTCAATGCAAATTACTAGAACGTTTTTCAGAAGTGCTGTCTATGTAACTAAAGCTGAACAATGAATATACATTACTTCATTAAACGCTGCACTCCTTGTAGAAAGATATCCCGGAGCAGTAGGGAGTATTGATGGTACAGTGCTCCGGAGTGTGAGCACTGCACTGTTGGTGGGGCGCAAGTTTAGTGCTCTGTGTCCAGGCATCACATGGTCGATTTGGATCAGTAGTGGCCCAACATGTGGCCCGGGAGCCGAAAGTGGCTCACGGGGCCTTCAACAAGCTCCCCTCATGCCCCCACCCTCCCCACCCAGAACATTCGCGCAATTCTAGGTAAATCCGTGTTCGATCAATATTGCGTTGTCAGTTTTTTTTGATTGAATATTTACAGCATAAATTGATCAAGAACGTTTATGTTGTTGGCCGACCTTGAAGGTTGGATGGAGAAGGCCCTTCCGCCCATCCGATCTCATCCTTCCAGATCGCACTCACCTGAACCATCTCCAATGTCAACTTGACATTGGGAGCGCTGGTGCAGAACTCAGGAGCAGTGAGGAGCTGAAGGACAACACCAGGGATTGCTTTGAAGAAAATTCTTGATCTTGAGACAAACGGGAGAAAAGGAAAAGGCAACGCATTCCCAAAAAAGTGCGTATATATATACACACACACACACCCGACGCACACATACACACACAAAGAAAATGCAACCTTAATTCTAGCCACTATTTCAACAATCCATTCAGCGTCATTCCAGCAAAAAAGCTCCCCGGTAGTTTTCACAAAAGCAGCAATTTACTTAAATTTGAGCTTCTTTAGGATCACTCCGCAGGTGGTGGAGGGGGGGGGGGTGTGTGCAAAGAAAACGACAGAAAAGAAAAGAGACAAAAGAAAATGACCGACAAGCCAGAAATTCAAGGATAAGGTTCTTTGAAGAGTCTTTCGCAAGTTCTGCTGCCAAGAACAAAGGCTAAAAAAAATAAAACTTTTTCAAACTAAATAACTGACATACCTCCTTCCTTGCGAGAAACAGGAGATGGTAACACTCCGTACTGTAATAATAATCCTCGCATTTCACATAGCGCCTTATCACGTCTTACGAGATGTCTTAAAGCGCTTCACGGGATATACTGCGACGTGGATTGACTGTATAGTTCGCGGGCGAAACGCGGCAGCCAATCGCGCACAGCAGCGTCCCCACAAAGAGCCGTGGATTGAGTGACCGATTATTATTTTTTTAAATTTTATTTTGTAAGGTTGGCAAGAGTTAAGGCCTGGGGATCCGAGCGTGCGTTGGAGGTGATTGCTGGAGTCTAACCAGTTGAAACCACCTAGTTTGCCATTCATATCACCGTCTGGCAAGCTTTCCTGTTGCTCCCACGGGCTCTTAAACTGGCTCACTGTGCACAAAGTGACTGACTAGACCAACCAAATTGAGAACACTTATCGCTGTACTAACCCCAGGGGGAACTAAGGTTTATCAGTCGAACCACTCAACATGTCCCCGGGCTCCCCTCAATCCAATTGACTGAAGAATGCCCACCACCCTGCCAACGAGCAATCATGTCCCTAATATACGGAACAATTGAATTGCATGTATTACAATGAGAAAAGACTGCACCCTAATGGGAAGCCATTACCTCCGCAGCTGTGTCGCGCTGTAAGGCCGGCTCGGTTGGGAGCACTTGGGGTCGGCACAGAATGTCGCAGAGAAACAGTGCAATTTGCACACTATTACAGGGTGACCCGTTCACAAGAGACTTGAATTGCAATACCTTCAGAGATGGTACAACTCACAAATAGCCGTCCAGACTATTTGGTGTTTGTCCTCCACACAATTGCCTCGATTCTACCACTGGTCCTGGATTCTTAACCCACATATTACAACTTTAGTCACTCAACCATGCTTTCGGGTTTAGGGATGTACACTCGATCGCCCCCCCACCACCCACCACACCCATCAATTGATGATGCCCCCATTCCTAGGATCAATTTGCAAAACCTCAGACAAGTTTCCTTACTCCACCCGCCCCAGCAGTGAGTAGGAACCCGGTTGCTTTCTGGGGATAATAAACCATTCAAAAAAAAAAAAAAAAATAATAATTTGGTCACTTCAATCCGCGATCAGACGCAAGGAATATTACTGATTAAAAAACAGGTGCATCCGATTCTGCGCAGATTACGAGAGTTTAATAGTTCTGCTCGAGCTTCGCTTAAACCACATTGAAGCGCTAGGATGTGTGGTGAATAGCTGTTAATTTAATGATCACCTGTCATACCAAACAGCGATTAGATGTGATTACTGTACGATGAGATTTCCTGCAGTTTGATTTCTGCGTATGCATTCTGATTAGTTTGCCGTGAGTCACCAATCAACTCCCACGCAGAAAATTTCAGCGTCTTAAGTTAAAATAAAGGGCTGAGTTTTTTTTCCCTCTTAAAAACAACAACAAAATATTATTTTAACTGCAGCAATCGTAGCTTAGTTTCCCCCAACAATTTCAAAGCATCTTTATTCTGTGATTCCTACGCAGGAGGGATTAATCATTCAGCAAATATGAGGAGAACCCAATAAAATACACAGTCAGTACACTTTATGGTATGTTCTGTGAAGCGCTTTGAGGCGTCTCGAAGACGTGATAAGACGCTATATCCAATGCAAGGATTATTATTATTAACAAGGGAGTAATTAACCTGTAAATAAAACCCGGCTAGCGATTCCGAGCTCAGGTTTCCAAACCATTCAGCTCCCGAAACCAGCAGCAAGAAAGCCGTCGGCATTGGAAAACTGACCCTCTCAGGCAATTCCTGCAGCAACACAAAGGCTCTGGAAGATCGAGCAAACCTTTCAGTTGACAGAATGCTTTGTGTCCCGACGCACACGAAAAAAAAAAAAAAACCATCTGAGAAGGTCAAGAAACCAATGTGATTTGGGTTTACATCACAATACAGCTGTACAGTTCTGCCACAGTGCACACAATGGAGCCTTCTTGGGAATCACAAGGAGGCACAAAAACAAAGTTTGGAGCGTACGAGCTAAATTCTCGCCCCAGACATTGATGGCCCTTCAGGTTTACCTATTAGAAATGAGCAGCGTCTAGAAAACGCAGCATACACACACCGAAAACACGCGCACACACAAAACACAGACATACAAAAACACACACACACACACACAGTTTCAGTTTATGGAGGGGAAACTGCCGGGTGGTGCCACTGAAATCAGTGCAAAACAATTCACATTTTTCGCGTCTCAAAGCTCTTCAGTGCTGGATGGGGGCACCCGAATTCAGATGACGCCAACCGCCACTTTTGGGCTATGCCAATCCTCCTCGAATGAAGTGACTAAAATTCATGGAATGCTTCTCCCCGTGACAGGGTAAAAAATGAATCTACGTACCTGCCCTTTAACCTTCAGAGAGAGAGCGAGAGAGAGCGCGCGTGCGACATGGAGATATGGGTGGTGGGTAGGTGGGGAAATGAGAGATAAAAGTGCTGGCAGTTATCTGGCCCCATTGCATATTTATTCATTAAAAACAGAAGGTCAATTTGGTATGAGCTTCCATACGTATCTGTATAATAATTAGGAGCCTCTGTCTCTGTATTCACGTTTGTGACGGGTCTTTAAGGTGACAGATTTCAGAAAGACGGAGGCAGAGGGGGGGGTGTGGGGCGGGGGGGAAATAAAAGCTTCTGCAAATGTTCAAACCAGGCACATTAATAAAAAGCTACTTGCCTTCAGTTAACCCCTATGGTGAATAGATATCTGAGAACAATCTGAGTGCACAATAGCAGCTTTCCCCAAACGAGCCAGGTTTACACGGTTCACGTAGCATAGAAACAGGCCCACATACAACAACAACTTGCACTTATACCGCGCCCTCCACATAGGGTGGTGTCTCAGAGCGCTTGTCTGTATGCTGTCTGCACACTGTATACACGATTCCCCCCACCACATCTCTCCGACATCCCTCTTTTCCCTTCCAATAAAATGTGGTCACTCAATCCACGGCTGTTTGTGGGGACGCTGCTGTGCGCAATTGGCTGCCGCGTTTCGGACACAAATATACAGTCAATTCACTTTACAGTGTAGTCTTTGAAGAGCTTTGAGACATCTCGAATGCAAGGATTATTATTATTTCTCACCAGAGTGGGAGAGAAAAGTACTTAAAACACAGAGACTTGACAGCAAACAGCAGGGGCACAGGTGTCTGGCAGCGGGGAGCAATACACAAACACAGTTCCTGTTCCTTTTTTACTCGAGTTAATGATCGCGGAAGAGGAGTTTGAAAGGTAGAAACTCCAGTGCGATGCACAAATGACAAGTCATGTCTGTTTGCAGCCTGTGTAAAACCCAGGGCACAGGACTCGCCCCAGGTTTAGAACCGAAGTGGACGAGACGTTAAATAAAAACACATCCCTCGTGTGAAGAGTAGCCCTTACGAAGACCATTATTAGTTGACAACTCAAGTGCAAAACGGAGGGATCCTGAGATGGGAGTTCCGGAGGGCAGAGGGTAGGGAGCAAAATGTCTAAAATCTTGACTGCTGACCATGTAAATTTGCACCCTCTCTTAACTCGTTCATGACCCGTCTCAAGACATTCCTCTTCGACCTCGCCTTCAGCCACCCTCCACGCTCCCTGCTCCCAACGCCCAGCTCGGGTCCGAATCCCTGACCGTCCAGCGCCTCGGGATGCCCTCCCGACGCGTGAAAGCCGCTGTGTAAAATGTCATTTGTTATTGTTGGGTAGGAGGCGAGATTGTCGGGGCAAGTGAACAAACACTGTTGTTCCAAAAGTTGCATCGTCAAGGACAGCAGATTTTGTACAATGAAAGAGAAAGGCATTTCAGCCCTGGCCATAAGAATTGCCAGTGAATTTATAGCAATTTTCTATTATTTGGTGTCAGTAAGTGCAACTTTCTTTCTTCCAAGTGCTACTGAATGCAAAAACAGCCTGATTTCTACCCAACTGGTTACGGTTGCGAAGCTTAGGCAAGAAAGGTTTATTAAAAATATGTAGATTTAAACATAACAGATGGGGGGGGGGGGATATTTTTAATATCAGTGGTATTCGTTCAGCTGTTGCAATTTCAGATTTGTGACCCGCATGCTAATCAGCCTCGCAGTTAATTCAATATTTATTTGGTGCCTTTGATCAAGTGCATCAATCCAGACGATTATTCTGCCAATCTGCCTTCAGAGAGCAATCAAACGCAACCAGCCCATTTGCGAACTGGGAATATCTTATGAAGACAATGAACGAAAAGAAAACATTAAAAGACATCTTAAACCCCGGTCAGATGAAAGCACGGCGACCATTTTTAGGTTCTTAAAGCTCCAGAAGCCATCCAACAGGATGTTATCTACAACATTTGGATCATTTCCAAGTTAAAGAAACTACTGAAGCCAATTAGATAAAGGGCAAGACTTGATCCAATCTGAAGGTCAAATGACATCAATGTTTGGTATGTGTGGTGAGATGAAAAAAAAACTCCCCCCGCCCCCTTCATTTTTTTTCTCTTAGAAAATGTGTTCTAACAAGAGAGACGGAGATCAAGACCCCGCACAGTTGTTGATCATCATCAAGCTTTGGCAAGCGCAGCTTAGACGCAGCTTCATAAGATACCTTCTCTTACAAAGCATTCGGATACCATTGTTGGTTATTCTTGTGCGTACACATCACCTTCGATAGGAAGCCACGCGCACACGCGAGCACTGAAATTACAAGGACACAGAGGTAGAAAACTGCTCCCCCCCCAACCTCCCACCCACCCCACGAGCATTTCTTTCCTCTCTCTCCAATGAGAATAACAATCCTTGCATTTGCGGTAACGCCTTATCGCGTCTTTCAGACACCTCAAAGCGCTCCACGGAATACGTGGGATATTTACGCGTGTGTGTGCGCGCGTGTGTGTGTGTGTGTGTATGGTTCTCAGTCTGGCTTGGATATTCTTAAGTTTCCACGTGTAGGTGACATATGTATGTGGCACGTGATTGAGTTTTCCATGTGTGTCAGACACAGACAAATAGATTTTCGATTCCACGCAGACTGAACACAGGAGCACAAGGCTAAGAATTTTCCAAATAAGCCGCCGTCTCGCTTATACCCCCGTTTCCTTAATTAACCATCACTCATGCAGCTATTGATAAGACCTGATGGATCATACAGTGAAATTCTCAAGTCAATCTTTTCCTCGTTAAACTCCGCATAATAACGCCAGGCAGACAGGCGGCGAAACCAAGAGCAGAGCCACGTCGAAAAAGCACCGCAACTTACTTACTTTTGTGGGAAACGAAAAAAAGTTACATTTGAATAATATTTACTCGCGAAAGATCAATTTGTTTCACGCCCGCTTTTAATAACAACAATATTTGCATTTGATACGGCGCCTTATCCACATCTTTGCAACGGCTCAAAGTGCTTCGCAGAATGTACTGTCAGGTGAACTGACTATATTTCGTGGGCGGACTGAATATTGTGTTTAATTAAGCTGTTGGTTGGTGGATTTCGAATGGTGAATAGAAACAGCGTTAGAAAACAGCAGCAGAAGGAAATCATACTGCTACAAGGAGAGATTACTGGCGCAGCCCAGCAGGTCCGTAGTCATCAATGGCATTGCTTAATTCTCTCTAGGTCTGGCGCATCAATGAGACTTACAGGTGTATGACGCATCCCAATGAGTGCGGCAGTGTTTGCTCGATCGCACAGACACAGAGCGAGATTGCATTGGCACATGGCGCGCTAACCATCCGTATTTATCCCTCGCCTGCTTCAGGACCCGTCTGCAAGATCTTCCCCTTTGATTGTGTCTTCGGTCATCCCCTCACCTCACCTCCCAACCCCCCCCCCCCCGCGATTCTAACCTCCCCCTACCACCCCAGCTCGGGTGCAAACCCTTCAATGTCCCTCGCTTTGTGACGAGGTGCTGACGTGAATAAAACGCACAGACGTCATTTTGTCCGTCGTCGCTATCAAGGCATTGATTTGCAAGATCAAGATTGTTATCAGGTGCAGGAAACCCCAGAGTGGGCAATGGGGTGGTGGGTGGGTGGGTGGGGGGGGTGTGGGGGTGGGGGGGGGTGGGGGAGGGAGAAGTAGGGGGAAGTAATAGAAACTTGCGTTCGATAAAGCGCTTTCGCATGTCGGGAGGACGTCTCAAACTGTTCCCGGGATTCACAGTGGACGTGCTCCGCGGCCCTATATTTAATAATAATCCTTGCACCTGATATCGCTTCCTGATCACGTCTTCGAGACGTCTCAAAGCGCTTCGCGGGATACACTGCGAAGTGAATCGACTGTACGTTTTGCGGGCAAGTGGGCACGGCAGCGTCCCCCGCACACAGCCGTGGATCGGAGTGACCAAATTATTATTATTTTAGCGTTCTTTTCGAAGGAATTCTTACTAGTTGCCTTTGTGTTGACTACCAACACAGAGTGAGAGAGAGCATCTCTCTCTCTCTCGCCAAACCACCAGCGTATGTGTACGCCATTGAGTACACCATCGCGTGTGTATTACGAGGCTTAAATCACCCTTATTCCTACTCTGTGCCCTGGGTTATCCTGTTCAGTGCTTTGAAGACGTTCACCATGCAATGAAAGGCGCTGTGCAAGTTACGCTGAGAAGATTTGTGCCCGCGCTCTGCTCTCTGCTCGGAAAAAAGAGGTTCACCCGCGTCGAGCGACTGACGACAAAGATCGCGTCGCGCTCGCAGAACGTCCACGCGCGCGGAGCAAAGCCTCGAGTTCCTGCAGGTATGAATCGGAGCAATCCGCTTCTGAGCCGTGTGTGAAATGATGACCTTTCGGCGGAGTTATCGAGCTCCGATTTGTCACGCTCGTCTCCTCCGGGGCAAATCGCCGCCGGGTCGCGGGGTTTGTCGTGAGGAAGGAAAAAGAAACCCCGACAAACAGGGCTGCGGATTTCGACACTTATCGGGGGAGATAAGCCATTCTGAGCCAAAGTTTGAAACCGGCTATAAAGCCACTGCACCTCGAAATGTTTGGAATTCTCCCCCTCAATCCCTTCAGCTCGCGCACCCCCCCTCCCTGCTTTTAGATCACAAGCGAAAGCGCAAACCAAGGGTCCGAAGGCACGGCCAATACAACCCCCACTTCAAGCCTCTCACACAGTCCGGGTTGGGTGGGTGAGTGGGTGGGTGGGTTCATAGACGGAGAGATTGAGGCGAGGAGTGACTGGGACTCGGGGCGTGAGGGCCGAAAGTGCGGCTGCTGATTGCGCAGCGCAGGGGAATGGGGGAACGCGTAGAAAGAAGCCCAGTGCCAGCCGGGCGAGGTGGCGAGTGGGTGAAACGACAGCCATAGCCCTCCACGCATTACATCATCGGGCACCGTTGCCAAGTCATTACTGTGAAGGCTCCAGACATGAAAGGCATTGTCTAAAGGCAAGTCTATATTGTACTGCAATAAAGGGTGAAACCCGACCCACGGGGATTGATGTGGTGGAGGAGGAGCTGATACAACGGAAGCTAATGTTTTGCTCCATGTTTTTCTCTCTACACCACCAGAGTGTTGTGCAAACGCCACAGCGGATTAAGGTAGACAAGAGGAGATGGCATAGGAGGGCACACACACACACACCCACAAAGCTGCCCTTTCTTAAGGTGCACAGTGTGGAGGTATAAATCAGGGGAAGTTCCACTTTCACCGCCTCGTAGGACGTGGTCAACCAAAATGATAGATTTCATCTGGGCGAGGACCCAAGTGTGACAGCTGGAGTGCTGCTGGTCACGGTGCGTTACAGAGTGAATCGGGGGCTTCACAGTGTCCAGAATTACTCACCATAATGGACTGGGGACAGGTTGCAACATCCGAGCAGCACAGCTGTTCCTCGAATTCACAGTGAAGCCAACACCCAGCAAACAAAGAGACAGTATTTTACATTCTTCTCCTGTCCCCCCCACCACCGCCTACCACCCCACCTCCTAAACCACCCCCCACCCACCCCCTCCGCCCCAACTGGAGTTGTGTAGCGTATTGATTAGAACACTCGCTTCGCACGCGGTTCCCGGGTGGAGCGAAACCGTAGGCAAGTTTTCTTACTCCACACCCACACACACACCTGTTTACTTAACGGGAAGTAGGAACCCGGTTGTTAGTCGATTGGCGGATCGCTTTCCGGGGGTAAGGATCATTATCATTATATCAGCAGTGCCCTGAAATACTTCAGACCCCCCGCCCCAACCCCAATCCAGCCTGTCCCAACAGAATCTATTCATCAGTCAACCAAGGTACCAATCAATCAGTGGAGCCTGAATTAGAGACAATAATTAAATGATATAATTAAGCCTTTGAAAACTGTCCCATTCTGCTACAGTTTCGCCACACAATAGAAAACAACAGTGGTTAAGTGACTGGTGTGCTTTGCAATGCAAATCGTTTTTGCCAGCGCACTGCAGAGATTAGCTGCCGGGTGGGGGCAAACCTGCCATATCCTGTTTTGACCGTTTTGAGCATTTCAATCACGCAATGGGGGGGAGGGGTGTGGGGGTGGAACAAGAACGCATTAATCTCGCTATTGTGTTCCCTTTCAGTAAGTCTCTCTCACAGAGCGGATAGGGTTTTCATCACAAGGTGGGACTTGTGAAGATGGGCAAAGAGCGGGCAAGACGGAGAGATTGAGGCGAGGAGTTCCAAGGATTCAGAGCGCGGGGGGATGAAAGCATCATTGCCAAGCCACCACAACGACCTTCGTGTTACATCTGATACAAGTGCCTTACACGTTAAAAGTTTCTCAGTGTGCTTCACAGGTTTACTTAAAGTGTAGTGACTGCATATTTTGCAGGCAAACACAGCAGCCAATTTGCACACAGCAGATTCCCACAAACAGCCAAGTCGTGCCGGTGGGGGGGAGGGGGGGGGGGGGTTAGGGTGGGAGGTTACTGACCAGGACACCAAGAGAAACTCTCTTCTTTTCAGCTCGTGCCATAGGATTTCCAATATCCATCTGGAAGGGCACAGACCCGCGTTTCAAGGACGGCACCTCCGACAGACCATCGATTTTCTCCCTCTTCCTCACTGGAGCGTCAACCTGTACAAGGAGCTTCGGAAAGAAGCGTACAGTTTCTCGTGGAGGTCTTAGCAAATCACGCCTAACTTTCCTCTTGGGACTGTGCAAGCTCCCCTCTCTCCTTGGCTCCTCGTCAAACTATGTCGCTGTTGATCCCTACCCACGCGCAAAGGGTGTTATATGTAATTAGTGGTTATTTGTTACATTACAGTGTAAATTTAGAGCCAATATCACAGCCAACTGCCCATTGCAAACAGCTTCTTGACTCATATTCCACATGTCAGACACGTCACACCAACATCGAACAGAACCAGAGGGCTGGTTGAAGCAGAAATGTGAAAACACCTCCTCTATATTTTCCAACGTGTCGGGTCTCCGGAAAAATAATAAACGGGCCTCGCAAGCGGTGTTACGAAACACATTAAACACACGCGGAATTATCGGTCGGCGTGGCTCAGCTGACGTCAGTTGCTAAAATGGCACAAGAAGCTGCTGCGACAAAAAACAACAAGGAAATGACACTTGTGTAGCGCCTTTCACGTCGGTCGGGAGGACGTCCCAAGGCGCTTGCAGTTGATGCAGCGCCATTTCACGTCGTTCAGGTTCAGACGTCTCAAAGCCCTTCACAGAATATATCGAACTGAATTGACTGTGTTTTGGGGGTGAAACAATTGTGCACAGCAGCGCCCCCTCAAACAGAGAGCAAATTATTACTAGTTTTATTTTGTGGAAGGGATTATTGCTCCCCTGGCCTGGAAAAGCAAGACACCATTCGACTAACGACTGGGTTCCTGCTCACTGCTGGGTAAACAGGAGGTGTGTGGAGTAAGGAAACATGGTTAAGATTTTGCCCCGCGCAGGAAACGAACCTGGGTCCTCTTGTTTGTGAGATATACACAAGCAACGGCGTGTATATAAATAATAGTGCAGTGTGGTAGATTGTAGGCAATTGTGATGCCAAATCAGTTGCGCAATTAGGAAATGCACTCAACAAAATGACCTGCGACCCAACAGATGAGACTCCTCAACAAAGCTTGTTACCTTAAAAGCAGCAGAAACGTGGTGATGAATGAGTAGAAACATGCACCATACCAACAGAGTACTCTATTACCCTTCGATTGAAATGCACACTGCAATAACCAAAAGTGCTGCTGGTTCAGTTTCATCTGGGGCCGATCGCTCTACCGCCGGAGAATCCCTTCGAGACCTCGGAAAGGCAACCTGTAGCTACAGCAGGCGAGAATCTCTCAGCGAGCAGGGAGATCTGATCTGATCTGTCTGCACGGAACAGGCCATCTGCTAACTGTTGAAAGGTCGAGATGGTGGCTGTTAAAATAAACACCGTCAGGGCTGATGTAAACATTGAAACGCAAATGCAAACCGCATTTGTTACGATGGACAAAGACCTGGGAGGTGTCCCCGCGGCTTAAAACGGGACGATTAACACTCATTGAATTCTTTCCGTGGACAGACGCAACTCTTGTCAAGTTAAGAGATTCAGTTCCCCACATTTAGAACACAGGGGCTGCCATTTCTGCCCCCTGTTGTCCATCGATTTCTCTGAAGGGCACTGACAACAACCACAACAACTTGCATTTACACAGCGACCCTCACGTAGGGTAGCGCTCCAGAGCGCTTGATAATAATCCTTGTGTTCGATGTAGCGCCTTATCAAGTCGTTGAGAGCTTCCCAGAATATACAGGCCAAGTGGATTGACTGTATTTCGTAGGCAAAACAGATTATTTATCAGCACAAGAGGAAACCATTCAATCGAGACGGACTGATCGGAGCATTCAGACTGTAGCACATTTTCGAGAAGTGGGAGTCAGAGAGCAACAATTTACGTATATGAAGCGACTTTCACCCCGGTGGCATCTGAGCGCTGAAAAGAATATTCTACGCACGTTTATCGTCACACCCAAACATCCACCATTGCCAGTCAGTCAACCTTAGTGACTGGGTTTGTACCATCAGTCATTTGTTTGCAAGAGCGCAAACCCACATAACCATCCATGCAGTGGATCATCCAATTAATAGGGCTGTTGGCAATAGGTCACCAAATCTCTTTGCACAGGGATCGTTCAAAACCTAGAATCGGCTGAACTGATGATTCCAATCACTAACTGCAGTGAGTCGCTCGCTGGTTGAGGAGACAGTGAAATGCTACAAATGCGCCACCACCCACCACGGAGGATTCATTCATCCCTAACAACCACTTCACCGAGAGGAAAAGCGCACGTATAGAAGATGTCAGAAGTCAGTATTCGATTCCGATAAAGCAAACATGAAAAGGAGATGGTGCAATAATTCAATCAGACCCTCCAGACAGTAGAGAGACAATACTCGGCTTGCTTGCCTAAAAGTTCCAAAGCATCAGTTTGCTCTCTATCTGATAATTAACTGAGTTACGTAACCTCTCCCAGCGACTGACTTGATTTGAGCAATGAATCCTTTTGTCTTTGGTTTTGCTTTCCAGGGGCCAAACTCCCTCGTTTGCTGACAGTGCAGCTTGCGTTCACTTCATCATCATGGCAAGTGGTGAATGGGCAACCCAACTGTAGCTGGCAATATTAATTATCATTATTATTAATTATACCAATAATCATCGCATTCGAGCTTGCAGATGAGGTTGACCCTCCACAGCCCAGCGCTGGGGGCATGTTGCATTGACAGAGGTGCTGCTCTTCAGATGTGAACGAGAAAACCATTTGCTTGATCAAGTGGCCCTTGAATATCCCGTGGTGTGATTCGAAGACTCGAAGGGGGTTTCTCCCAGTTAAAAACTGGTCACTCGCTCACGTCTATTTGCGAGGCTGCTGTGTAGGGCAAATTAACTGACTCATTCACTCAGAAACCCCTGACACTGCATTCTCTGCATGCGGTCAGAATGGCAGAAAACACTGGAACAGCCGAAAGCATGCATGGATAGGCATGCAATGGGCTCAGGTAAGATGCAGGGCAAAATAACAACAGCAAATGTCATTTACACAGCGCCTTTTCATGTCAGGAGGACGTCCCAAGGCATTGGACGGTCAAGAGATTTGACCCGAGCAGGGAGTTGGACTCGGGAGGGGTGGAGGGCAGGGAGGATATGGATAGGAAGGGTGGCTGAAGGCGTAAAATAGCGGAAAGAGTTAGGAACACCACTACGCTGTAACAAGCCTCGTCTCTGTGGTTAATTCAATTGGTACTTTTGCAATGATGCCCATCTCAAACTTTTAAGGAATAAATAATGAATATCTGGCAATAATGTTTCCGCACAGCAGGACTTCCAAAAGTAGGGAGCTTTAAACGAGAGAGTGATTTAAGCCCACAGTTTGAAGTGCTGAGGCTTTGAGTCTGCGTCTCTTTGGTTCGTCTCCAAAGTGTCTTGAAAAACTTTCAAAGGAGCTGTAATCAAAGGCATTCATTTCACCAGACACCTTCTGAGGGTTTGAGTGAGTGTCTGATGTTGCAGGACCTATAATTAATCTAAAAATCAATACAGGACCACACACTAAGCTGTAACTTGGCTCTTGTATTCAGGCAGATGTATTCAAAGATGGGTCTTGGGTGCACAGAGGTACTGCACCAACAATGAGAGATAAGTTCTCGAGTCCTGTCTGATTTTGACCAGGAACAAGTCTCTACCCTGGGTCTAAGGGATAGGGATTGAAGGCAGTGTCCACTCTTACTCAGTGCTCAATCATAACTCAGAATGGCCAGAGGGGGGGAAGCAGATTTGATAGCGGCTTTCAAAGAGGACTTGGATATGCGCTTGAAAGGGAAAAATCTGCAGGGCTGTAGGGAAAAAAACGGGGGAGTGGGACTAGTTGCTAGCTCTTTCAAAGAGCAGACACAGGCACGATGGGCAGAATGGACTCCGACTGTGCTGTAAAGATTCTCTTGAATTTCCAAACCCAGTAGCCACTGACTGCGCTTCCAAGTAACTTGCTGCGTCAATCCCTTTTTCACGACTGTTCCTTTGCAAAGGCATTAAAAAGCAAGTCGTTTCGTTTTAAAACCCGGTGGAGTCTACGTTCTCCGGTGAAACGTCGTCTGAAGCGGCATACGTTCGCCATAGTATCCTTAAAATTTCCTGGATTGCTCTCGACCCGACAGCAGATGTACCACCCAACAGCTGACATGCCTCGACCTTTTCCTCTCGCGGCCCACAAATCTGCTCACATTAATCAGAGGACGCCAGCCGTGGTGGATACCCTTGGTCCCCTGACTCTTTCCAATTAGTGAGAACAAAAGTGTCCGGGCTGGAATTCTTTCTTTAAAGAAAAAGTGAGCTAAGAGCTTAAGGGAGAACTCAGTACAGATGGAGGGAGGGGGGGTGGGGGGGAGAGGGGGAGAAGAAGAGAACAAAAAAAAACAAGCACGGAAATGATAAATGACCATCATTGCTCCATCCCTTCCCATCTCGAGGCAGCAGAATAATAAAAAAAATTCCTGTTGAACCCCTGAGAGGGAAATAACATCTCACAAAATATACAGTCTATTCACTTTACGGTAAATCCTTTGAAGCGCTTTGAGATGTCTCGACGACAGGATAAGGCTCTATATCAAATGCAAGGATTATTTTTATTATTATTATGATAATAACCGCCACCTCGATTCTGAATGCACTTCAGTTCCAATCCAACTTTGCAGTCTGTCTACAAAACACACACAGAAAATCTTGCAAATAATATTAATAATAACCTTTGCAAAACACACGCAGTAAATCTTGCAAATAATATTAATAATAACCTTCGCATACAGTGCCTTTGACATCAGGGCAATGTCCCAAAATGCTTCACAGGAGATACTGTAAAGCAGAGTGACTGTATGTTTGTGGGCAAAGGTAAGTATCACAAGAAGCCTCAATGGTTCAAACAGAACGAGCTACTATTTTCCGCCCACAAAATTGAATAAAACAAAGAGGAATTTTTTTTTAAGTCAAAGGATCGTTCGTTGAAAGAGCCGGCACAGACACGATGGGCTGAATGGACTTCTTCTGCGGTATAAATTTCTACGATAGGTTCTATAGTAGGAGGGAGGGACCTTAGTGTGTGCTGATCGGCCTTTAAGTATGTTTCTTCGTGGACTGAGTGGGTGAGTGAATGGAAGCGAAGGAGAGGTTTCAATAGTGAAAAGACTGTCACTGCATGGTTTCGATTGCGATCGTACTCTTCAACCCCTGATACCTCGGGCGTTGGCAGCATCAGCCTCCACGCCTGCACACTCAACCTCACTGAGCCGGTCAGGAACCCGGATGTCTTGTTTGACCCTGACTGTCCACACCAGCGCCATGACCGGCACTGCCTACCACCAGACTCCGCCACTGCCTCACCCCTCAGGCTGCCCAAACCCTCACCCACACATTGGTCATCTCAAGGCTCAATTATGGAAACTCTCTCCTCATCGGCCTTTCCAACTCTTCCCTTCACAAACTGCAGATCATCCAAAACTCCGCAGCTCGTGTTCTCTCGTGCACCCGGCTCCGCGACCCCATCACCTCCACCCTCGCCCGACCCCATCCCCCAGAGGATCGAATTCAAGATCCTCGTCCTCACTTTCAAGGCCATCCACGGCCTCGCCCGCTCCTACCTCTCTGACTGCTGACTCCCTACCAACCTGCCCGCTCCCTCCGTTCAGCGGGCTCCGGCTCTATAAGTGTAATTTTGTTGTTGTTCAAGTCAACCTACAATTCAAACCCATTACTTAAATAAAGTATTAAACTAATCTCTATAGAGAGGCATAAAAAACACATAGACTGTATACATCATCCATTCCAGGAGTCTCCCAACCCAATGAACGATATATCAAGAAACATTATAGCCGGCTTCAACAAGAGGAGAGAGAGGGAGACCATCACAGGATCTACTAAAGAGTATTTGAAGCACCGCCCCACAGTCTCTTCTCTGAAAGTGAAGTTCCTCACAAAAAGTGTCTGTTCCATTAATGATCGATTGGTCACTTGAAGCGCTTTGGGACGTCCTCCCGACGTGAAAAGCGCTATATCAAAGGCAATGATTATTATTATTATTCCGCGGCTGTTTGTGGGGACGTGGCTGCCGCGTTTCACCCACAAAACACCCAGTCACTACAGTTGACGTTGTATCCCGCGAAGCGCTTCGAGGCGTCTCGGAGGCGTGATAAGGTGCTATAGCAAACGCAAGGACGGTTTTTATTCCGTTATAACGTGGCTGCCGTCCTGTGGAGCCACTGTTACCCGGAGTGCGGTGGACTTCCAACTTCCTGGCCGTCGGGGTTTGCGCTTCCGATGCCCCTCTCGTGCGCACTGTACGCAGGAAGTGCCGCCGACATCACTGCGACCGGGAAGTGACATCAGCGGAGACTGGGCAGTCTGTCTACAAAACACACACAGAAAATCTTGCAAATAATATTAATAATAACCTTGTCATTACTTACCTTGCCTCCTGGGGAAAAAAAGAGGTCCCAAGTTTATGGACCTAAACTATTACGTTGCAATGGGCTCGGCCTTTATGCTTGAAAGAATTTCTTGCAGTTTAATGAGTAAAGATTGAAGGGATTAGCAGCACTTACAAGAGCACCACCAAAAAGTCCCCTCTCGATATAAAGTATATATTCTTATATGTTCACCTTTTTAGGGCAACCCTTTAAAAAACGCAAACAACTTGTGGTTCGACAGATCGAAGAGCAGGAGGGGTGGGTTGGGGGGGAAAAGAGAAGTAAAACTAACTTAGAAGGAAAAGTAGCTCAGCTATTGAATCTAATGGAACAAGGGGCAAAAATAAGACGAGTCGAGCTGCTTTGCAATGGATAATAAACGAAGATCTGGTTATCTTTTGAACAAAAGAGAGCGAAAGCCATTGCATCGAACTGAACAGCAACGCAGTTGGTAAACCTCGAAGACGGTTTGTGTCACGTCATTTGATAACGTGATGTTGTGGACAGATAGGTCCAGCGCTTAATGTTCTTTTTTAAAAAAAAATATTTTCGTCTGCAGGAGAAAGGGATCCACAAAGTAACAGCAGGACATGTAATTCACAAAAGCAGAGCACCAAATCCGTGCCCATCTGTGCATTAGTGCAGAAGGACACTCAGATGGTCACAGATTGTATTACCGATACCAATCAATTACCTAATGAGTTGGGATGCTATTGACAATCAATTAGTTGTGCTTGCTTCAAACTATACTCAATGTTGCCAGGCAGCGACCGGCACAATTTCTGCACCCCCCCCCCCCAACCCCCTCCTCCCCCACTCGCAAAACACGCATCTTTATTTAGCCGCCATGTCTGGTAACTACATTTTATGCTCCTGAGTCACTGACCAACACGTCAAGGCATCAATACGCTATTGTGAACCATTGGCTTCAAGGACGGGAGAGCTGGCAGCAGTAAGACACAGAAAGCCTCCCCTCGTTTCTCTCTCTCTCCCTCCCTCTCTCTTTCCCCCCCCACCCCCCTCCTTCCCTCCCCCCTCACAGGCTTACGTCAGAAAGATATCCGAGTTCAAGGTTGTGTAATCTATAGGTCTCGGACAATGAGCACATCAGCTTGTTGCTTTGAATCGAGGGCATCTCTATGCCTCAATTGAAATTGTGCCTTGCGATTCTCTGTCACTTTTCTATTGAAGAGGGAGAAAATGGAAATGCACCTGTTGGCATAGCAACATTGGGACTCAATGGACAAATGTCAAGCAGCATCTTTGGCCCATTTCCTTTGTGTTCCTTTGCGCGAGACAGTCAGACTCCCTGGTGTAATAATCTCCCGACAAATCCCAGTGCCCTGCCTCTTGTGCAACATCAAAGCCATCATAATTAATCACTCCCGGCTCCAGGGACAATGCACCAAGATAAGAAAACTGCATCCTAAATGAGGAGGACTTATTACCTGGGAAAGCAATCCGTCAAGGTAGCACATCTAACAAATAACTCCCATCTGCTGTACACAAACACATTTCTCAGCAAGAGCTTTGCTGTCAGACAACGGGTAAAAAGGTTATTTCATCTTTTGCCAAACTTAAGTAATCAGAATGTCAATTTTCCCAACTGACGTACAATTGTTTCCGTTTCAGGCACATCGCACATAAAACGCAGCAGCACATATGTGTGCGCGCGTGTGTTTAAAAAAACACTCAACAATTGGATCAGAATCCTGGGGAAGGGCGGAGAGGAAAAAGGAACACATGCACACAATTCGCAAAGCTGTGGGGTTTTTTTTTATCCTCACCCACTTGCGGTTGGCAATCCGGGCACCCGAACAAGCAGGACAGGAAGATAAATAGGTAGTTGTGCTTCTTGGAAATGAATAATTCAGTTAACTATTTCCAGAATTTTGGTTCGTACACAGCCATTTCCTTTGAAAGTCTTTGTGAGGCTACAGCCGCGAATTCCAGCGGATCAGGGCTGCAATACGTTGGGCGCTAAGTGATGGAATAATCTCACCGTTTCAAGCCGTGACAAAATCCACGTTTCCCCAAGGGTGCACCGACTGGTTATTTGTCTGTCGTGCTTTCTTTATAAACAGTGCAAATTTTGACCAAGTATTTTTTGCGGCTTACAGGGATTTCCACATTCCCTTATTTCACATTCACTGCCAATAAACACCAGGAACTGATGAGAACTGGCACCGTCGGGGGTGCCGTCCTTTGGGTACGACATTAAACCCAGGTCCCGTCTGCCTGTGCAGGTGGACGATAAAGATCCCGTGGCACTATTCGAAAAGAGAAGGGATTTGTCTCTCTTCTGATGTCCTGGTCAGCAATCCTCTGTTGGTAGGACACTGCTGTGTGCAATTGGCTGCCGTATTTTGCCCCCAAAATACACAGTCAATCCGCTTTGCAGTATGGGGGGGCGTTGAGACGTCTCGACAACTTGATAAGGCGTTATATCAAATGCAAGGACGGTTATCATTATTATTGTCAGAGCTCTGAACTTGTGGACAGAACTCTGTTTGGTTTGGAGACTCTTAAGCATGGTGATGGGTTTCCACCTGTGTCAGACACCAGACTGAGCCCTTTCCCCGCCATCCGCCCCCTAAAAAAAATGTTCAGTCTGTGTGCTGCGGGAGACCCTGGAAGAACAAACGTAAACGATCACCTTGCAATGTTCACAGACAAATATGAAACTGCAAAGGACTGTGTGGGCGTAAAAACATTCAGTTTCCACAATCCATTATGGAAATAAAGCTGTCAGAGATGAACAATACACAAAACTTCAATTGGACTAATTATAATGAGCCAGAACGATGAGTGCTTTAGATCTGTAAGTATTTGCATAGGTTTTTTTTTAATGTTTTTAATAAGTCCAGAAGACAGATTAAATCAGAATGTTCAGAAGAGGAGACAGTTCTTTAAAATATAAATTATAGCCCAACATTCGTACATAGTTCCTTTGAAGGTTGTCAATTATGTATCTTGAACTAGATTTCTGGACTTATAAGTTACTCCCTGCAGCTTAAAAACCCCTAAAATATGTTCTTAGCTGCTTCCAGTTTGGTTTGAAAGCTGTCAGAGATGAAGAATGCACAGTTGGTTTGAAAGTAATTCAAAGAACCTGGTTCAATTTGGAAACAACAGCCACACCCTCTACACGTGAAACGCATGGAACAGAGGATTTGCATTCTATATATTAAAAAAAAACTCACACTGCTTCATTACACACCAGAAAAAAGTATTCCCTTTATCAGAAATAAAACTGCAACGTATTGTGCATCGAGTCCTGCCCTGATTTCACTGGGCGGAAGAGGGAGATTTATGTGCAATTCATCTCGAGAGCAAAACAACCCAACAAAATACACCAGCACTCGAGTGTGGAGCAGCAACTCAACTCCCGACAGAACCTCCTGCCTCACCCCCGCCTGCTTCAGATCGCATCTGAAGACTTTCTTCTCCGACCGTGCCTACGGTCACTTCCCCTTTCTCCCCGGCTCGCCCTCAGGCTCTGCCGCTGTTAAACCCTCCGAGAAACCGCACTGTACGTGAAGGGCACTGCGTCGAGGCGAGTCGTTGGTGTGAAGTTTTAATGTGTTGCTTTGATCTTCTAAAACAGCAAATGAAGAATAAGGCAAACTTCCCCCCAACTCAATAAATGGTCAGGACTCCCTGAAGTCGAGTCCTGCTGTCTCCAGAATGGACATAAATAATAATAATCCTTGCACTTGATATAGCGCCTTATTGTACCTTCATCCACCTCTCTCCCTTCCCCACCCACAACTCCCCCCACCCTCGCGAGTCGATGTTTTGCATGTCTTTTACGTCCGGCCCTCCCTCCATCTCCTTCAAGAACTTGACACCAAACGTGGGTGCCATTTTATACAAGCCGATGTGATTCAATCACCCCCCCCAAACCCTGTGCTAAAAAAAAACCCGCTGGACAACAGATCGGGTGGTTAATTACAGCTGGGAAGTCTTACTTTGCTCCAGGAATGACCCCAAGCGCAAAAAAGCTCTCAGTTCCTGTCCCAAGATAACAAGTGTAAAAGTGAAACCACATAAACTACAGAGGAACTACTCAGTCCTCAGTCTGCGCTGAGTTTGCTGCTCGTATTCGCATATCCGATTCTAATCTCCGAGCCAACAACTAATAATGAACTTTGCATTTGATATCACATCTTTAGGACATCTCAAAGTGCTTCACAGGATACAATGTAAAGTGGAGTGACTGTGTATTTTCAGGTCAAAACGCGGCAGCCAATTGCGCACAGCAGCGTCCCCACAAACTGTCACGAGTGATCAAATTATTATCTTTTTTGGGAGGGATTATTACCCCCCCAGAGAACGATCCACCAATCGACTAACAACTAGGTTCCATACTTACCGCGAGGTAAACAGAGGCGTGTGGAGTAAGGAAACCCGCCCTAACGTTTCGTCCTGAGAATCGAACCCAGGTGTCCTCTCGCTTGCTCGGCGAGCGCTCTAACCACTGAGCTCCAAGACTCCACAAGACAGAACTCTTATTACCATTTAACTTTTCCCTAGAATAATAATAATAGTCCTCGTATTTGGTACAGCTCCTTTCATGTCAGGAGGACGTCCCAAAGTGCTTTTCGGGGGAACATCCTGTAAAGTTAAGTGACTATGTGCTTTTATGGCCGAACGATTTTTGCCTGCTCTATAGCTGAGCGCACCAAACAATTCCCTCGTCTCTTCCAGTGTAACCAGTGCCCCTCACATATACCCTGTACGTCGCTGATGGTGCCTCGTGTTCAATTGCATTTTTATCAAGTTTTATCAAGTGTTTTTGCTGTCACTGCAGAGCCCCGATGGCGGCTATACTGCTCACCTTGTAGACATGAGTAGGGATCGTTATTGCTGCTGATGAGTGTTCCCCACCCTCTGAAAAACCCACACCACCCACTTCTGCTCGACTACGCAATGGCCTCCCATCAACGCAAAGCTTAATTTGACAGGAGGAACCGATCAGTAAGTTTGTACGTGTGTGTGTGTCTGTATATATATATATATAGATATATATACACGTACGTGTGTGTGTGTGTGTGGGGGGTGGGGGGGGGGTTGGTGGTGAGAGAGAGGGAAGAGGAAGCGAAAGCCCTTGTATTGTACTCAGCATTCACATCAGTGAAAGTCATTAACTTGCAGAGCAGAATTGCTGATCGAGCTGTGATCTGCACAGAAGAGAAAAACAGGAGAACAACACAAAACAGGAAAAAAAATAGCGGAGAGGAAGGAAATGTCTGTAGTGGAACGAATTCCAGGGACCTAAGTGTCACATTGCCTCCCACTGCCTTCGATAAGGTCCACTATATCAAATGCAAGGATTTTTCTCCTTTTTCTTCTTATTTGCCGAAGTCCGGTTCAAGAGTTTACATTTCTATACAAGTTTGACGTAACTCGTAGTTTGCATAAGTCAGATTAAATATATCGCCTTTCCCAAAGTCTCGAAGCGAGAGAGAGAAAGAGAGTGAGAGAGAGGGGGAAAGAAAGAGAGGAGGTAAATATGGAATAAGTTCAATGAGCTAAATGACCCAACTCCGTCAAGCTAAAAAGATCAAACAAACTTGTTGCCAGGATACACAAGTCACCGCCACACAGAAGCAGTGAAGCGGTTACGAGACGACCCAGGAACAGTAGGAGCAAAGAGAAGTGGTGGCGGGGGGAAGGGGGGGGGGGTGAGGAGGGAGGGGAAATGGTCGAGAGTTTTGCTGTTCCATCACCCGACCAGACACCCCCCCCCCCCCACCACCACCACCACCACCGCCGCCGCACACCATGTAATTACGGGTTTCAAAACGCTTCTCATTTTTCACTGTGACGCATCATCCAGTGATTGCCTCGGCCGTCACGACGCAGTATGTAAATGCAGCAACGGGTTTCATTCCACGGCTCGTGTTTGGGGGAAAGGTGTGGGAGAGAGAGAGAGAGAGGGAGAGAGAAAGAAAATGGTATCGCGAGGGGCCAGCAAAGATGACAACAAACAGCTCCCACACTTTCCAGTCTCAGTAACTGACCCCAGGCCACACGATTCCTGCCATCACCAGGTGCTGTCACAGCGCTGTACAGGACTGTATTTGAAAGGGTGCCAATGGCAACCTTGTGGCCGGGCAAAGATCCAAGCCACCCAAAGGTATGCGAGCAGCAGGCCTGCCAAATGTCCCCGCCCGCCTCTGTAATCGGTTGGGTTTGCGTCCGGCACGAGTCATTTCGGTCGCAGAAATGACTCGAGAAGCTCGGTATACCTGCTGGCGTAGAGCGGTTAATGGGAACACCCCCGACCACCACCACCACCAACCACCGCCACCTCTTTATCCCTTGAATGCCACGCCTCAGCTCCTTTTGTTCTCGGTTTGGTCCATCACCTCCCACCCACAAAGTCCGCCTGTTCACGGCACGAGAGACTACGGAGGAGGTGAAACGAACCGACTGTTCATAATAATTCGGCCGCTCAATCCACGGCTGCTTGCGGGGACGCTGCTGTGCGCAATTGGCTGCCGTGTTTCGCCCGCCGAAATTTACTTTACAGTGTGTCCCGTGAAGCGCTTTGAGACGTCTCGAAGACGTGATAAGGCGCTGTATCCAATGCCGGGATTATTATTATTATTATTATATAACTCTCAGAGATAGGTTTCCCCCCCAATCACTCGATCCGTGTTATGGAAAACGTTGCACCAAACACGTTGGACGGATCATTATCTGTTGCGAAAATGATGGCGCTCACACACACTCTCGCGCACAGTAAGGCACTTGCACCGAATACAATTTAATATTTCTAAATATAACTAGCGTCATTCATTCTTCCACACGTTTCAGTTGTTGGTCAGTGTACTGTAGGGTGGGGGAGGGTGGGGGGTGTAGAGAAATTGGGGGGGGGGAGAGGGGGTAATAAGACTTTGCGGACACCCTGTAGGTTTAAAAACTTTTAAGGGGGAGGGGGGGGGGGGGTTAAAAGCCAGCAAACCACAGACTGAACGGCCGCACGTTTAACTCGCGGCGGCAATCACTTTGTCTGGCCATTTGCAAGTCAAATGCGCGTGCGATACAAACTGTAGGGGACGGGAGGTTAAGTAGGGAGATCTGTTAAGAAGAGCAGAGGGTTTCTCCTCAGCGCTCGTTCCCTGGGAGCTGTTAATTCACTGAAAGACCGGACGGGCAGTGAGTGTCCTTTGGAGACCAGGCCGTCCGCCTTCGGGAGGGTCGAAACGATACTGGTGGAGGCTCTGTGGCTTGGTGACCTCCTCTGTCATCATCCTGTAAGTGTATCACCACTGGAATCCCCCGCCACTGACACACACACACACACACACACTCGAGTTCGCTCATTTTCCAGTAAGGCTCATGCGTTACCGGAAAGGAGGGAGAGAGGGAAATGCTTGCACAAAGTAGGAAAGAACCTCAGCTGAGCAAGGCTTTTCCTCCGCACAGGAAGTGACGTTGGGGAATGCCCCCTCCCGCACCCCGCCTGGGCGCGGGGATTGACCTCAGCAGCGAGCCGACCGAGCCGCGGTTTCGGGGGGGGGGGGGGGGGCATTCCGTACTCGAAAGGGCTAAGAGAAAAAAAAAGCAGCAAAAATCCCCGGAAAAGATGGTAAAAAGAAAGAAAGGGATCAAAGTGTTATTTTTGAAAAGGAAAAAGTGTAAGCCAGGAATATAATCCTTTTGATTGAATTAAAATCAAAAACGGGGTCGGGCGCTTAAGCATTATAAAAGTGGCAGCGTTTCCAAAGAGAGAGCGTGTGCGCCGTGCGTGGCTTGAGGCGTTTCTCCCCAACGTCGGTGTTTGAAGGACTGGCCGCCAACCAAAAGACCTCCGATTTGCGTCGCTCACATCCCCGCCCTCCGCTCAACACTCCCCGCCGCCACCCACCACCCCCGCTCTCGGGCAGGTGCTGAAGCAGCCCTGGAGGAGCATTTCGTTTCGCTCGTCTGCGCCGAGATTTCAAAGCAAGACTTGCCTCGCCTTAACCAGCTCTGCTCCGAGGACCACAAATCCGCAGCCGGTGGCAGGGAATTGGAACGATCCTCAAGAGATTTCGCTTGACGCTGGAAGTTGAAGTGCGTTTAAAAAAAAAAACGTCGCGAAACCCGTGAGAACCTCGCAGAGCGGCTGGGTTGAGATTTCTCCTCCAAGCTGGTGCCGGCCATTCGAAGGGGGCTGTCAATATTGTATTTCGTTCCAACAGAGCAACTGAGACGCCCTTTTCTCTCTCTCTCTCTCTCTCTCACACACACACGTGCGGAAATACTGTATAGTGTATAGCGTTTCAATCCACTTTACAGTACACTCTGTGATGCGATTCAAGATTTCTCAATGACATGACAAGACACTATATCCAATGCAAGGATTATTATTAATTATTAGTATCATTATTGTCAATGTTGGATTAAGGGAAAGGAGATTTCCCCTATTTGTCCTGGTCAACGATCCCCCAGACCAAATTGGTCATTCATTTCAAGTTGTGGAGCTAATTGCGAGACATTGCCGTGAGCAAATGGGCCACCGTTGGCCTACAAGTACGACAACGACTTGCATTCACGCGGCGCCTCTCACGTCAGGAGGATGTCCCAAGGGGCTGGACAGTCAGGGGTCTGCTCCCGAGCTGGGGGTTGGAGGGCGGGGGTAGGAGGGTTGATTGAAGGCGCGGTCGAAGAGGATGGTCTTGTGTCGGGTCTTGAAGGAGGCAAGCGAGAGACGTGAGGCGGTGGGATTGTGGGATGGAGTTCCAGAGGGTGTTGTTGGGGAGTGGTGGGGGGGGCAGGGAGAGTACAGTCACTACACTTTGCAGTGAAAGCCTTCCGAGGCGTCCTCCCAACCTGAAAGGCCCGTTGCCAGACGAAAAGCATCGTTAGCATCATCTTCATCAGCAATAAAACAAAGTTAACAAGTAGCACGGCTCAGAGGAACTTTCCCCTCGGTCAAAGCCGCGCAAGAATCACCGTCTCCGTCGAGGAGGAACGGCGTGGATACCGACCAAGGAATCCGAATAGTTTTCGAGGCATTTTGAAAACATTCCTCGCTGAGCATTAAAATAATAAAGTGTCTTCCGGGCGTGTGGGTGGATTTGATCCCACAGCCTCTCAGCTGTCTCTGCAGCCCTCACCCTGTGTCGCTCCATCACATTCCAGACAAGAACCTACTTGACGACCGGCTGGTCAGATTCCCTCAGCACTTATCCAACAATATAATACGGATGATTAGTGCTACAGAGCGAGAGATCTTCCCTCCACCACTCTGGCGAGGGAACGAAGTGGGGGGGGGGGGGGCGGACAAAAAAAGATCTTTCCTTGCGCGCAAAACGGGTTAAGACGGAGAGATAATATGATCCCTTGGCAGCATCACGTTGCCGAGACGTCTCAAAGCGCTTCGCGGGACGCGATGCAACGCGATGAGAAGAGATGCTTTGTAAAGCAACGGGAAGGGGAGGGGTTGGTGGGGGGGTGGGGGGGGGAGAGAGAGAGAGAGAGGGGGTGTGAAGAAAGGGAGGATTGGAAGGAAATCAAGCTGAAACAAGTCCATATGGCAAGCGAGATTGTGTGTCAAAACCGTACAACCACATCGCATATTTTTTTTTTGTCACCGCCTGCAAAGATCAGGCGATGCAGAATTACTTTTATGCGACTTCTGAGAGAGGAGTCTGGCATTTAAACAAAAAAAAGAGGTGGGGGGGTGGGACGGAATCATTTCGAAACGAGAACCACCGCAGATTGCGTTCGGCTCGTGCCACCTCGTGCTGGGATACTGTTCCGCGAACATATGGGAAGCCTTTGCTTATCCAGCTCGGCATTCGGGGAAGAGAGAGAGAGAGTGTGTGGAGGAGAGAGAGAGAGAGAGAGAGACAGGCGGGTGGGGGTGGGCGGGGAGGGAGAGAGAGAGAGAGAGAGCGCGAGGCATGTAATTGCACTTCACTTGCACAGATTCCTGGTATCGAAGCTAATTGCTCGGAGGAACTATTCAAATCACAAAGAATGTGGACAATGCGAGAGATCTCTGCCATTGCAATGTGCGGCGATAAGGGCCGGCGACCGAAACGCTGGGGTTGGGAGTAGGCTGCGGTCCTCAGAGTTTGTGAGGGGAGAAGGAGAGCTCAGTTTTTTTTGGGGGGGTGGGGGGGGGGGGGGAGAAAGAGATATTGACCAGTTCCGCGCAAATAACTCGATGTTCTCATAAGAGGAAGAGAGGCAACACTGCTACATCTTTCTTAGGAAAGCTCCTCTGCCAATGGCTCCCCAGATACGCTGTACACAAAAATAAACCGGTTCTTGCGATTGTGAGCGAATCGAGGGCATAAATTAATCCCCGTCAAGTTACTGTAGCAACTGCTCAATTGAGCAGCTACACAAAACAGAAACAAAAGTCGAGGCTCCACATCGCCAGCTCTTGCGAAACCCCCCCCCCACCCCACCCCACCCCACCGAACAATAATAGTTTGGTCACTTCAGTTCCACTTCTGCGTGCGGGACGCTGCTGGGCGCAATTGGCTGCCGTGTTTCATGTTTCTCCCACAAAATATACAGTCACTACGCTTGACAGTGTATCCTGTGAAGCGCTTTGAGACCTCTCGAAGACGCACCAAGGCGCTGCATCAAATGCAAGGGTGGTTATCATTAGTATTGCGTCGCTCGCGCAGACAGTGGCGGAGAAACGACACCGAGCCGGGGGTGGTGGGGCGGGTGTTGGGGAGGGGGAGGTGACTGTAGCCACGGCCAAAGAGGAAGGTCTTCAGGTGCGCGGAGGGATAGAGGAAGAGTGTTCCAGAGCTTTGGGGCGCGTGGGCCGTAACTCGTGACTGACTTGGACACAGCTGCTTATGGGATGTCACTTTGGGCAAAGTGTCTACAAGATAAACACACCCCACAGAGGCTCCCGTGGAATGGCATGTGGCACACTCAGTTCCCGGACCAGGAATGCAGTGTGGGAAGACTACTCCTGGCCTTACGCAACTGATTGAAATAACTTTGTGGCAACATTTCCAAAGTTTCTCCCAGTCCCTCACATCTATCTCCCTTTCGCCTTTAAACCCCATGGAATACACAGCCAAATTACTCTATCGCACTTATTATTCTGCGAAGTGCTTTGTTTTGAAGCGATTCAGTGCAAATGGAAAGTCCTGCTTCTGTTAACTTCGCAGAATTTGGGAAAAAAACAAACAAACCTATTTCGGTCTTACATTAAAGGCTTAAAGGCTGGGTTTCCCCCGCACTGCTTTGGAAACTTGGCTCCCGAATTAAGACAGACTGTGAAATTCCCCAAATTCTGCCTAAGACCAACAATGGTCAGAGAAGGAAGGCTCGGTTGTTCGTGAGAAAAATCAGGTCTCTTCTCTCTCTCTGGCTCTACTGGAACAATCCAGAGCTATAGAAGCGAGTATTATTCGGCTAATCAATACCAATGGCACAGTTATTATTCCATTATAGACGACAGTGGGGATGTGCTGATCCAATTAAACTTGACAACTGTACTGTGGACATCTCCCAATTGTAAGATGAACAGTCGCTCAACGGCTCGCTATTTATTGGCAACCACATTAATCCGCGGCAGCTGCGCGCTGGGGAACTAGGAACTTGAGAGGACATTTAGGTCAAAATTTATGCAACCGGTTCTCGGGAGCGCTACAACTTGAGAGAATTTGAAACGAAAAGGAAACTCAACTTACTCTCAAGGACAGTGTATATATTTGCTGAGAACCACCCCCCCCCCCCCCCCGAAAAAGGTTACATGGGAGCTATTCTCATTTCCCCTCCCTCCACTGGGAACGGTATCAAGTTAGTGTGGGGCGAGAGGAGGGGTCGGAGGGGGGGGCGGTGAGGAAAAATGAGGGGGAAAACAAGAAAAAAAAAGTACTGAATCGCTCAATCCTGTGACTACAGAAACAGGAATAGGAAGTTCTTCACTTTCTAATTTCTCAGCTGTTTACTTACTGACATCTCGTCTATAAATAAATTGTAGTCACCCTCACAGAAAGCCCCCACATTGCGTGGAGTCCAGCACATGTTTCAAAGGCTTAGGACGTCTTAAAAATTAAGGTATTATGAGAATGTTGTGCTTTCACCATATTACGATAATCCTTGCATTTGATTCCAGTAGGAACTGGTCCGGTTTTCTTGCGGTGGGGGGAGAAATGTGGCTGAAGAAATGATTTTGCAACACGCACCAAATTCCACTTAAGTTTCGAACCCCTCCCCAACTGGCATCGACTTGTCATTTCACAGCCAGTGAAGCTCGTCTCTTAACCTCTCCTGCAGCGAGCCCCAAATACAGCTCGTTCAGAGCGGGCCTCGAAAAGGAAGGTCAATTGCAGTCACCAACCAACCCCCACCCCCCCCCCTCCCCCGCCCCCGCCCGCCGCCACCCTTCCATCAAATCATCCCGGATAAGTTAAGGGGTCAAAAAGACTTTTCTCCCCCTCTGCACCACTGCTTCAGCAATAACATCTTACACTTGCGCAGCTTGAGGAAGTTTGAGGAATTGTACTCATCCTCGCTCGGGAAAATCTAAAGCAGGCAAAACGGCAAGACGAGATAGCTTAAGCGCTTTCGTGCGCTGTGAGATCCAGGACACTTCAAACGGTCCGCAGGCAATACTCCCCCAAGCCGTAATGGGGTACTGTGTGGGAGGGGGAAAAAAAAAGAAGGAACTGGCAATTTGTGGGAGGCTTTCCCGACAAAGCCAGTGGCTAACAGATTGCCTTTCAGGCACTGCTGAGATTCATCCTCAAACAGGCTGCTCAGGGTTGCTCACTGAACTCCAAATCGATAATCCTCCTGTACCAAGCAAACAACCAGCAGCCGAAACACACCGAACAACCGTACACAAAGGGCAATTCTCAGAATGATGTCGTCATTTAGTTCCCCGGGTTCCGGCGAGAGCTACAAGACGGGGAAAAGAAATACCGCGCACCCACAGAGGTCGCGAGAGAGAGAAATTCGATTTGCTCAGCCGTCGTCACGATTTGCAAAAGGCTCTCTTAAAACAGCGGAGTTCAATGCCGCGCTTCTGTTTAACGAGACTTCAAAGTCTCGGCAACTTTGCACGAGGATTGGGATCGCCATTCGGAGAGTGTGGCGATGGGCTCAGAGAGTGCAATCCAGTGAGGAGCGGAGAGGCAAAAAAAAAAGCCCCTGAGGTTCAATTTCCCCAATATGTTGAGTGTATGTGTATCAGTCGAAGAAAATAAGATGGAAGGATCAAATGACTGCTCCCCTCCTCTGACCTCCCTTTCACGGCCAGCAGTGAGTAATAATCCTCACGTTTGATATAGCGCCTTATTACGTTGATGAGACGTCTTAAAGCGCTTCACAGAACATATAACGTGGAGTGACTGGGTATTTTGTGGGCGAAACGTGTGGATTGGGCTCACGCACTCGCTCCAAATCCCAGACTAAAGGCTCGCTCAGCTTCACAATGATGGAGCTGGGCTATTTCGCAAAGGCAGTACAACAGCTGGATGTAATCAGCTAATCCACACTAAATAAATTGAATTAAACCAAAAAACACGAAGATCAGCAGCACAATTATTGAGATGAATGGTTCAGCCATTTCTGTTCTGCTTAATCATCCTCTCCAAAACCCCTCCCAGCATTGATCGAATTGACGCTTTCTACCTGGTGGACGGATGGATAGACTACCCCCGGGCAGGTAATGGGGCATTAATAATAATAATAATAATCCTTGCATTTGATTATAGGGCCTCATCACGTCTTCAAGATGCCTCAATGTCTACCAAGCAGTGGTTTCGCTGCAGGAGGGGTGGGAGACAGGAGGAGGCACCTTGGAATTCAAAGCAGAGATCAGAGGCAACGGGGAGGAGGGGAAATAATGAGAACACACGGTTTGAAGTTTGGCTTCAGGTTTGGCACAGAGTTAAAAAAAAAATACTGCTGTACATCTTGCCGATCGAACGCTTCTCTGTTTATCCAGCAGCAAGCAGGAACCCGGTTGTTAGTCGATTGGTGGATCGCTTTTCTGGAGGTAATAATCCCTTCCAACATAAATAAATGATAATTTGGTCAGTCAATCCATGACTGTTTGTGGGACACCGCTGTGCTCAATTGGCTCCAGTCAATTCAGTATGTTCTGTGAAGCGCTTTGAGACGTCTGGAAGACGTGATCAGGCGCTGTATCAAATGCGAGGATTATTGTTTTCATCACCCATCAGTGAATCCCGCCCTCCTCCACCCCCCCCCCACCGCGTTGGGTTGTAAAGACTCGAGCGACACTGTATGAAGGGAGCGAATTCTCCGCAATGAGCAAGCCACCAAATTCACTCTCAGACCGTACGCGCAGTCAAGAGTTCCTCGTCGCCTTTCTCAAGCCCTGCTGCAGGGCGGGAATCCATCACTGTAGCTGCTTCCCCCATGTCACAGTCAGGAGAGATGATGTGATTTATGGCTCAATATTCGACCGGTGCTCTGGCGAGGTTCTACCATAATTTCTTGTAATTTTCTCCCCACGCGACGACACACATCGAGTGTTTGCAAGCCGGCAATTCAAGTCAAGGCATCTTGTTGGTGGGGGGGGTGGGGGGGGGGGGTGGGGGAAGAAGTGGTGGGGGAGGGGAGTCGGGGTGTGTACACCTAGAGGGACAACAGTTAGCACTTCAGTTTGTAAGTCTCTTGCCTCCGTGTGAAGGTCGTGGGTTCAATACTCATGTTGGGAGACCCCACTGTGGCGTTGAGGGTACTCTGTGCTGTTGGTGATGCCAACCCTTTGGACGAGACATTAACCCAAGGTCCCGCCTGCCTTTTCAGGTGAAGATACCTTGGTGCTGTTTGGAGACAAGGTAGTGTCTCCCGATGAATAGTTGGGGAGATCACGCGCAGAAGGCTTGTGTATATTTTCCCTTGATTCAACCAGGAGTTAGGGAAGCTGCGAATCCCAGGATAGTTGGGACAACCCCCAAAGCCCTGTTACGGTTCTCAAGACTGTCCCGAGGCTCAACTGAACACCGTTAACGTGTTCACTGCACTGCGCAAAACGAATGTATGCTGTTGTGTGTAGATCTAACGTACAGTGCAGCTGACAGATAAGACGTACGACTGCATCGAGACTGCACAATGAGTAAATACCTAATACAGCATTGAGTGTCTCCACATCGCTGCAGGGCTCGGCACTCAACGGACGCCCATTGTAAAATGTCACTCCTGAAGCCCGGGCGAGCTACAAAACAGTGGCTACAACAATCAAGCGTGAAATAATGGATAGGAGGAGGTGGTACGGGAAGACATTCAGAAGCACCGCAATTAAGGCGACCAGTCTCCCAACAACTCGGATGCTTTTTGTCCGTGTCTTCACATGAGCCGCGATTCGAAAGCTTCCCTTCACCCCCCCCCCCCCCCGCCTCAGATGAAAGTCCGTCTCTCTCTTAGTCCCATCCCACCCACACCAGCACTCTGCATAGTGATCCAAGTTATAATTATTAGAATAATAACCATACTTGCATTTGATATAGCGCCTTATCACGGCGTTGAAGTCTCAAAGCGCTACTGTAGAGCGAATCGACCGTATATTTTGTGGGCGAAACGCAACAGACAATTGCGCACGGCAGCGTCCAACAAACAGCCGTGGGATGTTCTCTCTGTAAAGCGCTCCGAGGCGCTAAGCCCGCCGTGAAGGGTGCTGCGTAAGTGCAAGTTGTAGGTCGATTTGGTGAGGTGCAAACTGCTACAAATTTGGACTGGCTCCATCTCAAGTCCTGCCCGAGCTCATCCAGTTTATTGTTACCTTAAAAGATAGGGCAAGGCACTTTTGCGTCCGCTCACCATTACAACAACAACAAGATTTCATTTATAGAGCGCCTTTCACGTCGGGAGGACGTCCCAAGGCGCGGGACCCGAGCAGGGGGGAAATGGTCAGGGTGACGGGAGGGGAGGGAAGGGAAGGGAAGGAGCGAGGAGGGGGTAAGAGAGTCGAGAGGGGAGCTGAAGGGAGTCGTGGGTCGGCAAGAAAAACAATATCATTGGACGTTGGATTCAAAGCAGTCAACAATTTGGTTTCCGTGCCTCTGCCAACAAATGGAAGCCAAATTGCAATTACGGCACTCTTGTCAAACATCTTTAATGAGTGTTAAGATGACAAATGTCTCCAAATGGGCCAAGTGTCAATACTTTAAAAGGTATAATAAGCTTTACATTTGATATGCCGGGGAGGACGTCTCAAAGTGCTTCACGATGTAAAGTCCACTGACTGTATTTTACGGAGGAAAACACGGCAGCCAACTTATTCATGTACAGCACCGACCCACGTACAGACCTGAATTGAATGACCAATTTTTAATCAGGGGGATTTGCTGGCCAGGACATTCCGTTCTCCAGCTTACACATGGCTAAATCTTAGCTGAACAAAGAGATGTTAAAACTAACCCGACAAAAGCAGGTTGTTTTGTGGAGTGCTGCAGCTCAGTGGTTAAGAGCACTCCCCTCGCAAGCGAGGGGACCTGGGTTCGATTCTCGGTAGGGCAAAATGTTGTGGGCAAGTTTCCTTACTCCACACGCCCCTGTTTACTGAGCAATAAGTAGGAACCCGGTTGTTAGTTGATTGGCGGATCGCTTTTCCGGGGGTAATAATTCCTTCAAAAAGTAATAAATCGGTCAATTCAATCCGCGGCTGTTTGCGGGACGCTGCCGTGCGCAATCGGCTGCCGCATTTCACCCACAAAAGTACAGTCAATTTGCTTCGCAGTGCCTTCCGTGAGGTGCTTTGAGACGTCTCAACGACGTGAAAAAGCTCTATAATCAAATGCAAGTTTTTTTTTTAAAAAAAATAAGTGTACGTCTGGATGAAGAGAATCCTGCACAACACGATTTGCGCTCGTGGCTTCATCGGAACCCATTTTTTGTCTCTCTCTCCCCCTAACGCCAAGCTCACCGATTTCTCTTTGTGTTCCACACAATGGCTTTGTTCGAAAGGTGCAGTGTAATGCAATCGCAGGTTAAGAGATGAGGTCTATTGAGCACAGCATGTGAACGCTCTGGTATTCGCACAAGAAGCCAAGCCCTCATTAATGACACAGGAAACGAATGATGACAATTGTTCGTTCGTTCATTCATTCATTCATTCATTTATTCAAGGGGGAAAGCCTCCACACTATTCTTTCACAGCAAAAGCCCACCGAGTGAACACAAAGCAGTAACGACCAACACTCAAGATTCCCACCATATTGCCCGCATTTGTCAATTGTTCCACCTCCCCCCTCCACCCCTCCCTTTTCCCCCCCCCCTCCCACAGACCTCTCTCCCCAGGCTAGCTTTCTTAATTGGGAGTAATAAGATCCATATTGTTGAACAGCATTAATTTTTTCATCTGAAATAAAAACCCAACGACTGAAACGTGCGATAAATGGTCTCTCAGCGCTGGCTTCGACCGCACGGTCACTCGTGAATATACTTCCTTTAATAAGTTGGGAGGGGAATTCGGGGGAAGCGGTGGTGAAAAGAAATGTGCTAAAGGTTTTGCCTTGCCATCGCTACCCGAGGATCCCGACTAGACAGAAATCACTTGAATGACAACAAAAACAACTTGCACTTATATAGCGCCCCTCACACAGGGTAGCGTCCTGGAGCGCTTGACAGAGGTGGAGAATGATGCCGAGCCAGTGGGGGAAAGATGGTGAAGGAAGGGGCAAGGCGCAGGGATAGAGAGAGAGCGTTCCAGGGTTTTGGGGGCGTAATGGCTGAAAGTGCGGCCACCGATGGTGGGAGCAGAGGGTGCGAGGGACAAGCTCAGAGCGCTTGTTTATTTATTTTTATATAGCATTTATTTATTTGTTTGTTTATTTATACAGCGCCACTGAGATAGAATAACGCCTTGTCGAGTTTGGTCAGAGAGGCGATCGCATTGGAGGCCTCGGATCGCATCAAGGGCTTTGTTTCGGACGCGATGATACTTTGGAGGAGAAGCTGGGAGAGCAGCTTTAGGGTCAGCGAGAGAAACACAACATGGGGCATCTTTAATTACAGCGAACAGCTGTGCTATCACAAAGCACGGTCTGATCATCAGGCTCTTTACTGAACATAAAAGGTGAGGGCCCCTTCTCCTTGGTTCTTCACATTAAGAGGATGGTTATTGATTGGCCTGAGGAACCTGTAAAGTGAGGTCTGCGTTGGCTGTGGGGGGGCGGGAGAGAGAGAGAGAGAGAGAGAGAGAGGAAGGGACAACAACACAGTTCTGTTCATTGAGTGAAACTCAAGCCTTTGGAAATTTGAGCCGCTGTATTGCGAATAACCCCAATCAATTGTCTACCACCCCCATTACCGAGCAACTTAATTCCTGCACAACTGGACCTGAGCGCTAACACAAAGGTTACTTTGCAAAGCAGAAAAGGTCCCAACGCTTTGGGATGTCTTCCTGATGTGAAATGCGCTATACAAATGTAGTTTTGTTGTTGTTGTTGTTGTTAGAAGAATGTTTGAACCTCTTTCCCCCCCCCACCCACACACCCCTTACAGTAAGAGATAGTTCCACACTTCTCTCGTGGGTGTTTTGACTCACTCAGACACCGCCCGGCTTCTGGTTTCTCAACTGCGAGAGGAAAGCAAAAGAAAACTTTTTTTTTGAAGTTTGTTTTCCCCAAAGTGCAGTTACCCTTCGATGATTCTATAAGCCGACTTGAAACGCAACCCCAGCGGGCTTCAAAAGAAGAATCGAACTAATTAACAATGCAAACACACTTTAGTAAATCTACTTTAATCACTGTAGTTTTCCCAGCCCTGCATCTCAAGATTTCAGTTCAATTAGAATCCTTCATTCCTACGTAGGCTCTCTATCTCTCTCTCGATTGCCGGAAGGTGGGGAAGTTTCCTTACTCCCAACGCTTCTGTTTACCAAGCAGTAAGCAGGAACTCAGTTGCTCACCAAATGGCAGATCGCTTTCTGGGGTGGGGTGGGGGGGGGGAAGAGTAATAATCAGATTCACAAATAAATAAGCAATCCACAACTATTTTTGGGGCTGCTGTGCGCAATTAGTTGCGGCGCTAAACCAAACAGCATTGCCAACATGAAATGCTACTCACTGAGATGGGCCATTTGGTCCAATTAGGCCGCGTCGGTATTTATACTCCATGAGCCCCCCCCCCTTCCCCCCACTCTTCCTACACCCTCTCCCACGCCCTGCTCTATTCCATTCTGCTTCAGGTATGCCATCATATGAATGGAATATTCTGAATGATACGTAGTGTGCGCGTGCGTAGGAAGAATTGCATTCGCTCTGTACAAACGCATACTGGTCTGGTACGTTGGCAACCCTTCAGATATCTGATCGGGAAATGCGGGAAGAGAACATATTGACAGAGTTTACGAGATTGATAATGGGGGAAGGCACCAGATCAGGTCACTTTTATCGTCATGCAATCTTATCGACAGCGACATTACCCAACCATGCAGCAAGCGAGTGAGGCCAGATTCGAAGCGCGCCGCCCAAATGAGAAGCATTTTGTACTTTCCCAACCATCTGGATATTTCTGACAACCTGTGTGCAATATCACGCACAGCTGACAGTCAACCGGCTCCAGTGGAGAACAAAAGGACAAGAGATATCAAAGCTGTAGCCGAGAATCTGACAAGGCAATCAAATTATTAGCAATAATAATTCTTATAGTTGATATACGGCACCTTTCACGTCAGGAGGACGCCTCAAAGCGCTTCATGGATTCTCTCTATCAAATGGAGAGTCTGTGTTCACCGGACGACCTGATCTGGTGCCTTGCACCTATCAATCTCTTAAAAGTCTGTAAATCCGTGCCCTTCCCACAGGGACTGAACGCACACCCGCACACAGCTAACGTCAGACGCCACTAAAACACTCAAAGGTATAACCTTACAACGCGCAACACAAATCGCTCCGGCATCGATAGTCAGGAAGGGACTTCTCCCGATGGATCCTGCCGTCTTGATGCATGCGCATTCCACGCATCCCACCTGCACACGGAAGTTCCAAGGATATATCCCTGTTTACCTAATTTCAGAATGTATTAGGCGCAGGTTGGCAAGAGCCAAGCCTCGGGGGGAGCCCAGAGCATGTGTTGGGGGGTCACTCCTGGAGTCGAACCAGGTAAAACCACATAGATCCGATACCAGGGGAAATCCTGCACCGCGCTATTGATTGGGGGTTGGTTGTGAGGTGGTAAACGAGAGAGAAAGATCCAAAAGACCCATAGATGATGATTATTAAACAGTGCAATCAGAAACTGATTATTTTAAGCGTTAAGTTGTTCAGAAGTAGATCTTAAAAATCATACAGGATTCAAACCAGGTCCACTGAAATCCCATGTGCACAACCTATTCAAAGGTGGTAAAGAGATGGGGGGGGAGGTGGGGGGCATTCACGGTTTTACATTGGGAAGGAGTGGAGGAATCACACCATTTAGACACAGTGGCAGTTGAATCCTTGTAAAAATCAAATGTGACTGTTCAAGTAAATAAGGTGTTCAGCATCATTCAAGAATTAAAGATTTCTCCGTATGTCCAGGTTCTGTTTGTTCTGCTGATTTAAGACGAGACAGACGGAGGAGAGGGTGGGTTGGGTGGGTGGAAAAGTGGGGTTTGCCGATTTTATCTAACTCAGCAACGGAGAAAGTTTTACATGGAGCCATCGAGGCACATACATACATCACCGGAGCAATAATCCTCTCGCACAGCTCCTTATACATCAGAAGTGTTTTGCCAGATATACTGCAGGGTAAAACATTCTACTAACTTCAGCTCCTCGACTTAAATGGATTTCCACACTCTGACGTGAAGCAAAAATAGATCTTCTTCTTCCTTCCTCGCTGCTCTCATCAATCACACTCGTTCAACTACAGATTATTATTATTCCAAAAAGATCCTAATAATGTGGTCGCTGCAATACGACTGTTTGCGGGGCACTGCTGTGCGCAATTGGCTGCTGCGTTGATTACACACAGACCACAAAACACACAGTCACTACACTTTACAGTGTACCCTGTGAAGCGCTTTGAGACGCAAGAATTATTATTATTATTACTACAGGTTCTCTCTCTCTCTCTCTCACCCAGCAATTGGACAGTCAGCCCCTACACCCCCCAACACATCTGCTCTTTTCATTTACAATAGATCAATAGACGGTTATAAATCCTTTAACAGCAGGAAAGGCCGATTGATTTTGCTCTTAAAGAGACTCTGAACACGATCCCGATAATTCTGTACCGTTTCAGGACAAGCAAGCAAGCAAGCCGGGAAGCATTGCCCTATTTATTTTTTTAATTAAATAAAAAAAAAGTGGAGCAATAAGAATACTGACTTGAGTTTTAAGTACAAATTCTCGCTCTTGGCAATGAACTATGTTGATATGGTTTCCTTTTAAAGCAAAAAAAAAAGCTTCCACCAAGAATGCGGCGACTAACTGAAGACCAGAGTCTCCCGGGTGGAATTGAATCTATTTAAAAAAAATATATGTGGAATTTCCAAATGGATCCACGTGGTCCAGTGCGACAACTGATGAGGTAAGCTGGCTGCCTTCGAGCCAGACGGTCTCAGTCCAGCTTTCACAGCAGCCCGTCAAAGCACTTAATACTGAAACTGATCTATGTCGTCTCTCAGGCAACTTCTCCTCTGCTGACTGTTTGTGCACAGTGCTGGCTGATTCGACGGATTGCAGGCCGCCGCTGCGAGAGAGAGAGAGAGGGTTGGAAGCTGGAAACTCGGCAAATACAGTAAAACCCACACCGTGCGCGTCACATAATCACCCAAGTCGTGCGTCTGCCCGATTTCCTGATTATTTACAAGCTTCGCCCAGTCTCGTACTCTGCAAAAGTCGTGTTGAATGTACGGTCCCAACTGATACACTTAGATGAGGTTTTCTGTATTCGCACTTCCAAGAGTCCTGTAGCTCAGGGGTTGGAGCGCTCGCCTCGCAAGCGAGAGGACCTGGGTTTGATTCCCCGGGCAGGGAGAAAGGTTGGGCAGGTTTCCTTACTCCACGCGCCTCTATTTACCCAGCAATAAGTAGGAACCCAGTTGTTAGTCGATTGGTAGATCGCTTTCCAGGGGGTAATAATCTCTCCCAAACTAATAATAATAGTCACTCAATCCACGACCGTCTGTGGGAAGCTGCTGTGCGCAATTGGCTGCCATTTTTCCCCACAAAACACACAGTCAATCCATTTTGCAGTATACTCTGTGAAGCGCTTTGAGACGTCTCGAAGACGCGAGATTACGGCGCTGTATCCAAGTGAAATTATTACTATTACTTTTGAGGTTTTAATCTTTACCGCAGCAGAGAGTGGTTGTCCCCCCTATCAAGCGCGGTACGGTTTCCAGGAGGATAATTAAATTGGTCTGCAAGTTGCTTTAACCAGGAAACGTGGCTGGCAGGTCGTTTGCTGAAATAATCCATTTCAATAAACTCAATGGAATACATTGGGGCTCAACCAAAACTCTTAGCATGCACCAAAGCACAGCCCTAATGCACTCGCAGTGTGCATTTGTTTTGGGAGAGAATTCAATTTGGTATCTCTCTCTCTCTCTCAAGTAGCTCGGAGAATTTCAATGACAAGAGTTGGTTTACAAAGGCAACACAAGCTCCGAGCAATTAAATGTACCTCATTGTATTCAAAACTCTGCACAGAATCTCCCAGGCATCGCTCTGCCTCCTAATTAGCAGTGCTGCGAGCATGTCGGAGACTAGAAAAACAAGAGGGGAGGACAATCAGAGGTTTCACCATCAAATGAAAGGTTAATGGCATTTGGCGGCTGAGATCTGTCGGAAACTCGACAGGACTCGATTGCTGCTTTTGAAATAGTTTGTTTAAGTGGCAGCGCTGCTCTTGAGCCCAAGAGTCGCTCCTTCAACAAAGAAAAAAGAACACATTTACCGAGACAAATCCACTTTTCCCTTCAGTGCGAGCCAAAATACAACGATTTACGTAAAGGCTTCAAAACCTTTAGTCACACTCCCCCCACACCCCTCCCTCCCCCTCACTCTCTCTCTCGCTCTCTGGCTCTATCCTGGAGAGCGGTGATGAGGCGCGGGGGCAAAGAGAGGGAGGTAAGGTAAACAAGGTCGCCTTTGAGACTCTTTGGGAGGTTAGAATCGAGTTGCTCTGTGGCAGTCTCGCTCGTCCGATATGTGACCTGGGCCGACTCCCAGCTCTCACAGTGATCAACACTGTTGATGAGCCAGCTGGCCTGTTTTCTTAGTAAGACCTGCAGATCAGTCTCGTCAGTCAGTGGCGGGCAAGGATTCTTCTCACTCGCTGCCCGTTAACCCTGAAAGCCAAAGCATTAACTGGAAAGGGTTGTCAAAGCTGGACAAAGACAGGGAATCAAGGCTAACGTAGCTGGTTAAACGCTCCGGCGGTGTTTCATCATTCAACACACACACTCCGGGTTCCCTAAATCTGGCTAACCTGTAGCTAAATTCTCTAGGATTAAGTTTCGAATCAGGTCAATCCACCTCACAACGTATTTGTGAAGCGCTTTGGGACGTCTCAAAGTCGTGATGAGACGCTGTATCAATTGCAAGGATCATTATAACAAGCTGCGTCCATCTGGGGTGGGTTGGAGGGCGGCGGGCGGTGGCAGGGAGGAAGAGAATAGAAAGCGCGTGCTCCACATCAGACAAAACAGGAACTATATATCGGTGGACCTCCTGTTAGGCTCGTTTGCAATCGCTCAAGCACGGTGACTGGAATCTGTGCGCGAGAGAGAGAGATACCTGAATGACCAAGAAGGAAATTGTCAGCTGTGAAAAAAAAACCAAGAAAGACCTTCAGAGCAGCAACGATTTTTTTTCCACGTATTACTTCAGGCGAGAGAGGCAAAATAGATCCATCAGTATCAACGATTGCATCTGAAATTGCGAGACGGGCGCGATAATAGTCTCAGAGATACAACGCTGTAGCCTAAAGATTTTCTCGGCGGTGTTAACGGATTGGATTTTGTATCAAAACATTATCAGAACAATTTTTTTTCCGCCCTTTTAAAATATAAAAGGGCTGGGTGTTGGGGGGGGGGGGAGAAATATAGACCAAGTAAAATTCAGAACAGTTATTTCATTCTCCCTATGCCTCGATAAAGTTACCAACATTTTCGGGAAAGGAAGGGGTGAGGGGGGGGAGGTGGGGAGGGGTGAGGGGTGGGGGGTGAATTAAAAATCCACTTTAAATTTCAGCAGAATCCGCTGTTTGTTCTTGGTTTGAGAATCGTCAGTGAGTTTCGTTGGTATCAATGGGCAAATTCTACGCTGCAGTGCTCCTCAAGACATCTTTTGTGCATCAGTGTCCCAGCGATTATTAAGCCATTAGTAGCAAAATATTAACTGGCAGGGGATGCTGAAGCAATGAACTAAAGAGTGCATAAAAATGTCTTGGCTCAGAAGAGCAGCAAGTCCAGAGAGAGTGACTGGCGAGCGACATTCACCCAGAAACGATTCTAGAACACCTGAAGGTTTATCTACATATGTAACTGGCAATTGAACACATCCCGCCAGAATAGAAACTGGCTTTGTTTAATATATTGCTTGGCACAGCCACGGACCAAGTTTCTGACGATCTCGACCATTTTGACCCTTTCCAATTGTAGAGCTACAACAACAACTTGCATTTACACAGCACGCAATCGCGCGGGCTGGCATCCCAGAGGTCTAGGGGACTGGGGCAGAGGGTGGGGGGGGGGGGCCAGAGAGGCTGAAGGCCAGAGCAAGAAACCAAAAAAAAAATCTCCATCGGCCTCTACCAGCCAAAGGTGAAGAGTCCAGAGTGTTATGGGGGCAGCAGAGGTTCGGGAAAGATTCTATTCTCAGGGAATGACGTGCTCCTGTGTGTGGTTAGTCACTCTGCCAGGAAGTCTCGCTCGGTGGGTTACTCACTGTGAGCTTTGTTATTGCCTCGACATTGCTCTGCCCTCAGCTCCACACACCCACACACACAAACACACATAACACAAAGTCGGGGAAAAAAAATCCTTCAGCTCAATTGAAGCAAATAGACCCACGGCCCCTGCCCAACACACTTAACTTTCGCCCCTCTGTGACCTCTGGAACAAGTCTGTGCAGTGTTGCAGTGAGGAGCAATCTGATAAGATGTCAGGATAAAATTGCTAGAGTTCCTACTCAACAAGGGTCAACCACAAGACCGCTCGCTCGCTCGTTCTGTCTTACACTGAAGCCTTGTCAGGTGCCAGAGACGGTGACAGAACAAGCTGCAAATTTGGGATAAAATTGTGGTGGTAGACGTTGCTCTTTGGTTAGCTGTGTGGGCGCCTGACACAGACGGAAAGCCACTACCGCCATTAAGGGCATTCCGAAACCAAGAACAACAACAAAATTATATTTGTAAAGCGCCTTTCACGTCGGGAGTTTCGGACCCGAGCTGAGGGCAGGGGAGGGGAGGGGAGGGCAGTGGAGGGGTTAACGATGTCAGTGAGTAGAGGGGCAAGGAGGTGGACCTGGGAGGCAAGGAGGGGTGTAGGGATGGGATCCAGGGAGTAGGTGGTAGGTTTCACACGGGTTATGGTGGTGATGAGAGAGGAGGGGGAAGACGGGTTCAAAGGTGTGGAGGGAGGGGTGGGTAGTGGCCGGGGTGGGAGGAGGAGATGGGGAGGGGGTAGCAGTTGCAGAGGTAGTGGGCGGATTCCCTCGATTTTGGATTCGAGGAAGTCCCAACATCGCCTCGAAGAACCACTGAGAGTTGCACGTGAGTCTGGAAGACGAAGCGAGAGTGACTGCGGGACTGCAACAAAACACCACCGGAGAGAGATAATAATATGATAACGCTGACGATAATCCTCGCGTTCGAATCAGCGCCTTGTCACGTCTTACTGACTGCGGAGTGAAAGGACTGTGTGCGAACTGACCACCCGGAAGAGGTGGCCATTCTCTCCCCCCCCACCCCCCCCGCCCAATTGGGTCGAATTTAATTGACTCCCACCCCCCACACACCTCTCTCTCTCTCTCCAAAGCACCACGTTGTAACAGGACTATCTCACATCTCCCTGTTGCCCGCAAACTCCCACGGCATTCAGCCCCCGGTTGCATTCTCGCCTTCCAAGGATTTTGATGAATTACTCGGGACAAACAATCAACCGTTCTGAGAGCTCAGTCAAGGATTTCCTGAATTCGTCAACGATCGGATTATGCTAAAGACTTTTATGTTCAACGTTGTTGTTAGCAACAGTATCTAAATCCCCGCGAAAGAAACCAAGCGAGAAATGGCAGCTTTTAAGAGATACAGGTAGCTCAATGCGAACCGGACAATCAAACTCCCAACTAGCAGGATTGTTTAATTGTTCACTTTACATACTCGCCCCCAGGAGTAAAAGGATTAATATTTTGCAAACAGAAATCGAGCTCAGCAGCCTGGTACGCGAGACACGCTCGCTCGCTCGCGCACACACCAAAAAAAATTGGATTAATTGTTCTGGAGAGGAATTTGACTCTGCGTTTAACTACCAAAGGAGGCCAAGTTGTGCTGTGAGCGAATACGGCTCACACGGAGGGAATTAAAACTAACCGATGGACGCCGACCGACGATCAGATTCAATAATAACTTTCAAGAGGGAATTGGGCTATACACTTGAAAAATAAATCTGCAGGGCTATGAGGAAAGAGTGGGGGGGTGAGGGGGGGGGGGGCGGGAATGGGACAAGTTGGCTGCTCTTCCAAAGAGCTGGCATAGGCACGATGGGCCGAATGGCCTCCTTTTGCGCTGTGTTTATATATGAAAGTTTGCAGTCTTCCTTTTTTAAAAAAAAGTCATAGCAGCGCGCGAGAAACAACACAATTCACGTTTATCTACTGCGGTTCTTTTTACGTCGGGAGGATGTCAAAAAGCACTTGTCCGTTCTAGAAACAAGGATGGCCTGGTGCTGGGGTGGGGGTGGTGGGGGGGGGGTGCTGGGGTGGTGGTGGGAGGGGATGAGGAGTTCCTCGCAGAAGGAGTACTGTTGCCAATAACTTGCACTTCAAGCAACTTTGACCTAAAACGAAGCGTCTCAAAAATGCTCTATTGATTTAACGTCTGACCAGGCAGACGGGACCTTGGTTTAATGTTTCATTCAAAGGATGGAAACTCTGACAACGCGCAATCCCCTCTCCTCCCCACCCCACACCCCCCCCTCCCACAGACACACACCGCACTGGAATGTCAGGCTGGACTGTGAGCACAGATTCCTCGGACTGCGCAACCCACAACTCTCTGACTCAAACCCACAAGCCTTTGACTCAGAGGCGAAAGGGGCCCAGGCTGAGCTCAGCTGACACCCAAACACCGCGCGCTTCATACCGCAGGGACCCCGGTCAGAGCGCAGCTCGGTGTCCGCGCCCCCGGAAAGCTCCAGCTGGTTTCGCTGAGCACTTTCTCTTAAGACTCGCGCTAGATTCCCGTTCACCATCTGCCGTGCTGCGAACGTCAGAGCAAGTCTCAGCCTGCTTTCACGTTCGCGGACTCCACCACCACCACCACCACCAGCAGCAGCAACAACAACAACAGCTTGCACCTACACAGTGCCCTCGACGTGGGTCGGTCGAGACCCTCATTTTTTCTGTTCGGTCAGCCGGGTGTCCCGACACAGGCGTGTAAACCCATCACCGCGCAAGTGGCTGACAAAGCAAAGATACGGACATCTTCGCAAGCTCAGTCGCCTTTAACGTTGAGCCCCCGCGCGCGCACACGCACAACCTTTTCGACTACATTTGGATGAGGTGACATTTTACTGCCAGATCTGGCACTCTGCCCAACTGACTAAGAGATAAAAAGACAAAGTTTAGTTTGTATGGCCTGGAGCCAGACGAGAAATGAAAACCTTTTTCGCCTCGCAGGAATTGTATGATGTACACAAAAGGTTCGTTATACAAGATATGCTTGGATATCCCGGTATCACAATCCCACAGGATCGAGCTGCGAAGAGCATTTGCTACAAAATATTATACAAAACACAGTTGTTGAATGTATAACTGAGAGCGAACACATGAAACAAATCTGGCACTTCATTTCCTGATTTGCATTTCAGTCAAAATACTGATCTTTCCGTACATTCACAGTCGAACAAGTGGTGTTTTTTTTTTACTAATCTTACTTCTTTTTCCTCCCACCCACCCCTAAATTTTTTATATATATATATATCTCTTTCTCTTTCTTGTTTAAAAGGCAGATTCATGCCTGGCAGCTTGAATTCTCAAGGCGGCACTCTGCACGGCACTATTCGCGACTAAAAGGAATTCCCATGCGGGGTCAACCGCACCGAAGGCGTTAACTGACTCGCAGTTAAGCTCAACTGACCCTCAGCGTTCCTGAAACAGGAAATGGGAGGAATAGGAACGGGAATTGGTCCTCAACCCGATCGCAGCACAGACACACACACACACGCGCGCGCGCGCACACCTGCTGAAAAGCGTGGACCGATTCAGAGGCCAGGAACTCGGCTAATTTCCCCTCCGCAATCAAACAAGCGCGAGTCACCAAACATAGCACTGGAGTGAGACTGTCTATGACGGAGTGGCCACAAGCCCAGGCTCGAAAGTCACTCCAAAAAAAAGGTTTGAAACGCTTTAAAATGAATAATAATAATAATAATAATGATGACCCTTGCATTCTATATCCTTCAGACGTCTCAAAGCGCTTCAAAGAGATATATTGTCGAGTGTGTGTTTTGTGGGCCAAACACGGCAGCCAATTGCCCACAGCTGTGTCCCACAAACAGTAGCGGATGGAGCGACCGCATTTTTATTTTAAAGGGGTTATTGCCCCCCGGAGAGTGATCCGCCTTTCGACTCGCAACCAGCCACGAAGGACAAGCTTAAGAAAATCTCCCAAAGTACAGCTACAACCTGTAAGCGCTGTCAAAGAGGAAGGTTTTCAGGCGGGACTTGAAAAAGGGGATTGGGAGGGGGGGGTGGGTATGGGGTGGGTGGGGGCGCGAGGCAGAGGGATTGAAGGAGAGTGTTCCAGAGTTTCGGGGCGTAGAGACCGAAAGCGCCACCACCTCCGATGGCGGGGCGGAGGGTGCGAGGGACGAGCAGGAGGCCGGGGCACAGGAGTAGAACGTAAAGGAGACAAAGCGAGATGAACAAACACACCGCACCGCTCAATTCCACCCCAATCATTTGCTCAATTAGTGAATTTTGCTCTCAGCGTAACAAGTCGATACGCAATAAAACATGTTCCCGAACAGCCTCCTGCCTTCGACACCAAAAACTAAAGCTCTGTTCAATGGCAACAATTTATTTTACTCTAATTGTACCAAGGCAGCAATTAATTTCCCACTGTAGCTCAAAGATTATTACTTTGTCTCAATTTACAGCAAACAAAACCGTGGGATCCATAACTAAACTGATAGCCACACACTGGCGATTGATTAATGTGAAACAGATTCAATCCTGATGGTTAGTTTCTCATCGCATTATTTCCTTGGAAACAGGAGGGAGCTCTCATTCAGTCCATCAAGTCTGGTTCCGCTATTTTAGTACCATCACGGCGGATATCTTCCTTAATCCTGTTTCCCCGTTATTTGGAGTCCTGCAGCTCAGCGGTTGGAGCACTCGCCTCGTAAGCGAGAGAGACTGGGTTCGATTCCCCGGGGCAAGGGGGCGAAATGTTGGGCAAGTTTCCTCACTCCGCACGCCTCTGTCTACCCAGCAGTAAGTAGGAACCCGGTTTGCGAGTCGATTGGTGGATCGCTTTTCCGGGGTTTGAAATCCCTTCGAAAGCAAATAATAATAAATTGTTCACTCAATCCACGAGCGCTTGTGGGAACGCTGCCGTGTGTGCAACCGGCTGCCGGGTTTCGCCCGCAAAATATGCCGTCACCAAACTTTACCGTGTATTCTTTGAAGAGTTTTGAGACGTCCCGAAGACGTGATAAGGCCCTATGTCAAACGCAAGGATTATTATTATTTGCTCTGCATCCCTTGAACATCCTTGCTTCCCAAAGTATGCAAGGCTATGGATGTGAGGCAAGGTTAACCGTACCAATGCAGTGACAGTCACTTGGGCAACAACAACTCACATTTATACAGCACCTTCACTGAGGATAGCATATCGGAGGGCTTAGGTTCCATATGTCGACAAGAGGTTGTGAACTGTACCCCAGGGGAAGGAAATGGGGAGAGTGACAATTCTGCAAGAAGGGACGACTCTTAGATTGAAATAATAATAATAATTATAATAATAACCACTGGGTTCCACTTACTACGAGGTAAACAGAAGGGTGTGGGGTAAGGAACCTTGCCTGAGGTTTCGCCCTGCCCGGAAATCAAACCTGGGTCCTCTCACTTGCGAGGCAAGTGCTCGAACCACTGAGCTACAGGACTCCGAAACAATACAAAGGTTCGACGGAGAAGGTACATTTTGCCGTGAAAGGCGCTTTCAAAGTCCCCGCTGACGTTGCAGCAAAGCAGAACCCACTGGTGTGTGTTTTTTTTTGTTAACGAAGAGAGTATAAAAGGACAGGAACTCTTCGCGAGTAGGAGGTCCTTAGCACAACGGGGAAAGAGGTAAACAGCTTCAACAATACAATACGCCCAACTGAGGAACATTGTCATCGCAAGGCACTGAATACATGGAATCAATTGTGGCCGCACATATGGATACATGACATCTCGCCACCTACAACCTTTCTTGCAACATCTTCCCTCACCCTCCCTCTCTCCTCCCTTCCCCCTGAGCGAAGGAACAGAGATAATAACAATAATAACCCTTGCGTTTTGATATAGCGCCTTATCACGCCTTCGAGACGTCTCAAAGCGCTTCACAGAATACACCGGCGAGGGTAGTGACTGCGTATTTTGTGGGCGAACGATCAGATTCCAAGTGTTAACCCGACTTTTTTAAAAAAAACTAGGCTGTAGAATCCAAGTCGACACACATCATGATCTCTTGCACCATGTGGGGCCATTCCACAAGTCCCAAACAACACCCTTACCTCCTTAATCCCAAATCACCGGCCACCGCAATGCTAATTTGAGCGATTTCTTAAAGAACACACACACACACACACACACGAGTACGACAAAGAACAGGCAGCGCAGTCGAAATCACGCTTGTGAAATGTTAATATGAAAATTGTCATGACTGATCTACACAGGCTCCATTAATGGCAAATCAAAGCACACCAGTTTAATGCCAAGCTCCCCGCTGGGCAATGTGGGCAAAGCAAACCCAAACTCTGAACAGCGGGACGCGAGCTGGGTGGGAATAACACATGTACATTAAACTAGCAACGAAGGGGGGAAAAAAAAATCTGTTCGGATTGACTGCTTTTTCGTTTCCCCCTTCCTCTCCCCCCGACCCTCCTCATTAATGCTATTTAGGCATCCAGACAATGTACTGCTGATGTACTAACCACATCTACCGTCATTTGGATTAAATGTACGCCAACAACACTTTCAAGTGCGCTGGACAGTCAGGGAGCTGGGGTTTGGGGATCAGGAGGGTCGGAGGGCAGGGAGCCGAGGGTAGGAGGGTGACTGAAGGCTCGGTCGAAGAGGAAAGTCGAGAGGGGTCTTCAAGGAGGCAAGTGAGGGAGCGAAGCAAAGAGACTGTGGTCTGGAGTTCCACAGGATGAGGGCAGAGAGGCAGAAGCCCTGACCACCTTTATTTTACAAGGCACTTCCTAAATGCACTATAATCAAACGCAAGAATTATTATTTTTATTATTACAATGAAGGCATTTCTTCACGCTGATATTTACAGTACAGGGAGGTATCAAATGAGGCTGTCTCCAAGGGGATAACAAATCAGGAGCAGAAAAGCATCACTTAATGAATAGATGCCCTTCGAACATACAAAGAGCTGCTTTTTATGAACGAAAACCCACAGATAAACCATTTCCTCATAAATTACCTCGTCAAACCTTCTTTGAAATGGGATTCCAGCAACGTGTTTTTTTAAAAAAAAATGCACAAAACATTTGATACAATGCCTTTTGCATCGGGCCATCTCAGAGCACTTCATGGGGTCCGCTGCAAAGTGCGGTACAATATGACAATACAATCTTACAACTACAACAAATGGCATTTATGTAGAACCTTTCGCATCGCGGGCAGCGGCACGGACATCTCAAAGCACCGAACCGTCAAGGGATGGAGTCAACAGGGTTGGAGGGTGGAGGGAAACAAAAGCACAGTCGGAAGGAAAGGAAGGTCTTGAGACAGGCCTTGAAGGAGGGCAAGTCTCAAGACCTTGTGAGGAGGGTTGCAATTATATTGCTGGGTCGGGTTGGGGAAGGAGAGCGTAGGGGCGAGTAGGTAGGTCTCGAAACGGACCTCAGCGACTGCGCTTCACAAGCAAACAGTTCTGCCGTTGAACGTTACTCCTTTGCTCCCCCCCTCCCTCCCGCCACCTCCTTCCGCCACTGCCCCGACCACGAATTAGCAGCTTCAGAATCCGATTCCTCTGAGACCGGAATTTAAAAAAAAAGGCCCTCAAACAGAAAAGGCGTCACGGGAACGCAGCAAACTGGCGAAAATTCCCCTCTGCTCGTCACTGCCGGCGCGCATTTGATTAGGGAGTTAAATACGGTTCATTAAATACAATTTGCAACACGGTCACAGGTTGTTAGTTGAAAATGTAAAAAAAAAAATTCCGCCAGTTTAAAACAGAGCCATTTGCCACCTGAGCGGCTGTTGAACTGGATTGTTCCCTTATTAATGGGGGAAAACTCCACTCGCCCAGCAAGTTACTGCCAAATAATAAAAAAAAAAGGGGGTAGAGTTCTAGACTGAGGTTAGACTTCAACAAGGCGGAAAGAAGGGGAATTTCGGGCCGATCAGCTTGGGAAAGCAATGCGTTCCCTCAAGACTCGGCGTACAAAGGCTCCCCAGGGAGACGGTGGAAGCAGAAAGTGTGGCTCCTTTTTTCAAGAGCAAATCAGATGGATTTCTCTCGGGAAATGATATTTCGGGGAGACAGTATATAGTTTGGGGACAGGACAACACGCGCACACTACTGCCAGGAACGGTGGGAGGCGAGCTGGATGGACCTTGGTCTTCTTTCGTCCAGCAATTCTGATGGTTCTTATGTGTGTGTGTGTATATATATAAATATATATATACACACCACATTAAGCTAACTGAAGAAAAACTACAACAGTCACGTGTAAGATTCCTTCTCTCTCTACCCCCCTCCCGCTTGCTCCCCATGAACAGATAAAAGGCTGTGGGGCTAATGTGCGTTCTGCTTTATGAGCCAAAACATATGAACGACGGCCTGGCTTATAGATTTGGGGAGCAAAAGGGAGGATTGCAAACACAAAGGGGCTGTGCTTTTTCTCCGGGATTAAAAAAAAGGTAAAGGTCAGCGATTTTCTGACGGCCGAGATAAATTGGGGTCACGAGGCACGAGAAAACTTCTTTTCCTCTTTCTCTCGCTTCATGACCAGGAGCGATTGCGTTGTTAGTTTCTGCACTCAGCTGCAACTTTTTTTTTATTGGAGCACAATATTTGTTCAGTCTCTCTCTCTCTCTCTCTCTCTCCTTTCTGCCCCCACCATCAGGTCGGCTAATCTTCAGCCTTTACCTTCTCTGGAACTCCTTCCCTCAACCCCTCTTTCTCTCTCTCGTACACACAGACACACACTCGCACACCCCAACGTCAACTTGCATTTACGCAGCACTTTTACAAGCTTTGAAATCTAATTTTAAAGCAAGTCCCTCTTTAATCTTGCCGACAGACACCGCCGCTCCCAACCCCCACCCCACATTCCTTCCTGCCCCACCCCACCATATCTCTCGCTCTCCTCAGTTTCCCCCTCAGCGTCGAGCAATCTCTCTCTCTGACGTGGCCCCACGTTAAGGACGTTGCTAATTGCAAATCGTTGTTTAGAAGGAGTTTGATCCGGTAATTAATCTCTCCGCCTCTGCCCTGAAAGAAATTCCCTAATTCAGCCTAAAAGCGAATCACCTGGAGAGCCGCTGATGCAATCTTTACTCTGGTGTCTCTGTGGCAACGACGACGACGACGACGACAAATTACACGTGTCGTCGGATCGTCCTCACACCGTACACACTGCAAATCCTGGACGGCCGATCAGCTCACGAGCCCACAAGGTCCGAAGGGTCGTGTGAATTGGGCAAAATTTAGCTCGACGTGTTCGCTCGAGGGGTTTTACAAGCACGAGCGGAAAAGCAAGACAAAATCGCTTTCAGCCGCGACGCCATGAAGCTTTGGAACTCTCTTCCTCAATCCCTCCACCTTGCCCTCCCTCCCTCCCTCTCTCTCTCTCTCCCTCTCGCTCTCTCTGTCCCCTCTTTTAGATCAGGCCTGAAGACCTTTCCTCTTCGACCGTGCTTACGGTCACCTCCTCCTTCCCCATCCCCGGCGCCGTTAAGTGCTCCGGCTACGAAGGGCGCTGAGCAAATGCAAGTCGCCGTGGCAATAAAAATCCGAAATCGTGCCCTTTTTTTTTCGGAAAAAAAAGCTTATTTTCCTAAAAACGCGCCGAGTCCAGAAAAAAAAAAGCCGGAGGTGGTTTGTACCTCTGAGGCAGGTGACACTGCCACACAGGAGCCTGCAATTCCCCGAGTCGCTATCCACCCAAGCGAGCACCAAAAATATTTGCAAAGACGATGTGAAGGTCCCGAAGTGGTGGGAGGTCTCTTCTCACAACGCAATGTCGTGCTTTCAGCTTTGAATCCCGGGGAAAAAAAAAGGAGAAAAAAAGAACGCGCGCGGTTAGCCGCAGAGGTCCGTCCGCAACATACGCAGTCGCTGCACTATGCCACGTAAAGCCCTTTTGAGACGCCTCGAAGACGCGATGTCAAACGCAAGGCTTACGGTTAGGATTTCATCAACACTTTAGGTTTTTTTTTTGCCGTTGGAAGCGGTGGGGGGGTGGGGGGGGGAGGTGGGGGGGGTAATAAATTCGGAACAAATCCGTGGAGACACTACTCTAGCGAGAGAGAAGCAGACGGGGCTCCCGAGGGAGGTGGAAGGTGGAAGCAGAAAGCGCTGTTTCTTTCGAGAACAAATAGGTTTTGTTTGGAAAATAACATCGAGGGGGATACAGTATATAGTTTGGGGACATGACAATGTTAAGCGACTGACGAGGATGATTGGTGGAAGGTGGATAGAAGTTAAGTCTCGCGCTCAGCGATTCCTTCATGTCCTCAGTCGACACAAACTTTCCGGCCTCCGAACGAAAAAACAAACAAACATTTTTTGTCGTTCAAAACATTAGAGGCTCTCTGTTTACAAACTGGTTACAGAAACACTGCAGCGCGGAAATTTGCATCTGTTTCAATTTCGTTTGACTAATTCGGGGAGAGAGGGGGGAATAAAAAGATCTCTTTGAGAGGTAATTATATACCTTTCGGCAACATTTAAGTGTAAGCATTTCTCCTCTCAAAGAGTTACTTGATACGTCTACAAAGGCTCCCTACCTGGAAACGCAGCCACGTTGATGCAATTAGGATTTCAATAAAGAAATAGGGCAACTTTGTTTTGAGAATTAGATGGCAGCCCGGCTCAGCTGGAAATCTCTCCTCGGAGTTCAAGCCCCACGCGATGATCGCCCTCGCACTTGATACCGCGCCTGATCACGTCGCCGAGTCGTCTCGGAGCGCCTCGCATGACGCACTGCGAAGTGTAGTGGCCGTGGGCTTCGCGGGCGAAGCGCGGCAGCCAATAATACTTGTGTTTGACGTAAGCGCCTCATCGCATCTTCGAGAGACGTCTCAAAGCGCTTCGCAGAATGGATCGTCAAGTGGAGTGACTGTATATTTCGGTGGGCTGACGCTCCAGTGCAGTTCGGGGTGAGCGTAGTATTGTCGGAGGCGCTGTCCAGATGAGAGATAGAACTAAGGACCCCTCTACCTCTTTAGGTGGACGTTAAAAAAGCCCTGTGACCTCTGAAGATAAAGCACCAATATCTATCCATCTCAAGTGCACAAACCTAACTATTCCCAACCAACCACCAGGAGGAGCAATGTATGAGAAAGTGAGGCAGACCTAAGTTTCGGGGGAGACTGTAATGATGATCCTCGCATTTGATACAGCGCCTTATCACGTCTTCGAGACGTCTCAAAGCGCCTCACGGGATATACTGTGAGTTGAACTGACTGTGTGTTTTGCGGGAGAAACGCGGAGGCCAATTGCGCACAGCAGCGTCCCCACAGTCAAGTGAAGCACCCGATCGAAATCAAAAGAAAATAACTTTTACAGAGTTGCCGCCTTTCGTTAAAAAACACCCAAATCCCTCCACGGGAAATGGCCGTTAAAGTGTGTTTTGAACTGTATTCGAGGGGAAAAGTGACAAGCTTTTTTGGCCAGCAAACACACACACACACACACACACACATAGAGCCAGTGATGCAGCAAAAGTACGAAGGTAGATAATTCAGATTGCTGACTCTTCCAATTTCAGTCGCGAAAAAAGGATAAATTATGCATTCACAATATAAATAAACTGGTGGATTGCGGAGCGTAAACACTTCACAGTCATACAAATTGGAGTTGATGTGTAGAGGATAAGAGTATCAAGGGATAAGGAGCTAAGAGGGGTAGATGAAGTTAAGGTACAGATCAAACATGACCCAATCGAATGGCCAAACAGGCTCAAGGGGCTGAATGGCCTACATTTCCTCGGTTGCAATATTAAAACGGTTTGAAGAACATCGTACAGGATCGAGGCAGCAAACGAGGGCTTCGAAGGGTTCCGTAGGAACTTTTCTTCAGCTGACTGCTATAGCAAGCTAAACCCCTCCTACGACGCAAGTAAGTGTGGCAATTGCAGGGAGTCATCACAGGGTTCCAGTTGTTTAGCAGCCGGTAGACACAACTGACAATAATCAACATTATTGCAATTATTAATACACACACATCTATATTTTAAGCAAGTTTGATTGTTGTTTTAATTCTGCCCTATAGTCCCATCCAGAAATTCTTGTGCAACAACTTTGCGACTGGTCAAACAACCAAACCCAAGATCACATGAACCGACACGCATTTTTTTTCGCAATGAACTAATTCGAGACACTCAGAAACCCACCAAACCACAATCTCCAGGCAATTTCGAACTGCACTGTGGCGATTACATCCCTGCAATAAATTGAGAATTGCTCCCTCAACGTGAAAAAGAAACCTTATTGGAAGGAAATACAATTGCAGCACTTCATGCACACTTATGCTGCTGTAAAATATCCATAAAAAAAGGGCTTTTAACAAAAAAGGGGCAGGAAGTATGCAGCGCCGGCATTAACACGTCGGGAAATGATTTTTAATTTAAACTTCAAACCTCGCTTTTGAATTCAACCAAACTTTTCAAAATGAACTTCCACCAGAAGATGAAAGCAGACAGAAGCCGAAAGGATGAAGCTAAGATCCCAGCAATTTTAATGAACGCCCCCAAATCTACGTTTATATAATATCCATGTGTAGGTGGGACGCGCGGAACCCTGGTTTGGTTTGGAAATACTCTTAAACTCGGCGAAGGGGTCTCCACGTGTGTCAGGCGCGAACGAAACCCAAATCGGCAGAAGCACATCTGGTAAACACAGCTCTCAACACAACAAACCCTCGTCGCTGCCGTTTCGTGTTTTGAAGCGGAAAAACAGCAGCGACGGACATTGTGCTGAGTTAACTCGAGGCTTGGGTTTGATTCTGTAATTGTGGAATCAATGGAGAAATTACACCCCTTCCCTCGGACTTTCATCGTTTAAGAACTGCCTCGGCCAAGGAGTGGAGCTCACCACACGTCTCCCCCCCCCCTTCCTCGTCTCCTCAAATATCACAGACCTTCGATAACGCCGGGCGCTCCCGCGAAAAAAAATGCACGATTTTTTTTTCTCTCTCCCCCTCTCTCTCTGTGTTTCGTTAAAAAAAAAACAATCGCCGCAGAAACCGGGAAAAAAGGAGCCATTCATTACATTCGAAATACAACCCATGTGTGGAGCGAAAAGTGGGGCTGCGATAGATAAAGCCGAGGTGGGGGTGCAAAGCGGTGGGGGTGGGGGGTTAAAGTGAACTCCGACATTCTTGCCGTGAAAAGAATGGCATTGTATTGAAAAAAAATTCCTGTTCGTTCCAGGAATTAGCATCAGGAAACCAGGCAATTGTATGGGGAACAGAGCTCTGTGTGTGTGTGTGTGTGTGTGTGAGCAGCAAAGATCACAACTAAAGGCATCACTAATCATGACACCTTATCTCTCTCTCTCTCTCTCTCCCGCGCCTCTCTCTCTCTCTCTCTCTCTGTTCCCCCCTTCCCCATCTCCCCCCCACCCAATTACAACTTTGCCAGACAACAGCCGAGGCAAAGCAGAGCTCCTGTTTTCTTAGGATATCTACGCAAATCCTTAAGGAGTGCTTCAAGAGGGGAAGAGGAGATGCATTGCTGGGAACACACACACACACACACGCGCATTCCCTCCCTCCCCCTTGCCCCCCTCTCTCTCTCTCTCTCTCTCTCCCTTCCCCCCATCCCCTGCTCCTCTCTCCCCCCCCCCCCCGCCCCCCTCTCTCTCCCGCAACAACTAAAAGCAATGAATGGGACAGAGAGAGAGAAACACACACACACAGTGATTCCAACATGGAATAAAGGGAATTGCTGTACATGTGCAGTGTGTAATGTGGATTAAGTGGTCCACACTCACCCACCCACCTTCCCCCCCCCCACCACAACCAACCACGGGGGGAGTGGGAGGAAATCCCAAACGGCCTCGGGAAACGCACAAAAGCAGATTTCACCACCTCAACATCGCCGACAGCAATTCAATTTGCCTCTGAACACACACTTGTCTCTTGGAAGCGGGTTTTCGAGATCAGAACCAGGTCCGACCAGAAGGCAGCGTTTTTCAAGATTTATCACAACAATAGTAATTATTATTATTACTACTACAAGCGGGTGCAAGTCTTCGAAATCGTGCGAACACCGTGTTAACATCAAAACGCTTGTGAATGAACAGGCGCCTCGCAAGGAATTGTGCTAACAGACAGGGGGTGTAACACTGCCTCAAATAAACGTGAAGGGGGAACCAAGCGAAGTTTATTTTTTAGGAGAATGTAAAGCTTTTAGCGGAGAGAGAGAGAGAGAGAGGGGGGGGAGGGATGGAGGGAAGGAGAGAGAGGGGGAAAAGGAGAGGGAGAGGGAGGAAAAGGAGAGAGAGGCGTGGAAGGAGAGGGAGTGAAAGGAGAGAGGGGGAAGGAAGCGAGAGAGGGAGGAAGGAAAATGAGAGAGAGAGAGAGAGAGCGAGAGCGAGGGAAAGGGGTGATGGGGAAAGGAGAGAGGGAAGGAGGGAAAAGGGAAGGGAGGAGAGAGGTGGCTAATGACGGTTTGAAAAACTGTCCCTCTTTTTTAATATCCTGAATGGAGCCTCTGGTTACAATGTGATTTAACTCTCTTTGACAGCAATGAAGCTGTGCTGCTCCAGAGCTAGGAATTGGGCTGGAAGGGGGTGGAATTTACATAACGACTGAGAGAAGAAGGGAGAACGAGGGGGAGGGGAAAAGGGGAGAGAGAGGGAGGGGAAAAGGGGAGGGAGGGAGGGAGGGGACGAGACAGGGCTGGTTACTGGATGTTGACAAAGGGTTTAAAAAAAGGAGAATGAGCGAGCGAGCGAGAAAGAGAAATCACACTCATTCATTTGATCTCTAAAACAAAAGATTGTGAACGAATGGGAGGGGAAGGAGGGGGATGGGAGGGTTTGGGGGGGGGGGATGGGAGGGTTTGGGGGGGGGGGGAAGAGAGAGAGAGCGCGAGTGAGCGAGCGAGAAAGCGCCCTCTTTCACTACCCCAGTAATACGAAGCGAAACAGAAGTGATCTGTTTCGATAAAAGCACAACAGAAAGCGAGCGAGTCGGAGAGAGAGAGAGAGAGAGAGAGAGGGGGGGGGCGGGAGGGGTAGAGGAGAGGAAATCATTCCCTGAACGATTTTATTTCTACCCGCGCTTGCGAGATGTGCCTTTAAGTCAACGATCGCATCGAGAGGAGAGAGAGAGAGAGATAAATAGAAACATAAACAAATTGCATTTATATCGCGCCTTTCGCGGCAGGAAGGAATTGCGAGCTGCTGGACAACGAGAGGGGGGGGGGTGGTGGGTGGAGGGCAGGGGAGAGTGAGGTGATATTAGAGGGAAGACAATAATAATAATAATAATCCTGGCACTTGATACAGAGCCTGATCACGTCTTCGAGACGTCTCAAAGCGCTTCACAGGACACACTGTAAAGTGAATTGACTGTATGTTTTGCGGGAAAAAAGATGATCGAAGGCGCGGACGGGGTCGAAGCGGAAGGGCCTTGAGCGGAGGGGGTGGGGGGGCAAGGAGTGGGGTGGGGGGCAAAAACAGGGAAGAATTCCTATCAGATCACATCATCATAACCAGAGATCAAGGGTGTTAAATACATACAGCCAGAGAGACAAGATACACACACACACACACACACAGAGAGAGACAGACAGACCCATTCTCCTGTGAAGGTAGTTTTAATGCACTGCTTGGTGTATGTGTTTTAGAAAAATACAACAACAAAAAAGAAAAAGAAAGACCAGGAAAGGGTTTATTTGGGGATCCCTGTGTGTGTGTGTGTGAGAGGGAGAGATTGCTGAGCTAATATCGCCCTCTTCATTCTAACCAGTGCTACTTAACTGCATGAAACACACACACATTTAGAGAGAATAACACCCACTGTACAATAAAATCAATCAGGGCTATTTGGGGAAGGAAAAGGGGTTGAAAGAGAGAGATGGGGGTATGGGGCAGTTGGGGGGGGGGCAAGAAATACACTTAAATCATCCAAATAATCTTTTTCCCTCATACCCACACACCAGCAAACATTACATTTCCAACATATAACTTTTCCCACACGTTATAACATTTTTAAATCTCAGTTTCTACCTCTCTCCCCACATCCCTCTCTCTTTCTTTCCCTCCCTCTACCACCCCCCCCCCCCACCCACCCCCACTCCCCCCTTTTTTCCTCCCTCACCACAAAAATGCACTGAACCCAACAATAAAAGGCTTTTTTTTTCCCCCCACACACACAAAAAAAACAAGATGAAAAAAAATTATATTTTAGAAAAGACATGAACAATTCAAAATAAAATAGAAGGCTGAGGAGGGGGGGGGGGGTGTGGGAGGGGTGTGGGGGGGAGATAAAAAAAAAGCTTATCAGTTTCCTTTCCTTCCCTCAAAAAAATTGGGCAAAGGATGGGGGGAGAAAAGGGGGCAAAAAAAGCACATTTTGGTAAAAAAATATTGCTGGCAACTCTTGCCTATGAGTGGGGGGGGGGGGGTAAAAAAAAATAAGTTCCCCCTTCTATTGAGAATCAAATCTCTCCTCAATCCCATTCCCAAACCACACAATATGTTTTAAGTTTTGTCTGTGGAAAATAAAACACAACACAGTTGGAGGGCAGATGTTTTTTGGGTGAAAAAAATAAAATTTGGGGGTTTTGAAAAAGGGGCTGGGGGTTGGGGTGGGGGGTAAGAGGGAGGGAGGGGTGAGGGGGAGTCAATCTACCCTCTCCCCCCCCATAAAAATAGCCTTCTTTTTAGGGAGGAAAAGAAAAAGGAGAGAGACAGACAAGAGAGTGAATGAAGCAAATAATAAGTGTCTCTTCTCTTTCCCCCCATTTCCCCCAATTGCTTAGCCCTGAGCATCACAGTGCACCCCCCCCCCCCCACACCCACAAACCCTCCCCCCCCACACCCCCACCTTTAACCAGAAAAAAAGCCCCCAAGGGAGAGGAGGAGAAGAAAAGGAGAGAGAGAGAGAGACTGTGGGGGGAAAAGAGAGAGGGAGAGAATGAAGCAAATACTGTGACTGTGTCCACCCCCCTGTGGGGGGGGTCTGTCACCTCTTTCCACATTGCAATACATTGCAACCCCCCCCCAGACCCCACACCCACCCCCACCCCATCTTCACCCCCTTACCTTTAGCCAGAAAAAGTCCCCAAATGGTGAGAGTCAGGAGATGCCAAACCACAGAGCCAAACGCCATGTTGAGCCACACAGACACACACAGAGAGTCTCTCCACTCACTCTCTCTCTCCCTCTCACACTCACACACAGACACACACACACACCAGAGAGAGAGAGAGAGAGAGAGATGGGCAGAAAGAGAGAGAGAGAGAGAGAGATGGGCACAGAGAGAGAGAGAACTCACTCACTCACTCACTCTCTCACACACACACACACAGAGATGGAGCCCACCAGCTCTGCTCCACCTCCACATGCTAATTGCCATCCCTAATCAGATGCTAATAAGATGCTACATCTTTGACTTCCGACAGCAATGGGTCGCGGTTCGAAACACGGGGAACAAGTGGGTGGTGGTGGTGGTGGTGGTGGGGAAGGTGTTGGTGGTGGTGTTTTTTTTTGGGGGGGCGCGTGTGAAAACCCTGTGAAATAACACGCGCATATTATACACGCGCCGCCGCCGTTCCTACCTCTTCCCCTTCCGCTCACGTTATCATCCATCCCGTTCATTCCACCCCCCCCCCCACACACCCTCCACTCTTTGCCCGGCTTTTTAAAGTGCTGACGGTTCTTGCTTCGAGGCGTCTGTCTCGACGGCCACGGCGACCACAGACGACGCTTCCGCACGCGGTGCCCTTCGCGTCGGAAAGACGTCCCGGGGTGCAGGGGGTGGGGGCTGGCCGGGTGGTCAGGGTTTTTTTTTTCGGACCCGAGCTGGGAGTTTGGGGGAGTCAGGAGGGATGGAGGGCAGGGTTAGGGTGTGGGGGCTGGGGGTGGTGTGTGGGGGTGGGAGGGTGGCTGAAGGCACGTTCGAAGAGGAAGGTCTTTAGAAGGGACTTGAAGGAGGCACGAGAGGTGGGGGGGGGGGGGGCGGTGAGGCGGAGGGATTGTGGGATAGAGTTTCAGAATCTGGGGGGGCAGAGATGCTGAATGTCTGACCCCCAATGGTGTGGCTCAAAGTGCTCCATAGGATATACTTTAATGTGGAGTGACTGTGTCTTTTGTGGGCAAAACGCAGCCCAAATAGTCGTTGATTGAGTGATTGAATTGCGATTATTATAAAAAATTTGGGGAAAGAATTATTACCCCCCCCCCTTCCCCGGATAGGGATCCACCAATCAAGTTAGACTGGGAGTGTATGACTGAGGGGTCACACATGGATCGATCCTTCGTTATTTTCTCTCCTCTGTCTGTTCCTATCCTGAAGATGTTCAGCTCATTTTTCAGCGCTCAAAGCGCTTCACGGGATACGCTATCAAGTGGTTTTGACGGTGTATTTTTGAGGGCTGACAATTTGTAACGTCTCGCAAGCAGGCGCAGAACGACCGACCAAATTTATTTGGGGGGATTTGTTGACCAGGACACCGGGGGAGAGAGAAACTCCCTTCTCTTTTCGAACAGCGCCATTCGATCTTTAACGTCCACCCGAACAGTCAGACGGGACCCTTCACGTCAGGAGGATGGCCCAAGACGCTGGACAGTCAGGGATCTGGAGGGCAGGGAGGGTTGGAGTAGGAGGGTGACCATATGCACGGTCGAAGAGGAAGGTCTTCAGGATGCACCAAATACCATCTGTTCGTGGGACACTGCAGTGAGCAAATCAGCTGCCACGTTGTGAAGCGCTTCGAGCCGTCTCGACGATGTGATAATGAGCTGAATCAAAAGCAAGGATTGTTATCAATATTGATCACCTGTTTGGTGTATTCCAATGGGGAACGGATCCAATCAATCCGTAGACCACCCGAGTGCCTTACGAGGTGCATTGATTTATCGATCTTTCTGTTCGTGCTCTTATTTGCTCCGCCCCCCCCCCCCCCCACCCCTCGATAAAGCAACAAATGGGCTCATTTTCATGAAGGATCCTCGAATATTTTCTTTATTCTAAGACAAAGGTATGAATCGCAGGAGATGCCCGTGACGATGGAATGAATGCACTCTCTGGGTGCGTTGGATTGAACCACATGCTGCCTTTGGTCTTGCATTAGATTTATTAAATGGCCAAAAAACCAGAGGGTCGACCAATTATTATTATTATTATTATTATAACTGTCTTCGAAACAGAGAGGAACCATTGCTTTGAAAAGGAAAGAAGAGAACCAGCGGTAAGAAAAGACAACTGCTACCTATACAGAGTCCTTCACCCAGAATCGTGTCTCGGAGCCCTTAACAAAGGCAGCGGGTATTGGAAGGGAAAGAGAGAAAAAAAGTACTGTTTTCTCTCTTTCTTTTGTGTGATCAAATGGGAAGCTGAAATCAATCTTTCATCCCAAACTGACACAAGATCCTCCTCCTCCTTCTCCTTCCTGTAGCGATCCACGACGAGGAAAGAATCAACGCATCTCGGAAGGCCAAACAAAATCACCAAGACACGTGTCAAGGTGAAACAAGCAATCAAGAAATCACAACCCAGCGACGACATGTGCGGTGTAAGTACAACTTCTGGTGAGTAATGAACCTCACTAGACACTTACGCTAAAAGCAGGATTGATTTGTTCCAGATGCCTTCGGAGACATCAACTGGGAATGATAATAATAATAATATAATGATGATAATCCTTGCATTTGATACAGCGCTGTATCGTGTCTTCGGGACGTCTCAAAGGGCTTCACAGGATACGCTGTAAAGTGAATTGACTGTATGTTTTGCGAATAAAGCAGAACGGCAAAAGACTCCGTCAATGGAAATTCTTAATAACGTTTTTATAAAACCGTTTCGCTGTTGGGTTGAAACTTGATGCACCGGCGAGGGCAAGGTGTTGACTGGTGCGGGACTTGACAATGGAACGCTCAGAGGTTCAGACACACGGAGCGGTTGGAGCATTGGCACGAACCCTTTGGGCCTCCATCGCACGCTCCCTTCGCCTCGCCCCTTGCCTCCTTTAAGGCCCGTCTCAAGACCCTCCTCTTCGACCGTGCCTCCTGTCACCCTCCTACACCCACCCTCTCTCTGCCCTCCGCCCCTCCTGATCCCAAACCCCAGCTCGGATCCAGATCCCTCACTGTCCAAGGCCTTGGGACTTCCTCCTAATGTGAAAGGTATGTAAACGACATTTGTTGTGGTTGGTGGTGGTGGTGGTGGCGGTGTTGGCGGTGCTGTTGTTGTTATTGTCTGCAGTCACCAGTTTGTCCAACAGTGAAGTCCTCTGATCTCAGTCAAGCCATCATACGAGGAGTGAATGAGTGTGCGTGTTTGTGGGGAATGGGGTGGGGGGAGAGAGAGAGAGAGAGGTAGTTGTTGGAACACCACAGGAGGAGGGGGAAAACAATTCTGGTTCACTTCCTCAGCAGAAATCCTGGGAACAAGTTAACTGCCGGCATAACACGCTTGCATCTAAATAATAGCAAATTAGTCATTTTTTTTTTAAAAAAAGGAGAACAGTTAAGACCATTTCTACGTGTTGCCCAAGCGTTTTAATTCAGCTTCCTGTGACGCAATCCCTCATTCGAATCTGCAAAAAAACACGCACTTGTCTGCCTTTCTCCCTGGCTTGCGAACAGATAATCGGATGTTAATTGAGATGGCTGGAACAGATCAGAGTGGAAGGAAGTGTGGAATGCAAATATTTCAGTGTTGCTTGTCGGTTTCTATTCCTGTCATCTCTCTTTTTCTGACAACCGAACCGTAGTGTATAAATACACGCCGTATATTACATAGGTAGATAGATGCGTATACCACTGAAGTAATCTGCATATCTGACCTTACTTGCATTTCGAATCACACAAATGCTTGCATTGTGGTAGCTCGGAGAAAGGAGTAGGAGAAAGGAACAGAGACTAAGACACACAACACACACATACACACATACACACACACACACACACAGAGCGAGTCCCACAAATAAACAGTTGGTGGAGCAAGTCCTCACATTTTATTGCTTAATTTTGAATCAATCTGTTCAGTTCTCGTATGCTTTTACGCTACCGCTTTCAACTGCGTTGCAACGGCGGCAACAAAAAATAATGCTGCAATTTGCATCGATCAGCAAGCAGTCAACTAAACACGCTGCCTCGGACTTGGCGGTGCTGGGTTTATGTCATGCTATCAGGCCGTGGCCAGTTCTTTCCCTTCCCTCCACATCGCCGAACATCTGCCATGGAAATATCATCATGGTCCACTCTGAGCTTTACTCCCACCCAAGCAGCGAAGCTAACACCCCCCCACAACACCCACCCTCCACCCCCCCGACTTCTGTTGACTCGACAGGACTCGCGTTGCGAAAGGTGACTGTTCACAGAGGTGAAGTTTCCAGGCAGACTGTTTGCATTGCGGATTAGTTTGGCATATCACAGGAAACATGTCCACCACCCGGCTTCTGGGTTTATTTCACAGCAGGTCCAAACAGCAACTAAACACATCAGACAAGGTTCATCTTGGGATGCATCCAGGTTTCGCCTTTAACTGCAAGCTGGAACGATAGAGACGGCAGTGTGTAAATAAATACAGATTATTTTCTGTACCTGTGGGAAGGGTGCTTCTGTGGAGATTGATATTCCCGAGTCCTGTGCGCTAACTTATTAAACTCCTATATTTTTTTAAAAAAGGAAATCAAAATGTATTGCATTTGATACCGTGCCTTTCGCGTCAGGAATGCCGCAAATTGCTTCACGGAATAAACTGTAATTTATACGATGTGGATACATTTACAAAGTCCTGAGTTAAATACTAAAATGCGCAACAATATATAAAGTGAAGATTTGGTACCAGCACAGGCACGATAATAATAATAATAATAATAATCCTTGCATTTGATATAGCGCTTTTCACGTCGGGAGGACGTCCCAAAGCGCTTCACAGAACACACTGTAAAGTGAATTGACTGTATATTTGTGGGCGAACGCGGCAGCCAATTGCGCACAGCAATGTCCCACAAACAGTCGTAGATTGAAAATGACCAATTTATTATTGGTTTTGTTTTTTTGGAGGAATTATTATTAGGCTCTGTGTGGAGTAAGGAAACTTGCCCAAGGTTTCGCCCTCTGCCTGGAAATGAACTCAGGTCTCTCACTTGCAAAGCGAGTGCTCTAACCACTGAGCTACAGGACTCCGATGGGATGAATGTCTGCTTTCTCTTCTCTCCTTACTACTACTACTAATAATAATAATCATGATTTGTACGTTCGATGTCGCGCCTTTCACACGCAGAGAATGTCCCAAAGTGCTTCACAGGGTGTTCTGTTAAAGTGCAGTGACTGTGTGTTTTTTCACCGGGAATGGGATTCCATGATTCCATCCTTTAATTCCTTCCGGGTGTTGCCCTGAAAGGTCAAAATAGGTGAATTAAATGGGTACAATTCTTTCCAAAATGAAATATATGCAATAAACACGAGCGCCCCAACATCGCTGGGGGAAACAATTCAGAAAAGAAAAATCAAGAATTTTTGCCACGAAACGATTAGAGTTGGTGGGATTACATGACACATCCTCTCAAAAATACAAGACAATAAATTCCATTCTCCACACGTTGCTTGAATGGGCTTTGCTGCGTTCTCTTGTGTTCCATTTTAGGTTTGGTTGAATCAGCCTGACTCTCGGCTCCGAGTCAGATAGATTCAAGTCCAACGTCGGGACTTGGAACCATATTGTCCAAGTTGACACTCCAGTGCAGTGCTTGGGGGTGGGGTTGTATTATTGGAGGTAATGTCCTTCAGTTGAGACCTTAAACCAAGGCCCCATCTGTCTGTTAGCATAACCTTTTAGAGATGCTATGGCAACTATTCAAGACAAAAAGAAGGAAGGTCCTGCTGGTGTCCTGGTCAACAAATCCCCCAAATAAAATTGGTTCATTGTCTCCCACGGCTGTTTGTGGGATGTTGCTGTGCGTAATTGGCTGCCGTGTTTTGGCCACAGAATACACAGTCACCGCACTTTCCAGTGTACACCCTGTGAGGCGCTCGGAATCGCAGCTGTCGTTCTGAATATCTAAAACTCAGTTGATTGAAATATCGCAATTTGTGGTTCACAATTTGAAATTCTCTGTGAGGAACCCGGGCTGATTGATTTTTTTTAAAAGGGGCAGCAGAGAAGCACAGCTGTACGATGATGACTGGAGTCCAATCGCTTCTTGGAAATGCTTATGTTATTGACAAAGAAGGCTCGGAAGTGGCATCGTCGAGGATGGACGGGAAAGGGGGAGGTGAAGTTGACAAGGAACTAGCCATGAAGTGACTGATCGATCTTACCTGGGGAATTGTCTACCAGGACACTGGGAGAAAGTCTTTTCCATAAGGGCCGCGGGATCTTTGACATTGTTCCCAATGTAACATTAATTTCACGGATTGTCAAAGATGCATTCAGTTTTTTTCAGAACTCAAAGTGCTTTTTCGGTTCGAGTTCATTGACGTTGATTTGTTTTCAACAAAAGTAAAACTTCTGATGGCTCTTAAATATCATAATAATAGTTATCCTTGCATTTGTTTTACAGCGCCTTACCCCATATCAAGGCTCCTATCACACATGGGTCTAATTTCTTGGATTGGAGGCTATAATAATAATAATAATGACTCCATGGCATAACAGAGTGTGGTGTATGTCTGCATTTACGCACATATGGTGACTGCTTGGTTCAATTGGTAACTCTGACAGATAGACAAGGAATAAATAAATGTATTATTCAAAGTAAATTAATCATTGGAACTGAATTATGTTTCTGAAAAAAAAGTTTCTTTTTCGGGGGGGGGGTAAAAATTGTTCTTTTTTCGAGCGCAAGGAGTGGAGGAGGAACAAATGAAGTCGTCATGGAAACGCACACTGTTGTTGAGAGTGAACGTTCTGACGTTCTTCTTGTGCGAGAATGTAAATGAAAAACCTCGCATTTGATTCCGCATCTCTTTCACATGGGGGGTGGGGGGGGGGGGGGGTGGGGGCATCTCAAAGCGCTTCGCAGGACGCACTGAGGCGTGAGTTTTGTAGGTGAATTTGATCCAGCACCTTACCACGTCTCTCAAGACGTCTCAAAGCGCTTGACAGAATATACTGTAAAGTGTAGTGACTGCGTAATTTTGCGAGCGAAACAATCCCAACCCCCCCCCCCCCGCCCCCCTTTATCTGGGGGATTGTCGGCCAGGGACATGGGTAGAGGAACTCCCTTTTCTTTTCAACAGAGCCCATGAACAGACACAGATGGGAATTCAGTTTAATATCTCACCCAAAGAACGGCACCTCTGACAGTGCAGTACTCCCCTCGCGACAGCCTGGACTGTATTGAGTTCAAAGTCCCGACATATTGAATCGAATTGTACTTGTATTGCATTGTAAATTACTAAGCCGGTCTCTGAAGGCGAACAGTGCAGTTCTGTGGCCACAAAGCTGCCCTCCTCTACCTGCGGTAACTCAGAGCTGCTTATGGTGGTGATGATATTGACATTACATTTGGCAGTGTCAGAGAGATGCAGTCCGTGTTGGACAGGGAACAAGAGATAGCAAGCAAGCAAGCAAACAGTCAACAAGGCCCGGGTAGACTGACAGCAAACTGAGGACACAAAATAAACTGAAAGCAAGTTGCAGAGAAAGAGGACTAAAGGAGGCAGGACGATATACGTCAAGTGTCTGAGTGTATTTCACGTTCAATCAAAAAACAAACAAATGGAAACCATGCATCAAGCTATTCAGTTAGATAGGATTGTCCTCTCCATTAGGGCTTTTTTTTTTCTTACAGGATTGAGGACAAGCCAATACCTCCCAGTCCTGCCTAAGATTATTGAGGTTTTGCCTGGCATGTCTCCAAGGCTGCCCTTGGAGAAGCAAAGAGCCAACACTTCTTTGGAGAAGGCGAAGAAATAGATCGAAATAAATGCTGACCCTCTATCTCCTCAGTTGTGGCTTTAGTTGATTGCCCCGAAACTCCGGGAAACTCTGGAACTCTCTTCCTCTCTCCCTCCTCCTTGCACCTCTCTTTCCCCATCTTCAGGTCACACCTGCAGGTCCTCTTCGATCGTGCCTACGGTCACCTCCCCCACCCCTCTCCCAGCTCAGTGTCGACTGTCAAGCTGCTCTGCCTTAAGGGGTGCTCTATAAATGCAAGTTGTTGTTGTTGATTGGTTAAAGTCCAGCAGTTACCACACTCTGTGGCCCCTCGAAGCCAACTTGCGCCGGATGTGTTGGGTGAGTGGAGTGCATCCCTCCAGCGAGAGAGAGAGAATGAGAGAAAGTGTGCATTTTGTTCCTGACACAAGGACGTACTGCAGATGGGGTGGGGGTGGTGGTGGGGGGGGGATAGAGAACAGACTGAAACAACAGGAAGGTTCCTCAAAGACGCACAATACTGCAAAGTATGATGCAGTAACATAAAGTAAATGGAATTGTACCCAATATGTCATATTCTATACAGTGCTTCATCCAGGCCTGAACTCAAAGCGTTTTATTGAATGAAGTGGAGAGATATTTTCACTGCACGGCTGCTTTTATCTATTACTGTATTTGAAATTGCTGACTAGGGGTCTCAACTAGTCAATAGTAATAACCACTGGCAGAAGAAATATATCCTGTTTAATAAACTTTTTTTTCTGGGCTACAAGTTCATAGTGCTACTCAGTACGGCTTCTGTCCGCAACGCTCTCGTCCAAACCTCCTTCAAGACCCGTCTCAAACTTCAGCAACGAAAGTTACTATTAGAATCATTGAAAGTTTATAGCGCAGGAGGAGGAGGCCATTCGGTTCGTTGGTCCATTGTGTCTGCACTGGTTGTTTTGCTCAACTCAAGTCGTTCTGCTCCCATCCAACCTCCGTAACAACTTGCAGTTACGCAGCATCTTTCAGTTCAACAGCCGAGTTCGACGAATGATAAATCAGGTTAGAGGCAGTATCAAAACTAAAAGAAAAGGCTGGCATTAATGCAAGAAGGAGTGGGAATCCAGCGGGCTGGGAGAACTTGGAAAAAGCAGCGAGGAGATACAAAGGACGATGACAACTTGGATTTATATCGCCTCCCTTCACGTGGGATAGCTTCAGTGGCTTGACAGTGCCGGAGTCTGACCTCGAGTCAGGGGAGAGGGAGGTGGGGAGGTATAAAAGGGAATATGAGAAAAAGACTTGCAAGGGACATCAAGGGCAACAGTAAAGTTTTTATGAATGTATTAAGAGAAAGAGAGTGGTAAAGGGGAACGTGGGCCCATTCAAGACAGATGTATCTGAGTCTATAATGGACAATAAGGAAATCGCAGGTTTGTTAAATGAATACTTCCTTCCGTTTTCACAGTAGAGGAGAAGGACAAAACACCAGCGGTGGAAGGGAACCTAAAAATAAACCGAAGAGAAGCGCAAAATGGATTCAATATAAATTAAAAAAAAGTAATGGAGAAAATAATGGGACTAAAGATAGACCTAATGGATTCCACCCCAGGATATTAAAAGAATTAGTGGAGGAAATTGCAGATGCGTTAGTCATAATTTTCCAAAGCTCTCTTTCTTTGTGGGGAATTGCGGCCTTGGATTGGAAAACGGCAAACGCCCCTTCGTTATTTAAGAGGGGAAGGAGGGAGAAACCAGGTAACTACAGACCTGTCAGCTTAACTTCAGCTGTGAGGAAGTTAGTGGAATTCTCATCAGGGACCCAGTGACTGAACACTTGGACACATATAAGCTAATCAAATAGAGTCAGCATAGATTTGTAGAGGTTAGGTCATATCTGACAAATCTAATTGATTTTTTTTGACGGGGTCACTAACAATAGTGGATAAGAGAGTGTCTATGTATGTCATCTGCGTGGACTTTCAGAAGGTATTTGATAAGGTTCCGGACAAGAAGTTATCAGCAAAAACGTGTAATCAAGGTAACCTTGCGATGTGTCTTGGTAATTGGACGGGAGGCAAGAAACGAAGAGTAGGGATAGGGGGAATGTTCTCTGATTTGACAGGATGGGACAAGCAGCGTTCCCCAGCGATCTGCTTTTCACCATTATATATATATATATAAATTATTTGGATGAAGGAATAAAGAGTTTTATATCCAAATTTGCAGATGACACAAAGTTAGGAGGCACATTAAGTTGTGTAGATGGGAGCAGGAAGTTACAACCGGACGACTTAGGTTAAGTGAAATGGGCAAAACTGTGGCAGATGGGATTCAATGTGGGGGAGTGTGAGGTCATCCAATATGGATCCAAAAATAGCTAAACGGAATATTTTCTAAACGGTGAGAAACTAAGACCTCTTGGGACTTGGGTGCCCACGTACAAAAATCACTAAAAACAAGCTCACCGGTACAAAACGTTATCAAAAAGGCTAATGGGATGTTGGCCTTTATGAGCACAAATCATAAAATTCCGTTTTATGGTACCTCTTCGGTGCACTGATCAAAATACTCGCGAAGCGTTTAATATATTTAGGGTGTATTATTTGCCACCGAGGATAACTCATGTGTTTCAGAGTTGCATTTTTCAATGAAAACGCAACATTTTCATCAATTAAACATGCTACCAATTAAAGTTAAATGTTCCTGTGACTGGCCCACAGCAACTGCGTATGAGAATGTGACCTGAATTTTGAAAAAAGAAACTGATGCAATTTGACATTTCTGCCCAGCGGACAGGGCGGAGTGTAAAGGAGAGGAACTGATGCTTCAACTGTATAGAGCCTTGGTCAGAATCCATCTGGAGACTGCGTTCAGTTTTGGACACCGCTACTCAGGAAGGATAAGTTGGCTCTGGAGGGGGTGCGCCACGCAGATTCATTAGAATGATACCGGGGCTTAAAGGGTTAAATTACGAGGACAGGCTGTTTAAACTTGGTCCGTGTTCCCTTCAGTTCAGAAGGTGGAGGGATGATGACCTGACTGTGGGTTTTAAAATAATAAAAGGATTTGATAGGGGAGATATACAGAGAAACTATTTCCTCTGGTGGGTGGGTGGGGTGAACAAGGGGTGGGGGAGGTTGGGGTGAACAAGGGGGGGGGCATCATCTTAAAATTAGAGCCGGGCCATTTAGGAGTGAAATCAGGAGGCAATTTTTCACCCAAAGGGTAGTGGGAATCTGGAACTCTCGCCCTCCCCCAAAATGCTGTGGATTATGGATGGATCCATTCACATTACAAGACATGTGGATGGATGTTTGTCTGGTCGGGGTATCGAGGGATATGGGGGCAAAGGCGGGTAATTGGAGTTGAGGCACAGATCAGCCATGATCTAATAGAATGGCAGAACAGGCTTGAGGGGCTGAATGGCCTCCTCCGGTTTCTACGCTTCTATATTACATTTAATCCCACAGGACCGAAATGTCAAATTGCATTAATTTCTTTTTCAAAATTCAGGTCACATTCTTATACGCTGTTGCTGTGGGCCAGTCACAGGAACATTTAACTTTAATTGGTAGCATGTTTAATTGATGAAAATGTTGCGTTTTCATTGAAAAATGCATCCCTGAACCAATGAGTTATCCTCGGTGGCAAATAATATACCCCAAATATATTAACGCTTCACGAGTATTTTGATCAATGCACCAAAGAGGTACCATAAAATGGAATTTTATGATTTGTGCTAATAGGTTATTTAAAATATGCATAAGATGATTAACTGATACAATATTAAAAAGTGCATTTGCATTGGAAAGAATAACAAAAGAGGAGGAAAAAATTAGGTGAAGCCCTGTAATCAATGGATGAGATCTAATGAGCTGGTGTCAGGCTGGCACGGTTGGTAGCACTCTCGCATCTGGGTCAGAGGCTGAAGGGGTCCCACATGGTGGCAGGGCGGGCAGGGCGGCAGGGGTAGGAGGGTGACCGAAGGCAGGGTCGAAGAGGAGGGTCTTGCGATGTGCCTTGATAGAGGGAAGGGAGGCAGCGAGGTGCTGGGACTGTGGGTTGGAGTTCCAGGCTGTGGGGCCAGAGAGGCTGAAAGATATTATTATTATTATTTAGTGCTCCATCCCAGAGTCCCTCCGATTTGCTCCCTTGCCTCTTTCAAGGCATGTCTGAAAATGTACCTATTTTACCAAGCCTTCAGTCACCTTTCCCTATCCTGTGCGCAATTGGCTGCCACGTTTCATCCACAAAATACACAGTTAATCCACTTTACAGTATATCGTGCGACGTGATTTGAGACGTCTCGACCATGTGATAAGGTCTGTTTGGGTGGGGGGGCGGAAGGTCCTGAATTTCCAGTTTCTCAAAGAAAACATTTATTGCAGTTCAAAGATTGAACTGCAATAAATGATGGGTCAAAGATCAAATAGGACACAGCAGGCACAATGGTTTTATTGTAATATACATTGCTATCTGTTTTGATCAGATCTGTTATATGTTGTAAGTCAGTTTATATTCCAACTTTCCCTTCAAACGATCCATAATCTAGACAGAGGAGAATACAATTACATTCGCAGTATCCCTGCCTGGTGATCTGTTTTGTTAATTTCAGGTCAGTTGTATTGACTCCCAATCAATACCTGCTTTTTCTATGTTCTCTGTGTACTCAAGCTTATTAGGAAGCGGGACAATAAGCCAATTTATTACTACAATAAAAATGATTAACCAACGACTCTCCAAAGCCCCAGTATAACTCTAAACCCTTGATACCAGAAGGTTTTAATTCTCGGTCTGCGCAAGGTTGAGATGCAGCATTTGGTTTCAGTGCCCCTGGGCTTGGAAAATCATCCAGCATCATTTAGTAATCATCAATGGAGTCCTGTGGTGTACTGGTTAGTGCACTTGCCTGGCAAGGTTCGATTCCTGTTTGGAGCGAAACCTTATCCTTTACTCCACACGTCTCTGTTTACCAAGCAGCAAGAAGGAACCCTGCTGTTTGTCGATTGGTGGATCGCTTTCCAGGTGTAATGATCCCTTTTAAAAAATTATAATTTGGTCATTCAATCCACGGCTGTTTGTGGGACGCCGCTGTGCATAATTGGTTGCCAAGTTTCCTCCACAAAATGCACAGCCAATCCACATTACAGTATATTCTGTGAAGCGCATTGAGACAGCTCAACAACGTGATAAGGCGCTGTATCAAACGCAAGGATTATTATCATTATTATTGCTGAAAAGTGTGGATTTCAGTCAACCAACAACCAGGTTCCTACTTACTGCTGAGTAAACAGAGGTGTGTGGAGTAAGGAAACTTGCCTAAGGTTTCGTTCTGCCCGGGAATCGAACCCAGGTCCTCTTGCGTTAAATGCATTGCAGGGATTATTTATCTGTTAGTAGATGAGCAAGGAGCAATCTACAAGGGTGTGGAGAAACAGCAGGTAAACTGGACTGAAAGGAACGCTTTTAAAAGATCCAGCGCAGACACCAAGGGCCGAATAGCCTTCTTTTGTGCTGTAAATGTCTCCATTTCTATGAAGATTAATAGCCCCATATTGGTCTTCTCCCCTCGGACGAGAATATATGGCCACAAAGAGCCCACAAGGACATAAAAGTTAAAGAAAAAGGCATTTCATTGAACCTTGAGAACTTTTGCTCTTCACATCTCTCGCACACTGTTGCCTTTCGTTCTTTGTTCTGGTGTTTCAGGTGCGAGTGATTAATGAACTCAGGTTTGCAATCCAAGTGCAGCTCAAATATTGTATTTGCTGCTTATTTATTGCAACCTTTGAATTCTGTTGAAGAGCCTAAAAGCATTAGGGATTAATACTCATGTTATCCATCTTTTAAATAGATTTGTTAATTTGTAAAGGGGGGTGGGAGGAACCGTGTAATGTTTCGGGCAAATCTTTAATCTTAGTTAATATCATTTGACCTGCAGTTAGTGGCAGATGCACAATGAAGGAAAATTTAGAGAGATTTAAGAGAAGTGAAGGCTTCTCTTCACCAGCTGTACTGTAGTGGATCCCATTGCATTGATATCTCTCCCACTAATGGTTATTAAGTCTCGCAAGTTCCATAAAATCGTCAAAAGCTCATGAAAAGTTGCTGAGATATTTATACATTTCAAATAAAATTTCAGTTGTCCAGAAGCAGTAAGAGCGGAGAATATTAGATAATAAAACTAATTTAGTCACTCAGTCCACGACTGTTTGCGGGACACTGCTGGGTGCGATTTGCCTGTCGCATTTCTCCCACAAAAGAAACAAGTCGAGTCACACTGCAATACTTTCTGTGAAGCCGTTAAAGAGGTCTCAAGAAGGTGCGATGTCAAATGCAAGGATTATTATTATTATTACAAAGAATGTACAGCACGGAAGCAAACGCCAATCGACCCAACCAGTCCGTGTTGGGGTTTATACTCCACATGAGTCTCCACCCATTCCTCCCTCCCTCCCAAATAGCGATCCACCAATCGACTAACAACCGGGTTCCCAGTTACTGCTCGGTAAACAGAGACGTGCGGAGTAAGGAAACCTGCCTAAGGTTTTGCCCAAACTGGAAACCGAAGCAGGGTCTCTCTCTCGCTTGCGAGGCGAGCGCTCTGATCACCGAGCTGCAGGACTGCACAAAGTTTGGCGCGAGTGAGGAAGCGAGCAAGATCAGGGATTCCGTTGCTTGAGAAACCAGTGGTGACGTTTGCTTCGTGACCTCAAGCAAGAAAAGAGATGGAGAAATGCCATCAAAGAGGAACAATGGGCAGGAAGTATTCGAATGAGAGGACGCATACCAATTGGGTAGTGATCAGAGAGAATGATTGGGGAATGATGTGCTGATTGACCGTGTGGTCGGCGCAGCTCTCGGAGAAATCACACGTTAGCCAAAGGTCAAACCACTGCCTAAATGGCCCGAGAGAATCAGAGAATGTCACAGCACAGGAGGAAGGTCGTCATTCTCAAGCACGTGGGGTACTGTAGCTCAGCGGTTAGAGCACTTGCCTCGCAAGCGAGAGACCTGGGTTCGATTCCCGGCAGGGCAAAACCTTGGGCAAGTTTCCTCCACTCTACCCTCCTGATAATAATCCCTCAAGAAAAATATAAATAAGATAATAATTCACGACTGTTTGTGGGACGCTGCTGTGCGCAATTGGCTACCGTGTTGCGCCCACAAATATACAAAGTCAATTCACTTTACAGTGTATCCTGTAAAGAGCTTTGAGGCGTCTCAAAGATGTGATAAGGCGCTATGTGAAATGCAAGGACTATTATTATTTATCCAGCTCTTCGACCACACTTTCGGTCATCTTTCCCTTCCTCGACCTGACTCAGTTCCCACCCCCAGCTCGACCCGCCAAGTGGCTTGTTATTATTAAATGGCAGGGAGTACCAGAGAATGTCACGGAACAGCATAGCGCAAAAACATTCTTACTGTTAAGCACCTTACGATGTCCTCCCAATGTGACAGGCCCCATAGTGAATGCAAATTTATATCGCGTTGTATCTCGTCCAAGTTGCCTTGCTGTCTCATCCAAAGCCCTGTCCAACTGAACAGGTGTGAGTGGGGCCTTGATTTACAATACAATTGATTTTACATTTAAGCAGCAACTTTCGCACGCGGAGGAACGGCTCAAAGTGCTTCACAGAGCGAGAAGAGCGGAGGAGACAAGGGGACAAGCAGGAGGCGGGAGCCAGCCAAACAGAGGCAACGGATGGTGGAATTGGGGAGTAAACAGGTGGGAGATGTAGGGAGGTTCCGTGGCGCGAAGGGATGACTGTGAGCGTGAGGAGCTTGAAGTCGACTGTAACTTACCGACTCGGAGTTGAGAGTGTTACCAAGGCTCAGTTCCGCACTGGGGAATAACTTGACAGCCTCTTGCCAATTCTTTTCATAGTTTACGGACCTACTTTACACCATAATATTCTATTTGCCTTGGCAACCACTACCATTCAATGTGACAGCACGTCCAACATTCTGCCAACTTAGCACAGCTCAAATCTTTCTCCTGCAGCACTTTATTTAATGATACGCTTTTCACTGTGTAATCATATTTACCACTTTAACACTGACATGCATTATCTCACATTTCTCAATATGTAATGCCATTTGCCACTCATTCTGCCCGGTTCCTTGTGTGCCTGCGAGACTCGTTCGAACAGTATCTTTCTCCTCAACATCCTGCTTCCTGCGTAACTTAGACATTCAGCAAATTTAGACATTCTACTTACAATATCTTTTATGAAGGGTAATCAATACTTATCTCAAACAGCAGGCATCTCATACAGACTCATGTGGTCACCGCTGTGCTGTTGGAATGGGAACTGATGATAATTACCCTCTGCGTTCCATTACACAGACAATCAATCTGGCCTGGGAACTTTGTTAGCGTTGCAGTCAGATGATGTTGGTAATAATAATATTAATAATAATAGTCCTTGCATTTGATCCTGTCCTCTGTCACGCCAACTAAATGTCTCAAAGTGCTTCACGGGGTTTTTACTGTGAAGTGTGGTGAGTGTGTATTATTCAGGCCAACGTCGTGTTCGATTTGCCCTCTCTCAAATGCAAGGAAGGTTATTATTATTATTATTATTATTATTATTATTATTATTATTATATAGCACCTTATCACGTCGTTGAATCTCAAAGTGCTCAACAGAATATATACTGTAAAGTGATTTTGACTGTATATTTTGTGGGTGAAACGCGGCAGCCAATTGCGGACAGCAGCGTTCCCACAAACAGCCGTGGATTGAGGTGACCAAATGATTATTATTTTACGTCTCACTATCAATAGTGCTGTTTCCTCCCCACAAAACCGGGCGTTTCTGGATTGCGAAACCACAGCTGCTTGGAGGATCTGTCCTATTTTCTCGCTGGCACAAACTGTCTCCGTACGTTAGCCAGCAGTTGAGCACACACTAATCAATCACTTCTACAGCAAAGCATCATCAGCAGTACTTTGCTGTTGGTTGCCAAGAGAAATCTGCTGTTCACGTAAAGTTCAGATCTGTTAGCTAAGATAATGGTTATCTCTCATTTATTCCCTCCTTTGCACGTGCGAGGGGTGTGGCCGGATTGTTGGAGGAGCTGCCCTTTGGATGAGATGTTAACCCAGGGGTCCCATCGTTTGGCCCACAAGTTCAAGTAGATTGACGTTAAATAGCCCGCAGCACACAATAAAGGGATGCATCCTGCTTACCTGATTCTGGAAAGAATTGGCCGAGTGTGCGTTGGGGTAACAGCTGGAATCTAACCGGCTAAAACAGCGTAGCCGGCCATTGATATCGCTGCCTGGTAAACGTTTCCGGCAACGTTCGGGAGTCTGACCTGCGAACCTCAGAGAGAGAGAGCACCGAGCTGCAAAGGGCCGACTTTCCCAACTCCCACCACATCGATTCCTTCACACGTGGTGGCTCTGGAATTTAGTCCTCCTTTCCAAAGCAGACCTTCAGGTAAACGAGAATTAGGATCGCCTTCTACATCCTTAACTTTTTTTTTGGTCCCCCTTGCCTCCGTTCTTCTGATCATTTTGTTGTTGGAATCGTCTGGCTTTAACTTGTGAGGGGCTGGTGAACTGTGCTGAAGTCAATATCGAGCTCAATAATACAGAGGTCTGAATTAACCTCAGTAGATAGTTATTAACCTGGGGTGCTTCATTGATTGTGTCTGTTCAACTGTGTCCGTTACCATAGCTATCCAGAACTGTCAGGCTCCATGTCTCCTCCGCACAGCTCTACTGAAGTCGCCACCATCACAAGTCACTGCTTAAATCTAACTGAAAGGGTGGAACCTTAGGCAAATTTCCTCACTCTACACGTCTCTCTTTACCGAGCAGTAAGTAGGAACCCGGTTATCAGTCGATTGACGGATCGCTTTTACCCGGGGGTAATAATAATCCCTCCCGAAAAAGAAACAAATGAACCAAAAATAATAATCTGGTCACTCAATCCACGACTGTTTGTGGGACGCTGCCGTTCACCGTTGGCTGCCGTGCGTTTCGCCCATAAAATGTACGGTCAATCCATTTTATTCTGTGAAGCGCTTCGAGGGGTCTCGACGACGTGGAAAGGTGCTGCATCAAATGCAAGGATTATTATTATTATTATTAACCTATTCGACAGGAAAAGATGGGAACATGGAAAGCTCGTTCCTCCGCGATTCTCTGAATCCGTTGCCAGCAAAGGCCAGATGTCCACTGGGCACAGAGTCGAGGAAGGCAAGTTCTGTAACCCAAAGGCAACTAAACAGAACTGACAGGAGTCACGGTGCTGATGCCTTCAGGGTTTAAGTGTCTGTGGGTTTAAGCTGTGGCTTTGCTGCTTGTATTGGCGGTGCAGCAAACCTGAGCAGAGACGTGTCAAATCGGCTCACTGTAAATCCTGCTGCCGTTGACCTTGCCCATGGGGCAGATGTTTGTAGCTTTTCCAAACATCCCAGCGCTTTGAGACGTCTCGAAGACTTGATAAGGCGCTCTATCAAATGCAATGACTATTTATTATTATTATATCAGCTTGTCTTTACGTAGGAATGCCGGAATGCACAGGGTCAGAAAAAGACCGCTGCCTGGCAATCCAGGTCACAGCAACAACAATAATCATAATAATGCTATTAATAATCCTCGCATTTGATAGAGCGCCATATCACGTCTTCGAGACGTCTCAAAGCGCTTCACAGAATGCACTGTAAAGTGTATCGACTGGATGTTTTGTGGGCGAAACCCGGCAGACAATTGCGCACGGCAGCGTCCCACAAACAGTCGTGGATTGAGTGACCACATTTTTCTTTTAGAAAATTCTTTTTTTTTCAGGGATTATTAGCCCTGGAAGACGATCCACCAATCGTCTAACAACCGGGTTCCTACTTACTGCTGGTAAGCAGAGGCGCGTGGAGTAAGGAAACTTGCCAGGAAACTTGCTCGGCGGCGTGATCTGTTACCGTAAAGCGCTCTGAGACGCCGTCCGGCGAGGAGGGCGCTATATAAATCCAAGTTGTTGTTGTTGCTGCTGCCAAACATTTTGCCCTTCTCGGGAATCGAACCCGGGTCCTCTCGCTTTCGAGATGAGCGCTCTAACCACTAAGGTACGGCCCTCCACATAAGACGCTATATCAAATGCAAGGATGGTTGACCTTGCGTAGCGACAGTCAAATTTTGCTGGCGTCTCTGTTGCTTTAATATCCAACCCTTCGTGTCATCAACGTGCCTGTGAGCTGTGCAAAACCCATTTAAATATGCTGTGAGAAAAATAACACGCTTTCTGTTAAAACCATTGAAAAAGATGAAGCTGTTCTGCCGAATGTTACCGGGGCTTTCAACTAATCAATAGCAGAGTCACTCCCAAATCTACCGTTTGCTGATTGCCAGCACTGTCACGTTTGTTACAGCCGACGTTCAACTCTAAGTGGATGCTCCAGTGCAGTATTGGGGTGTGTTACAATGTCGGAGGCGTTATCCTGCGGATAAGATGTTTAACTGAGGTCTCATCTGTACCTGTTCAGGTGGACGTTAAAGATCCTGTGGCACTATTCTAACTCGAAAAGAGACTTTCTCTCTCCCAGTGTCCTGGCCAACAATCCCCAGATATAAGTCTAATTCAACCGCAGCAACGACTTGCATTTAGACAGCGGCCTTCACGTGGGATAATGTCTCTGAACTCTTTATGCGCGTGTGAGCTTCCAGAGATAGATTATTGGAATGAAATGCCCAGTCTCTCCCTGGACCCCCTCCCTCGTCTGAAGTGCTTTGGGAGAAGAGTTTGCTCAACGAAACGCGCCAATTAAATCCCAAATGAGATGGTGATATTACATTTACAAAATACTTTGCAACAAGCCCTCTTTTGTCCCAAAGGACTGGATGACATCCAACTGGCTCCATGGCTCAGCGATTGACCGAGCATCACTGTGTTTACAACCTTTATTTCGTGCGGGGGTCAAAGAGGCTGTATCTTCAATGATTGCTGCTTAAATAGGTTTATTTTTGAACTGGGTGCCAATTAGATGCTTCTTATTAACAGCAGCTTTGGGTGTGCCTCAGACGACTTCTCTCAGACACTTTTCTCGGGCAGATCGGGCAGTTTAGCCTCGAGCCCAAATCTCACCATCCCGCCGCGCCTCACCGTTTTGTCTTGGAGTTTACGATTGCTGAGAGAGATCGGAATTTTCCTCAGTTGAGTTCTGAGCCACTTTTAAGATTGTAATAACCACAATAGTCCTTGCATTTGATGCAGCACCTTACCGCATCGTTGAGACGTCTCAAAGCGCTTCACGGGGTACACTGTAAAATGGATTTGACTGTGTGTCTTGTGGTCGAAACGCGGCAAGTGATTTGCGCACGGCAGTGTCCCACAAACAGCCGTGGAGTGAGCGAACAATTTTATTTGGGGGATTGTGGCTGGGACACAGGGAGAGATAAACTCCCTTCTCTTTTCAAAAAGCGCCGTGGGATCTTTAACGTCCACCTGAACAGGCAGAAGGGACCTCAGTTTAACGTCTCACCCGAAGGAAGATTAATGTCTTTCTTGCAATTCTGGAAAGAGATGAATTAAAGACCGAGTTTTAGAGGCATCTGCGATTTTAACACAAAGCAGCCTTCCAGACTTGGTTGGAATTTGGTCCGTGAGATGCCTTTACGCCAAACACACAGTCAATCCATTTTATAATAATAATAATATAATAACAATCCACTTTAGAGCATATCCAGTAAAGGAAGAGTTTGGGCAATGTCCTCCCGACGTGAAAGCCATTATACCCAATGCGAGGATTATTATTAGGAGCTATTTTACGCACAGTTCCTATTTGGGAGGACCTCAGATCGGGCAAATTAGGACTGGCAGTCAGAGATGGTGAGTTACTTTATATACCATTACGTGTCATGCTCTAAAATCGACTGATGATGCGGAGCTTTGCGGGCCGAGCGGGAGAATAAATAGCTTTCAGGAAATGTTATATCATCACACAAATCAGGAGTAAATAAATGCCGTTCAGCGTTCTAATCCCAGTCGCATAACTCACACATCTCCTTGCAGCCCGTTCCACCCAACAGCATTTTAGGCCTCTGATGGGTATTTATATCCGGTTTCATCAACAAAAAAACTTCAACGACTTGGATTTATACCGTGGCTTTGATGTGGGGCAACATCTCAAAGTGCTGAGGGGACATCAGGTCCCTTTGTAGTTGTGCTGTTTCCCGCCCTCATAGAGGTGTACAATATTAGAGATGGGATAGAAAACGTTAACCCAGAATAAAGCTTCAGGATTGCACCGATTTTATTTGGGAGATTGTTGTCCTGGACACCGGGAGAGAGAAAGTCCGTTGTCTTTGCGAACAGAGTCATGGGATCTGTAGTGTCCACATAAACAGGCAGACGGAACCTCGGTTTAACGTCTCTACTGAACGACGGCACTTCTGACAATGCAGCACACCCTTAGCGCCACATTGGAGTGTCATCTTAGACTGTGTTAGTTACACACACACACAGACACACACACCCAAATTAAATTTATATAGCGCCTTTCACGTCAGGAGGACATCTCAAAGTGTTCGTAATAAATGGATAGATAGACACATACAAATAAAACGTTACGAAAATGAAAAATTGTTCACAAGACAATGGTGCACGCTTATGCCGGTGACACTGTGATTGCAACGGAGATTGACTGCGTATTGCATTCGCTCATTCACTTTTCACTTCAGAGATCAAGCACCTGATTATAGCCTTGCTGCCTTGCTCAATCCAACACAAACATCTGCAGCTCCGCGAGATGGCACCGAGGCTAAAAGCAGCAAGAGCCGCTTCTGCTCTACCCTAACATTACCGTTGGAATTTATTCCTCTGCCGAGCAAACCAATGTTGAGCTACATAGTAATTTCGTTCCTCTGTAATTTCCCCGGCGTAATTTTTAGCACACTGGAGACAGAGAGGCTCGATACCCTGGTCAGGGCTGGACAGAAACCGTCAAATTCTTTTTGATTTACAACAGTCCTGTATTTTCCGTTCGTCTCACGCTCAAGATTAGGTCCCAAGTTATTCCTCGACACAGGATAAAGCTCGTAGGAACATAGAAATTGTGAGACGGGAAAAGACAGAGGCCTATCTAGCCGATCTTCTACCAGCCTAACAGTCGCGTGCTTTAATATTGGAGATGCTTCGATTCCCGGGCAGGGCGAAACGTACTGTGTACCCAGCAGTAAGTAGGAACCCAGTTGTTGGTCGATTGGTGGATCGCTTTTCCGGGGGTAATAATCCATTCAAAACATAAATAATCAGAACAGTTTGGTCATTCAATCCAAGACTGTCTGGGACACTGCATTGCGCAATTGGCTGCCGAGTTTCGCCTGGAAAATATACAGTCGATTCACTTCACGGTATATTCTGCGAAGAGCTTTGAGACGTCTCGAACACGTGATAAGGCACTATATCAAATGCAAGGATTAGGATTAGTACCAGATTTACAATATGTCATGTCTCAAATCCCCGAATTACTCATATTCTGTATCCCAAAATGATAGGAATATATTATTAGGTATTATCAGTAATACCTTATCCCTGTTTAAAGTCATTATGTGACAGATTGCCAGTCCAGAATGTTGGGAGAACTCCCTTTTCTTTTCAAATGGTGCCAGGCGATCTTTAAGCATGCGGAACAGGCGGGAAAGGGACTTTGGTTTTATGTCTTATCTGGATGGCGGCATCTCCGACACTGGCTTCTCTTCCCCCAGGACTGCAGTAGAGCATCAGCGTAGAGGCTGTGCGCGCTCAAAGTCCCACTGTAGGTCTGGGACGCACGGCCGTCAAACTTAAGAGTCGGAGGTGAGACCCCTACCGACTGCCCCGGTCTTGCACAAGTTCAGCTGCACCACGTGACCGTGACGCAGACACATCATTCATAAAATAAACACATACCGAAATTTAAAATGCTGCAAATCAATTTGCTGTAAAAACGAAAAGCCGAGGAAATGCTGTCCCACGTGTAAGTTATACCGTTAATTTATGGATTGTACTTGGCTAAGTCGCTGCAAATCATAACAACACAAAAATCACTGCCTACCTTTAAAGGAAGCATAAAATTATGCACGGAGGTTTGATGTATGTGACAGAATGTACTCTTTCATTATTAATAACGTTGTGTGCGTTGATGTGATGAACGCATTCATTATCTTAACTTGGCCTTAAACGAGGTCAGCCAGCGAGGCTTTCGGGGCTTGAACTCACGCAGTCTAAGGTGACAGTCCGATCCAATGCATTATTATTGCTGTAATCCAAAATGAAATAAAATTGGTCACTCACTTCACGTGAACCCGGGTGTTAGTCGATTGGCGGAATCGCTTTTCCGGGGGTAATAATTCCTTCAAAGATAAATAAAACTAATTGGGTGACTCATTCCCCGACTGTTTGCGGGAATTGGCTGCCGTGTTTCACCCACGAAATACACAAATCAATTCACTTTGTAGGATATTCTGCGAAGCGCTTTGTGACTTCTGAATGACGGGATTAAGGCCCTAAATAAAATTGTCCGTAATCTGCCACTAATTTGTCAGACTCTCTCGATTACTCCAAAAATGCCCTGTGCGGGAATTGGAAATGTCACATTGCACAGGAAGATTGCGGCTCTGAGGATGAGGTTAGGTAGACTGTTGGTGCAGAATAGAGGGCAGGGTTTGTGGATGTATCTGCAGTTGGCTGCCGCGTTTCGCCCAGAAAATATCCAGTCAGTGAAGCGCTTTGAGACGTTTCGAAGACGTGATAAGGCGCTATATCAAATGCAAGGATTATTATTATTATTATTATTATTACTTAGCCCGCATAAAATCAGGCTTTGATTGCTCAGTGCAGAGCTAACATAGGAGAAGGATCTCTTTGTGAAGAGGCGGAATGGGATTGTGGAGTTCAGGTTGTTTGAACGCTCTTAAGCACGGCGATGGGTTTCCAGACGTATTCCGAACCCTGGCCCCCACAAAAGACATTCCATTCTCCTAGCACTGATACATCTCTCACCTTGATGATCCCACAGAAAATTAAATAAGACAGGAATCAAACAGGCTGAAATTCCAATTCGTCTTAGCTTGCAAGATAATAATAATAATAATAATCCTTGCATTTGATATAGTGCCTTATCAATCATTGAGATGTCTCAAAGCACTTCACAGGATACACTGTAAAGTGGATTGACTGTATTTTGTGGGCGAAATATGACAGCCAATTTTTTGAGGGATTATTACCTCCGGAAGCAATCCGACAATTGACTAACGACCGGATTCCCACTCACTGCTCGGTAAACAGAGGCGTGCGGAGTAAGGAAACTTGCCTAAGGTTTCGCCCCGCCTAGGAATCGAACCCAGGTCCTCTCGCTTGTGCGATGAGCGCGCTAACCTCTACTGGACCCCATCTTAAAAATATACCCACTTATTCATTCCTGGCTCCAACTCCTCTCTACTCAGTTTGCCTTTCAAGTGAAAGACTTTTAGTAAATACAGTTTGCAAACGAATGAACCACAGGCAGATAACACAAGTTATCATTTGCACACAGAATCCTTCACGGTTCACAGAGACCAGCGAGTGAGGGCGGGTAAGCATTAAAGAATTCTCTTGTGTTCAAAGATATATTTTTGTCTCCCCCCCCCCCCCACCCACCCAGCCCCCTCCCCTCCAGGATTGTCAATAACGCGCTGAAACCCGTGAAGATATAGATCTTGAATTTTAATCAAATTGCATTAAGATTATTTAAGATAACCGATGTGTGACTTCACAAATGCAAATCAATATTTAATAATACACTTTTGCAAAAAAAAACTTAATCCGAAACACTTCATTAATCATTTTGCCTCTGTTTGGCTTGCTGGACTGTGCTGTGCTGTTAACTGTTCGAGGGGGAAACACTAACATACGGTTACCGATGTGAAAATGGGGGACAGCCATCAATTGATGCCACGATACCGGGCTTTTAAAATGCTTCCCTTCCTTCAAATCATCAGTCATTTTAAATTCACTTTACAGTATATTCTGTGGAGCGCTTTGAGACGTCTCGAAGACATGATAAGGCACTGTATCAAATGCAAGGATTATTATTATAAGTATGCAGTGGATGTTTGCCAGACAGTCGTGTCAAACTGTATGGTTTTAGCTGGTTAGACTCCAGCGGTTACCCCCAACGCACTCTTAAGCACGGTGATGGGTTTCCGCACGTGTCAGACACCCAAAGAAAAAGGGGATGGTCGACGTACAGCGATTTCCATCACGGTGTAATGGAAGAAGAACATTAATCATTGACAAAACCATTATACACTTAGCGACGAACTGCAAGGCTGTCTTCAAAACTTACAGCAATTAGTTTGGTGAAATGTGTTTGACAAAGCGCCACAATGAAGAGAGAGAAACACAGAGAGAGAGAGAGAGAGAGAGAGAGATAGATAGATAGATAGATAGATAGATAGATAGATAGATAGATAGATAGATAGATAGATAGATAGATAGATAGATAGATAGATAGATAGATAGATAGATAGATAGATAGATAGATAGATAGAGAGAGAGAGAGAGAGAGAGAGAGAGAAAGGTGTCCTGAAGATCAGATTCTGCACTTTGTATCCACTTACATAGTCAGTGCAAAGTACATGCAAATGAGGTTCAATGAAATATAAACACTATGATTACAGCCACTCTAAAATACTGAACTTCTGAAGCACACAATAATTTTTACCCGAATTTACATCTTCCTTTATTTTCTGCTTCAAAATTCTGCATCGAAGGAGCTGACGAGTGTTCTGGTGTTTCAATTTTAGGTGCGAACTCCAAAGAGATTGACAGAGAGAGAGAGAGAGAGAGAGAGACTATTCCATACGATCTCGCACCATTCACATTGGGAGGACATCCCAAGCGGCTTCACCGGATGCACTGTCAAGTGTAGTGACTGTGGATTTTGTAGGCAAAATGTGGTGGCATTGGCCCCACAAACAGCCAGGAAGTAAATGATCAATTTTTACATGGTACCGCATTCACCTACAAAATCCACAGTCACTACGCTTGATACTAAATCCCATGAAGCGCGGGTGGGGGGTGGGGGGGGGTTCCGTTATTATTATAATAATAATAATAATAATAATAATCCTTGCATTTGATATAACGCTTTTCACGTCGGGAGGACGTCCCAAAGCGCTTCACAGAACACACTGTAAAGTGAATTGACTGTATATTTGTGGGCGAACGCGGCGGCCAATTGCGCACAGCAATGTCCCACAAACAGTCGTGGATTGAAAATGACCAATTTATTATTGTTTTTGGTTTTGGAGGGATTATTATTAGGCTCTGTGTGGAGTAAGGAAACTTGCCCGAGGTTTCGCCCTCTGCCTGGAATTGAACTCAGGTCTCTCGCTTGCAAAGCGAGTGCTCTAACCACTGAGCTACAGGACTCCACATTTTAGCGATGTCGCGTTTCAGTACGGTTTAATGTCCTGTCGTGTAACACGGCCGGGACGGGAGCAGAAGACGGGATGAGCAAGTGGCTAAAATGGTGAGGTTTATTCCCGCCTGCGAGCAGGATTCCGGCCCCTTATTGAGCAGCCGGCCTCTCGCTCTGCAAAGCTGCAGAGCGCTAAAAGCGTGAGTGCATCGTAAAATACACCCATGAATAAATTATCACTCGCGTTCTCTTTTATTTATGGCTAAACACAAGCGAGCCCGGTCTAATATGTGATAATTTGTGTTTGCATTCCAACCGCCTCTAGTATTTCCAACCTTTCCCTCCGCCCCCGCATCCCACAACTAGTCTGTCAGCTGGGACAAGGCTTGGAATTCATGCCTGTGATTCAGTGATGGCAGATCTACGCTACCTTAGTCTGACTCGGGCTGGCTTTTCGCTCCAACCCATAACCCCGTCGGCCCGTTGCCCCTCTCCCGTTTGCCAAGTCTTGCGACGGCTCCTGACCGCTCGCGTCGCGCGATTCGTTTGCTCGTGCGTCGTCCCGGCTCGGTGGTTAGCGCTCTCGCCTCCGATCGAAAACTTGCGCATTCAATGCCACCCCCCCCCCCACACACCCACATTGTGGCTTCGTGTCCAGGCTGACACTCCAGTGCAGTGCGGGGGGGGGGGGGGGGGGGAGTCTCCGCTGCATCATCTTTCGCCCACAAAATACGCGGTGGAGGTGACCATAATTACGGTTGAAAAAGAAGGTTTACAGGCTGGATTTGAAAGAGGCGAGAGAGGGGTGGGGGAGGGGGCAAGGCGGGGGGATTGAGGGAGAGTGTTCCAGAGTTTCGGGGCGTAGCGGCTGAAAGCGCGGCCTCCGACGGTGGGGCGGAGGGTGCGAGGGACGAGCAGGAGGCCGGTGCCAGTCGAGCGGAGGTGCCGGGGAACGAGGGATTGGGGACCGAGGAGGTCAGGGAGGTAGGGAGGAGTCAGGGATTTGAACACATTAAAAAACTATCAGTTGAATCTCCATTGTTGTAAAAAAATAATAATCCTTGCGTTTGATGCAGTTGATTCCACGACACCTTTGGAACACAGAAGAGAGTTTATCTCTCTCTGGTTTCCCTCTCCTGGACAACAATTCCCCCAGGTAAAATTGGTCATTCACTTCATGGCTGTTTTGTGGGACATTTCTGTACGCACGCATGTTATCTGCAAAATGCAATGTCAATGGAATTTGATGCGGATGCTGTGAGAATTGTTATTGTCTGATCATGTTCTCACTGTTATAACTAGGAAAAACGATTACATCTTAGATAATGATGCTTTAAAGGAGGGAGGGAACAAAAAATCTGCTAACCCGGTGCCCTCCTGAGCAGCTCGATAGCTGCACTGAGTGAAATCAACAGCGTTTAAGATTCTATAGAGGCCGCAAACGGTAATGAAGGCCCTTCCTTTATTTAGGAGTCCTGCAGCTCAGTGGTTAGAGCACTCGCTTTGCAAGTGAGAGACCTGAGTTCAATTCCAGGCAGAGGGCGAAACCTCGGGCAAGTTTCCTTACTCCACACAGAGCCTAATAATAATCCCTCCAAAACCAAAAACAATAATAAATTGGTCATTTTCAACCTACGACTGTTTGTGGGACATTGCTGTGCGCAATTGGCTGCCGCGTTCGCCCACAAATATACAGTCAATTCACTTTACAGTGTGTTCTGTGAAGCGCTTTGGGACGTTCTCCCGACGTGAAAAGTGCTATATCAAATGCAAGGATTATTATTATTATTATTATTCTATGATGTTTCATCATTTGCACCATTAACATTGCAGTCTTACGTTGCCACGATCAACACAGCGTACCTTGTAGATGACTGAACCAGCAGTGCTGTGGGTTCGATTCAGTAAACACTTGCACAGAAGAACCAATTAAGAACAGAACTGATACGAAGAAGGTAACGATTTTTCCAAAAAAGGGAGAGAAACACAAAAATTTGCATTGACTACAGTTAAAAAGGTTTAAGCACTCCCTGTTTGTGAAACCAACTCCTCTGAAGTGGGGTTAGCTCTGAACGCAGTGGTGCCAAACTCTACTCAGAGGCACTATTTTGCTCCCCCCATAACCCTCGCCCGCCCAAAATACAGTAGATTCGCTTTACAGTATATTCTGTGAAGAGCTTTGAGACGTCTCAACGATGCTATACGGCCCTACATATCAAATGCAAGGATTGCTGTTGCTATTATTGATGAGATCGAACCACGCTGCGATTGAGCTTTTATTATCTTAACGTTAACTCATTGAGGATTTTCTCTCCCTCCTCCTCGGGTTTGAAAAATTGGTCGCTTACTTCGCGGCTTGTTTGTGGGACGTTGCTGTGTGCAAATTGACTGCCGCGTCTGTCTACAAATACGAACTCGCTAAGCTTTACAGTGATTACCGCGAGGCGCTTTTTATATGTTCTCCTGACCAATTATAATTGGGGGACTGTTGGTCAGGGGCACAGGGAGAAACTCTTCTCTTTTTCAATTAGCATTGCAGGATCTTTAATGTTCGCACGAACAAGTAGCCAGATCGTTAAACCAAATCTATGACTCTGCTCAGGAACTGCGCGCGAACCGTAACTGTAATTGCTTCCCGGTGCTGTTTCGGGTTGGAACACGTTGGGTTGCGAACCTGAGCTTTAATAATTCAACGAGCCGACAGAAATAGATAATAATAATAATAATCCTTGCATTTGATATAGCGCTTTTCACGTCGGGAGGACGTCCCAAAGCGCTTCACAGAACACACTGTAAAGTGAATTGACTGTATATTTGTGGGCGAACACGGCAGCCAATTGCGCACAGCAATGTCCCACAAACAGTCGTAGATTGAAAATGACCAATTTATTATTGTTTTTGTTTTTTGGAGGAATTATTATTAGGCTCTGTGTGGAGTAAGGAAACTTGCCCAAGGTTTCGCCCTCTGCCTGGAATTGAACTCAGGTCTCTCGCTTGCAAATGCTTTCATTGGTGTGAAAAACTCAATCGTCAGCGCACGAAACAAAGCATCATCTTATGAATGGATTTTTTTTCTTCCCTCTGGGTGGGTGGGTGCGAGGAACGATTCCCATCATCTCAAAGAACAGCAAGTTGTTGTTGTTTTGTTGTTGTTTATTTGTGGTTGTTTTGTTGTTGACAAGCTCATCTGGGTACAGGAATTCTCACGAAGCTAATTGACCCACAAACGGAATTTTTTTTGAGGGGATTATTACCCTCGGAAAGCGATCCACCAATCTACTAACAGATAACTTACTGCCAGATAAATAGGAAACTTGCCTAAGGTTTCGCCCTGCCCGGGAACCGAACCCGGGTCCTCTCGCTTTCGAGGCGAGCGCTCTAACCACTACGCTACTAGACTCCACACTTATTGCCGAAAAAGGGGGGAGGGGGGGGGCATCAAATAACCAAGCTCTATTGTGGCCTGAAAGGTTCGGGGAAAGTTGCGAGCAACTAATTAACCGATAACCAAATTAGGTAGTGGCAGTTCAGTCTTATTTTTCATCCGGGGAGAGATATCATGGAAAGTGAGCGAGGAAGAAAGATCGGGGGACAGGGGAATGGATGGAAAATATCCGCAGTAATTAAAGGAGGGGGGCAATGGATTTCTGCTTCAATAAACCAAGGATACAGAATAAAGCCCTCAGCTTATCAAAGCAAAAAGGCTTCCATTGGTTTTTTATTGAGTAATTATGCCTCCTGTAGGAATTGCACAGAAATCTGCCTCACGCAGCCAACAATGGAACACCAATGCGTCAATCTTACAGTGAAATAAATTCACATCAAGTAAAACTGGGTAAGCGGCAAATCCCCTTGGAATAAGAACATAAGGATTTGCTCGGCGAAAGTAGACCGAGGTCCATCTAGTTGGCCTTCTACAATCCTGGCAGTCATATACACATGTCGTGGCACAAACTATACACTGTATCCTCGATATTATTTCCTAATCCACGACTGTTTACGGACACTGCTGTGCACAATCGGCTGCCGTATTTCTCCCACGAAATACATGGTCAACCAGCATCAACACCCCACCACGACAGCAATTAAAGACCACACCACTTATGTTTACATGGCGTCCTTCACACTGGGAAGTGTCTCGGAGCACTGGGCGTAAAGCGGGAGATGATGAACATTCTAGCAGTGTTTGTTTATTGATACGCGTCAACATTTTGGGGAGGAAGGAGGGGGTGTGGGGGGGTCGGAGAGCAAGCAAAACCCTGTTAAAGAACGTACGTTTCGCCCGCAAAACATACTGTATAGTCTGTGAAGGGCTTTGAGACGTGATAAAGCGCTATATCAAATGCAAGGATTATTATTATTACATTTAATTCCTGCTTGGCATCCCCCTTGGCTCTTGCCCCTCATTCTTTGCTTATTATCGCTTTAATTCCTCAGCAACACCGGCCGAGCTATCTTACCTCACACTGTCTTGAACAACTAATTAAAATCATAATTAAAGCTGATCTTGTCATTAACTTGCACCTGCTTTGCTTTTTCTCTCCCCCCCCCCCCCAACCTCCCCATTCCTCACAAACAAACACTGAATTATATCCACCAGCACCAGCGAGGAGTGTTTTGAAGTGGGATCTGGCTCCTAATTAATTTTTTTTCCCCCTTGGTATCCATATTTCACGTTGAATGGAAAGAGCCGTTGTCACCACTGGAAAACAAGTAATTATCAGACACTGGAAATAATGAACTGAACTACATTGTTCTTCATCAAGAGAAGGGAATTTCTCTCCAGGTGTCCCTGGCCAACAATTCCACCCTCCGCCATCCCTCCTCCTCCCGCTCCCCCCCTCCGGGTAAAATTGGTCATTCATCTCTTGGCTGTTTGCTGTGTGCAAATTAACTGCCGTGTTTGCCCGCAAAACACATAGTCGTTCAACTTTGAATCCCGGGAAGTTCTCGGAGACAGTCTCCGAAATTAGAATTTGCAAAAGATCTTTATCAACAAACTCGGTCTTTTGTTTTTATGCGTAAAACATACTTTTCCCTCGAACGCTTACAAGAAAGAAAGCAAAAAATGTCCCATGTGCTCCGCAACTTTGGCACAAAGGGGAAATGATGAATTAAAATAATGATAATCGTCCTTGCATTTGATGTAGCGCCTTTTCAAGTGGTTGGGTCATCTCAAAGCGCTTCACAGGACACACTGTAAAGTGAATTGACTGCATATTTTGTAAGCAAAACTAAGCAGCCAATTGCGCACAGCAGTTTCTCACAAACAGTCGTGGATTGAGAAACCAATTTATTGTAATTATTATTACTTTTTAAAGGGATTACTGATCCCGGAAAATGCTATCGATCGACGAACAACCGGGTTCCTGCTCACTGCTAGGTAAACCGAGGCGTGTCGAGTAAGAAAATTTGCCAAAAGTCCTCTCGCTTGACTTGTCCTCTCGCAGTGCTCTAACCAATACACCACAGGACACCACAACACACTTGTACGCAACAAGAGAACGGATGGTGCAAAGGAATTATTACAAGGGTCCCGCTGAAAGAGTCACAAATCGGGAGAGACAGAGCAGGGGATAAATGATGAGGGAAGCAATGGACAGACTGCTTCAAATTTGCTCACTACCTCCGACAAGACACTGATATGATTGTTTCTCCTTTTGTGATGCTTGTAAGAATTACGTTGAAGGTGTCTTCACCTGAAAGAGAGAAGTTATGCATTTTTACTGATGGGGCGTTCATTGGCCCTGACCGTAATATTGAGTAAACTCATCTGCTAATGCCTCAAGTCAACAGCATCGTGTGCCGTTGGAAGAAAACTAGTTGACATATGGTGCAACGCGCAAGCAAGCTGCTGAAGGATAAGGCAGATTTACCACCTGAGCGGCTTCCTTGATTGATGGTGAAAAAAAATGGAGGAATGCGCAGAATTGGAAGAGCACTCCTCCTCGGGATGGCAGACCATCGAAAGTTCCTCGTTGTCTGTGCTCAACAAGGCACTGGAAAGTGGAAACATCTGGTTAGTGATGGCATTCTCTCATGGCATCGTAGAATTTTACAGCGCAGAAGGAGGCCATTCTGCTCATTTGCCTGTGCTGGGTCTTTGAGAGAGCTCTCCGAATAGTCCCGCTCCCCCGATCTTACCCCACTCACTACCACTGCAAATGTAAGTGTTTCCATTTCAAATACCCACCCAATAACTTTTGAAAGCTACTGCTTCCACCAGGCAGTGCATTCCAAATCGTAAAAAAAAATAATTCTCGCCGTGATAATAAATCCTTCCGACCACAACGCACTTCACCATTCCGCTCCATTTCTCTCTCCCTTTTCCCCCCCATGTCCTGTGATGGATAACTGACCGCTCATGAACGGCTTTCCATGATGTACAGATCAAAACAGCATGGGGCTTTGGGGGTAAACCTTCTGATAATAATAATCCTTGCATTTGATACAGCGCCTTATCACGTCGTTGAAACGTCTCAAAGCGCTTCACAGGATATATCTGTGACTGTTCTACGGCTTCGGACATCCTCCCGACTTGAAAAGCACCGTACAAAGTTGTTTGTGTTGTAAAGTGAATTGACTGTGTGTTTCGTGGGCAAAACGCAGCAGCTAATTTGATGTCTCATCGACCAACAATTCCGCGCAGAAAGCTTTGCGCTCGACGCATTCATTGGATGCTTACGGTTAACATCTTGACATTTTTCGAGAACACCTTGTTTTATCCACACACAATACCAATTTTTACTGCAATTGTACTCCGGCCAGTTGGCTCCAGACGAAATCCAGTGCACTTTAATGGAATCAACCTGAGCTCCAAGTAACACAGTGTTCTTCCAAACATTCGTGTCTCAAACCTTGGTTCACTTTTGCCGTGAATCACTTTTAAAGGCAACTGTTTTCCACTGAACTCTCGCAAGAGTTTGTCGCTCGTCAGGTGATGTTGTCCATCCCTGAGGTCCCTCTGCCTCACCTCCTTCCCCATCTAACTCGAGCTGAAGGAGGCTTGAACCTGTCACCCCCTCCTCTATCACCACCACCATATCTCCATGAAGTCCACCACCTGCTCCCTGGACCCCATTCCCCTCTTCTTACCCAGATCCACCTCCTTGCCCCACTACTCGCCGACATCATCAACCTCTTCCTGTCATCTAGTGGAGTCCTGTAGCTCAGTGGTTAGAGCACTCGCCCGCAAGCGAAACTCCTGGGTTTAATTCCAGGCAGAGGGCGAAACCTTGGGCAAGTTTCCTTACTGCACACGCCTGATAATAATCCCTCCAAAACAAAACAATAATAAATTAGTCATTTTCAATCCACGACTGTTTGTGGGACGCTGCTGAGCGCAATTAGCTGCTGCGTTTCGCCCACAAATATACGGTCAATTCACTTTGCAGTCTATTCCGTGAAGCGCTTTGAGATGTCGAGAAGACGTGAAACGTTATAGCACAAGGATTATATTATTATTATCTGATACTGTTCCTTCCCCCTTCAAAACAGCCACTATCACCACCACCTTGAAGAAACCTTCCCTTGACCCAACACAGCTATCCAGAACTGGCCCATCTCCAACTTGCCTTTTCTGTCCAAGGTCCTTGAGAGAGCCGTCGCCTCCCAACTTCACTCTTTCGTCTCCTCCCACTCCACTCCCTCCATGAGCCCCGCCAATCGGGTTTCCGTGCTGCCCACAGAAGGTAAACTGCTCTGGTCAACGTCACAAATAACATCCTGACCATTTATGACCAGAGCTCCCTTCAACTCCTCGATCTCTCCGCCGCTTTTGACACTGTGGATCATTCAATCCGCCTTTCCTCCCACCTCAACCTCCAAGGTCCTCTCCTTGACTGGTTCAGGTCCTACCTATCACAACGCCTCCACTTCATCTCAGCAAACGGCTTCTCCTTCAGCCCCCGCACCGTCTCGTGTGTTCTGTCCTTGGTCCCCTCCTCTTCACCCTCTACATGCTCCCCTTTGGTGATATCATCCGCAGACATGGGGTAAATTTCCACATGTATGTGGATGACACCCAACTCTGTCTCTCTGCCTCCACCGCGAACTCCAAGACAACTGGTGTTCAGACCAACTGCCTGTCTGACATCAAGTCCTGGACTTGATGTCTCCAACTCAACGTCAGCAAGATCGAGGCCCTCCTGATTGGCTCGCGCCAGCATCTCCGCACCTCAGGCGTTGGCAGCGTCAGCCTCCACGGCTGCACACTCAACCTCACTGAGCCGGTCAGGAACCCGGGTATCTTGTTTGACCCTCTTGTTTGATCCTTTCTCCCCCACATCCACACCATGACCAGCACTGCCTACCACCACCTCCGCAACATTGCCAGACTCCACCACTGCCTCACCCCTCAGGCTGCCCAAAGCCTCACCCACGCATTCATCACATCAAGGCTCGATTATGGAAATTCCTTCCTCATTGGCCTTCCCAACTCTTCCCTTCACAAGCTGCAGATCATCCAAAAACTTGTATGCTCTCGCGCACCAGGCTCTGTGACGCCATCACCTCCACCCTCGCCCAACTCCACTGGCTCCCCATCCCTCAGAGGATCGAGTTCAAGATCCTCGTCCTCACCTTCAAGGCCCTCCATGGCCTCGCCCCCTCCTACCTCTCTGACCTGCTGACTCCCTACCAGCCTGCCCGCTTTTCCGTTCAGCGGGCTCCGGCCTGCTCCATGTCTCCCACCCGACCCACCCTACCATCGGTGGCCGGGCTCTCAGCCTCTCTGCCCCCACACTCTGGAACTCCATCCTACGGTCCCTTCGCCTCGCCTCCTCCCTTACCTCCTTCAAGGCCGGTCTCAAAACCCTCCTCTTCGATCGTGCCTCCAGTCGCCCTCTCACCTCTCTACCTTCCCCTCACCCCTGCCCCACCCCTCCCCAATGCTCGGGTCCTGATCCCTGACTGTCCAGCGCCTTGGGATGTCCTCTCGACATGAAAGGCGCTCTATAGATGTAATTTTCTTGTTGTTGTTGCTGTAAGCCGGGAGTAAGCAGTCGTAAAGAGGAATCCCTTCACGGCACAGCTTCTTTATTGAGTACAGTGTTCACAGCAACCAGAGTCAATCAGTGTCACCTTAAATCCTGCCCGAGACACCTCACGGGGCATATTAAAAGCAAATTCACAGGTTTATTTTGTCAGCGACATAGAGGTTGTGCAAACACTCAAATGTCATAGCCTAAGGACCGGATTAAATGTTTCGGAGTAACCGGAGCGAAATAGCAGCGACGTTTTTGCCTGGAGAAAACACATTTCGAAAATAGGAATAATTCTGAGGGCTCTTTGGTGTCGTATATGGATATCTTTGCCCCCAGTTTTTCAGAAAAGCGCGTCAAATTCGCTTAAGGTTCTCACAGCGAGGCGTTAGCGCGGGTTAATCATAGTGCGTCGTCTGGTGCGATACAGTTGGACAGTCGGTGTTGCCTGATGCAAAACTGGGGTTCATTTTGTCAATGGGAAGCGATTCCAATATTCCTAAATATCTCTCCGTTGCAAATTTGCCATCAGGGCCTTTTCAAGGCCGACAAACAAAGATGGCAATTTTTTTTTCCTTTGAGCTCTCCAACAATAAATGCTCGCGATTTTTTTTTTAACTTACTTTTCCTTCCTTTAATGAAGATGGCGAGGCTGACACTGGCAGATGGTTCAACAGCGCATTGCTGCATTCTCCTCGGAGGGATGTGCCCTGCTTGCCTAAATCCTTACCGGAGAGTATTGGGTTACAGGTTGGCAAGAGTCACACCTTAGGGGTTGCCCCCAGTGTGTATATTGCCCAGGTGGGCGCAGCTAAGCGGTCTTAGATCCGTGACCTCCTGGCCTTGCTTAAAGCTACCCCTGGTGGTGGCTTATCCCACTCAGCCTTGGGGGCATTGGGTGTCGATGATCCATCCACTTCTACCTGAAGCCATACAGTGCTGACACATTGCACTTGACTCACAATAAACTCCTCCGTACCCCCATCACAGCAGTTCTAGCTAAGCTCCTGTGACTCACTGAGTGGATCGACTGCAAGATCCTCACGCTTATTTTCAAATCCCCTCCTGCCCTGGCACCTCACTACCTCTCCAACCTGCTTACTTCCCAATCCACTGCCCACTGCCTCCTCTCGACCGGTCCCAGCCTCCTGCATGTCCCTCGTTGCCCTCTGTTCCACCATCGGTGGCCGGACTTTCAGCCACTACGCCCTGAAACTTTGGAACACTCTTTCTCTATCCCTCCACCTTGCCGCTTCCTTCCCCATCTTCAGGTCGTGCTTGAGACCTTCCTCTGGCCCGACGTCAAGCGCTCTGGGACGCTACACTGCATGAGGAGCGCTGCGTAAATGCAAATTGTTGTGGTTGAATGTTCCAAAATGGACCCTGAACTCCACCTATACAACACAAAGGACTTGGCTTCTCTCTGAGAGGCTCGTTCCTGGCTCTCCGCCCACTGGAAATGAAGAGCGGAGGAGAAATGAGGAGAAAAGTCAACCTCTGTAACAAGCGGATCAAAATCTCCAACACGGAATTCTGGTGGGTAACTGAACGTAATGATCCCATTAGGAAGTGAGCACCGGGCTTGTGGGTTATGGCAGCTTTAATTTACCTCCGCCATATCACTCACGGGGGAAGCTGAAACACTATTGATGTAGAACACCACTGTCAAGGTGATAAAATGTGTAATTTAAAAAAAAACTATATTCAATTAACTGTACTTTACCGCGTAAAAAATGATCAAGTGGCGTAATGGGCGAAGACAGAAAATGATGAAGTGGGTTTCATTTCTATTGGCTTCAGTCAATTATGCTCGGATGGACATCTGATGAACGATTCTTTTTTGTGGAAAGGGCAGCCCTAATTAAAATCCTGGATGAGCTGTGGGAATGACTTATTGTTACGGTCAGGTTTTTTGGTAGCTTGTAAATTGCAGGGAATCTGTGGGCCCATGGGTTGGTTTGGAAAACACTCAGGTCCAGATTGGTGGCTCCGCTTGTGATGTGATGGACGTGGAGTCCAGTGATTCGCGCCCTCGCCTCACAGGACCTGGGTTTGATTCCTGGATGGGGCGAAACTTTAGGCAGGTTTCCTTACTCCACGCCCTTCTGTTTACTGAGCAGTAAGTAGGTTTAATCTGGTTGCCGTCTCTCCAAACAAATAGCAATAATTTGGTCACTTCAATCCCCGACTCCTTGTGGGGACACTGCTGTGCGCAATTGGCTGCCGCGTTTCGCCCGCAAAATGCCCCCAGTCAATTCCTTTTACAATATATTCTGTGAAGCGCTTTGAGGCGTCTCAACGATGTGATAAGGTTCTGTATCAAATTGCAAGGATTATGATTATTAATAATATAATAGTAGCGCTTGACAGTGAGTCGGGGGAAAGGTGACCCTGGGCACGGTCGAAGAGGAAGGTCTTTGGGCACGAGCTGAGGATGGGGAAGGCGGAGGGATTGAGGGCGAGTGGTCCAGAGTTTCGGGGCGTAGCGTCTGAAAGCGCGGCCGAGGATGGTGGAACGGAGGGCACCGAGGAAACCGCGAGCAGAGGTGACGGGCAGGGGATTGGGGGAGAAAGCAGTCAGGAGAGGCAAATGTAAACGGGGAATCATCTTCGGGGAATCCAGGACTGTTGCAATGAAGAATGAATTTACCAGATGGAAACAGTCACTCGTCCTTTGGTATGAAGTATGACACTGCACAGCACATTCAGAACTAGTTTGCTGTGAATTATTCATCATCCCAGGCTTGTTCCTGCAGCTTTTCAGCTCGGTGTGGTTCCAACCTGATACCTGTGCTTTCATGTGAGCTCTCAAACGACAACAAAAAAAAACCATACGCACGCATGGCAGCTGGTAACTCCGTCTCAATATAGAGTTTAATCACATTGGTGCTGTGCTCAGCTCCCCACTTCTGCTCAAGTACAGAAATAAGCGGCTTCTGAAAAACGAGCGCTAATAAAAAAATAAAATGACTGCGGCATTTAGGCCACAGGATATCCAGTCAATCCGCTGCACGGTAGGTTCTGTGAAGGGCTTTGGGACGCCTCGAAGGCGCGATAGGGCGCTATATCAAATGCAAGGATTATTATTAAATAATAATCACCATCATAATAATTCTTGCATTCGATGTTACGCCTTACAATGTCATTGAAATTCCTCCGTTGGAATTCCAGTGCGTTGGCTGACAATTCTCTCCCCCCCCCCCCCACCCCCCCAACAACCGAATAAAATTGATCACTCACTTACTTTGTGGTCCATGTGTCGGTGGGAGTCAGGGAATTCTCAGCGCGGTGATGGGTTTCCACGTGTGTCAGACACCCGACTGACCACAAAGCAACTCTCCTTCCTCCTTCCTCCTGCCCGCTCCCTCCTCCGCTCAGCGGGCATCAGCCAGCTCCACGTCCCCTCGCCCTGCCCGCTCCACCGTGGGTGGTCGGGCCTTCAACTTAACCAACCCCCCCCCCCACCACCCCCTAAAATTGCCCCATTCGTCTACAAAATGCACAGTCACTGCACTTTACAGTGAAGAGCTTTGTGGCGTCGGTCTGACGGGAAAAGCGCTGCATCAATGCAAAAGGACTATTATTGCGATTCATCTGAATGAGAGCGAGACGATTCGGAAACTGATTCAAGGTGAAACGGTCCCGAGGGTTAAGCAAAAAAAAACGACGGTGGGCCAGGCTCGCTGGGGGGAGTGGGCCTGCCTCCTCGACTCCGAGTTTTGGCTTTGCGGATTGGGAACGCCGCGCTGGTCTCTAATGGTGATGTGTGGCTCGATGCCACTCACAGTCATTAAAAAGGACCAGAAAAATTGATGGTTAAATAATGAATACTGCTGATGATTGATACGGCATTTCATCATCATAACGACGATCCTTGCCTTTGATGTGGCGCATTTCTCATCGCTAGGACGCCTCAAAGTGCTTCGCGGGATTTACCATCGAGTGTAGTGACCGTGTGTTCTTGCCGGCGGTGGAGTGAATGACCTTCGCCGATGTTCGCCAATCAACTAACAATGCGTTTTGCCCACAGTCGCTACACTTTACAGTATCTCCTGTGAATTGTTCTGAGACATCGCCACGATGTGCGCAATTGGCTGCCGCGTTTCACCCGCAAAATACAAGGTCGCTCCAGTTTGCAGTATATCCTGCAAAGCACTTTGAGATGTCTGAACGACGTAATAAGGCGCTGTATCAGATGCAATGATTATTATTACTACTATACTGACGAGCGCACGAGGAGGCTTCCTGTTCTTATTTGCAGTAACGTCTCGAGTCAGTTTCTGCACCACAGTCAAACCGACTGAGACAAGATTAAATGCAAAAAGTGTGACTCCTCACCAGAAATCACAGCGCCTGTGTTCGTTCAGTCATTTCTTTTTAAGACAATCAAGGCGCAGCAATGATCGGATCGGTTTGCTTGCTGCTCGTGGGTTGAAAAGAACACAATTAGCTTGCGTTGAAGGTGTATTTGCTCACACAGTAATTAAAAAATAATTGGACTGTAATGTGCACAGAGGAGGAACATGCTTTCCGTAACTTCCATTAAACTTACCTGCTGAGGAGACAACTCTCAAACTCTCCTGGATTGAACATGAGCTCCTGCTTAATCTCCACTCCTTTACTCGGTTGGTTCCGGCCTCCTGCTTTGTCCCTCGACCCCTCTGCTCCACCATCCTCCGTCCATGCCATGAAAGGCCTACTACTTTACAAATGTAACTTTGCATTGTGTTGGATAACGTTTACGGGTTATGGAGGGAGCGGGTGGGCCAGGTGAAACGGAGGGGGCCGGATGTGGCCCGTGGGCCGCCAGTTGGTACACCTGATGATACGAGCTCAACGTCACGACTTTTTGACTCATTGCCACCAAGTAAGCCTGGCTGACACCTTCAATCGAAAGCACGGTGCGAATAAAGCTTTGATTAGCTCACTTGTGATTAAGGGCTGACAGAGAATTGATTGACACGAGGCGCTCCTCGAAAGGGCTGTTAGCAAGAAAAAATAAGAGTAGGTTAATTTTCACAGAGGGTTTTGCCAGACAATGGAGGATTGTGAGCCGAGCGCCATTGTTGTGTCAAGGCTAGAAAGTTGTTAAGATGTGCTTCTCTTTATTGCTCCACGGTGTAATTAACGGCAGACAAAAAAAAAAATAACACACACACTACGCTGTCAAAACAACCAGTCTGGAAACCCAGAGAACTAAGACAAAGTGTATTAGACTCATCCGTATCTCTATTGTTCTCCCTGACAACGCGGTGATATGATCCTGTGAGACCAAAACAATATATAGTCAGGCCTTTTTGGTGTCAGCCTGGCTCAGTCGGTAGCACTCCCGTCTCCGAGTCAAAGATTGTGGTTTAAGTCCCACGTTGGGGGCTCTGAACTCGCTGTCTAGGTCAGGGTGGTCCAACTGGCGGCCCACGGGCCGCATCTGGCCCCCTACCTCCGATTCATTTGGCTCCCTCCCATAACCTGTAAATCTTACAGTATATCTTGCGAAGCGCTTTGAGGCATCCTCCCACCCTGCAAGGCGCTGTATCGAATGCAAAGATTATTACATTGTAATGAATAATTATTGCTATTATTATTATTAACAATAAAAGGAAAAACGGTTACACCGAGCGCAAGACATTCCGGTTGTCCCAATTCCCATTTGTTTTCTGTCTCTGCTGAGCTTTCTCCTTTGAATCTTTCCCCTCTCGCCCTCAGCCCACCTCCAGCTCCGCTGATGAACCTCCATTGGTTGCGTAAACGCACATTGTCTTGCATTTGTCTGCGTTAAATTCCATCTGGAACGCCTCACTCTGTGTGTTGACTTACCCCCGATCCTCTTCACTTGCTATTTATCACAGTGTCTGCCTGCTCGCACAGTCGCACAGTTTGTTGCGAGACGTCAGACACGTTTTATAATCTTTCAAGATGAGTTCTCCAAATCTGCCCCCCCCCCCACCCCCCCCCGCTAAAACACACAGTCACTACACTTTACAGAAAAATCCTGCGAAGGGCTTTGGGATGTGAAAGACGCTATATAAGTGACGTGACATGAGCGATACAAATATCATTTATTGTGGTTGAGATGTCCTCCCGATGTGAAATGCGCTACACCAAACGCAAGGGTTTTTAATCATTATTTTTAATTATTCTTAGCCTTAATAAGACTGAAAGCTCCACATACGCTGGCTGCCTACCTGGGGTGAGTACCCTTATTTTTGTTGCTAAACAAGTTTTCAATCCAAGCATTATAACTTGTTTGCCATTAATCCATGGCAAGTTGTGTGTGTAGCGGTGACGGGGCTGAACCGAGCTTTGAGACTGATAAATAAAATGGATTAACTCTATGTTCTGCCTTTAATCCTTCTGTGAACTGACTTGGAGCTAGATTTGATGACAGCAGAGTGCATGTCAGGCAAGGATTATCCTCTGGAGTCTAGACACAGCCTCCTGATCACCACAGGAGGTATAAATAGACAAACAACATGGAAAGTGAGCGTAAAGATAACACGTGCACACAGTGGGGATGGAAATATACCTTAGAAAAGGTCTCCATGTTCCTCCATACAGACTGGATCAACTGGGATGTTTGAATGGAGCAAGGGGAAGAGAAAATAATACGATTAATCCTACACTTTAACCTGTGAAAAGCTTTGAAACGTCCACCTGGAATCAAACGCAAGGATTTATTAATTTATTAATCCTTGCGTTGGACATCAGGTGGACCTTTCAAAGCTTTTCACAGGTTATGCTGTAAATTGTGTGTTTTGTGAGCAAACAGGGCAACCACTGCAAACAGCCAGGGAGTGAGCGGCCAGTTTTATTTGGGTGGGGTGGGGTGGGGGGGGTGGGGGAGGACTGTTAGCCAGGGCACGGAGACTCCTTTCTCTTTTCAAACAGCGGCTGTGGGATCTTCTTCAACCTCGGCCTGAACAGGCACAGATGGGACCTCGGTTTAACATCTCACCCGAAGTTTATATCGCAACTGATTAGTTGACTGTTTCCACGCAGGTTGACTCGTTGCAAATGCTGCTCAAACACGTCAGCAACCTGATCCTATCAGGAACCTGCTCAGCGATGCTGAACCTTTTCCAGTGTTGTATTAATGTCTTGTTTGTTTTGGGGGTGGGGGGGGGGGGGTGACTACCAGCTGACAACAACAACAACAAATGATACTTACATGGCGCCTTTCACGTCGGGAGGACGTCCCAATGCGCTTGCACAGTGAAGCGTTTGCACCTGAGCTGCGGGGTTGGAATCTAGAGGGGTGGAGGGCAGAGAGGGCGGGATGATGACCGAAGGCGTGGGCACCGAAGAAGGTCTTGAGACGGGCCCTGAAGTGGGGGGGGCGGGGGGGCGAGGGAGGGAGCGAGGCCCAGAGGTGGGAACGGAAAGGCTGGGCTGCAGCTGCCAATGGTAGGGCTGGCGGGCGGGTGGCGGGGGAGGGGGGGGGCATGGAAGTGGTCAGTGCCCGCTGAGCGGACAGGTTGGTATCATTCACTCTTCGGAACGAAACCCATTGAGTCCGTTCAGGGAATTCCTCCTGGTGACCGAGGCTGGGCCTGTGGGTTTGGGATTTTAGTCACATTTGACCAGTCATTCTGTGGGTGAAATGCACATAAAACAGGGTTTTAACGAGCTATTGAAACCACAGACTTCCACCTCATTAAATGGGCTGAGCAACGGGCTATTTAAGAAGGGAACTAGAGACAACCCAGTCTCACCCCGGCCATTTTGGCATCGATTGCCGGGGGTGGCGGGGGGGAGCGCGAAGATGTTCAAACGATAATCTTTCGCATTCAAGTGTCTCTTGAGACAAGAGAGTTTCTCCTGATGTCTTGGCCCAACAGTCCCCCAAATAAAATTGGCCAAACTATCCCCCGTGCCCCCCCACGTCAAGATGAAAACGTGTCAGCTGAACAAAACAACGGTGGGTAATCAACAGGAAATAGTGTGTGTGGGGGGGTGGGGGCGCGGAGGGGAAATTACACTTTGGGTGTTCCAGTGGGAAAATAAAATGGCATGGAGGGACCTCTTATGGTCTGTTGAGACTGTGGGAATCAGACACATTGCTTGGTTTCCACAGTGATAAGGTGCTTTCTCGAGTGTGCGAAGCTTATCAAGGCTATGAGGTGTAGTGACCGCGCTTTGGAGGCGAGCACGGCAGCCGATCAAATGCCGCTTAACAGTGAAATGCTTTGAAGTCGTCTCAACGAGGTGATAAGGCGCTATATCAGGATGCAAGGATTTACCAGTGTCCTCACCCGCTGAGGCAACCTGCCCCACACTCTCTCACCTCCTAGACATACAGTGGAGTGACCGTGCCATTAGCTGTTGCTGATTTTCATGTTATGTTTTACAGCAAGTTTTACACTGACTTTATTTAGTATTCAGTTTTCGTAAAGGCTGATTTCAGCGGAGCAAGTTAGATGTATATTAATGCAGTTAATCATTGACTGCAAGGCTCCTGAGACACAGTAACCAGTTAGAAAATATTGCAAACCGGGAAAAGCTTCGGTAATTACTGATAAATGTTTTAACATTACCTTGAAATCCTCATCGAGTGCCAGCTGTTTCCACGCACATTATTTACAGATACGCCGGCAGATACGGATAATTATTGACTGAAAGAGAGCGAGCGAGAGAGAGAGAGTGGGGGGGGGTGGGGGGTGGTAAAGAGAGTGAAAGTGAACGGAGCGCTTTGAGGAAACGAGAGATAAATTCAATGTTGAATTGATTACATTTATTTTATGATTACAATGTGGACACTCATTTTTATGGGGTTTCTGGAAACGCTGAATAAAGCCCTTTCAATGTGCAGTTTGTTGTTCCTTGGTCTCCCCCCACCCCACCCCCCACCCCAACCACCCTCTCCCCAAATGCACACAGCACCCATGGGGAGACATTACTGCCGTGAAATAATAAAACGATCCTTGTATTGGGTACAGAGCATTTTACGCTGGAAGGGTGTCTCCGAAAAAACTTTGGAACGCTGTCCCTTAATCCCTCGGCCTCGTCAAGCGCTCTGGGAGTGTAGTGACTGTGTATTTTGTACCTAAGCGAACACGCCAGCCAATTTGCTGCCGGGAGACTTCATGGCTTGCTTGCGGGATGTGGCAATGTTGTGACTGTGTGTATTTTGTGGGCAAACACGCAGCCAATTTGGGCAAAGCGATGTCCTGCAAACAGCCAGTGCCGTCAATACCAACTGAGCCGTCTTATTATTATTATTATTTTTTATTGTTATAAATTTTCTATGAATCTGTAACGGGGTTCCCAGCCTTGACTCTCTCGGTGATTTGAGGCGGAGGGGATGAAAAGGGAGTGAAACAAAGGTAAAAAGCTAGGATCCCAAAGGAAAAAAAGTTGCGCTCACAAAATATACAGTCAATCCACTTTACAATACATTCTGTGAAGCGCTTTGAGACGTCTCAACGATGCGATAAGTCTCTAAATCTAATGTGAGGATTACAGGATTATTATTAATTAACAGCGTGGCTGAGGGGAAGGGTGAAATTCAGCTTTGTTTTTAAATAGCGTGCTTGTTTGAAATGCTTCCTTGCTGCTCTCTACATCTCATTAGTCAGCTAATAATGACAATTGTGGAGGGATTTCCTGTTATATTTGAGCCTTTTCATATTTTAATTACTTTTTAATATTAAAGGTTCCGACTGGAGAATGAAAGTCCCTGGTGTGTTCCTGCATGAGACGTGTGCCTGTGGCTAATGAAGAAACGCTGTTCATAACATAATCAAGGACTCGCTTTAACGAACTTCTTCCCACATCAGGAACCCATGAAAGCTGCCTGAACACACGCACGGCTTGCTTTCGGATCGGATGCTTTCGTTGGCCAAAGGGACAATGGTAGAAAGAGCCAAATAGCAATGGATTTACGCCACGAATCGAGGAATATTCGATCGAGATACATTTAGGTTGTTGGACCACCAAGCACCACAGTCGTGGAGTGAGCGGCCAGTTTTATTTCGAGGGGATTGTCGGACAGGCCGCCAGGAGAGAGAAAGGTCCCTTCTCTTTTCGATTAGCGCCGCGGGATCTTTAACGTCGACCTGAACAGGCAGACGGGGCCTTGGTTTAACGTCTCATCCGAAGGACGGCACCTCCGACAATGGAGCGCCCACACCCCGGCCCTGCGCTGGAACCTCAGCCTGGACTAATACAATAATAGCATTTCTTGTGTTTGAATATTATTATTATATTAGTCTTAGCTGACGTGATAGCTAAGGTTTGAGGTGTCTCCAAGTGCATCACAGATGTGAATTGACTGTATATTTTGTGGGCGAAAGCTATGGGTTGAATATCCCGACGTGCGGCTGGAACCCATAACCTTCTGACCTGTAGGAAGGGCTCTCCAGTGCGGTCGTGAGGGGGATACTGCGTTAGGTTTGACTCTCGATAATTATTTCAGAGATTAACCTGAAAACTCAGAGGGGCATCTCGGTTTGAGCTGCTTCAGTCGGCAGCCGGGCTTTGCGTTGACACCGGGGAGTTTGGGCTCTCAAGAGCGCAGAGCACGTGACTCGCCAAGAAGATGTCAATCTTGTCGCAGGCCCAGAGTCGGCCGTGGCTGGGGTCGATGCCTCTCACGAGCTGGGAGTTCGGCCCCGCTTGGCAACCAGTCAGCGACGGGATGAACGAGCTCCGAGAGGCTTCGCCAAGTAATCTCACGTCACCAAACAGAAGACCCGAAAATAGGCCCATCGCCCTGCCCCCGTCGCCGTGAAAGCAAGCGCTGTTATTGGGAGCAGCCGGCAGTCATAGAGATTGACGAAGCTGGCGCAGCGCGGCTGTTCAGAGACAGAATGGCTGGTGGAATTGGGAGGGGATGGGGTTTGAGTGTGTCGCTGAGCGTGTTGGCACAACTCAGGACAACCTTCTGCACCCAGCTTAAGGCCGATTCCCCCCCAACCCCCCACCACTTTCTTCCAGACACCAACAGTGTCATTGTGACTTAAGCGTCACCTAATGCCCCACAAACTTTCTGCAGGCGTCTGGCTTCCTTCCAGGACAGCATCGTAAAGGGACCGGAATAAACTCCGGTGGAAAAATAATATCAAGGGCTGTGGGGGCAGATAGAGCAGGGGGTTGAGAGCAACAGTCCTAGTGGGTGAGCGAGCATTAGTCATAATCAGAAAGGGAAGAGTAATGGGACCACAGATTATAGAATAATAGACTAGTACAGCACAGAATAATAATAATACTTTCATTTGATGAAGCGCTTTTCACGTCTTCTCGACGTCTCAAAGTGCTCCACAGAATATACTGTAAAGTGAATTGACTGTATGTTTTGTGGGCGAAACGCGGCAGCCAATTGCGCACAGCAGCGTCCCACAGACAGTCGTGGATTGAAAATGACCAATTTATTGTTGTTTCGTTTTGGAGGGATTATTATCAGGCGTGTGGAGTAAGGAAACTTGCCCAAGGTTTCGCCCTGACTGGAACTGAACCCAGGTGTCTCGCTTGCAAGGCATTTATTACAATTCCCCTTTGAAAGTGGCTATTGAATCTTTGCAGTGTGTGCTGTAAAGCGCTTTGAGACGTCTTGGAGGATTATTCTTCTTATTATTATTATTATTAAGGTGCTGAATCAAATGTAATGATATTATTGTTAGTCCCAAGCTGTTAGAGACAGCGAGCAACGACGAGAAGCAAAGCATAGTATATTCAGTAAAATTGTTCCCGTTTCTCGTGCGTTAAAACACCCTGATAGGTGTGCGCAAGTTCCAGCCTTCCGACGGGAAGCTGATCCTATTCGCATCATTATTTTACCTGCTGCTCTCCTCCTCTCTTCTCTAATTGTCTTGTGTGATTGCCCCTTTCTGTTTCATCTCGCTCTCGGCTGGTGCCCTGGCACGCTGACCCTTCCCTCCGAAATCAATCGACCTCCAGGGACCAACAAATTGGCTTGAAACAGAACTTTTTATTCAACAAAACAAGCCAGCACTCTCCTCGAGGGGGGGGAGATTCACTCACCCTGACGTCTTTGCTGCGACGCCGGCTCCAAGGCAAAACGCAACAACCTCTGCACAAAACAAAGCGTACGGACAAGCTCTCCGTGTCATCGGGGCAGACGGTCGTACTTTGAGCACCTCCGAAGGATATTAATTGCAACACCTTGGGGCAAAGTTACGTCACGTCTGCGCTGCAGGAGAAAGTGGGTCTGCTCATGGAATTCGAGATGCAAATGCATTTCGCCGTGGACGACAGAGAGCTGGCTTTATACCTGCTCTTTCCGTTTCAAGCCATTACACGTCTTCCGAGCTACACAGCAACACAAAAGGCCCAGTCCTTTTCAAAGGAATAACAAATTTTACATAAAGTGCAGTGACTGTTTGCGGGACACCGCTGTGCGCAATTAGCTGTCGCGTTTTGCCCACGGTCAATTCCCTTCACAATGTATTCTGCGAAGCGATTTGAGACGTCTCGACCACGCGACAAGGCGCTGTATCAAATGCAAGGATTATTATTCTTATTTATTATTATAAACTCTAGCCGGCTCTGGATTTTACTCAACTGATTTAACGTTTCAGAATGTCAAGAATTCGATTCCTTGTTGATCTCAGTCTCGACCCTGAAGTTTTAAGCGGTCCGGAACTCTGCCCCTCACGAAGGGCGCTGTGTAAATGCAAGTTGTTGTAAGTTGTTGTTGAAGTGTTTTGTTCGCAATCCTGGAGAGAAATCCGGCTTCACAATTGAAGACCTCAATCAACGCTTGGCCAAATCTTAGATACTCCGAAATGCTGAGCCAACGCAGGAAGTGTGGATGCAGGAGGAATTTCTATTCCCAGACATCAGAAGGGGAAAGGACTAAAGAAGCTTGATTGTACTGTAGCTTGAAAGCCCTGGGATTGAATCAGAGGCAATGAGAAAAATCTATTGATGCAAATGCCACAAACGAGCACCCATTTACTTATTCAGTCGAGGCAGGCAAGCGAGTGACTGTTCGATAAGTCTAAATGTGCGGTCTTGTACGAACAACTGGAAAGACGAATATCCCTTGAAGTTCATCAGTATTCCCCCTTTATCACCGAGGTACTATACCTCTGTCGGCGTACGTCTTGAGTCTCAACGTTGGCACTGATCCAAGAAAGGATCACGTCACAAATTTGCCGGCTTCGCTGAACAGGCGAGCAGGACACGCGGATATTCTCGAGGAAGAAAATGAAAGCGAATTTGTCCGGATGCGATTTAAGTCCCCTTCGCCCCCGCAAATTCTGCGACTCTCAGCCGGCGACGCAAGGTGTGACAACACAGCTCAAGACCCTGATATGAAGAGTTTCGATCAGGACGGAATACGGAGGGTGCAGCGGGGAGAATGCGTTCGGAGCTGGGGAGGAATAAATGCTTTGTATGGGAATACACGCTCTGTATCATCTCACGTTCTTCTTCTCTCCAATGTTCCTGCTCCTTCCCTCACCTGTTGGCAAGCCGGCTCTACTGTAGGCGATCAGTCAATTCAGCACACACGGGGATTCACACCAGTCATTGCACTACCAGTGTGTCACTGGGGGCACCTCGTCGCCCAACAATTGTCAGAGGTGCCGTCCTTCAGCAGGGACGTTAAACCGACAGTGTTCGCAATTATAATTAACACAAAACAGGAGGAGGCCATTCAGCCTCTCGAGCCTGTTCTGCCATTCTACAAGATCGTGGTTGATCTGTACCTCAAGTCCAGTTACCTGCCCTCAACCCATATCCCTTGATACCCTGACCTACCCAACATTTATCCAGCTCTGTCTTAAAAATTTGAATGGATCCAGCCATAATCCACAGCCTTTTGGGGCGAGAGTTCCAGATTTCCACTTGCCTTTGGGTGATAAATTGCCTCCTGATTTCACTTCTAAATGGCCTGGCTCTAATTTTAAAACGAAGACCCCCTCATTTTGGATTCCCCCCCAAGCATCAGAGGAAATAGTTTCACAATTTGCAGTAGCACTAATTCCAGCCTTTCACATGACATCTCACAGGATAATACTGTAAAGGTGTAGTGACAGTGTGTTCTGTAGGCTCGGATCAAAGCTGCGTCCTTCAAACCAGCCTCTGAGTGAGACGGTGGTGTTGAGGAATCTGCCCTTTCGCTTGTCATTTGGGACACAGGCCTTTTGCTGTGAATAAACGAGTGAATAAAAAGAAGTAGTAAGCTGGTACGTGGAGTGCGAGCTACCTGAGCTGGTTATCTTGGCTCTTGGATGTGGGAGTACGTCTATTTATTGCTCACATTGTCATGAGTCCCTGCGTGACTTCATTCAGCTCTGATGCGATTACTGAGCGTAACCTCATGCAGAGAGGGCGAACGTTTAATTGCGGATTCAGGATTCCGGTGATGGCTCGACACAGTAGGTGATTAGGAAATGCCAGGCAGCTGATGGGGTGGATGTCACCAGAGACGGAGACGGGCGGAACCCCGGGGGAAGCGAGCTGGAGGCATCAAAGCCCCAGGATCAGGAGGGTTCAAGTGCCAGGAAAGACAGGGATAGAACCCCCTCAAAGAAGGGCACGGCAGCAATTGCCTCGCAACCGGTTTGAACCCCGAGCGGGGTAGGGCGAAACACTAGCCAAGTTTCCTTACTTCTCACGTCTCTTTTACTGAGCCGTAAGTAGGAACCCAGGTGTTAGTCGATTGGCGGATCGTTTTTCCAGGGGAGGGGGTGATAAACCCTTAAAACATATAAAGACCGTGGAGGGATTTAAAGTTGAAAAGAATTCACGGCACCTCAGTCCAGCGGTGGGAAGTTGGCTGACAGGCTTGGTGCAGAGTTCTCTGCTCCGATTGCTCTCCCGAGGAGAAGAGGGGAGATTTTCCGAGTTGCCTCGGGTTCTCCATAATAATAATAATAATAATAATAATCCTTGCATTTGATATAGCGCTTTTCACGTCGGGAGGACGTCCCAAAGCGCTTCACAGAACACACTGTAAAGTGAATTGACTGTATATTTGTGTTTCGCCCTCTGCCTGGACCATGTGTGGTCGGAGAGCGTAATGATCCTTGCATTTGATATAGCGGCTTATCACATCTTGAGAGACGTCTCGAAGCGTTTCGCAGGGTGTACCGCTTAAGTGAATTGACTGTGTATTTTGTGGGCGAAACGCAAAATATAAAACAAACAATAAGATAGCAGTGACCCAGGCCAGCCCTGCCCTGTTAGTTGCTTTGGTTTTTAATCAGCCAAAAAAGAAAGGATGAAAGAGGGGGCGCAACTGAGACAGTGGGAGATCAGTGCAGAGATTTCAACGCAGTGAATGCAGTAAATGGACGCAGATTGGAGCCCTGTAACCCTGCGGTCTTGCTAATTGCCAGTCTTTCCAGTCCCCTTTCCCTGCTGACGCAGAAGAGGTTACGGCAATTTGAAGGCCTCCTCTGGAGCTCAGTGAGTTGTATCCGGGGAAAGGCTGAGTGAGACCCACAGCTGGGAAACACCAACACTTTTTTGGGGTGTCAGCCCTGCTGGATTTTCAGCCGGATGTTTTGGAGACTTTATTCTAATTTGGAGCGCGCCACACAGATGCGAGTTGTTGTTTTCCTCGTGTGTCAGCCTGACTGAGTGGTAGTTCTCTTTCTCTCTCTCTCTCTCTCTCTCTCGCCTCAGAGTCAGAAGGTTATGGGTTCAAGCCCCCACGTCGCGACTTCGAATCACATAGTGTAAGATGAAGCTCCATTGCAGGGGTGGGGAGTGGGGGGAGGGGGGGTGTTGCGTAGTCAAAGTGCCGTCCTTCGGATGAGCCGTTAAACCAAAGTCCCGTCTGCCTGCTCAGGTGGACCAGTATTGAGCTCCAGCAAGTGATGGGGAGACAAAAAAACACGACTGTGTGTAACCTTTAAAACCCTCCGTGGTCTTTGCCAGGAGAGTAAATCTCAAGCCATAACCATCTTGCTCGCACCTGTCGAGCTTTATCAGATGTCTTCAGCTTTCTGACTTTCATTCCAGACAGCCTTTCACTCACACCCTGCATGTTATTTGATCTTTCCAGACAGACTGACAGACAAGACAGACCGACCAGACAGACAGACAGACATAGCCGCTTACCCAGGCTCACATTTTTCACCTCTGTCTTCAACATGTTAATCCGTGTGTTTGAAATAGCGCCTTTCACATCGGGGGGGTGTCTCAAAGTGTTTAACAGGATTTAATAATAACGATAATAAAAAAGAGGCAAAATACTGCAGATGCTGGAAATTTGAAAGGTTAGGCTGAGCGAGCAGTAAATGTATGGAACAGATACGTAGGGAACTGGTGGGGGCAGAATATGTTGATTCTTTCAAGAACACCTGAGATAGATTTCTATCAGGAAATAATATCTCAGGATACAGGGTGTAGTTTGACAACTGCCAGGATGGTAGAAGGCAAACTGGATGGACCTTGGTCTTCTTTCGTCCAGCAAATTCTTATGTTCTGAACGATTTTCAGGCATCGCTTTACTTTCTCTGCCGTGTGTGCTACCGATACCACCGCAGTGCGATGAAGCCGTCAGAGAGGATTAAGTAATTGGCAAAGGAGTTGCCATCTTTCTCACGAGCCGTAGCCGATCAATTTACTCTTTATGATTGCGAGCATCCTCGAGATAACCAGGTAAAAAAGCATTGCCCATCAAGACTTCCTTCTCACAAATGGCTCCCCTGTGCTATCCAGATGGCACAAGACACCTGCAATTAGTATGATAAGTTTGGTTCCGATTTACATAAAAGGTTTAATTATGTTAATTCTCTAACTCTATGTCATTAGCTTTGTCAAATGGCGTACAAAGAACAGGCAGATGTTTCAACTCTCAGTGATGCAGACGCTATTCCGCACGGTTGGTTTCGAGTCCGAGCGCGTGAGTTTACTGCGAAGCCGACGGATATGGTGGCCTTGGCAGAGTGGCTGGTGGAGTCCTGTTTCAGAGGGCTCCGAGCCCTCGCCACGCAAAGGGAGAGGAACTGGGTTCGATTCCAAAGCAGACCGACAGTTCCACATACCATGTGTCTAAAATGCTCCTGGTTATCTAATAATAATAATAATCCTTGCGGTGGATACAGCGCCTTATCACGTGTTCGAGGCTTGAGGGCTCCCAGTGTGTGCATTGGGGGTAACTGCTGGAGTTTAACCAGCTAAAAAAATTTGCTTGCCATTGAGAGCACTCGCTGGCAAACTTCTCCGCTGTTTGTCCACGAGGAGCATCTTTAGAAAGAGGGCTCCATGAGGTAATAGAAGCTAATCGAGGGATATGAGAATAACACGAACAACCTGTATTTATATAGCACTGTTTGCACAGGGTGGTTTCTTGGAACAGTGGTGCAGTTTGATGAGCGATCCTTTTCCCTTGCAGATTCACGAGAATCCCTTCCAATCTGGCTCTTAAAATATAATACAATTATATCCTGCCGTGAATTAACCCCAATTACAGCTTATGGCACCTCGATTCCCTGCAATTCCCAACTAACACACTCGGTGAACTCATCACCAACATCCATTGACTCTTAATAATAATAATCCTTGGATTCGGTACAGCGTCATTCAAGGATTTACTTTAACGTGGAGTGACTATCTATTCATTGGTGAACGTTTGGGGCCAGGGAAGGGGTGCGGAGGGGTTGATATGGAAGAACATGCTGGGGGAAAGATGCAAACCCATGATACGTATGAAAAAATATAATTTACGAGTGTGTACCAGTGTACAATTTACGGTCAAATAAAATTAATTATGACAACAAAAAGTTTAGAGCGTCTTATTTCCCTTTTGAAAGCCCAGCTGCATTAATGGTATAATAATATCACGTTATAGAGAGGGAGAGAGAGAGACCCAATTAATGGAAATAGCACACATTATGAGAGGGAAAAAAACTCTGTTATTAATAAAGGTAATTCTATTGGGGTACTTACTAGTGTGACATAATTACACTGTGGTAATCAGCCTTGTCTGAGAGAACTATTAATCGTGTGTTTGCAGAGTCCCTTGACTGGGAGAGATATTCTGAAAGATATCAGACTGTCACGGATAGATGAGAGCAGACGTTTGCTATCACGGTGGCGTGTCAAGTCTCCGTGCGAGGGCAGCTGGCTAGCCTAAAGGATAGGAACGTTCATCTCTTAACCAGATGGTTGCAAGTACAAGCTCAGCCCTGCATGACACTCAAGTCCTCGTCCTGAGCTTGGGGTGAGGCTCTTGCTGCATGGCTAAGCCATTTGATGGAGCGTGCACCCACCACAACAACTTGCATTTAGACAGAGCCCTTCATGTGGGTTAGCATCTCGGAGCGCCTAACAATGGCGGGGTCTGACTCCGAGCCGGAGGTGGTGGGAGGGGGGGAGAAGTGAATTTATTTTATATCTTGTGGGCAAAACGCGGCAGCCAACTGCGCACAGCGGCGTCCCACAAACAGTCGTGGATTGAGTGACCAAATGATTTATTTGTTTAAAGGAATTATTTTACCCACGGAAAAGTGATCCGCAAATCGACTAATAACCGGGTTCCTTCTTGCTGCTGGGTAAACAGAGGCGTGTGGGTAAGGGAACTCGCCCAACGTTTCGCTCTGCCCCGGGAATCGAACCCGGGTCCTCTCGCTTTCGAGGCGAGCGCTGTAACCACTGAGCTACAGGATTCCATGCTGGAATGGGAGGACACGGGGATGAGATGAAATGGTCCGAAGGGACTTCATAATCCAACCCTCTAATCTTGTAAAGTGTGCCTTGGGCCAGTCAACTGTGGAGGAGTATTAGCAGTGGCATTGGAGATGCCCTTTGCTCAGCTGTATCTCTCCCATCCAGATGGAAGCGAGTGAATATAATAGTGAGCGGCTCATCGAGAGAAGAATTCTTGGATGTTAAGCTCTGCTGAATAATGCTAAAGTTTTACAAGAGGGGATGCGGAGCACATGGTTCCTATTCCTGTAACGTTTTTCCTAATCAGTCCTGCAGCGTAGTGGTTAGAGCACTCGTTTCGCACGCGAGAAACCTGGGTTCGGTTCCCGAAATGTGGGGCAGGTTTCCTTACTCCGTGCGCCTCTGTGTACCCAGCAGCAAGTAGTAAGTAGGAACCCGGTTGTTCGTCTATTGGCGGGGGTTTCCTTCAAAAAAATAAATAATAATAATAAATTGGCCACTTTAGTTTCTGCCGCGTTTCTCCCACAAAACATACCGTAGATTCACTTTATAATATATTCTGTGAAGTGCTTTTTGGACGTCTCGAAGACGTGATAAGGCGCTGTATTGAATGCAAGGATTATTGTTATAATTACTGCACTGGAGTTGAAACGCCCTGAAACGGCTCTTAAAGCAGTAGCCATCTGACCCAGAGGTGAGAGCGCTACCAACTCAGTCAGGCTGATATCCTGAAAGATGGGAGTGAAAATAAACCAAAGATCTTAAAACAGTGACATTGTGAACTTCAAAACAATCTCTACGCTGCTCAGCAAATCCTGTGAAGCGCTTTGAGATGGCCTCCTGACCCTAAAGACTCGATATGGAATGCTTAAAAAAAAAGAATGTTTTATTTAACCGTAAGCCATGAATATCAGATGAGTCACAGAAGATAGTTTATGAAGCCATGAATGGAAAAATATTCCCTGGAGATAGTTTTGTCTCAATAGACTGTCTAAACCCAGTTTTCCTTCCAGATTAAAACCCTCAGATTGTTACTGGAATGGATGGTGTGTTTTTTTTCACCGGTGTCTGTCAGAGTAGGAGGTTATGGTGTGAAGCGGTGATAAGAAGGGATTTTGATGATGTTGGTTTATAAATGTGATTTATTTGAATATGATCACCCATTGGGTTGCAATAATAAGGAGTCGATGGTGATGAGCGAGCGCTTAAATTTAGAATAACAATAATAGTCCTTGGATTTTAGATAATGCCTCATCACATGATTGAGACGTCTCAAAGCGCTTCAGAGAATAGACGGTAAACTGGATTGACTGTATATTTTGTGGGAAAAACACGGCAGCCAATTGCACACAGCAGTCTCCCATAAACCATCGGTGGATTGAGTGACCAAATTATTATTATTATTTTTTTTGAAGGGATTATTACCCCTGGAAAGCGAGCCGTCAGTCAACTAACATCTGGTTTCCTACTTACTGCTCGGTAAACAGAGACGTGTGGAGTATGGAAACTTGCCTGAGGTTTCGCCCTGCCTGACAAAATAATAATAACCCTTGCATTTGGTAGAGCTCCTTATTACATCGTCGAGGAGTTTCAAAGCCTTCACAGGATAAAAATAATAATCCTTATATTAGATATAGCGCCTTATCCTGTCGTCGAGACGTCTCAAAGAGCTTCACAGAATTTAATAAAAAGTATAGTGACTGCGTTTTACTGCGATGTGTATGAATCAAGAGGGATTATTCCTTCTTCCCCGGCAAAGCTACTGGTATAAACCATTGCGTTAACTGGTGACTGTATAACCGGAAAAACACAAAAGCATTCAATCTCACTGGGAAAATAATCAGTTAAAATTTCACCGAACACTCAAAGCAGCGAAAGGTTAAAGGAGTTCCTATTTTCTGAATCCCTTTTTCAAAGATGCTGTAATTATGTATAATCCAAGTATTTTTGGTAATTATGAGCTGTGTGGGTTACGGCAGAAATCTTTCATTGTCTTTTGGGGATTTTTTTCCTGCCAGTTTCAGTGGGTTGCAAACTGAATTAAAGTACGAGTCTCCTTCATGTCTGTTGAGACTTCCCTACAGAAACCCTCCGGTAATGAAGCCAAGCTGTGGCGAACTTATAATTTCCACACACACAGGGGAGGGAGGGAAGGGGGGGGGTGGTGGGGGGGAGCAATTCTGTGTTGAATTACTGGCTTTTCTGTCCGTCAGTGCATTTTCCCTGACAATCAGTAAACTGAGCCGGACTTGAAAGCTCGCTAGGCTTCCCGCTAAACTTTGCGAATGATTTGCTCGTCAACAGTTTGCGTGGCGCAAACGTTGTGTTGTGGCACAGTGGTTTGCGTGTTGCTCCAGGTGATACGGCATTTTTCTCACCCCCTCTCGACCTGATTTCTTATGTAAAAGGGGGAGGGAGGGTGGGGGGGTGTCTAATTTGCGATGATTCTCTGCTCCAGAAATGTCAGGTGTCAGCCTGGCTCAGTTGGTTCCATCCTCACCTCTGAAAATGTGTATATACGGCCAATTGCTTGCTTTTTTTTTGGCAATTCAAGCGCCAAACCGGGACTTTGAACTTGACGCTCCAGTGCTGGTGAGGGTGGGGAGGAGGGGGTGGGGGAGGGTCGCACATTGTTGGAGGTGCCGTTCTTCGGATGAGATGTTAAACTGAGGTCCTTCAGCCTGTCCAAGTGGACGTTAAAGAATCCCATGGCGCTAATCGGAAATAGAAGGGAGTTTCCCACAGTATCCTGGTCAACAAACCCTCAGATAAATCACTTTGTGGCTGTTCGTGAGACATGACTTTGCCTACCAAATACACAGTCACTGCACTGTACAGTAAAATCCTGTGAAGCGCTTTGAGACACCTTGATAATTTAGTGTGTCAAAGGCACTATATCAAGTGCAAGGACTTTGATTCAATGAGGCTCGACCGAATGTTCCTATTGAAAAGGTTTCGCGAGTTTGGAGTTACACTCGGCAGAAAGTTGCAACCGCTTTTGCCGCTGGAGGGTTAACCTGGTTTACGAGAGACCAAAGCAGGTAAACCCTGACAATTACTGAGGCAGAGAGAGATCCTTATCCTTGGTTCCAACCCCACCAGAAACTCAAAGCACAAATCATTCCCACAGCGAGTGAGAGGTACTGAAGCGCAGTGAAGCTTTATTGTGGCTTTGGGCTGACTTCGACAGTTCTCTAGATTTCAATCACCCTTCATCTAAAGTCCATTAACCCTAGTTAGAAGCAGCTTTCCTCTGGACCCACAGACTGCTGTGTTTGTGCCAATGCTTCCTGTTACTGCAGTTAAAAATGCAAATTACATGTTTACGTTGTATTTAATTTCACGCTGGATTACAGCAATTCTCTGCCCCCAAATTGCACGCATTTCCCAAAGCAGTAACAGCTGTGTGTCTTGTGCCTTTCTTTGCATCTTCTATCAAAAGCAGGGTGGTTGGCGGACAGGAACAAGGAGCAAGCCTCAAAAACAGCAGCGTTCCATTAAACATGTGCCTTTCCCCCTATTCAGTATCCCTGTCTCCGCAGTTCACTGATCCTAATCCTACAGTCTCCGCTCCCCACCCCTCCTGATCCCAACCACCAGCTTGGGAGCAGATCCCTGACTGTCCAGCCCTTGTCAGACATCCTCCTGACGTGAGAGGCGCTGTGCAAGTGCAACTTGTTGATGTGTATAAATATATAACCAGCACCGATGGACAAATCACCCAACTGATTTTTTTTCTCCCCCAAAGCAATACTTTGGTTTTCACGCGTCAAACTCAACGCACTTTTAAATGTGGAACTCGCAGGTTGGGTTCCTCTTAAACACGCCGCCGAGTTTCCACGTGTGTCGAACACCTGTCTGACTGGAGGGGAGTGGGGGGGGGGGGGGGGGGAAGAAACGCCTATGTTTTTGCTCCAAGGTTTTCTGATGCAAGATTGATTCTAAGGCTGGACACCAGTGAGGTTTGAATGGGGCCCATTTCCCCCCTCCCCACAGAGATGCTCAGAATTTCACGTGACACAATGAAAGCATTTATGGGATATCCATAATACTTTTATGACCCTGACTCCTCATTCGTCCCAGATGGATCTGACAGTTCCCTAACTCATTTTCACCCTACGGCATTTTAAACCTTAAAAACTCCATTAGCACATTGTCTGGGCGAGGCACCAGGCCCCCCCCAAAATATATAAAATCAATAACAATAACCTTTTTTGCAATGTCCTTTCCAACTCATAATTTTGTTTGACAAAAATAAAACAAAGAGCATTGTTATAAACATATATATATATATTTTAAAAAGTCGAAGAGTTGCGTTGAAACAAAAATCTTTAACATCTAAATTAGCCCAAGCCACGGGTTATAATAATAATAATAATAATAATAATCCTTGCATTTGATATAGCGCTTTTCACGTCAGGAGGACGTCCCAAAGCGCTTCACAGAATATACTGTAAAGTGAATTGACTGTATATTTGTGGGCGAACGCGGCAGCCAATTGCGCACAGCAATAATAATAATAATAATAATAGGTTAAATAATAACAACACTTATACACCGCCATTCACATTGGGGGATCTTGCAAAGTGTTTCGCAGGATAGACTGTATGTTATTTGTAGCAGCCTATTTGACATATAAAAATGTCCTACAAACAGCCAATGACTGATTTATTTGGGGGGGATTGATGGCCAGGACAGCAGGAGGGTGAAACTCCCTTCTTTTTGGTCCATTTTGTCATGGGATCTTTATCATCCGTCTGAACAGGCAGACAGGACCTTGGGACTTAACGTCTCATTCAAAGGACGGCATCTGTAACCATCCAGAACACCCCATAATTGTGTTGGAGTGTCAACCTTGACTACATGAGTTCCCAGTCACGACTTGGCACTTACACACACACAAGACTCTGACCTGAAAGAGCTACCGACTGACCCAGTCTGACACATAATTAAGAATACAAATTCTACCCCCAAATTTTCAATAGATCTGGACATGTCCGACCGCCAAATTGTCCACATCATTAAGCAATTGGAATCGATGATCTTCCTATCTGCCATCAATCCGCATGGTCTCTTTAGGTCCCACCAAATTAGCTTTAAGTACAGAGACTTCCTATACTTTCAAATGGAGCAGTTCACAGTGGCTCATGGAGCAACTTCTCTCAGATGCTTTTGGTGACGTTTGCTTTGGAAAATGCAACACACCGTCGACTCCGTCAAGGCTTTGGCTGTGAAAGTTTCAGAGTCTTTGCTGGAGTTAATTCAGAACAGCATAGAACAAAGTGACCTAGAACTCAGATCATGGTGCAGCGATGGCCTGTACGTCACCAAAAAAGGCTCTTAAAAGTTTATGAACAAGAAAGCAGCTTGGAAAGAGATGCAAAGAAACGCTGCAGCCAATTGCGCCCAGCCTTGTCCAATAAACAGTCGTGGATTGAGTGAATTTATTTATTTTGAAGGATTAATGTGATCTGCCAATAGACTAACAGCTGGGTTCCTACTTACTGCTACGTAAACAGAGGCGTACGGAGTAAGGAAACTTGCCTAAGGTTTCTCCCTGCCCGGGAATCGAACCAAGTTCCTGTTGCTTGCGATATGCGATATGCCACTACGCTACAGGATTCTTTATTTGCTTATGATATGTTTAGCTGCTCTGGTCTCGCCAGTGCAAGTGCCTTGACCTGTTCCTCAGTTGCCCTGACATTGCAAACATTGAAAACGGCATTTTTCGAAACAATTTATTTGCTGCGCTAAAATCAATCAGACGTCATAGTCGCAATGCAAGATAATGCCAAGCTTGCGAGACAGGGCAAAAACAGGAAAGAGTCAGACAGAAGAGCAAAATGCTACCAATATCGGCTGGGAGATTGCAAAAGCTTCCTAACGTCAGCTGAGCCCATCTTCTCCGTGTTTCGGGGACGTATTTCGGGAGTGGGGTGTCACCCGACCTCCCGCATTGGCTCAGTTGGTTAATCAATGCCCCTTTGTGAGCTACACAGAGCAAGATGGCGTCTCTTTTGTGGAGTCCTGTAGCTCAGTGGTTAGAGCCTTCACCTCACTGATCACGTCGTTGAGATGTCTCAAATCGCTTCGCTGAATATACTGCCAAGTGTAGTGACTGTGTATTTTGTGGGCCAAACGCGGCAGCCAATTGCGCACAGCAGCGTCCCACAAAGCGTAATGGATTGAAGTGACCAAATTTTTTTTTTGAGGGATTATTACCCCTGGAAAGCGATCCGCTAATCGACTAACAACCGGGTTCCTATTATTATTGCTAAGTAAAGAGAAGCGTGTGGTGTAAGGACGTTACTTACATTAAGCCTAATTCCCCTCCCACCGGGAATCAAACCCAAGTCCTCTCGCTTATGAGGTTAGCCCGCTAACCACTACGCTACACGGCTCTACATTTTATATTTATATCCTGCACATTGACTTCCAATTGTGCAGAGCACTTTCCAAGGAAAGGCCATTCTCAATATTTAACATCTTCAGTTATTAATGGTTAAGAGAGATTTACTCCAGAATCCCAAACGTATCATTTATTAATTCATTACAGGATGTGTTTCACATTCATTTCGACGCTTAATACATCTTGCTTAAAGAAAGCAATTTTGCCGCACTGGCACATGCCAGAACAACCATCAGATCTATTCCTGATTCTTTTATATACGTCAGTCTGTCTCCCTGCCATGTTCAAGGAACATGTTTTTTTTAATGCCTTAATTAACAGCGGGCTCCAACCATTCAGTGCACACGTTCTGAAAAAGCTCAAGCCACAACCACCCCGTTCGCTCGTTTTCTTTTTAATAATTATGATTTTAAAAATCAAGGTGCTTTTTGTGTGTTTTTCTTTTTCTTTCCTGAAGCTACTGATCTCTGTTGAGAGCTCTCGGCTACTCGGCCCATTTGTTGTGAACCGTGCACCTCAAAGGAGATTCACATCGGGTTGGCAGAATAGATTCAAGTGCGCGGAACTAGAAAATATTCAGCTCATATTTTATGAATCCAGTAAAAGTTTCAGAGATTAGTGATAATAATAATCCCTGCATTTGATATAGCGCCTGATCACATCATCGCGACGTCTCAAAGCCCTTCAATGGATATACTGTAAAGTGCAGTGGCTGTGTATTTTGTGAGCGGCTGTAATTTCTCACAATGTCCCACAAACTTGAGCGACCAATTTTATTTGAAGGACTGTTGCAATGCTTGCAAGGGTGGCGGAGGCAGATTTGATAACAGGTTGCAAAGGGGAATTAGATAGGTACTCAAATAGGAAACGTTTGCAGGGGTGTGGGGTAAGAGCGGGGCAGTGGATAACTCTTTCACACGCACGATGGGCCGAATGGCCTCCTCCTGTGCTGTAAGATTCTATGGTTGTAATAGTCCAATAATTATGGATTGCAAGGTCAATGGGAGTATGTGGAACAGACGCACATTTTATAATTCATCAAGATGACTTATTTCTTTTTAAAAGCAAGCAGGGCGTTCATCATTCTGTTCCTCCCGGACCTAAATATAAACTAGCAAAACATGAAGAATGTGCACGGAGTTGGCTGATGTTTTATTTTGGCTGATGGATAGATTCGGGTTTCTCATTCAAATGAAAAGCAGATTCATTTATAGTTGGTAGCAGAGACGAAAGAGCCAACAAAGCATGAAGGACCATCTGTAAAGCGTATCAAAATACACGTAGGAATACTCCCGATTTGCCAACAAAACAAAGGTCTCGTTCTCTACTTTACAACTCAACTTTTTTGGGGGCCTTAGTTTTGGGAGTTTTCGGACGTTTAACCTAATTCGGTGCGACTGCTGATCCAGTCGGTTGATTGTGGGTTCAAACTCCTTGGCAGGGACTTTAAGCTACTGGTCTCACTCCATGGCTGTTTGTGGGACTTTGCTGTGCGCAATTGTGATGCCGCATTCGCCTACAAAATACACAGTCACGACACTTCGGAGTAAACTTCCCGTGAAGTCAGGCCCTCGAGACTTTGACAACGTGACGATCAATAAGGTTTGTAATACAAGAGTAAATGATTCATTCATACAAACGCACATTGAACGCTATTAACAATGTGCAGCTGTTAGCAAATGATATAGAATTAGTAGAATGCTATTAACACGGAAACAGGCTATTTGGCTCAATTTGCCCATGGCATTGTTTATACCCACACGAACATCCTATTCCAACCTGTATGACATCCCTCTATTCCCTTTTCCCTCATGTCTGCGCCCAACAGAGGAAACCGTAAACACGGTTGAAGAGGAATAAATTGGACAGGATTTATCCCGACGATATTGCTTTAACATTGCAGGAGTGGAACAGGTTTGAACGGTGGTCAGAGGTTCACTCAGCAACGGGTAGGATGTTTCAGAGTTATTGTTACTGAATGGCATACGAGCATTTAAGTGGGAAGGTAAATGTTGCACAGCCACAAAGCGACGACATGTCAAATATGGGTAACCGACAAGTCTTTCCTTTCACATTGTGTTGTGCAAATATTGACTGTTTGCCAAATGAACGCTGTTTGGACAAGAGTCTGAGTCAACAGTGTGACATTTCCACAAATAAGTAATTATTATAATAATAATCCTTGCATTTAATACAGTGCGCCTTATCACGCCTTCGAGACGTCTCAAAGCGCTTCGCGGGATACGCCGTAAAGCGAGTTGACCGCGTATTCTGTGGGCGAAACGCGGCAGCCGATCGTGCAGGGCAGCGTCCCAGAAAAAAGTGGTGGGTTGAAGGAGGAACACGACTGAGCAGAAACTTGAAAGGATGACAAATTGGGGGAGCGGTGGTGGTGGTGGGGGCGGGGCTTCATCTTTTTCACGTGGAAAAGCGTCCTGTTTCGCTGGCGGAGCCGAGGTAGCGACGAACGCAAAGTCCTGCGGCTTCGTTTTTTCTGTGCTATTATTTCCGACACATCAGCGTCGCAGCTGAATGGAGAGTCTCTGCTTCTCAGCGCCACGTTGCTAATGGCACTGAACACGTGCGACTGCGAGCAAGCACGGAGGGAAAGATCACAGCGGGCTAATTTGCCAGACACGAGCGCACACACACACACTCGGAAACGGGGAGTATTTTTAAAAAATTTTTTTGTTTGGAATAAAGACTCCGTTAATTTTTGTTAAGCGTAGGGACGTAAAGTGCTTTTAAGATTTTATGGACATTATTGGCCCCGCCAATATAGCCTCAGTGTTGTTGGAGCATTTCTCAGTCTCTGTATTTTGCGTAGACCCCAGATTCGCAACCTATTGGGTTGAGGCTGTGGTTTCTTCGTCACAAACTATGTCCTCTCTCTCTCTCTCTCTCTGTGACCAGGGTTCTCTCAGCCTCCTCATCCTCTCCCGCCATGTTCGACACAGTTGACCACGCTGTCCTGATCCGCCTCTCCTCCCTCATCCTACTCAGCTCAATTGACTCATCTATCTCTTTTGAAAGGTGTTTCCATTTAAATCTACGGTAATTAAAACTTGCGCTGATCATTTCCCCTCTCTTCCTCTGATGAACTTTTATTGGTCTCGAAATAATCCAGTGTTAATTTCCTCCTTTCGACCCCAGTCGAAAGGGTCGAAAGGAGGAACCGTTCAATCGTTCCTTGGCTTTTCGCGTCACAGGTTTCTAACGGAACCAAACTCTATCCTTGACACTGAAAGCTCAAGGGTCCTGCGCAATTGGCTGGCGCCTTTCGCCCACCAAACGCACAGTCAATCCGCCTTGTGTATCCTGTAAAGCACTTTGAGACGTCTCGAAGAAGCGATAAGGCACTGTATCACGTGCAAGGAATATTATTTCTCTCGCTTTCGACCAAGGTTCACTGTATGTCCAGCAATTCCCACCATCAGTTAGTTTGCCCATAGGGACATCAGTCTTGTTTCTTGCGAGAGACTGGTATTGTTGAGTACATTCTCAGGAACTTCTCTTGCTATTCTAGACGGTGAGTAAAGACCCGTCCCTCTCAACGGAGAGGCTAATTATTTACCGTCCTCTCCTTTTGCTGGTGCAGAGCCTTTTTTTTTCCTTCTGATTAATAATCTGCTGGCGAGCAAGCAGACGGACTTCAATTCTCTGCAAGCATAAACATTTTGGGATACGTCTGGAGCGGTAAAAGCTGTAATTTGTACTTCTGAATGACAAGGTTGACGTCCGTTCAGAACAAACGGTTGTAAGTGCCCATTTGCCGCAGAATGCGATCGTTTCCCCTTTTTTAGAAGGACAAGATCACGCGGCTCGTGTTGGTGAGGAGAAGGTTTGGAAACTCGTCTGAGCTACTGCTGTTCCCGTCTCACTATCTGACTCCAAGAGCACTCTCGGCTCTCAGTCAGAGGCTTGTGGGTTCAAGCCCCATGGCCACGTGGAGTCCTGTAGCTCAGTGGTTAGAGCACTCGCCTCGCAGCGAGGGGACTCAGTTTCGATTCGTGGGCAGGGTGAGACTTTGGGCAAGTTTCCTTACTCTACACGCCCCTGTTTAACTGGCAGTTAGTAGGAACATGGTTCCTAAATATTTCTGTATCTGTGACCTCCTAACCCCCACCAAACCGCCCGCTCCCTCCACTCAGCCGACCCACCCGCCCCACCATTGGTGGGAGCACCTTCAGCCACTCTGTCACTTCAATTACACCCCCCTTCCCCCTCCCTTCTCCCCCCCCCTGACCCCAGCTCAGGTCTGAAATGATGTACACTGTCCAGCGCCTTGGAACGTCCTCCCGACGTGAAAGGCGCTATACAAATGTAATCTTCTTGTTGTTGTTGGTCGATTGGCAGATGGCTTTCTGGGGGTAATAATCCCTTCAAAATAAATAAGGAACATGGTCACTCAATCCACGGCTGTTTGTGGGGACGCTGCTGTGCGCAATTGGCTGCTGAGTTTCGCCCACAAGATACACAGTCAATTCATTTACAGTGTATCCTGTGAAGCGCTTTGAGACGTCTCAATGACGTGATAAGGCACTATTTCAAATACAAGGATTAATTATTATTATTATGATGAAGATGAGATTTTGAGCTCAAAGAGAGAAGGGAATTTCTCCCCCTTTCTCCCCCCCCCGCGCTGCCCTGACCAACAACCCCCCATTAAAATCAGTACCTCTCTTCGTGGCTGTTTGTGAGATATTGCTGTGCGAAAACTGGCGTACGAACACACTGGACTCCGCAGTACAATCTTGCGAAACGTTCTGAGACGTCTCAACGATGTGATAAAACTATTATGATTATTATTCTTATAAACAGCTAACGCAGCACTGAGCAGGAGACAGACCCACCCCTCACAGCTCCGAGCTCCGTGTGCAGCCTATTTCCCTAAAAGAACATCAGACGAGAGTGAGTGAATCTTGTTAATTTGCATACCAGCAGATGAATGACTTCAGCAGTGGGATTGTCAGGTAGTTGTATGAACACTAAAACCTTGGTCGATACTCTGTGTGAGGTTGTAAGCCGCAGCAAGATCTCGGCTGATTTAACATTGACAGTTTAAAACGCACCTTAATATCCACGGATTTTATACACTTAAACTGTTATCTCCACCTTGTTGGGCAGAGTGATGGCAATATTGACAACCCGTCAGCGTTTGGCGAAATTCAGACGCGTGCGGTTTATAAAATAAGAGGTGGGCATAATGGCAACGAACGGAAAAAAAGCTGTGTTAACAATCCGTCGATTTGCATACGTCTAGGTTCTGTTGCCACGGTTTGTTGGACGTCCTTGTACTCAAAGGGCCGGTCGAAGAGGAGGGTCGCTGTGCTCAAATTGGCCGCTGCTTTCGCCTGTAAACCCAGAGTCACTCCACTTCGACCCTGAGACCCTTCGACTTCGACTTCTGGACGACCCGATAAGGCGCTGTATCAAACGCAAGGAATGTTCTGAATATTTATTGCTAACCTTGGCGCGTGCACTTTGAATGGCAAATCAAGATGTTCCACACAGAGAGAGAGAGAGAGACAGAGAGAGATGTCATTCAAAGAGATTTTGAAAGATCAAGTACCTAAGTAGATAGGCAACAACCGGCTGTTAACTTGACAGAGAGATTCTCTCTCTCTGTAACACGGAGAGCAAAGCAGCGAATGCAAATTTGATCACGCTGTTGGATGACAGCTCAGGAACAAAGCGACTTCAAAGCACCGAGCTTCTTTATTGACCGCATCTAGTTAACCGATCAGAATGTCACCTCTGCGGGTTAAAGACATCACACGCTGCCTTCCTCCAGCTCAGTAAGTTACACACAGATTTTGACAAACTTTTTTTTGGATTAGTTGGTGCGTTGGTGGTGTGGGGGGGGAGTAACTGCCGAAATGGAACCAGCTTTGAGACGTCTTGAAGACACGATGAGGCGTTCTATCAAATTATCCCGTTTGTGCTTTGGCTTGAGGGGGGTTAGCAGGAGCTGATTTATAATAATAAATAATAATCGTTGCATTTGATATAGTGAGTGTCTTTATCGCTGAGATGTCTTAAAGCTCTTTGCAGAATATATTGTAAAGTGTGTATTTTGAGGGCGAAACGCAACAGCCAGCTTTGCGCAACAGTGTCTCACAAATCGTGGATTGAGTGACCAACTTATTATTTTTTTTGCAGGAATTATTACCCCCGGAAAGTGATCCGCAAATCGACTAACAGCCGGGTACCTACTGACTGGTAAACAGAGGCGTGTGGAGTAAAGCTTGAGAGGTAATTCCCTATCCCTCAGAGTTCTGCTGCTGTGGCCAGACCGGCCGATCTGTCAATGTTAATGATTGGTTTCGATCATCAAGAGTTCTCATGGTCAAATTCACAACCAAGCCATTGATCACGTGAGATCTCCTAACACCTATAAATCTTCTGCAAAGCATCTTGCCCAAATCCTTTGAAGTGAGATGAAGGGCGTTATGCAGGCATTGAGGATTTATTTTGGGGGGGGGCAGTAAAATTTCCAAGTCCTTGACCCAACCGTGTACGTTGGAAAGTTCAGTGTTGCTTTGTGTTAACCACAGCTTTCAGGATTCCCATGTTACGACAAGGCGTGATGCTGGGGTCGGTTGAGCATGTGCACAGTAAGCCAACTCGCAGTGCAAGAAAAATGGCTGAGTTCCAATTCGCAGGGTCACCTCTCGTGTTTTGCACTTGCGCAGAAATTGACATCTTTGGTGACCCTTTTGTTCCAGGGTGTGAAGCAAAAATGCCAGAGTTCTGGATGATCTGCAGCTAGCGTAGGGAAGAGATGTCCTTCCAGTGTCCTGTCCCCTCGATAAAGAACGTCAGCTTGGATTATGTGAATTTGAGTCCCAGTGTGGGGCTTGAGTCCACAATCTTCTGATTCACAGGTGAGAGCGCTACCACTGAGCCAGGCTGACATATATTTATTGAGTAGACATTAATTCAAGTCAAATTGACTAAACAATCCAGCCTGGCAGCAGTTGTCTTGTTGTCGATGAGTAAGTATAAGGCACAAGAGATAACCTCCTGAAAGGTCTTAATTGTCTGTCGCACAAGAATTGATCCCCATGAGCCCATTGTTGACTTGATTTGGGACGTCCTGACATGAAAGGCGCTATACACATGTCATTTGGTGGTGGTGTTGATTCTGGCAAGAAGAAAAGGTGCTAAAGCTGGTCACACATTAACACGTTGCCTAATTGCCCAAATTTTAAATTTTATTTTGGCAAATGTGGGTGGCATTTTACCCCAAATACCGAGCTTTCAATGTGTGCCGACTCATTAGGAGGCAGATTGACTAAACTATATGAGCTCCCGACATTACCATCATCATCATCCTTGTATTAATCTTTGTATTTGAAATAGCGCCTTATCGTATCATCGCGACGTCTCAAAGCGCCTCAGAGGATATACTGTGAAGTGAGGTTGATTACATATTGTGTGGTTGACCGAGGCAGGCAATTTGGCACAGCAACATCCCAGAAACAGCAATGAAAGTTTCGCCCGCAAAGTATATAGTCACTCCACTTTACAGTATATTCTGTGAAGCGCTTTGAGGTGTCGCGAAAACATGATAAGGCACTTATATCAAATGCAAGGATTATTATTATAAGTTGCTCTTATGACGTGAGTGACCAATATTATTTGGAGGATTGTTGGCCAGGACACCGGGAAAGAGAATCTCCCTGCTCTTTGTGAAGAGTGCCACGGGATCTTTAACTTCCACCGGAACAGACACATTTTGGATTAACATCTCATCTGAAGGATGGCACCCCCGACAACAACAACAACTTGCACTTACATAGCGCCCTCCACGCAGGGTAGAGTCTCAGAGCGCACTGTATGGTCTTGTGAACCCAGCGACTCAGCAACATGGCTGATCAAAAAAAGTAATCTAATTCATCCGAGTCAGATTCCGTTACCAAGACTTTTCAGATTTATAACAGCGCAGTGAAGCAGCCAAAAGCACGATGGAGATTCTCAAGCAGCCGTTGGGCTACGGACAAATTCCTCCGAGATTTACGGCCTCCAATTCTCTCGCCAGCTATTTGATATTTTATATGCACTTGGCTCTATTTATATAAAGGGGTTCTCAAGCCAGGGAGACGAAAGCGACAGCGTGGTAGGACTTGATGGTCTATTGGGGAGCCAGGCTTTTACGGCTGATAATGGCTCCTATACGAACCATCAAAACGAGTTGAAGCTAATGAGAACAATGAACGAGTGGGTGTGTCTCAGACTTGCAGGAAGCACCTTCTCACCAACCCTCATGTGTGGTCTGTGAATGCACATTTCATACAGCGCCTCATCATGTCACTGAGTCTCAAAGCGCTTCACAGAACATACTGTAAAGTGAACTGACTGTATATCTTGTGGACGAAACGCAGCAGCCAATTGCGCACAGCAGCGTCCCCACAAACGGTCGTGGTTTGAGTGACCCAATTATTATACGTATTCTTTTCAGGGGATTATTGCTCCCAGAAAGCGATCCACCAATCGACCAACAACCTGGTTCTTACTTACTGCTTGGTAAACAGAGGCGTGTGGAGTAAGGAAACTTGGCCCCACCCGGGAATCAAACCCAGGTCCTCTCAATCATTCAACGACCACAGCAACTTGAATGTATATAGCAACCTTCACGTTAGAAGGCAACTCGGAGCGCTCAAGTCAATCGAGCTCCCCCTCCAATACGCCATCATAATGAAGAACATTCCTAACGTTTGCTTACAGAGCTTTTCGTGTCGAGAGGAAAGCACTTCACAATGGGATGTCCTGCAAAGTGCAGCCACGGTGTGTCTTGTGGGCGAACACGGTGGCCAATTTGGTCGCAGCGACAGACGGCTGTGATGCGAGTGACGTCACAGCTGATTTGGGGGAAAATGGTTGGGGTGGGAAAGAGAGAGAGAGAAAAATTCCCTTCTGTATACTGCGAGAGCAAAGCCCGAGAGCTTTCTAAATATTAATAGAAACCAGAGAAGGACTGACTGGCTGTATATCCCCTCTCAGCCCATTTGTTTTTCTTTACTGTACAGAGCAAGTCATTTCTTATAACCATTTCAGTATGTGACCACTTTGCTGAGGCAGGGAATCAGCTCAAAGTAGGTAAAAGGACAACAGCAGTATTCAGGACTGATTCTATAGAATTATGAAGTCTCCCTCCCTCTCTCTCAAGTCAACTCCCCCCCCCGCCCCCACCACTTCCCCCCACCCCTCCCACAGAGGATTAGCAAAAATTACAGGGAAAGGTACTTTAAAAAGAGTCTTTTAATCCTTTAGCCTTTTGATCATGAATTCACCAGACTGGAGTTTGCACAAGGCTTCTCCAACGTACAGTTGCGAAGACAGCTTTGATCTTTATATAGTAAGAAGAAAGAGCTTACGTTTCTCAAGCGAAGCCTGGTCTCAGTTGGCAGCACTCGCACACTCAGATGGGCTGGATGTGGGGGTATGGGAGGGGGCGGGGGGGAATTGGGTAGAGTGAGTGTTCTGGTGAAAGAAGACTTCTGGCCCCACCTTGTGATGGACAACTCAGTTTGGTTTGGATACTCCTCAGCACGGTGATGGGTTTCCGCCTGTGTCAGACACTCGGCTGACCCCCACCACCAAAAAAAAAAAATCAGTTCCAGCTGTTACAATGCAATACGAGGCCTTTATACCTCTGGAATTTATTCCGGAAAGTAATGACAAGTTTTGAGTACGATTTGAAGCCACAAAATACACACACAGATACATAATATATTATTTTTTATATATATGTGTGCTTTGTGGCTTAGAATCATACTCGAAACTTGTCATTACTTTACTTTTATATAAATAATATATATATATATACATACATAAAATTCTCAGCTGTGTTATACTCACTATCTCAGCTGGGAAAGTGATTGGAGTATTGAGGTATCAGCCTGCCTCAGTTGCCAGCACTCTAGTCTCAGAGTTCGAAGGCTTCATCTATGCCACGTTCCATCTTGGGGTGGCTCCGAACGTCAGCCGTGGTTGGAACCCGGTTGTTAGTCAATTGCCGGTTCCCTTTCCCGGGGTAATAGGCCTAATACGAAATAACGTCATTTATTTCAGAAAGCAATGACAAGTTTCGAGTACGATTACCTCAATCCACGACTGTCTGTGGGACACTGCTGTGTGCAATTGTCATCTGTGTTTTGCCTACAAAATACAGTCAATCCACTTTACAGTATATTCTGTGAAACGCCTTGAGACGTCTCGACGATGTGATAAGGCGCTATATCAAAGGCAAGGGTTCTATAATATATATAATTATTATATTATTAACAGAATATATTGTAAAGTGGATTGACTCCGTATTTTGTGGGCGAAACGCGGCAGCCAATTCCGCACAACAGCGTCCCACAAACAGTCACAAAGTTTCACAAAGTTTAATTCTTTTCCACATGTGCTTTCATATAAGAACATAAGAAATGCGAGCCAAAAAAGATCAAGAGACAGCTAGTTCGGCTTCCACCTTCCTGGCGGTCGCATGTACCAGTACATATGTCCCGAACTCTCTATGTGCCGTGTCCCGCAATGTTATTTCCTAAAAGAAAACTATCTAATCTGCGTTTGAAGGAATCAACGTCTCCTGCTTCAACCGTCTCCCTAGGGAGCCTGTTCCTCAGGTTCACTATTCGCTCACTGAAATAGTGTGCGCGTAGATTTGTTCTGAATTTATCCTCCCTTCAATCGCAGGCCGTGTGTCCTCTGGTTTTACTATTCTCGAAGGGGAGGGTCTTTAGTAGGACATCGCTATTCCGATGTTCATGTGACGAATGCTCAGACAAGTTCGCTGGCTTGAAACACAAGTTGGAACCTGGTTGAGCAGCTGGTATCATTTTTACTCTGCGCCAGTTGAAACAGTTAGGTTAACATCTTAAGAGAGGCGTAATTAGCTGGAATCTGGTTCTGGATTCCTTTTCAGGTTGGTTCAATTAATTTGCGTCTATTAATGTTCATCATATTGCATCGAGCAGTGTTCCCAGCATCTGCCACCCCACATTGCTCCTGATTAACATTCCTGCACGGTTCCATCGAAACTGGAATACCAAACCATGGAAATCTCTCGACATTGGTGCTTCCACTTTGATAATAGCCATCTGAGGGGACGTCTGACTACTTAAGAACGTACGAAATGCTAAAGAAAAGACCAAGGTCCATCTAGTTTGCCTTCCATCTTCTTGGCGGTCTCATGCACATATGTCCCGAACCACCTAATGTACTGTATCCCATAATGTTATTTCCTGAAAGCAAACAATCCCGTCTTCATTTGAAGGAATCAACACTTCCTGCTTCAATCGTCTCCCTGGGGATAGAGCAGAAGCTGGCACAGAAAACTAAACCATTGTCAGCAGTTTACTGTGTGTATTTGGTTAGAATTCCCCCCACTGTAAGTCAATGATTGGGGGGATGGGGGGGGGAAGAACTACCTACATTACTTTCTGTGACTGTGTAACATGACACATGATTGATGTACTCATTGTTAGCACTTGTTGGGTAAAGATTCCACTGAACATTATTCACATCACCTCTTGTTGGACTTCCCGTTGGCTCCTGTAACCACACGTCATTGGAAAGACAAAAAAAAATAATAATAAGGTGGTCACTCAATCCACGACTGCTTGTGGGACACTGCTGTGTGAAATTGGCTGCCTTGTTTCGCCCACAAAAAAATACCAGCCAATTCCCTTTACAACATAGTGAAGTGTTTTAAGACATCTCAACGACAGTGATAAGACACAGGATCAAATGCAAGGATTATTATATTATTGTTATTATTAATAATAATTTATACCCAGCAATGTCCCGCAAACAATATCCCCATGAAATAAATGATGGATATTCAACCGAGTCATTGTTGGCCAGGACACCTGGAGAAATTCCTTATGAACAGGCAGATAGATGGGACCTAGGTTTAACGTCTCATGCGAAGACCAGCACCTCTGATAAAGCAACGCTTCCTCTCAGAACTACATTGGAACTACTTTGAGTGCAAAATCCCAACGTGGGGCTCAAAGGGGTAGATCCACAACAAGATCTCCAGAGAAGACATTCCTTCTCAGTTGTCATGTCTGGCTTCACTCAGATCTTTGGCTTGTTTATTGAAGCAGTCCATTATTTTTGATCCAAATCTTGGCTGCTCAGCAGCACTCCAACCACACCACAGGCACAGTCAATGCCTTAAATATCATCAGGTCACCCAATTGATTACCATGTCAATTGTTAATCAATGCTTAGGTGTCAATTAACAACATCGCAAAGGGTACCCCTATGGCTTTGTTTCATTTCTTGTGTCAGCTCAGTTGGATACAGAAAAATCACATATATATATAGATATATCCTGTGAAGCACTTTGACACGTCTCGAAGACGTGAGAAGAAGCTATATCAAATGCAAGGATTATTATTATGCTACTGTCTCCATTCGGAGTTCTGTGGGACTATCCATCCTCCAGCCTTACTTGCCAATGTGAAATCCACACGTAGGTAGGCAGTAATAATAATAATCCTTTCATTTGATATAGCGCTTTTCACGTCGGGAGGACGTCCCAAAGCGCTTCACAGAACACACTGTAAAGTGAACTGACTATATTTGTGGGCGAACGCGGCAGCCAATTGCGCACAGCAATGTCCCACAAACAGTCGTAGATTGAAAATGACCAATTTATTATTGTTTTTGGTTTTGGAGGGATTATTATTAGGCTCTGTGTGGAGTAAGGAAACTTGCCCAAGGTTTCGTCCTCTGCCTGAAATTGAACTCAGGTCTCTCACTTACAAAGCGAGTGCTCGCACCACTGAGCTACAGGACTCCACAGTGATATCCAGACTTGCAATCAAGTCAGCAATCCAGAGAATTACAGACACCGTCAACCTTTCAGACACTTTTCAGAAAGCTCTCCTGGTAGCAGAGTGTCACGGAGTGGCCGATTGGCGATTAAGTTACCCACAAAGCCAGAGACATCATTCAATTTGAGGCCGAGAGAGAGAGAGAGAGTGTGAAGTTAGACTGGAGCCAACAGACAACAGGCTTCTCTGAAGCAACTTAACCTTGAGACAATCCCATTTATTCCCCACTCCTGTCCCCCCCCTCTCTCTCTCTCTCTCTCTCTCTCCCCCATTTCCTTCAATTTCTCAATTTATAAAAACGCATAATTGAAGAGATTCATTCATTCAGAGACGGAGATTAAATAATTTATGACAAAATGCATCAATTTGCAATGACATGCCAGATACATACAGCTGCCTCCTTGTGTGCTAAATAATGGAACGTTATCTTTCGGCCATTTTGCGGTTATAATTTCATTACCAGCTAAGCCGGTATGTATTCCAAATTCTTCTGATTTATTTTTTTTGCCAATTCGCTACCCCTCTTATTCTGCTGAAGACTCTGATACTTTTCCATGTTCCCCGAACTGCGGTTCCAGTATCTGCTCCATGTGTGAGCCGTCAAACTAAATGTTGGCAGCTTGTTCGAGACCATCACAGCCAAGCCTGATTCTGCCTTCGCTAGACATCCACATGCTCTTTCCAAAAAGGATCCCTGTATAGCAATCATGAACAAGCATTATTTCCTCCAGACTGCACTTTTAAAGCCTGGGCCAATATTAGCCCAACTGCACCAAGAGTAATGATAATAATCCTTGCACTTGATATAGCGTCATATCACGCCTTCGAGACGTCTCAAAGCGATTCACAGAATATAATGTAAAGTGAATTGACTGTATATTTTGTGGGTGAAACCCGACAGCCAATTGTACACAGCAGCGTCCCACAAACAGCCGTGGATAAAGTGGCCAAATTATTATTTTCTTTGAAGGAATTATTACTCCCAGAAAAGCGATCTGCCAATTGACTAACGATCGGGTTTCTACTTAGCGCTCGGTAAACAGAGGCGTGGGGAGTAAGGAAACCTGCCCAGGTGAACCCTAATTTTTTTCTTGCGGAACAGTTATCCCTGTAAAGTGCTCAAGTCATTAGAGGATTTGCATAGAAAATTGTCCAGATCGGAAATTAAGATTGCAATGCCATAAAAAATATAAAATGGCCTATTTCTCCACTTGCTGCAAAACAAATGACCCGTCATGTTTCCCTCCCCTCTGCTCCCCACCCTTTTATTCATCTTTTCTTCCCTCATCCCCTCCGTCAAACATTGAAAAATACGTCAAGGAACAGGGTCCAACTGTACAATGCTGCACATTGACTGATAATTCTATTATGTAGGCCAGGAGAGAAAGGCATCAGTAAATCAACGTGCTACCCACCGACAGTCAAATTCGCTGTCCTATATCACACATCTTGTAACGTTGCATGTAACAGCCGAAGATTAAATAGGCTTCCCATATGCTCTCTGCTTCATACACGGAACTTGCATGAACAGAAGCCACACACTCACTGCCAATGGAGTCAGAGGGATGGCTTTAAACGGAAACTTGAGAAGTTCTGTAGCATATTGGTTGCATATTAGTCACAAGCGAGAGGACCCGGGTTCGATTCCCGGGCGGGGTGAGACGTTAGGCAGGTTTCCTTACTCCACACGCCTCTGTTTGCTTTGCAGAAAGTAGGAACCCGGTTGTCAGTCGATTGGCGGATTGCTTTTCCGAGGGTAATAATCCCTTCAGAAATAAATAAAGGAATAATAATTTGGTCGCTCAATCCACGACTGTTTGTGGGGACGCTGCTGTGCGCAATTGGGCTGCTGCGTTTCACCATGAAAATGCACAGTCAATTCACTTTACAGTATATCCTGTGAAGGGTTTTGAGACATCTCGAAGGACTCAAGTCCTGCCTGAAAACTTTCCTGTTTCACCATGCTTACGGCCTCCTCCCCCTCTACCCCCGGCTCGGAGTCAGGCTCCACGATTATTAAGCGCTCTGAGACGCTAAACTGGGTGGCGGGCGCTATATAAGTGCAAGTTGTTGTTGGATCAAAATGCAAGGATGATTATTATTATTATTATGAAACCTGTCTAGCCATTGCCTAATTAAATGCTGGCAGTATGTCACCAAAGATGTTGCTCTGAAAAACGAGTATTGGATGTGACGGTGTTTCAGATTTCCTCATTAAGAAATCCTGTTAGAAATTGCTCTGTATTCGATCCCGGGCTGAAAACACAGCTAATGGAGTACAGATGACCTCAATCGGATACTTGACCCGTGGGCCATGGAAAATCACGAGCAATGATAAAAAAGCCATTCAAAGCACGGTGTTGGATCGCTGGAGTCTGCCAACAAATGCTGACCAACAAAAACACAACAAATAGAGCTGCCCATCAGCTCAAAGGACAGTAGAACCAGAGGACACAGCCCGCGATTGAAAGGGGGGCAAATTCAAAAGGAATCAGTGGAAACACTATTTCGGCGAGCGAGCAGTAAACGTGTGGATCAGGCGCTCTATGGACGCTGTGGAAGCAGAAAGTGTCGATTCCTTCAAAAGCAAATGGGATAGATTTCTTTTAGCAGATAATATCTCGGGATACAGCGTGTAGTTTGGGACCTGACGCGTGCAAGCCATTTCCAGGAAGGCAAACGGGATGGACTTCGCTCTTCTTTCGGCGAGCAAATTCTTGTGCTCTCCAGGCTGAAGGGGAAGGTGGCCAGAAGCTTGCTCAGAAGGTGGGTCCTGAAAACGTGAGCGAGGGAGGGGACAAGATGGCGGGATTTCGAGATGGATCACCGGCGAGCAGAAAGACTGCAATAGTGAGCGAGAGCTGCGGTAAACTGGAGGAGTCTTTCTCAGAACTGTACGTAGTCAGATGGGCTCAACAGATTGCGGAGCGATCAATAATCAGCTTTACAACATTAAGGTAGCTTTCCATTTGTTCAAAGGTTTTCTTTTCGCTCTCTCTCTCTCTCCCTTGCCTGACACTCGTTGCAAAGGTCACGTCTTGACCTTTTTATCCACCGGCAGTGGAAACTGATTTCCATTTTCTTCTGCATTGTTGCGTACTTAATGAAAGGTTACTGTGCCCATTAAGCCTCGCTAAAGACCGACTACATTTCAGGGGATGGCGTATTGTATCACGGGAGTGTGTAACTGGACTATACACATTCCGATCTGCCACGGTCACAAAGTACACGTGGCAAAATAATAATAATAATAACCCTTGCATTTGATACAGCGCCTTAGCATATCGTTGAGACATCTCAAAGCGCTTCGCAGGATAAACTGTAAAGTGTAGTAACTTTGTATTTTCTGGGTGAAACGCGGCAGACATTTGCACATAGCAGTGTCCCAAACAGTTGTGGATTGAGTGACCAATTTTTTTCTAAATATATATATTAAAAAAAGGATTATTAACCCCGGAAAAGCGATCCGCCAATTGACAAACCACCGGGTTCCTACTTCCTGCTTGATAAACAGAGGCGTGTGTGAGTAAGGAGACTTGCCCAACATTTTGCCCTGCCCGGTAATCGATCTCAGGTCGTCTCGCCTTTTTATCCTCGCTTCATCACATTGTTAAATTATTTTTGTGGGAGAACGCCGCAGCTAATTTTGTCCCACAAACAGCCACCAGGCAAATTCTGTGAAGCGCTTTGAGACGTCTCGAAGACCTGATAAGGCGCTACATCAAACGCAAGGATTATTGCTGTGCACTGGTCAGTAGTAGATTTTTCCCCCCATGAGGCTGCAGTAATTTTAACGTTCCATGGAATTTCTACCCATTACAACAACAACAACATATGATTCTAGATGAAGATAGATAGATTAGTGGGTGGGAAAGGAAAAAAAAAAATTGTGCCGTATGATGAAGTGGACTATTGCCGTTTCCTGACTAGGATCAGTCAATAGAACAAAAATAAAGGCTGATCTGGTATTGACGTTCTGTGACTCAGCATTGCAAACTCACTCATTAAACACTACATCATACTCTGTACACAGCCTGACAGAGGACAAGGACCTTAACTCCACTCACACATCTCACCATCGACTCTGTGAACAAAGTACCGAGACTGGATCTTTGCTGTACACATAAAAACAACCATAATCCTTGCATTTGATACAGCACCTCATCACGGACGTTTCAAAACAGTTCATAGAATATGTAAAGTGAATTGACTGCATATTTTGTGGACGAAACCCAGCAGCCAATTGCACGCAGCAGTGTCGCACAAAACAGGCATGAATTGAGTGAACACTTTTTTATTCTTTTTTCAGAGGGAAAGCGATCCGCCAATGGACTAACAACTGGATTCCTACTTACTGCTGGTTAAACAGAGGCGCGTGGAGTAAGGAAACTTGCCTAAGGTTTCGCCCCACTAGGGCATTGAACCCAAGTCCTCTCGTTTGCGAAGTGAGTGCTCTAACCACTGGGCTACAGGACTCCACAAGTAATGTTTACATAGAACTTTGGCCTCCAAAATACAGTCACCTCACTTTACAGTGGATCTTGCAAAGCACTTGGAAACATCCCTCTGATATGAAAGGCACGGTGTCAAAATAAAGATGATTAGAATTAATTTTGCAGCATGAAAACAGGGCTTTCGACCCAACCAGTCCCTGCTGACGTTGCTCTAACATGGAGCTTCCTACAAACAGCTTTTGATATGAGCGAATGCTTATTAATTGGAATCGGGTGTAGCACAGATGCCAGCATTCAGAGTTAACTAGTGGCTCAGCAAAACTGGGAAGAAAAGTTGCTCCTCTACCTCGTTATTCCCCAAATTCGACACAAGAACGTGGTAACGTTAAATGCTCGGTTCTGGCTTGGGCTGTGTGGGATCGATGATCCTCCTTGCCAGTTGTTTTGTCTTCAGTTAGTGGCCGTGTAAGACGCCAGCCTTTCTGTCCTGGCATCCTCCAGGGCTCTTGTTTTGGCAGTACAGACCCAGACAACATGGAGGCTATTATTTCCTCACCGGGAGAAAGCCAAGATCAATAAGCCAGTCTCCACATCTCACGCCCATCGATCAGTCAGCCCACAGGCTCGAGAGCAAATTGCCAACCTACTGTTCAGACTTTCCCATCCACCAGATTCACTTTACAATTCACTCACCGCTTAATTCCTTATGGCCTGGTCCACGTTTCACAGCTGTCCTCCGAGGCATTGACTCACAGGGTGGGGTTGTGGTACCATTCACCACTCTCCAGCCCCTTCAAGTGCCTTCACTGACAAATGCCCCAAGATAAGTTGCAGGGAGTTCATTTAAACATAATATTCACCGCGCTGGCTGAACTCGAGCTCAAACGACCGTCCGAAAAGCAATCAGTCTGTGAAGCATCTGCTGTCAGTGGCTTAGCACTGAACCAGGCTGTGCCTTGATCCAAAGGCTTAGCAAGAGCACCGTTTTTGAAAAGTTTTGTATTGGATTTTATGGTAAATCTATAAATATCTCTGAGTAATTCAGAACTGCCTCCTCCAGAATAAGAGGGAGCGAGTCTGTCACAGCCACAGCCAGTGATGCATGAGACCTGCAAAAACAGGTGAAAGGCATTATCTAATATTGAGTTACCTGCAAACAGCTGTGAGGTAGTTTCTGTGAGTGAACGCTATTAATTGGAATCGGGTTGGCGCAGCAGCCAGCATTCACGGAGATAACTAATGGCTCAGCAAAACTGGGGAGAAAAGTTGATTTCCGTTCCAAAACAAGGGAGGGCTGTAATCCCAACAAAGGTGCAAACAGGGCACTTTGATCAGAAAGACCGCAGTTGCCATCTGCAATATTTTTGTTGTTGTTTTGGTCCAGCCGGGGGTGTCTGACACACGTGGGAACCCGTCACCGTTGCTCGAGAGTCTCCAAACCAAACGGAGAATTCCATGCATCCCACCTCCACAGGGAAATTCCAGAGATATTTATTGGAATGGCATGCTCTCTCTCTCTCTCTTTCTCTCTCTCCCTGGAGGGATGTATCCTGCTTACCTAATCCCAGAAACTATTAAGCACAGGTTGGCAAGAGCCAAGGCTTGGGGGGAGCCCAGAGTGGGTTTGGGGCAACGACTGGAGTCTAACCAGCTAAAAACTGCAAGCCTTCTCCCTAACAGCCGTGAAGTGAGTGACCAATCTTACCTACGGGATTGTCAGATAGGATACTGGGAAAGAGAAACGGAGGGAAATAAACATTCTGAAATGATAATGGGAACTGCATGATTTTGCTAAAAATTTAGACCCACCCTGCATTCTGGAGCAAACCCCCTCCCACCCCCGATATTTATATAGCGTTACATTTTTAAAAAGAAAACATCAATCAATAACTGTGAGATCGTTATTTTAATGAATAGGTTGTGAATTATTTATTGCAGTGTGGTTAAGAATTAAATAACTGTAATGCGTTATGTGGATGGTAATTAATTTCTGTCTGTGTTACGATTGAAAACAGCTTGTTACCCTGTGCAGTCCAGTATCACTGGGTATGTGGCTGACAATGCAGCTCAATTGACCTTGGTGACAGCACAGAAATATAATTTTCGGTATGTTATATAACTTTCCCACACATAAACAAACACCAGGTGTCAGCTTGGCTCAATTGGTAGCACTCCATCACTGGTCCACATGAACCTGTCCGTTCCCTCCCCCCGGCAGGCTCCAGCCTGCTCCAAGACCCCTGCCCAGCCCATCCCACCATCGGCGGTTGGGCCTTCAGCCTCTCTGGTCCCACCCTTTGGGACTCCATCCCACATTCCCTTCGCCTCGCTCCGTCCCTTGTCTCTTTCAAGGCCTGTCTCAATACCCTCCTCTTCGACTGTGCCTTTGGTCACCCTAACCACCCCCCCCCCCACCACCCCTCCTGATCTCGACCCCGACCCCCAGCTCAGGTACAAATCCCTGACTGTCCAACATCTTGGGGCATCCTTGCGACGTGAAAGGCATGTAAATGTCATGTGTTGTTATTGAGTCAGAAGGTTGTGGGTTGAAGCCCCATGACAGGGATTTTGAGCTCACAGCTCAAGCTGACCCTCTAGTGCAGTACTGGTAGAGCGCTGTCTTGTCAGAGGTCTCATCCTACGGATAAACCGAGGTGGGGGCTCGAACCCACAATCTTCTGACTCAGAAGCCGGTGTCCTGCCAACTGTAGCCCTGACAAGGAACTACTGCCAAGGGAAAAGCAATCCGCCAATTGACTAACAACCGGGTGCCTACTTACTGCTGGGTAACCAGCGACGTGTGGAGTAAGGAAACATTCCCAACGTTTCGCCCGACCCGGAATCAAACCCAGGTCCTCTCGCTTGCGAAGTGAGTGTTCTAACCACTGAGCTGCAGGACTCCCCCAAGCCTCTAAATGCCTCATTTTTCATTTCAACGCATCATGTAGCGAGACTGGAGCTCGTTCTACCATCTCGCCCCAAGAGTGGCACCTCTGTCAAAGCAGTGCTCCCACCCAGTGCCGTGCGAGAGCGTGTCGGCCTGGACCGTTGGCCCGTGGAGAAATAAACACTGAGGTTTCGAGTCGGAGACAACTCTGATCGTCTTCCTCAGAACCAGACGTAACACAGCAAAAAAAAAAAAAAAAACTTTTTTGTTGGGCCCATCAAGTAAGCAAACAGCTTTTAAAGCTTTACATAACCACATTATTATGTGTGGTGTGACTGCGAAATGCTGGCAGGCAATTTCCAGGATGGCCTGCAGTTATATTCAACCTCACTCCATTAAGGGATGGTATGAGGCTCAAATTAAAGATAGCTAGCAGCTTGCCTCAGGTCCTTTCCTACAACTGAGTATCAAAGCGCATTTAATTCCCGTGCAAGTATTGCTGAGCGGGTCACGGTACCTCTCTACACGATACTGTAGCTTATTCTTATTGGTTTGGAGCACTCGCCTCGCAAGCGAGAGAACCTCTGTTTGATTCCCGGTCAGGCAGGGCGAGACCTGAGGCAAACTTCCTTAATCCACGCGCACGCCTCTGTTCACCCAGCAGTAAGTAGCGCCCTGGTTGTTAGTCGATTGGCGGATCGCTTCACCGGGGGTAATAATCCATTCAAAACAAAATAACAACAATAATAATTTGGTCACTCAATCCACCACTGTTTGTGGGGTGTTCCTATGTACAATTGGCTGCCGTGTTTCGCCCCCACAATATACAGTCAATTCGCTTTACAGTATATTCTGCGAAGGACTTTGAGACGTGTCGAAGACGTGATAAGGAGCTATATCGAATGCAAGGATTATTATTATTATTATTACACGTGGCTTTCTTTTCAAAGTATGTCCAGAGCCTACGGCGTGTGTGGATTTACAAGGAGCTGAGAAATCTCTGACATGTTCACAGTGGGTGACGGATAGCAGGAGAAGGGAAGCAGTGAGAGCTGTGTCAGTGAGAACGAACGCAGGGAGCTGGGATGCTAAGCCGCAGCACTAAATCTCTTCCCAGTGAATTATAGGAGGTTTGTAGCCCTGAAGGCTGTTGCCTGACCCGTCGTGTGGCTGTGCTGGAGTTTGCTTTCCGCCTGCAACTTGCGTTTGCATCCACGGCTGATTGTGGGCCGCGTTTCGCCCGCACAATACACACTCACTACACTTTACAGTATACCCCGTGAAGGGTCTTGAAGATGTTGACAAGGCGCTATATCGAATGCAAGGGGAGTGGGGGAGGTGATTTTAGGCGCGGTCGAAGAGGAACGTCTTCGGGAGAGAGTTCTAAGGTTTCGGTGTGCGGCGGCTGAAAGCCGATGGACGAGCGGAGGGTACGAGGGGTAAGCAGGAGGTAGTGACTGGCTCATCTACACACAAACGATAGAATGGATGAGCACCTTCAATGCCAAAAACGCTTCGCAGATAAGGACTGTACTTTGTTGACGAATGTGGCAGCTAACTTTCGCCCAGTAATGACCCATTTAACAGCCATGATCGACGATCACTTTTATCCGCTGGATTCTTGGCCACCAAATTGCGTCGATAGTGTTGTCACAAGATCTTTAAAGAGTCCCGAACGGGCCCAGAAATCAGGCACCTCGGTTCAACGTCTCATCCGAAAGCTCAGCACCTACCCCACCCCCCCCCACCCATCACACACCCCAACACTCCACCCCCACCGCCCCCAACCGCCAGCACGACATTAGAACGTCAGCTGAGACTGAGCGAGCTCACAGGCTTACGAGCCAGAGGCCAGACAGTTCCAAATGTCTGGGCCAAACTGTGGGGTCATTATGCTTCGAACGCACTGCATATGAAACTGCTGGTTTTTTAAAGCTGTTTGCGTTAACTTTTCTCCAATAAAACCTTCAACGCGTGGGAGCCTTCAACGCGTGGGAGTTTTATCCTCGAAAAGACACCCACAACACCCCCCCCCCAACCCCCAACCGTCTTATGCAGACAGTGAGATGCAGAAAATGTTACCCTTGTGACAGGATTTCAGAGGAAATCTATGATTAAAACAGCTTGTCTCGTGCAAACGCAGGTGGTGCAGTACAGGTTCCTGCTTATCCCCGGCTGAACGGAACCTGTTATTTTGCCGCTCGCTTGTGGTTTGCCGGCTTCGTGACGCGATGGCACTGGCGTGAGTGACTCCTCCGACCAGATAATCGCTTCTTATTTTGAAACCAAATCTATATTTATTGTGAGATCGCTGTTCACGCTCGTCTCGAATGGAATCAAATCCCACGACAGGAAAGGAGAGACTCGACACGTTAATATCCCCCTTCCAGGACTAGATCACTCCCGACCCCTTGTGGCCTCTACGCGCTCCACCAAGGCTTCCCTGCCTTGGGGTTCTTCCACCTTTACAGGGCGCAGTTACACGGTAGGGTCTTGTACCCCACTCCCTGTTGTCCCTCAACCTCCCCACTCCCCCCACCCCCACCACACACACACACACCACCTTTGCGGAGAGTGAGTTCAGGTTAACAACACACGGGATACGCGCACATATTTTTTGGGGGGACCCTCCTTTTAAGCGCAGTCAGTCGGGAATCGCCCCTGCGTGCACCACCCACACACACGTGCGTGCGTGGGCGCCCGCCACACACCGATCACGCCCGGCCGGCACCGTACCCACACGTGTTCACAGGATAAAACGGCCGAGATACCGCCCCCACGAACCGGACGCTTAATTGCGCAGGGGGAGTGGGGCGTTCTGGGATGGCGCGAGGCAGGAAATTCTCGACAAAAAAGGAGTGGTGTTTTGGCACGCTCCAAATGGATAGAGCGTTCCGGGGATCATCCGAACAGATCCACACCTTCTCAGCACCGGGTACAGGTAGAGACCAGCACGTACCGACATTTGCTGCTGGTGGAGAGGCAAAGCCTCAGGCAGCCGCGCGCAAATGGATCTCCTTCGCCACCCACCCTTATCTCGCGCCTTGTGCGCATCGTGGCTCTCCGCCTGTATACCTGCGGCTCTCTCCAACAGCCGGCTGGACAAACGGCGCTCGGATCTCCACGGGACGCTGAGAAATGTTGCACAGTCAGTCAGTGCTGTTAAAATTGGTCTCTTCCCCCTCGGAGGCTAGATAATGAGAATGCTCCGACGCCTCGGAGGTTAGGCCTGACGGTTGTCGTGTTTAAAAAGCCGACTGAAACTCCACAAGTGCGAGAGCGAAGGACATCAGGTCTATTGCAGGTATCGGCTTGTTGACTCCAACATCTGATGTGCGTGTAATTTTTCCTATTAACCCCTTTGGATGCTGCATTTTCTTCACAAAGCCCTTGGTTTACCCTCGGAGGAATGCGTACACATGGAAATAATATATTGATAATAATTCTTTGATAAGACACCTTATTATTGATTATCATCTGGACATCTCAAAGCCTTTCACAGAATTTACTTTAGTCAAGTTTCCTTACTCCACGCGCCTCTGTTTACCTAACAGTAAGTAGGAACTCGGTTGTTAGTCGATTGGCGGATCGCTTTACCGGAGGTAATAATTCCCTCAAAATAAATTAAGAAAAATGCGGTCACTCAATACATAGCCGTTTGTGGGACGCTGCTGTATCCAATCGGCAAGTGCCACGTTTTGCCCACGAAATATACAGGCAACTCGCTTTACAGTATATTCTGTGAAATGCTTTGAGACGTCTCGAAGACATATAAGGTGCTATGTCAAACGCAAGGATCATTATTATGAGATTCCTTGATGTGCTTTGAGACCTCTAAGGTAATGCACCACATCAAATTCAAGGTTTATTACTATTATTATTATTACTGTCGTGGAGACGTCGCAGAGCCCTGCGCAGGATTTACTGCAAAGTAAAATAATGTGCGTTTTGTGGGTGAACTCCACTGCGGAGAGTATTAGGCGCAGATTGGCAAGAGCTGAGGCTTGGGGACCACAGAGTGAGCGATGGGAATACTGCTGGACTTTAACCAAGTAAAACAGTCGAGCTTGCCATTAAAGGCATCTGACAACCTGCTACTAACTTGGCTGAATGCAGCACCCGAGCAATGAGTCAGCGCTTTGGGGAGAGAAACGCGGAAAGTTGGCGATTTAGAAAAACTGCAATCCCCATTCGATTTAATTAGAGTAAATTGCTAAATTGATTGAATAAGCAATGGAGATAGTGGTTGCTTTTAATAATTGATCAATCCCCGACTGGGTTTTTTTTTTAAAAAACAAGATAGTAGGAGCACAATAGCAGACCCACTTTCAACAGTAATAATCATCGTAATAATAATCCTTTGCGTTTGCAACGAAATGTTTATTTAATCTGCTGCATGATCAAATAAATGCTGAATCAGCTTTAGAGAAATTAAAGAAGAAAAATAGGGACGCGATCCATCGATCACTTTCAACTCCTGATAACTCAACCCTGGCTTAACTTGTCGCTCACACTTAAGTCATCGTGCCGTCAATATCCCGGCTTCATTTGTTGACGTATTTATACATGCGCCTAACTCGCCACTCCTGATAACTGGTCGCCGAGACCCTTTTCGCTTGGAGCGACGGGTTATCAGAAGTTTATTGTCAACCAACCACCCCCCACCCCCGCAAACACGATAGTAAAATAATAACACGCCAACACGTCGAATATCAAGCGCTTCACAGATATTGGCTGCGATGGGCAGCGACTGTGCATTTTGGAGGCAAACACAGCAGCCAATTTGCAGGCGGCGAGTGTCCCAAAAACAACAGCAGAACGGACGACCGAGTATTCCGCGTTTCATTTTTGACTCATTCGATTCGGTAGATTGTTGGGGCATTGGTACCTCAACCTGGACTGTGAACTGTGAACACACAGACGGAGGTGAGGGTATGACCCACTGAGCCAAATCTCGTTCCCCCTCACTTGTCGGTTCAAGATTGAACGCTTTTGTAAAGAGAGCCAGAGACGTGGCGGGGTGGAAGGTAAATTATTTACAGACGAGATCGAACTTAGCTCGGGTTGGATTTGAACTGACTTCTGTTGCTGCGTTATCCTGACAGTAGCTTTCAACGATGCAACTCCAGGTCACTGGGAGTGCTTTTCCTGTCCAGAGGCTGAGAATCACTCAAAACGTATGTGAGTCTTTGTTAAGCCTACTTGCTTTCCAGCCCGTTTAAAACAGGTACGAGGTCAGCACAGTGTAAGCAGATTGACGCTGCTTCTAAATGAGATGAGGAGACCTTTACGTCAACTCGCGAGAAGGAAATAAGCAGAAATAGGCTACATTCAGATCAAACTAGTCCCTTCGTGGCGCTTTGTGGGGCCATTGCTCTGTGCAAACTGGCTGCAGTGTTTGCCTACAAAACACACAGCCACTACACTTTAAATAGACCTAAGATGATGCTCCGATGCAGTGCTGGGGGGGAGGGTGGGGTGCGTTGAATTGTCGGAGGTGCCGTCCTTCGGATGAGATGTTAAACCGAGGTCCCGGTTCAGGTGGACCTTAAAGATACCGTAGAACCGTTCGAAAAGAGGAGGGAGCTTCTCCTGGTGTCCTGGCCAACAAATCCCCCCCCAAATAAAATTGGTCACTCACTCCACGGCTGTTTGAGGGACGCTGCTGCGCGCAACTGTCTTCCGCATTTCGCCCACAAAATACGCAGTCACCCCACTTTACGGTATATTCTGTGAAGCGCTTTGGGACGTCTCAATGACGTGATTTATCCAATGCAAGTATTATTATTATTATTATTATCAATGTCTGCCCTACACCCGCTCTCACCAACCTCAGGCACACACACAGACACGTGTACACATACAGAAGTGAAACATTTTGCCCCGGAGCGAGCAATAACTGAAGTGAAGCCAGCTTGCACGGCAGATGCCGGTCACGATTTGTTTTCGGGCACGCACAGCTGCTCGGCCCTTCAAACGCGGCATATTATTGGCGACTGTGGGCCCTAAACTACAGGAACGTTAGTCGCGTTAAAGGCAGTAACTGTTTGCAAACTCCCTGCCTTGCTTTCACTCAGCGATTTGGACCTGTGTTAGCTTTGATAAGAACAGGAATGAAATTAGCGAAGGAGACAGACTAAATGACGAGTTACTAATGCGCTGCCAGATCATCCGGGGCTGATAGCGGACGGCAGGATATTGCACGGGGAGGGGGGGGAGACAAATGCGTCTGCTTTGAAATGCCACCGTAGCACTTTTGAGGCATCTCGAAGGCGTGAAGAAATGCCGTATCGAATGCAAGGATTATTATTATTATTATCAAGGCGCAGAAAGCACCAGCCACGTGTGGAAGCGTCACAGCAATATCAAGCTGTCCATCTCTGAGTAAGACGATCGAAGCAAACCTGTTATTTGCCGCAGAAGCACTTATCAATCTTCTGGGAGCTCGGTTGAAACATGTTGATGGTTTGGCTGCGTTGACAAGCCTTTTGAGCCATGTTTCTCAGTGGATGGTCTGTGAGAACCTCAAGGCTGCCCTTCTCACCAGACATCCCTTTTGATTTGAGTGAGTGACCGACAGAGTCATTTACCAACAGTAAGAACAAACCGAGACTCTCTCTCTTCTCTCTCTCACTCACTCTCTCTCTCTCAAATTCAAAAAAGTGGAAAAACATTGCGTTCCTGAATAAAACCATAATATTATAATTTTGGAGTCCCGTAGCTCTCTGGTTAGAGCACTCGCCCACAAAAATACACAGTCACTCCACTTTACAGTATGTCCTGTGAAGCGCTTTGAGACGTCTCGACGACCTGGTAAAGTGCTGCGTCAAACGAAAGGATTACTGTTGTTATTATTACGTAGCAATATTCCTTGCCCTTGTTACCGTGCCTTGCCTGTCAGGAGGATGTCTTTAAGCGCTTCACAAGAATTAGTGCAGCGTCTCGTAGGTGAAACGAACCATGAAGCCGGTGACCAATTTCATCTGAGAAATTCTTTGGCCAGGACCCCGGGAGGGAAGACCTCCCGCCTCGTTTAGAACAGCATTTGCCCACAAAAACAGTCGCTACAGTTGACTGTAATTCTGGGCGAGGTGCTTCGGAGATGCCATGAAAAAAACACACACACAATCTCTTTTACTTTTGTTGCGCCCTCGTTCTCTCAGAGTTTAAAGTGAAGGAAGAGATGAGAATCTCTTTGATGGCATCCAGAGCAGAATCCATTATTGTTCTGACAAACGACTTGTCCCCAGCCACAGTTCTGTCTGAAAAGTAACATTTGACGGTGTGACGATTAGTCCCAGTGCTGTGTTGCAAATAAGACAATTAACACATATCCAGCTGCAGCTGTTGCTGGAGAAGCTCAACTCCACCACAGGCAGCGATCAAAACGATGAATACATTACACAGCCAATTCTCCTTTGACGTTCGCTTCCTCTGCGCACCGCTTGCATCAGACTCAAAGCGATTTTTGTTCTGTTTCTACAAACATTTAGCTCCGTCGAAAATATATATATATATATATATATACACACACACACACACACTTCAACAGGAAGGTGAGTCCTTGGTTTGTCGTTTCATCCAAAGAACAGAAGAAATGCTCAACGAAAAGAAGACCATCTCGTTCGCCTTCCACCTTCCTGATGGTCGCATGCACACACGTCCTGAACTACCTGTGGACTATAATGTCCCACAATGTTGTTTCCGAAAAGAAAACCATCCAAAGGTTGTGTTTGAAGGAACCGACGGCATTTCTGGTATTGGAGCTCGCTCACATCCAGCTGGTGGGCATATACCCCTTGCGCTTACGATTCTCCCCCTGTTCAGTCAATGGCATTTCACTCACTTGTTCTTATCAGGATAGCAAGACACAGTTCATAAATAACATTCTGGGTTATGTCCAACCTGCCTACTGCAGTAACTAGTTTGTTACCTGTGACACTTTATGGAACTCAGTAATATACTTTCAATGGGAACACATTTCATTGAACACAGCACTGAAAGTCAATTCCAGCTTGGCTCATTTATCATCAGAGTAAAGTTGAATGTTAGTGAAAATGTATCTTGCTGAGCTTTGTGAATAGAATTAACAATGGAAATCCATCCAAACAACACCCAAGAATTTTATAAAATGTCCTCTCTATTCGTACTTACATAATTCAGCGAAGCCCACACAACAATAGCGATCCTTGCATTTGACATAGCGCCTTATCACGTCTTCGAGATGTCTCAAAGCGCCTCTCAGAATGTACTGCAAAGTGAAGTGACTGTATATTTTGGGTGGGAAATGTGGCAGCCAATTGCGCACAACGGTGTTCCACAAACAGTCGTGGATTGAGTGAACAATTTTTTTTTTTTGAAGGGATTATTACCCCCGGAAAAGATATCCGCCAATCGACTAGCAACCGGGTTCCTACTTACTGCCAAGTAAACAGAGCTATGTGGAGTAAGGAAATTTGCCTAAAGTTTTGCCCCACCTGGGAATCGAACCCAGATCCACTCTCTTGTGAGGCGAGTGCTCTAATCAATATGCCATGGGACTCCTTATAAACAACGCAGCTCAACAAGGTGATGGGAAGTCATTGGGGGTGGAAGGACGAGATCAAATGGGTTTCATCCAAACCAATCTTGGGCCATTAGTTACCCCACTATCCCCACCCTCCCACCCCTCCTGATCCCAACCACCAGCTCCGGTGTGGATCCCTGACTGTCCAGCACTTTGGGATGTCCTCCTGACGTGAAAGGCGCTGTGGAAATGTCATTTGTTGTTGTTGTTATTGTTGTGACCTTGCTTTCTAAGTGCACTCTTACAGCCCTTTAATACTCCTTGCCCTCAACCTCAAACACTCGGGATGTGATTTCCAATCATTATCTTGGCGTCTTTCTTTCAAACTATTGCTCTGTGGCCTTCAGGTTAGCTTTGACCTCCAATCTGAGCTCTTGTGCTCTTGCCTTTGTGCTGTTTCCTCATGGGCTATGTGTGTTTTTATCCTGCCCACTTAAAATAGGTCTAAAATAATTCTTTGATTCCTTTGTTGTGTTTTATTTTATTTCCTTGTTCTACTTCCACTTACTTCTTCCCTAGATCTTCTCTAGAGCTTAAAACGCTGTTCCCCCCACCCCGCCCCCCCCAACACCTCCCCAACCTCCACACCTCCATAAGAAAATCTTTCAGTAGTAGAATCGTTACACACAACTTGTTCATTCTTCTGAATCAGAGCCGGCTATTCATCCCCGGTAAGGTAGTGTTGGGATTAGTTCTAATTTAATTCCGACAGAAACGCAAAATCAATGCTATACGTTTAACAGATTTTTCTTTCTGTAAATGCTGCAATTGTGAATTTCAAATATTGCAATCTTTGCACTGATTGTTAAAATCGGGTGGATTTTGCGACTATGGGATGACTCAATCCCTTGATCTTAATTTCCTCAATTTGCCTTGCACCGCGGTTTAATGTCTCATCTGAAGGACAATACGATATAATAAACACCCTACGCATCCCCAACACCCCTTAGCCTTCCATAAACATGTCCACTTTCCTCTTGAAACCCACAATGGATTCTACATCTAATAATAATAATCCTTGCATTCGATATAGCACCTTATCTCATCTTCAAGGTGTCTCAAAACGCTTCACACAATATACTGTCAAAAGTGTATATTTTTCTGGGCGAAACGCGGCAGTTTCTATTCTACTTGGCAGGACATTGCACATCCCACCAAATCTCTGTATGAAAGAAAAGACCTTATCGGTGGCATTTTAGTCTCTGTCTGACATACTCCTAAATGTTCGAATAGTTGAGGCTGGGATCAGATGTTTGGTCACTGATTCAGGGGGTCATTGCTGTGTTGTCGAGTGAGCTCTCCGTCTGTCATGAAACAAATGATACCTTGGTTGCCACTGATAGCGAGATCCCAGATTCCCAGAGCAGACAGCAATGGTGCCCACCCAGGCTGTCCCTGCTGTGTGGCGAACAAATTAATTCTGTTAGGAAATTTTGGTGGAAAGATGATGGCGAAACACAACACAACACCGGCCACTTTGCAGCTGACACTTAATAGATAAGCTCTTCTATTTTTCCATTAACCTTGAGAGCTCTATTCCTTCTCTTCGGGGCGAGGCTGAACGTGTAACAAAGTGATCCGCGGATGACTCTTAAATTGTTCTCTGCTCCGCCAAGAAAAATGGGAGACTTTGCCTCAATTCAAACGTGCTGCCTGGGTGGCCTGGGCTGATGTGCAAGACTCGTGGGTAAAAACAAAACTGATGCCCATTAGCTTCCATCAATAGTTTCGCTTCTGTGACCTTTTTAAAAGCAGTAAGGCTTGATGTCATTTGGTTTGTCTGTCTCCCCTCTGAAGCTCTTTTTTTTCTTCATCATGAAGCGGGCTCGTCGTATTTACTGTATCAATTCAATATGGCCCACAGACAGAGGTCTCCCAAGTGCAGTCGGTGAACTTCATTCTCTTAAATCAAGTCCCACAATAGTCTGTAACAAGTACTGGTTAGTAGCCCTCTGACGTTTGGGTCAGAAGGTTACGTTGTCAAATCCTCATCTGGGCTGAAACTCCAATGTGGTACTGGGGGAAGAATGCAACAACAACAACAACAACAACTCGCATTTATATAGCGCCTTTCATGCAGGATAGCGTTCCCAGAGTGCTCATCCCAGAGCAATGCAACATTGGGCCAGATGTTAAAACAAGGTCCAGTCTGCCTACTCAAGTGGACATCAACGATCCCTTGTGGCATTACTCAAACAGAGAAGGTAATTTCCCCTGGTGTCCCGGTCAACAACCCCCCAGATAAAATGGCTCGTTTACTCGTGCCTGTTGGTAGGACATTGCTGTGTGCAAATGGGTTCTGCAATTCGCTTACAAATAGTCAGTCACCGCACTGCAAAAAAGGTTCTGAGTCGTTCTCAACATTATGAGTGTTATATCAAATGCAAGGATTTTGTTACGATACATTTCAAAGATCTGCCAATCAACTGATGGAACAGGCTCAGTTGGGCGGAATGGCCTTCTCCTATTCCTGTTTTCTTTTGTTCCTAATCCCGTAAAAAAACCTCTGCGAGATTTTCCTCCACCGTTTGCCAAACGGTTCTCCCGGCAGAAGCGACGGCAAGTTTGGTGTCTGCGAGGAAAAAGATTTAACACGAAAAAAAGGACGGGGGAAAAAAAAGCCAATACACGTTGGGTCGTTGTGAAACAGCTGGATGGGAAGTATGAATGTTTCTCAGCCAAAGAACTGGGAAAAATCTGGCAGAATGTCAAAACGGAGGGCGTACGGATGAGAGAACGCAGCAAAACTAATGTGAAGGTGCAAACGCGGTTTGTTAAATTGTCTTTCTTTCACAGTCCAGTAGATCCAGGCTGTAATGTTTGTTACTAGCAGCGAGACTTGACTGCAAAATTGTGCGAGAGAAAACAACAACTGCATAATATTAATGATAAATAACAACGACAACAAGAAGAATCTTTACACGGCCCCGAGCGCTCCGGAACGTTGCCCTGCGTGAGGAGCGTTATACAAATGTAAGTTGTTGTTGTCGTCGTCGTCGTTGTAGCCCCAATAATGTCAAACCGTCTCAAAAGTGTTTCACAGTAATTACTGTTAAGTGCAGCGACAGTGCGTTTTGCAGGCACTTGCGGCAGCCAATTTGCACGCAGCAAATCGTCAACACAAATGGGTTGATCAATTTTATTTGGGGGGGGTAGGGGGGAACTGTTTGTTGGCTTGGACACCGGCAGAAACTCCCTCCTTCCCTTCTCCAAAAGAGCCGCGGAATCTTTAACGTCCATCTGAACAGGCAGGGCCTTGGTGTAACGTGACTCCCCCACCCCCCGGCACTGCACTGGAACATCAGCCTAGACTGTGAGCTCAAAGTCTCGGGAGAGGGAGGATAGAGGAGAGGATGGGGGAAGCATGTGGTTTTGTCCGAATTAAAAGAGTAACCGATAAATCAAATGCAGAGCCACGTGAGTAACAACTACTTAATTCTGGATGATAGTTTACCAAAACTGTAAAAATAAAGTTTTGCGTTCAGGTTAATCCGAGCATTATTTGCCTAAATTAAACTAGGTTTTTATTCTATTTGCGAGCGATTAAAGGAGTGGAGTTATCGAAGAGTTTGTGGAGTGAAATTGCTGTCCCGTCCCTGCCTGAAGAGCTCACAAAATTGGTTTGGGTGAAGAAGACCCTTTGGCCCATCTGACCTCATCCCTCCGGAACACACGTCCTTACTGCTGCTTTCCATCACTGAATCAAGCCGCTTTTCAAATGAGTCCAACCTCCTGGTCTCTATCAACTTTCCTTGGCCACCTGTTCCAGTCATTGACCACCCTCTGTGTAACTTACTGGCCTCTGTCTTGAAATTGCCCTGAAGAACTCGAAACCTCTGTTCTCTTGTCGTACGGTCATGATACATCCTAAAGTGTTGACCCTGGGTTGACTTTTCCAATCCCAGTTAAAACTTTACACACTTCTATGAGCTCCCATCTGAGTCGTCTTCTCTCAAGACTGAAGAGCCCGAGCTTGTCTAATCGCTGTTCACACCTCATTGCTCTAACACTGGGGATCATCCTCATTGCTCTCCTCCGCACCAATCTCCACGGCTAATTCTACGTCGCAGCGGCTAGAATTAGGAGTCGTCAGACTTGCATCCCACTGTTCCTGACTGAGCTCTCCATTTTTTATACCTGATTGGCTGGGCAGGTTTCCTTACTCCACGCGTCTCTGTTTACCCAGCAGTAAGTAGGAACCCGGTCGTTAGTGGATTGGAGGATCGCTTTCTGTCGGTAATAATCCCTCCCCCAAAAAAAGTGTGCATTGTGTGTCTTGCCCTGTCCTTCTCTCTTCTGTCTCACTGTCTCTTTTTTCACAGGACTGTGAATGTAAACTGGCCTCACTCATGGCTGTTCGTGCGGAGACTTCTGTGCGCAATTGGATGCCGCGTTTCGCCCACAAAATACAGTCACTGCACTTTACAATATATTATGTGAAGCACTTGAGACGTCTCAACGACGTGATGAGGCGCTACACCAAATCCAAGGATTTTTATTATTATTATTATAATAATATGCAGTAACTGTGTGGCCTAACAATGACGTCTGTGGATCTAAACTCAACTGATTTGGCAGTGTAGCCCAGCAAGTCTTGTTTATCGATGCTTCACACTGTTTTGACATACATTATAACAGAGGGATTATGTGCAGGGTGGCACGATGAGTCTTCTAATCAGTTTGAGGTGAAATCCCCCCACCAACTCAGTCTTGATTCGAGTTCCACGATAGATTAGCGTAAATATCAGCGTTCCTAAAACACGTAAATTGAAGGTTTTCTACCAACCTGAAGGTGAAACGATCTGAAGTGGATTTGTTCTGACTCAAAAATAAATTAGATTGATCGTAATAATAATAACAATCCTAGCATTTGTCGTAATGCCTTTCACGTTGGGAGCAATCTCAAAGTATTTTGCAGGATTGGCTGTACAGTGTAGTGATTATGCATTTTGTAGGCAAACGTGGCAGCCCGAATTGAACCGTGAATTTTATTTGAGGGTTTGTCGGCCTGAACACTGGGAGAGAGGTTCCCTGTGAAGCCCTTTGCGCCGTTTCAACGTTCCAGGCTATGTGTCAGATGCAGGGATTGTTATTAGGTTGTTATTATTATGCGATTACGTGAAGATCTGAGAGATCAAAATGTGTTGGGACTGAGGTGCAAACAAAGGGCAAGACATCAGCTGTGATCCCCACACTCTGGGAGGTTATCTGGCTCAGGAAAATTAAGCTCAACCTTGGGTATAACAACCAGATTTGTAGGTTCCTTGGGCATATACATCTGAAGATCTTAGCTCCCCTAACCAACCCATACAGTAAAAGACATAGGTACAAATTGTGGTGGACTACCCTAGTAAGCTTTTGTGTGTTCTCATAAATAAATAATAATAAATTGGTCGCTCACTACATAACTGTTTGTGGGACATTGCTCTGCACAAACTGGCTGCCACCCACAAAACACAGTCACTACACTGTATATCGTCCCTTGTGAAGCACGTTGAGACATAAGGCACTGTACCAAATGCAAGGATTATTATTAGTAGTACAAACCATGTGATGCTTATACATATTTTACTGCAAATGATCTAAATCTTTACTGTGTCTCTAAATGCCATGGTTGCTGGAAAAGTGATAAGCTTTGTTCCACATTTTGGTCGCGGTGACATTTTCCACAGACTACTCAATGCGTTGATGCATTGGATTGTGGTTGAAGCCATTACGACACGCTTAGTGAATGGATGACAAATTGGCCAACAATTTCTCAGGGAGCCCTTTACAGGCGATCTAGCAGTTTTCAGTTCGAAATTGATTTCCCTCCTGTAAGTTCGAATGTAAAAGACTAATTGGTGCAAATCTCTGCAATGATATGTCCAAACCTCGCTCCACTTAACACTGGCACTATCTGCCTCGATCCACAGACTTTATGACAGTGCGACCACAAGATCACAAGAGTGTTTTGGATGAATGAGGCCGATTTGATTTCATCCTCCTAAAACACGTGCCAATTACAAATACTTGCCCATTTGCGAAGGGTATGGTTGAAGAGGAAGGTCTTCGGGCATGATCTGAAGATGGGGAAAGAAAGGGATAAGGCAGAGGGATAGAGGAAGAGAATTCCAGAATTTCGGGGCATAGTGCGGCCCAAAGTGTGGCCACCGATGAGGGAACCAGGGACAAGCAGAGCCAAAAGAGCTAGAATTGAGGTCAGGAAGCATTTTGTCACACAGAGATGTGGAATACTGAGCCCAACCCTCAGCTCGGGTCCAAATCCCTGACTATCGAACGACTTGGGAAGTTCTCCTGACGTGAAAGGCGCCTTACGAATGTCATTTACTGTTGTTGTTTAACATGCAACTGAACGAGTTTCAAGGTCAAGCTGGTCTCCTAGGAGTGTCTTGCTCAGGAGTGATGGATTTGGCAACATGAGCCTGGGAAAGTAAGTTACGCAAAAAACAATGGTCATATCGTGGCCAGGTTTGGAACCAAATTCGACCTCTCGTGCGCAGAATAACCAACGTGCTGAGCCAAGAGCTTCATTCTGGTTCGAACCTGTTAGGTGTCGGTTATCTAATGCAAAAATACCTGAATGGGTTTAGATAAGGCAGATCAAAGATACGCATTTCCACCCTTCATTAATCTTCGCAGTGGAGTTGAAAGTTGCATAACTTTAGCAACATCCTCATGTATATTTAACAGCCGTGCACTGTTGCCTGCGATTCATGAGGGCAGAATGTGTGATGTGTCATCTTCTATTTGTGCGGTGGGTGAGTGTCGCAGTGATGTGCCTCACGATGTACTTATTCTGGGGCAAAGATCTGGCTTTCTCTTGTTCCTAATGATTTCTCTAACAGGGAGGCTGATATTTGCAGACCTCGACTGTGGTGGACTGAGGGCAAACATTTGTCGCAAGCTATTCGATCAGACTTTCGACTCTCTTTACCGTCAATTCACTTTACTGTGAAGCACTTTGGGATGTCTCGAAGACGTGAGGAGGCGCTGTACCAAACGTAAGGATTATTATTATCAGTGTTTTACATTAGATAAAATGAAATGAACCAGCCGTTCCCAAAATGGTTCATGGTTAAAATAGGGAATAAGAATGGCCAGGGCAAAGAACACTATTTATTGAGTGTTTAAAAAAAGCCTATTTGTTTCAGGATTGGCCTTGCATTCAGTATGGTGGCTTATCATTTCATCGAGACATCTGAAAGAGCTTCACTATATTTTACTGTAAGGTGTAGTGACTGTGCATTTTTGTTGGCGGACTTAGACAAGAGTGAGCTTTGGTGCATTGTTTTAGAATGCCAGTCCTCTTTCAAGCAAAGAGACAGATGCACAATGTGAACGGCATTTTAAACCAGTGATAGAACATGCTTTGCTGTTATCTGTTACTGTCAAAGGAAAACTAAACTCGAGTGATGAGTTTTGGATGCCTACAAGGTGACTTGTCGTTCCCAGCAATGTCTGTTTTATTGCAACTGACACAAATACTCCAGTGGATTGCAATGATGTCCTCTCTCTCTCTCTCTCTCTCTCTGTCTCTCTCTATTCTTTGTAAGCTTTTGCCGACAAACGTGGAAATAATGTCTCAGAGTGCTGTAGACATGGGGACGTCACAAAGTGCTTCACGGAAATTTGCTGTAAATGTACCGATTATTTTCCGTAAGCGAACACAGCAGCCAATTTGTGTACAGCAATGTCCCACAAACAGCCATAAAGTGAGTGACCAATCTTATAACAATGATTATACTAATCTGTGCGCCTTATCACTTCTTCGAGACGTCTCAAAGCGCTTCACAAACTATACTGGTAAAGTGACTGTATATATATCGACTGTATATTTCATCGGCCAAATGTGGCGGCCAATTGCACACAGCAGTGTCCCACAGACGACCATGGAATGAGTGACCAAATTTTTCTTCTTATTTCTTTTCCGAAGGGGTTAGAACCCCTGGAAAAGTCAACCGGCTGCCTACGTATTCCTAAGTAAACAGAGGCGCGTGTGCGCGTGTGTGTGTCGAGTAAGGAAACTTGCCTAAGGTTTCGCCCCGCCTGGGAATCGAACCCGGGCGCTCTCGCTTGCGAGGCGAGCGCTCCACCCACTGAGCTGCAGGACTCCACGATTGCACGACCAGCACGGGTTGGCGCAGATTAGAAGCTTCCACGACGATTAACAAAGTGCGACGGTGTGGCTCAGACGGTGAATAAATCCAGCACGCGGCCTCGCAACACGCATTTTCTCTTTTGCACTTGGCTGCTGTAATCTTACAAACACCCTTATACAAATCCGGATTTAAATACGATTGTCTCACGGGTCACTGAGCAAACCGGCTGCCAAAGTCCTGGAGAGATGAAGTTGTACTGTAACGCGCTAACTAAACCGGTAGCATTCCCAGTGCCTCGTTCATAAAAGAAATGCCAGCAACAGGATTGCAGCTTCCGCTTGCCCTTATTAACGGTGCTTGGCGTTTGATACGGCGCCTCGTCGCGTCGTTGAGACGTCTCAAAGCGCTTCACAGAATAGACCGTGAAGTGAATCGACTGTGTGTCTTGTGGGCGAAACGCGGCAGCCGACTGCGCACAGCAGCGTCCCCACAAACAGCCGTGGATCGAGCGGCTCAAATTTTTTTTCAGGGGTTATTAACCCCCCCCCACCACCACCTCCCCCCCACCTCCCTCGGAAAGCGATCCGCCGATCGACGAACAGCTGGGTTCGTACAGTAACTTAGTGGTTTGAGCGCTCGCCTCGCAAACGAGAGGACCCGGGTTCGATTCCCGGGCGGGGCGCAGTGTCGGGCAATTTCCTTACCTGTTGATTGGCGGATTGCTCCGCCGCGGGTAATAATCTCTTCAAGAATGTAACTGAAGTCAATTCGCTTTACATTACATTCTGTCCGGCGTTTTGAGACGTCTCGAAGACGTAATCAGGCGCTGTATCAAATGCACGGATTATTATTGCTATGATGATTTTTGCGCTCACTCCCGGGAATGCGGCAGTTGGTATAAAATGCACGTTCTGGTGGTTTTTGAGTTAAAATTCGTTGCTCCTGTTTGTGAGCAGGCCTGAGTGACGTGTGATTTGTGAATCATGACGACATACTCGTATCCTAAAGTCAGGACATGACTGGGAAATCATTTCAGGGAGACTGAAGGAAAATTTTACACGCAGTACATAAAAGTGTTAATTAACAGCAGAGCAATTATCAAAGTGCAGAATTATATGACCGGCCTCAGTATCCGGCCAGCTAACAAGCCGCATTAAAATAAAAAATGAGTCCATCTATGACGTCTCGATAAAAATAACAGGAACCGGTTATTTTTTCATCTCTTTCTTTGAGATACTCTTGTTTTGCTGGAATAATCCTTTCAGCTTTGACAGAAAAATGTCTGTTCGGCTGATAAGAAGACGAATTTGGTCACTCAATCCACGATTGTTTGTGGGGTCTCCGCTGCGCGCAATTGGATGTGGCGTTCCGTCCGCAAAATGCGCAGTCAATCCACTTTACAGTCTGTTCTGTGGAGCGCTTTGAGACGCCTCAGTGGAGTGAGCATCAGGCGCTGTATCAAACGCGAGGATTATTCTTATTCTTATCTGGTCAGGGATTTCTCGAGTTTAAATGCCGAGGGACAGAGAGGTGCGATGGCGAATTATTATTAATAATACAAGCCCCCTTCACAACGCTGACCTCTTGCTCTGTTTCTTTGATGTATCTGAAAGCAATGTTCTGCATTTACTTTCTCTATCCCATTTAGAAATCTTATGTACCTCGATAAGGTCTCCTCTGAGACAGCTTTTTCCACAGCTGGAGAGTGCTTGGTCGATCGATATCCTGCATAAAACCTACTCTCTTCCTCCGGCCTCCTCTCTGGTGACGTGATCACGTGGCTACAATAATGGGTCGAGCCCAATTTTCCGGCTTAAGGATAAACAGCCACGCTTGTCAATTTGGGCTCTTTGAAGCCACAAAATTGGTATGGAAAATCGAAAGGGACCTTCAAGATTTGCTAAGGCCAGAGTGTCGATAACCAAGCGAACCATACTCTCGAAAAGTGGCCCGAGACACAGGCTCGTCCCTTCTCTTCCGTCATCCCAGTCTGTCGGCCTGGCTCAGTTGCTAGCGCTCTCGCCTCTGAGTTAGAAACTTGTGGGTTCAAGCCCCCACGTCAGTGCTTGGAATCACATAGTCTAAGCTGACCTCCAATGCAGCGCTGGGGGAGGGGGTGGCAGAGGAGGTGTGGGGGTGGGGTGGGGGGGGAGTCGGGGTGGAGACGGAGTGGGGGGAGTGTTGGTTAGTCGGAGGTTCTGTTGTAAAAAAGCAAACTCCCATCAACCTGTTCAGCTGGACATTCAAGAACCCGTGACGCTATTTGAAAAGGGGAGGGAGTTCCTCCCGGTGTCCTGGCCAACAATCCCCCCAAGTTAAAAGAAAAATGTCAAGCACTCCATGGTGGAACATTTCCGTGTGCATATCGGCTGCCGTCTTCGGCCGCAAAACACCCAGGCCTCTGCGCTTTCCAGTATAATGCCTTGCTTCGTCTCGACGACGTGCTGAGGGCCTGAATCGTAACGCAAGGAGCAGGTTCTCCCTTGAAGACTTCCGAGTTTGCTCGTTATCCCCCGGTGACATTTCTCTCCCACAAGAGCCTGTTCCAACTCACACGATGCACTGAGAGGGGCCCGTGAGGATTACTGATTGACGCTCAGTTAAGTTGCATAATACAAGCTGAATGTGTTTCTCCTGCTTGAGGCAACACCACAGGAACAGGTCAAAAATTGTTATCTGTTTTCCCACCTGGATCTATCGCCTCGAAAAAGAGAGGCCTCTTTCATCCCTCGCAAATTTCGGGGGATGTTGTACTTGTTCGACTGGAAAAATGAAACGCAGCTGTGGAAATGTCAGAGTGATCGACAGCTAATCCCACTTACTTCAGGGAGTCGTAAAGGAAGCACACGTCTCGCTCTGCCTAACAAGATTTGGAGGATTGAATTATTTTGCTGGCTCCTAATAATAATAACCCTCGCGTTTGCTGCACGACCGATAATGTCAAAACGGCTGCAAAGTGCTTCCCGGGTAATTGCTGTCAAGGGCAGTGGACGTGTGCTTTGCCGACGGATGTGGCAGCCAATTTGCAAACTCGGCTGGTTACGTAGCTGGCAGCAGACTTGGCTCTGGTTTGGTAACGCTCTGGTTTCCGAGTCCAGACGGTTGTGGGTTGAAGCCCCACTTCGGGACTCGTGTTGCGCCCGGCGTCCTTTGCTGTCCCGTCTGCTTGCTCGGGTGGATGTTAAAAGATCCCCTGGCTCTGCTTTGAAAATCAAAAGGGAGTCAGTTCCCGCAAAGTACACGGTCACTACACTTGACAGCAAATCCCGTGAAGCTCTCTCAGAGACTTCTTTTGGTGACTTGATCAGGCGCTGCATCAAAGGCGGGAGCCATTCATATGGCGAGATCACAAGACCGAGAGTCACTTACACGGAGAATGACACCAAAAGGTAAGAGCACGGAAAGAGGCCATTCAGACCCACGCAGGCAGATGACTCGGTTTGACTCGGTTCGAAGCCCGGTTCGACACCCGATGGAGCACAACATAAATGCGCAACCTTTCTTCTTCGTAGACTAAGTGGGGGGGGGGTGCAACAGTGCAACAGGCGACAGTCTCAATGCATACAGAGCTGCCCTCAAGCTCCCCTGCTAAACAATACGCGCTGAACCAGAACGGTTAGAGAAACACTGCGTCTCTCTGACTGCGTAGAATGACGCGCAGCCGCAGGCCGGCCTGTCACTGCTGGGCATCCAACACAACCCACTGAACCGCCAGGCCTTGTATTGGCAGGGGATGTATTGATCACTTAGGGCCCACGCACTGATAAGCAAGGTCATGAGTCGGAGGAAGGCGATTTTCACTGTCAAAATGTGGATACCACACGCCGAGGACTGGTGGGGTTTGTGGTGGCAGCTACGAGGCAAACACCAGCTGAAATACAGACATCTCCACGAGTGTCCTGAACCAACGACCGTCCCAAAGTAAGACCTGTATCTTGGCGACTGAGTAAAAATGAAACTGCAAAAGATTTTCCCTGCTGGGACTTTAACGTCATGGTCTCGGGCCCAGGGTAGTCAATCTAGTAGCCCGTGAGTCGATTTCATCCCCACCCCTTCTCTTCATCCTCCTCCACCCACCCCCCACCGCCCCCTCTGTAGCCCATAAATGTTAGATTACGTTTCCGGAAGGAAAACACGAAAATATTGCTGTTAGGGTCCCTTGCAAATAGGGCATCCGGTCCTCATTAACCAAGAGGTTAGACCGCTCTGACTCCAGGCAGACATGAGATGACCCATCACTGTCCTCGAGAGTATCCAAACCCGGATTGGGAAGCAACACCTGGGAAGTGCAAAGCCACCCACAGCGCCGAAACGACCCCACGTCCGGATCGCGCCGGGCGGAGGGAACGAACGCTGTATTGTCGGAGGTGCCGGCTTTCAGACAAACCTGTAAAGCCAAGGTTTTTCCTGCGGCCCTCTTCTGGAAAAAGAACGACGGCCACAACGTGTAGTTGCATCGCGGCCCCTTCACGCCGGACGGCGTCTCCGAGCGCTTAACAATCCCCTTAGCGTTCGCTGGCACGCAATCGCCCAGATACAGTCAGTCGCGCGCTTTTAGGGCTGCGTGTGGGAACTTCCAGTGGGTTAAATTGGCTGCTGCTATTCACCTACAAAACACAGTTGTTACACTTAACAATTGATTATTGTAAAAGTGCTCCCAGACATCATTTATGGCTATTACTACTAATAAAAGGCACTCAGGCAAAGCATAACCCCCTCCCCCCCCCCCCCCCGCCCCACCCCCACCATCCAAGTGTGAGCCAAAAGCCTTTAGGACCGGAGGAGAGGGAATTAAACTGCAAATAAGTGGCTGAAGAAACAGCCAGTAATTTCCACAGACTCCTTCGCTCGCGCATTCACATCTCGGTCAAAACTCAGCCTCTGCCTAAAGTTATCTCTCCACCGCCATGCACAGGAAATTTCATGGCTTAGATATTTATTTTTGTGTATATATTTTTCCCTGTGGCATTAATCGTTCTGGGCGCCTCCCTGTGCTGCTGTTAAACTGGTTGCTAGGAGGTAAGAGCCAGGGTTAACTCGCTGTCTCATTTTATAGGGCTCCAGGTTAGCAAATGCTTGGTGTTTACTTCGTGTCTCGTCAGCTTGCACTGGACCGCCGAGAACCCAGACCCCCAAACTCTGTGTGCGTGTGTTGGGTGCGTGGGTGGGTGCGTGACTCTCACACATTACACCGCACAGACACCTCGCTGCGAAAGAATCATACATGCGCTTTGAGACGTGAGGGCAGGGAGTGTTATAATTCCGATTTCATTAAGAGCGCAGAACTCAACCAGACATTACGCTGAGGCCCGTCTCTTTCTTTCCGGTGTCCTGGCCGACAATCCCTCCCCAAGCGACGCTGCTGTGCGCAATTGGCTCCCGCGAAACACACAGTTGATCCACTTAACGGTGTGTCCCGTGAAGCGCTTTGAGCCGTCTCAACCATCAGCGATCGGGCGCTGCATCAAATGCAAGGATTATTATTGTTATGATTCTAATAAAAACTGGTCACTTGCTGACTTCGTGGCGGTTTGCGGGGACATTGCTCGGTGCAAACTGGCTGCTGCATTTGCCGCCAACGTACACGCCCGACAACAATTTCCGGTGAAGTGCTTTCGCGAGGGTTTGGGCCACGACAGGTGCTGTGGGAATTATTATTATTAAGAAGCTTGTCAGGTGAGCCGTGTACGGAAAATTGGAAAAGTGTCGCGGGGCGTGTTGTTCCGTGTTAATTGGCGTAAGACAACATTTCCAGACACGGTCCGTCCGGCTTGTTAAGGATAAAACGTCGGGGGAACAGGCCCCAACGACTGCTTGCTGCGTGAATGGAACTGAGCTGAGACGGGAGCAAGAGAGGTACCGAAATACGAGCTCTCCTGAAGCTACGCCGATGCCAATCTCCTGATTCCCGGGTGTTAATTGGGAGGGCACGGAGCCTGCCGGTGTCTGGCAATAGGCGATGTAGGTGTGCTCAGCGAGGGAGCGAGCTGATGTCAGAGCCGGGTATGAACTTAGCCGCAATAAAATGAATTGCCACAGGATAACATGTAATTACACAAGGCTGATTGTAATTTCTGAAGAGGAGAGCTTGACTGCTCTTCTCCCTGCTCACTCTACGGTGCTGTTGTTTCCCTCGTCTTGCTTCACCCTGTTCTAGTTGCCCCCGTGGGCAAATGGTTCCGATATTTTATCTCTCCCCTTCCAGTCGTTCTCTCTTGTTTTAAAGCTTAATTGCAATTTCATTTCCATCGTACTTTCGGCCTCTCCGTTGGAGCCTTGGGTCGGGTTGTGTTGGGCGATGTAGGTAACAGTTAGACAAACCTTGACAGGAGACACCTCGGACAGATCTGTGCTTACACTGTAAGCGCTTACAAGAAGGTCGAGAATCCGACTGGTCACCTGTTCGGGAGAGGGACAAGTAAAGCAGAGGGATTCAGGGGGAAAGCTCCCGAGTCTTTTCCCCCTCTTTGTTTTGCATCATTAACACCTCTTTAACCCCTCATCCCCTGTCCTCTCCCCCATTTTCTCCTTTGTCTTCCTCGCCCTGCTTCCCCCCCGCCAACCTCTCTGATAACCCTTAAAAGCCTCTCCCATCCCAACATGCCCCGGTTCTGACGAAGGGACCCGAAACCTCGACTCACTTTCCTCTCTCCATAGATGCTGCCTGACCCGCTGAGTGTTCCCAGACCCTTCAGCTTTTGTTTCAGTAAAGTGGATTTATCCTATGGATGTTTTGCATGGGAAGCGGCTGAGATACCGACAGCACGGTGTAGTGGCAACTTAAGCCCGGGAATTTTAATCAGTAGTTTACCGTATTACGTGGGTTAAATTCCCTGAACCACCAGTACTTATTTCGTAGCTGGTCGGTAAGTATCAGCCCATCTCAATGGACTGTCAGGAAATGACCACAACAACAACAACAACAACAACAAGATTCCATTTATAGAGCGCCTTTCACGTCAGGAGGACGTCCCAAGGCGCTGCACAGTTGGGTCATGACCCGAGCAGGGGGAAATGGTCAGGGGGAGGGGAGGGAAGGGAGGGAGAGAGGAGGGGGAAATGGTCAGGGTGAGGGGAGGGAAGGGAGGGAGCGAGGAGGAGGAAGAGAGTCGAGAGGGGAGCTGAAGGCACGGTCAAAGAGAAAGGTTTTGAGACCGGCCTTGAAGGAGGAAAGGGAGGAGGCGGCGAAGGCACTGGGGGATGGAGTTCCAGAGCCTCGGGGCTGAGAGGCTGAAGGCCCGACCACCGATAGTAGGGCGATTGGGGCGGGGGACGTGGAGCAGACCGGAGCCAGAGGAACGGAGGGTACGGGCAGGTAGATAGGGGGATAGTAGGTTGGAGAGGTAGGAGGGAGCGAGGCCGTGAATGGCCTTGTAGGTGAGGATGAGGATCTTGAAATCAATCCTCTGGGGGATGGGGAGCCAGTGGAGGCGAGCGAGGGTGGGAGTGATGTGGTCCCGAAGCCTGGTGCGGGACAGTACACGAGCTGCAGAGTTCTGAATGACCTGCAGCTTGTGGAGGGAGGTGCCGGGAAGGCCGGCGAGGAGAGAGTTCCCATAGTCCAGCCTTGAGGTGACAAAGGCGTGAACCAGGGTTTCAGCCGCGTGAGGGGTGAGGTAGTGCCGTAATCTGGCGATATTCCGGAGGTGATGGAAGGCGGTGCCAGTTGTGGTGCGGATGTGAGGGAGAAAGGACAGCTCAGGGTCGAACAAAACGCCGAGGTTCCTGACTGGCTTTGAGAGGTGGAGAGTGCAGCCTTGGATGCTGATGGTGTCAGCGCCTGAGGTGCGGAGGCGCTGACGTGAGCCAATCAGGAGGGCCTCGGTTTTTCGCACAATGCATTCTATAGATCAGAATAGGCGAACTGAATGCACGTGAAATGCGAATTAACTGTAACACAGTGCGTAAAAAAAGCAATAGAACAGGAATACCTCCAGTTATTACATGTAATGGTGGGGTAGGGAGGAAATCTAGAACCATGATAAATTATCGCATCACAGTAAATTATCACACACTGCATGGATTCCCCTTGTTATTGTAGTCGAGAGCCTGAAAATGGACTCGGTGTGTGTGTGTGTGTATCATTGGGCATATGTTTCCCTTCTTAATGTCACCTGTAATGCTTTTATGAGCAGACACGCAGTCTATTACAGGAACGGTCTCTCTGTGTGTGCTTTACTGGTGTCTTAAATAATGAGTCTGTTTGCCTCGGTGTCTCTCTGCGGTCCTGATGTGTGCAACATAAAGGTCGCGGCAATCAAAATAAAACCTGATACCCATAAATAGGCTTAACCTCATCCCGATTTTAATAAATGAAAGGGTGGGGATGATGCACGAGGAGGAAGGGTTGTGAGGCTCCAGTTGCCACGGCAACCAATTAGAATTACTTGCATGTTCCTGCGGTGAGAGCGTATTGATTCTTTATCGGATACGACATCTGTTTTTCTTTTAAGAAGCCGCGTGAGAGAGAGAGAGAGAGAGAGAGAGAGAGAAAAATGTTAAGCTCCCGCGGAATAGATCCGTTTCAGATCCATTAACTCCTACCAGATTTACCAATATCCATCAAATTGGGTGGAACGTGCGAGACTTGAGACGGAAGGGAGAGGGAGAGAAAGAGGATAGGACAGTGAGGAAAACAAGAGTGAGTGAGTGGGTGGGTGGGAGGGAGGGAGTGAGTGAGTGAGTGAGTGAGTGAGTGGGTGGGTGGGTGGGTGGGTGGGTGGGTGGATGAGTGAGTGAGTGAGTGGGTGGATGGGTGGATGAGTGAGTGGGTGAGTGGGTGGGTGAGTGAGTGAGTGAGTGAGTGAGTGAGTGGGTGGGTGGGTGGGTGAGTGAGTGAGTGGGTGGGTGGGTGGGTGAGTGGGTGGGTGGGTGGATGAGTGAGTGGGTGAGTGGGTGGGTGAGTGAGTGAGTGAGTGGGTGGGTGGGTGAGTGAGTGAGTGAGTGAGTGGGTGGGTGGGTGGATGAGTGATTGGGTGAGTGGGTGGGTGGGTGAGTGAGTGAGTGAGTGAGTGAGTGAGTGGGTGGGTGGGTGGGTGAGTGAGTGGGTGGGTGGATGAGTGATTGGGTGAGTGGGTGGGTGGGTGAGTGAGTGAGTGAGTGAGTGAGTGGGTGGGTGAGTGAGTGAGTGGGTGGGTGGGTGGATGAGTGAGTGGGTGAGTGGGTGAGTGAGTGAGTGAGTGAGTGAGTGAGTGGGTGGGTGAGTGAGTGAGTGAGTGAGTGAGTGGGTGGGTGGGTGAGTGAGTGAGTGAGTGAGTGAGTGAGTGAGTGAGTGAGTGGGTGGGTGGGTGGGTGGGTGGGTGAGTGAGTGGGTGGGTGGGTGGGTGGGTGGATGAGTGAGTGAGTGAGTGAGTGAGTGAGTGGGTGGGTGGATGAGTGAGTGAGTGAGTGAGTGAGTACTGGCTGACAATTTCCCCCAATCAAACAAAATAGTCATTCTGTTTGTGGGACACCGCTGTGCGCAGTTGGCTGCCGCGTTTCGCCCGCAAAATACAGTTCAATTCGCGTTGCGGGATTTTTCTGAGACGACCCGAAGACATGGTAAGGCGCTCTGTCGAAGGCGAGGATGATTATTATTCTCTTCGTGGCTGCTTGTGGGACATTGCCTGACGCGCTCGTCCACCCCCCCCTCTCCTTGTTCGAGACAAACGACGACGCATTGACACAGCGCCTTTCCCTTCAGGAGGAAGTCTCGAGGCATTGTGGACAGTCAGGGGTCCAAACCGAGTTAAAAAACGTACCCGATTGACCACTTTGAGTCATTTCTCCCCCTGCCCACCCTCTCCAGGTCCCACTGCCCCTCAGCTCAGGTGCCCAGGCCAGCAATGCCAAATGCTTTGACTTTCTCCCCCACCACCACCCCCCGCACCTCCGTGAAAGGCCCTGTGTAAATACATTTTCTATTTCTGTAAAATTTCCCTGAGAGGGCTTTCCTTCTTCTTGTCAGGCATTGTATTTTGACGCTGAGATCCTGGCACAGTCGGGTGGGGGGGATGTTCAGCAGAATTCTTCAGATCCGAGCAATCAATAGGTAATACCACTACACTTGGAAAGGTCACTGGTAAAGGCAACAAATGGAACAATGTACGCGCAGGAGATGAAAATAGTCTTATTCACATCTCTCCTCAGGAAGTAAATGTTTTCTCTTCAGTTCCTCCTCATTCCCCTCCTATTTTCCTCCCCCACCCCCCCACACATCAGTGAAAGTATTAGACGTAGGTTGGCGAGAACCAAGTGTGTGGAGTCTAACCAGCTGATTGAGAGCACTGCCCTACAAGCTTTCCTGCTGCTTGTCCAGCTAGGACCACCCTACCCATGAGTGCCCTGGAATACTGCAGACCCTCCTGGCTCAGGAACTGGTCTAGAGACCGTCACAGAGGGTTGGCACGATTTCGACATGCCATTGCCAGGCATGTCACCTTGGAGCCAGTTCAGCTCCAAAGAGCCCACCACTTACCTCCCCCACAAGGAGGCTAGGCCGGGTGATCTAACGAGCAACAACAACAGCAACAAATCCATTTATATAGAGGCTTTCATGCCTTTCGAACAGAACCGCGGGACCTTTAACGGCAGACGGGGGTCTCGGTTTAACGGCTCATTCGAAGGACGGTGCCTTAGAACCCGAGAAAGAGCGCGATGGGCTGAGCCAGGCATCGTGAAGCTTTTATTAGGGAATCCAGTTGTGACTTACACCCCATTAGCATGAAGTACAAGTGATAAAGGCAGACCAAGTCCGTTTGTAAAGCCTGGAGATAAGCAATCACAAATTCTGCGTCAAAATATCACTGCAGGCTCTGTGGGAAATTACATTGCTTCAGATTCCTGAATGCCAGACACCTTTGCCGGCTTTAACAATGTGACCTCCAGATAAGCACCAGGCAGAACTCTTAACATTACTGAACACCGCTTGACACAGCTGACAAACCAGAAAATAACAGTCGTAGGTGTTGAAAAATGTCATTCCGCGATGAGGGAGGGAAGGGGAGAGAGAGAGAGGGAGCGAGCGCGGGGTGGAGGAGAAGCAGGGAAAGGGGGAGAGAGGGGGAGAGGGGGAGCGAGGGAGGAGATGCAAAGAGCGAGGGATGGGGGAGAAGGAGGGAGAGAGGGAGCAGAGGGAAAGAGAGAGAGGGAGACGGAAAGGGGGAAAGGGGCAAAAGGAAAGGGAGAGAGCAAGGGAGAGGAGACAGAGAGGGGGAGAGCAAGGGGAAGGAGGGACGGAGGGAATGAAGAGCAAGGGAACCGAAGGGGGGAGAGAGCAAAGAGAGTTTTACATAATGCAGGACCTGAGAAATGTCAAAAAGCTTTTTTTTTCCCCCGAGGGAGGGGGAAAAAGAAAGGTTTTGAGACATTTGGAATCGCCAAACACAATAAAAAGTGACGTGCGTCATATTAGGAATAAATTGCCGCTCGTTTGGTGCTAAACCATGGCTGGAAAATAGTCCCATCTTATTGCAATTTTCACAGAATTTTTGAGACAGATCAATTGCGAGGCCTCTTGCTGCGATGGATAAAAAAAAATCTTTCTTTTTTTTTGGGGCTGTCATCGGAAACGTGAAAGGAGGAAAAGGCTGACGGACAAAGTTTTTTTTTTTTGGGGGGGGGGGGGGGAGCTTACTTATTTATTTGTCTCGATTCTTAAAACGGAAATGGGAACTCTGTCGCCAAAAGAAGCGAGGATTGTCACAAGCGATTAGGATCTTCTGCTCGTGGGTTGAATAATTTAAAAGGTCTATTCCTGGTCCGACGCTGAGGTCTGACATTTCATAAGGAACAGACAGGCAAACAGAGTGGAACAAAGCAGACGGCAAGCATTTATTATAATAGCAGCAATAATAATAATAATATTAATAATAATAATCCTTGCATTTGATGTCGTCTTCGAGACGTCTCAAAGCGCTTCACAGGATATACTGCAAAGTGAATTGACTGCATGTTGCGTGGGCGGACGCGGCAGCCAATTGTGCACAGCAGCGTCCCCACAAACAGTCGTGGATTGAAGTGACCAATTTATCGTTTTTATTTGAAGGAATTATTATCCTCAGAAATGCAATCCGCCAATCAACTAGCAACTGGGTTCCTACTTACCGCTGGGTAAACAGGCGTGTGGAGTGAGGAAACTTGCCCAATGTTTCGCCCTGCCGGGAATCCAACCCAAATCCTCTCGCTTGCGAGACGAGTGCTCTAACCGCTGCGCTCCAGGACTCCAGGGTATTAACAGTAACAGGACTGTTAACAGTAGCTTCTCACCGAAATAGCACAGCGTTGCTTCGGGAAGTCTCAAAGACTAACTCCGCTTCTTCGAAGCCTAATCTCTGTCGTCACAAAGGGAGATGGTTTTATTTGGCTGATGAATCTCTGTCCCCAAGATTGTTTTGGGTGGGTGAGCCGGGTGTCTGACACATGCGGAAACCCATCCGTCATCGTGCTTAAGAGTCTCCAAACCCAACCGCGAATTCCATGCATCCCACCTACACGTAGAATGATAGAATCATAGAATGTTACAGCGCAGAAGGAGGCCATTCGGCCCCTCGTGCGTGTGACGGCTCTTTGGGAGAGCTTCCCAATCAGTTCCACTCGCCCCCTCTTTTGTCCATATCCTTGCAATTTTTTCCTCTTCAAGTACCTGATCAATTCCTTTCTAAAAATTCTTATTGAACCTGTTTTCACCGCCTTCCAGGCAGTGCATTCCAGACCGTAGCAACTCTCTACGTAACAAAATTCTCCTCATCTCTACTCTGGTTCTTTTGGCAATTATCTTAAATCTTTGTTACCTGGTTACTATCCACCTCTATCAAAACCCATGGAATTTATAAGTCAGTTACAATAACAAGACAGTTGCACAATTGCTGCCTCTCTCCCTCCTTTTCATCCCTCCCTCTTTTCCCTCCCTCCCTCTCTCTCTCCCTCCCTCCCTCATTGCTGACTGCCGTTTTTCAACACAGAAGGCTGTTATTGTATTGCATTTGATACAGCGCCGCGTTGTGTCTTCGAAATGCATTTCCTTTTAAGTGTAGTGACTGTGCAGTTTGTTGCACACAGCAGTGTCCCAGCCATGAAGTGAGTGACTAATTTTATCTGGGGGATTGTCGTCTTGGACAACTGGAGAAAGAAGGTCCCTTCTCTTTTCGAGTCGGGCTACGGGATCTCCAAACAACCACCCGAACAGGCGGACACGACCTCGATTTAATGTCGAAAGGTCATCGACCTGAAACGTTGACTCACTTTCCTCTCTCCATAGATGCTGCCTGACCTGCTGAGTGTTCCCAGCGCTTTCTGCTTTTATCCTGGTCTCATCTGAAGGACGGCATCTTACCATAATGGAGATGATGAGCTCAAACTCCCTGACTAGGGACTTGAACCCACACACTTTGGACTCAGAGTTGAGAGCATGAGTGACACAGACACCCATAAGTGCCTTGAATACATGTGCCTTTGACACAACGGACTCTCTGTTTCGACGCCCGAGCATACGTTTTTTTTCCCCCGAATCTCACGGCACGAGGCCGCTTTATAATTTATGAAGCATCAAATCTAAAAGCAAATATTTCCTGTCAGTACAAGGCTGCGGGTATCCATCTTGCTGGCAGCTATTGACAAATAGGAGATACGAGGGAGAAGGTAGCTTGGAATTTATCACTCGAAAGGAAAGGCAGCAATGTGATTTGATTGCATGGCTTCACAGCCGGACTGTGACGTGGGGCTATGGTCTTGTGGCTCACGCAAGAAATTCTCTGCGGGTCGAGATTTGGAGATGAATCGAATTCATGTTCACCTGCCCCCGCACCTCCCTACCTGCTTCCCCCCCCACCCCACCACACCACCCCCAACTCCACAACCCGCTCGCTGCCTCCTGGCTCCGTCCCTCGGTCCCTCCTCTCCACCATCAGTGGTCGTACCTTCAGTCACTATTCCCCAAAACTCTGGAACTCTCTCCCCAATCCCTCTGCCTTGCCCCCTCCCTCCCTCCCTCCCTCCCTCGCTCGCTCCCTCCTTCCCCACCTCCAAATCCCGCCTAAAGACCTTCCTTTTTGATGGTGCTTATGGTCACCTCTCCCCCCTCCCTCTCCCCCTGGCTCAGGGTCAGACTCTGTCACTGTGAAGCACTCCGGATCGCTACTCCATGTGTAGGGCGCTGTATAAACACAACTTGTGGTTGGGTGTTGGTTGTTATTACACCAAAGGTTTCGGAGGAAAAGGTTGAGGAACCTGCTGTTTCAGCCCATCCACTTTGTTCCACCATTTTATCAGATCATGACAGATCATTTAATGATATATTCTGTAATACTTCTATTGTACGTGTGTGTGTGTGTATGTCTCTCTCTGTCTCGCCACCTCTCTCTGGCTCTCTCTCTCTATCTCCCCCCCTATGTATACACGCGTGTTTCTTTCTCCCCTCATCATAGCCTTCTCCATTTCTCTCTTTCCTCTCAGCCCCTCTCTTTTTGAAATCTATCTATTTTTCCCATCTCTTTCTATCTATTTCTCTCTTTTCTATTTTCCTGCTCTCTGACTATTCTATCCTCTCTCTCCCTCTCTGTCTCTCGTCTCTCTCTCTCTCTCCGTTTTTAATAACCTCCCAATCAATGCTACTGCCTCTGATCTCGCTTGTAAACAGTTGAACTTCAATTTCAGCATTTAAGTTTCCGAGACTCAACAATCTGTGTCAACACGTTAAAACTGGTCTCCTCGCTATCTCACCACAAACACATTTTTACACGGTACTTAAGGACACCTTTGCTATGAGGATCCAGCCTATGAGAAACAAATTTAATCTGGTCCACCTTAATCTTATTGGAAGTCGCTGCTCAACAAATACTGGGGTTTAATGAAAGGTAATTAATTACAAAATGCCGTAAGTCACTAATTTATGGCCATTTGCATTAGTTTGTGCAGCGCAGTGCTGAAAAGAACTGTCTCGTTTTATGTGGAAGCATATCAAAAATAAATAAGAATAATAAATCGGTCACTTGAATCCACGGCTGTTTGTGGGGACGCTGCTGTGCGCAATTGGCTGCCGCGTTTTGCCTACAAAGCATACAGTCAATTCACTTTACAGTGTATTCTGTGAAGCGCTTTGAGACGTCTCGAAGACGTGATAAGACGCCGTATCAAATGCAAGGATTATTATTATTAATATGCATCATGAATTAATGTGCGGTTGTTTGCAATGCAGATCACAGCAGGAAGTTGAAGAAAACGGAGGCAAATTGACACAGCAAACTGTCTTCGCTAAATCCTGTATGTAAGGAGCTTTTGCTTGTTTATATATTTATGACATAATGATTAAAGCTCAGTAAAACAAACAGACACTGAGATGCTTTACACCCATTCTCACGCAAAAGCTTCTTCAAATAATAACGGATATAGTGGAAGACTTGTTCTGTCTTCGGTGCTCAGAATATTTACAGGTTGTCAGGGCAGCTTGTCTGATCACACTGATTTTCGAGTCAAAAAGTCGGTGACCTGTAACATATTAGAGCACTCGCCTCGTAAGAGGACCCGGGTTTGATTCGCAGGGAGAAACCTTAGGTAGTTTCCTGTCTCCACATTACCCGGTAGAAAATAGGAACCCGGTTGTTAGTCATTTAGTGGATTGTAATAATGCTTTCAATTTTTTTTCCCCAAAACAATGATCATTTGGTGACTCAATCCAGCCAAGGTTCCTTACTCTGTTTACCTAGCAGTAAGTAAGAACCCGGTTGTTAGTCGATTGGTGGATTGCTTTCTGGGGGTAAATGATGCCTTCAAAAAAAAAAATTTGCCGACTTGATCCATGACTGTTTGTGGGACACTGCCGTGTCTCATCTACAAAATGTCCAGTCAATGCACAAGTATGTTCCAGTGAAGCGCTTTCAGATGTCTCAACGACGTGATAAGGCAAACAGTCTAAGCTGACACACCAATGAACTACTAGTGGGGGTGGTAGGGGGGGGCTGTATTGTCAGAGTTGCTGTGCTTCGGATGAGACGTGAAGCCGAGGTCCCATCTGTGCCTTTTCACACGTACGTGAAAGATACAACGGTACTGCTCGAAAAGAGAAGGAAGTTTCTCCCTGTGTCCAGACCGGCAATCGCTGGGAGGTATATGTATGTCAAACTCAAATGCAATAAGGAAAATAAAGAGGGAGAAAAAAAGATGAAACAAAAGTGACGCTAAACAAAGAAAAGCGACAGAATGGATGGGAGAAGTAAATAGAGTATGAACAGGGAGTGGGGTGATTGCTTGGGTGTTCGATGACTTGTGATTTGATTCCCATATTCCCGGTAATTACAATATGTGTCAATTACCGACAGCATCTGTTTCAGAAGGAGAATTGATCAGGCAAATGTTCACTCCCCAAGCAATCTAAGGCACAATTAAAACCTGCTTTCCTGCAAATGTTTAGCTTGTACTTGGCACTGCATCCACCTACGTTTGTTCGTTTAGTTTCTCTCCCCACGTCCTGGCTAACCATTCCACAGATAAAATCGGTCACTCACTTCGTGGCGTCATGGCTCGTTTAGCTGTTCCCGGCCTCCTGCACGTCTCTCGACTCCACAATCAGTGGCTGTCCTTTCAGTCACTATACCCTGAGACTCTGGAACTTCTTGCCTCGATCTCTCTGCCTTGCCCGGTCCCTGTCAGTCTTTCGTCATAACCGTTAGTCCTGTTATAAAATCCCATTATCGACGTTTAGGAAACTAAGTTATAATTCTAATAATAAACTTTCCATTTGATGGAGCACCTTATCGTGGCATTGTGAAATCTCGTAGAGCTGGACCGGACATCCATTAACTGTGGCGAGTCAGGCAGAGTTGAGATCTGATTGCACCTTATCTGTCACCCACAAAGTACACAGTCAATTCACTTTACAATACATCCTGGGAAGCGCTTTGAGACATTCGAAGACCTGATAAGGCGCTTTATCAAATGCAAGGATTATTATTATTATTATCTTTTCCCCTAAGTACTGGCCCTCCAAAAGTGATCTTGTTTTATAGAAAAATACCTGCGGACTGCAGCAGATCTTTGTGACGCACTAAATCATATACTCTTCAAAGATGAAGAGGCAAGGCTTTCATATCAGTTCGTAATAGTGACATGTAGCACAAGCCACTTGTTGTCACACAATAACTGCTTCCCTGACTCAAACTGCTGGAGAGATTTGGTGGCTGCTACATACAATTGCTTCTGAGCAAACCCTCCAACTCAGGTTATTTCACCCGACAACTGTGTTGGAACACAATGGGCAATAGTACTACAATGGGCAGTTCAGTCAAGAGGGCAGCAGTCTGTCTGAGACAAGTCCTTTCAAGCTGATATCGACATGGCGACGTAATATTCCGATTAAGGGGGAGAGAAATCCTTGTGGAACGTTCCCCCCTCCAATCCCCTGAGTCACAGCATAAGACAACAATTAGTTCTTTACAGTGTGTTCTGTGAAGCACTTTGAGACGTCTCGAAGACACGATAAGGTGCTATATCAAATGCAAGGATTATTATTACTATTATGCTACAATCAGTCACTTCCAATTCATAACTTATCCTGGGATTAACATATCACCAGCAGTCCAGAAACCCTGGAAATCAAAACCAACACAACAAAGACAAACTTATTCCTCTTTGAACTCCATGTAGCCGATCAGATACTGCAGTTTGATCGAACTGAATAAAATGCAGTTTGATTGCCCTGAGATGTGTCTTTTATCCTAAAGGGTATTTGATGTAAAGCCTTATGGTTTCACAGAGCAGCGTGTGAAGTCAAGAGGCAAACTTTCCTGTTGATTCTGAGCTCGCTCGCAGATTCGTCACAGATGCGCAATAAATGCTGTGTTTTTCAGCTTTATCCTGAGATGTCAAATGACTAATGATTATACTCCGGTGGGTGGGAGTGGGGGGGGCTCATATATATACATTTTTTAAACGCAGTCATTTACACTTTACAGTATACTCTACTTTGAGACGTCACGACGGTGTGACAAGGTGCTATATCAAATGCAAGGATTATTATTATAATTATTATCATCTGCATCATCATCAAAACCTTGGCATTTAGAGTCATGTCACGTTGCCCGGCGCAGATTTCAGGAGATGATGGACAAACGAGAACAGGTCCCCTCCACTCTCTCGCTCCCATCAATGTCAGTGAGAGCCAGCAGTGGTGGTTCGGCTGACAGCAATCCACTTCCACTGCGGCTGCAGCTGAAGTTTATGCTGTCAGAAACCATTATAGTCTCAGTTATATCACGACACCGGCCTTAATTCTCCAACCTCTCTCTGCAGACCTGCTACCAGCTCCACCCTTGAAGCCGCAGGAATCCCACGCAGTGGACATTATCTCGTCCTCGAAACTAACTGAGGACATTCGGTACTGACACACGATGACACTAACAGGTCTCTCAACAACTTCTCCGCCGCCGCAGAGAATGTCTCATGTGCGTACATGCGTGCACACACGTGCGAGAGCACCCCCACACACAGACTATCTCATACATACACATGTAGACTGTCCCTCTCTCTTACATACCCACACACACACACACAGAGACTGTCTCATTCATACATACACATGCGGGCACACATGCACACACAGACTGTCGCTCTCTCCCTTTCTCACATACACACACACAAAATGCCAAACACTTACAGAATGTCACATACACACATCGAAAGACTGTGCCCCTCTCACACGCGCACACACACACATAGATAAAACGTCACCCGTGAACAGAGGTATGAAGGTGTGTGTCTGTCTGTGTGTGTATATGTGTCTGTCTGTCTGTTTGTCTGTCTGTGTGTGTGTGTGTGTGTCTGTCTGTTGTGTGTGTGTGTCTGTGCGTATGTGTCTGTGTGTGGAAGATCCAGCTTGTGGCCATCAACACGACATCGGAGGAGATAACCAGGTGAAGGTGAGCAGCACTAAGGACAGCTGATAGACTGAGGGGCTTCGTCTTTAACCCCTTGAAAGCTGGCAAAGCGCCCGTTAATGCAAATTTGACATGGTGTCACTTTGGCACTTGTTTTACATGAAAGCCCCGTCCGCCGCCGCTGAAGTCAATCGGAGATGAACTTGTTCCTTTAACCTTCCCAGGTGAGAAAGTCCGAGATGGCAAAGCCTTGAGGTCATTATGAGGCAAAGCAGATCAAGAATGTCACGCCTGTTACCCACTAGTACGGTATTGAAGAATCAGCCGGGACAACGTGAGTTCAAAGTGCCTGATGAGGGGGCTTGGAAACTACAGCCGTCTGACTCAAAGGTGGGAGGGCTACTAACTGAGCCAGGCTGACACACAAATCTAAACCCAGGCGGAAATTGTTCCCCATAACACAAAACAAGCGGGTCCAAGTCTTCACACGCACTTGACTGGTTTGATATTGCTGTCGCTTTTCGGTTGCACAGCAGAGATGTCAGCAGGATAAAGGGAGTGTTGGACGGTTTGGAGAGCTCGGGAGCTCTTGCATTACTCCGTTACACGCAGGAAGTATTGTTCAGAAGCATTCAGCTGCATAAATTATGTTCCTTCATGAGCGTGCATTGATTTTTCCGATTTACTTCAAGACACTAGTTTCACTGGGCATTGTGCACACACAAGAGCGTATTTCAATTACAGTCCTGCCAACAGCCCATTCTCCAGCTTCTGTCCTTGTTCAGCACCTTGGGACGTCCTCCTGACATGAAAGGCGCTATAGAAATGTAATTTGTTGTTGTTGTTCTGCCATTTATCCTGAGTGCGATCCACCCCACAGACAAGTTATTCATCAAGAATGAGGCGCATCATTTCGGGTATGAAAGGCTTCAATCCCTGTCGTAAATTATATGAGAGGATTTTGGTCTTTCGGGTATGGTTTTTTTTTATGCATTCCTCAAGTTGATCGGGGCTTCTAGAATGTGTGTTTTGATGTTAATCGGTATTAACTCTGCAAGGCAAAGCTCCAATGGGTAGAGTGGTCCAAGCCAGACAAGCAGCGGGAAAGCTTGCCAGACAGTGCTCTCAATGGTAAGCTGTGTAGGTTTGGCTGGTTTTAGCTGTTAGACTCCGGCAGTTATCCCAACGCACGTTCTGGAGTCCCCAATCCTTGATGGAGAGAGTACAAGTAGAGTCCTGTAGCTCAGTGGTTAGAGCACTCGCTTTGCAAGTGAGAGACCTGAGTTCAATTCCAGGCAGAGGGCGAAACCTTGGGCAAGTTTCCTTACTCCACACAGAGCCTAATAATAATCCTCCAAAACCAAAAACAATAATAAATTGGTCATTTTCAATCTACGATTGTTTATGGGACATTGCTGTGCGCAATTGGCTGCCGCGTTCGCCCACAAATATACAGTCAATTCACTTTACAGTATATTCTGTGAAGCGCTTTGGGACGTCCTCCCGACGTGAAAAGCGCTATATCAAATGCAAGGATTATTATTATTACAACCGACTGAGCCGGACTGACACCAGTTGCTATGAGGTAACCATGCAACTAGAGGCGTGTAAAAGGTTTCATCAGAAATACTCTAGTAAAGTTCTGAGTTTTTTATTGTTTTCCTTTCTGAGAGTTTGAGCATTCAATTTAAACCTCTCTCTCTCTCTCTCTCTCTCTCTATATATATATATTTTACTGTATATTTTATATATGTATTTGTTTAGGATTCCTTCCTGGGTTTGAGATTATACAACTTCTGCTTTCTTTGGTTAACATGAAAAAATTAAACATGAATTAAGATTGGATTTAAATCGCAATCAACTATGTTAAATATACCCATATCTTAATGTGTGTTTATGGGTTAATAAGGTGTTTAAATTTGGGAATTAAGTTATTGTCGTTAAAGGCTAAGTGCTTTAATTGGGACCATATGTAACAAATCCCTAGTGAGTTGAACCCAAATGTAATATTTTACAAAGTAGTTGAATTTAATTTAATTTAGTTTGTCTTAGTTTGCAAAGTCTCACTGAAATTAATGGGGAGGTGGGGGGTGGGGGTTATAATTCAGTTTAGGGTTTATTTACGACGTGTGCAAATATAGCAAATAATAATTCACACCTTCCTCTTATTCCAAATGAATTTATGATAAATAAAAACAGGGACTTGCTGTTGCGTTTCCTCCTATTAAGAACCACAGCTCACTTCTCCTTCTCAATAAAATTATAATCCTTGCATTTTCCATGGAGCCTTATCACTTTGGTAAGATGTCTCAAAAGCATTTCACACAATATACTGTATGGCCTTCAGCATCTCTGCCCCCGCCCTCTGGAACTCCATCCCACAGTCCCTCGGTTCACCACCATCCTCACCTCCGTCGAGACCCGTCTCAAGACCCTTCTCTTTGACCGCGCCTTAGGTCACCCTCCTACCCCTACCCTCCCCGTCCACCACCCCTCCTGATCCCAACCTCCTGTTCGGGTGCGGATCCCTGACTGTCCAGCCCCTCAACATCAACAAGAATAACTTGCATTTATATAGCGCCCTTCGCACAGGGTACTGTCCCTGGGACTCTCAGAGCATACTGTCCTTTCAATCATTTTGCCCACCCTATCCCCAACCCTCTTCAAACCTCAATCATTTATATACGCATCTAACTCTCGTCTTGAAACCAACAATGGACCAACAAGACCTCGACCACCTGATCTGGCAGGGCATTCCATATCCCAACCGCTCTCTGTGTGAAGAAAACTCCTCCGACCTCTCCTATCGTTCCTCTCGTGACTTGCGTTTACTCAGTGTTGTTCATGGAAGGTAAACGTCTCAAAGCTCTTTCAAAAATGTGATTAATTGCAGCAACAACAACTTGTGCCCTTCGGATAAGGATAATGTCTCTGGGCACTGATTAGAAATGAAGAGAGCGTGATGATGAACCGAGAGGCAGCCAATCTGCGCCAGGGAAGTGACAAGAACAACCAATTAATTTAGATTTGAGGTGAATTTTGAATGAGAAGGGGGCAGAGAGGCCAGGATGACTGGACTCCATGGAAAGGGATTTTGGAAGGTAAAGGAAACGTAAAATGAATAATTCAATCTCCAAAACAGGAGGTGAAGATCTGGAAATAAATAACAAAACACATTAATAAATAAAACCAGAAAAGGCTGGTAATGCACAGCAGGTCTATTTAGATCTGAAAGGTTAACATTTCAGTGGATGATTACGTCTTTGAAGGGCTTGGTGGGTTGACTTGTCTTCCCTTCTGATCTTTCAGCCAAATATCAGGAAACAAATTGCGTTTGGAAGCTGGCAATTCGTAACACTCCTAACTCTCGCTGCTGCGTGTCTTGTTTGGGAGAGCACATCTGAATTGCTTTCAGGTCTATTTCACATTGAACTACACGGCATTAATGAATTGGTTCACTCACCCTCAGAGAAGCATGCTGCAATGATACATGCTCCCCTTCAAGCTGTCTAGTGATGAGTACTAACCACATCTCTAGGGTGTTATCCTTGCTTGGGGTGGTGGCACTCTCGCCTCTGAGTCAGAGATGTGGGTTTGAACTCCCACATTAGCACTACAAGCTCACATAAACAAGGCTGATGCTCCAGTGCAGTGCTGGTAGGGTGTATTGCATTTCATTAATGGAGGCGTTGACCTTCAGACCTTTATCCCCCAAATAAAATTGATCATTTACTTCACGGCTGCCTAAGGGGGTGCGTGGTGGGTGGGGGTGGGGGGGCATTGCTGAGTGCAAAAATTGGCTGCTGTGTTCCCCTGCAAAATACATAGTCTATACAATTTACAGCTCAAGTCCTGATGTGGGGTTTGAACCCACAACCTTCTGCCTCGGAGGCGAGAGTGCTTCTAACTGAGCCAAGCTGACACCGATGTCACATTCCGGGAGGTTTTAAGCGAGTTTACTACGAAGGGTGGTAGAGGTCAGATCGCGGGGTGGAACCCGAGTGTTAGTCGATTGGGCGGTTCGTTCCCAGGGGGTAATAATCCATTTGTAAATAACTAAATAAATATAATAACAATAATAATTTGGTCACTTCAATCCACAGCTGTTTGTGGGACGCTGCTGTGCGTAATTGACTTCCGAGTTTCACCCACAAAATATACAGTCAATTCTTTTTGCGGTATATCAAGTGAAGTGCTTTGAGACGTTGCGATAAGGTACTTATCAATGGAAGGATTATTTGTCTTATTATTACTATTAAAAGCAGCCTGCTGCTGTGATGGGAAGACAGGTTAGGGTGAGTGTTCTGGAGGGATGAGATCAGACGGCCAAAGAGCCTTCCTGATCCAAACCAATCTGGTGATCGTGTGGGTGGATGTCTTGATGGTCTGTCTCTAAGCAGCAGAGGTTCTCAAGCTTGAAACGATGGTGACAGGATAGGGCTGAAATGTTGAGATATCTCTCCCCGCTGCAACAGCGGACGGCAATCCAGCAATGAACAAACCCATTAATCTTTTCATTCTGATGAAGAAAACGATCATATGTATATATCATAATCCTGTCCCTGGAGTGCCTTATGTTCTCAACCACACGATTGTCTCATTTCTTTTCCTCCTCTAATGGGATTATGCAAAGCTCTTGAGAACTAATTGGATGAGAAGTGAATGGAGCTCCCCGAATGTAAACAAAAGTTGGATGGATGGGTTTTGATCTGACGAATTGCTTTTCGCTCACAAAGAAGAAGTGGCAGTTTCTCAACTTAGAAGCAGATTGCCTGTTCAAACCTTTCATAGCACGCTCGTTGTGTCAAACTCAACCTGCTTTTCCTTTTGTCTCTTCGAGGCTTTTTTGTACTGTTAAGAAAACACGTAGACATTTGCCGACAAAACACACAGTCACTCCACTTTGCAGTTTGTCCTGTGAAGCGCTTTGAGATGTCCTCCTGTTATGAACTGCGCTCCATCAAACGCAAAGGTTATCATTATAATAATAATAATAATAATTACATTTGAAATAGCGCCTCATTCATCAAGTCTTCGAGACGTCTCAAAGCGCTTCACAGTATATACTGTAAAGTGAATTGACTGTATATTTTGGGGGCGAAACGCGGCAGCCAATTGCGCGTAGCAGCGTCCCCACAAACCATCCTGTTTATTACTAACAGCCGGGCTCAGTCAGTCACACTCTCACCTCCGAGTCAGAAGGTTGTGGGTTCAAGCCCCCACGTCAGGAGGCTGACACTCGAACGCAGTGGTGGGGGTGAGTTAGATTGTCGGAGGTGCCGTCCTTCGGATGAGACATTAAACCAAAGTCTGTTCAGGCGGACGTTAAAGATCCCATGGCTCTATTCGAAAAGCGAAGGGAGTTTCTCTCTCTCCCAGGAGTCCTGGCCAACAATCCCCCGATTAAAATTGATCACTTGCTCCACGGCTGTTGGTGGGGACCCCGCTGTGCGCAATTGGCTGCCGCGTTTCGTCCACAAAATGCACAGTCACTCCACTTTACAGTATATCGTGTGGAAGCTCTTTGAGACGTCTCAACGACGCGATAAAGCGCTATATTAAAAGCAAGGGTAATTATTATTATATAGCATACATTATTATTAATGCCTTTCCAGTCATCGATTACCTTCCGAGTAACGACTGGTGTTTTATTTTCCTGAAATTGCAGAGTCCTGAAGCGGTTTTAGACTTGATAAGGCGGTACATCAAATGCAAGGATTATCATCATTATTATTATTTGCAACGTTAAGCAGGCAGACGGGACTGTCTCAGTGCATCCGAAAGTGTCTTAATACAGCTCGGTCGATAAAAGTTCATCAGTGCCAATGTGCTGCACTATAAAATGAGTGGCACTTTTACAGTCCTTGTTTAATTGCAAAGTGATGTGAGGTATTTCGTCTCGAGACTGAAGAAATCTTTCACTTTGACGTTTTCCTGCACAAACAAAAGCTCCACCCGCCCATTTAGATGCTGTGACACTTTTTATATCCTCTACAAAAACCAATCAAGGTACCCTAACAGAAACCCCTCCCACGTTGCATCTTACTACAATGCAATTAAATTTACGTTGACACATTGCCTCTCACGTCGAGAGGAGTGTGGAATCCTGTAGCGTCGTGGTTAGCGTGTTCGCCCCGCAAGCGAAAGGACCCGGGTCCGATACCCGGGTAGGGAATCCCGGGTGTTCCTCCAATCGAATAACAACCGGGTTTCTTACTTACTGCTCGGTAAACAGAGTTAGGAAACTTGCCTGATCCAAGTTTCGCCCTGTCCGCGAATCGAGCGCTCTAACCAAGCCGAGAGCGAGGTTCCAACCCCCTAAGACCTTTGACGCGATGTAAAAGCTGGTCAAGTAAGAACCCGCATCTCTTCCTGGGAGCTTGAAAACGCTGATTTCTTTTAATAAATTTGTTTCAGTGGTGAGTGGCAAAGAGGCAGCATTCCGTGAAATACCCAGAGCATCTCAGCGCACACTCATGCAGGGCCCAGATTCATTTAATCTGCATCTTTGAATATAAAGTAACGGGCGTAAGCCTGTTCATTATCTCCCGCGTCTGAAACACTGATGCAAACGCATTTATTTGGATTTAGGCAGCACTCTGCGAGCGCCACTGTTTTTTTTTCCAGTTTGACCTTCAAATAATTAACAAGGTATTGCTCGCGATTTACGGGCTTTTGGAAGTAAGGCAACACTTCGGAGCTTGATTTCCAGCTCCCAGTTGAGTATTTTTTATGAACTGTCTCTCGCGGAAAGATCTGAACCATCCACAGCTGGGTGACCTACATTTCAATGCCCAGTTGATTGCTCTTTATAGATGTCTTTCAGGGACGGTAAAAAAAGAAGACACCAACTCTGCGGTGGCCAACCTTTCACAGCCCGGCCGGAAAATACATCTTCTCGATTGAATATACCCGGATTTGTGCTGTCGCAAATCAAGAATTATTCGATCAAGAAGAAACTGAAACTAACCGCCGATCGAACGTGGATTTACCTGGACTTGTGTGGATGTTTGCGGAGGAGGTGTGTGGGGGGCGGCGGGGGGGGGGGGGCTGGGAAGGGGACGATGGTCGCTTCTTGACGACCCTTCTGGGCCACTTCCGGCCCGTGGGCCACAGGTTGGCCACGAATGACTGAACTAACTGAAACTGATACTGTTGGTAGCACTCTCGCCTCTGAGTCAGAAGAGTGTGAGTTCAAGCACCCACAACAACAACTTGCATCTATACAGCGCCCCCTCACGCAGGGTAATGTCGCAGAGCTGCTCATGTAGGGGCTTGGAACTCGTTAAGTCTCGGCTGACACTCTGGTGGAGTACTGGGGGGACAGTGCTGCACTGTCGGGTAGATGTTGGCCTTCGGTCGAGATCATTAGACCAAGGTCCTGTCTTTGCCTATTCAGAAAGCCGGACGTTAAAGATCCTGATCCTGTTTGAAAAACGAGTTGTTCTTTCCACCGGTGTCCTGGCCAACGCAAAAGTAATTGGCCCAAACTGGCCCAAGTAAAATTGGTGGCGCCTGTGTACATTGCTGTGTGCAGATTAGCTGCTGTGTCTGCCTACAAAATTCAGTCACCGCACTTTACAGTAAAATGCTGTAAAATCCTATGAAGTGCTTTGACAAGGCGATAAGGCGCTATATCAAACACAAACGTTGTTCCATTATTATTATTATTATTATTATTATTATTTGATACGATTTATTATTTGGTATGACATTAAACCTAGGCTTTGTAAATGGGGTTAAACTTTCTGCCCGGGTCTAGATTGACTCCAACAATGTAGAAATTTCAAAGCCTCCAGAATCCGGCAAAGTCTTAAACACTTTTAGGAACTGCGGAAAAGTCGGCTTCAAAGACTTGAACGATTAACCCGAATTCTGTCACGCTCCAAAATGCGACCCTCGTGGGGTGAATCTACACCCAGGTGGAATTTTACCTGTGGTGCGTCTCACATCTTAACTCACCCTCAATAAAGCAGGTGGGCTGCTGGAACGGAGGTGCGTCCGGGCGGATGGGCCCCACCGAGCAAATCAAAGGGGCACTGGATGTAGAGGTTCTGCAACTGTATCGGGCAACCATTTAAAGCTGTGGGTCATGCTAAGTTTGACAATTGTGAGCGTATGAATATTTTATACTGCACAGATTTACGCTGACACCGGTAAGGAGGAGTTATGCTAATTTACAGTACATTTTCCACCATCAATGATTAAAGACAAACATCTTAAATCTTAACATGAGATTCTCCCTCCCATTAAGGGCTTATGTTCCATCATGCCTCCCCCCCACCCCCACCTATATCTGGGCTCCACGATCATTTCATGAACTGTTTAACTCGCAGCATCCCAGCCAACAATGCCAACTTGCCTTGACATAGCGCCCTTCATCCGGGCTGGTGTCTCGGAGCGCTTAACAGCGGATGATTTGACCCAGAGCCGGGGAGAGAGGGGGGAGGTGACCGAAGGCACGGTCGAAGAAGAAAGTCTTCAGGTGCGATCTGAAGAGGTGGGTAAAGAGAGCAGCTCGGGGTGGTGGGGGGAAGAGAGACTGAGACAGGGAGTCCCAGAGGTTCGGGGCGTATGTGGCTGAAAGCACTGCTGCCGATGGTGGAGTGTGGGAGTCAGGGGTGTGCAGAAGGTCCGAGCCGGCTGAGCCAAGAGGGTGGAGGAGTGGGCAGGTAAAGAGGATTGACTCGAAAAGAGATTGACGTCAGAGCTGATACATGCGTGGAGCTTAGAACCATGATCAATTAGTAATTCGGGGGATTGTTGGCCAGGATACTGGGAGAAATAGTTTTCTTGTTCCGAATAGGGCCGCAGGATCTTTAACGTCCACTCAACCAGGCAGGTGGGACCTTGGTTTAACGTTTCACCCAGAGCACGGCACCTCTGACAATGGCACCCCCCACACTCCCGCCACACTGCACTGGGGCGTCAGCCTGGACAACTGAACCAGTTTTGATTTGCTCTTTTAAGCAACAGCAACAACAACACCACCGACAAATTACATTTCTGCAACACCTTTTTCGTTGGGAGGAAGTCCTAAGGTGCTGGACGACAGTCAGGGATTTGGATTTGAGCTAGGGGTTGGGAATACCGAGGGTGCGTGGGTGGGGTGGGGGGCAGGAAGGGTGAGGGTGAGAGACTCGGTTGAGAAGGAGGGACAGGAGGCTTCCCTTGAAGGAAGCGAGGGAGGAGGCGAGGCGAAGGGACTGCGGGAAATTACTTTTCCCAAATCCTTTGAACCCCAAGCTCTGCTGAGCGGATTAGCGCAAAGTTTGCCGTTGATCACTGAACTTACCTGTAACTTTCGGAAGAGCCAGAAGTATTGAAGATAAACTGCGAAGAAGAGAAGAAACAACAATCAATGCCTGGCATAATAGAGGACATTCAGTTCACTACCACAGTTAATGGAGCCATACTCTGAAAGGCAGATGAACCTCACTCTCTTCTATATCCCTTATTCATCTACGTTCCTGCTGCTTCACACCGAGCTCCCTGAATTAGGACGTATTATCGTCGAATCCAGGTCAGCTTCACGCCGCTCTCTATTGGGAAGTTAACAATGACTCGGATGCCACTTTCCCCGGCTCCGATCGAAGTAGAAGGGAAGATTTATCCAATCGTTATTGCTCCAATTTAATTTCTGAAACCAGACAAATCGCTTCTTTCGCGAAAAGTACACAAAACTTGCTGTCGCCCGTGTGAGGCTGAAAGCGATCGCGACGTGAGTGATCTTCTCCAGTCGCGTATTGGTTATGGAGCGCTCGCCTCGCAAGCGAGCGGACCCGGGTTCGATTCCCGGGCGGGGTGAAGCATTAGCTGAGTTTCCTTAACTCCACACTCTGCTGTTTACCGAGCTGTGAGAAGGAACATGGTTGTTAGTCGATTGACGGATCGCTTTGCGGCGGTAATAAACCCTTCAAAAGAAACTAAATAAAGTAATAATAATAAATTATCTTTGCATTTGATGCAGCAGCCTATCACGCAGTCGAGACGCCTCAAGCTGCTTCGCAGGATTTTACTGCAAAGTGCAGTGACTGTGCATTTTGTAGACCAACACGGCAGCCAATTTGCACTGAGCAATGTACACAAATAGCCATGTGATAATGACCGATTTTATCTTGGGAGGTTTGTTGGTGGAGGAGAGAGAGAGAAACTCACTTCTCTTCTCAAATGATGCCACAGATGAACAGTTGGTTGGATTTTGCCATGTTCCCATTTTGGAGACCTGTAGCTCAGTGGTTAGAGCACTCGCTTTGCAAGCGAGAGACCTGAGTTCAATTCCAGGCAGGTCAGGGCGAAACCTTGGGCAAGTTTCCTTACTCCACACAGAGCCTAATAATAATCCCTCCAAAACCCAAAACAATAATAAATTGGTCATTTTCAATCTACGACTGTTTGTGGGACATTGCTGTACGCAATTGGCTGCCGCGTTCGCCCATAAATATACAGTCAATTCACTTTACAGTGTGTTCTGTGAAGCGCTTTGGGACTTCCTCCCGACGTGAAAAGCGCTATATCAAATGCAAGGATTATTATTATTATTATTATAGCTGCCGATTCCTGCCAGCGATTTTCTCACGATAACAACTTTCAAGAGAGAAGTAGATAGATATTTGGGGAGGACAAATTTGCAGGGTTAGGGGAAGCTGGAAGTGGTAATAATTTGGACAGCTTTCAAAGCACGGACACGATGGACCGAATGACCTCCTACTGTGCCATGATTCCCTGCATTTGGCAGGCTGCAGTTTGGTGAATTTCCCTTTTTTTTTTGCTCGTCGGAGCTTGCTTTCGTGTCAAGAAACATTAAAGCCGGTTGAAAGAGGCACAGGTTATATGACAGCAGCGTTGCTGTAGCTTCAGAGGAGCGGTGTAACACAGAGGGTGAAACGTGAAGTGCTTTTATATGTCACATGCGCTTGTCAAAAGGAGAACGTCTTCAGTAGGAGCTGTCAGCTCCAACTCCAAACCACCAAAAGAACTTCTTCTCTAAAGCTCTCAAAGGATTCACAGCAAGGATCCAAAAGCAACCTTTCGCCCAAGAATACACGATAAAAAAATCACATCGTCAAGACATCTCAAAGCGCTTCACAGGACGGTAAAGTGCAGTGACTGTGTTATTTGCGGGCCAAACGTGGCAGGCAGCCAGTTGCACGCAGCAGTGTCCCCCGCAAACGTACCTGTATAAATGCGAGTTTTTTTGTTGTTGTGTATTTGCGTTGCGTTTGTGAGTCTCAGTTGCTGTTTTCGCCCCGGCACAATTCACGGCTGAGTGTCGAAACGGTTTGGACTTGCAGCTCATCTAATTTGAGCTCGTAATTCGAGTTCTTTGTGCTGAGAAAAACTGCGCTCCCCTGACAGAAGAGAAGAGAAGAGCAAAACAAAAAGCACGTAATTACCATATGCTCAAAACCTTCTTCCACTGCACAGCTAACCGATCGGTGACAGTAAACACATTTGTCGTATGAGGCCTTAGCAATATATCATGAAAGATATTCCTCTCCCCCTTTTCTTCCTGCTCCTGACCCCAGTGGCTGGTGCTCGAGCGATTCTTGCCGACAAGTACACAGTCACTACACTTTGAAAATTGCTGGGTGGCGAGCAATTTCGTTGTGATAAGGCGGTGCCTCAAAAGGGAAGGATTAATTATTCATTATTGTTATTACAAGGAGAAGGAAAAGAGATTTCTCTTGCTACACAGAGATGTGTTGGTGCGTGGAACACCATTTCAAGTAAGGTTTCCATAGGGTAGTGTGACAGGTTATATGAAAGATAGAGGCTTGAAGGGGCGTGGGGACAAGGCAATGGGATTGCTCCGAGAGCCCATACAGACTCGATGGGCCAATTTTGCTCTGTCCTTTCTAGGATTCAATAATTATTGTTATTACTAATACTATTTTTACATTTTGCTGGTACTGTTTTTTCACGTGATTGGCAGTCCAGTTCAACCACGGAAGGAATCAGAGCCAAAACCCGATCCTATCCTCACCTGCTATCTACGCACACGCCCATTCCTAAAATAAGAGTAATTGGGTCGCTCAATCCGCGACTGTTTGTGGGGACGCTGCTGTGCGCAATTGGCTGTCGAGTTTCGCCCACAAAGTGTGCAGTCAATTCACTTTGCAGTATATTGTGCGAAGCGCTTTGAGACGTCTCGAAGACGTGATGAGGCGTTATATCAAATGCAAGGATGAACATTACCATTATCACATTGGCGAGTGGTTCCTGGCTGAACTCGCAGCACCGCAGACATATCAAACGTGTGCAATTTTGACCTGTCCAGAAATTCTAACCGAGCCACCAGTGGTTAACTGCTGGAATTATAATCGTTGCATTTGATATAGAGACTTATCACGTCATTGAGACTTCTCAAAGCGCATCACAGAATATATTGTAAAGTGAATTGACTCTGTATTTTTGGGGCGAAACAGTATCGCCCCACAGTCATGGATTGAAGTGACCAACTTTTTTCGGGGGTGGTGGAGAGATTATTACCCCCAATCGACGAACAACCGGGTGTCTACTTACTGCTAGGTAAACAGAGGCGTGCGGAGTAAGGAAACTTGCCTAAGGTTTCGCCCTGCCTGCCCGGGAATCGAACCCGGGGTCCTCTTGCTTGCGAGGTGAGAGGTCTGGCCACTCTGCAGGACGCCACAAGCGATCAAGCGGCAGACAAAAACATGTCGTTTGCCGGCACGAATCAGTGGCACATTATACGATTCTACCCGATCAACCTCTGAGGCATCTTTTCTCGAGGCAGAAGAGCCCTCTGGACTATAATTGTGTCTTATTGCTCAATTCCTCTTAACTCAGAGCTCATGCAAGTCAATTTGCCGTGAGAGGAGGCTCATTTGCACACTGCACTGTGTTACCATCGTCGGGTTCCACTGGGAGAGTGGCGGCGAACGATTAAAAGAAAAACACAACTGTGATTAATGAAGCGTCTAAGTCACTGGATGTGTGAGTCGGAAAGGTTTTCAGACGGTAGAGAAAAAATCCGCCTTCCCTTTTTTTTTACCCCCTCCCCGATCCGTGGCAAACTTATACTTTGCAACTTTCCAGCTTTTTTCTTTCTTTCTTTCTTTCTTTCTTTCTTTCTTTCTTTCTTTCTTTCTTTCTTTCTTTCTTTCTTTCTTTCTTTCTTTCTTTCTTTCTTTCTTTCTTTCTTTCTTTTTTTTCTTTCTCTCTCTCTCTCTCTCTCTCTTTCTTTCGTTCTTTCTTTCGTTCTTTCGCCTTAATTGAATAAGACACTTAGCAAATCTTGAGGATTCAGCACAATCATCTCCCGTTGATATAGTAGGGGAGCTCATTTACGCAGGAGGTTGATGAAGTACTTTTTAGATTCCACTGGGGACGATCCCAGTTGATAAGTGGAAAAGACACAATTATCATAATGATTAACAAACTGCCTTGAAAATCGGCCTATTTATCAGCCTGTTTGCTTGCGACTGTTAGGTGGGTTAGCGGAAGCCGCAGCAAACACAAGGGGAGATCTTTCAAGGCAGATGTTGCAATGCCATTCATGTACAATTTCAAAGCCCACTTCACACCCACCGACCTCCAAAAAGCGCCCCTCAACGTTTTGAAGCTTTCCGATAGATTTTTAAACCTCGGTCACTCAACCCCACGACTGTTTGTGGGACACTGCGGTGCGCAATTGGCCGCCGCTTTTCACCCACAATCAGGGAGGGAGGGGGTGGGAGGGTGATAGGGTCGAAGGTGCGGTCAAAGAGGTCACAGCCCCCCCCCCCCCCCCGACTAGCCAGTTACAAGGCCTTGGTAGTCATTTTTAAGTTCTGTTTTTCAGACATCAAATTCAAATCTAACATGGAGGGGGCTGGATGGGGGGAGGAGGTGAGGGGGAGATGTGGGGGGAGGGGGGTATTGGGGGGGCAGTGGGGTGGGTGGGTGCCAGCCTATTTCCTCGAGCTTTGCTGATCTGGGGTTTGAGATTCTGCACCGCTGCGAATTAGTATTTTGCTTACAGCGGGAAGAGGCAGATGTTGTTCTTGGTACAACAGTTCGGAGTCTATTCTGGACCGCAGCTCAGGCATGTCCAGAGAATGTGCACCGGTTATCAAAGCCAAGGTAATTTTGCACGGAGGAAGCAAAGCGGTGTTTGTTACTCCATATTCTTGGCGGGCAGCCGAGCAGCCGAGAACTCCTACTGTCGTACGATTAACAAGCAATTGACAACAAACTTTGGACTAAACCAGGATGGGACCTCGGTTTAACGTCTCATCCAAAGAACGGTACGTCTGACAATGCAGTGTTTCCCCCCCCAGTACTGGACTGGAGTGTCGGCTTAGACTGTGTGAGTCTAACGGATTTTGGACTTGAACCCACAACCTTCTGACTTGGATGGCGAGAGTGCTACCACTGAGCCAGGCCGGCACACACAGGCCATACACGTTTTAATCCCCAAACCATCACGGTCTGGAGCACAAGCCAAATGTCACTGATGCAGAAATGAACGGGGCGGGAGGAAGGGAGGGGGAGTCAGTCAGGAAATACTATTACATCGGTGATAAGAATCTCCACTTGCTCTTCCCTGCAAACTGCTCATGCGGTTCACGCACCGTGTATTCGCTGCTATCTGGCTTGCTCTCTGGGTGGCCGAGGGAATGAATTATATATGGGCATCGCAGCATGCCTCTGGTTGAGGTTTTTTAAATAATACAGGGATTCGATAGGGTATATAATAATATAATATAATAATAATCCTTGCATTTGATGTAGCGCCCTCTCACGTCTTCGAGACGTCTCCTGTCTGCCTATTTGGATGGACACTAAAGATCTCAAGGCGCTATTCATAAAGAGAAGGGAGTTTCTCCTGGTATCCTGGCTGACAATCCACCAAATAAATTGACAATAATAGACACACGACATACTTATAGAGATATGCATGCAATGCCGAGACACACACACACACACACACTTGCGGAGATACGCACGCGAGCATTGACATACACAAACGTGTGATGGCTTATGACAGAACGCCAGACCGAACTGTGAGAACATTGGCCAGAGTGGAACTAATCCAGCTCATCAACAACAACAACAAGACGATTGCATTTATAGAGCGCCTTTCATATCGGGAGGACGTCCCAAGGTGCTGGACAGTTGGGTCGGGACCCGAGCAGGGGAGAAATGGTCAGGGTGAGGGGAGGGAAGGGAGGGAGCGAGCGAGGAGGGGGTAGTGAGTCGAGAGGGGAGCTGAAGGCACAGTTGAAGAGATATGGCGTATTTCCGCAGTTTGTTCTAGTGTATGGTTTACACCCGGTGGACTTTGCCGCCAGCTGATGCCCGCTCAGAGCTAGGCACGAAGAGAGACGCAGGGAGATATACCCGGGACCTCGGTTCAACATCAGATCTCATGAACCACCCAAGTAACGGTCAGACTTACAGGAGGGGAAAGTCTGCCATAATCTTTCAAAAGGGAGTTGGATATTTACTTGAAAAGAAAAAAACTTTGCAGGGCTGCGAGGAAAGAGTTAGGGGAGTGGGACTAGTCGGTAAACTCTTTCAAAGAGCTGGCACAGCCACAATGAGTGAATGGCCTCCTTCTGTGCTGTAGTATTGTATGATTCTATGAACCGAGTGGCCCTTGATGTTATATAGCCAATCTGGTGGTCAGGTTGATCGCTCGCACTGTATTCCTTGGCTGCTGGTACAAGGACTTTTCTTTAACAAAGTCTGACTCCTGAAGAGACAGGATAAAGGTCCTCAGAGGGATTAGTGGTACTTAGATGCAGAGATCCACCAGCTGACAGCTCTGTGATGTCTGGAGTGATACCCCTTTCACTCTGCAACGCGTTGATGAATTAAAAGCTCTGTATATCGTGGACAGCCGCAAGTCCGGACAGAGCGGATAATTTATTCCAGGAGAAAGAAAGACTTAGTCTCTCTGCCTGCATCAGACGACAGGCTGGGAAGAGCAACATCCTCTGCTCTCTTCGCTTCACGAAAAACTCAGGCGAATAACAGCCAATTTTCCGGATGGAGACACACTTCACTGCTGAACTTTGCTGTTTCCTTCACCTCTCCACAGGCACAGTGAAGATTTGTGACTTGGTTTGAATGGGGGAAGAGAGAAAAATAAGCAACACAGAACACATCGTCTTCCCTTCACAATGACTACAACAACAACATTACATCTGTAATAGCGCCTTTCACTTCGGGAGGACGTCCCAAGGCGCTGGACAGTCAGTGTTTCGGACCCGAGCTGGGTGGGGGGGGGGTCGGGATCGGGGAGAGTGGAGGGTAGTGGAGCGGGGGGAAGGAGGGACTGCGGGATGGAGTTCCAGAGGGTGGGGGCAGAGTGGCTGATAATTATCTAATAACAATTATTCTTGTATTAGATATAGCATATCTTCAAGACATCCTAAAGTGCTTCACATAATATACTGTAATGTCAATTGTCTGTATATTTTGTGGGCCAAATGTATTCCAAATAAAAATATTCCTGGAGGGCAGTCAGGATTTATAGCCTAGACCCGCTTTGATATACAGATCAAAGTCCAAGAAGAATGCATTAAAACTATTGAAGGATTCCCATCCCTGACCTGAGCCAGACAATAATAGATGTTTAAGTCATAAAATGCCAATAGGCAAATCCGAGCAGAATAGCAGCGTTCTTAAAGGCTCCATACAGAAATAAGAGAGGGAAGCGAACTGTCCTTGTAAGACTTTCTGGTGATGATTATAAACAACTGAAAGAAAACAACCTGAAGTTGACTCACTTCCCCCAGGGAACCTGTTTGTCACCCGGATGCTCTCTCCCTTTAAATATTCCACAGAGGCATTAAGCTATTGCTGGTGTAATACACTGCTCCAGGGTGAGATCATCGCTCGGGACTGAAGATAGCTTTCGTGTCAGTGCTTCGCTTGAGTGGCTCTGATAAAACCGTCGAAATTTACGGGGCGGAAAAGGTCTATTCGGCCCATTGTGTCTCTGCCGACTCTTTTAAAGAGCAATCGGTTCAGTCCCATTACCTACTTCCCCTCCTTACTCCCCCCACACCTTCACATGCACACATATTCCTTTATTTTCTCTTTTGAAACCTAATAGGGATTTTGCCTCAACCACAAGCTCCTGGAAACATGTTCTATATCCTAACCCCTCTGTTTCCCGGAGCGACCATTTCTATTCTCTCTCTCTCTCTCTCTTTCTCTCTAAGCACTTTCAGGCAGACGTTAAAAGATCCCATGGCACTGCTTGAAAAGAAGGAAGGCTGAAGGCAGTTTCTCCCGGGGTGTTGGCCAACAATCCAATCCCCGAGATAGAACTGTTTGCTCACTTCACGGCTGCTTGTGGGACATTGACGTGTGCCATTGGTTGCCAGGTTTTCCTTACGCAGTCAAGACCGCTTTGCGGTAATTCCTGCGAAGCGTTTTGAGACGCCACAATGATGTGATAAGGCGCTGTATCAAATGCGAGGATTATTGTATGTATGTGCAGAAAGCCCTGGCGGGGGGGGTGGAGGGTGGGTGGGGGGCGGGAGGGGTTCAGAAACATGAAGCCTGGCGTAACAAATGACGGGAGAGAAACAAGACCTTTGTAAAAATCTCCCAGCAGTTTCGAGATGCGAGCAAACCTTTACCTAAAAATCGCAGGGCTTATTTGTGTGTGTAAAAAAAACCTGAGCACATAAACCCTTGTTTCCAACAGGTCTCCGAAACCTAGTCAGTATGCAAGGCCGTAAAAGCATTCAGAATCGTGTCCCTGCTTCCCATCCATCAGACGATTTGACCTTAATGATGCATTAAATACAAATATAAAGGATCTATGATTTTGATTACCGGTGTATGAAAAATACATCATTGAGTGACATCAAGCTTAACAACTCCTGAGCCCCGCAGTGGTTTAAAATGGCATTATTGCCAACGGAAGAATGCTTAAACCTCTTCAGCATTGCTCGTTCTGTGAGGTGGGGAGGCAAAGACACGTGGGATTACACGCATAAAACAGGCGGTGTCAGCCAGGGCAAGATTGGAGAGTTTGCTTAACTAGGAATGGAGGTTCCCGAGCTTGCGAAAGCTCATTAATAATATTAATAATAACCATCATCCTTGCATTTGATATGATAATATACAATAATATACAATAATGATAGATATTATCGCCTTATCGTGCCATTATTGTTATATTATTGATAATCGTCACCCTTGCATTTGATATAATAGTAATAATAATAATAGATACAGCGCCTTATCACGTCGTTGAGATGTCTCAAAGTGTTTCACAGAACATATTATAAAGTGAATTGACTGTGTATTTTGTGGGCGAAGCGCGGCAGCCAGTTGCGCACGGCAGCTTCCCCACAAACAGTCGTGGATCGAGTGACCGGCTTATTCATTCAGCAGACACGGACAGGTACGGGGGGCGATGAAGCGACTGGGACAATCAAGTGCAGCGTTTAATTTGTTTGTACTTTTATAAACGCTGATCCCGCACTTTGCAACCGAACGTGTCAGTCTGTTCGCTAGCAGTCTGGTTAAGAGCAGTCGGTGTCTCACCTGATTTATACTTGTGCTGCGTTGAGATTTTCAAGAGGCACCGTACTGATCAGGAAAATACATTTCTCACCCAGTTCCACCTCTTGCTTAAAGGGTTTATGACGTTAATGGGCGACTTGTGCAACTACTCCATGCTGTGACCCCCTCTGTTACGAAACAGCACTCGCCTCACACACCGCCACTCAACTTCACCCAGTGCCCATCCACTGCCCCGACAGACCAGTAATAATAATAATAACAATAATAATAATAATAATCCTTATCACGTCGGTGAGAAGTCTCGAAGCGCTTCACAGAATATATTGTGGATTCACTGCGTACTTTGCGGGTGAAACGCGGCAGCCAATTGCACACAGCAGTGTCCCTCAAACAGTCGTGGATTGAATGACCAAGTTATTATTATTCATTTTTTGAAGGAATTATTACCCCCTGAAAAGTGGTCCGCCAATCAGATAACAACCGGGTAAACAGAGGCGTGTGGAGGAAGGAAATTTGCCCAATGTTTCGCCCCTCCCGGGAATCCAGCCCAGGTCCTCTCGCCTGAACGGCGAACGCTCTGAACACTGAGCTACAAGACTCTAAAATGGAGCGTAATGAAGATTATTCCTTCAGCTCCTGACGACGAAGGTTATTTAAATGAAAATGTTTTTCGCATTTATTTGCATCTGAAAGGTGAACAATGCCAAAAAAAAAAAAACCCAAACCCTGCAACTTTCATTTCTCATTTGCTTTCAATCGAGGTTAATAATTGAGCTTTTTTAAAAAAAATTAGATAAAGTAAACAAACAAATGAAATCTCATTTTTATTTAAATAGCACAGTTGTCCCTCAAGCCTCCATGAATAATAAGTGAAAGGTCTTTGCTCAGCATTTAAACTGAAAAATGTCACTTGCGCATCTGGTTTCCACCTCAGAAACTCAATCGCTAAGCTCTAGGGTATCTGTTATTTTTGTATTATTATTATTTTATTGTCAATAAATAATCATGAAATCATATTTACAGTAATTTTTCTCAGGCAAATGGGCAAGACTGCACCTTTCAGGTATTTGGCCCACAATATATACGGTCAATTCACTTTACAGTATATTCTGTGAAGCGTTTTGAGATGTCTCGAAGACGCGATAAGCCGCTTTGTCAAATGCAAGGATTAGTATTATTACGATTATTAATAAACACTACGGAAATCCTAAAGCGCAATGAATTGGTTCAAGCTGTAGGCTTTCACAGAATTAGCAGGCTTGTTGGTACAGAACACATTGCTGTGTGAAAGGGTTTGTAGATAGCAAAGCAGGCAGCCAGCAGAAGCCTCTCTATTGCTGTGTTGCGGTGCTTTTGAGACATCAAGAAGAAGGTTCTCAGGTTAATGGGCATTGTCCGTGTTGACAGCAGTTTGGTTCAGTCGTTCGTGCTCTCACCTCCCCTTGGGTCAGAAGGTTGTATGTCCATCCTCCCATGTTTAGGGATCTTGGCCATCACAGTCCAGTCTGACTCTCCAGTGTAATGCTGAGGAGAGTGTTACATTGTGAGAAAGTGTCATCCTTTGAACGAGATGCTAAAGCGAGTTCCCAGTCTGACCGCCTGTCCAGGTTGGACGTAAAAGACCAAATTAATCCGGGCGTTTGTCAGGCCAGGACACCGGGAGAAACTCCCTTCTCTTTTCGGATCAATGCAGGATCTTTAACGTCCGCCTGAAGAGGCAGACAGGACCCTTGATTTAATGTGTCCTTCAAAAGACGGCAACCTCCAACAATACAGCGTGCCCCCAGCACTGCACTGGAGCGTCAACCTAGCCTGTGTGAAGCGGGCTTACGTACCTAATTTAGCTAACCCAGAATAAGTTACTGCTGCGTTCTGTAAGCTTCGACGAGGAGTGGGACAGGAGTGGGTTAAATACCAGGCTCTGTTAAGAAGCAACAGAGAGAGATAAGCAATCAATAGAATATGTTTGAATTGACTGCATCTGTGCTCGCATAAGGTTCCTGGGAGCAATTTCTAACCATCTGGGTCCTCTTTTTCTCTTTCATGCCTTGTGGGTTTGTGTACAATGCTCCGCTGTTATAAGTGAACATAAAACAATCCCTGTAAAGACAGCAGAAACTCTCTGAGACATATTAATATCGAAGCCCCTGGGCTGAGCTGTGTGGTTACCCGCTCTGTATTATCATTTAAAATGAACAAATAATGATAAAATATAAAAGCCTGCCAGATTTATTGAAACAACCCACTTGGGTCCGCGAGATGTGTAAGGTGCACACTGGTTTGATACGTTTCGAAATCCCCGTCTTTTAATAAAAAAAAATCACCTGAGCGAATGGGTGTTTCCTATCGTCCGGGATAAAATGGACCTTAGAAAGTTAGAGTTGTAGAGTTTTTGTTTAATTTTCAGCACGGTTTGGAGTGGCGGTGGTTCGTTTATTGTGGTCAACCGGGAATCTGAAACCCTTGAGATCCCATCACCGTGCTTAAGGTTATCTAAACCAACCCAAACACCCTTGCCGAAATGTGTGTGTAAATGTGTGTGTAAATTTTCCGTTGGTTTGGAATGGAGAGCGCAAATAGCAAACAGCTTTGCAGAGAGCAAACCCTTTGATTTGACCGTGGACTTCTTGCTAATGCCATGCTCATGTCCCCCAAAACAGTCAGTCACTACACTTTACAGTATATTCTGTGAAGCCCTTTGAGATGTCTCGAAGGCGCTGTATCAAATGTCAGGATTATATTATTATTATTATTATTATGCATTTCTTGCTTAATCGCTATGAATCTTCCAACAAACCCAAACCTTCACCTCCCTCTTCTTGCGAGTGGGAGTGCGTCCGGTTGCTTGCGTCAACATGCTTTGCTGTGAATTTCCCATTAACAACAACAAAACCATTCACATAACCGTCCCTCACGCAGAGTACCATCCCAGAGCACTTGACGGTGACGGAGCAGGGAGGTATGGAGGGGAGAAGGTGACCGTAAGCAGGGTCTAAAGAGGAAGGAAGGTTCTCAGGTGCAACCTAAAGGTGGGGAAGGAGCGGGGTGGGCAAGGCGGAGGGCAAAGCTTTGACGACCACCTGACCACATTGCCTGATGTCAACCTGTGAGAGGGTAATCATTTGTGATCATTGTAACGAGAAGACAACCCAGGCCAGCACCCTGTGGGATTCCTCTCGTCACTGTTCACCTGGCAAAGTCTCATCCATTTATCATCACTTTATGCTTTCATTTGTCAAGTGAATTTTCAATCCAGTTGGCTGATTTACTATTAATTCAAAGGGGCCTTTATCTTCTTTGGAAGCGATTGTCAAAACGCCTTCTCCAGATCTGAGCACCTCATCCCTCATCCAGACATCCCATCGTCCCGTAATTACATCAACTCCTCAATGAACTGCAGTGATAAAGTACTATATCAAATGCAACGATTATTATTATTATTTATTAGTATAAAGTATATTGGTGTATTATTAGATAAAGCTGTAAAAAGGGCATATGTGATACTAGTCTTTATAAATAGGGGCATAGAGTACAAGAGTCAGGAGGTGATGAATAACCAATATAAAACACTGGTTAGGCCTCAGTTAGAATACTGCGCCCAGTTCTGGGCACCACATTGTAGGAAGGACGTTAAGGCATTGGAAAGGGCGCAGAGGAGATTTACGAGGATGGTACCAGGAATGAGGGACCTTGATGATGAGGAAAGGCTGGAGAGGCGAGGATTATTCTCATTGAAGCAGAGAAGGTTACGAGGACCTAATAGAGGTCTTGAAAGTCATGAGGGGATTTGATAGGTTAGAAAGGGAAAAACTGTTCCCACTGGTGGGTGTGTCGGTGACTCGAGGTCACAGATTCAAAATAGTCTCTAAAAGAAGCCGAGGGGAGGTGAGAAGAAATTTCTTCTCGCAGCGAGTTGTTCGAATCTGGAAGGCATTGCCTGAAAGGGCGGTGGAGGCCGATTCGATAACTACTTTTAAAAACGCGGTGGACGGGTATTTGAGGAGAACGGATTTGCGGGTTATGGGGAAAGGGCCGGGGAGTAGGATTGACATCGCATTGCTCTTTTCGTAGAGCCGGTACAGACTCGATGGGCCGAATGGCCTCTTTTTGTGCTTTACGATTCTATGATTCTATGATTATTGTCTCTGAAAACCACGGAGATTACTACTTATTGTTGTCTAACCCAACGTGTCCCCGTTTCGTTTTTCCCTGGAATATACCATTTTAAGAACAGAACAATACTTTTCAGGTAACACAAGGCAGCAGGAAGAGAACAGACATTCACGTTTGCAAAAGGCCAATTTTTCTGGACGGACACCAGGATGTATTTCTTTGCCTTAAAGGGTAATTAACGATTGGATAATTAATGAATTGAACAAAGGTTACCAGACTGGGTCATCGAGGCCAGGACGCTGGACTCAAAGAAACAGCTGGATGCTATTATGAGAGAATAGTAATAGTAATAATAATCCTTGCATTTGATACAGCGCCTTATCACGTCTTCGAGACGTCTCAAAGCACTTCACAGAATATACTGTAAAGTGAATTGACTGTATGTTTTGTGAGCGAAATCTATCTGGACGTGGAAACACCTTCACATGGAAAACCCTTAAACACATCACATTGCTCGCTTCCAAATCCAATGACGCATCTTCGAATCATTACCTTAAATTAACCTGTTTGATCTTTAACAATCTACCGACTTGATACATGGCTTGAAAAAATGTTTTGATCTCAACTTGCCCTAAATCTACAATCGGATTTTTTTTTCCCTCTCCTTGCAAGACTCATTACAGTTATATCCTCTGCTGACTTTCGGATGAATCCCAGTCCTCATTACATTTTTGATTCCGTGCATCTTTTACGATAATTTCTTTTATCCTGTACATTATTCTTGACCTCTTTATTCCGTCACATGTCGTAATCTTGCCATTATCCCCTCTCTCTCCCAGGGATCATTCTTCCTTTTGACATCTTTTAAAGCACGATTGAAAAGTGTTCCATTTATCTAATATATTGTACTTTTTACTCTCATTGAGTCTCCTCCTTCTATCTTGCTCCCCCAGCCCCCATTCCCCACATTCTCTACAACCCTCTTTGATACAACCCTGTATCATTTTCAACCTTGGTCTTAATTATATCAGGTATAACCCTTAAATAATTACTGGCTCTTGTGCGTTTCCCTGGCTCCAGGGCACTCATCATTCAAGGTGGTGTATTAAATATGAAATATAACAAAGTATGGTCCAGTTAACCCTACGAGCTAAAGCCCTAATAGGCAGAGTGGTCCTCACTGGACAAGCAATGCTAGTTACTTTTATAATAATAATAATCCCTTCGTTTGATGCAGCGCCTTATCACATCTTCGAGGTGCTTCCAAAGTGCTTCGCAGACTATACTGTAAAGCGTAGTGACTGGGTATTTTGTGGGAGAAACAAATTGCGCAACACATTTCTATTTTAGACGTCCTTTCGCCCCTTTTTGTTCCATCCCTTTCAGTGAGCGGTAGATTTCGAGACTTGCAATTTACGGTCTAAGCCGACACTCCAGTGCAGTGTTAGGGGAAGCTTTGCATTGTTGGAGGCGATATCCTGGGGGTGAGACGTTCCTGTCTCCCTCTCCAGCTGATGGCTCTCTTTTAAAAGAAAAGGGAGTTTCTCTCTTTCTTTCTCTCTCTCTCTCTCTCTCTCTCTCTCTCTCTCTCTTTCTCTCAGCGTCCTGGTCAATAATCCCCCCCCCAAATAAAATCGATCATTTTGCTCCAAGCCCGTGCCTCATTTACCCACGTAAATACGCAGTCACTACACCTTATAGTAAACCCTGAGACGTGTTTGAGGTGTCCTCCCAGAGTGGAAGGCTCGAAGGCAAATGTAAGGATTATTGTTGTGATCGTTGCCAATGATGCTGATCCCTTTACGTAACCAATTTGGTGATTAAAAAAACACTAAAAAGCACGAGCCGGACTCTCCACACACACGTTTCTAACGCACATGGTATCCGCATTTTTGCTCACTGTGCAGGACTCAAAGGGGGGTCAAAAAGCATCTAGCTTCTCAACCTGCCTGCAGTCTTATCTCCGCTCCGAACACGATCGTATTGCTTGGCACGATTTACACAGTCACTTCGCTTTACAGTGGAGATAAGTATCTGGTCGGATTTGCACCCAAATCATCCTTCTCACTTCCATCCATTTCCAACAACTTTGCGGCAATTTTGACAAGCGATTCCCTCTTGGATTATTCTTTTGATCCCTTAATGCCCACAGGACCTACCAAAGGCAACCAAGACACCGCCAACATCGCACCGTGTTCTTTGATACTATCTGCAATGTCGCATCACTAATAGTTGAATCCCAATCCTAAATCGTTAGTTCACCTCAACTCTTTTCTTCTCTATCCCGTACCTTTGCCTCAGAAAATAAGCACAAAGACGTCCAATTACCACACAGGCCCAGCACAGTGTACAGTTTAACACTGAGGCCTAACCAGACGAGGATATTTAATCCACCTTGTAACCTCAAGCACTGGCAATATGATTTTTTTTCTCTCTGGGAGTCGAGTCGGGAAGATCGGAAAGTTTCCAAAGTGGGAATCTCATTGAATAGGGGTGGTGGTGGAGGGGGAGTGGGGGGCGGGGGATGTGTGTGGAAATGGGGGGAATTGCGACCAGTTGCCTGGTGCCCAAGGAACTGAATATTAAGTAGGGTGGCGGTTAGAGCGCTCGCCTATTAATTTGCAAAAAAAAAAACACTGTGAAGTGCTCGGCGTTGTTTCGACATTGTTGGCGCGATGTCAAACTATTCATCCTAAATTATTACTCATTTACTCTGCTAACGAGCATAAGCGGAGATGCTGCCTTGACTAATCGTTTAACTTACTTCGCTGTATAAAGTACCTGTGTCCCCCCAAAAAAATCAGCAGACAAAGTTGTCTGGTTTCTTTCAATGCGAGTTACTTGAGATGTTCAGACTACCTACTTTATCCTGCCCCATTTACACTGCCTCAATGCCTGGCGATAAGACAAATGGACATGAGCAAGAGTGCATTAGGAAGATGTATGTTAGGCTTGCAGTGTGTGTTAGGACATTTATAACAGCTCGATCTGCTTGCCAGGGCACTTTACAGATATAAAAAACTGGCAGAGAATCGCAGTTAAATAATAATAATCCTTGAACTTCACACAGCGCCTTATCACGTCATTGAGGCGTCTCAAAGTGCTCCACTGAATATACTGTAAAGTGCAGTGACTGAGTATTTTGTGGGCGGAACGCGGCAACCAGTTATGCACAGCAGCGTAACTCAAACAGTCGTGGATTGTGTGACCGCATTTTTTTCCGAGGAATTATTACCCCCATAAAGCAATCCGCCAATCGACTAACAACCGGATTCCTACTTACTGCTCAATAATCAGAGGTGAGTGAAGTAAGGAAACTTTCCTAAGGTTTCACCCAGCCTGGGAATCGAAGCCAGGTCCTCTCGCTTGGGCGGTGAGCGTGCTAACCACTACACTATACAAGTTATTGTTTGCCTGTAGCAAATCTGTCTACAAGGTGAATGACTAATTTTTGAATAATGCCTTGGGATCTTTAACGTCCTTCGGAACATGCACAGCCGGGACTTTGGTTTTAATGTCTTTCCCGAAGCCTCTAGTGATACAGCGCTACTCGTCAGTCAGTCAGTCAAGGGCTCAAAGCCTTGATGTGAGGCTTGGACAAACAACCTTCTGACCCAACAGGCGAGAGAGCTACCAACTTATTGCAACTTAAACCTGAATTACTAACGCAGCCACCGGCTTGCCCCTTCCCTTGCCTCCTTCAAGTCCCACCTGAAGACCTTCCTCTTCCCTGTGGTCATCTTGCCACTACCACTCCCCTTGGTCTCCACCCCTCTTGACTCCAGGCCGCAACTGGGGACCAAACCCTTGACCGTCCAGTGCCTTGGGGCGTCCTCCTGATGTGAAAGGCACTACACAAATATAATGTTGTTGTTGTTGTTGTTGTTGTCCTCCCGATGTGAAAGACGCTGCGAAAAAATCCAATTTGTTGTTGTTTCTTGTTGTTGTTATTGATGACATTTTATCTGGTGGGTGCAGAGCAGAAACCCGTGAAGCGGAGGCGAACGCAAGCATCTCATTTACGCAGCGCGTAATCAAGGACTATTTAACAGACAGGCTCCCTCTGACACTCCAGAGCATCACATTGAGGGCAGCACAGATAAAGTGGCCACAGGCTAAAAATATGCGTCTTGATGGTCAACCAAGTCCCTGGATGTTTCAGATGGACGAGTTTCACAGATGCTGAATGTGCCTTTTCAGACATTAATATATGTGTGGTTTCAATAACTGATGGAAGAAGTTTAATTAAATCGTCTTGCTGCTCTAAGCAGAATTTTATTTTACTGCGAATTACCCAAGGGTGCATTTGTGGTCAAAAAGTACGCTCATACCTATTGCTCATTATTTCCATTCAGGCACCGATTCCAAACCAGGAACTGTGTTACTCAGGTCCAAAGCTTCCCGCATTTCGTGAGAAACTGTTGTTTTTTTTCCAAATCACCAATGCAGTTTCCAATTTGCACTATTTCCTAGACTTAATAAGCAATCTGGTTATAATTCACAACATTACACGGTCAATCCGCTTTACAATATACGCTGTGAAGCACTTTGAGATGGCTCAATGGCATGATAGGTCGCTATATCAAATACAAGAATTATCATTATTATTATTATTTGTAATTCCTGTCAACTTCAGGAGAGATAGCAGGAGCTAATTGATGAGGAAGGATGGTAGAGGAGAGGACACTGGGACTCATATAAAAAGCAGCTTGATGCAGTGATGAGGGGATGGTAGGTTGGGTGTTCTGGAGGGATGAGGGGCAAGAGCGGTTGGGCTAAAGGCTCCATTAGCATTCAAGCCCAGTAGCTAGATCCAACTGGAATGGATTCCAAAGCATTAATTTGAAGTGCGTCTGGTTATTTACATGACTTGGATTTCTTACGAAGCAATCCCATTAAGAACAATCGCATTTTAGGTTCCCTGTTGTGATGATTTAAACAACTGACCTTCAAAGAGGTCGGAATAACTTCAGATTGTGTTACAACTGATGAGCATTACACTGTCAACACGAGACTGTGGCTGTTAACTCTTACCTGATACCTGAGTTCCCTCGGATTAAAAAGAGATAAATTTCAGGTTGGAAGTTAGGAAGTTTTTCTTTGCTCAAAGTATAATTAACAAGTGGAACATGATTGCCACAGAGGGTACCAGAGGTCAGTACACTGGGACTCATTATAAAGCAGATCAATGCTGTTATGGGGGAGAATGATAGAATGGTCTTCATATAAACTGTGAAGGGTCAAAGAACCACTTTTTCATTACTTGATTATAACAAGTTATAAAACAGTTGTTATTATCAAGCAACCTCCGTGATAGACCTCATGGCCAGGAATAAGAGACAACCATTGGTAATTTTAGCTGCTTATTTTGCTTCCAAGGTCAATATTTTCAGCAAAACAAAGCGTGTAGCATCTGACTCTCCTAACCCACTAAAATATGAAGGAAGGGAGGAAGGAAGGTTTCAGTGGCTGACTGCTAGTTAGATCTTGTCCTTCACGTTTGCCATCACAGATACCCTACAGCTCCTATCCCCAACCCATTCATATTCTGTCTCGCAAAACCTTGTGTTGTCTCTCAGAGACCAGTTAGCGCTATATTATTTGTAGGTATCTGTGGGCAGGGCATGCAACCTTCAGCAAACCAGTTCTGATTGTCTGAACTCAATTCACTCCGGACTCTTCCAGCATTAGAGAGAGGAACCTTCACCCCCATAGATCTGTGCTAGTTTCAAATCATGACCTTCAAGATCAAAGGTCCATCCACCTTGTCAAGGCTGTAGATTGTGATAAGATGTTGTTTCAATGAGCCCCAAAAGTTCTATAGTGATGGATAGACTGGACTTTTCAGAATAATGCTTTCAATCATCTCAAATATTCACCATTTGAACTGGATCTGGTTAGAACAGGTTCCGTCTGTGTCGATGGACCCCCAGATAAATTGGTCATTCAATGTGAAGTGGAGTGACCGGTCTTTTTGAAGGCAGGCAATTTCCACAATGTAATGACATTAGATAAAAATAATAATAATCCTTGCATTTGATATGGCGCCTTATCAAGTCTTCAAGACGTCTCAAAGCGCTTCACGGGATATTCCGTAAAGTGAAATGACTGTGTATTTTGTGGGCGAAACGCGGCAGCCAATTGCGCACAGCAGCGTCCCACAAACAGCCGTGGATTGAGTGACCAAATTATTTGGAGTATTATTGTAGTTAGAGATGCTAAAAGCTTTGGTTTGAAGATAAAAATGTTCTATTCTGCCTGTCGATGGTCTGTAATCACTTGGTAATATAACCCCCAAGAGTCTGAGGCCTCGGACAGTTGAGTAAATATAGAAAGAGCACCGGTATGTAGGCCATTTCTTGCGATAGATTGAAATAACATTATTCATATAAAGCTGTATGGATTCTGCAAAGGACAAGCAGTGGATGAAAAATCCATCTAGTGGCACTGGCTGTGCTCTGGTAGTATTAGAGTAAACAGATCTGTCGATTGAACAAGGAGTCAAACTGTTCAGTGTGTTTGATGGACCTTTATTCCTTTCCGTAAGAAGCCATTTCTCCAATACCGAGCCAACTCCCCAGACGCCCAGACAGACTTACTGGCAGATCCGTTCAATTACCCGCGCGCACAGTCTCCAGACGCAGCCCGAGTAAAGAGGGGAGGGGAGACTTTTGTTACAATAACTGATGGGAATTTCAGGGGGAGCAAAACAATGGGATAGAGAAAAAGCAAACGATTCCCCTGTATGTGTGAAACAATTACCCCCCACCTTCTCCTCCCAGAGGGACACTTCTGAAACACTCCCCCCCGCCCCCCACCACGCACCCCATCCCCCAAACACTACCACGGACTTCCTTCCCTCCCCACTCAAACAAGGGAACCCTGGAGTGTCAGCCTGCACCACAGTCCCAACGTGGCACTTGATCTCACGACAAATAATAATAATCCTTACATCTGATGCAGCGACTTACCGCAACTTGGAGACGTCTCAAAGCTCTTCACAGACTATACTGTAAAGTGAATTGACTGTATATTTTGTGGGGTCGAGTGTGATTTCGGCAGAACACAGGCACCATATGGGTTGAAAAGGCTGCATGAAAAGGCGTCTTGAGCATTCTGAAGTGCACAGAATGCACTTTACTCATTGACATTAGTCGCTCACGAATTAATCACTGTCCATTCCACCTGTGGTCTAACCGTAAGGTACTGGATATTATCCCTCAGTCATGAAGTGATTAAATAATACGTTAGCATGGATGTTATCATTGATTCTTTTACGGATAGTGACAGACTGAAAATAGCAATGGTGCAACTGGATCTTAGAGCTAGTTTTACCCAATTACCCGATTTTTTCTCTGCCGATCTACTCGTCCTTTTTTAATTCCTGGAGACATTTTTTTCCCCTTTTTCCCCCTTGTACCTTTGCTTGTTTTAGATCCCCAGTCGTCATACTCAGGCTGTACAGCGCTCTTTCTAAACCCTACCTTGAGTACCGTGTATAGTTGTGGAGTGACCACCACGCAAGGCCGCAGAGGCAGTGCGGAGGAGAGCAATGAGGATGATCCCCAGTGTTGGAGCTGTGAGCAACGATTAGACAAGATGGGACCTCACCGAAGTGCTTCAGCGCTCTGAGATGCTATCCTGCATGGTGGGTGGGTGTGCGCTATATAAGTGCAAGTTGTTGTCGTTGTAACATTTTAAATGGGATTGAAAAAATCCACCCAGATCAATACTTTATGATGTATCACGACAGTAGAACAAGCGTCCACAGGTCTGGGATTCCAAAGGGTCATTTGAGGACTGACACCATTGAGTTTCTCGTTTTGCAGAGGATAATCAAGGCTGGAACAGGCTGCCAGGAAAGGTAGTGGCCAGGACATTAGACTCGGTTAAAAAGCAATTTGATTCAGTGATGGGGGAGACGGGTGCTCTGGAGGAATGTGATCGGACGGGCCAAAGGGCCTTCTTCGTGCAAACCAATTTTGTGATCTTGCGAAATGTAGGTTAGAATTTAAGTTAGCTAATTGAAGGCAGTTCCCTTCTGTAATATGAAAAATATCCATTCTTACTAACATTTGTACTTTTATTGGCTATTTCTTCAACATACGAGTAATAAGCCCATGCTCTGCAAAAACTGCAATCAGCCCTAAAGGATTCGGAAAGATAATACTTGCTATTTGGAGCAGGCAGTTAAAAAGCGATCTGCTGGATGTTACATATGATACAATTATTCAATTTATGCATAAAAATCATTAGAAGTCATTGCGATTCAAAGGGAAATAAAGCGTTAATAAAAAATTGTTTTAATTAGAAGTTTCGCATACGGAAACCCGCGGAAATTTAATTAGTGTGATTTTAATTTAGTATTATTCTTTTGTACTCTGTCAAAATGCCATTTTATGCTAATGCCCACTCCGATAACTGGAGGATTATTCTAATTCCATTTGCAAAACACTAAAGGCGGAAAGATAATAGTTCAGATCCAAGAGCGTTTTTCTCCAGAAGTACTTTGCTTCATTGGTCGTTTGATAGTTTCAGTCCAATTTCTGCTAATCTGCTCAGTATTAGTATCCCTGTGTATTGATGTAATGCCACGCTGGTATCACAAGAGTGATGTTAACTGCTGCTCTGCTCCCCTGTATCCCATCATTTATCTCGGGGAATGGAAGGGATCAGACCTAAATTGTCTCACACAATACAAAGCCCAGGTTCACAATGTTGCAGTGTCTCTCGCCTTGTGTGGATGTCCCATTGCAGATGGCTGAAGACCCTTCTATTCAACTGTGCCTCCAGTCATCTCCCTTCCCCTGGCTCGGCGTCATGTTCCCCCACTGTCAAGCGCCCCGGGACTCTGCCCTGCATTCCAGGGTGTTTTATTTGGGGGACTGTTGGCCAGCCGCGGGATCTTTAACGTCTACCTGAACAGGCAGACGGGACCTTGGTTTAATGTCTCATCCGAAGGACGGCACCCGGTCTATCAACGGAAACAAGAAAATGGCCAACTTCTCGTCCAAAGACGGCACCTCCGACAAGGCAGCCCAACCCCAGGGAGTCGGCCTAGATGATGTGAGTTCAAAGTCCCGATGTGGGGCTTGAACCCGCGCCCCCCCACCCCAACCTTCTGACTCGAAGGTTCCTGAGTGCTACCGACAATTTCCGTCAACCAGAAAGCAACAACAAAAACTTGCACTTATATAGCGCCCTCCACCCAGGGTAGCATCTCAGAGTACCTAACAATGGCGGAGCCTGACTCCGAGCCGGGAGGGAGGGGATGGGGGAGGGGAGGAGGTGACCGTAAGCGCGTTCGAAAAGGAAGGTTTTCCTGCAGGACGTGAAAAAGGCAAGAGTTTTGGGTCTTAGCGGCTGAATGCATGGCCTCCAATGGTGGAGTGGAGGGTGCGAGGGTTGAGTAGGAGTCCGGTGCCAGTCGGGCGGAGGCCACCAGGATGGGATGGATCAGGGTGTGAGGAGGTCGGCGAGGTAGAGAGATGCCAGGACATGAGAGCAAACGCCAGCCTTCCATCCTGATGTACAAACCTTGGCACAGAACCTTTGGAGATGTCGTTCATTACTCCCTGACAGAAACAAGAAGGGGAGCTGTCAGTGTCAGCTGATGCAGTGTTTGAAACGGAGTGACAGGGCTTGGCAAGCCCTTGCCATTGTTGGTTGCAGAAGCACCATTAATCTCCCGGGCCCTTCAGAAATTTCAGACGTTCACCAATCAATGTGGCACTGCAGTGATTTGCAAATGGAAAATTGCTGTCAGTGCTCATTATCATCTCCTCGTATCACAGCTGCAACCTCCGAGATTGGGGGGGAAATGATGGGGCGGGCGGGGAGGGTATTGGGGAGTAGGGGGCGAAGAGAAGGAGTGGGAAAGAAAGAGGGGAAGAAAGAACAAAGAAAGAAAAAAAAAGAAAGAGTAACAGGAAAGGAATGAAAAAAATACGGTTTCACAATTATGTTTTTTCTGGGAAAACCCTGGTTTGACGAGTATTAAATTACCCTGAAAACTGCGGTCGATTGCGATGCATTTAATGGAAGCTGATGTGCCGTTTCCAAAGAGACATTTGATTTTAACAAGAAGTGAAGAAGATAAAGACACATGGGGATGAAATATCCAGAGCCGTGTTCTGAGCTCGGATATCGTGTGGCTTCACGACATATCGGGAGTCCCGTAGCTCAGGGGTTAGAGCACTCGCCTCGCAAGCGAGAGGACCCGGGTTCGATTCCCGGGCGGGGCGAAACGTTGGGCCACACACGCTCCACACACATGCCTCTGTTTACCCAGCAGTAAGTTGGAACCCGGTCGTTAGTTGATTGGTGGATCGCTTTTCCGGGCGTATTAATTCCTTCAAAATAAAAATAATTTGGTCACTCAGTCTACGACTCTGGGACGCCGCTGTGCGCAATTGGCTGCTGCGTTTCGCCCACAAAACATACAGTCAATTCACTTTACAGTATATTCTGTGAAGCGCTTTGAGACGTCACGATACTAGGATTATTATTACTATCATAAAGCGCTGTATTAAATGTAAGGATTATTATTGGTTTACGTAAAACTACGAAAGACCCTACGCCCCGTTTTCAGTCACCTGAAAAAGTTACTATTATCTTGAACAAAGTAAAATCATCTGACTTCTCACGCCAGAATCTCTCATTGTCTCTGGAGAACTGGAGGCTTTTCACGGGTGTGCTGTGTACGTAGGCTATTGTGGAAGTTAGACAACATTTCAATCAAGCGGTAAAAGAGGTTCAAGGCAAGGTTAGTAACAAGTGAATCACAGGCACATCTTGTGAAAATAGACAAGCAGCAAAGTACAGCAGAGAGAAAGAAAAATCCACCGAGGTCAAGTTTTCTCCTCCCAAAACAACTGGAGCGCAACGAGGAAACAAGTCTTCCCACTGGCTGAGTGATGGGCATCTCCACCAGAGTATTATTTTTCTGGGAGTTCACCTTATTCAAGGTCGGTCTCAAGACCTCCCTCTTTGATCGTGCTTTCGGTCACCTTTCCCTTCCCTTCCCTTCTCCTCCCCAACCCACCTCACCTCACCTCCCACTCCCAACGCGGGTTACCAGCCAGGACTGTCAAGCGCCCTGGGACTTCCTCCCGTCATGAGAGGTGCAGTGTAAATGTCAATTTGTAATTTGTTGGGGGAACGAAGAGCAAGTCTTGTTGCACACGCACTTTGAGACATCTCAACGCCGTGATGAGGCGAATATCAAATGCAAGGATCATTATTGTTATTACTATTATTATTATGATAATGATGTTTCATACAGAAGGCATAAGATTCGACAGATTCCACCTGCGAAAGGTTGCTCGCCATTTGTTGGCACTTGGACTGGGAAGATTGCCGATGATTATTTGGGTGCAATTCACTGACACTAAGTCGATCGCAGTTTTCAAAATAAAGGAGGTTTGTGTCGAATTCGCTGGCAGCACCTCTCACACAGTGATACTGTGCAAACGGCTTTTCTCGCCTTGCAAGCCATGATTAGTTGGAGAGCCTTTAGTCGGAGAATGATCCTTCCGTTAACAAGCAGAGACTGCAACATACGACAAAAGTATATTTAAAAAAATATGTGTTTGTATTTGCCCAACATCCTGACCTGAACGGCACAATGCCAAATGTAAGGATTATTATTATTATTATTATAATCGGTGCATTTAATAAAGCGCCTTATCACGTGGTCAAAACCTCTCGAACCACTTCGCACGATTTCACTGTCGAGTGTAGTGACTGTGCATTGTGTTTTGTAGGCGAACAAGGCAGCGGTATCCTGCGATCAGCCTTGAAGTGAAACAGAATCCAATTACTCCTTGTCTTGCGGAGTGCAGGCCACCTGCTTTGCCATGGGCTTCCTCGATGGGAACGTGAGCTGGGGAACACTTAGACACATTTGAATACGAGTTGAATTGATCTGCGGCCTTTGTCTCGCAGTAATGTTTCTTCGAAAAGGGTTTGTTCATCCGCATTGTTCGTACATCCTGAGGGGGAAAATGAAAGGTGCTTGTCTAATATTCCTCCATTGTGGGTTTGATTGCAGGATTGATGTTATTAATACCTGGGTTGGAAATGCTCTAAATCACAGTGAGCCGTAACGTGTCAAGCGCAAGCGTGTCAGCGAGACACAGGAAGGCTAATAACTCAGCCAGAAAGGGAAAGGCAGGGAAACAACAGGTTCAGCTTGCAAACTCCGGAGATCTTTCGAACATCATAATAATAATCCTTGCATTTGATACGGCGCCTTATCACTTCTTCGAGACGTCTCAAAGCGCTTCACAGAATATACCGTAAAGTCAATCGACTCTATATTTTGTGGGCGAAACGGGGCAGCCAATTGCGCACGGCAGTGTTCCCGTAAATAGTCATTGATTGCGTGACCAAATTATTATCAATTATATATATAATATTTTTTTTGAAGGGATTATTACCCACGGAAAAGAGATCCGCCAATCGACTAACAACCGGGTTCCTACTTACTGCTAAGTAAACAGAGGAGTGCGGAAAAATGGTAAACCCACATCGCAAACACCTTTTCGTGATCATTTTGGGCCGATTTCAAGCCGTCCGCAGAATATACACATCTCAGACCATCAGTGAAGACATCAACACCAGCGATTGTCAAACGGGGATGCTCAGATTCAGCGTCTGGGCTATGCATGTGGGGAGGGGTGGGTGGGTGGGGGTGGGATCTTTGTATTGTTGGAGCTGCCAAACTTTGGACGAGACGATAGACTGCGGTCCTGTCTGCTTGTTCCTGTGAACGTTATGGATCCCGTGACACCATTCGATAAAGAGAAGGAAGTTTCTCTTCTGTTGTCCGACAATCCCACACAGATAAAGTCAATCATTCGCTGCATGGCTGTTTGTGGGATATTGCTGTCTGCACATCGATGCCAAGTTTGCCTACAAAATACATACTCTCCCCCTGTGAAGTGCTGTGAGATGTCATTCTGATGTGAAAGGCGCTGTATCAAAGGCAAGACTTATGAACTGCCAAATGGCTTGGTTGATGTTTGTTGGCTGTGGATGCAAAGATAAAGCAGTGATGGGATTTGCCTGGTCAAGGTGACACAAACAGCTGCGGACTTAACAATAATAATAATCCTTGCATTTGATATAGCGTTTATCATGTCTTAAAGACGTCTGAAAGTGCTTCACAAAATATACCGTAAAGTGAATTGACTGTATATTTTGTGGCGAAGCACGTCAGCCAATTGCGCACAGCAGCGTCCCCATAAACAGTCGTGGATTGAGTGACCAAATAATTTTTAAATTATTAAAATCCACCAATCGACTAACAACCAGGCTCCTATTTACTGCTAGGTAAACAGAGGCGTGACTCGAACTGATCTGGTTCAAACAAAATGAACGAACGAGAGTAAAGGGCCTTAAAAATATACAATAACCAATCGCGAGTAAAGAGTCACCCCAGTGCTTGGCCTTCCAAAGAGATCTACGGTTTTGTTGGTGCGAACAAAAATGTTCGCAGTTGCAATAATGGTTATTTGATGCATTTGGAAACAGCTAATGAGCCAACTGAGAGCTGCAAAAACATAACAATTTGTGAGGATGCCGGCAGTGTCTGGAGTTCACGGTGGAAACGACTGCATGGCAAATTCAGAACGACATCGAGTGATGTGGCATGGAAATAGACCATTCAGGCCCGCCAGCAGCTTGGAGATGTCAGCCTGGCTCAGTCAGTACTGCAGGACTCTCGCCTCCGAGCCAGAAATTAGTGGGTTCGAGCCCCAAGTCAGGACTTTGCACTCGCGTAATCCCGATTGACCGTGTCCAGTGCAGCGGTGGGAAAGTGCTGCGTTGTTGGAGGCGTCGAGGGTGTCAAGGCTGCATTCAAGGGGGACGTTAAAGATCTCGTGGCGGTATCCGAAAAGAAAAGGTGGTTTCTCTCTCCTAGTGTCCTGACCAAGAATTTCTCCGGATAAATAAATAGCTCGAAACCTTCACCTCTTGGCTGGTTGTAAGACAGTACCGAGTGCGAATCGTTCCTCTTCCTCACCTCATTCAAGGTTTGTCTGAAGACCTGCCTCTTCGATCGTGCTTTCGGTCATCTTTACTCTCGCCCACCCATTTTGGCTTCCTCCCCCTGCTCAGATGTCCAGCCAGCAGTGCTAAAGCCCTTTGAGACATCCTCTTGATGTGAAAGGCGTTAAATAAATGTAAATTCTATTGCATTGTTGTATTGTGAGATACACAACAATAATAATCCTTACTTTTGGTACAGTGCCTTTCAAGTCAAGAGGATGTCTCAAAGTGCTTCACAGGATATACTGCAAAGTGCAGTTATTGTGTGCTTTGCGGGCGAGTGCAGATAATATATATTTTGCTCGAGCTGCTCCTGTTACTCCAGCAATTTAAATGTCAGCTGGTAGGGAAAAAATAATTCTGAGGTGGTGCAGAAAATTAGCAACATATCTATATTTAAATGGAATTTCACAGTGCGGCAATTGCCTCTGCACCTGAATATTGATGAGCACTAAGCTTCTGTTTACTCTGGACTTTGTGTTAGAAATAATTATTTGCTTGGAATAAGCGTTAAACTGGAAAAAAAAAACAACAGAATTAGTTCCTGACTCTCTTGAATACCATTTTAGATGAGTTACGTCACTGTCGAAATCTACCACACTCTCTGAGATTCTGTCCTACACGTATAAATGCCACTTTTTCTCGCTAGCGAACCAAAAGCATCAATGACAACAACAACAACTTGCAGAGTCCCTGGGGGGAGGTGCGAACTGAAGATGGGGAAGGAAGGGGCAAGGCCGTGGGATAGTGGGAGAGCGTTCCAGAATTCTGGGGTGTAGTGGCTGGAAGTGCGGCTTCCGATGGTGGAACGGAGGGCACAAGCAGGAGTCCAGAGCCAGTCAAGGGGCGTTGGGAGGGGGGAGGTGGGCTACGCAGGTCGGAAAGGTAGGGAGAGGTGCCAGAGCATGAAAGGATTTGAAGACAAGGGAGTGACAGAATTTGGTCGTTGTTTAGAGTACTTATTATTGTAGTATTGGAACGCATACCGTCGCTCGTTGGATTGAGAGTAAGATGAAAACGTACAAAAACTCTCACTAAGAATAATATAATGATTACCGTTGCGCTTAATATTGTGCCTTATGGTTAGCGAACACACAAACCATGATGCTACAGGACTCCATCGTATAGCAACAGTACAAAAGGCAGCAGCTCTAACAATAATAATAATAATTCTTGCATTTAATCTAGTGCTTCATCGCGTCTTCGAGACGTCTCAACGCTCTTCACAGTAAAGCGAATTGACTGTGTATTTTTCAGGACGACATGAGCGTCCGCACATCCCATCCACCCCCACCCCACCACCTGCCCCGGTCTCCCTCATCCCCGAAACAGGGTAAATCAGCATCACAAAGAGCTTGCTCTCTGCAACGTGATCTGACTCGACTCGAAATCGTTAAAAGAAAAGCCCATTAACTCACGGTTTGAAAGCAGCCCTCGCCGCGTCTTCGTGAGAAATAAGTATAAAGCAGATTTTACAGATGATTGCTGACTGAAGGAGGTGACGAGGGTAATCAAAGAGCCAATGTCTATTGATACTGTTGAACTGACAATAGCAATACAATCACTCTGAGTTAATGGGGTCGGGCTTTGATTTTCCAATTGTGGTTTTTGCACACACCATTAAATCACAACTATAAATTGTTTAATTTGCTCAATGTTCAAACCACGTACGGTCCCCGAGCTTTGACATTGGATCCGCAGACGCTGTCCAGGACCAGCACCAGATTTCTAAACGGCCGGCTTTAGAGGTGCAAAACCTTTGCTCCTGGTTCGAGCCCAATGCCGCGATTAACAGCTCAGGCAGTCTAGACATTCCAATGCAGTGCTGGGGGGCTAAGCCTCAACAACGACCGACGACAACAAATTGCACTTGTGAAGCGCCCTTCATGTCAGAACGACATCCCAGGGCCCTGGACAGTCAGGGGGTTTTGGACCCAAGCTGGGAACTGGGGTTAGGAGGGGGGGAGAAGGGTAATTGGCTGCTGAGTTTCGCCCACAAAATACACAGTCAATTTACTTTACGGTGTTTCCTGTGAAGCGCTTTGAGACGCCTCGAAGACGTGATAAGGCGCTGTATCAAACGCAAAGATTATTATTCTATTCCAGTTGGTGCTGGACGACGGTGAATCATGCGGCTTTTCATACAGTTGTTTGATATAATGGCCAACAAGAACAACAGTGACAGTGTTCAGTGCCCTGTTCAGACACCATCAGCAGTCAATGTGGTTGTATTGATCGCTGTACTCCTGATGTGAAGCAGCTGCCAATCCGGGTGTATAAATAGACCCTGTGATGTGATCTGTCGGCCAAGCATTCACTGACAGCTCGCTCCGTGGAACCACAGACACTTTCAGCACACAAGAAGAGCATTCGGCCCTTCATGTCTGCCCAGGGTCTTTTAAAGAGCGATCCTTTCAGTCTCATTTACCCGCCCTTTCCCCGCGCCCGTGCAGCTGACTCCCTTTGATTGTCAGAGTAATAGTCCTTGTATTTCAGACAGCGGCTTATCACGTCGTCGAGACATCTCAAAGCGCTTCACGGAACACATTGCAAAGCGGATACACTGTGTATTTTGTGGGCGAAACAAAAATTGCGCACAGCAGTTTCTACTAACTTTGGCCAAAGTTATGCCGAAAATAAGACCTGCAAAAATACTCCAAGGTCCCTCCACTCCCCCCCCCCCACCCGACCCCCACACCCCCACTCCGCCCCAACCCCTGTCCAAATTTCAGCAGATGCCGCTCTCGCCTTCCGACGAGTGTCGGAATGAATTACGCCGTTTTGTTTTCTCCCAAAACAGCGAGGCGGCCAGTTTTGCTACCGCTCATGGTGAAAGCCGCCGTGTTTCGTGCCGTGACGAAGCTTGGGAACGCTGTAATCATCCTCGGGAATTTACTTTTTTTAAAAAGTAAACCCAGGTTTCTGTTATTTTTGTTGAGAGCGCAGTCTTTATGTTTCTACATTGACGGATTATGCCAACGCAATACTCCGGTTCGGAAATCTAAATACATTGTGGCTTTTTTGACATGTTGTTAAATTGCCCCATCAGATGTGGAAGCTTAAACCAAGCATTATTCATAGTGTTTGGATACATGGCCGAGAGGTAACATGTATGCTAACAAATTGAATCGTTCCTGTGCTTCACCTGAGTGTAATAACTTAACCCGGAATGTATGGGACTCTTCTGTTGAAGGGACATTCGCTGTGTGAAAATTAGCTGCCGAGTTCCCTCACACAGCACAGTCACTTCACCTTACAGTATATCCTGTGAAGTGCTTTGAGACGTCTCGCAGACGTGATAAGGCGCTGTCTCAAATGCGAGGACTATTATTATCGGATCCTGTCAAGTGCTTTGGGATATCCTCCTGACGTAATAAGGCGCCATATTCAATTGATACGTTCACAAATGTATATTTTGATTTTTTTTTAAACGATACACGGCGTGTTTCGCCCACACCATATATGCATATCAGTTCACTTTACACCCAAGCAGAAAGTGTTGATCCTGAAACAGATCAGATAGATTTATTTTAGGAAATAGTATGGTGGGATACAGTGAATAGTTTGGGACATGACATGTGCTGTTGACTGCCAAGATGGTGGAAGGCAAACTGGATAGACCTTGGTCCTCTTTCACCTAACACATTCTTATGTTCTTTACAGTACGTCCTGTGAAGCGCATTGAGATGCGAAAGGTCCTGCATCGAATGTAAGGATTATTATTTAAGAATTTGCCAAATTCTGGAGGCAAAGAAATGCAGAGAAAATAAGAAATAGGAGAATTTCGACCCCTTCTGTTTTGTCCTTGGCTGCATAGGTAACCTTCTGTGCCCGTTGGTGAACAATTAGCGGAGGCGGTGACACACAAGCACGCAATCACAACGCTAGTTATTAGCTTCACAGCCCCCGCCTCGCCCGCCCCACCATTCAGACACTCTGCCCCCACCCTCTGGAACTCCATCCCGCAGTCCCTCCACCTCGCCCCCCCCTTCCCTCGCTTCCTTCAAGCCCCATCTGAAGACCCTCCTCTTCGATCACCCTCCTTCCCCCCCACTACCCTCCATCTCTCCCCGATCCCGACCCGCAGCTCGGGTCCGAAACACTGATTGTCCAGCGCCTTGGGACGTCCTCCTGACTTGAAAGGCGCAGTACACATGTAATGTCGTTGCTGCTGTTGTTGTTGTTGTTGTTGTTGTAAGTAGTTTCCTTCGCTGACTGCAAATCTCAGGCCACTGGGCTTTGCTTTGCAACCTCAAGCGTGCGAGGATGAGTGAGCTGAAATAACAGCAATAACAATCGCTGGGTTGAGATCCCTGGCCTATCAAGGTACAAGTGGTTTGAAACAACACAACATTATATTGAGATACATCAATAACTCTTTATTTATGACCCTCCGTGCGTAGACTGGGGAGAGGGCGGGGGAGATGCTAACCTCGTCATTTCGCAGAGGGTGTTTTCGATGAGCCTCGGGTGGCTTAACGGCTAAGGTCTCTGTGTTTTCCCGGGCTTTTATTGCGGGAAGCCGCACATCAAATCAAACTGCGTGCGAAATGCGCAGCAGCTTGTCGTCAGAGGATGCAGTCCTGCGGGCAGTCGTTCCATCAGTTGAATGTCACCGGGGCTCAGTTTGCACTGCCGCACTCGTTTGTTATCGATTGTGATTTACTGAGCTCGGCTTCAGAGAGTAGCATTTTAAATTTAAATTATTAGTGTTACGGTGCTGACATTTTCTTAATCCCATCCCCCCACCCCCCCAGCCCAAATGTTTACGTAACGCTGAAGGATTTAATACCGCAGCCGATCTTCCCTCGGGCATCGGGGAACGAGTGAAACCAACCCACGCAGAAAGGTTACCTCGGGTTCTAAACCCAACACACGTTAAGGTAACTCTTTATCCTGCATCCCACGCCATCGCATAATTCAGTCAGCCTCTGTGGCAGCCCGCAGACAGGGCTGCTATTTCTATGAGTGAAGCTGTCAGTTATGCATTTTAAACATAAGTAATAAATAATAATACTAATGATGATGATCTTTGTATTTATAAAAATGTGCGCAATTGGCTGCCCACGAAATATATAGTCACTGCGCTTTAATGTATATTCTGTGAAGCGCTTTGAGACGTCTTGAAGATGTGATAAGGCGCTATATCAAATGCAAGGATTATTATTATTGTTGTATTTGTACAGCATCTTATCATATCAACAGAATGTCTGAAAGTGCTTTCTATGGTTTTGCTGTGAAGTGTAGTGACTGTGTACATTACAGTCAAAAGAGAAAGCTGATCAGACTCCAATGGCCCCTGGTAATGGGAGTCAATGCAAGTCCTGTGTTAAACTCACATAGTGTTGACTGTCATTTCAATGCAGTGCTGGAAGTGGAGGGGGGGGGGGGCGGAGGGGGTGGCTGCTGTTATCGGAGATGCTGTCCTTCACATTAAAGAGACGTTATACCAAGTTCCTCTGCCTGTTCGGGTGGACGTTAAAGATCCCATGTCGCTATTCGAAAAGAGAAGGGAGTTTCTATCTCCCCCTGGTATCCTGGCCAAACAGGACCTCAAATAAAAACACTCATTCCCTCCACGGGGGCTGGACATTTGCCAGCGTTCGAACTTCATCACGACACGGCGATGACAAAACGATGATAAAAACCAAGTCTAAATTGGTTACAACTAATTTCAACAAGCTTGCATTGTTGTTTTGTTCGAACAGAGGTGTGTTGCTGACATCCTGAAGGGGACAGGCTTGACTACTCGCTAGTTCCTGAACCTGACAACAGAAGTGTAACTACCTTCTTCTCTGGGGCCTGGATAGAGTTGCGAGTCGAAGCAGCTTCACGCAACTCACGAGCGACTGCCGTGTGATTGAATGGGAGAACGTACAAGTCCGACGGCCAGAGTGATTCTGCTTTGAGTTGATGCAGGCCGAGTTACGCTGACAGTGAAAAATAGTGGTCGCTCCCAATGAGCCTGAATAACTGGAAATCCCATTATAAAGGTGTGGCGAAAAAGGCTGCTCGCTAATTTTAGCCTGCAATGTCAGCGATGGCACAAACGTGAACCTTGGTTTAACGATTCATTTGAAGGATGGCACTTGAGACAATGCAACAGGCTCCGACTCCTCAGTACTGGATTCGGATCTCAGCCAGGACTATGTGAGCTCCCGGGGCTTGAACTCACAACCTTCTGACTCGGGAGGCGAGCGAGCTACAGACGAGCTGTTTCCTACGGGTTGGGGGTTCAGCTTCTGTGACCAGATGGGATCCCCTATTTGTGCGGCTCAATTTCCTTATCATCCGTTCGAATTTTCAGGACTAAAGCGGATAGATTTTTATTCGGTCGGGGTATCAAGGGATATGTGAAGTCCTGTAGCTCAGTGGTTAGAGCACTCGCTTTGCAAGTGAGAGACCTGAGTTAAATTCCAGGCAGAGGGCGAAACCTTGGGCAAGTTTCCTTACTCCACACAGAGCCTAATAATAATCCCTCCAAAACCAAAAACAATAATAAATTGGTCATTTTCAATTCCACGACTGTTTGTGGGACATTGCTGTGCGCAATTGGCTGCCGCGTTCGCCCACAAATATACAGTCAATTCACTTTACAGTATATTCTGTGAAGCGCTTTGGGACGTCCTCCCGACGTGAAAAGCGCTATATCAAATGCAAGGATTATTATTATTATTATTATTATATGCGGACAAAGGACGGGTAATTGGAGCTGAGGTACAGATCAGCCATGATCCAATAGAATGGCGGAACAGGCTCGAGGGACTGAATGACCTCCTCCTGTCCCTATGTTCCGAAGATCTTGTATGAGGAATCCTGTTAGGAACGGAAACCGAAATTGAAGCGGGCAACACATACTCACCCGCCTGAAATCTACATTCATCCTGAGAGATCAGTCAGTTTGGGAACAGGATGATCTGAACTGAATATGCTCTCACAGCTTTTACCGTCACCAACTACTAACTCCCCAGGTCAATTTATATACTTGACAATATTAAATTACCAGCCAGATGCCTGCGTTGTGTGTTTAAGCAGCACAAAGAGCTGGGGAGAGATTAAGATTGGCCGATAATGCAGTGTTACTGAGCCAATGTGTCTCTCCAGTGCATCTCAAATCTGCTTCTGACAGAGAGCGTGAGTTACATCCAGAGGGGTTTGCAGCAAATATCTTTGCTATTTACATTGCTACCACGATACAAATGAAGCTTAACAGCAAATCACGAGTTGTAAAACGAACGGGGAGAGAGTGGAGAGGCGAGGGAGGGAGGGAGGGAGGGAGGGAGGAAAGTGAACAGAAAGGAGTTTCACTCTCTTGGCTGGTTTGTAGGACATTCCTGGGCGTAAATTGGCTACCGTGTTCGCCTACAAAGCTTACAATCACAACATTTTGCAGCAACTCCAACGAATAGCTTTGAGACCTCTTCCAGCTTGAAAGGCGCTATATCAAATGCAAGGATTAATCATATTATTACTATGAGCAACCGTTAGTTACGGGAAGGAAGAAGCTGATTTCGATGAAGAAAAGGCTTAACTGATCCATAAAGGACATGGTCCAATGGAAAACTCATCAGAAACAGCAGATTAATGACCTTTCTTCACTTGAATATTAATTGCTTTAATAGGTGTGTTTAAAATCCATGCTGGGAACCATAATAAAAATAATAATCCTTGCATTTGACACAGCGCCTTATCACGTCTTCAAGACGTCTCAAAGCGCTTCACAGAATATACTGTCAAGTGAATCGACTGTATATTTTGAGGGAGAAATGCAGATGAAACGAAAATCCACGGTCGAATTCAGCAAATGGAGAATTGCGGAATAAAATGCTGTTTACATTCTGATTACGATTCCACACCTCCCGCTCCACCCCCCCACCCCCCCCAAAGCACTGGGTATTACAAGCAAATGACTCCAGTGACTGACACCGAAACACAACGACTAATTCATCATTATGTTAAAAATAAGCAATTATGCTGATTATATGTAATTGCATTGCTTTAATTAATGTCAAAATGTTGAAAAGACTTGTTTACGGGGATAAAATCATTTCAGATGCTTGTCTTTTCAGAAGACACATGTCTTGGCCACAAAACATGCAGTCAGACCCACTTTACAGGATATTCTGTGAAGCGCTTTGAGACGTCTCGACAACGTAGTAATGCGTTGTATCAAATAAGGCGCAAGGTTTATTATTATTATTATTATTGTCCACAATCGGGAAGCCCACAGAGTTCAAAAATGCCTGCATGGAGGGAAACAACAAGAAGAACAACTTATAGAGTCCTTCACACCAGACGCCATCTCGGAGCGCTTAAGAGATGGCAAAATACAGAATGGAGCACTGGGAACAAATTGCTCTCTGAAGAAATAAAAGAATTGGGCGATGTCTTACGTTGGCTGCCAAAATATCTCTTTTGCTTTGATTCTCCTGAGCATCATCAGTTAGTTAGTAATTCGATTAATTAATTACCACAAAGTTACGGGAGATGAATACAGTGTAGGGCTTGAAACCAAATCGAAAGCTTTCGAAAGGCTCGAAGTAAATACCCAAGATTTTATTTTTAATATAACTTTTAAAATGGTTAAATGCTCTTTCAATCCAATCCCCTTTATATTTTCAAGTGTTATTAAGAAGTCTCAGATGTCCGGTCGTACTTCTTTTATTGGATGAACATTGTTTGACTCGAAAAAAATTGATTTAAGGGATGGACCGTAAAAAAACAAGACAAAGAACTCGAAAGCCATTTGTGAACTAAATCTCAGTCCACCTGTATTTAACATCGCTATCGTTTGATAGTTACTGCACTCAACTAAATCTGCTTTGGCAGATACGTGCGTAAAGTGATTTCAAACAAAAAAATCAGTCGTGTAATTCCTCGATGCGGTCATTATATTTCTACGCTTCAGTACTTGCGATTCTCCCGCCCTCATCCTCTCATCTCTTTGCTTCTCATCCCCGGACAGTGCTGGAGGACAGGAGCGAGGGAAAGCCATGTCCATTGAGGGTTCAACAGTGTAAACAGTGTAAACAGGGGTGATCCATCCCTCCTGATCCCAACCCCCAGCTCGGGTCTAAATCCCTGACTGTCCAGAGCCTTGGGACGTCCTCCTGACGTGAAATTCGGTTGAATCCCATCACCGTTGGTCGCAATTATGCAACGCAAGGAGATTTGTATAGAATCAGTCCCCAAAAATGAATGTTACTTTCAGTTAGGATGAACAACAGCATTTGGTTTCTTTGAGTGTTGAGTTGTTTTTGAAGTTAAACAGAGAGAATAAGTGGTGTAAATGTCATTTGTTGTTGATCGGGGTTTTTTGAATCCCAGTTAAAACCCGATACGTTCCTCTCAGAGATGTCGTCCCTCAAGAGCGAGGAGCTCTCGGCTTGTCTAATCGCTAGATCTGAAGCCACTTCATCAGGAGTGTGTCTGCAACTCGCAGGAAGTGTACATAGAATCATAGAATCATACAGCCCAGAAGGAGGCCATTCGGCCCACCGTGTCTGTGCCGGCTCTTTGAAAAGAGCTATCCATTTCAATCCCACTCCCCCGTTCTCTCCCCATAGCCCTGCAAACTTGTCCTCCCCATAAACCAGCTCGGATTTTTGTACGTGCAAGTTCCAAAGGAGGAGTGTTGTTTGACAGTGTGTGACCGAAAGCAGAGAGCCTTGCACAGTCCTATAACTGCATCGTGAAGTTCCTTGCTTACTAGTAAACAGAAATCTCTGTGTTACAGCTGCTGTTACCTGCAGTGCATTACCAGACTAATCCCCTGAAGATTACAACGGCCGTTCGGAGTGCGTGCAGGTGAAAGCGCGAATGGTTTGCCTTATCGACGCACACAGCGATTCTGCTTTGAATAGGAACATTTTTCTTGCTTTCGTTTTCTGTTCAAACTCAGCAGCGGACAAGTTTTACACGTGGAATAAAACTCAGGTCACCGAACGCCGTCGGTAAGTTTGATCACTCTCTTCGGGGCTGTTTGTGGGGACGTTGATCTGGGCGCAGAAGGATGCAATCGTAGAGATTTACAGTGCAGAAGGAGACAATTCGGGCCGTCGTGTCTGTACTGGTTGTTCTAACCCTATTGATAATAATAATAATAATTCTTGCGATCGACACAGCACCTCATCACGTCTTCGAGACGTCTTAAAGCTCCTCACAGGACATACTGAAAGTGAGTTGACTGTATATTTTTGCGGGCGAAAGGCTATTCTGCTTGCTTTTGCCGGCAGAGTCACTGGAACCAAGTGAGCGGTATCCCCTCTCCCAGTCTCAGATAAGATCGAAATTCCCGCAATCAGGAACATTAAAACCAGTGAGTTTGACTGGTTCTCGTTTCCAGATTCTGTCCAACTCTCGGTCGAAGCCTTTTCGTACAAAAACTGTGATTGGCTTCCAAAATACACACAGAGAAACACGCACACACAAACGCACACGCACAAACGCACACGCACAAACACGCGCACACACACACACACACAAACACTTCCATTTCTGGCTTCCGACTAAACAGCTACATCGCCGGATCAAACCCCAAAATAACGTTGACAAAAAACAGACCCAACAGCTTTGTTCTGCTGCCACTGCTTTGATAGATTCCTCAGAGACAATAAAAGGAAAAGTTGACTAATAAAACCCCCCCACAAGTCACTGTTGTGCCACGATTATTCCCTTTGATTTTCACAAAGTTGTTATTGAACAGCAGCCGTCCTATTAATTTTCCGTCAGAATTTATACTCTTTAAAGGAAAAGATCAATTGAGATTCTGTTTCGGAAACAATTCAATACAATGCCACAAAGATCGCTCAACTCATTCTCCACCGGGGTATTGTCTTCCAACACAAGGTACTGAGCTTTGCCTACAAATAATATAATAATCCTTGCATTTGATTCATGCCCTTATCACTTCATTCAGACCTCTCAAAATGCTTCACAGAATACACTGTGAAGTGAAATGACTGTGTGTTTTGTGGGCAAATACACAGTCACTACACGTCACGGAAACTTTGTCAAGAGCTTTGAGATGCTCCTGACGTTATAGGTGCTTCATGGAATGTCAGGATGATTTGTTAATAATGAATTGTTTTTATTATTCTTATCAAATATTATTTGATAATTATCAAGACATTCACCCACAAAACACACAGCCTTTGCAGTAAATCCTGTGAAGCTCTTTGAGACATCCTTCCAACGTGAAAGGCCCTGAATCGAATGCAGGGATTATTATATTGCAATTATAAATTAGTGGTTGTCTTTAAGATTGACTTTTGTTATTCGAAAGGAGAAGGGATTTTCTCCAGGTTTCCGGGCCAACAATCCTCCAAAATACAGCGGAAGGGGGGAACAAAATAGACAGGGCAAGCTTCGCAATGTGCTAATCCACTTTGTCATCCACTCATCCTGAACGCAGAGAGATCTGGATTTCAAAGCTGATGGACACCAATCATTCATCAAAAAATGCAACAATAAAACCCTCCAAATGGTCTCTTAGGCGGCAAAACAAAAGAGAAATTGATAGCTGCAGAACCATTAATTCCAATTGCCGTTTATCGCAGTGATTTTTTTTATATACAAACTACGTTTTAATTGGATGCAAACTTATTATTCACTCCAGTTGAAAGGCACCACTGAAAGGCACAGTGCACGCTGCTGTAGACCAAATCAACCATCAATAATGCAAATTTTCCTACAGGCAACTCGAAGGAAAACCATCAACTCCACGACATTAATTAACTGACAAATAATTGGGTCTCGACAACCCAGCTCAGGCACTTCAAACGGAAATCTAAATTGCTGCTCTGTGTGAACAGAGACAAACACAGTTTAACGTGAGTATCCCAGTGGAATATCGCCAGGAACAGAAGTCCCGTAAGGTAGTGGTTAGAGCACTTACCTCGCAAGCGAGGGTTCAATTCCTGGGTGGGGTGAAACCTTAGGCAAGTTTCCTTACTGAACTCATCGCTGCTTACCCAGCAGTAAGCAGGAACCCGGTTGTTGGTCGACTGGCTGCTCGTTTTCAGGGGGTAAATAAACACCTAAAACAAAAGTGCTTCACAGAATATCTTACAAAGTGGATTTGATTGTGTATTTTGTGAAAAAATAATAATAATCATAATCCGGTCACTCACTCCACGACTGTTTGTGGGGACGCTGCTGTGCGCAATTGGCTGCTGTGTTTTTCCCACAGAATATACAGAATTCACTTGACAGTATATTCTGTGAAGCGCTATATCAAATGCAATGATTATTGTTATACGATAGTCGCATTCAACAACAATGGAGATGTTGATAGCAATTAATTCTGTACGGATCAGTTTACCACAGAGTGGGAACCTTTGGGAACCTTAGATCCAAAGATGCCTTTGGTTCTTCCAAGGAGATTACACGTTCTATGTGCCATGTCTCAAATTACTCACGTACTGTATCCCCCAAATATTATTTTCTACAAAGAAAACTGTCTAGTTTGCATTTGAATGAATCAATATTCCGAAGGCGGAGCGGAGAGGGCTACTGCCTGAGAAAGCCTGACACAGCGATCAGCGGATATATGAAGCACTTTTGGAATCAGAAAAAAAAAAGAACCTACTATTAAATGTTGGCCGCAGGTTTCGCACAGCAGGTGGGGGACGAAATGGTTGCATCGAACAGGAAATTTAAGCCTCGAAAGTAACAGCAACACAGTTTCACATGTAGAAGAAAACACAAAACATCTTAATTGAATCTTGAAACAGGTTTAGCTGGCCTGGCAGCTATCTTTGGAATAAAATACTCCATACAGGGAATTTACTGTGCAGCCATCACCGACAGAAAATTGCCCAAGTAAATTTCAAGGATTTTTTTTAAACGGAATAAAATACATTACTGCTTTACAGCCAATGTTATTTCTGTGATAAAAGCAGAATCACTCTGTTTGCTGGGTGGAAACGAGTGGGATTTTAATAAATATACGAATTCAATAACATTTAGATGCTTTCATATAAAAAAAGGCAGGTAAATAGTACTCTGGAAATTCTGTGTCAATAACAGGCACACAAAATTAATCTACTCAGGACAGATTTGTGTTCTAATAACCATAATCATTGCATTCGCTGGAGAGCCTGTGATGACAGGAATATTGCAAAGTGCTTCGCAGGATTTTACTGCAAAGTAGAGTGACCGAGTAATGCGTAGGTGAACATTCGCAGCCAATTTTCCATTAGTGCTATGGAATCTTGGTTTAACGGGTGAATCAAATAATAATAATAATCCTTGCATTTGATTTAGGGCCCTATCACAACAGCAACAACACCCAGAGTGCTTATCGTGCCTTCGAGATGTTTCAAAGCGCTTCACAGGATATACTGTAAAGAGAACAGACTGTATATTTTGTGGGCAAAACGCGGCAGTCAATTGCGCACAGCAGAGTCCCCACAAACAGGGTTGTGTTGGAGCTTCAGCCTTGACTATAAGCTCAAAATTCCATCACGGGATTTGAACCCACAACCTTCTTCAGTCACTCAGCCTCTGCCTTTTCACTCCTCTACCATCTTCATTGTATTCCCATGTTACTCTCATTTCCCTTCCACATTCAGAGCTCCGCAGTTCGAACTCCCTTCTGTGCCAGGCTCTGTGCCTCCATCCTTGCCGAGCTCCATCATCTGGTTGCGTCTGGGTGGATTGGATTCCACATCTACGTCCTGACCATCGAATCCCTCTCTGATCTCGCCCCTTCCTCGCCTTGCCCCTCATTGTCCAATACTCCCGACGTGAAAGGCGCTGTATAAATGCAATTTGTATCTTCTAAGGGGCCATAATAGGCACTGGATAGATATTGTCTCAAGACCTATCTATCGTTTCCCTTATCCCCTCTACCCCACACCCCCAACTCCCTCTCGCCAACAACCACCACCAACAACAAGATTCCATTTATAGAGCGCCTTTCACGTCGGGAGGACCCCCAGCTCAGACACCAAGCCGGGACTGTTCAAGTGTTTTGAGAATGTCCTGCTGAGGTAGAAGGCATTGTATTAATGAAATTTGCATTGGATTCTATTTGTATTCCAACCAAATACAAATAAAAAGCTTTTCACATCGAAAGCTGTTAATGAAGAATTTACGCCTAATTAGACAGATATAAAAACACAGATTTTATGATATCTAAAAGAATCCACGGATCACAGGCACGTTCTATCCGTCAACTAATATCGCCCCTATCGTGGTGCTATAATTCTCTCTTAGCCCAACTAGGGGACTTGCTCTTCTTCTGGCTTGTAATTAATGTCAACCCACAAATAGCCAGCGCAATTCTCTCTCTCTCTCTCTCCGGACTCGCTCGAGAAGAAAAATAAAATGAAAACCTAATATTATCTGTGTAACACAGGCAGACAGATAAATGTTCCCAAAAAATATTGCTGACAAACAGACTTTCAACCAAGCCAGGCCAGACCAACAACAATAATAATAATGATGTTAATAATAATAATGCATTTGATATAGTGGCTTGGCACGTCATTGAGACGTCTCAAAGCGCTTCACAGAATCTACTGTAAAGTGAATCGACTGTGTATTTTGTGGGCGAAACCCGGCAGCCGATTGCGCACAGCAATTGATGCACCCTGATGCGCTGTGGAGTCCTGTAGCTCAGTGGTTAGAGCACTCGCTTTGCAAGTGAGAGACCTGAGTTCAATTCCAGGCAGGGCGAAACCTTGGGCAAGTTTCCTTACTCCACACAGAGCCTAATAATAATCCCTCCAAAAAAACAAAACAATAATAAATTGGTCATTTTCAATCTACGACTGTTTGTGGGACATTGCTGTGCGCAATTGGCTGCCGCGTTCGCCCACAAATATACAGTCAATTCACTTTACAGTGTGTTCTGTGAAGCGCTTTGGGACGTCCTCCTGACGTGAAAAGCGCTATATCAAATGCAAGGATTATTATTATTATTATTATTATTATTATTATAAATCGCTAGACATCTCGCCCTCCATCTTGCCCTCCCTCTCCTTCTCCACTTTTATACAACGACCTTCCTATTCGACTGTGTTTACGGTCACCTCCTCCCTCCTTATCCACCCCGGCCCGGTGTCAGGCTCCACCACTCTGAGTCGCTTTATTCCCTGCGTGAAGAGTGCAATGAAAATGCGAGTTGTTCTTGTTGATCACCAATTTCCAGAGAGCCTTAAGCGCAGATTGGTGCGAGCCAAGGCTCGTGGGCCCCAGAGTATGCACCGGGGGTAACTGCTGGAGCTTAACCAGTTAAAACCACATAGCTTGGCGTTGTCTGATGAAATGCGGGAGCCTTTTGAATTTAGCCATGGGGAATAGAGATAGAAACAGATCCATTTGGGATACCGTCCCTGTATATAACAACAGTGTCGCTATAAATCATTGGTGCTCTCGCCCAAGCGTTAAGATATATTACAGACATGTCGCGTTTCTAATATAATATTCGTCATTCTGCAGGATTGGCTGAAACTCATTAGAACTAGTTATTTATGGAAAGCAGACAATTACGAGCTAATTAACAATAATTATACAGGCACGGGAACATTCCCTTATAATTAAACCATTGTTAAAACACACAGCCTAAGACTCTGAAACTGCTTTCACTTGCTTCGACATGCAAGGACTTTCACGCAAAGCAACGTTGGTTAATGTCGAGTGCCAGATCTGGTAAAAAAAAAACCTACTTAATTAAATTTATGTTCACATGTACATTATGTTTGGCAACATGACATGACACACAGACAATTACTAGCAAGTTGATGTGGCGTCTGAGATACATGTACAAGCAAACACGCTTGCGAGCTTCGAATAGAAATTAACATAGTCGGTGTCAGCTTGGCTCAGTCAATAACGTTCTCACCTCAGAGTCAGAGGAAGTGGGTATAGACCTCATGTTGGGGACTTTGAGCTCAGTCTTGGCTGACGTTCCAATGCAGGGCTGGAGGTGGGGGGTGTTTCATTGCTAGAAGTGCCGTTCTTCGGATGAGATATTAAACCAAGATCCCATGGCCCTATTTGAGAAGGGAAGAGAGTTTCTCTTGAGTTTGTCCTGGCCAACAACGCGCCTCATAAGATCGTTCACTTCATGGCTGTTTGTGGGACGTTGCTGTGGGCAAATTGGCTTCCGCGATCGCCCACAAAAATGACACCTCACAGTAAAATCCTCTGAAATGCTTGAGAGATGTCTTCAGGCCGTGGTTAAGGTGCCATATCAAATGTCAAGGCTTAAGTTAACAAATACTACAACCTTGTTCAGATGCCTTGGAACCCCCCAAAAAAAATAATAATAAATAACCTTTGCATTTGATATAGCGCTTTTCACATCTTCGAGACGACTCAAAGCTTCACAGAATAGACTGTAAGATGAATTAACTGTATATTTGTGGGTGAAACACGGCAGCCAATTGCGCACAGCAGCGTCCCACAAACAGCCATGACGTGAATTGAAGTGACCAATTTATTATTGTTTTTTTTTCTTGAGGGATTATTATCAGGCGTAAGGAAACTTGCCCATGACTTCGCCCTGCTGGGAATCGAACCCGGGTCTCTCACTTGCGAGGCGAGTGCTCTAACCACTGAGCTACAGGACTCCACGATTGCCTTTTGGTAGCTCCCTTCACGCGAGGTAGCCTCCCTTAACAGTGGTGGAGCTTGATGCTGAGCCCGGGAGAGAAGGGGAGGTGACCATAGGCACCATAGTCGAAGAGGAAGGTCTTCAGCCGTGATCTGAACCGGGGACAAGGAGGGGGCAAGACTGGGGGAATCGAGACAGGGAGGTCCCGAGTTTCGGGGCGCAGTGGCTGAGCTGCCAATGGTGGAGCGGAGAGCATGAGGGACATTGAGAGAAAGCCTGGTTGGCTCGAGCTGTGTTGTTGTGTTGTCCATTTGCATTGTCCGTGAAAGGAGCCAGGCACCTGCTGAATATCCTTTCCATGCCCTCGTTCTACTTATAGTCTGATGGGAAACGACTTGTGCATCGCAGTGCCCGACTCTAACCTCTCCTTGGTAACAACTTAGTTGAGATTCAGTCAAGCTGTTTTTTTTATTATGGTTCCAGTTTATATTCGGTGGGAGACAGAGCCTTGGAAATTATAAGTCAAGCTGTCAGAGAAACTTACCTGCCACGTCAATCAGTTGCGGACACGCAGTGCCGAACTGTCCTGCTCTGGTTCCTTTCAAATTGAGACAATCCCTCCGTGATGGGTTTTGAGTGTGTTAATAATAATAGTAATAATAATAATAATAATCCACTTTAGAATATATCCTGTGAAGTGCTTTGAGACATCTAAATGTCGTGATAAGGCACTATATTAAATGCAACGATTATTATTATATTATTATTATTATTATTGTTATCAGAGGATGCCAGGATGAAAGGAGATACGCAGCAAAACTTTGGGAGATCAACAACAACAACTTGCATTTATATTTGCGCCCTTCACCTGGGGTAGTGTCCCAGAACACACACTCTTACCCTCCTCCCATCAACACGACCAGGCTGGCAGTGTGGCAGTTAACAAAATTGTTCTACATTTGTACAGTTGCAGCTTAAAATCCCAGTGGTGGTGGATGTGAAAATTTATGAGCCGTACATAGCACTTGTTGCATTTCAGTGTATTTGGGGGTCAGGCGATTGGAGAACTTGCTCGGAGCCAGGCAACAAGCAAAAAAAAAATCTAATTGGCACATTTTCTGGCAGCTGAATAAAGCACACCCGTACTGCAGTCTCTGTATAGAAATGAGTCTCAGTCGGAATCATGATTGGGTCTGTTAAAAGAATCCCTTTTTTTTCAATGGCAAATTTGACAAGTCTTTGCTGCCAGTCACCAGGTCCCGAGGTTACACCCGAGGGTTACTTGTCACTCACCCCCTGTTGATTGTGGAGTCAATTTTGGATGTTCCTGGTTAGAGCATTCGACTCGCAAGCTGGAGGAAATGGGTTTGATTCCCGGCCAGGACGAAATGTTAGGCCAGTTTACTTAATCCGCGCGTCTCTGTTTACCTAGCAGTAAGTAGGAACCAGGTTGTTAATCGATCGCTTTCCCGGGGGTAATACAGCACCATCTAGTTTGCCGCCAACCTTCCTGGTGGCTGCATATCAAATGCCAGGATTATTATTCTTATTAAAAAAATCTAAATAATCTAAATGGTGAGACCGTAAACACATCAAGTGCCAGCTCTTTTGGCTAAAGCAGCGTATAATGGACCAACAGGCCTTATAATAACAGTGCGGTGGGTATTGACTGAAACTAATTGTGGCTTAATTTCCACTTTGGTCCAGCAGATCACAGACATCAAAACAGGAACAAAACCCCAGATTTCTGATGCTGATTCTAACAGATGTCTCCCAATCTTATTTTGTGCAATGGTTACACCAGGATGAGAGCAGCCGCTGTAGGCTAGCCTTTCCGTCTGGATCTATTGCTCTGTTCCACTGCAAAACAGCTGCTATATTGTGAACTGGAGTGTGAGTGGGTTGCCATGAGGGAAAAACTTTTAAAAAAAATAATAACCGCAAAAAAATGTGTATTTTTCTGGGCATAAATTGAGAAAGACGGCCATATGATAATTTGCCGTCTTTTGCCTACAAAATATAAAATCAATTAACTTTACAGTATATTCTGTGAAGAGCTTTGAGACGTCTCGAAAATGTGATAAGGGGCTGTATCAAATGCAAGGATTATTATTATCATTATTATTATTGCAAGTCAAACTTGGGCAAATGCATGTTAAGAAGAAATGATGCTGACCCCCTTTCTGACCCATAATAATGGAATCCAGTTCAGTTAAGATTATGCAACATGAAGATGACCCTATTCAAGGTAACAAATTCAAATGGCTTGGGGTTATTTGTATTTAATTGAAGACATGCCTTGCCCTGGACCTCTGTAGCAGAGTGCTGCCAACTGAGTCAAGCTGACACAAATGCATTATATTATTTGCAATGCAAGGAACAAATGCTCATTGGTAAAATACAGACAAACACCACTGCGTTCTTACGTCCTCCACATCTTCCACTTTGCAATTACATCGCTGCCTGAAAGCAGATTCGGTGGTAGCTTTCAAAAGGGCGTGGGTCTGGTTGGTAGCTCTTTCAAAGAGTCGGCACCGGAAAGATGGGCCGAATGGCCTCCTTTCTGTGTTGTAAGACTCGATGATTTAATGATCTCCGCCCCTTTGACAGATAGGACAGAAAGCTCCCTTTGTCTCTGCCACCACGTAAGTCAGCGTTCCACAGCTTCCAACCCTGTACACGAGGTGAGCTGGGTCCAATTCCTTGTTTGGAGACGTTAAACCGATAGCGCATGAATTGCTTTAGCTGGGAGCGAGCTGCACTTACCCACTCTATTAGGTAAAGAACAAAAAAATCTTCCCATCTGTCAGGATCAAGTTCCTGGAGGAAATCTGGCAAACGCAACCCAAGCCAAACATCTAAGATCAGGAAAGTTGGAGGAATACCAGAGCCCCGAGAGAGACAGAGAGAGAGAGAGCTCCGTCTTGTTGCAGCGTTCCGAGAGAGAGAGAGAGGATAGTCCTGAAATAATATAAACCGCGAGGTGTAAAATCAGTCGCTCCCTGCACCGCTGTTTTGTGGGACTTCGCTGCGTGCAAATTGGCTGAATTGGCCTAAAGAAGAATGCACAATCGCAGCAACATCTTGAGATGCGGTTTGAGACATCTCAACAACGTGATGAGGTGCTGCATCAAACCCAACAACAACAACTCGCGACTCTATATCAGCCTTCACGAGAGACAGTGTTTCGGAGTGCTTAACCGCTGGCGCAGCAAAGGGGCTGTTATACAGATGGTTATGGTTACTGACGATTAGGTGACTGTATCGGTAAGCGTCGCCTCACGGGGTTCCGCTTTGCAAGAAGCTCTTCACAAAAAAGTCCCTGGGTTTGGTAGCGTCATTCGTTTCAGCCTTTACATCGGCCTTTTCTTTCTTTTTTTAATTACAGCTCCCGATCGATACTTGTCCAGATCAGAAGGAATTCCACCGAGGGTTCCAGTTACCTTCCAGTGAATGATTGCCAAATCTCGGGGCGAAATGACCCACCGAAACCATACAACCTGCTGTTGACCCCGCTTACAACTCTCGCATCGGAAGATTAATACCGTCGTTCTGCCCAGAGCCAAAACGTATCGCCGTATAAACAGTACACTTAGCATTTTCTACTTCATTTGCTTGCTATCTTCTCTGGATATGTTCTCAGCATTATTTCCCATTACGATTCTAATGACAATATTTTCTGAATTGTTTTTTTTCCCCCCTTTCTTTCCTCCAACCCCCCCCCCCGCCCCCTCCCCCCCCCCCCCCGCACACACGCACACCACTTTCCTAACGAAACAATGTGCATTTTTTTCCCCAAACAATATTTCTCGAGTGAATCTCGCTAAGCGAAATTGGATACACACTTCATTTTCATATCTATTCGTATGACATGGTTATTTAATTTTCACCTTCCTACTCGGATTTAAATTCACAAGGGCTGCTCATAAAAAATAATGCTGGTTCTCGCTCTCTCTCTCTCTCTCTCTCTCTCGCACGCTTTCTCTCTCTCTCGTTTCATTTTCACTGCCATTTCAGTACTCTTTGTCCGGACCACACAACAACTTGGCGTTTGAGGAAACCGAGGAAATCAAGTTAGAAAACTTGTGCGCGCGCGCGTGTGTGTCTGTATATGTGTGCGCAGTTTGTATGATTGTTTGTGTGTGTGTATGTGCGCAGTTTGTGTCATCGTTTGTGTGTGTGTGTGATTTGAGTGCTGGATTATAGAGTAGGTTCCATGGGCCGAAGGGTCTTCACCCAAACCAATCCTGTGATGAGTTCGTCTGTACATCACCACTCTCTCCCTGGGCATTATGCATTACACAGAGCAACATCAGCCCATCTAGTCTGTGTCTGTGCTTGTATTGGTGTCCTGTAGCTCAATGGTCAGAGTTTCCTTACTCCGCACGCCTCTGTTTACCTGGCGGTAATTAGCGGGGGGTGATAATCCCTTCAAAATGTAAAAAAATAATAAAAATGTGGTCACTCAATCCACGGCTGTTTGTGGGGCACTACTGTGCACAAGTGGCTGCCGCGATTCACCCACAAAATGCAGTCAATTCACTTTGCAGTATGTTCTGTCAAGTGCTTTGAGACGTCTCGAAGATGTAATAAGGCGCTGTGTCAAATGTCAAGGATTATTATTATTATGATTAATTTCCTCATGAGCCTCCACCCTTCCTATTCCCCATTCCCATTTACCTTGATCGCATTCTCCCTCTTGTATGGGTTGAGTTTTCTCTCACTACACGTTGATGCCTTCGGCCACAATCCACTTTGGAACCGAGCCGCGAGGCTAGGGTTTGAGTCGAAACTCGTTACTCGTGGTATTTTGCTCGAACGATTTGGTCTCGTTATCAAAGAGTGGTTCCTGCTTCTCTTTCAGCCCTAACCTGGCTTGTGTGAACGTCAAACCCGAAAGAATAATCGGAGGCAAGACTTGTGCTGAGAAGCCTCTTTGATGACACCATTAAATAAAATAGTGAAGTTTGGATGGTTGATGAATATCAACGGAGGCTGGGAAAAGAACCCGTGGCCCTTATTCCTGCCTCATCACACCGCCGTGCAAAACACACACTGATATTTTTTTTTATCAGACTAAAATCACAAGCCATTATTTCCAGTGGGTGCTGGGGGCACGTGAGTCATTCTAACAATGCGAGCATCAAAGAGGGAGAAGGTTGGCGCAGGATAAAAGCGGAGGTTTGGAAGGCGGGACGGATAGGAGACGAGCGGTGAGACATTCGATGAATGCGAAATACCGTATCAACGCCCGAGAGTTTAAGTTGACTCCAAATGTTAGGCAACTTTCCTTACTCTGCGCACGCACACGCCTCTGTTTCCCCAGCGAGTCGTGAGTCGCGACTGGCAGTGTAACGCAACCATTCCTTTCTCGCTTCTTCCGCCCACCTTCATCCGTCCGCAAAACACCCAGTCACTTCACTCGACAGTACATCCAGCAAAGCGCTTTGAGGCGTGCTAACAGGAAAGGAGTTGTACGGTATAAATGTGAATTGTGTCGCGTTATAACCTTTTTGGATCTTGGTAACTCAGAATTTATTGTCTCTTGTCACCATCCCTCCGCATTTCTTCCCTCTCTCACTTTCCACCTCATCACTGTACCACTGACTGACAGTTGGGTGACCTCTTGGGAAACCTTTCTATTCCCATTCTTCGTTGCGTCCCAAATGAATCCATCTCCCCTCTCTGAGAAAGACTGATCACCTCCTGCTGCAGAGTCCTTCTCACCTCTGGCGTCATCTTATGAACTTATCACAGAACCTACACATCAACTCCATCTATCTTTCCTTGCACTCCGCAGACACCTCTGCTCAATGCAAGAGTGAGATTCTCTACAACAAAATCAGGAAAGACTCCCTTTTCTTTTAAACTTGTCTAGATGCGTTTACAAATGCAAATGCAAGGATTATTATCCCAGCTTCTCTAGTCTGTCCACATAACTGAAGCCCCTCATCCCGTGCCCGGATACATTCAGTTAACACGCAGCAACCAATGTGACTGAAAGTCACTGCTACTATCAGTGACGGGAAAACAGTCAGAAGACCCAATTTCACATTCCAAAGAGGCGCTATTTTGCTATAAAGGTTTAGACAACCACAAAGGCATTATTCCCTGAAGAGATGTGCGATGTCTGGATAATTTAGAGAACTCTCTGAGTAATAGCAACCTTGCAAATGCGCCAATGGCTATGTGGTATAACCATTCTTGTTCAAAGTAGCTAAATGCATTGGGTCTAAACAGCCTAAATGATATGGGAAGAACTCACGGCAAGTAAAATATCTACTGAGAATCGAACTGCTGGCTCCTCAGGGAAAGAGAGATCGTGATACAACAGACAAAAGAAACACAGATGGTCTGAAGACAAGTTTTGGGTGTCAACAGTACAGAGCTACAGGTTACAAATTAAAGCAAACCCCAGCCTTTGTGATTACTTTTATGAAATGGTTCGAAGCGAGATTTTGGGAAAGGGAAACCTTCTTCGTGCAACAGAGATGTGGAATGTGCAGCCCCAAAGGCAGAATCAATTGGTATATTTAAACGAATGAGAGAGACAGATATTTAGGAATACTAACAAGATAGATAGATAAATAGATAATAAGATGGGAATTAAGGAGTATGAGGAAATGAGATTGAAAGATCTGTCGGTTATCTCATAAACCAAGAGACTAGGTTGGATGGACTCAGCAGCCTCTTTCATGTTACCTCTCTATCCTCAGAAGGGGTTGCCTTGAGTAAATCTACATCATATTGGAGCAGGAACAGAACAGGATCTCATAATGTCTAGTCTGCATTAAGTTTACCTTTCAAAGTTGCAATCCCCGAGGCTGACAGGAAAGCTAGGAGGCACGATACCAACTCAAGCAGAACTCGGCAAGCAGTAGGATATTAAATATCGCCACAGTTCACTGGGCAGCTCCAGATAATATCTGTGCTATTTCAGAACAGCATCTGCGTATGCAAAGCATCTCTTATTTAATTGCTTCTCTCTCTCTCTCTCTCTCTCTCTTCGCCTGATCTAGTCAGAGCCCCCAAATAATAAAAATAAATATCCTTGCAGTTGATATAGCGCCTTATCATGTCATCGAGACGTCTCAAAGCGCTTCACAGAATATACTATTAAGTCGATTGACTGTATATTTTGCGGGCGAAACGCGGCAGACAATTGCGCACAGCCGTGTCCCCACAAACAGTCGTGGATTTTTATCTATAATAAATAGATACAAATATAGCTGACCCCATGTAAATGCGGAAGAAATTCTGACAGGCAAGAATCTTCCAGCGTAATGTGCCTGAAGAAAGATTGGCATATTCTGTGAGCAGTTTTAACATCGATGTTAATCATTAAACAGCGACCATCTGCTTTATTGAAATCAGTCACTTTGGGGTGGGGTGGGGGGGCGGTGGGTTAGAAAAGCAATGCTAAGCCAATGTTTTGTTGTTCGGTCAGTCGGGTGTCTGACACGTGCGGAAACCCATCGCTGTCCTTAAGAGCATCCAATCCAAGCTGAGATTTCCATTGCATCCCATCTGCTCATGGAAATTCCAGAGATAAGATTGTTGGAATGGATTGCACACTCTCTTCCTAAGGTAATGATTATACCGGTTCGTATTTTATTCTGTACCTGCCATGGCTCTTCAGGATGGTAGATAATAACACTAATGTCTTGCCCAGTGGTCTACCGGAATTTTGACCCTGTATTTGGAAACTATTTGGAGTCCGTTGGCACAAGCAAGTGTCGAGGCTGGAATCCCACAGCGGAGTGGTTAGAGCACTCGCCTTGCAAGCGAGAGGACCTGGGTTCGATTCCCCGTGGGTCGAAAACATAGGCAGGTTTCCTTACTCCACAAGCCTCTGTTTACTTAGCAGTAAGTAACCTGGCTATTAGTCGATTGGGGGATTAGTTTCTGGGGGTAATAATGCCGCCAAAGAAAACAATTTGGTCACTCAATCCACCGCCGCTTGTGGGTCACTGCTGTATGCAATCGGCTGCCGCGTTTCACCCACAAAATACACAGTCAATCTACTTTAAAGCGCGATAAAGCACTATATCAAAGGAAAGATTATTATTATTATTTTAGACGGGACGTGCTGAATGGCATCCTTCTGCAGAGATGATTTCCGCATTGTTGTTTCTCCCATACATCTAGATTACAGGCTATGGTGGGTTCGTTAACTGATCTGATGCGTGATCAAAGTCATCTAGAAATTGATTAATTGAATTGCATTAGTAACGTGTAAATGTTTAACTTGGGTACGATTAATCATTTGGACCAAAGAGGTAAATTTGTGACAAACCATTTTATCAACTGGAGTCTCTATTAAACAAAATCATTCTCACCAGACTGATTCGGAGTTTCTACTCTTTTAATATGATAATAATCCTTGTATTTGATATAGCGCCTTATCACACCTTTGAGACATCTCAGAGCTGTTCGTGGAATCTACTGTAAAGGAAACTAACTGTATATATTATGGGCGAAACGCAGCAGCCAATTGCGTACAGCAGAATACCACTAACAGTCATAGATTGAGTGACCAAATCATTATTTTTTTTAAAAAGGATTATTACCCCTGGAGAAGAGAGCCTCCAATCGACTAACAGCTGCTTGGTAAAAAAAAAGGCGTGTGGAGAAAGGAAACTTGCCTACGGTTTCGCCCTGCCCAGTTCCTCTCGCTAGCGAGGCGAGTGCTCCAATTAATACACTGCAGGATTACATCTAATGAACAAAACTTGGGTGGGGGTGGGGGCGGGGAACAGGTACTATTTGGGGTTTGTTTGGTCTGTAATTTCACAAAATTTGACCAACTTTATATGGAACGAAACAGGCCATTTGGCTCAACAAGTCAGTGCTTGTAATCAGTCACTTTAAGGCTATTATTTGGGGACGTCCTTATGTGCAAATTGACTGCCAGAGTACTTTACATAGTCCTTGTACTTTACAGCGAACTCTTGGAAAAAGCTTTGACACATCCTCCCACGTGATAAGACGCTGCTATCAAATGCAAGGACCATTTATTATTTTTATTATCATTGCTTTAGCATTTCTCTCGAGTTCCTTGCTGGTGGTTAGACTGCTTTCCATATGTTCACTGACAAATAGCAGATTATTGTTTTGTTTTCTCACCATTTTATTAGACTTCCTTTTATCCCAGAGCAATCTTCACTGTGGGGTATCAGTATCAAGCAATACAAAGTAATAATAATAATCATAAATAATAACAATCCTTGAATTTGATATCGTGCCTAAAACGTTTATAATATCTCAAAATGTTTCACAGATATTTGCTCCCAGGTGTATGCTCTCAGATGTAGAGACTGTCTTTGAACATAAATAATTAGTCACTTGCTTTATGGCTGTTTGGGGGACTTTCCTGTGTGCAAATTGGCTGCTGTGTTCGTCTACCAAATTCAATCACTTCACCTCACAGTAAAATCCTGTCAAGTGCTTTTGGATGTCTCAATGACACGGCATCCAATGCAAGGATTATTAAACACCACAGCCACTTTCCGGCAAAGCAAGGTTCTGCAATTGTTGAGGAAGCGAACGATCATTTTACAACAACGTAGCGCCCTTCACGAGGCTCGGGTCTCGGCGCGCTTAACAGTGGCAGAGCCTAACTACGAGACGAGGGCGGGGGGGGTGGGGGGATGGTGGAGTGAGTGGCCAAAAGCATGATGAGAAACTTCTTAACAACAGCCACAACGAATTACATTTGCAAAGCGCCTTACATGTCAGGAGGACGTCCCAAGGTACCGGAGGCATGATCTGAAAATGGGGAAGGAGGGGGACAAGGGCGGAGGGATTGAAGGGAGAGTTCCAATCCTGGGAGCTTCACTCCTGCCCCTGAGAAACCGATCGAGGCTGTGAGCTCAAGATCCTAACGTGTAGCTGGAACCCACTGCCATCTGTGCCCAAGGCAAGAGTGCTACCGACTGAGTCAGGCTGATGTACTCAACACAGTAGAGAGCCTGGAAGTGAGACGAAAATGGAATACCGGGGTGAAGAGTGCCATATTTTCACAACGGATTCAATTGAAACCTATTGGGAATCCACACGAGAAGCCGTAGGGTGGGGAGGGGAGGGTGGGTGTTCTGGAAGGATGAGATCAGAAGGGCCTTTTTCATCCAAACTACTTTTGTAAATCTTCCCCATCCCATTCCCCCCACCCCACCCCTTGACGTGAAAGGTGTGGGAGAAATGCAAGTTGTCGTCATTCTCATGCACCAAGGAGGAATCCTGTAAGCAGCAAAGTGACTAATCAAGGGCACCAAGTAAATGATTATAATACTCCTTGCGTTTGATACAGAGCCTTATCACGTCTTCGAGACGTCTCAAAGTGCTTCACAGATTATACTGTAAAGCGAATTGACCGTACGTTTTGTGGGCGAAACGCGGTAAGCCAATCAATTGCGCACAGCGGGGTCCCACAGCCGTGGATTGAGTGATTAACGTGTTTTATACAGCGCTGTTTATTGTGAGGCGCGAGGTGTCAGCAGCAGAGAAGAAAAGAATCAGAATTTCAGACAGCGTGCCGTTCAATTAATTGGATTTCATTCCAAGTGATTGTGGAATGGGCTGAGTGCAGTCAGGTATTGAGAGCTCACGTTGCCTCTCCCAGTTTCTGTTGTGTTTGATGAAAGGGCAGCGGCTGATTAAAGTAACAAAATAATTCTCTCTCTTTCTGCGGGGGTGAAATATTACGCCAAACTAGGAGATTTCCTGTGATCAGCAAAATAGTCTGTTTCAAAGCACGCCTGAAGTCTAACAAAACGCCTTGGGTCTTGGAATAATCCTTGCATTTGATATAAAGCAACTCAAAGCGCTTCACGGGAAGTATTGCAAAGAGACTTGACTGTGTGTTTTAGCGGATGTTATGGGTTTGCGCTGTTTTGATCACAGTATTCACGGTCCGAGCGTTTCGTTTGAAGGGGAAAAACAAAAGCTCAAACGCGCACAGCGGCGATCAACTCATTTTCTCCGCGATTCGGAGATGCTTAGACGGTAATTTCGGAAATCAGCACAAATGACTTGAACACACACCGCAGACGCGGGGAGAGAAGAGGGCTGCCTCTTCTTTTCTCTCTCTCTCTTTACCAAACAAAACCCAGTTCTCTTCGCAGGTGACAGTGAGCTGCGGGTCTTCTTTCCGTGCAGAGTGCTGCGATATCTTGAAACACTGCAATTTGCTTTAAACGCAGCGGGTAGGAGATTATGTATTGACTGTCTGTTGCTACGGTAACTCACCCCTCTCCCTTTCTCCCTCGGAGGCTGCAGAAATCAGTGGTGTTTATGACACGGCAACAATAAAATAACATATCTGCGCGAGATGAAGATTGCTTCGGTTTAACACACAACCAGCGGGCTGGAACTTTCTACGTCAAAGTGCTGGGACTTGGGGTGTTTGCTAAGAATTATTGGCAGAATGGGAAGCTCAGTGTGTCTCCCTTAGAATAATCCTTGTATTTGATCCGCCTCCTTATCACCTTGTCAACACGTCATGGGTTTCAGCTGGTTAGACTCCAGCAGTTACCCCAACGCAAACTCTGGGACCCCCCCCAAGCCTTGGCTCCTGCCAGCTTGCTTCTGTAATACTTTCTGGAATTAGGTAAGCAGGATGCAGCTCGCGCGATCCTTCCCAGCAATCTGCCTCTGGAATTTCCATGTGGAGGCGGGATGCATGGAATTCCCAGCTTGAGTTTGGACACTCGTGGGAACGGTGATGGGTTTCCGCACTGTGCTGACCAAAAGAAACGGTTTCAGAAGCACTTTGCGGGATTTTATAAGTGAACCCGGCAGCCAGTTTGCGCACAGCAATTGTCCCGTAAAGTGGAACACATTTAGCCTGAGCTCATGCTCCAGTGCAATGCTGGGGTGAGAATGCCACATTGTCGGAGGTGGTGCCTTTGGAATGAGATGTTAAACCGAGATCCCGTCTGCGCTTGTGTGGGTGGACATCATAAATCCCGCGGAACTACTCGAACAGAGAAGGGAGTTTCTCCTGATGTCCCGGTTGACAATTCCCCAGATAAAATTGGTCATTGACTTCACTGGTGTTGGTGGGACGTTGCTGTGCAGGTATCGGCTACGGTGCTTCCTCACAAAATGCAGTCACAATGAATCCAGTGAAGAGTACATCAAACATAAAGATTCTTATAATAGGCTCAGCAAACAGATAGGGGACTGGAGTTGCACAAGTCTCTCCCATTGTAAGAAATCCCCCACAGACAGAAGTTATCTCGGTCTCAAGTAACTTCAGCCACATTTGTCATGTCAGCCATTGTGTGGTCAACTTGCGAATATAACTTGTGGCTTTATTGAAGCATAAATCACAGCATGAAAGTCCCCACGAGAGGTGATATTTAACACTCTCCAAAAGCCGGGTTTCTGTTTCTGTTGGCAATATAAATGTAGCATCGGTTACCTGGGGAGTGTTATATAAAGTCCCAGGCTTGGCTGCTCGTTGCTCATTTAACACACTATAGACTAAGGCATATTGGGGTCTCATCTCACTAAAAATAGTAGAGTATCCACCAGTCTCTCTCGCGCTATAACGACATGCCATTCATTGCCTTTGATTATAGCGCCTCATCCGGTCGAAACATCTCCCAGAATTTCACCGAGTGTTCTGTAACCATTGCATTTATCGGCAAACGGTGGCAGACAATTTATGCACAGCAACGTCCCACTTGAAGTAAATGACCACTTTTATTGTGCGTTTGTGGAGTTCTGTAGTGTAGGTTAGAGTATTCGCCTAGACAAGGGAGAGAACCTGGGTTCAATTCCTGGGCAGGGCAAACCCTGAGCCAAGTTTCCTTACTCCGCACCCTTCAGTTTACCTAGCAGTAAGTAGGAACCTGGTTGTTATTCGCTTTCTGCGGGTAATAACCCCTTCAAAAAATAATGTGGTCACTCAATCCACGACTGTTTGTGGGGACGCTGCTGTGCGCAATTGGCTTCCACGTTTCGCCCGCAAAATATACAGTCAATTCACGTTACAGCATATCCTGTGAAGTGCTTTGAGACGTTTCGGTGAGGTGACGAGGCGCTGTATCAAATGCAAGGATTGTTATTATTATTTAATGCGAGTTGTTTTTGTTGACATGTAAAATAAAATATGCTTCTGCTTCGAAACTGGGCCTGAGTCTAATAAATGGGGGGGAGTGGACACAGTGTGGTCCCAGTCCCTCTTTGCATTGGGATACTGTTCAGTCTTCGTGCACCAAAGATGGTCGATTTCTTCAGACGATTTCGAAGGAGCTCTCATGACGTTCACACAGCTGCAGGAGAAACAGAGCTCTCCCATTGCAACATTGGGGTTTGGCGGCTCGGCCTTAAACGCCTCTGTTGATTAGCTTCTATTTAGGGTTTCCGTTGCTCTTAATTGTCGTCTCCCTGCTCATTGCGCCTGGCTGCGCGCCTGGAGGGGCAGTAGCATTGATTCTCGTTTCAGTAGTGGAGCTGGTGGGGAATTCATTCCACGTTTACAATCCCATCCTCGGCTTCTAACAGAGCCAGCTCCACTGCTGCACCCCAAGGCTGACAGTGTGGGGGGTTCCAGCCTTGGCTACGAAGCATATGTGCTTATGCGCGCGTGAGTGGTACGTGGGGGAAGAAAGGAGCCAGGATTAAACCGACAAGTTCTTACGTTTAATGCGGTAATTAATAATAAAATAATTCTTGCATTTGATATAGCGTCTTCTCTCATTGTTGAGACGTCTCAAAGCGCTTCACAGAACATACACTAAAGTGAATTGACTGTATATGTAGTGGCTGAAGCGCGTCATTGTGTACACGCGCACACACACACTTTATGTTATTCATGCACACACATACATGTTAGATACATATGTAGATATATATATATATAATCCTTGCATTAGATACAGTGCTTTTCACATCAGGAGGACGCCTCAAAGCATTTCACTTGATACTGTAAAGAGTAGTGACTGTGTATTTTGTAGCCGGACAAAGCAACCAATTTGTGCATAGCAGTGTCCCAATCAATAGCCATGAAAGGAGTTCAGTAGCTCAGTGGTTAGAGCACTCATCTCGCAAGCGAGAGTTTACCTTGCAGTAAGGAGGAACCTGTTTTTTAGTAGATTGGCGGATTGCTTTTCCGGGGATAATAATCCATCCCCCCAAAAATTGGTCACTCAATCCACGACTGTTTGTGGGGACGCTGCGGTGCGCAATTGACTGCCGCGTTTCGCCCACAAATATACATCCTATTTACTTCACAGTATGTTCTGTGAAGCGTTTTGAGACGTCTCAAAGACGTGATACGGCGCTGTATCAAATGCAAGGATTATTATTATCATTATTATCATTGTAAAGAAATGCCTAATTTTTTATTTCGGGGACTGTGACCCAGGACACTGGGAGAGAGAGAAAACTCCCTTCTCTCTACTAAAAGCGCTGTGGGATCTTTAACGTCCACCTGGACAGACAAACAAGACCTTGGTTTGACGTCTCATCCACTGACACTCTGGACATTTACGACCATTTGAGAAGAATGTGTCTGTTCTGTTTCTGTTGCTGCATCGGACTCCACTCAGTCGGAACAGCCAGAAACACTCACTTGCTTTCGCTCTATTCGGTCATACAAGAGAAAAAACGTGGATAAGAAAGGGAAACACAGGAAACCTTTTAACTTTCCAAATGGAAAACTGCGGTACTTGGTTTTGAAAGATGGCCTTTATTACAGCTTTTCACTCTGCAATTATGTATAGGGCTTAATTCACACTGCATTAAAAAGCACTAAAACCTTCTCCGCTGTTCAGAGCGATGAATCAAAAATTCTCATTTTGCATAAATGAAATTACAGACTGAGTTCCGCACCGGGGTCTGTGGACTTAGCCTTCGCTTTTGAGCAATCTGGGAGACTTTTCCTTCTCCCTCCCCACCACTTCCCCGTCTCAACTAGGAACTTATTCATTAGACAGAACAAACCTGGAGTCCCCGTGTCTCTCCCAACTCCACTACCCGCTGCATTTGCTCGGCTGTCTCTGGTCTCCTGCTTGTCCCTCGCCCCCTCCGCTCTACCATCAGCAGCTGCACTTTCAGCCGCTCCGCCCCGAAGCGTTGGAAAGCTCCCCCAATCCCTCTGTCTTGCCACTTCTTTCCCCTCTTTTAGACCACGACTGAAGACCTTCTTCTCTAAGCAACTCTAAGCCCGTGTCCTCATGTTCCACTGTCTCGGCGCATCCGAAAGCATCGTTCTGGGTTGACTTGTTCAATCCCATTTAAAAACCCACACGCACCTCAAACAAGGTGCCTGTTAAGATATCTTTCAAGAGCAAGAGAGGCTGAGCCTGAGCTAACTCAGCTCAACTCAAACCTGGCCCTATCCCTTTGCTTAACAGTACTCACCGGGTCTTTAAGCTTGATATACAATGTAAATGCCCAGCTTCCCAGTGAGTCAAAGGATATGTGGCGTGGGACCCATGGTATATCTGTACTTTGAATTAGATTGCAGCTAAACTGTGCGTTAAATCCTTTTCTTCGTTAACAATGGGGGTATTATAAAGTGCAGGGATTAGCAGCGTTCTTTCATGCGCGTGTGGCGGGGTGGGGGGAAGAAATAGAGCGAAGCAGAAAAGCTTCTGTTCGCCACTGACAGGCGGAAATTTCAATTCATTATTTAAAAGAGAAGAGAGTGAATAGGAAAGGATTCACGAGTTGGACTACGTAAGTATGTTCCGTTTAGCGTGTTAAAACCTTACAGGGGAAGCTGAGAGACTCCTGAGGCGTCCCAAGTCCCAAGTAGACTCCAGGCAGCAGGGAACTGAGATTGTAGAGTCCTGTAGCTCAGTGGTTAGAGTACTCGCCTCGCAAGCGAGAGGACCTGGGTTTGATTCCCAGGCAGGGCGACACCTTAGGCAATTTTCCTTACTTGCTCCACACACCTCTGTTTACCAGCAGTAAGTAGGAACCTGGTTGTTAGTCAAGTGGCGGATCGCTTTTCCGGGGTTAATAATCCCTTCAAAAAAAAATAGTGATTTGGTCACTTCAGTCCACGACCGTTTGTGGAACACCGCTGTGCGCAATTGGCTGCTGCAATTCGCCCGCAAAATATAAGGTAACAGGGGCACGCGGAGTAATGAAACTTGTCTGAGGTTTTGTCCTGCCCTGGAATCAAACCCCGGGAACTCTCGCTTGCGAGGCGAGCGCTCTCACCACTGACCACCCCACCGATTGCTGGATCTTGGCGGCTGCATTAGCGGAGATTTAGAACTCACGAGGTGGGTTACAGAGCAGCCTCCTCTGTGCCGTATTAAATCCATTTGCAACATTCGTCGCATTCATCAGCGATTCTAAATTTGTTGTGATTATGGAAAAGGCCAACTAATCTGCAGCCAGTCATGGAACCTGTATAATCTATAATGAAATCTGTGATCTTCCAAAAAAAAAACATGTGGGGAGGGAGTGGAGAGCTGGGAGGATGGAGGGAAATTCTGATTACTCCTCTGCCTGTTTAGCTAATTTCCTCATTACCTTCGCGCCAGCGCTGTTTAAAGGTTGTTTAACTTTCGCCCACAAAATATACAGTCGATTACTTTTCAGTCTATGCTGTGAAGCGCTTTGAGACGTCTCGACGACGTGATAAGGTGCTGGATCAAATGCAAGGATTAGTATTATTATTATTATTACAATAACTTGTCAACTGCTGGAGTCATACCCGGTGGAAAAATCTCTGCACAAACTCTCAAACGCGGGGTGATTTACTGTCGTATTCGAAACCCAAATGCGAGAATTGTTATTTGTGTGAGTGTCAACTTGTATTGCTGTATGGAGACTGCGATAAAAGGCGTCCTGGGAACATTTGCCTACCACGGGTTTGGAAACCCTCCAGGAATCTATTCTCGCTGCGGATTTTGACACGGCTCGTCGCGATGGTAACCACCGATGCCATTTGTGAAAAAAAAAGACTTATCGTGGAGCCTTATCCCCCCCCCCCAACCCCCTACCTTCCACCCCTCACTCAACAGCAACAACTTGCCCCCCTCACATAAGGTAGCACTTGACAGTGGCGGAGGAGGACGGAGGAGAGGGAGGTGACCATAAGTACGGACAAATAGGAAGGTCCTCAGGCTCTCTCCTGTCGAGTGTCTGATACCAGCAACTTCCTCCTCACTCACTTTGGTTGAGGGATCATTATCCGCCAGGAATGCACACACACCTAAACACAGCTAAACACTTGCACTGGATACGATGAAGTGCTTCTAAATGCAATGATCATCGGCATTCCGCATGTTTCAGCAGTTACCCAGAGCGCTGCAGAAAACAACTTGGGGGGTTAACAGGACTTTATGAACACCCACTCTTTGATTATGAATAAGATTTTGATTCCATTTTCAGCCGATTGATCAACAACAACAAGAACCAAGATTACATTTGTATAGTGTCTTTCACGTCGGGAGGACCTGAGTTGGGATCGGGGGGGTTGGTGGTGGGGGGGAAGGGAGGGGAGAGGAAGGGGGGTGGCCGATGGCATGGGCGAAGAGGAGGGTCTTGAGGCGGGACGTGAAGGAAGCTAAGGAGGGGGTGAAGCGGAAAGGGAACATGCAGTCGACGCTGCCTTCTCACTTTGCTTAAAATGCGGGGATTTTAGTCAAGAAAACAAGATGTGCTCATTCCCCCCCTCAAACCATGTCTAAAGGCACTGTCTCTGATTCGTGTGATTCCGTTAGTTCAATGGCATTGGCGTATAAAACAATCATGCTATTTAAAATCTGAATTCAAATACATAGATTATATCCGGTTAAAATCAGAGTAAGGTCTGTGCACTGGGAACCTGACTGAGCAGAATAACATCAATAATAATACAGCGCCTTATCATGTCGTTGAGACGTCTCAAAGTGCTTCGCAGAGTACATTGTAAGTGACAACAACAACGCATTACATTTGTAGCACACCTTTCACGTCAGAAGGACGTCCCCAGGCACATCCAAACATTAAGTGGATTGACTGTGTAGTTGTGGGCGAAATGCAAATGAAATAACCCTTTCATTTCACACAGCGCCTTTCACATCGCTGAAGATACTGAAGTGCTTCCCGGGATTTACTGCAACATGTAGTGACTGTATATTTTGTAGGTCATCGCTGAAGCCAATTTGTGACCAACAATGTCCCACAAATAGCCACAAAGTGAATGACCAATTTTACCTGAGGGATTATTGGCCAGGATACCGGGAGAGAGAGAGAGAGAGAAATCCTGACACAGAGGCGAGAGTGCTACCAACTGAGCCAGACTGACACTTTAATGTGAAGAAACTCCCTTTTCTCCCAACAGTGTCATGGGATCTTTGAACCTGAATATTCCACCTGAATAGGCAAATGTTAAAAGGTGGACAACATACAAAAAGTTGTGTGTGTATGTAGACACACGTTATATACACACATATATGTAATATAGAATATTAATCCTTGCATTTGATACAGCGCCTTTTCATGCCTTCGAGACGTCTCAAAGCGCTTCACAGGATACACTGCAAAGTGAATTGGTATATATTTTGTGGGTGAAATATGAACTACGTATTATATATGAAAAATGCATTACATATGTGTGTGCACTTGACAGAGTGAACAGAAAAGGGTATGGATAAGAGTCGTAAATGCCCGCATTTTCTGTGCAATGCACCACAAGTGCTGTAATATGGGACTCTCCGTATTGTTGCAACATCCTTGTCAGCGAACTGCCTGGTAAAGTTCAGCCATCAATCCTGACATTATACAGCCTCTACGGGAAGGAGAGGAAAGACGAGACCGCTACCAAAAGAGTCCTCTACCGAAAGCTGCCGTGCAATGAATTTGCAAGGTTGAAGTAAGCTTGATCTCGAAGCCTGGTGAGACCACTGATTATCGGCTTCAGTAATACTTTAACAGGACTGTGTAATGAGTTGAAGCAGGAAAATGGAAAAAAAAAAGCTAAGAGCGGAAAACTCTCCCAAAAGAAATATCTTCAAATCCAGGGTAAAGCTCCAGCGATTAACAAAGCTTAAAACAGTAACTGATTATCAAAGGCTGGCACTTACTCTAAGCTACTCCAATATCTACTGCTCCTCTCTCAGAGGCAAATTTGCAGAAGAACTGTTTCACGTCAGGAGGACATTTCAAAGATTATCACAGGATTTACTGTAAGGCAGGGACTCGATTTATGGGCGAACGCGACAGGCAATTTTGCCGGTAGCAAGGTCCGACAAACAGCCGTGAGATGAATGGCCAGTTCATCCGTGAGGTTTGGTGGCCAGGACACCGGGAGAAATTCCCTTCTCTTTTCAGGCAGTGCCAGTAGGATCTTTAACGTCCACCGCAGGAGCTCAGTTTAATGTTGCATTTGAAGGATGCCATCTCTGACAATTCAGGGCATCCCCCCCCTTGCACTACACTGGTTCAAAGTCCTGACGTGGGGTCTTGAGCGACTCAAAGCTGCCAACTCTGTATGTTATTCACTGGAAAAAGCAGTGGTGAATGTTGAAACCGTTTCTCGAGCACAGTTACATTTGAGAACGGATTGGATATCAGTGTTGGGGCGTCTGTTTCAAAGCATATTCAGTGTAAAAGGCAAGGAAGCTAGCTAGTTTCAGGCAATTACGTTGGATCGATACCGAGTTTTACATTTCCTCCACCAGTGAACTGTTTTGTGTGGTCGGACCGAATAGGTTTGATGAAATGCAATTAACGAAGACCTACAGAGAAGAGAGGGGGGAATAGGAGGTATAAAACCTCTCTGAGGACTTAACCGTGTGCTGGTTGCAGCTCCTCACATCTACTGCTGATTCAACAACGGGACACTTTCGATCGAGCGGAAATTCGAAGAGGTCAACGCAAAAATTTAATTCTCTAAATATTTCTTACCAAATGAAAGGCTGCAATAATATACACCTCACGCTACTCAGAGGACCGCAGAAAAACACAATTTGACTTTAATACACATTTTCTTTCAAAAAGCTGTGCGAGCCTGGTTGTCAGATACATAATCAATTCACTTCACAGTAAAAAAAAATCCTGTTTTGAGAGGTTTTTGTGATATAATGAGGCGATGCATCAAATGAGAGGAGTTATTACTAAATTATTATTGGTACCTTTGGGAAAAGTCTCGATCGATAATAATAATAATAATTCTTGCATTTGATATAGCACCTTCTAGACGTCTCAAAGTGCTTCACAGAATACACTGTAAAGTGAATTGACTGTATGCTTTTGTAGGCAAAAACCGGCAGCCAATTGTGCACAGCAGCGTCCCCACGAACAGCCGTGGATTGAAGCGACCGGTTTATTATTCTTATTTATTTTTGATACGCTCTTCAATACTTTCCTCCTCCCAGAATACTCAGAATTTCCACATAAAATGAGACAGTTATTTTCAGCACTGCACTGCACAAACTAATGAAAATGGCCATAAATTAGTGACTCAAGGCACTTTATAATTAATTACCAGCTTTCATTAATCCCAGTATTTGTTGAGCAGCGACTTCCAATAAGATTAAGGTGGACCAGATTAAATTTGTTTCTCATACACTGGATCCTCACAGCAAAAGCGTCCTTAAGTAGCGTGTAAAAATGTGCATTTTGTGGGCGAAATGCGGCAGCCAATTGCGCACAGCATCAATTTAATGATGGAAACGCTGAATGCATTATTTGCGTGACAGTGGATATAAAGCCGTGAACATTTGACAATAACTCCATGTTTACAGGTGTGCATAGGTTGGGCCCACTTCACCCTTTTTTGATTTTATTAGCAGCTCGGCTATCGAAATCAATACAGTTTACTGAAGAGCTATTGATTTGGAAGGCCAATTAAGCAGGCGTCAGATGTAATTTGGGGCAGATTAGCTGTCATTGGTAAATCAGAGACTCGATTTGGTTAGCGGGAGCTTTTCGATGCGACGTGTTAATGCACTGTGCATGTTCGAGGCCTACAGGTAGGTCTTCCAGGGTATTGCTTCCGTTGAGGTTGCTTGGTGACTGCTCAGTAGAGAATAAATTTCCATCATGTGCAAAATTAAGCCCTTCAAAATGGATGTCACCATGAGCTGTCAGGACACTTGATGGGCTGCGGTGACTGAGGGGAGGCAAAGGAAAGAAGGTAGGGGATCTGCTCTGGGAGGTATGAGATTGAGTCGACTGAAGGGCCTTCTCCATCTGAACCGGTCTTGTGATCGTGGGATCTTGGGAACCCTTGATCCATTGATTAATGGACCCAGTATCGTGCCTGTGATGGCTGTGCATTTCATTGAATGAAATCTGTCCGTGTAGGTTTTCCATTGGAAACATCGACAACAAAGACAACTTGCATTTACACAGCGTCTTTCACGTCAGGAAGGACGTCCCAAGGCGCTGGACAGTCAGGGATTTTGACCTGAGCTGGGAGTGGGCGTGCTGGGATCAGGGAGGGTGGGAGGGAGGCCGAAGGTGCGGTCAACAGGAAGGTCTTGAGATGTGCCTTGAAGGAGGCAAAGGAGGGAGCAAGGCAAAGGGAATGTGGGATGGAGTTCCAAAGGAACAGAGAGGCTGAAAGCTCGACAGCTGATGGCGGGGCGGGCTGGGTAGGAGACAGGGAGCAGGTTGATAGGGGACTAATAGATCTATAGGAAAATGATAGGGTGGGGATTGTGGAAGGATGAGATCAGATAGCCATGACGAGCTTTCTTTATCTCCAACCTCTCCTGTGATCTTGTAATTACACCCCAACGAGCAGTGAAATCAATAGGATTTTCCTTTTGCGTCAAATCAACACCAGCTCTGCCCGGGTGGAATCCCAGGCCTTACACAGAGTCCGTCAATAGTCATCAGAGGAAGATCAGTGCCGTAAGAGGCCATCAAAGCGAACTCAAATGAATAGTTAATGCTTTACGAACTTATTACGATTATTTGAGGAAATAGCTAAGCTCATGGCTCAGGGGTATTCTTCACAGAACACGTTATCATGTGAAATGCAACACCTGGAGAATGCAAAGTCACTGCACTTGACTAGTAAATCCCGTGAAGTGCTTTCAGACATACGTCCTGACGTGAAATAATACGAATAGCCCTTGGGTTAGTTAGAGCACCTCCTCACGTAGTTGAGATGTCTCAAAAACGCTTTACAACAAATCCTGCAAAAGTGGCAAGAATGTATGTTTTTGATGCGTTAAATCGAACCCAAGGATTAATTACTAATTATTGCTAATTTTGTCGTTATTGGTGGCAGGTTAGACTGTGAATGGTCTTGGGGTTAGAGTGGGGAAAGATGGAGAGACAGACACCCTGATTGGTTTGCACAGCTAATGTTGGGGCATGTGAGAGTGTTTGTGGTGGAAAGGGTAGGCTTCCCCCATCGAGTCCCTGGTAAATTCAGACTGAACCTGCTGGGAGCTACATCTGTAAATCCCCGGCTGTGCGTGGGGGTGATGCTCTCCTGTCGTCTGTCAGGATGTGATCTAGTGAGAAGCGAACAGCAAGTCAACGTTCACCTCAGCGGGCTCACTCCCTGCTCGTTTGGAGGTTAATGAGGAGCTCGGAACAGTGAGAAATGACAGGTTTGAGGCACGGGTGTTCATGTTCTTAGTGGCGATTAGTAGCGCAGTTCACCCGAGGGACACTGAGGACCGATCCCTTGGGTTACGATATAGCGGAGCTGGAGGAAAAGGAGAGTTTGTCACAAGATGTAACCCAATTCACAACGAATTTCAGGACCTCCAATCTGCATAGGATAAGAACCATCCGCGTGTATCAGCCGGGCTTACGTAGTCTAAGGCTGACACTCCAATCTACTGCTGGGGGTTCCTTTGGATGAGACATTGAATCAACGTCAATGAACGTTCAGGTGGATGTTCAAGATGCTGCGACGCTGTTTGAAAAGGGAAGGGATTTCTCTCTCCCGTTATCCTGGCCAACAATCCCTCGAATAAAACTGGCCGCTGTTTGTGAGACTCTGCGATCTGCAAAAGCTCGCTGCTGTGTTTCGCCTACAAAGTACGCAGTCAGTCCATTTTACAGCATATCCTGTGAAGCGTTTTGAGACATCTCGACAACATACAGTGCTGTATCAAATGTAAAGATTATTATTGTTATTATTGTCCATTGCACTATAAGGCAACTAAAGTAGGCTTGACGTTAACACACGAATAAAGTTGAAATGACTTTGAAGAAATTCAATCTAATTTACACTCATATAGCGGCCTTCAACTTTGGAGGACCTCCCAAAGTGCTCGACAATTCAGATTGGGGCATCACACGCAAGAAATCGCTTCCGGAAGTTCAGACGCTTAGAAAAAAGACAAATCCAGATCCAAGGGGACGTTTCAGGCGCGTTGAAAAACTTCACTTTTGCTCTGAGAGCAACGACAGAAAGGGCATAAAGGCACAGAAGCCGCCGGGAAACACGCAGCAGGTCAAGCCTGAAATTTTAACGCATTTTCCTCTCTCCGTAGATGCTGCCTGACCTGCTGCGTGTTGCTAGCGACTTCTGCTTTTATTTCAGATTTCCAGCGTCTCAGTATTGTGCCTTCGGCTTACCTAAAGAGCATGCAGAGCACAAATGCGCTTAATTTCCGCAGGAAAATGTTATACCTTTCCATCGACGTACTGTTTCGCAAACGCAAGGCACACGTCTAAGAGAAGAGCTATCAGCAAAGCACACAGGAGGACTTTACTCTAAACAAACCAGTTGATAGCAAGCTCTGTTTTTTAGCATGTTAAAGTTTTCCGCTAACTGGAAAAAAAAATCACGGCAGTAAATCTATTTCAATTTCAGTATTCCTCGTTTCAATCAGGGAGAGTTTAGCTGGGAAATAAAATTGTTCACAGTTTGTCGCAACAGGAAATCAACACATTAAGACACCTTTAATTACGTCTAGTTTGCAAGGGTCTTTTCTTTCTTCTGAGCGTATATTAAAAAACGGCAGCAGGATATAAAATTATCTGAGCAAATAAAAGACCAGGGATAAAAAAATTAAAGTTTATTCGAAGAGGCGGCAATTTGTGACTCCAATTGTGCATTTAATTTGGGGTTGATTTGGAAGAAAGTTTAATTAGAAAGTGCTGTTAAAACCTCATCTCTTATGTTAATGGGTTTTATAAATAGAGGCATGGAATTTAAAGCCACAGAGGCGATGCTTAACCGGTATAAATTGTTCCTGAGGACCCCGCAGTTTGTCGAATCAGAAAATCATAGAATCTTACAGCGCAGAAGGAAGCCGGGTGACCTTGCCAGGTCTTTGAAAGCGCTACCAACTCGTCCCACTCCCCTGTTCTTAATCCATAGCCCTGCACATTTCTCCGTAAAACATTAGGCAAGTTTCCTTACTCCATACTCTTCTGTCTATCTACTGGTGAGTTGGAAACCCGATTGTTAATCGATTGGCGGATCTCTTTCTGTGGGGTAATAATCCCTTCAAAAAATTAAATAAATAATAATTAGGTCACTCAATCCACGACGGTTTGTGCGCAATTGGCTCTCATGGATTGAGCGACCAAGGAGACTAAAGACCAAAATTGAGGGTATCTGTTCAGCTGCCTCTGCCCTTCCGACTGCTAACCCCACTCCCCGCCTCCCCCTCACAATCTGGCCTCCACCCATCAAGACCTTCCTCTTCGACTGGGCCTTCGGTCACCTTCCTACCCCTATACCCTACCTGCCCTTGACCCCTCCTGAGGTCAACCCCCAGCTCGGGTCCAAACCCCTCCCGATATGAAAAGCCCTACACAAATGGAATATGTTGTTGTTGGTACGAGGTAAGCAGACATGCCTGAAGACTCACCCCGCTCAGGAATCGAACCCGGGTCCTCTCGCAACAGGACGTCACAAAGCATAGTGACTGTGGATTTCGTAGACGAATGACTGGATTGATTCACGACTGCAACAGGTGACCAGGCTGGGATGCTGGACTCATTGAATTAATAGCCTGTCGATGTGATGGGAGGACAGTGAGGCAGCTATTCTGATAGGGATATGATCTTTTTGATCTTTGCTGTGAATTATCAAAATGTTGCTCACGATCAGATGAATGTAATTTTAGATTAAACTTGAACAGAAATCTCGGGGAGAGAGAAAAAAAAAACAATTTCATTAACTTAAAATGTAACTCAAATCAATTTTGAGATAATGTTTAATAATGAATACAGTTGATCAAAATACTCACGGATTTCCACAGTAAACGCTGGAATCGTTCAGTTGATATGCAGATAACGAAATGGATCAAATGAATTTGTTACAGATAAATTCACCTCAGGACTTTTCATTCTTTTGTTTCGGAATTAAATTTTATAAGATGTTAGTTTAAATCAATCTTTGTGGGGAAGCTCATTTGGAACAGGCTTTCTGCAAAAAGAACTGCAATCGAATTTCATTCGACTCTTTCCGAGTTGTCACAATTACACGTTTGAAGTGAAGAAACTTTGCAAAATCAGATTTGTGCAATTTACTTACGCTCCTTGTATTTGACACAGCGCCTCGTCACCACAAGATCGAACGTGTCTCAAAGCGCTTCACGGGATTTCACTGTAAAACGTAGTGTCTGTGTGTTTCTGGCCGCCAATCTGTACACAGCAATGCCGGCAAACAGCCACAACAACTGTAATAATCCTTGCATTTGACATAGCGCCTTATCACGTCGTCGAGACATCTCAAAGGGTTTCGCAGGATTTACTGATAAGTGTGCATTTTGTGGGTGAAACACGGAAGCCAGTTGTGCACAAACGGCCATGGAGTGAAATGGCTCCGAGCATCTTGTGGCCAGGACCCCAGGAGAGGAAAACTCCCTTCTCTTTCCGTTTAACGTCCATCTGAACAGGCAGACGGGTCCTCACTTTAACAAGAACCCAGATACTTCCACCCTTGCCTCAGTTTAACATCTTATCTGAAGGCCGGCATCTGAAAATGCGGCACTCCCCCGGCTCTGCATTGGAGTGTCAACCTAGACTGGTGCTTGAACGCATGGGTTTGGAGTCGAGAGCGCTACCAACTGAGCCAATCTACTCTCTCTGTTTCAGTGGAAATACTTTTCTATTTTTTTATTGAAATTAGGTAATACCTCTTGAATTTCGTGAAATAGCCAGTTAATGCTATTATTTAATCGCACACACACACAACACACACAAACACAAACAGTCACCGGACATGTAATACACACAGAGGACATGTAATATACACACACACACAGTCACTGAACGTGTAACACATACACACACCTTGAAATGTACCGTCACAGCAGAAGTTACCTACGAGATGCTTGGAGTTCACTGTTATAACCTCTGTATCAAAGACCAGGATCATTATGATGACAACAGTGAAGATGTCACACGGACGGAGATAAAAGTAGAAATTTGGGGAGTAAAATAGAAGTGGAAATAATGGGGGGGCGGCAGAAGCCCTGAAATAAACGTAGGGGTCAGAAACCACAAGACATGGGACAAGATTTATCAGCTCTGACAGACTGCAAAGACTGACAGCTCTGTAACACTGATATATTGTTCTCAGTGAAGGAATAGATGTCTCCCTTTAAAAGAGGGTTTGGGAACAAAGAGACAGGAAGAGAAAGAGAGAGAGAGAGAAAAAACAAAGGAAAATCTGTCAATTCCAGTAACAAGACCCGAGAAAATAAATAAAAGCCAAATATTGAACCAATTCCGAGGGGAGTGATGTTTAATGTAAACGAAGCCTGCAGTTTATATGAAATGCACCTCTTCCAGCCAGGTTTGTAGGATTCGGTTTAGTGGGTGATCGATTGATTGAATCTTCCCTCCTTCCCCTCACAGTGACTTGTTAGTCAGACGTAAACGGCAAAGCAGTGAGTCATGGCGAACAGAGAGAGGAGCTGGGCAACAGCAGGGAGATAGATAGATCAAGTTTGGAGGAGCAGAAGGGGGTGGGAGAGGGTTTCTTCGTACTCTGCACCCCAAATATGCACCAACGTCTTTTTGTGGATGGCAGACGCGTGTTGATATTTAACATGAGATTAATAATAATCACAACAATCCTTGCATTTGATGCAACGCCTTATCACAGTCTTCGAGACGCCTCAAAGCGCCTCACAGAATAGGTTGTAAAGCGAATTGACTGTATGTTTTGTGGCAGCCATTTGCGGCACAGCAGCGTCCCACAAGCAGCCGTGGATTGAGTGACCAAATAATTATTATTATTATTATTTTTGATGAAATGGATTATTACCCCTGGAAACAAATCCGCCAGCTTCCAACTTACTGTTAGGTAAATAGAGACGCGTGGAGTAAGGAAATCTGCCTAAAGGTTTTGTCGGAAATCGAACCCAGGTTCTCTCGCTCGCTGAGCCTGTTGGAGAGGTCTTCACATAATCCCACTCGCTGTGTAATTTAGGAGCACAAGCCAGCCAGGAAATTAATCCCGAGCGAGCGTGTGTCTTGTGTGAGAAATCTCATGAAGGGTCAGCACTGCTCGCCCCACCTTAATAAGGCTAATCTCCTTGATGGTTTTCACACAGTTCAGCAAATTGTGCGCTCCAGCTACGGAGACAATCAATTGAAACTCTAAATGTTTATGTCGAGCTACTCTCTTAAAGACAATTCAATTAAGATAACGCTCAGAGTGGAGCCAGATGAGCCTTTGCAACTCGAAACCTTACGTCCTCTTCTTCTGCTCTTGGGGGAAGGAGTCACTTCCTTGAAAACTGCAAACAAGTGGCAGTGACCGCACTTCCAGGAGTCATTCTGTAGCTCTGTAAAAATCGATTGATGGCAACAATCCTAGCATTCGATATCGTACCTCATCACATTGTTGAGATGTGTCAAAAGCTCTTTACGGGATGTATTATAAAGTGTTGTGACTGTGTGTATTTTCGGGGCAGCCAATTTGGGTATGGCAATGTCCCACAAATAGACAAGGAGTGAGTGACTAATTTTATTGGGTAATTTTGAACGAGTCCCTTTATTGGAGGGATTGTTGGCCAGGACCCTGGGAGAGAGAAACTCCCATCTCTTTTCGAATGGGGCCGTGAGATCTTTAGCGTCCAAATGGACAGCTGGGACTTGGTTTAACCTCCCATCCGAAGGACGGCACCTCCGACAATGCAGTACCACCTCCAGCACCGTACTGGATTGTCCAACCATCGGACCCATGACTTTCTGACTCGGAGGCGAGAGCGCTACCAACTGAGCCAGGCTGACACCCAGATAAGCTTACAAGCTCTGCAATTGGTTTAATTCAAGTGTTGAAATACTTGGGACCTCCTAACAGAAGCAGGAATCAATCATCACTGGAGGAACCCTCTTCCTCTATCCCTCCGCCTTGCCCCATCCTTCCCCATGTACAGGTCGCGGCTGAAGACCTTTCTATTCAGCTGTGCTCATGGTCACCTCCCCCTCTGGCCTGGCATGGTGTAATGCTGCGCTCCCGACAAGCGCTCTGGGACCCCATTTCGCGTGAGAGACGCTATATAAATGCAAGTAGTTGTTGAATAATAGGATGCAGCGCGGCTCGAACCGGTTACTGTCTAGATGAAGTCTACGTAAATAGCCGCGCGAGTCAGGGTGAGCAGCTTTCACCCCGAAACCGGCGGAGATCTTCCCGCAGCAGCAGGTGTCAGTTCCACAATCACACCATCGCTCCTTCTCTGCTCGAGAAAGAGACTGACACATTCTGTCTGGGTCTGTGCTGTCAGCTTGTGGTGCAGCAGAGTGTGGCGGTGGGAGGGGGGCGGTGGGAGTGGAGAAAAAGAGAATGATATCCTCATTTACGAGTGGCTTCATTCAGCTGCCTATGGCATGTAGTTTCAGCAGGCTACATGCTTGGAATTCAACTGTGTTCCTGTTTACGAACCGAACTGGATGGTAGATCCCAACATATTAAAATCAGACAGAGGCAGTGACTGCATTAAACTTGCATCTTGGCTTCTATCTGAAGGAAGAGAAGACTGTTCGGGCTCCGATCCTTCAGGAGCCGCTGTTCAAGGGGAATTTGCCCTGTTGCGGTGAGCCTGGGTATTATCCACAATCATTTTCCACCTCTCTGCCCCCCCCCCACCACCCCCATCCTTTGGAACTCCATCCCACAGTCCCTGCGCCTCTCTCCCTCCCAATGCAAGTTGTTGTTGTGGAAAGAGAAAGGACTGGTTTCTTCTGATGTCCTGGCCGACAACTGTCCCCCCCACCCCCAGCTAAATATCTGGTCACTTCGCCAAACCATAAAGCAGGAATAATGACACTTGCCCCCTTAAACGAACAGTCAGGAAGATCGAGACACCAAATGCAGTTTCCAAAACCTCAGTGCTCACACTGAGAAAATATGCTCTTTGCTGTGCCTCAGTGACAACAGAATGGTTCGGTACCAGTGCAGACGGAATTTAAGTCAATAGATGAAGAGAAGCGCCTCAATCCATTTCTATAATTAATAAATGCTCCTGTTCTATAGATCTCCTGACAGCTATTTGCCGCTGCACACAGTTTAATAGCAATGCCAGGAACATAGCTATGTCTGCAGAGCATCTTACATTTTACGAAAAAGGTTTTCCAGGGGAATATCTATTAAACACTCCGCTGGCACAGTAAATCTCCAGCTGGAACAAGTTAGCAACTTGGGGGTTGGTTTGCACAGTGCCTTTGCACATCAAAGAACACACATCGCAGCTCCGAGCTCAGTCCAGGCTGGCACTCCAGCCCCATGCTGGGGGAGCATTGCCTTGCTGGAGCTGTTGTCCTTTGGCTGAGATGCTAAACCGAGGTTCCATCTGCCACTTGTCCAGATGGATGTTAAAGATCCCGTTGCACTAACTTGAAAAGGAGTTTCTCCTGGTGTCTTGGCCGACAAGTCCTCTGATAAAATTAATCACTCAGATCATAAGAAATGCTCGATGCAAAAAAGGCCCAGGTCCATCTAGTTCACCTTCCACCTTCCTGGCAGTCAAATGACAGTATTGTGGGATGTTGCTGTTCTCAAATCAGCTGCTTCAAAATACAGTCATTGCACTTGACAGTAAGTCCTGCAAAATGTTTTGAGGCGTCCTCTTGGACTTTCTTCTCTTTTTGACCTGAGCAGGCAGACGAGACCTTGGTTTGACATCTCACCCAAAGGGTGTTGCAGTTGGGGGTTGGAACGATATGCTTCACAGGGGAAGGAACGCTTTCTAAACAAGGAGCACACACAACACACACACAAAAAAATGGCCTGGAATCACCGGCTACAAGATGCAGTAGTCCCAGAAATGGATTAAATGGGAACTGTTCGCAAACGAGAATGCTCAGAAGGAAGCCTATAGAGAACGCTGAAACACAGCCAAACACATAATCAATGTGGGGGCCATGGCAGTCCGAGACTAGTTACAGATCGCCAATATCTCGGTTGACAATTTTTGCTGAGGTTAAGCAGAATAGGCAAGAACCCAGTGTGAGAAATCTGGATTTGTGCATCACCTCATCGATGTATATGGTTGGTGTCAGTCTTCACGGATTGCACACAAGCTTCTCGGCTGAATGGCAGTGTTTAAAGATAAACCACGGCATTTTTGCAGATCAATAACTCGCCGAATCTTTATATCTGCTCCGAGCGGGTAAGAAATGAACACCTCCTCCTTGGTGAGATCAGGTACGTCGATTGTTCCATCCAGTGGATCCAGCGGAGAGACATCCAGTGGGGCCCCGTAGAGTAGTGGGTAGTGCACTCACCTAGCAAGCGAGAGGATCCGGGTTCAATTTCCCCCAGGACGAAACATCTTAACAAGTTCCCTTAATTCACACTTCTGTTTACTTAGCAGTAAGTCGGAATCCTGTTGTCAGTCGTTTAGCGGATCACTCTCCACGGGTGAGAAACCCCTCAACAAAAACAACTTCCCGAAAAATCGGTCACTCAATCCACAACTGTTTGTGGGACGCTGTTGTGCGCAATTTGCTTTCGTGTTTTACCCACAAGATACACAGTCAATTCACTTGACAATGTAGTCCGTGAAGCACTCTGACTGCTCGACGACATAAGGCGCTATATCAAATGGATTACATTAGTATTATATCCAGCAGAAGATAATAAACATCCTTGAGTTTGGTATAATACCTTATGTCGTCAAACTGTCTCACAGCACTTCACAGGACATATTGGAGCATAAAGTGACCATGTATTTTGTACGCAAATGCACACAACAATGTCCCATAAACAGCTATGAAATTAATAACCAATTTTATTTGGGAGATTGTTGGCCAGGAACCCATGAGAAACTACCTTCCCCTTCAAATGGTGCCAAGGGATCTTTAATGTCCATCTGCCTCACCTGATAGCACTCTGGTCCCCGACTTAGAAGGTTGCAGGTTTAAGCCTCACGTCAGGACTTCAAACGCACAGTCCAGGTTGACGCCCCACCCCAGTGCTGGGGTGAGCTGTGTTGTCAGAGGTGCCGGCGCAAGACCCATCTAACTGTTTAACTGGACATTAAAAGTCCCCACGGAACTATTCAAAACAAAGAGGGAGGACAGCTGACAATTCCCGACGTAAAACTACCTTTGTGGATTCTGTCGTGTGAAAATTAGCTGCCATGTTTGCCAACAAATGTACTCCACTTTGCATTATTTCCTGTCTTGAGATGTTCTTTGAGAACGTTCAACCGACATGAAAGGTGGGAGTTGTATCAAATGCAAGGATTACTATTTTTCCGCTTAGCTCCAGAAAAGCACGTCATGTTTCTGAGACAACCAATGACATTAATTTGTCTCTCCGCGGGGGGGAAGAATTCTTCTCCCGCGCTCTCGTAAACCTTGACCAGGCTCCTGTTCCTCCACTTTGCCCCCAAGCTGCCTCGCATTTCAAATCGCCGCTCATGGCGGCTATAGGAGGAGGCCGGAGATTGTGGTGATAAATCGCCAGCTGAACGTGAGAGATAGCCGAGCTCTCCAGTCGGCAGTCTTCAATCAGGGCGGCCCTTAGCTTTCATATGCTGATCGACCTTTTTTGTCTCGGATGCCCTGTCGCTTTGTGTTTGGGATTGCCAGCATTTGCATTTCTCTGCAGCTACCACGAAACCTCTGATCCAGGTTATTTTAACATGACAATCGGGATCGTTAATTGCTTTTCCCCCTCCCCCTCCTCCAGTCCCCTGCGTTCCGAGAAGACGCTTCATTTCCACTTGCTAAAGCAGTAAATTAGATTAATTTCAGTTCGGCAACATTGAGTAGCTCGGCAGCAGTCAGTGGGGCTATGTTTTAGGTGTTAATGACGCGTTAAGGTAACTAACCCAATTAATGACCGCTCGTTTGATCAAAGTGACTCAGTGCTCCACAAAATTTGAACACAGAGTCCATGGCAATCCACTTCAAATAACATAGCCCTGTGAATGAATTCACTTCAAATGCAGATAGCAATGAAAGGGCAAGACTCAGGTGGCCTGAATAATTCATAATTCTTGCATTTGATAGAACCGTACGAGTGCAGAAGAAGGCCATTCGGCCCATCACATCTATGCCAGTTCCCTCGAGAGCAATCCTTTCAGTCCCATTTACATGCCCTTTTCACCCATGCAGTCAATTCACTTTATAATATATTCCATGAAGCATTTTGAGACGTCTCGAAGACATGATAAGGCACTGTATCAAATGGAAGGATAAGTTTTTGTCCTTTCTCTCTGAGAAGCCCGGTTGGAAATCCAATGGGTCCAGAGAGATATATATCATCGTTGCTTGCAGGAAATGGGTACTATTTTTGTTGGTGGTCAGGCTTTCAGCCTATCTGCCTGCACTCTCTAGAACTCCATCCAGGAGTTCCTCTGACTCCCTCCCTCCCTCCAAGATAGGTCTCAAGACCTACTTCTTTGACCACGCTTTCGGTCATCTTCTCCTCCACCCTCAGCTCAAGTGCCACGCCAGGATTGGTAAGTGCCTTGGGACATCCTCCCAACGCGAAAGGGGCAGTATTACACGTCAATTTGGATTGCTCTGCATCATGACCGCGAACACCAATACGGCGACGAAGAGCTTCCCGAAGACACGATAAGGCGCTATATCAAATGCAAGGATTATTATTCTTACAATAGTAAAATGGAGCGTGATGAACATGGCCCAGAATACAGCGAACTGAATCCTTTGTGTTCTCCTCCGCCTGCATCTCATCAAATTAAACAGAGCTGGATTTCAGAAGGAATGTAATTTTTCATCTCGCTTGTTTGAACTCGGTATTTATTCAGTTTGACAGTTACAAACCGACTGATAAGCAGAAGCGGAACACAAGCAGAATTTACCGTCCTGAACTGTGCGACTGCAGCAGTTCAAAAGCAGTCCAGGGCCATTTGGAAGATTCTCAACAACAGCAAAATCTATATGCCTTAAAAGCACGAGACTGTCTCATCCCAAATGTTTGTGCTGTGAACTTTGAAGAGCTGCTGTCTCCATGACAAAACAGCCACTCGAACAACAACAACAACTTGCATTTATATAGCAATATATACAGGGCAGCATCCTGGAGCACTTGAACAACAGTGTAAATAATAATCCTTGCATTCGGAAAAGCACTACTCAACAACAAATACATATATATATATATATACACACACACACAAAAAGACTTTTGATACTTTATAATATATTATATATATGTGTGTATAGTCCTGTAGCTCAGTGGTTAGAGCACTCGCCTCATAAGCGAGAGATTCCCGGCAGGGTAAAACCTTGGCCAAGTTTGCTTACTCCACACGCCTAATAATAATCCCTCAAGAAAAAAAAACAATAATGAAATTGGTCACTTCAATCCACGACTGTTTGTGGGGACGCTGCTGTGCGCAAATATACAATCACTTCACTTTACAGTATATTGAGATGTCTCAAAGATGTCTCAAAGATAAGGTGCTCTTTCAAATGCAAGGTTTATTATTATGATTATGTATATTATACACACTGATATATATACTTTCATCCTGTCCCTCTGAACCAGATTCAACCCCCTGATCCCACATGTGAGGAAAAAGCTATGTTCTAACCCATTGTGGTCTTTTATTTATATATATATATATATCAGGGGATTGAATCTGGTTCAGAGGGATAGGATGAAAGTCGAACTATATTTGATGGTTCTGAGATCCTGAGATGTTGAAGTTCTCACATGTCACAATAAACGCCATGGCTTCAAAGCCAGCAGAGAAAGGCGTGGGAACCATCTTGTCCCCCTCGCTTGGCAGACAGCAAGACAAAATAATTAAGGGCAAGCATTTGAAAAGCAGCGGCGTTAGCAGCCTGAACTGAAACAAAAAAGCTCGAGTCTTTTTAACTCCCATCTATTGGCCGTCTCACCCACAAAATACTCTGTCGATTCACTTTACAGTATGTTCTGTGAAGCGCTTTGAGACGTCTCGAAGACGTGATAAGGCGCTAGATCAAATGCAAGGATTATTATTATTATTCTTCCTCCCCCTTTTAAGTTTACTCGCGTGCTTCATTTGGCTACCGCGTTTCACAAGAAATTTCTTTTTGCATTTAGGAGTCGCGCATTAAGAATAGAACCACCTGCCTGTGTTATAATAATAACAATCCTTGCATTTGATATAGCGCCTTATCACGTCGTTGAGACGTCTCAAAGCGCTTCACGGAATAAGCTGTAAAGTGTATATTTTGTAAGCGAAATATTTGAAACCAAACGCAAAGAACACTGACCCAATCTGACGGAAAGGGCATTGACAGCTCAATCGCTCTTGAATAGCCTGTCACGCCCACCTATTCTTTTCTCTCTTAAAAGTTAGCTTCTCCTCCTCTGTGATTTGCAGTCAGAAGCACAAATCATCCTCGCGACCCGAGAGAGGAGAGTGCTCCCAGAAGCGGACCTTCGCTGGACACATCTGAAGGCGTAAGCATGATGAGAAGCTTCGCAATGGCCTGTAATGCTTCCCAATGGCCTCCCCCGCTCCCTCCCCGTAGTTCTGCAAACTTGTCCTCCCCAAAGGGATAACAACAACAAAAACAACTTGCATTTATAGAGCGCTCTTCACACCAGGTAGCATCCCGGAGAGATTTAATTGGATAAGATCCTGGAGGGGTTCGTCTGAGTGAGAGGAAAATGGGTTTACGCAGCGTTAGAAAGCGTTGCTGGAACCAACACAACCAAACAGCAAGATGGGGGACCCAAAACTGTGAGATGAGACGCAAAAGAACAACGGCCACTTGCATTTACGCGGCGCCCTTAACACGGGAGAGCCTCTCGGAGCGCTTAACAATGGCGGAGCAAAGCAGTGGGATTGAGGGAGACAATTCCAAAGCTTCAGCAAAGATGTACAGCGAGAGGCGACACATTGAAGAAACGATACTGGGTGAAAATGTGGCGAAATCTCATTGTGAGGTCTGGGATTTCTGTAGCTGCAAATCTATTGATTCAGGCATCAACTGACCGATATGACTGCTGCGGGTGGTTGAACATGAAATCAAGTTTAATACATAAAAGCCTCGGGTCACTGAACCTGCCATTTTGAAATAAGACTTTGCATTGCCAATAGAAATGATCGACTTCATTTCCCTCTCACCACAGGCAGGCAGGAAAGGTGGGTGAAAGAAAACGGGGTGGCTTCGGGGGCAAAAAAAAGCAATACTGGAAGAGGGAGGGAGGGGGTGAAAAAAAATTCCTTGCAGATGTAAATTTCGGTTCAAGTTGTTTCAGATTCACAAGTGGTAATTAATCTGGCAGGCTTTGATGTATGGAATTTGCTTCAAAAGGTTCATGTTAGGCTGAATACATCAGTGTGAGGATGAATCTAATCCAATTACCCATTTAAGACCAACAACAAAACAATCCACTACAGCCATTATTATTTAAGGCCACAGTTTGCAGAGTCGGGGTTTGGAACGGTGCAGTTTGTAATCAGAAGCCTGTGTGTGAACAAATGAAATAGTCAATAATAACAATAATAATAATAATGATAAAACTGACAATAAGCCTCGCATTTGATGTCACACCTCTCACATCAGTAGGGCATCCCAGAAAGCTTCACGTGATTTACTGTGAAGTACAGCAATTGGGTTTAGCAAGTGAACGCAGTACAGTCAGGACTCTGAAGTCTCGTGGTCTTAGTACTGCAACAATCACTGAAGTGTCAGAGGTACTTCTTTCAGAGGAGAAGTTAAATATCCCGCGACGCTATCTGGAAAGAGAAGGAAGTTTTTCCTCTCTCCTGGTGTCCTGGCCAACAAACCCCCTCCCCGCTCCCCCACCCCAAATAAATTTGGTCACTTATTCCATGGCTGTTTCTGGGACGTGGTGTGCACAAATTGCCGGGATGAGAAGCTTCACCTCTCAGCAAAGCTGCTGCTTGGAGTATATTTCAGCCGCAAAACACACAGTCACTACGGTTTAAAGTGTATCCTGTGAAGCGCTGTGCGAGTTTGGTGTATGTAGAAGTACATAAACAAAATGCCGCTGCGATACTGACAGCAGGTTGAGTTAAGCGGAAGCGACAAGTTAAGCCAGGGTCGAGTTATCAGAGGTTTACTCTATCAAATAGCATTTTAGATCTCTGGCTGAAATGCTAACCATTGCTTGGTTGTGTCTTGATAGGTTATTGACAGGTGTGGGCTCACCTCTCTATCCAGACACTGACTGGAGCGGACGTAAAGACCGAGGTTTCTAAGCCAGGAGCGAGAGACAGGTTTGCTGTGAAGCCTGCCAGCCTGATTAATGATGTCCATGGAAAGAGGAAGGCTTCCACAGCCCCCAGGAGGGACAGAGTGAGAGTGAGAGAGAGTGAGAGAGAGAGAGAGAGGAAAGGAAAAAAAACCTTACATCAATTAGTTCTCGTGGATCCAAAGCCGGTCTTAAAAGCTTTGCTTCCTATTCATGTCTCGTCAGATCCCTACATTGTCAAACACCCACACAGTAAAGGGAAGTGTTCAGGTGAAGCTCCAGCCTGGACATTTGTAAATCTGCCGGAATAATCAGTTGGAAAAAACGGCGACTGCTCACATTTATAGAGGGCCTTTTCACACTCGTAAAGCCACTGCACAGACAAGATTGGGAGCTACCACGCAGGGAGGATATTTCATCTAAATGTAATAGCATAATAATAATGATCATAATTCTTGCATTTGATACAGTGACTTATTAAGCCTTCGAGCCGTCTCAAAGCGGCGCATCGCGGGATATACGGGAACGTGAATCGATTGGGCACATTGTGGCCGAAATCCGGCAGCCAAATTGCCACACAGCAGCGTCCCACAAGCAGTCGTGGATTGAAGAATAATAGAATTATTCTTAATTAAGAAAATGACGTAAAACATAGCATTTGGAAATACAGCCTTTTACTGGGGGGGGGTGGGGTGGGGTGAAGAAAGAGAAACAACAACAAATGTTCTGTTAGGACTTGATTTCGAAATCACTTTGAAAACCCGCCACCATCTTGTCACACATGTCGTACCTGACCTTGTTAAACCTGACCCAACCTGCCCGCTCCCACCCGCTCGGTGGGCACCTCCCTGCTTCACATCCCCCGCCCTGCCCCCTTCACCATCAGCACTCAGGCTTTCAGCCGGTCTGCCCCCCACTCTCTGGATCTCCATCCCAGTAATCCCTTCATCTCAACCCTTCCCTCTCTTCCTTCAAGGTCAGTTTTCAGACGCTCCTCTCTCCCCGAGTTTCACCTGCCCCTCTCCCCTCCAACCCCCCTTTCCTTGGGCCCCCCTCCCCACCCTCCAGAATCCATCTCAGGTGCAACCCTCGACTGTCCAGCGCCTTGGGACATCCTCTCGATCTGAAAGGCTTTGCATAAATGCAACTTGTTGTTGTTGTCGATTCCAAACAACAACAACAACATTAATAACCTCATGCTGATGATAAACCTCAGTCTGGCTCAGATAGTTGCGATCGAGTGGATCGAGCACGACACAGTAGAGTGGAGTGACTGTATATTTTGTGGACAAACATCTCTATGGGTTACTGTAATCGTTCGGTAAATAGCTGGGGATTTAGATGAGTGCCTTCCAATTTTCCCCGAGTTTCCAGAGGGCCAGCACGCTTATTGAAGTGTTAAGAATCTATGAGTGGGATTAAGCTACAAATCTCAGGCTCCAATACAAAATGCTATTTTCTCATCAGTGCGGAGGGTCTTCACATGAGCGAGCTGGAACAAAGGGAGCACAGTCGCGATATAATTGGGTTGAGAATTATTTCAGTTTAAAAGCCATTAGACTGTGGAGGGGGCTGCAGACTCTCAATTATGTGGTGAAGCAAAAAAAAAACCCAAAGGTTATTTCACGCACGACTAACTCGAAGCAATGTAGCTCATCACCGTTTTAGGGTTTGATCGCTCAAAGCCAGACCCCTCCCCTCTCCCCGCACCCCCACGCCACTCCCTGTCCCCTTCCCAGTCTCTCCCCGAAGCTGTCCGCAAATTATATTTACGCGACGCCTTTCAGAGGACGTCCCAAGGCACTGGACAGTCAGAGATTTGGACCTGAGCTGGGGGCTGGGATCAGGAGTGGGCGGAGGGCAGGAATTGGAGGGTGACCAAAGGTGCGGTCGAAGTGGAGAGTCTTGGGACGCAGACACAGATTTGAGTGTCACAGTTCAAGGTCTGAAAGAAGACGAGCGCAGAGCAGGGCTGTTGGGGACAGAGATTAGCTCCGCTGGAGGAACAAGGAAATCGACAGGGGAACCGTGGGCTGATCAGCCTCCAGTGCTGAAAACATCGAAGCTGCAAAGTTTCTATCAAGGGGTACGAGGCAGAGAGAGAGAGAGAGGATGTACATTAAGACTCACCATCCTCGCATTCCACATCGCATCTTATCAAAAAAATAACAATAATAATTTAGTCAATCAATCCACGACTGTTTGTGGGACACTGCTGTGAGTGATTGGCTGCCGCGTTTTGCCCAGGTGGAAAAGCGAGAGACTTCATTTCTCAGCCTCGTCGCTGCTCGGGCTATTTCACCTGCAAAACACACTTGGCACAAATACACTTTGCGGTCAACCCTTCGAGACGTCCTCTCGATGTGAAAGGCACAGCATTAAATGCCAGGGTTATTGCATGAGACGAGAGCGGTGAAAGGCAAGGCTCGATCAATAACAGGCCCTGTTCAGATCAGTTGTCTTCAATGTGTATTTTGAAAAGCGGCCACAAGAGTGATCGGATAACTGGAGCAGACCACATCATTTCAAAGTCCACAATCTAATCTCATGAGCTGACTCCCCCAGTGGTTGTATGAATGAAACATTGTCATTCATGCAGCCACTGTGCACAGAATATAAACCCTTGGCGTCAACTGACCCAAATGTCCTGTTACCCCTGCTGCATCACTCTCCGTAACTAAGCAGAATGGCACATACACATTCGCCCCCATGTTTTTCAATCAGATGTAATGCCTTGAAAAGTGGATGAGAACGTCTTAATTGGTTCATTAGCATTATTGCAATGCCTCCTCTCAGATCCCCTGACAATAAAATTAACATAGTGACAAATGGGCTTCTCTTTGGTGGCGTTGATCAGATTGCTTTCAGTCTTCCGATTTCAGAATAGTCAAAGTTGTCCTTTACCAGGAAAGCTGAGCCAAGGTTACTCAGTGAGAGAACATTATGATAATAATAATCATCCCTGCATTTGATATAGCGCCTTATCAACTCGTTCAGCGTCTCAAAGTGTTTCACAGAATATATTGTGCGTGAACTGACTGTACATTTTGTGGGCGAATCGCAGCAGCCAATTGCGCACAGCAGCGTCCCACAAACAGTTGCGGACTGAAGTGACCAATTTATCATTATACTAATTTATTTGAAGGAATTATTATCCCAAAAAAGCACGCCACCAATCGACTAACAACTGGGTTTATAATTACTGCAGCTTAAACAGAGGTGCGTGGGGTAAGGAAACTTGCCCAACTCTTCGCCTGCCTGAGAATCAAACCCAGGTCTCTCGCTAGCGAGGCAAGTGCTCTAACCACTGAGCTACGGGACTCCAATACAATATGCATTTATACAGCGTGTTTCATGTTGGGAGGATGCCTCAAAGCATGCCTCACAGCGCTGGCTTGGCAACCGAGCTGGGGGACGGACGGGAGCAAAGGTGGGGTGCGGAAGGGCGAAAGCAAGGTCGGAAATGTAGTTCTTTGAAGCTCCATTTGAAACCGAAGCTTAAACAGAAACTTCAATTATTTCAATGCCTCTGATTTCTTTACAGGCATCGAGATATTTGCAAAATTATTAGGTCTGGATGGTGAAACCTCCTTACATTTGGACACAAAGTGATTGAAATGAGCGCGAGCATATCAGGGGTTTGGAATTACATTTAGGCAGAGAGAGAGAGAAAAAAACAGTTGGAAGTTCATCAATGATTCACATGGTTGGACTTTCAAGAACTTGCTTAAACAAGCAGATACGTCAAGCAAAGCTGCAGTTCCAACTGCCCATCAAGGGCGCACTGACAACAGGACTTGTCCTTGCTTTAGCGAACATTCTTTAGACACAAATATTGAAGGTCAGTGGGATTTACTGTGCAGGGAACTTCGGCGGTTTACATTGTTTGCTCCGGGGCAGACTCAAGCCAGGACAACATTGGGAAGAGCAGAGAAGCTTCCAGGTACTTTTATGCATGGGTTTCTGCCCTCTCACACCTGATCCCAATTCAGCGCTGATGGAAGCACAGCTTGCCAATCGCTTACGGAGTCTGGTGCTGAAAATGCAAATGCCAATTCATCAACTTAATATAGCAATATAACAGTTTCGCCCACAGAATGCAGTCAATTCACTCTAGAGTATGTGAAGTGCTTTGAGACGTCTCAAAAACACGATAAGGCACTATATCAAATGCAAGGATTATTCATTATTATTATTATTATAATCATTGCACCTGATCTAGCACCTTTTACATCAGGAGGATATCACAAAGTGCTTCTCAGCAGCGACTGTGTATTTTGTAGGCAAACACAAAGGTCAATCTGCACACAGCAATGTCTCACAGACAGGCATGAAGTCAAGGACCAACTTGACTGAGGGGGGAGAGGAGGTGGTTGGGCCAGAACACCAGGAGAGAAAAAAAAACTTTCGTTCTTTTAACTAATTTTGCTGCGAGAAAGGTCTTTAACGCCCAGTTCAGTATCTCACCCAAACGACGGCATCTCTGATCAGCGAGCATTGAATTGAAAGTGCCAGCCGAGATGATACAAGTTCAAAGTCCCAACGTGGAGCTTGATACCATCAGTCAATTCATTACGAACATTCCAGCCAACACTCCTTCCCCACTCTGAATCACAGCTTTGTAGTAATTATCAGTACACTATTCCACCTGTTCTTGCTACATCAATGAGTAAATGGCTGTAAAACCATTAGCAACATACTGAAAACAGGTGAGGTCAACCAAGCTAACAATTACATCCTTAATTGGGTTACTAGCGTGTACTGTGTTCAAATATCTGTCACTTTATCATTATCAAGTCGCTGGTTCCTTTAAACTCTAATTAAACTCTTCATATTTTTTACCAGGTGGCAAACATCCCTTTACATACATGCTTCAACTGCTTTTCTAATAATTACATAGAATTATATAGTAGGAAAACCCACCTTTCCGCTCAACCAGTCCTGTGTGCTGATGTTTATACTCAAAATGTTTCTCAACCACTCCTGCTTCCCTTGTCCTAAACCCCTCTATTACCTGCAACCTCATCAAGCTCCTTCTTAAAATAAATATATTTTAAATATTTTGCGTTTCGCCCACAAAATATACAGTCAATCCCGCTTTACAGTGAAACACTTTGAATCGCTGCAGCGATGTAATAAGACGCTAAATCAAACGCGAGGATTATTATTGTTAAATCGATTATTATTATTAAATAAATTGCTGCTATTACCTTCAACCATGGCTTTCAGCGAAGAGTGAGTTTCACAATCTCTCCACCATCCGAATAAAGAAGTTCCTTCCAAACTTCATTTTTGATCTGTTGTGGCTATCTTATATTTCCACACTCTTATTTATGGGCCCACCATCAAGTGGAACCAGCTGCTTTTATGTCTCTCAAAGAAATATATCAATACTTTACGTTGAGTTATGGTTCCGTATTATTGATGCCCTCCCGATGTGAAAGGTACTATATAAATGTAAATTGTACACCGTGAATTAGCGCTGTCTTTGTCAAACAAGATTTGGGCAAAAAAAGGATGAATTCACATTTGAACTCCAGCAATATTCATAAGATTCGGATGAAGAAAGCCTATCTGATCTCGTCCCCTGCCTCGCCCACCCCACCATCGGTGGTTGGACCTTCAGCCTTTCTGCCCTTCCCTGTGGAAATCCATCCGTCAGTCCCTTCATCTCACCCCTCTGTCTTGCCTCCTTCAAGATATCTGTCCAGAACGTTTTGTTTGCAACTCTTGTTTTGTCCTCGCACAAAGGTTTGTGTTCTAACCGATTGACAAGAATTTGATCAGGTTTTAATTATATTCCCAGCAGAATAAATGTTGGATCAATGAGGGCATCACCAACTAATTCAGAAGAAAATGAATCGTATTGATCTGAGTTGACATGAAGTTCAATTGTTACAGTGCTCCATCCATGTGGTCTATATTAATAATATAACCCTTGCATTTGATGTGGCATCTCGAAGCAATTCACAAACTTTTACGATACAGTGTAGTGACAGCATATTTGTAGACAAACTCAGCGGTCAGTGTGTGCAACGCGATGTCCCCCAAACAGCGATAGAGTCGATGACTGATTTTTTACCTGGGGGATTGTTGGCCAGGACACCGGGGGAGAGAAAAATTCCCTTCTCTTCTTTCAAAATCGTACCATGGGATCCTTAAGTCTCGGTTTAATGTCACATCCGAACAACGGCACCTTCGACAATGCAGCGCTGCCCCAGTACTTCACTGGAGCGGGAACCACAGCGTCTCAATGTGGGGAATGAACCCACAAGTGGCTGAGCGCCCGAGTGGCTGAGCCAAGCTGACTCCTGACATATTAAAATTCAATTCAACTGTTTTATTGAAAATATTACAACCCACAGTGTGTACATTTTCCACCCAGTCAGAACATTCGACATGTATATTATTTCAACACCACGGAAATTAAATATTAATATTAAGGGAATTTTATGCAGATAAATATTTCATGCGGGTCATTAAAATTTCAATAAAATAATTGCACCAATGCATTACAAATGACACGCTGAAGTTTCTCCTCGAGTTTCGAGCAATCTCTCTCCATTTTCACAGCAGAGGAAATGTTGGTCGAATAGTGTTTGATATCTTAAGCTGGGTCAATTTTGCGCTGTTTCTTAATTAAGAAATTCAGAAGTCCTTGACGCCAAATCATTGCAATTCAATCTCCTTTTGAGAAGTGGTTCTCAGAAGCCAGAACGCTGAGGTAATTGGTGTTTCGCTGGTTCACTCTCACCTCGAAGGTTGTGAGCTCAAGCCGCACTTTGGGATTCTGAGCTCACAGTCAGAGCTGACGCTCCAATACAGTCTTGGGGTGGTGGTGGGAGGTGGGATGTATTGTTTGAGTTGCCGTTCTTCGGAAGAGACGTTAAAACAAGTTCCCGCCTGCCTTTTCAGGTGAACATAAAAGATAATAATAATAATAATAATCCTTGCATTTGATATAGCGCTTTTCACATCTTCGAGACGTCTCAAAGAGCTTCACAGAATATACTGCAAAGTGAATCGTGGAGTCCTGTAGCTCAGTGGTTAGAGCACTCGCTTTGCAAGTGAGAGACCTGAGTTCAATTCCAGGCAGAGGGCGAAACCTCGGGCAAGTTTCCTTACTCCACACAGAGCCTAATAATAATCCCTCCAAAACCAAAACAATAATAAATTGGTCATTTTCAATCTACGACTGTTTGTGGGACATTGCTGTGCGCAATTGGCTGCCGCGTTCGCCCACAAATATACAGTCAATTCACTTTACAGTGTGTTTGGTGTAGCGCTATGGGACGTCCTCCCGACGTGAAAAGCGCTATATCAAATGCAAGGATTATTATAATTATTATTATTAATTACCCTCTGGCTAAAGAAAAACTTCCTAGTGCCCCATTGCAACTTCAAACCTGTGCCCTCAGGATTATTATTATTATAATTGACTGCATTTTTGTGGGCGAAACTCGGCAGCCAATTGCACACAGCAGCGTCCCCACAAACAGCGGTGGATTGAAGTGACCAAATCATTATGGGTTTTTTTTCTTGAGGGATTATTATCAGATTATTATGGTGATGATGATTATTATTATTATTTTTATGATTATTATCAGATCCCGTTGCACTGTTCGAAAAGAGTTTGGCCAAATATCCAGGCCAACAATTCCCCCAGGTAAAAATGATAAATTTGAACGCTCTGAGACACTGCACACATGCAAGTTGTTGTTGTACCAATCACTTCTTAGCTGTTTGTGGGATTATTGCTGTGGGCAAATTGACTGCCACATTCTCAAAGAGAGAGAAAAAGAGAGAGAGAGAGCGATGCCTAAAGACATGCACAGACTACAAAGTTGCACGTGATTTGCCTGAAGGTTTGCTCTGAGATGTGTTGTTGATAACCGCAATGTAATTTCATTCTGAGCCCCTTAGATAAAGGTGAGGGGGGTGGCATTCAATTGTCTCCAAATTTGATCATTATTTAGTGAACCTGCTGGTAAACTCGCACTCTATGAGTTATCCCACAGTTTAATCAGTTGCTGGCAATCGCACCCGAACCAGTACAGAGGATCAAAATCATTATAATACTCCTTAGGGTTGACACAATGTCTTTCACATTGGGAGGATGTCTCAAAATGCTTCACAGGGTATACTATAAACTGTTCTGTGGGCAAACACGGTAGCCAACATGCGCAAGGCAATGACGTACACGAACAGCCACAAAGCGAATGACCAGTTTTATCTGGGTAATTGTTGGTCAGGACACCAGGAGAAATTTCCTTCTCTTTTCAAGTGGTCTCATGTGTCCTTTAATGCCCTCTCACGAGGCAGATGTCTCATCCGAAGGACGGCACCTCCAACAACACAACATACCCCCAGCATTGTATTGGAACATCAGCATAGACTGTGAGTTAAAATAATAATAATACTAGTCCTCGCGTTTAATATAGCGCTTTATCACGTCATTGAGACGTCTCAAAGCGCTTCACAGACTATACTGTAAAGTGAATTGACTCTATATTTTGTGGGCGAAACGCGACAGCCAATTGTGCACTGCAGTGTCCCACAAACAGTCGTGGATTATTATTATTATTATTATGAATATTGTGAGTACAAACTGTAGTTGGATAAGGGAAGTGTTTGGCTACATGGGACCACAGACCAGCCTGTTCAGAGATATGAGGAGAGCAGATGACACATCTGGATAAGTGAAAAGAAAGCTTTCGAGCGAAGGTAAGAAGAGAATACCAGCATCTTGCATTTCGCTGCCAAACTCCCACATAATTGTAAGGATAAACAACTGACTCCCAGGGAAGAACCACCTTGAAATAACATCAGGAAGTGTGACATTCTGAGATCCAGCTGCTGTCAAATTCATCCTCGGATAAACCACTGAGCCAACTTTGAATCCGCCGCACCAAATATTTATCAAGGTTTCTTGTTCGAAGGAATTAAGGTGCGAGAGCAAAGCTTTAATATGGCAGCAAATGTGGAGTCCTGTAGCTTAGTGGTTACAGCACTCGCCTTGCAAGCAAAAGAAGCTGGATTTGATTCCCAGGCACGGCCAGACTCAGTGTGCAGACTCCAATCAAATGCAGTCCATTTTCAAGGCATTTTCTCATTTGCAATTCATTTGAAACGCAGCCCACGTTTTCGAGACGTCTCAAAGCGCTTCAACTCTCAAGTGAATTCACTGTATATTTTGTGGGCGAAACGGGGCAGCCAATTGCACACAGCTGTGTCCCCACAAACAGTCGTGGATTGAGTGACCAAACATCTGTTTCCCTTTGCTTCATCGCTCCTCATCTGAGTCCTGTAGCTCAGTGATTAGAGACCAAGCGAGAGACCTGGGTTCGATTCCTGGCAGTGCAAAACGTTGGGCAAGTTTCCTTAATCCACACGCCTGTTGACCCAGCAGTAAGTAGGAACCCGGTTCGTCGATCGGCGAATCGCTTTTCCGGGGGTAATAAAATAAACCCCTAAAAAAAATTGGACACAATCCACGACTGGTCACTCAATTGGCTGCCGCATTTCACCCACAAAACATACAGTGAATTCACTTTGCAGTAAATTCTGTGAAGCGTTCTGAGATGCCTCGAAGACGCTGTATCAAATGAAAGGATTATTATTATTAAATCACCACCGGCTCAGTGGGTGGATATCGGGGGAGATTTTCACTGCAGTTTCACTTTGTTGGAAAGTTACTGGCCTTTATGGAATATTTATTAAGCAAATTAAGTGCAGCTCAATTGCACCAAGTTGCTGTGCAACGTCTCGGGAAATTGAGCACGTCTGGGCGAGTGGAGATGGTCTGTGTTTATATCCTGTTCGACTCCCAGACTGGAAATGTATCTGTTTCCCATCACGGTCTAAAGAGTTTCCAGTTTTCAGACCAGACTTAGTTGAACGCCGACCGTTTCAACGACAGAGGACAGTTGACCATTTTGCTTCAAGAACATGTTTTGTTCCTGGTAAGAAATTTATGACTACGCGTTTGCCTCCAGGTTGTGCTATTAATAGTGAATGAAATTTACGTGATTAACTAGAACTAAACATGAAAATGAACTCTCTGTTGCTTTCACAATATGCTGCCCTTTCCACCAACACATTATGGATCCCTGAACAGAGCCCTGACCCTGGCAGGCAATGCTGGAAACACCTTGGGTTGAGACACATGCACAGAACGCACACACACACTCACACACATAGACACACTCAAACACATACACGTACAGATATAGACACACGCGCACACATACAGATGCACGCACAGATGCACACTCACACATAGACACAGACACCCATCAAAGGCTCAGCTGTTCCCTGTCGTGGTGACGATGGCTCTGAAAATCTTTCAGGGGGTCAGGGACAAGCTGTGAACGAACGCTGGCTGCAGTCGTATCTCGGCCGTCATCTGCGAGATAAATAAACCCGTTGTGTCAATCAATACTGAATGAAACGGCCCGGGACTCAAGGCAGTGCTGCAGGGAGGCAAGACCAAAGCTGTGCAAAAGGTGCTTAAGTACCTCTTTCTGGAGAGTGACATTTTCCCACTAAATGTCAACACACAGAAGCTTAAACCTTCAGGTTTCACGTAGAATGTCCTTGACAGAGTGGTCAAGCCATTTGTTTTGCATTAACTCTTTCCAGGCGTCAGCCTGGCTCTCGCTTCCGAGTGGCAAGGTTGCAGGTACGAAGGGTGTGTTGGGGAACTTTGAGCTTATACAGTCCGCGCCTGGGTGGGTCCAATCTTTTGGCTGCTGAGGGCCGGTTGCCCTATTTGAGAAACGTTATGAGCGGGTCTCATAAGCGATACTTTTGAGTTTCCCTTCCAGAAACATATGGAAGGAGCGGGTGGACCAGATGGGAGGGCGGTAGGGAGGACACATGCGGTCTGTGGGCAGCCAGTTGTACCCTCGTGGTCTTACACTCTGGTGCAGTGCTGCGGGGGGGGGGCGGGGGAGGGAAGGGGAGGGTTGGGAGTGGGAGTGCTGCATTGTCAGAGGTGCTTTGGATGAGACGTTAAATCTGTTTGCCTACAAAATGCAGTCACTTCACAGTAAATCCTGTGATGGGCTTTGAACCTCTGCCCTCTTGTTCTACCATCTTGGTGGGTCCTAAAGATTCGATCTTCTTTCAATGAAGAGTTCTGACTGAGGTGCGACAGGCAACAGTGCTGTAACCTCTCCAGTAGTTAACTCAATAAAGAATTCGTCAGAGCACTTCTAACAAAAGACTTCACTGCCGTAAAGGTTAAGTGACAGATTTGCTTGAATTTGCCTAAAAACTCAATTTACTGCAAGCTCAGTTCCCTCCCCAGTTCCCCCCCCACCCCACCCTACCCCCACTCCCCCACCTCCAGCTCAACCCGTCAAAATTCCTTTAGTCACGCAAATTTGTAGAATTAAAATGTCTTTCGTAATAAGGAGGAGGAAAAAAAATGTCTTTGACTGGGTTCCCTTTATTAAGCAATGTCACATTGATTGAATGTTACGTTATCTGTTCTGCTTATTAAAAAGGGAACTTATCTTACTTAGCTGGCAAAGGAACACAACTCCGGAGTGATTAAGATATGATTAAGAACCCTGAGAAAATAGAAAGTAAAATGTCAGAGATTATGTTAAATTAAATATCGCGCCTCACAATTTACCAGACGGAGAGGGAAGCTTGTTGGGGAATATATGTAAAAATTAAAGTGTTCAACGTTACATCCAAATGATAATTTGCTCCGGTGAAAGGGAAGACGTGACAGAATTACTTGCAGGAAAAATGACTTGCAAGCAAAGAAAGTGGGAGGCAGTATTCATTTCTCCTCATCGCGGGGAGGAATGATGAGCTGGGAGGCGCAGAGCTTCTGATCCACTGCCGAGCAGTAGCTTATTCATATCAAAGAATTCGTGAGAAGATCGAGCCTGGGAGAGAGGGAATGCATGCACTGGTACAATGAATTGACTGTGTGTTTTGTGGGCAGCAAAACCCGGCAGCCAAATTGTGTCCAGGTGCGTCCCTCAAACAGCCATGGATTGAGTGACCAATTTTTTTTGGTGGGGTTGTTATCCCCGGAAAAGCGATCCGTCAATCGACTAACAGAGGCGGGTGGAGTAAGGAAACTTGCCCGATGTTTCGTCTGCCCAGCAATCGAACCTAGGTCCTCTCGCTTGTGAGGCGAGCGAGCCAACCAAAACAAGTGGGCTTGGTGTTTGATTGACACAGCTGGGCGCAAGACACTTGAGACTTTCTGCAGCTTGTTATTAATCACAAACTAGACTCAAGTAAAGTCAATAGAAAAAAGGTGGCCACATCATAAAAACTGGTTACCGTGTGACCTAAAATAGATGGCAGGTCACTGAAAGTGGCTGCCAGAGCTGGATGTTGTGTTATTTGAAGCCTTCTGCCAATTAGTGTCAACCTGGTGCAGTGGTAGCAATGTCGCCTTGTTGGAACTTCCGTCCTTCGGATGAGATGTTGAACAAGGTCTTGTCTGCTGTTCAGGTGGATGTTAAAGACCCCATGGCGCTATTCGAAAAGAGAAGTGAATTTCTCCTGGTCTCCTGGCCAACAACAACCACCCTTTTCTCCCAAAATAAAACCAGTCACTCACTCCATGGCTATTTGTGGGACATTGCTGTGCGCAACTGACTGCTGTGTTTCGCCCACAAACTGGCAACCTAACCCTAACCCACAGGCATTCCACTTTACAAAATATTCTGGGAAGCAACATATTCTCAATGACCCGATAAAGCGCTACATCAAATGCAAGGATTATTACTATTATTATTTTTAGAATCATTATTAATATCAAGAAAATGTACGGTACTGAACATTGGAATGGTTCTGCTGGAATGAAAGGAAAGAGCAGATTCATTTGGAGGTGCTCAGAAGGAGGTCCTGAGGCTCTATAGAAATGACAATTGTTTTCACCAATTGTCACTTGCACTAGTTCGAATTTCGAAACTATAGATGTTTATAGGATTATTAAGAAAAAAACAGCTTTCTCCTATATTTTATAATAACTCCCACTGGTTTTACTCAATAATTCCCGTCGATTTCGATTGCCCTTATTTAGGTCAGCCAAATTGGAATTACATTTCTAATAACCTGATTAGATTTGTGTTAAAAAATAATAGCAATACTGGGATCTTCCACGTCAATGTTGTAAACCCTGCAGTGCTCACTCGCAATTGGGATTTTTTACAGGAAATTTTCAAATCAGCAACTTCTTAAAACTACTTTGCACAAAGCAGAAATCACAGTCTGGCATTGAGGATTCCTTTTGGGGACTTTCAATTATAGCAATAATAATAAAAATCCTTGCATTTATGTAGCAGCTTATCACATCTTCGAGATGTCTCAAAGCGCTTTGCAGAATATAATACAGAATGAATTGACTGTATGTTTTGTGGGCGAAATGAGGCAGCCAATTGTGCACAGCGTCCATTTAACGATGGACATGCCGAATGCATTATTGGCGTGACAGTGGATATAAAGCCATGAACATTATCACAATAATTCCTCTTTTGATGGGTATGCAAAGCTTGGTTCCACCTTAGTCACCCAGGCATTGGCTCCTTCAGACATCTCCCAGTTGATGAATCTAAGTGAAGTGACGAGGCTGACAGTGCAGGGCAGGTCAGGGCAAGCCTGTATTGGAACAAGTAGGAAGGTGAGAGAATGCCATTCATGGGTTTCAAAGACTGTAAAAGTAATGGAAGGGAAGGTTGAGGATGAGGGAAGACCGAGCGATGTAATGAGATCCAGAGTATTAACATCTTCGAGAAAAAATGAGCTGGATTAGAAGCCAGTACAATGGTTTCATAATAATGAGCAGTCAGTGTGGAAAGAAAAAGCACGTCACCTCCCACTTGCACCCTTCCTGCCAGTCTGCAGTTTAATGAGAGCAACAAATCTAGATGTATTACCTCTGAAAGAAGAATCAATGCAATATTATAAGCCGTTTCCACAATGTTAGTCATTACCATAGTATCACCTATTATTCTGCTCAAGGACACGCTGGGTAAATGGAATATTGAAAGAGCAAAAAAAAACCTGCATATTTATAGTGCCTTTAACATGTTAAAATATCTTGTGGCTTCCTCCATGACACCTCCCCCCACCCCCACACCCGCCCCCCACCCCCCCTCCATCGCCATTTTGCCCCTGCTCTCCGGAGCTCCATTCCCGGAATCCCTCCTATTCCCTCCCTCCCCTCTTTGAAGGAACCTCAAGTCCTATCTGGAGTCCTGTGATGTATTGGTTAGAGCACTCGTCTGGCACGTGAGAGGACCCAGGTTCAATTCCTGAGCGTGGCAAAACCTTAGTCACAGAAAATATGCCTCTTCCAGTGTATTCATAGGCTAATTACCCTTGTAAAGCTCTCCGAGACATGACCTTAAGCGGAGTGTGTCGTACGAATGCAAGCTGGTGTTCTGTGTCCCTGGGCAGGAGATTTGACTAAAAAAAAAGTCAACACTTGACACTCTTATTGTAAGCCATTTGAAGCCACCTCAACGTGACAAAGCCTTGTGTATAAAAAGCAGGTCCTTTCTTTCTTGCAATCAATCCTCTCTCAGAGAAGCAGGAAAGCGAGCGACTTATAAAATGTCAAAAGCCAATCCATTAAAAAGGGGCAAAAAAAAATGAACAAAAGAAGCAGAGAAATATCCAAAACAAGCACTTGCTGATCTGGCGTTTAACAAGACTTATGCCAGATCCATCTCCCTAATCCGCTGTCAGTTAAATGTTTTTACTGAACCTTTCGTATGATCTTGCTTGATAATCCATATGGTATTTGGTGCTCTATAATCTTCTGATCGTCATTAAGTATCAGTGTCTGACAGTGGCAAAAAATGCCTTCTTCCTATTTCCTGGTTTGTCAAAAAAAATTCGAAATCCGATTAAAAGTATTAATTAGAAATGCATTCTATAAAATAATAATAATCCATGACATCTTCGAGACGTCGCAAAGGGCTTCCTACAACCTGCAAAGTGGAGGGACTGTGTGTTTTGCAGGCAAAGGCGGCAGCCGACTTGCGCACCGCAGCGTCCCCACAACCAGCCTTGAAGTGAATGACCAACTTGATTTGAGGGATTGTTGGCCAGGACGTCAGCAGAGAGAAACTCCCTTGGCTTTTCAAAGAGTGAAATCTACTGAGATCTTTAAGATTCACCTAAACAAGCACAAACGGGACCTCGGTGTAATGTCTCATTTCGCCCACAAATATCCGGTTAATTCAAGTTACAGTCTATTCTGTGAAGCGCTTTGAGACGTCGAGAAGACGTGAAAAGCGCTATATCAAATGCAAGGGTTATTATATTATTATTATTATTATTATTTGAAGCATGGCACCTCTGACAATTAAGCTCTGCACTAGACTGCCAGCCTAGACTTTGAGCTCAAAGTCCTGAGGTGGTACTTGAACCAATTACCTACTAACTCAGAGGCTACCAACTGAGCCAGGCTGACACTGACACAGACACGCAGCCTGACAGGTTGTTAACAGGGAACAAATGGTTCAAGTCAAATATATTTTTACATTCGAGTCACCCTCAGTTTTCACGCAATATTAAAAAAAAACGACTTTTTTNCCATAGAATTAACGTTTGAACCGTGCACTCGAATGCATGTTGCATTTGTTTATATTACACAATTGAAGCTTTGAGCCACATTAATCTCTCAGTGAATCCCGACAGTTAAAAATTATCAGCAGAGTACCGTAATTTGATTGAAAGGACCAGAATAATCTCAAAAGCTTTTCGGTACCTCAAAAATTCTCAAACTTTTCTTAATGCAGACATCAAATAAATGCTGTTCCATATTGCACAGCTGAAAGCTGCAAGCTGAAACATATTTAAATAAGATTGAATGATAACAGGGAAATTGCATTATTTGTGAACACTGTGAAGTGTGGAATGGAACAGATGTAACATAATTTGAGGATTACAAATATAATCCTTATGTCTATTTGCATAATTAATACACACTTTTTTTTCTTTTGATAGAGCTGTTCTTTAGCACATCATAGTAAGCTGTAAAGCACTCTGCTGAACTGATAAATAGCAACTGGTTAACTCACCACTTGCCAACTCGGAAAGAGACAGGTTTCTGCCTGTCGACCAAATCCAAAATATTTTCAACTTCACAAGATAATAATAATAATTGTTGCATTTGATATAGCGCCTTGTGCAATTGGCTGCCGCATTTCGCCCACAAATATACAATCAATTCACTTAACAGTCTATTTTGTGAAGCGCTTTGAGACGTCTGGAAGACGTGATAAGGTGCTATATCAAATGCAAGGATTATTACTATTATCAAGTCGTTGAGACATCATTGCAAAATGCTTCACAGAATGTATTGTAAAGTGGATTGATTGTCTATTTTGTGGGCGAAACTTGGCAGCCAACTGTGCACTTTACAGTATATTCTGTGAAGTGTTTTGAGACATCTCAACAATGTGATAAGGCGCTGTATCAAATGCAAGGATTATTATTATTATTAAAGATCCCATGGCACAATTTGGCCAACAAACCCCAGATTGTCCGCCTGTTTGTAGAGCATTTCTGGGCATAAATTCACTGCTTTATTCATCTCCAAATACAAGTAGAAAACAGCACCTTGCTTTAACGTCTCATCCAAACAATGCAGCATTCCCTCAGAACCAAATTGAAGCATCAGCTTGGGTTCTACGAGCTTGAACCTGCAACCTTGTGACGCAGAGTCAAGAGAGCGACTGACTGTGCTGGGCTGACACTGCGGAAAGTCAACCCAGAACAAGACAAGTGGTTTCAAGAGCTGTGTCCCCATCAATCTGATTTACACTGTGTTCTCAGTGTCAATTCATGACAAGACTCTGTTAAATCGACACTAACTATGCAGTGTAAACAGTGCATAAATCTTTCATACGCGGTGCAATCTGTGACACACAGAATTGTTTCCCAAAGTTTACTATTCCTCAGAGCTCACATGCCATCATCGCATTACCATCGGGACATTAGAAGAGACAGATCACCCCATTCGGACAGAATTTCTTGAGAAACGTTTTAGTTATCGTTACAAATACTTTAGGACCTTGGAAGGCATTTATTAACAGAGATACATCAAGTCCAATTTTCATTGCTGGGGATATTCCTAGGGGGAAATCAGATCCAATAAAGGGTTTGTAATACTCTTATCTTGTGAAACAACGAGACAATTTTCATCAAATGATTATGTATATTTTACTGCATCTGCAATGTCTTGAAAGGAGCTTGCATTTGACATTCCCCTTGTATAGAAAACAAGCCTTGTAGTCTCCTCGTGTGCAGAGAAAGAATCTCATCTTTGAACGGAATCAGTTGTACCCAAATCGCTCATCTGGTAATGCCAGGGGATAATTATTGATCCGAACTACTGACCCAGGGGGATTTACAGCTGATCACCGTTTCTGGTCACGGCATTTATTTCTAGTCTGGGTAAAACTGCCGATAGGAGACTGCAGAACGAGAGGATATTTTGCTATCAAATCAAATAACTTCAAATGAATGCAATATATAGATATATAGTTTGGGACATGACATGTCAAGCCACAAGTCCCAGGATGGTGGAAGGCTAACGGGATGGATTTTGGTTTTCTTTCGTCTAGCAAATTCTTATGTTCCTATGAACAGACAATTCCACTTACAGTGACCTTTATGCCTGTTTTGAAGATTTCGCACCAGCCAACTCAATCTTCGCCCACAAAATACACAGTCACTCCACTTTACAGTATATCCTGCGAAGCGCTTTGAGACCTCTCAATGATGTGTTAAGGCGCTATATCAAATGCAAAGATTATTATCATTAATAACAGAGTAATATTCCGAGACGCTATATAAAAGGAGCTATATAAATCACTGATTTTTTTTTCATTTCTATTTACTTTTGAATTATAACACTTATACAAAGTTATGTTTTTTTCCCTTGGTTTCGAGTGGCTTTCTGCTTTTTTTTAACCACTCTCAAATTTCCAGAGTGTTTAAAGAGTTTATTACGCTGTGTTTACATTGGACAGAGTCCAGCAGATTGCTGAGAGCGAGGCATTAAACTAAACCAATTAGGTGAACAAACAGCATTTAAAAGCAGATTAGCGCTTCGCAAAGCTGAGACCGGGACTGTAAAGGATTCAGGAACATAATAAATAATCCTTACAGTTGATGTAGTGCCTTTCAAATGGGCAAGATGTTTCAAAGTGCTTTACAGCTTATACTGTAAAGTGTTGTGACTGTATTGTGTATGCAAAATCCTAAAGTAATGTGATGTGAGTCAGGAATGGGCTTGGTGCCTTCCTAGTTCCAGCTACTGACTCAAAACTCCACCGCCCACATCCTCACCTGCACCGAACTCCGCAACCCCATCAAGCCCCAATCCTCGCCAAGTTCCTCTGGCTCCTTTTGTCTCAGGGGATCGACTTCAAGTTCTCACCCTCGCCTACAAATCCACCTGCTCCCTTGCATCTCCTTAACTCTGCAATTTCCACCCTCCCTTTCTGATCTCCTCTGACCGCCTCGTTTCCACTCAGATAGGTTAGGAGGCCTAGGAACCAAAGGCTCAACCACTCAGATTTACGGTGTGCCCCCACCCTCCCCTGCTCTGTCCCTGCCACCATTGGTGGTTGAGCCTTTGGTTCCTAGGCCTCCTAACCTATCTGTCTTGTGACCCTCTCTTTCTCTCTTTACATCTGCCTCACATCCAACCCCCTCTCCCTTGCTCAAGAGTCCAACCCCATCCCTACACAGTCATTATCTTCCATGAAGGACACTGTGTAAATGCAAGTAGTCGCTGTTGTTGTTATTCTTGTTGAATAAACTGCTCTATCAATGGAGCACTCTGTTCTGACCAGATTGTCCTCAAAGGGTTGAGCTGAGATTAATAGTCGCTGTGTGAGTGATGTACATCGCCCATTTATCTGCGTGTCAACTTTCCTTAATACCCGTTCCTGCTTTCAGATGTCACGCCGGAGAGTGTTTTTTTTAATCTAAACGTTTGTCTGGAACAGAATACACATACTAAAATCCTGACCAAGCAACGAGACAGGCAAATCATCATCAATCCTGCTATTATCTTTCCTCCCACACAAGCCTTTCAAACCAGCTCCAAATTCCAAATCAACCTGCCTCCAAACTTTTCCATCAATCATCCCTGACTTTTCAGCTAAAGTCCATCTGCGAATTCATAACTCACATAGTTATTATCTGCCGGTTCTTAGGAAAGTTTCTGGGCTTGTTCATTGCAATCATGGAATCCCAGAAGAAGACCATTAGGCCCCATTGTGCCCGGGCCAGCTCTTTTGTAAGGCTTATCCAACTAATCTCATTTCACCCCACGCCACCCCCACCCCCACCCTCCGCTCTTTCCCCATAGCCTTGCAATTTTTGAATCTTTTCAAGTAAATACCCAATTCCACTTTGAAAGCTATTATTGAATCCGCTTCCACCAATGCTTTCAGGCCCTGCAATCTTTAAAAGATTTCTTTGGCATTGATGTCCGCCTTGGGACTGGATTCACGTGGTTGGAGCTCAGTGGTTGGAGCTCTTGACTTGCAAGCGAGAGCACCTGAGTTGGGCAAGTTTCCTTACTCCGCACGCCTCTGTTTATCTAGCAGTATGTAGGAACCCGGTTGTTAGTCTTAGTCGATTGGCGGATCGTCTTTGTGGGGGTAATAAACTCTTCAAAAAAAATAATAATTTGGTCACTTCAATCCACGGCTGTTTGTGGGGACGCTGCTGTGCACAATCGGCTGCCGCGTTTCGCCCACAAAATACAGTCAATTCATTTTACAGTATATCCTGTGAAGCGCTTTGAGACGTCTCGAAGATGTGAGATTATTATTATTTCAGTAAAATCAGATTCAGATCAACAGGGATGGTCACACTTGGACTGGACTTAGACTTGAGAATCAAAGTCACTACACTCTACAGTGATTCGCGTGCCAAGCTTTGACATGGCTTCCTGGCGTGAAAGGCGCTGTATTAAATGCAAGGATTAGATTGTTGTGTTATCGAAAAATCTCAACGTCTCATCTGAAAGATGGTGCCTCCAACAATAATAATGTTAATAATAATCCTTGCCTTAGATACAGCGCCTTATCATGTCTTTGAGATGCCTCAAAGCGCTTCACAGAGTATTCTGTAAAGTGGAGTGACTGTATATTTTGTGGGTGATGCAATGCTCACACACACACACACACACAAACACACACAGCAGAGTACTACATTGGGATGTCAGTCTCGACTGTGAGTATAATGATGCCGTTTCGCTCGTGTAGCCTCCTGGTGTGTTTTGCAATCGTTGTTTACTTTCTTCGTTAACTTCCTTCACTGTCGGTGATCGCCAGTGCAGGCAAATAGTCCATAAAGCTCCCTCGGGCTTCTTCCGCTCCTTTATCATTTTAAATTTTAAAAAAAATCTCATTCAGGATCATTCAGTCCGAGAGCGAGAAAGAGAGAGAGAGAGACACATCCCTCATAAATTGTCGCTTATCTTCTGTATTGTCTGACAGCTGGTTTCTAACCATTTAACATGGAATGTTAGGCAATCGGGGAAGAGGTACAACAACAATTTGCATTTAGATAGCATCATTTACGTAAGAGTATATCTTAAAGTGACAATAAACAGAGAAGTGGTCACAGCACACACAGGGAGGAAGTTGGTTAACATTTGGAGGTGCCCAAAATAATTCCGAATGTTTACGTACCGCAGGCACTCAGCAACCAACTAGATTTCTGTCAAGAGTGATGTGTTGAAGATCACGTTGCGCAAATTGCCAAGGAAGAGGATGAAACGAGATATACAGGCAGCTCCAGACAAACATGCCTCGTGTCCAACTGTACTGCATGCATGGAATTCAAATCCTGTGTTGGGGAATTCATAGTCAAAGCTAACCTTTTGTTGCGGTGCTGGGGTTGGTGTTGCGGTGGGGGTGGGTGTGGGGGGGACTCTGCATTGTCGGAGGTGCCGTCCTTCTGAGGAGACGTTAAACCGAGACCCCATTCTGCCTGTTCGTGTGGACGTTAAAGATCAAGTTATCTGGAAAGAGATGGGAGTTTCTCTCTCTCTCTCCCCCCACCCCCGGTGTCCTGGCCAACAATCCCCCAGAATAAAGAACCTTCAGGCACTACGCCCCGAAACTCTCTCCCTCAAATCCCTCTGCTTTGCTCCCTTCCCTCCCCACCTTCAAATCCCGCCATAAGACCTTCTGTTTTGATCATGCGTACGGTCAACTACCCCCACCCTCTCCCCCCCTGCCGCGTGGTCAGACTCCGCCACTGTGAATGCTACCCCAGGTGTAGGGCGATGCATAGATGCAAGTTGATGTTCATGGTTGTTTGAGGGGTCGTTGCTGTGCACACACTGGCGGCTGCGTTCACCTATGAGATACCCAGTCACTACGCTTTGCAGAAAGTTTGCGAAGTGGCTTTTAGATGTTCTGAACCTTATCGGCTCTGAGTGAAACGTAATAATGATTATTATTTTAGTGTAACTCCAGTGCACAAGTCAGGAGTGATTTGTCCTTTCTGGTTGCGGTTTCTGATCCAAACAAAATGTTTCGATTACGAAGTCACAATCCAAGCATAAAAACTGCCCTTTATTATACATTTATAAACAAATATATATTACTGAATCTAGTTAACTCACTGCCAAGATTTCACAAAGTGACAGCAATCGATTTGAATAATCCAATCCTTCTTGTATGAAACACAACTTTATTTCTTGCATGTTTCTCTTTGGAATAATTGGTCCATGAATCATTAAATTGGCTGTGGTACAGCGGTTTACAAGCAATCCTGATCCAGCCAGACCACGTATTTGCAAACAGGTTATCCGAATTCATGTGTGTCAAGATTGCAAGAGGTGGCTAGTTGTAAAATGGACTCATCGAGCTTAGATTGAGGGCATTGAAATGTTTATTCTGTGCCAATTCCAGAGCCCGACTGCCAACGGTCATGAGGCAATGATAACCAAGTTATCATCAGATAGCAATCTGAAAACCTGTGATTTAGTGGTTGTAATAATAATAATCCTTGCATTTGATATAACGCTTATCACATCTTCGAGGCGTCTCAAAACGCTTCACAGAATATGCTGTAAAATGAATTGACTGCATATTTGTGTGCAAAAAGCGGCAGCTAATTATGCACAGCAATGTTCCACAAACAGTCGTGGATTGAAAATGACCAATTTATTATTGTTTTTGTTTTTTGGAGGGATTATTATTAGGCTCTGTGTGGAGTAAGGAAACTTGCCCAAGGTTTCGCCCTCTGCCTGGAATTGAACTCAGGTCTCTCGCTCGCAAAGCGAGTGCTCTAACCACTGAGCTACAGGACTCCAAATCAAATTGAGATGATTTGATAGGGGAGATACAGAAAAACTATTTCCTCTGGTGGAAGCTATTTCCACCATACATTTAAGCAATTGCAATAATAATAATAATAATCCTTGCATTTGATATAGTGCCTTGTCACGTCATTGATTTAATTTGATTTAATTGAATCTGAATTAGCGTATACATCTCTTTGTTCTGCAATAATGCGATTGCCTAACCGAGAAATGCTGGTTACGGTAAAATGGATGGGCGTAAAGGGAGTTTCTCCTGGTGTCCTGCCTAATAATCCTCAAGACGAATTGTCATTTACTTTGCAGTTGTTCGCGGGAACTTTGCTGTTGCGGTATTTACAGAAAGAAAAATAAAAGGTCACTACACTTGACGCGGGGTTACTGTAGCGTGCTCTAAGATGCAGCTGGTACGAGCACAGTAAATTATAGTTTCCTTCTTCCAGGTTGTTCAGGCCTTTGCAAACCCAAATTCCCCTCAGATGAAACTCAAGAGAGAGACCCTCGCTGGGCCTGAGAGGGGAGAAGATTTAAATTGAAACGGAATCGCAAACCAAATTATTCATCGCTACGCTTTCTGAAGTCTTAAGCTGTGCCAAGCACACGGACAGGACGTCAACAGGAGGCTCACTGGGGGCTGGAAATAGCCTGAACTCATCAGGAGAGACTGATTGTTACTGCTCTGCCCCTGAATGCTTGGGGGAGCTCAAGTAAAGATCGATCAAGTCCTGTTTTACGAGCAGCCGTTGCAGTCTGGGTGACTGGAATGACAGCTTCACACCCAGTGAGTCAGAAAAGCGAAATGAGGCTGAAGGGAGTTAGTTGGACTGGCAATCAACAGATTCCTTCTTCCAAACCAAGCCACATCACTCTCAAAGATGCAAGTTAGGAAGCGTGGGCAGAGGCACCGGATTTTGTACGATAATTGTACTCTGGTCATTGTAGATCCAAAAATTCTGCATCGAAGGCCCCTGTCCGAAATTGGACTCTCGAGACTTGCAACATAATGCTGTGCACAATTGGCTGCCTTGTTTCGCCCACAAGCATATACGGTCAATCCGCTTATCTATACATTCTGTGTAGCGTTTTGAGATGTCTCAACGACGTGATGAGGCACTATATCAAATGCAAGGATTGCTTATTTGTTCGTGATTATGTACACATATGGGATATCGCTAGCTGTCGATTTTAACACTTTGATTTGATATTTCCAGCAAAGTCTCTGCTCTTTGTTTGGGATGGTGCATCAAAAGGCAAATTCGAATCATCCCAGAACGGACAACAACAAATTGGCATTTGTATTGTTGTCTTTCATATCAGGGAGACATCCTGAGGTACTAGACATTGGTTGGAGGAGTCCTACATTGTTTGATGAGATGTTAAACTAGGGTCACCATCTGTCTGCTCAGGTGGACGTTAAAGATCCCTTGGCACTCTGAAAACAAAAGGGAATTTCTCCCTGACAAGCCCCAGCTCAAAAAGAAAAAGCGGTCATTTACTTCACAGCCCGTTTGTGGGCTGTTGCTGTGCACAAATTTACAGCTGTGTTGGCCTACAAAATACAGTCAATATACTTTACAGTAAATTCCTGTGAAACTCTTTGAAATGCCCTCCAGACACGCAGGGCAATATGTCTCATTCAAGGATTGTTTTTTGATATAGCGCCTATAGTGTAGAAATGTTTACTGCAATCTGTGCATTTGTGGGCAGCCAATTTGCATTGCCATGTCCTTCAAAAGGCCATAAAGTGAAAGACCAATCTTAACTAGAGGGTTGGAGTCCAAACCAAAAGGGGAACCTCCTTTCCCTTTCTGGATGAGATTCTTAACGTCTACCTGCAACATGCAAACATCTCTGTTTAGCGCTTTAATCGGGTCCTTGGATGATGCATTGCTCCCCCTCCTCTGTACCATACTCGGGTGTCTGTCTGGACTGAACTCAATGTCGTGCTGTGGGGCTTGAACCCACAACCTTCTGGCCCTGAGGCGAGAAAGCTTCCAACTGAGCTAAGCTGACACCTTGCATCAATTCACGTGTTGAACCCAAGTTCCCACCAAGGTTGAACGGGCTGATCCATTAAACAAACACAAAAGCTCGTAATTTTAAACTCACTTGGTTTACGAGTTACTTGGTTCGCTTTGCCAGATTTTTAAAAAAAATTATTATTATAATAATTCAACTGGTAATCAGGTGAAAGCATTTCGGAGTCTGCATCCTTGACGATCACCCAAAGCCTCATAATAATGATTCTCTTTTGCTGCCTGTCTGCTGAATTCATCTCGAGGTATTGAAACCACATCTGACGGACAAATCAATAAGATTTGAGAGGTAACAAAAACGCCCTCTGAAGCAGTTTCGATGAAGATGACAAGCTGCGTTTGCAAATGAAGCCCTGAATCCACCAAGCACTCTGTGTCATAAACACTGGGATCAGTTCCGCAGTAGTGTTAGTCTAAGCTCAAACACCTGGTGCTTTGGACTGTACGGGATATTGGTTTTGATCCGGGAGATAGTGGTCTGTATGTACAAGCGCTTAATAATGCAGCTTGTCCAAAACACCCAACTATGAAGGACTATTAGCCACGACTGCGGGTGAGACTGAACTTGGAATCTACAAGCCATACGAGTGCGAAGGAGTACACTGCAAGGTTCAGACACTCTTAAGCGTGGTGATGGGTTTCTGCATGTGTCAGACACCCGGCTGACACCCCCTCCAAAAATGTGTCTGACACATGCGGAAACCCATCACCCAGCTTAAGAGTATCCAAACCATGCAGAGTTGCATTGTATTCCTTGCAATCTTGCATCGCAAGCGAGAGGACTGGGGTTCGATTCTCAGGCAGGGCAAATTTCCTTATCCACACGCCTCTGTTTACCTAGTAGTAACTAGGAACCCGATTGTAGGTCGATTGGCGGATTACTTGCCAGGGGCTATAATCCCTTCAAATAAATAAATAAAAATAATTATTTAGTCACTCAATTCACGACTGTTTGTGGAGCATTACTGTGTGCTATTGGCTTCCGCGCTTTGCCCACGAAATATACGGTCAACTCACTTCAAATTATATTCTGTGAAGCGCTTTGAGACGTCTCGAAGACGTGATAAGGCGCTATATCAAATGCAGGGATTATTACCATTAATTATTATCAATTCTGATTACTAGTCGAAATATCCAGTAAAACCTGCTTGCTTTCATCTGTCACATTCTGGGCACCGCCGACTTCTGCGATAAACGCAAGGCATGTGCAATCACGCGGGAGAGAGAAAAAAAGCTGTCACCCGAAAAATTAAACAGGTTTCAAAGCTTTAGTGCTAAGTTGCCGCAAACCAAATTGGCTTTCAAGTTGTCTGAAAGAGACAGCAGTTCTTTGCAGCGACTTAAAGTAAATGAAACAATCACAGTATCAAACGTAGGTGACCGTTCCCTTTTGTTGCTGCTTTCGACCCAAAATATTCTCGATTTTAATACCCTCCGAGGAACAGATCTCTTCAAACAGCCTTTGACTCCCCAACCTCCCTGCTCAGTGTCTACTAGTATGTTTGTGAAGCACTGAGACATTCTTTTGCATGAAAGGCCCTGTACAAAGGCAATTTGCTCCTGTTATTGTTGCTGCTGAGGTGTTGAAATAAGGCATTATGGTGACTGAAGTGTGTGGAGTTTGGTATTTTTTTTAAATCGATTGAGAGGTTAACAGAGCGCTGACTGGATTTTCGAAAGCCTGCGCTTGATATGGGCCAAAACACAAGATATCAATAAGTTCATCAATTATACATCATTACTGCCACGTTAGACCATGAAGCACAGTCATATTATCTATTATTATTATTGGCTGCTGCCTACACTGCGAAGTGTAGTGACTGTATCTTTTGCAGGCAGATGTGGCAGCCAATTTGCACAGAGTGATGTCCGACAAACAGCCACAAGAATGTCTCTAATAATATAATTATTATTATTATAATAATCCTTGCATTTGATATCGCTTCACTGGATATTCTGTAAAATGAATTGACTGTATATTTTGTGGGCGAAACACAGCAGCCAGTTTTGCGAACGGCACTGTCCCCCAAACAGCCACGGAAGTGAGATAAGCTTTCACTTGCTAGGACAAGGAGACGTTGAAGCATTTACCTAAAGCAACAGAGGGGGACCTTGGTTCAATGTCACTTGGAGGACAGGAACTCTGACACTGTAATGTTCCCTTGATACCATATTGGAGTGGTAACCTTGATCAGCCATGTCAAACTCGGATTTGTGCTGTGCGACATGTATGGCTCGTGAACAACTATACGAGCCTCACCAGTCAAAAAACTAGTATTTAACTGACGCACATTTCCACAGAAAGAGAATAGAAACATAAGAACATAAGAATTTATTGACGAAAGAAGACCAAGGTCCATTTAGTTCACCTTCCACCATCCTGGCATGTCATGTCCCAAACTAAACACTGTATCCCAAGTTATTATTTTCTCACAGAAATCTATCTAATGAGTTCTTGAAACAAACAACACTTTATACTTCCACTGTCTCCCTAAGGAGCCTGTTCCATAAGTTTACTACTCGCTCGTTGAATTAAGTGTTTCTACAGATTTGTTCTAAATTTACCCCCCTTCAATCGCAGGCTGTGCAATTGCAGACATCATAAGTTATATTCATTTAACACATAGAAAACAAGTTTCTGGGAATTTTGTGATTAATATACAAATCTACCTCATTATATTGTCACTCAAAAAAAATGCATCAATTGAGTCCACCTGCTTTGTTCGATTATTTGGATGAGTATTATTTTAGATGACTATTTCAATTGAGCATTCAACAAAGCCTGATGAGAGAAATGTGTAATTTCTACTCTACATATAATGCGTATAAATAGCCACGCACACAACTCTGTAAGAAAAGTGTCAGCGGTGATTATCTGAGACACACGCTTTCTGCTGTAGCTGAGTTTGCTGTGAGCCTCACTGAGACCCATGTGGCTCTATGGTTGGTTGACCTAGATTATGAGCTTCACTGTGAATGTGGGGCTCGGTACCATAACCTGGAGACCCAGAGGGGAGAGTGCTGCCAACTGAACCAATCTGCCACCCATTGAAGGCACTGCAACAAACCACTTGAATTCCAATTGCCTGCAAGGTCAGGGAACAGCTTGATGATGGGTTTGTTGACTGGGACGAGCATCAGAGAGTACAGAGAGGTCCTCCTGAGGCTTTGTTGCCTCAGGTGACGGACCGCAGGACACCTTGGAATAGTTGTGTCCTTTCCCTCCCGCGATCCCTCTCAATGAAAAGCAACTTTTCCAAGTCTTTTCAAAGTCCTTACTTTTATCCGTACAGTATAATAATAATAATAATCCTTGCATTTGATTAGGTGCCTTATCATTTCTTCGAGATGTCTCAAAGCGCTTCACAGAATATACTGTAAGGTGAATTGACTGAATTTTGTGGGTGAAATGCGGCAGCCAATTGCGCACAGCAGCGTCCCCACAAACCTTGCGGATTGCGAGACCAAATTAGTATGGATTCTTAAACCAAGCAGCACTGACTCGCGCGTATGATAATCAAATGTGCACGTTGGTAATCTAAAAAATAACCTGAACAAATGAGTGGGTTCAATGTTCCAAGCAGCTTGTCAATAACTCATTGAAGTCAATTTTATTTCAATTGCTTCGCTTAAATTGGGGCATTCGCCTGCAAAATACACAGTCACTACACTGAACAGTAAACCCGGTGAAGAGCTTTTAGGCTACTTCCCAGACGCGAAAGGCGGGGTATCAAATGTAAGGATTATATAATATTATATTATATTGTCGTGCTCTGCCACTGTCAATTGCTCTGGGATGCTACCCTGGGTAACGGTTACTGTATAAAAATACAAGTTGTTGTTATATTTTGCCTATTAGGGGGACATTTATTAGGAGGAAATGACGTGAGCAAAGGTGGAAATGATTGCTTAAGTGTGCAGGATTCCGTGCTGGGAGCAATGATACGTGTACGTGTACAGTGGTGCTGGGGAGGGAAGAGAAAATAACAGGAGCTATTCACATTACAACAGGGCCTCTTTATACCCAACAGCCTCATTATCAGAGAGATAATAAACGACAGCAGACACCTCCAAGTGAACGAGGCAATCTAATTTCAAAGCTTGGCTGCCTTCATTTCTGTGGTTCATGAATTTCTTATTATCTCCGTTGTCTATCTGCAGGACTGGACTGGAGAGTGTGGATTTTCTTTGTCTCGCCAGGAAAATACAGGGAGACGAGGGCAACAGAAATCACAGTAGGTTTTGGTACGCTGCGCAGCTGAAATCTGATTATTATCTTCGTGAATGCACGAGGAGCAGGTTTGTACTGAATTGGAGCCGGTTTTACTGCCTCAAATAATGGCAAACTGCAGGGCTTTGTAACCCAGAGTGCTGGAAGCACCCAGGTTCAACAGATCAGACCACCAATGCATTTAACAGACCGCAGGTGAACTCCTCTGCTGAGTTACAGCACTTCGTTGATCTAACCATGATAATTCCCCGTCAAGTGTGTCAAAGTCAGCACTCGCTCAATCCTCCTTGGAGGGTGGGTTGGGGGGGGAAAGCTAGCGAGTGAAGATAGCTATCGTGTCGACGCTTCACTTAAGTGACTCTGATAAAACCATCAAAATTGATAATAATAATCCTTGCACTTGATACAGCGCCTTATCACGCCTTCGAGACGCTTCACAGACTACGCTGCAAAGTGAACTGACTATATCTTGTGGGCGCAATGCGGAAGCCAATGGCGCACAGGAGCGAGCCCACAAACAGTCGTAGATCGAGCAACCAAATTATTACTTATTTACTTATTTTTTTGAAGGGATTATTGCCCCCTGGAAAAGCAACCTTCCAATCACCTAACATCCAGGTTCCTACTTACTGCTGGGTAAACAGAGGCGTGTGTGTGGAGTAAGGAAACTTGCCTAAGGTTTTGCCCTGCCCGGAAATCGAGCCCAGGTCCTTTCGCTTGCGAGACGAGTGCTCTAACCACTGAGCTACATAGTGACTATGCTTCACAGTAAGTCCTGCAACGTGTTTTGAGATGATGTTAAAGGCGGTGCATCAAATGAAAGGATTAGTATTCCAAGTGTGAAGTACAAATATTGTACACGTCATAGATTCAGTCTCTGTCAGAACCGTTGCAGCTATTGTCATCATCTCAGCATCCACCAGCCTTCTTTTCATTATTTTATAGATAAGATTAATCCTGCTCCGTTAAATTGTTGCATTGTAAACAGCACATACAATCTAAACGATAAATCTGGTTATGCCAGTTTTACTTCATCCGTTTATGGCAAATAATTTGCACTAATCACAAAGCGGTGCGTTTTTTTTAATTACGATGCAAATTGTACTAATCATCACAATTTCCAAAATCTTTGCATCCGCCTAATGATAACCCTTGCTCGTTAAAATGCCTCAAACATTTCACAAGGAACTGCTGTCAAGTGCAGACTGTGTTAGGAGGTAAATGCAGCAAATTCCACTAAGGGCCATTAGTGAGTGGCTAGTTAATTTGGAGTCCATCTGGAGAAACGTGCTCTTTATATATCGCTTCACCCGCAAATACAGTCAATTCACTTTCGAGTTGTTTTAGGGTCTTTCTTGTTGTGCAAATTGGCTGTTGCGGTTGCCTACCAAAGTAGACTTTGCAGTGATTTAGTGTGAGGTGCTTTGAAACATTTTGATGACATAATTAGGCGAGATACGAAATACAAGGATTATTCATTATTGTGATTCTGATTATTATTCTGTCTGGTAATGATGAGCTCGCTGTTACATCCCGTGGTTTTATCAGTTTTTTTTTTAATCTGAATCTTTCCCAATTGGATTGGTAGTTGCGGAGAGAGGAGCAGGGCATTGTTGCCAACGACAACAACTTAGCTCCCTTCACGCGAGGTGGGGTCCAGGAGCACTTCAATCCACCTTCTTGCCTTTTCAGCTGAGGTGGGCAAGATGACAAGAGAGATCGGATCAAAGTATCTATCCACCTCTCACTCCTCACTGCGTCTATCCTTCCACTATGAATAATTTTGCACAAGACTTCGCCATGAAGTCAGGATCACTGTCTCTCTCTCTCTGGATGCAATGGATCGATTGGCGTTAGCATATTGCTTGCCCTTTCCTCCTCCTTATATATTTTATACATGAGAAAATTCATGTTTTTTTATTAATAAAACCTGTCAAAGAGTGCTGGGGCCACAGCAAAATTAAATTAGCGTCCTCATTATTCCGTTAGTGGGTCAAATTCCCCGATGTTCTACTTAACAATTTTATGTCACAATGTGGTAAGAGATATCCAGGCTTGACTAAAACGTACACAGAACTCATTAATTATTGACTCATGAATAATTGCTTTTAGTCATAATACATTACATGTCAGCTGCACTGCTAATAGACGGCCAAAGAATCATCAGAAATATTTCAGTTCTTAATAGGAAATGACAGTCAGCTAGATTTCCAAACCACGCCTTTCTTTATTTATACCAAATGAGACAGAAACAAAAATTGACAAATTGGCTCAGGTTTGAAACTTTGCGAAGACTCCGGCTTAATTGAACAACAGCTCAATCCACTTACCAAGTGAGCAAAAAACGTTGACATCCTATAATATCATAGGACTTGCATTCGATACAGCGCCTTGAACATCAAGAAGATATCTCAAAGGGCTTCATCGGATGCACTGTAAAATGGATGTGAGCAAAGGTAGAGACCGATTTGTGCACAGCAAATGACCCACAAAACCGCCATGAAGGGAACGAGCAATTTGATCTGGGGGATTGTTGGCGGGGACACCATGAGGAAGAAACTTCCCTTGTCGAGTCGTGTCACGAGATCTCCGACGCCCGCCTGAACACGTACAGAAGGCGTTTCAATTTAATGTTTCCCATGAAGGACGGCACCTCAAACAATGCAGCGCATCCCCCCCCAGACTGTGAGCTCAGAATCCCATCGTGGGGGTCGAAACCCACAACCTGCCAACTCATAGACGAATGTGCTATCAACTGAGCCAGGCTGACACCTGAAATACAAAGTACAGGCAAGAACCTGCAGGAAAGAATTACAGAGAAGAGGTCTCTGATTTCATTGTTCGTGCTGCGTCCTTGTGGAAGGATGAAATGCTGGAAGTTGAGGTTTTTAAATTCTCTTTTATCAAATCTTTTCTCGAACATAATTCCACAAAGTGTAGTTATTTCCCAGCTCGCTGTCCGTGCTCCATCACAACCGTTCACCTTCACACACTCTCCTTTGCTTACAGGAGGACAGATGAGCGGCAAACGCAGATTGCTACCAAAAATAGCACGCTCGCTTTGAGTGCCTTCTCGATCCTAGATGTTCTCTTCAAGGCAAGATAACAAATGGAGTCTTATGAGGGTCAGAACCCAACGTCAACTCATAAAGCTGTCACCACGAATGCAGCCATGGTGCCGGTTCAGTTGATTTGTCTCGAAGGACAGCTATGGATTGCTGCCATTAAAACCGCTTAGTCGATAGACGTTGGGGTCATCATAATCAGCTCAGGGAGTGAATGCTGGAGACAGGTCACCCAAATAGCAAAATGAGAAGTAACTCGCACTGCCCCCGTAATGTACGACTCTACTGGAAACTATTTGTATTCCCGACAGATCGTTTCGGCTGACAACTTAGTGTCTCCTTCAATTCACCCTGGCTCAAGACTCCACCAGCGTTCGAGTTGAAAACGCTAGCACAAGACAAACACAAGCCCGGTTCAATTCCCCCAATCTGGTCTGATTCAGCTGATCTCCATCTGGCTTCCCTCAAGGTGTTTTGCACTTTTTTTAAAAAAAAACATAAAGTGCAGTGACTGCGTATTTCTACAATCGAATGCAGCAGTCAATTTGCGCACAGCAACGTCCCACAAATGGCCATGAACTAATTTATCGGGGCGGCGGGCAATGCAGTGACTGTGTATTTTGTGGACGAAACGCAGCAGCCAATTGCGCACAGCTGTGTCCCGCAAACAGTCGTGGATTGAGTGACCACATTTTTGGGAGGGATTATTACACAAGAAGGCAATCTGCCAATCGATTAACAACTGGGTTCCTACTTACTGCTCGGTAAACAGAGGTACATGGAGCGGAGTAAGGCAACTTGCCTAAGGTTTCGCCCCGACCGGGAATCAAACCCAGGTCTCTCGGTTGCTCAAATGCTCCATGGTCTCAAATGCTCCAACCACTGAGCTCCTGTTTACTCCAGGATTCCTCTCCGCTAAATCTCCACAGCTTAATTTCCATTAATTTCTATACTTAACCCATCACAGCTATATTCGTTTTTATTAATTGACCACCAATCTAACCATAGCATCCTGTGCATCAAAGTTAATATTTTTTTGCCTGTTGGATGACCGAAGGCACAGTCGAAGAGAAAGTTCTTGAGATGGGCCTTGAAAGGAGGCAAGGGAGGGGATGAAGCGAAGGAGTTCTGGGATGAAGCTCCAGAGGGTGGGGGCAGAAACACTTGTGCAAGACGAGGAAAAGGCAACGAGTACTTGGGTATGATTGAAAACTCTCCAGAAGGGGAGGAGGGAAAACATTCGGGGGTTGGGGGTGGGGGGTGAGGAAGGGAAGTTTGGTGCAAATAAATATTCAAACAACTTACTTTTTTCTCCTCCTTGCTGCTTCGGTTCTACAGGTGATCGTGGATAATGAGATCGCTCCTTCTGTCTGTCTGTCTGTCTCGGAAAACCAGGCCTTTTAATCACAAACTGTTCAAACTGAAAATTTTAAGGCTCTGATCAGCAGAGAACACCATTTTGACCTCGAAGGGCAATAATCGGTCTCAGGTTGGCCATCTGCAGACATTCTTCGCGAACTCAGCGCATCCCCCAAATCTACCAACTCAGCATCCGTGCTCCGGCTGAAACAGGCTGCCCAATCAAAGCCTCCTATTGACTTAATCCCTGAGTAATTGCAGGTGTAAGTAATTACTGATATTCCCTATTAAATAGCCCAAAAAAACAAGTGGAAATTAACCTGTTCTCTGCTCACCCGATACTTGTCCTTGCCTTCAAAGCCCTCAGTGGCCTTGCTCCTCCCTACCTCTATGGCCTGCTGAATCCATATACACGTCCGCTCCCTCCGCTCAGGGGCCTGCTCCACCATCGGGGGTCGGGTCTTCAGTCTCTCTGCCCCCACGCTTTGGAATTCCATCCCACATTCCCCATGCCTCACTCCCTCCCTCGCTTCCTTCAAGGTCTGTCCCTTCGCTTCAACCGTGACATCGGGCCACCCTCCCACTCCTACCCTCCACCTCCACCCCTCCTGATGTCCTCCCGACGTGAAAGACTGTGCAAATGTAATCTGTCGTTGTATCTGGCTGAGCACAGGTTGTTTTTTTGTTGAATTTTATGCACCACCTTGTACTCGGGAAAGATCGAATCTTGCTTAACCCAAGGGTCATTGCCGAACACAGGATTAATAGCAGGCTAATATTCATGTTGGATAAATGCGCAATTTAATAGTAATGATAATAATAATGATCCTTGCATTTGATATAGTGCCTCATCAGGTCTTCGAGGCGTCCCAAAGCATTTCACAGGATACACTGTGAATTGACTGTCTGTCTGTCTAATTGACTAAATATTTTGTGGGTAAAATTTAATGCAGAGATGGAATTTCAACAAAGGATTTCTGTCTTTCTTCAATAAAGCCCTGATCCAGCCGCGAAAATAAAAGAAGTATTGAATAATACCGAAGGCTCATTATTGCAAATCTTTCGCTGAAAGAAAAAATATTTCTTTAGGTTACCGAGAAACTTAGGCTTTGTGTAAGAGCTCCTTATGTAGAACGGAATGTAGATTCCAAAACGTTTCCTATGATGGTAAGTTCTTCAGCACTTCTTAAACCAATGAAAGTTGAAGAACCTAATCACTTCTCCACTGGGAGAGAGAAGTCAGTATGTTAGTCTCACAAACCTCTTTGAAGTAAGTGACAGGCGGTAGAGCACAGTGATTTTCCTGTTCTCAAGAACAACCCATTAGTCCCTGAGTGAAAAGACTATACTTATAAGAATAAACCTTGCATTTGGTATTGTGCCTTATCATGTCTCAAAGAGTTCTACAGGAATTCTTACTGTAAAGGGCACTGACTGCATTTTGTAGGTGAACATGGCAGACAATTTGCGCACAGTAACATCCCCCAAACAGCCATGAAACAAAGGGTCAATTTTATTTGGCCAGGACACGGGGAGAAATTCCATTATCTTTTCAAGTGGTGGCATGAGATTTTCAACAGGCAGAAGGGTCGGCATCTCTGTATAACGTCTCATCTGAAGGACAGAGTCAGTATAACAGCACTGTATTGGAGCACTGGATTGGAGTTCCAGCTTGGGTTAGATAAGTTCAATGTCTCCAACATGGAGGCTTAAATCCACGATCTTCTGATCTATCGCCTGAGCCCAATCATTAGTGTTCCCTTATCTCAAAGCCAAAATATAGAAAGGAAACAGTAGAACAAGCACAGTAAGATATTACTTGCTGTGCAATTGTTGATAAAAGGAGATTTATTTTACAGTTCCAATGAAGTCTGCAACTCGTCCCTTTGAAGTTCTAGTCCTTGCAACAACATCCGCAAGATTATTAAGCCATCCGCTGAAGCTTTGCTTTGCTGTTTCTGTTTGTTCGGGGTTATCTTAATAGCCTTTCTTTCTTGTGGGACTCAAATTAGAATCCAAATCAAACCGATTGGGCCTTTGATGACTACAAACATTCCCAGTTTCGGCGGTCTCAATCTCGTTGCTAATAGACTCGAACTACCAATAATTTGATACTAATTAATGCTCAGAGAAGCCACAGAAATTGGTGCCGTAACAATAATAATAATCGCCAGATGCGTTTTCAATGTACAGGGTTAACAGAGACATTTTAAGGGGTGATATTTCCATGGGAAGCAAAACTCTCCCATTATTATTAGCCAATTATTCCTCTTAATCATTCAAAAAAAAATTCTCTGAGCCAATTGGCATAACACATTCTGTTGAGTGTAAGAGAACTGAAATTAATCACCCAAGTATAAGAGCAGAGCTTGCATGAAGCATTAACCTTACAGATAACTGGACAATTAAGCTCCTTAGGAGTGGGTCTGTTTTGTAGCAATGGACCGAGGTGAGGTTACGCCAAATTCATTTAACGATAATAATCCTTGCATTTGCTATAGTGCCTTATCACTTCTTCAAGGCGTCTCAAAGCGCTTCACAGAATATACTGCAAAGTGAATTGACCGTATATCTGTGGGCGAAATGTGGCAGCCAATTACCCACAGCAGCGTCCCCACAAACAGTCGTAGATTGACTGATGAAATTATTTTTATATGCATATTTTGTGGTACTCCCGGTTCCTAGCAATGTGCAGAACAAAAACGCACCAACCACCTTCTCCTCTCTCTCTCTTTCTTTCTCTCTCTCCCCCCAGCTTGAACCCACTTCCACAATCAAAATACACATACGCACAATTTAATGGTAGAGATTACATCTGGAATACTGATAAGATCAAGCTCTTCAATTTTCGCCTTCCAAAAGGGGTGGGGGAGCGGTTTCTCCTGATATTCTGCCCTCCAGATAAAATATTGATCAGTTGATTCATGCTATAGGAATATAGTGGTGGCCTCATTACTGCACTGGAGTATCAGCCTAGACCGATATATATATATATATAAAAATATATATATATATATAAAAATATACATATATAAAGAGCTCTAGATTCTTTTCGGAATATCAGAGGACTGTAGAAAGCTCGCTGTCACACGTGTGAGTTACATTAATCAACCATTGAAAATGTATTTGTAACTCTGTGTTGATGTCAAAATCGTGTCCAGTACACGAGTGGCAGGAGGCAGCAAACGAGATATGTTATGATGTGGATTCCTATCCCGAGGGAGTGAAATGACAAGGGCTGTGTGTCACCCTTGACTATAATAGAGAAGGAAAAAAAANTGCTTTCGACGCTCATCCCTGAGCAGAATTCAATCTTCGCCAGGGCTATTACGTCAGCTTGGCTTCAGGACATGCAGATGAGTTTCAGCCAACAATACCGTCAAAGACAATAAGAACCCAAGAATTTTCTAGGTGAAAGAAGTCCAAGGTCCATCTAGTTCGCCTTCCACCATCCCGGCCGTCGCTTAATAATCGTGTCCCAAACTATGCGCCGTATCCCAGGATATTATTTTCTAGCAGAAATCGATCTAATTTGTCCTTGAAACAAACAACACTTTCTATCTCCACCATCTCCCTAGGGAGCCTGTCCATAACTTTACTACTCGTCTCTGGTTCTACTGTTCAGTACAAGATAAAACAGCTTATTGTGATCTACATTATTTAATCATATCGCCCCCTCAACCTTTTCTTCTCCAACTTGAACATACCCAGTTCACTCCTCATGGTCCAGTCCTTCAATCCACTCAATCATTTTGGTTGCCCTCTTCTGTATCCTCTGAATCACTACAATATCCTTTTTATATTGCGGTGACCAGAACTGCACACAGTATTCACACAGGTCACACCAGTGAATTATAAAGTGACAGGATTACCCCACTGTGTTGGCTCAATTTGGCCCTCTTAGTTATCAGAATGACTAAGAAAATCAACTGTTGATTCCCAACAGTAAACCATGACTGCTTTGGTCTCCAGGGTGTGTGTATATGTGTGTGTTTCAGTGCGTAAGTGTCAGGACTGTGTATATTTTGTGTGTGTGGCGGATGGATGTGGAGGGCTGGATGCGTTGTGGGGTTTGAGTGTGGAGATTGTGTGTGTGTGGCTGTGTATGTGGAGTGAAGTGTACGCAGGTGGTGCGTGTGAGTGTGTGTGATGTGTTCATGATGTGTTTGTGGAGTGCATGTTTGTGGAGTGTCTGTGGCCGTGTGTGTACGTATGGTGTGATGTGCGTATGTGATGTATTTATGTCGTGCTTGTGGAGCGTCTGTGTGTGTGTGTGTGTGTGTGCGGGCTTCAGCGACCATATCAAACACTCTCAGGAACACATGAGCCCAGGTCAAATGTGACACAGATGAGAGCTTTTGTCTGCATTGCCCTGATAATGAGCTTTCACCCAGAATTCAGATGATACCTGCTGGTCTGACAGTTCCATTTCCTCCACTCTAATCATTATGGCTTGTCTGCTTGCGATTGCTGCTAGATTAATGTCAATTAGTGTCAGACTTAAGAGGCAGGTTTGTGCCTCGGACTTAATGCTCAGCGGGAACTGGATTGAGTGTCCAAACATATTTCATTCAGTGCCCTTAAGAGACACAAGAGAGAAGAAACCTTTAACCTACATGTCTATCTGCATTCAAACACAGCTCCCAGAATTGACAAGGCTCATGTTCCACCTGACTCTTCTTCTCTTTCTTCACTCAAGAATCAGATAAAAGATCATGAACCCCCCTTGCCATTAATACACATAGCCCGACGGAGAGAGTGTGGACAATAATCTATGTGATTGCAATCATAATCCTTGCATTTGATACTGCACCTTATCATGCTTTCAAGATGTCCCAAAGCACTTCACAGGATTTTACCACGAGCTGTAGTTGCTGCATGTTTGAAAGTCGCACGGGAGCTAATGTGCGCACTGATAACCAGGACACTGGAAGAACCTCCCTTCTCCTATGGAGTCCTGCAGCTCAGTGGTTAGAGCACTCGCCTCGTGAGCGATAGGGCCTGGGTTCGATTCCTCGGGCAGGGCGAAACGTTGAGCAAGTTTCCTTACTCCACACGCCTCTGTTTACCCGGCAGTCAGTAGGAACCCGGTTGTTAGTTGATTTGTCAGATCGCTTTTCCAGGGGTAATAATCCCTTCAAAATAAATTAGAAAAAATACTTTGGTCACTCAAGCCGCAAAACTGTTTGTGGGACGCTGCTGTGCGCAATTGGCTGCTACGTTTCGCCCCCAAAATATACAGCCATTTAAATCACCTTACAATATATTCTGTGAAGCGCTTTGAGACGTCTCGAAGACGAATAATAATCAGAGGATTATTATTATTATATTATTGAATGGTTGTGAACATCCATTTGTACAGGCAGATGGTTCCTCGGTTTAAACATCTCAACCGAAGGACAGCCCTTTGAAAAATACAGCAGCCCCCACATTAGAGTACACCAGTGTCAGCCTAGACAGTGTGAACCCACAACCTCAGAGGCGAGTGTGAGAGTGACTGAACCAGACTGTGACCTTATCTATTGTTATCTGTGTAACGCTGTCTATTGGCAGTGACTGTCTTTGCAATTAATTGCAATCTGCACTCAGTTGTACATGCCACAGTCACTCAGCAATCTGTGGAACACCGCGTGAAGCTGCTAAAAAATCACTTTGCAATCATGCTTTACTCTTTCCGGTAATTATCCAAAAATTCAAAATACCAAACCCTTTCCTATTTTTTGGCCTAATTCTGCTTCAGAGCCACACAAATGACAACCCGCTCCCAGGAACTCGAACAAACCTAAAGTGTAATCCAAAAGACGCCGTCACCTTTCTGTTTATTGTCTCCTTTCGGAGTCAATCATGTAACTTCTTCTGTGATCTGCAAATGATCAATTGCCATTCTCAACTCATTCTGGACCAGCATGTAACAAATATATTGGCTGTAGTGTGAGGGGCTCCATGTTCTGATAACAGGAGATTCAAGCACAGGCTTGTAGAGCGTCTCTTTTTCTCTCCCTCTTTCTCTCTCTCCATCTCACCATTTGGGATCTCATGTGCATCGTGCTTCTGACCAAGCATCAAAAAGTCCTTGCGCTTCATATAGCCCCTTATCACACGGGCGAGACGTCTCAAAGCGCTTCACAGGATACACCGTAAAGTGGACTAGCTGCGTATTTTGTGGGTGGAACGTGGCAGTCAAGAGCTCTACCAGTGAGTCAGGCAGGTATCGTACCATAGCGCACAGACACAAAAAGACATCAGAGAGCCAACAACATGCATTCACACAGGACCCTTCACGTAGGGTAAAGTCTCAGGGCGCACATAATTTATATTAAAATAAGTTTATGATCAATTTTCAGATAATCCTTTTCCTCATTGAATCATTCATTTAGTTTCTATCTGTCTAGTGAAGGTGAAGGAACAATTTTGAGGCGTTACTTTCGGATACCCTAGTTTATATTCCTTCTGCATCTAAATGCAAACTAATTAGCTATTCATCTTGTTTGTAAGATGTTGATGGGCGCAAATTAGCCACAGCATTTGCCTAAACAACATTTACTTCATTTCCAATTAATCTCATTTTGTAAAGCTCTTCGAGATGTCTCTTTTACTTGAAAGGCGCTACAAAAAATATTACACAATGTTAATAATGCTTGTATTTCATATAGCGCCTTATCAACAGCAAACAACTGCTACATCTTGCATTTATATAGTCTCCTTCATGTGGGGTAGCGTAATGGAGTGCTGAACAGTGGCATTGTACAAGACAAATGTCATTTTGTATTATATTATATTGTATAGTTGGACGTCAAGCAGAGGAGGAAGGGGGAGGTGACTGTAAGCATAATTGCGTCATCAAAACTACACAAAACACTTCACAGGATTTTCTGTAAAGTGCAGTGTCTTTGTGTGCAGAGCTACATAGCAGCCAATTTGTGCACATCAACATTATTGACCCTTCTCTTTAGATCAGTGGCGGAGTCTGACTCCCGAGCCAGGGGGAGAGGGAGGGGTGGTGGTGGGGGGGGGGGGTGGGAGGAGACTGTAAGCGCGGTCAAAGAAGAAGATCTTTAGGCGGGATTGGAAAAATGGGGAGGGAGGGGGCAAAGCGGAGGGATTGGGGGAGAGACTTTCGGAGCTTCGGGGCGACCTTCGATGGTGGAGCAGAGGGAACGTGGCACGATCCAATAAGAGGTCGGACGGTTCAGCATCTCATCTGAAGCTCCAACAACACAACACTCCCCCAGTACTGCAATGGGATAGATAGACTGCATAAATTTACATAGATCATTCAGCTCAACTTAGCTTGAACCTACAACTTTCTGACGCAGAGGCAAGAAAGAGAGAGAGCAACCCACTGAGCTGAGACCTGTGTGCAAATGTATCCGCACCGGGGGCTGGCTCGGAGGATACCCACCGTCGATGAACAATGTCCGCGAATCATCTGTCTTACAGCTAATGGTTATCCGAGAACTCGAAAGACTACGCTACAAAGTCATTTCACTTCACAGCCTCACAAAAAAGCACGTAGCACGCCTGAGTTCCTATCGCACTCACTTACCCTTTCTTCACGCAGAGATGTGCACCGCGCTGAATATTCATAGCGGGCATAAATATTCGTAATCTTATTAAAAATCTGTTCTCTTGGCTTTTACAAAATCCCACAAATGGGTTCAATCTGCCATTTCAGACATCATTCATCTCAGCTACCTGTAGCACAGCCAGAGACAGACTGATTTCCCTGGAAGCTGATTAGATATATTTTTTTCTTCGCTTGCAAGCTGGATCTTTCACGTTACTGCCGGTTCTTTAAATACCCGAGCAGAGGTGTTTCGTGCATTGAGCAGTGAAATGAATGCGTGGATTTTCAAAGATCACCTTCTGACACCCGCTCCTGCCAAAGTTTGAAAAATCTGGGAGTTCGGCAAGCGCAGAGCTGATTCAGTTGGTGGCGGATATTTCGGTTGCAAGTAGGTTTAGTTAAGAATGTAGTAAATAATAATCCTCGCCTTTGATACAGCGCCTTATCACGTCTTCGAGACGTCTCAAAGTGCTGCAGAACATATACTTCAAGGTGTTGTGACTGTATATTCTCAAAGCCCTTCACGGGGTAAACACTAGCATGTTATATTTATGTTTGAAAGCACCCTGGGGTTCCCCCAAGCCTTGGCTCTCGCCATCCTGCGCCTAATACGTTACCGGAATTAGGTAAGCGGGATGCGTTCCTCCAGCGAGAGAGAAAGAGAGAAAGAGAGAGAGAGAAAGAGAGCGCATTCCATTCTAGCAATGTATCTCTGGGATTTCCACGTGGAGGTGAGATGCATCGCAGTTTGGTTTGGATACTCTTAAGCGACCGTGGCGGGTTTCCGTATGTGTCAGACACCCCTTCCACTCTGGCATTCACAGTCAATAAATCGATCACTTTCACATTTCTCTTACTTTAGTCTGTAACAGCAGGAATTCTTCCCCCATATTCCGCAAGGCACGTCGTTTCTCGTCTCCACCCTCCCCCACCACTCTAGTTATTATAATTATTATTTCTAATAATTCTAATACTCTAATAATTATTATTAAAAAAAAGAACAACGCTTTAGGATGGGATGATACGGCAGAACAAGAGGGCACAGGTTTGAAGTTGCAATGGGGCACTAGGAAGTTATTATTAGTGTAATAATAATAATAATAATAATAATCCTTGCATTTGATATAGCGCTTTTCACGTCGGGAGGACGTCCCAAAGCGCTTCACAGAACACACTGTAAAGTGAATTGACTGTATATTTGTGGGCGAACGCGGCAGCCAATTGCGCACAGCAATGTCCCACAAACAGTCGTAGATTGAGAATGACCAATTTATTATTGTTTTTGGTTTTGGAGGGATTATTATTAGGCTCTGTGTGGAGTAAGGAAACTTGCCCAAGGTTTCGCCCTGCCTGGAATTGAACTCAGGTCTCTCGCTTGCAAAGCGAGTGCTCTAACCACTGAGCTACAGGACTCCAAAATAACTGTAACGAGTTGCCGAGAAGAGTGGATGAGGTCAGAACATTGGCATTCATTTAAAATAAACAGCTTGATGTTATGGTGGATGGACAGAAGAATGGGCTGGAAATATGAGACCAGACGATCTGAAGGGCTTTCTTAATCCAAACTAATCTCGAGATCCTTTGAAATATCCTTAACGATTCTGTACTCGCTGCAGATAACTGTGCTGTCCATCTCACAGCGAGAAGCAGATAGGACTTGAGGCAATAATTGAAGAATTCTTAAAGCACGAGCGCTAAACTGCTGTAAATGTGTTGATTTGAAGGCTCGATACACAAGTGGAGTGCTCGTCTTTTCAGCACTCTAACGCTGTATACACTCATTAGTAACACATCTAGTTTCTAAGGACATCAGTAAAGACCAAGGCAAGTGGAGAGTGACCTTAACTACAGAGCAGTCTCTGGTTAATGATTGCACCAGCGATGTCTGTAAATGGGATGTCTGATATCGAACAACCCCCGGTAACTTGTTCTCTTCGACCTTAGCTGCTGATTACTGAAGAAACAGTCCCAGTGGATGCGTTTCTGAATCTTGGAGACAGAAATGATTCTACAAATGAAACGAAAACGACAGCTGCTCCCCTCTCTCCAAATGAGCGTGGCGTTTGCATTGAGATCTGCCGCGCCAAAGTACTCCTTCTTACTTGGAGCAAGAGAGAGAGAGAGAGAGAGAGCACGAAACTGGAGTATTCAAGCATTTTATTTCTTGCATAGGAAAATACCCCGAAGATTCATTATCCCAGCAAAGTGAAACTGCAATAATATTATTCACCGTTGGTTTAGTTTTACTGGCTTGCAGTAGAGGTCCTGGTACAGGTCAACTGTGACACTGCCAACCAGAACTTACTCCCGGTGGAAAGCTTTCATATCTGTCCATGCCAAGCACAGATTATTGTCTTCGGTTCCAGTCACACTCAGGCTTTCAGGAAATTAACCCGTCCTATTTACTCCGTGCTTGCTTGCTCCCGACAGCCCTGGGGGCGTGGAGTCCTGTAGCTCAGTGGTTAGAGCCCTCGCCTCGCAACAGAGGACCTGGGTTTGATTCCCAGCCGGGCAGGGCGAAAGCCTGGGCAAGTTTCCTTACTCCACACGTTCTCTGTTCACCCATCAGTAAGTAGGAACCTGACTGTTAGTCGATTGGCGGATCCCTTCAAAACAAAATAATAATAATTTGGTCACTTGTTCCACGACTGTTTGTGGAGACGCTGCTGTGCGCAATTAGCTGCCGCGTTTCGCCCACAAATATACAGTCAGTTTGCTTTACAGTATATTCTGTGAAGCGCTTTGAGACGTCTCGATGATGTGATAAGGCGCTGTATCGACGGCAACAACTTGCATTTACACAGCGCCCTTCGTGTGGGGTAGTGTCTCGACTGTGCATTTTGTGGGCGAAATGCGGCAGCCAATTGCGCACAGCGGCGTCCCACAAACAGTCGTGGATTGAGTGTGACCACATTTTTTTTGAAGGGATTATTACCCCTGGAAAGCAATCCGCCAATCGGCTAACAACCGGGTTCCTGCTGGGTAAACAGAGGCGTGCGGAGTCAGGAAACTTGCCTGAGGTTTTGCCTTGCCCGGGAGTCGAACCCAGGTTGTTTCGCTTGCGAGGCGAGCGCTCTAAGCACTACACTACAGGCCTGCGATGGGGTTGGGGGGGGGTGGGGGTTGGGAGAGGGGAACGCTGGTCAATGTTAATCAGGATGGGCAGAAACCTCCGCGTTAGCATCTGTCGCAAGAAGACGGGGAGAAACTGGGACAAGCGGACAGCATTCAGCGTTGCCTTGAGCTCAGCTGACAGCAGGTATACCTCTGCAGAGAGGAACCGGCCAGAGCCAGGTTTCTGTCTAGCCTGAGAGAGAGAGCGAGAGAGAGAAGAGAGAGCGCACAACGCTCTGCCATGGCAACTCCTACTTGCTTCCAACCAAAACCATGGCAACCTCACCCACTCAGGCCAGCCGCCTTGAGCATTTCAGCTCAAAACCCAACTGGAGTCCAAGGTTTCAGCATCAGACCCCTCTGCCTCGCTCTCTCTGATCTGGTTCACTTTTGCGTTACTCTCGCTTAGGGCCAACGTGGTAATGATAACAATAATAATAATAATAATCCTTGCATTTGATACGGCGCCTTATCACACCTTCGAGACGTCTCAAAGCGCTTCACAGGATGCACTGTAACATGCAGTGACTGTATATTTTGTGGGCAAAACGCGGCAGCCAATTGCGCACAGCAGCGTCATCGCAAACAGTCGTGGATTGAAGTGACCGATTTCTTCTTATTGTTTGGGGAGGGATTATTACCCCCGGTAAAGCGATCCGCCAATCGACCAACAACCGGGTTCCTGCTGACTGCTAGGTAAACAGAGTCGTGCGGAGTAAAGAAACCTACCCAACGTTATCGCCCTGCCCGGTAATCGAACCCAGGACCTTTCGCTCGCCAGGCGAGCGCTCCAAACGCCGGGCGATGTGATGTGAGGAAAGGTAAAATGCCAGGGCAGAAACCCGGGCTGCAAATAAACATGTGCGAAAACTCCACGGAAGGCGAACCCCAATCCAAACCTCTCGCTTCCGCCCTCGTTTTGTTCGCGCTTCACTCCCGATGCTCCTGCGGGTCCGGCTCCGTTTAATATTTTGGAAGTGGAGGGAAGGATAAATATTAACTGGCCTCGGTGCTCGCAATAGCTTTTTAACGGGTGCTGCTCTCTCTTGTTTTCTGCCTGCAATTCTCTCTGTGTCATTGATGATAGTCCTTGCATTTGCTATCGCGCCTTATCCTGTCTTCAAGACGTCTCAAAGCCCTTCATATATTATTGACCGTACTTTGCGAGCACAATGCACGATTCAGCAAATAACCCTTCTCGTTTGCGACATCCTCCACTTTTCGAGTAAATCCTGCGAAGCGTTTTGAGACGTCTCGATGAAATGACAGGGCTCTATCAGATGCAGGGATTATTACCATTATTCTAATCATTATTTGGAAATAATCAGCTTGTTTCAACTGCCCGCCTGCCTTTGTACCAAAGCAACTACGTCAACATTTGTAAATTCTCGAAGTTTACAAGCACAAGTCTCTCACTAACAGCACTCCCACACGTTGGAATAAACGTACGTGGTTCGAACAAATTGTCACCTTCTGTTTCGAGCGCTACACTTTTTTCCCCCAAGATATCTCCTCCTCTGAACACCAGGTGACCCTGATTTATTCATGTCGAATGACATCAGTCCTTCGGATCACACCTTAAACTGATGTTCCATCTGTGCCTGTTCTGGTGGATGTTAAAGATTCCGTCGTATTCTGGCCAACATCCCCACCCTGGATAAAATTGGTCCTTCACTTACACAATACGTGGAATCCTACAGCTCAGTAGTTCGAGGTTTTCCCGGAGTAATAATTCCTTGAAAATAATAATAATAATAATAAAAATTGGTCACTCGATCCACCACTGTTCGTGGGGACGCTGCTGTGCGCAATTGGCTGCCGCGTTTCGCCCACAAAATATACAGCCAATTCACTTTACAGTGTATCCTGTGAAGCGCTTTGAGACGTCTCGAAGACGTTGATAAGGCGCTGTATCAAATGCGAGGGTTATTATACCATGTAAGGGTGTAGATGTGGATGAGGATTTTTCGGCATTGAAATTGTGCGGAGAAAGAGAAAGAGCTGACAAACGGCCTGAAAAAGAATGTATTCGATCATTTGCTGCAACGAGCATTCCACCCGGGAAAAGCTGTAATTGGATACATATAGCTGAAAAAGCTCAGGGCTATCGTTACACACAAGATTCAGGTTACATTAAAAGGAAGTATCTGACCATTATTTGCTAACGACAAAAACTATTAGTGGTTATTGGAACTCGAAATCAACCTCCAATAGTCCCATCGTTCAGGTCAGACACCGCAAACCCACAAGTACTTAAGGAATTAGAGAGGAAATGGGGTGGGGGGGAGTTGTGACAAGGTTTCAACAGTGAGGTCGTTGGTAGAGATTAGCAAATGGCTAATGTTATTTCAAGAAAGGTCAGTGGAATGCTCGTGGGAATTATCAGCCCATCAGACAGTCGGGAAACTGTTGGAATCTGTGGTGCAAAGCAGCGAGTCAAGTTGAGTGCACTTAACGGGAATTAAGGTAATAATTCCGATGCCATCGTGGATTTACGAAAGGCGGGTCAGGACCAACACATTTACCGGCATTCTTCTCGGAAGCAACTCAAAACGAGCGATTGCTCCCAACTGGGATGGATGTCAACTGTCTTCATTTTCCGAAGGTGTTTGACGCGAGATTTGTGTCAGAGAAAGAAAGCTTTTGTGACTGCAAATTGGGTAATGGAGCCGGGGAGGATCAAATGACTGACGCTTACTTTAATTGGGCAGGTGAGAGCAGAACACACCACCACTCACTCCTTAGTTAACTGTGGGACCTGTTGCTCTGATAGACATATATATCACCTTGTCTTTCATTGCCTCGTGCCAAGGCAATTTAACTTACTGAGGAATACAGAATAGCATCTTCAGTGACAGCGAGACAGCAGTTCCCGTTCTCAGAACTGTCCCCGAAATGAATATTAATAATTAAACCTTGCGCTTGCTATAGCGTCTGATTACTTTCACGTCAGGAGGACGTCCCAAGGCGCTGGACAGTCAGGGAACCACATCCGCGGAGGTGGTTGGGATCAGGAGGGGTGGAGGGCCGGGAGAGTAGGGGTAGGAGGGTGACCGAAGGCACGGTCGAAGAGGAGGGTCTTGAGATGGGTCTTAAAGGATTCAAGGGAGGGGGAGAGGCGGACGGAATTGGAGAAGGTGTTGGGGGGGACGGGACGACAGAGAGGCTTAAGGCCCACCAGCCACTCTCAAGCCTTCTTCGAGCAGGGCTTCAATTTAACATTTCCTCCAAAGGATGGGCACCACATCAGGAGCACGTCCTAGTATCTGGTTAGTTACGAGCTGCAGTGTGGTGAGAAGTTCAAAACCCACAACCGTCTGACGCAAAAGCACGAGTGAACCGAGCTCCTCGGCTTCTGAACATACGTGTGTGAGCCAAACGGCACGTGGTTAAGATCTGGACGGCTCGGGTGTAACACAAGCTATCAGTACACACCGATTGTGTACTGATAAGAGTCTTTGCGAGATTCTGCGGCTGCCCATTTTGCCGGGTTGCGAACAGCAGCCCCGCAACAACAACAACAACAACTTGCACATATATAGCGTCCTTCACGCAGGATAGCATCTCTGAGGGCTTGTTGGAGCCTACACATGATTCATTTCATTAACCAAAACCGCTCTACGCAGCTTACTTCCCCACCGGAGCTCATTTAAAAGGACCAACCAGGGTTTTCAATATTTAGCAGAGCAAATTTCTTATGCCTCAAGTTTTGTTTGTTAATTATCCCTTCTGTTCTCTGCATCTTCAAAGCCGGCCAACGCGGTGGGCTGCCTCGCTTCTGTCACTATTGGACCAAGTTATTATATAAAGAAGGAATTCTTTGAAGCAAGTTATTTTATCTCTTCCAAATGCTTTGGGTTTGTGTCCCCATTGCCAGCCGTGGAGTCCTGTAGCTCAGTGGTTAGAGCACTCGCCCCGCAAGCGAAAGGACATGGCTTTGATTCCCGGGCAGGGCGAAATGTTGGGCAAGTTTCCTTACTCCACACCCCTCTGTTTATCCAGCAGTTAGTAGGAACCCGGTTGTTAGTCGATTGGTGGATCGCTTATCCCTTCAAAATAATTTTAAAAATAACATAGTAATAACTTGGTTACTGTTTCGTGAAACACTGCTGTGTGCAATTGGTTGCAGTGTTTTGCGCACAAAACATACGGTCAACTCACTTTACAGCATAGCCCGCATTGCGCTTTGAGACGTCTCGAAGGTGTTGTATCAAACGCATATGTTAACATCTTTAAAGAGCCAAAAACAAAGCAAAAGATTACAAACTGACCCTGGTCTCTCAGCCATTGGGAATACAATTTCCATTCAAACAGTGCCTTTTCACGTCGCGAGGATGTCTCAAAGCACTTGACAGCGCTTTACAGACATTCGAGCTTTGCCCTCTCTCTCTCCTCACCTTCAAAGCTCGCCTCAAGACTTGCCTCTCTTGACTGCGCTTTCGATCTTCTTTCCGTTCCCCTCCCTCTTCACCTCCCGGCTCCCCCCAGCTCAGGTGCTCATCTTTGAAATGTCTTTGAAGGGCTTCGAGACGCCTTCCCAGATGTGAGAGCCGCTGTACAGATGCAAATCGTGCATTGATATTGTTGGGAAAGCATTCCGTGCTCAAATGAGCAGTCAAAGGAGGAACCGATGGCAACTTCTGGCATCGTGCAGTGATCAAAGCAATGTCATTTGCTTTGTTGGTTCCGTGTTACAGCAGTGTAGAGTACAGATGGAACGAAGGGCAGGCAAGTGTTGCCTTTGAGTGAGCAACCTCGAAAATGTGCCACGTAAATACAGGCCGCACTAAACAGATTAAAGCAAACACATGTCTGAACTTCATAATGACTTTACTTTGGCGGAGAAATTAAATTGAAGACATTATTTAAGGTCAATCTCTTCTTGACTCACCTGCATCTCATTTGTTTTGCCGTAATTCCATTAATTGGAGTCAGAGGCTGGTCTGCGATACAAAAATTAACAGCGAAAGACCCAACTTTTCAAGCATTTGGCCGTGTTGATAAAACCATGCTGCGATTCGCAGGGAATTACTGAGTGTAGTGACTGTGTATTTGTGGGCAAACAAGTCAAATCTCGGTGGGTGGTGGGGTTGGGGTGGGGGAGGAGGGGAGAAATATTGGCAAAGACACTTGGAGAAACTCCCTCTTCTCTATGAGATCTTTATCCTCCACCCGAATTGGCAGACGAGTCTTCGGTTTAATGTTTTATTCGAAGGACGGCATCTCCGACATTGCAGTGCACCCCCCAACACTGTATTGGATCATCAGCCTAGACCTTGTGAGCTCAGAGTCTTACAGATTGAAACTGCAAACTTCTGACTCAGAGGCGAGAGCAACTGAGCCAGGCTGACACCTAAAAATAAACTCTTGAGTCTCGCAATGAACCTTGCTCCAAGAGGTGTCCCTTTAACAGATCTTCTGAGCTTGTCATTTCTTTGGTCAGCCAAAGGTGTCTGACACCTGCAGAAACCCATCATCGTTCGTAAGAGTCTCCAAACCAAACATCCCACCTACAGGTGGAAATCCCAGAGATCGATTGTTGGAATGGAATCCGCTCTCTCCCTGGAGGGAAGCAGTCTGCTTACCTAATTCTGGAAAGTGTTAGGCAAGAGGCAAGGCTTGTGGCCTTGGAGTGTGCGTTGAGGTAACTGCCAGAGTCTAACCAGATAAAACGGCATAGGTTGCCATTGAGAGTGCGGTCTGGCAAGTTTCCCGCTGTTTGTCCAACTTGGACCATTTTGGTTTTGGCTTGCAGGGCTATTAGGAGCCGAGTGGGATGACTTCCTGCCCCCAGTGACTGGTCGGCCCTTCCAAGTCCTGCCAATGAGCCAAGCTGGGCAGTGCTGTCATCAGCAGTGCCCTGGAATACCTGCCCTGACTTAGGAACTGGACGCTTTTACGGAGAGCCTTGTGAGTTGGTCAACAAAGCGACAAACTTTCCGGTTTGTTTTCTGGACCGGGTTTCCCGAATTCATCAACCGTGATCTTTGCAAATCGAGAGACAACAATTAAAGCAGCGAATCGGGTCTGGGAGTATCACAAATTGGGCGTGATTGAATCACCTACAAAAATAAAGTAGAAACCTCCTAATTTAAGTTCGAACCTTCCTTCACTGTTTCCAGTTTCCTGTGTGTTTCAAGCAGTCAGTTAGCACACAATATCACCATCTGGTGACTAAAGGCTGTTAATGATCCTCCAATGTAGTTAATGGCTGTTGCGTGGCAATCAGTAGAACACTCACTCCCTAGTTAAAGAGAGAGGAAATGATACAACACCTCACTGGTAATCTGAGCAAGAATGGATTCAAATCCCTTTGTTATATTATAACCCATGTGGGGCCCAAACAGATACCTAACACACAGGGAGACAAACTTGCTTTAAGTGGTTTAATAACACAGGGAGAAAACATCACTGGTCTCCAAACGTCTCCAAAACTGAAGACTCACAAATTCTAACGGGGAGAGGGTAAGATATCTGGGGTCAATAAGGCTTATCCAGGCCTTGACGAAGCTGACAGAACATCAGCAGACCCGCAGTTGCAGCTGGAGGAGAAGTAGATTTTGGTGTCCTGGACAACAATGCCTCAGATGTTGGGTCCTGGAGCTCAGTGGTTAGAGCGCTCGCCTCGCAAGCAAGAGGACCTGTGTTCGATTTCCAGGCAGGGCGAAACATTGGGAAAGTTTCCTTACTCCACACGCCTCTACTTACCGAGCAGTAAGTAGGAACCCGGTCGATAGTCGATTGGCGGATTGCTTTTCCCGGGGTAATAATCCCTTTAAAAATAAATAAATCATTTGGTCACTCAATCCACGGCTGTCTGTGAGACGCTGCTGTGTGCAATTGGCTGCCACGTTTCGCCCACAAAATATACAGTCAATTCACTTTACAGTATAGTCTGCGAAGCGCTTTAAGACGTCTCAAAGATACGATAAGGCGCTGCATCAAATGCAAGGATTATTATTATTATTATACATTTGTCCACTCACTGTACAGCCGTTTGCGGGAATGTGGTTGTGCCCAACTTGGCTGCCACGTTGGCCTACAAAGCACACAGTTGCTCCGCTTTACAGTATTGCTATGAAGCATTTCGAGACAGCCTCGCAACATGAAAGGCGCCGTGACAGAATACAATAATTATTAATTGTTAGTATTAATATTATTATTAAGGGGCTGTTGTAATTTTGCCTGGAGATTAAATTGCACTTCAACAACAAAGCAGCCAGCAGGGAACCCAGGACTTGCTCACACTTTGTCTAATTTGGAAGAAAGGCCAAAGGAACAAATGCAATTTAACACTAAAGTGTAAAGTAATTATGTCAATAATGGATGATTAATATCTGCTTGTATTTTCTCCAACTCATTAAGCTCTCTGCACTTTTGGGGAATGAATGGTGGGGAATTGGCACCGACTGAAGCAGTAAACAGCGGGACTGAGTCTTCCTGTAGTGTGAGGTGACTACAGGAGGAAAGGTACAAAGAAAGGAGTGTTTTTAGCTTAATAGCCAGTGTGCATTCAACTCAAGCGTGCTTCATCTTTCCCAAGCCGACACAGACAAAACATGCCGCCACGGGAGTGAGATGGAGAAGAGGGCATAATGCAGTCTTTCGAATCAGACATTAAACCGAGCTCCCTGTCTACCTGTTCAGGTGGACGTTAAATATCCCCTGGCGCTATTCGAAAAGAGAAGGGAGTTTTTCTCTCTCTCTCTCTCTCTTTTCCAGTGTCCAACAAATCCCCCAAATAAAATCGGTCGCTCAATCCATAGCTGTTTGTGTGGACGTCGCTGTGCGCAAATTGCCTGCCGTATTTCGGCCACAGTCACTACACTTTGCAGTACATTCTGAGAAGCAATTTGAGACGTCTCGAGGATGTGATAAGGCGCTGTATCGAATGCAAGGATTAATAAGAATATTATTATTAATCCAAACATTGCGAGTCCGGAGAAGGGAGTTGGTGGGGGGGGTGTGTGCAGACGAAGGATTAATTTGCGGTCTTCTTAAATAGGAAATCCGAGTCTCTCAAACAGAGGCTGCGTTGCCCTGTGTTCAGCATTGCTCTAAACAGACGTGGGCTATTTGTGAGGCTGAGGCAAAGTGACAGAGAAAGAAGCTGATTCTATTCGAACGTAAAACAGGACAGACAGGAAGATAGGTGGCTTTGTGAGACACACTACATTTGGTTGCACTACAGCAGTGAGTTGCTGGCGCGCAGTGAGTGTGTGTGTATATATATATATATATATATATCAAGCTCTATTGATGATGCATTTGCTTTGATCTGTCAGGTAATTCCCTGGACCTGACTTGCAGAAGATATACACTGTGACTTCACTAGTAAGTCCTGCCGGATTTGTTACACTGCTAAATTGCGCACAACACCAACCTGACGAGACAGACAGACAGACAGACACAGACAGGCAGCAGCAGCAGCAGGCTGTGTAAATGTACAGCGCCAGTTCCCTTGCAATATAATCAGTATTTCTACAACTCGGATTACACTGGAGCGCAATGTGCTATCAGTGTGCAAATCGTACTGATGTTACTTGAACCTTTTGTGGTATGACTTTACTCCGTGAATGGGGCGTTCTATCTTGTATTGGTTAAGGCGCTCACCTCGCAAGCGATGGGACACTGGTTCGATTCCCGGCCAGGGCCAAACCGTAGGCGTGTTGCCTTATTCCACACGCCTCTGTTAGCCTCGCATTAAATAGGAACCTGGCTGTTCGGCAATTGGCAGATCGCTTTCCGGGAGCTAATAATCCCCGAAAAAAAATGATCGTCGCTCAATTCCACGACTGTGCGTGGGACACTGCTGTGAGCAATTGGCTGCCGTCAATTCACTTTACAGTATATTCTGTGAAGCTCTTTGAGACGCCTCAACCGAGTGGGCAGAGTCGGGATTGTGCTAATTTGAGTTTAAGAGCGGAGTTGTTAATGTGTAATCACTCCTTTGGCTGGCGAAACTGCAGTGTAAATAACAAGTAAGAACAAAGGTAATACTTTAATCCCGTTTTTGGAATCAATACCTTATTGATTCGCTAATTGCGGGAAGGTCAATTCCCGAAACATTGTTGACGGCAGAATTCACGGACCTTTTAAGCAATAACAGGAGCGTTACGGTTCCTTAAAAACGCAGTTGCAACAAAATTAGCACTTCCTAATTACGATGTCGCTTATGGAGTGTCAGTCTTGTCATTGACGGAGTGATGACAACCACAACAACAGCAACAACAAAATTACATCTATAGAGCGCCTTTCACGTCGCGAGGAGGTCCCAAAGCGCTGGACAGTCAGGGGTCGGGACCCGAGCATGGGGGAGGGGTGGTGTAGAGGTGAGGGAAGGCAGAGATATAACATATATGTATATCTTTACATAAAATAAAAACAACTTGCATTTATATAGCGCCCTACGCGGGGTCGGGTCCCAGAGCGCTTGATTCTGTATTAATTTCGCCGCTCTTAAACACAAAATAGAAATTCTACTCTGCCCGCTCCTACACACGGAAACTCAGTAACTTTCAGATTGCCTGACAGTGATGAACTGATGTGAGATTACATATGTCGCACTGGTGTCGCTGAAACTGTGACTGTGAAACTGCAGTCCTCATTTTTACTCTCCCCAAAGTTAAAACAGCCAGCCTTGTTATGCATCGAATGCGATGTGTCCCACCGTGTCCATGTCCTCTCATTTGAATGTGCTAATGGCTTCGAAGTTTTCAGTGAACATGCTTGTAAACGCACATGCACTTAATCACAGCCACACAAATTAACCAGTTCCACCTCTTGCTGCTCGCTGCGTTCTGCGGAGCTGCTGTTTATTAAGCAGGCAGCTGCGTAGCTGCGGTTTACTGCCACAGTTACAGAGCGTCTCAATCAAACAAACTTCCGAGGTTAATCGATTTCACAGACCGAAAAAANTATCGAGTTACAGTAAACATCACATGAATCACATCAGTTGGGACCAAACATTTGATATGACTGATGCAAAGTATGAGTTATGTCAGACTTGCATGGAATATAAATTCCTGGACGGGATTTGGACAGATGCTACGACTTAGGTGATTATATGATTTATACCTTGACCCTACTGATCCCCTGAAAGTGAAAGGAACACTGGAGACTGGAGACATCTCTGGGCAAAGCATTGTAAAAGGGAAGTAAAGACAGATGCATAGTCATCGATGAATCACTTGGTACATCAGTCACCACTTGTTTGTGTTGCCACCACCTTCTACATGGTCTACATTATCATGCAGGGACCAGAGAGTGTAGACCACGATAAGCTGTTTTATCTTGTCCAGAACAGTAGAACCAGAAGACATGACTTGCGATTGAAGGGGGATAAGTTCAAAAAATCTGCGGAAAACCACTATTTCAGCGAGCGAGTGGTATACTTTTGAAACAGGCTCCCTGGAGAGTCGGTGGAAGCAGATAGTGTTGATTCATTCCAATGCAAATGAGATAGATTTCTTTTAGAAAATAATATTTTAGAATCCAGTATAATTTGAGACATGACAAGTGTAATATGACTTGGACGGACCGGGCAACTTTGGATCTAAGGTTCCCAAAGCTTTCCACTGTGTTTGATAGACAAATCCATACAGAATTAATTGCTATCAACATCTCCATGATTAAAGCATACGACTACTAGATGAGCCTTGGTCTTTCGTCGTCTCCCAATTCCTATGAATGTGAATAATTGCTTCAAAAAAAATAATAAATTAGTCATTCCATCCACGAATGTTTGTGGGACACACTTGGCTGTCCGCGTTTAACCCAGAAAATATACAGTCAAATCCCTTTGCAGTATATTCTAAGAAGCGCTTTGATACGTTTCGAAAACGTGATAAGGCGCTACATTAAATGCACGGATTATTATAATAATATTTTGGAAAAAAGGAGCTCCAATAACACAGACAAACAGTGGAAGAGCACTGCAAAGGGTATAAATTGCTTCCTGCTTCAGAGTGCTGTTAAAGCCTGAACAGCACCAGTGAGCAAACACACGCGTGTTTAATATCGACGGAGCAAACACCAGATATTGGCAGCTCCTCAGTTTACATTGGGCGCAGGCACATGTTGTTGGTGAGGCATTGTGTGCGCACAGACTGCCATAAAGCGAGTCCGATCATGTTATGATCTTAATTCCTCGATGTCTGTAAACACAGGAGCTAACTCCTGATTCAGAACCTGGCGTGTGTTTACAGGAGATAGGGGCATAGCTGGACTCGATCCAGGCATCCAGAGACGAGGCAAGATTCTCCCATCGATCCTTGATTCACATCCTATTCTATTCTGATCTCTGGAGCTCTGACCTAATTCAATATCTCTCACAACTGATAAGGTGAGCTCCAGTTGCTCTCGAGAAACGAATGCTTGGTACATGTCTCGTATTTCCAAGCATGAATATGCTTGAAAGAACTAGGCAACTCTGGGTCTGAGGTTCCCGAAGCTTTTGCCACTCTACTGCAGACTAAGCCACACAGAATTGATTGCTATCAACATCTCCGTTATTGTAGCATGGATGGTAGAAGGTGGATTAGATGGATTTTTTTTCATCTAGCAGTTCCTATTGTTCCTTAGAAGACAGAACTGTGTATTTTGTAGGCAGATGAGGCCATCAATTTGCAGGCGGCAAAGTCCCCTTGGATCTGTTCCCCCCATGCGCACACACACACACACACACACTCACACAAGGAAGAGAGTAGCAGGCAAGAATATAAGGTTGTAAATTTACCAGCATGCCGACACATTCAAAGACTGATCAACTTAACGTCGAATCCAAATATTGATACTTCTGGTGCCTCGCCATTCTTCATCCCATCGCCATCAGCATCTCCCCACCTCGAGAGCAATTACCGGAACGTGATTCAATCAAGTTGGGTGTCCTGCACCCGGACAAACCGTGAATTGACTAGGACCCTCGACAGTGTTTGCAGATATTGGTTGCAGAGGCCTTTAATAAGGTGTTGGATAAAAATAGCAAAGTTCTACTAAATAATCACCCCAAGTTATATGTGTTAATTTCTTTACAAAGTGCAAAACATCTTTAATCGATGTTCTATGTTCCTCCCCCACCCCACCCACCAAAAAATATATCTCTTGATTTCTGTACAATTTGAGTGGCCCAGGTTTATTTTTCCGCTGATCACACCTCAATGCCAAGTCTGACCTGAACCTATTCTACAGTAGTTGCTCATTAAAATATGAGCCTTGGAATCCTAATTTAATCCTAAAGAGAAAGGAATCCTAATTTGCATTGCAATTTCCATCTTCTGCCCTTTCCTTAACCTCAGAGAGCGCAGATAATTAGCAAAGTGAAGCCCATCAGCTGTTTGCTAAACACTTGCACTCGATGGCATCTGTGCGGTAAAAAATTCTGTGGCCTCAGAATCTCATAGATCCGGTGTAAAGCTCCTAATGTAATTACGTCACGGAACAGTCCACTTTATTCTACACACTTTCATTTAAAATTAAAATTTGCCCACCAAATGCATACAGTCAATTCATTTTACAGTATATTCTGTGAAGGGCTTTGAAACGTCTCGACGATGCTAACAGGCGCTGTATCAAATAATATCAGGGATTATTATGTAAATTATTGTTATTTAAGTTTTAAATGTAACACGAGGAAGGCCTAAAAAGTGAAACGGAGAAAGTGGCGCTTTGCAAGGGGATAATAATAATAATAATCCTTGCATTTGATACAGCGCCTTATCACGTCTTCGCAGCGTCTCAAAGCGCTTCACAGGATATACTGTAAATTGAATTGACTGTGTATTTTGTGGGCGAAACGCGGCAGCCAATTGCGCACAGCAGGATGATAACGACTCAGTGCAATTAACCAACAAATCAACAGCAGCAACAAATTGCATTGATGTGCAGCTCAATGTGAAGTAATTAAAACGCACCTTACTTTACAACGCAGCAGGGAACACATTTCCCTATAAACGGGGATGAGAAGTAGCTTCAAACCATCATAGAACCTGGGGGGAGTTGGTGGATCAGTGCTCAAGCATTCAGAGCAGAAGAGCAGTCACAGCAGTCAGGTCAACAGCTTAATGTTCCTGCACGTTTGATCATAAAAGAGCTTTTTATGAACATTTTTATGTTCAGGAGAATTTCACCCTTGTATCTAAAATTGCTATATGACTTACATTTCGTTAACGACTCTTCTGAGAGGACAGAACAGCTCACCAGATTGCAGTACCTTCATCCGTATCTTTTTTTTTCTTTGCTAATAAAGATACAGCCAACGGACTTTACAGTATATCCCCTGAAGAGCTTGGAGACGTCCTTCCGATGTGACAAGGAGTGATACCTAATGCAAGGAGTATTCCGATTATTATCTCTGCAGACCCATAGAAGTTGGAGACACAGCAGGAAGTTGTTTGACTCATTGGATCTGTGTCACTGCTTGCTCCTCCGTTGAAGTGCTCTGGGAATCTACCCCGGGTGAGAGGTGCTATATAAATGCAAGTTGTTGTTGTTGTTGAAGTCATTGGAGCCATTGGGTGTTAGCCTGGCCCGATGAGTAGCACTCTAGTAGCCTCTGAAGGTTGTGCGTTCAAGCCCCATGTTAGGACTTTGACCTCATATGGATTAGACTGACTCTCCAGTGCACTAATGGGGGGGTGGGGTAGGTTTGCCTCAGATGCTGTCCTTCAGATGAGACGTTGAACTGAGGACCTGTCCTCCAGGTGGACAGGTCTTCAGGTGGATGTTAAAGATCCCGAGGCGCTATTCGAAAAGAGAAGGGAGCTCCTCCCTCCGGTGTCCTGGCCAACAATTCCACAAACAAAATCCGTCATTCACCTCCTGGCTGTTTACGGGACGTTGCTGTGTTCAAATCGGCTGCTGCATTTGGCTCCAAGATACACAGTCACCACACTTACAGTGAATCTCGTGAAGCGCTTTGAGACATCTCCCGACTTGAAATCAGCAGTATCAATTGCAAGGAGTATTAACAATCGGATGCAAAGTACATGCTCCCGAATACTTTGCTGCTGTATCAACCGAGCTGCGAGACCAGGATCCAACCCCCCACCCTGCCTGCTCCACTATCGGTGTTCGGACCTTTAGCCTTTCTACCTCCACCCTTTAGATCTCCATCCCGGAGACCCTCCGACTCAACCGCTCCCTTGCCTCCTTCAAGTCCCATCTCAAGGCCTTCCTTTTCGCCTGTGCCTTCGGTCATCTTCTCTCCTCCTCCCCCCCCACCCCAACTACCCCCCACTTTGCTTTCCACCCATCACTAATCGCAACCCGCAGCTCGGGCGCAAACCTCTCATGGCCCAGCGCCCGGGGATGTCCTCTCGACGTGAAAGACTCCGTGTAAATGCAATTGTTAACGTTGTTGTTGTTGTTGAAACTGTATCGTTCTGGTGTGAAGCCTTGTCGACTGCGCCAGGCCATCATAACCAATTGACAGGCAGGCGCAGAGAGCGAGAGAGACAGAGAGAGCGAGAGAGATTGTTCCCGACCCGTGGAAGTGATCTTAAATCAGGCAGATGAGACAGGGAGAACTTGATATGGGAAGCCAAACAGCTCCCGTGGGCCAAATACCAGAAACTATCAGTGAATCTTCCTCAAGAGTAGTTGATGGGATTTGATATCTATAAGGGTCTAAAGGAAACTCAGCCACTACATAATTTGAAATTCATTGTGTGCCTCGACCACAATTATGTTTCATGTGTCTGAATATGAACCATGGTATTCAACTGGATTTCAGCGCAGCAGTTTGTAATATCGCAGCCGACCTTGATATAACCATCTTTTCATATCAAAACAGATACATTTTACTGAGTCGCATTTCAAGAGGGATTTTTTTTTAGCCGTCGATCACATGCATTAGGAACTAATGTAGGAGGCTGTCAAACAATCACATTTCTTTCCCTTTTATGACATTTCCACACGTGCTGGAATTTTTTTTTCCCCCCCGGGATAGAATCGGAGTAAAGTGGATTACCAGCGGCAACTCTGGTCGCGGTGTACGAAGGAAGAAAAGGAAAAAAAAAATAGAAGTGTCAGGAAACATGACTCTGGGGTTAGCTGGTCAATTCAATATTCATTGGAATCAAGTTGAAGCTGAATATTGTCCTGTCTTGTGTCCTGTGGATTTGGATGTCGATCATTGCATTGTAATAACCCAGAAGTTATTACAATGACACACTCTCTTACCATGGAATCCCGTAGTGTAGTGGTTAGAGCACTCGCCTCGCAAGCGAGAGGACCTGGGTTTGATTCCCAGGCGGAGCGAAACCTTAAGCAAGTTTCCTTACTCCACACACTTGCCTCTGTTTACTGAACAGTAAGTAGGAACCCGGTTGTTAGTTGATTGGCGGATCACCTTCTGGTGGTAATAATCCCTTCAAAATAAATAAATACATTTGGTCATTCAATCCACAGCTGTTTGTGGGACTTTGCCGTAAGGCAATTGGCTAGGAGGGAACGAATAAACTTTAATGAGACTCCTCGGAGCTCTCCAGTACCATATAAGCACAACAAGGAAAAGTATGCCACCAAATACTACACTTTACAGTGAAATCCTGCCAAGCGCTTTGAGGCATTTTGATGACACGGTGAGACATTCTACGAAATGCAGAGAGTACTAAGCGCTTCAGTCGAGTTTCCCTCTCCCACAGAGTTCCCATTGCTCAGGTTGTAAATTGATCTGCGCTTACTTACCTATTGTAGAATTGGAAACGTTAGCCAAGTTGTTGTGAACGATCTGTTCAATTGAAAGAAAGGAAATGGACAGTCGAATCCATCAAATAAGCAGTTTAATCTTTTTGAATTGCTGGCTTTGCCCAGGATCGACCAGTCATTTTCCGATGTATTAGCATTTGGAACATGCTGTTTTCAAACAAATTAATATTTATGGCAGAACAGTTCATCATTTTCTAAACTAAATGAAGCAACTCTGGGGGAATAAAGCCTGGTTTGGTTCCCCAGTCGCTTCCTGTCTAATGGTCAAAATAAGAGGTTTTTGAATAATTTATCCTCCTGCTGAGGTTAAACGCTCAATTTTTAGAGGATGGTGGGGGTGCTGCGCTGGGCTGGGGGTGGTTTGCAGCAATAAACACGGGGGAGCGGTGGTCTGAAATGGACTGCTTGCGTCTAATCAACGCCTTTCGCGTCAGGAAGGATTTCTTAAAAGCATTTGACGGCATTTACTGTGAAGTGCAGTGAATATATATTTGGTAGTGCGAGAGCAGCAGCCAATTTTGCGCACAGAGCTGACCCACAAAAATAGCTGTAAAGTAAGTAATACTTTGATTTTTAGCTGAAGATGGTGGGGGTGGGTGAGTGGAGGAGTGCTGTAGGAACTGTTGACTCAGGACCCCAGGAGAAACTCCATTTTCATTCCAAAAAGTGCCATGGGACTCATGACGTCAACCTGAACGGGTCCAGCAGGAGAGCTCGGTCTTATGTGAAGGACGGAAACTCCAACTTACCCCCAGCACTGCGCTGGAGTGTCAGCCTGGACGGTGAGGGAACTCGCAACAGTCCGGGACCTGCAATCTCCTTCGTATTGTGTTCGCCACAGTCTTTGATATGCCTTCCAAAAAAATAATAATAATAATGTGGTCGCTTCACTCCACGGCTGTTTGTGGGGACACAGCTGTGCGCAATTGGCTGCCTTCGCTTCGCCCCCCGAAATTCACAGCCACTACACTTCGCGGTATAGTTCTGTGAAGCGCTTTTGAAACGTCTCGAAGACGTGACAAGGCGCTGGATCAATTGCAAGGATTATAACTACGTCCTCCCGACGCGAAAGGTTCCGTGTCAAGCGCAACAACAACAAAACCAACGACAAATTGCATTTGTACGGCGCCTTGCGTGTCGGGGGAAAGGTCCCAAGTGCCAAAGGTTATTTTACTGAGTTGGGTCAGGAGCATTGTGCTTGTGGGTCGGAGGTGATGTGTTAGCTTGCAGTGGCTGTAGTCTAGTGAAGCTTTGGAAACTGACAATGCTTTGTTACAACATTGTCCTCCTACCTTGAAAGCAACTCCACGAGACCTTGACTGCACACAACATGCAAAGTCAAGTGGCCTTTTGTCGGGATGAAGTGAAGGTCTCAGGTACATTGCTGACAGGGAACGACTTCACAGTGGGGAAGCCTGACAGCCCATCTCCTGACAGACCATCCGTGATACCAACACCACACAGCTCCTGTGTCTTCTGTCTGGTCAGGGACATAAGTGGAGTGGGGGGTGGGGGGGGTGGGGGGAGTTGTTTAGAGAAACTGTCTACCTCTGCAAAGGGAAGGATAAAATAAAAGCAAAGAGCAAAAAAAAATAGTCCTGAATACAACAAATCGAAGCGTGAATCAGGTTGTTGAAAATTATTTTTTTCAGTCATTTTGTCCAGTTGTCCTGGTCACTAGTAGGTGGAGTCCTGTAGCTCAGTGGTTAGAGCACTCGCCTCGCGAGGGAGAGAACTGGGTTCGATTCCCGGGAGGGAGAAACGTTGGGTAGGTTTCCTTACTCCACACGCCTCTGTTTATTTAGCAGTCAGTAGGAACTGGTTGTTAGTCGATTGGCTTTTCCGGGGGGAATAATTAATTCCAATTTTTTGAAAAAAATTGGTCACTCAATCCACGACTGTTTGTGGGACACTGCTGTGCGCAGTTGGCTTCCACGTTTCGCCCACAAAAATATAGTCAATTCACTTTACAGTATATCCTGTGAAGCGCTTTGAGACGTCACGATGACGTGATAAGGCGCTGTATCAAATGCAAGGATTATTATTATTATTATATTATTATTATATATCCAATTCCGTTTTGAAAGTCATTGATATCTGCTTGTTCCACCCTTTTGACGTTTGCAGGAACTTCCCCCTTTGAGGCACTGGGTGCCAGGGTGTTAACCCTCGCCGTCTCTGATAAAATAACGGCTTCCCTTTGCGCTTGGCCCCACAAAGAACGTGCTTTCCTTGCTCCGTCTTTCAGTACAGCCTGAATTTAGAACTGCGAGGACGTCCCAAGGCGCCTCATTGATTGCCGCCGAGAGAAAAGTAGCTCGAGTAAAAGAAATCAATCGTCCCTCGATTGAATTATGCACAAGAGCCACCCAGGCAAAAGAAAATAGAAGGGCGAGCTAAACTGAGGATGAGGAAGCAGCGAGGGAATACAACCTTTGACAGCCACAATCCATAACCTGGGACTAATTGATACGTAACAAGACTTTTGCTTAGATGAGCCCCCTGCCTCATCGCAGGAGAAATGTGTAATACAGCGGTCAGGGGACTCAACCCAGTCAAAGCTCTTAGCTTTCAATGAAACTGCCAGCAACGCTTGAGGAAAGCATTCTTTTCAACTAAACTTCCGCTCCGAGCTCATTCCATTATTTGTTTGCGGCAACAAGATTTGCTTGAGGTGGAAAATAGGATTTATGAAAATCAGGCCCCTTATTCATTGGGAAAAGGACGTTTAATTACCCTTTAGATAGAAAGTAATAGCGTTTTCATGGCTCTTGCTTGAGCATGTATAATTTATGTTTTAACCAATTACATAGCTCAAATCACCTGGAGAATTTCCGTGTGTTTGGATTCTTAATTTCTCTTCTTTTTTTTTGTGTGATAATAATCCTTGCCTTTCATGCCACATCTCAAAGCGCTTTCATGGGGTTTCACCGCAAAGAGTAGGGACTGAGTGCTTTGAAGACTAACGCAGCAGTCAATTTGCGCACAGCAACGTCCCATGTTAAACCAGTCCCCATCTGTTCACACGGGTGGATGTTAAAGATCCCGAGTTGCTATTCGAAAAGAGAAGGGAGTTTTTCTCTCTCTCTCTCTCTCTCTCTCCCAAGTGTCCTGGCTGACAATTCCCCAAAATAAAATTGGTCACTCACTGCATGATTGTTCATGGGTCAGTGCCTTACACAAATTGACTGCCACATTTACCTACAAAACAGTCATTACACTTTACAGTCAATCCTATGAAAAGCTATGAGACGTCCTCTGAATGTGGAGGACGTATATTAGATTCAAAGATTATTACGTTATTGTTATACCCTTTAAATATTATGGCAATGACATATAAGAACTTACGCGAATTTTCTGAGGGGTGGTGGGGGGGGGAATGGGGTTTTTAAAACATTGATGCAAACTGCACTTTACCACAGAGCTAAGAAGAGACACATGACAGAAAAATTTGCCCAGGAAGAAAGCATTACTTTGAGTAAAGAAGCTTTTGCCCTCAAAAATGTGGGGCTCGACCGTTGAACACGGTGTGCCTTTGGGGGAGATGCCGTGGGTCGCTTGTCTTTGTTACTTCATTTGCTGCGTTCCTTTGCTTTTGATGCAGTCGCTGAGGGGGAGAGGGGTGAACGAAGCAGTCTGGGCTTCTGCGGAGATCATTCGCTTCAAACTAAAAGCGCGCTTGCTGAAGTCAGTGTCGGAAGCCAGGCGCTTGACGCTGGGAGCTGTTCAATGCAGCTTGAAGTTACTCACGTTGACCTGCGCATAGGATTTCTCGAGATGTCTAACCTCCCAGGGCAATTCTCCCCAATTGCTAACCTCTCTTTTGCAGAGGCAGCAGCTCTCGTTAAGGCAGCTCAAGACCTTGACAGCTCCCATCGCTTCCCACTTAGCGAAGTCCATTCTGCGGTTGTTCAGAGAGAATAAAAAGCTTGTAAAAGTTTTGAGTTTTTTTCGGGTGGAAAAAAGTTCAGCCCTTTCCACCGTGATGGAAATATTCTCCTTGACTATTGGAGTGTTGAAGACTCGATGTGCATTCAACATTTGTACGTATCAAGCCCTTTGTGATGTCCTCCCAATGACGCTGTATAAATGTCAGTTGTGTTGTAGCTTCAACGCATCCTTTCCACTTACTTTGTCACGTTGCAAAGGTCTTCATCAAGTTCTCGGAGTCCCACTCTTAACTCCGATCCTCACACTCGTCTACAAATCCCGTCACTCCCCAGCACCCACCTTCTTACCTCTCCGATCTGCTTGCTCCCCTCTCCACCACCCGCCACCTCCCCTCTGCTGCCCCCTGCTTGTCCCATCTCCTCTCCGCTCCACCTTCGACGGCCGCTACGCCCTGGAACTTTCTCCTTCAACCACTCCACCTTGCCCCCTCCTCTCCCATTTTCAGATCACACCTGAAGCCCTTCCTCTTTGACCTCACTTACCCCACCGGCTTGGCGCCCGGCTCTGCCACTTTTAAGCGCGCTGAGACGTAACGTGAAGGACGCTATATCATTGCAACTTCTTGTTGCTGTTGCCTGGGGATTTTGAGGGTGAATATGGCAGCCAATTTATGCACAGAAATGTCCCACACCCAGCCAGGAAGTGAATGATTATTTTGGGGGATTGTTGGCCAGGACCCTGGGAGAGAGAAAAACGCCTTTTACTTGTCGATTAGTGCCATGGGGATGTTCAACGTTCCCCTGAGCAGGCAGACGGGACCTCAGTTTATTGTCTCATCTGAAGGACGGCTGCTCTGACAAACTAGTGTTCCCCCAGGCTCTGTATTGCAGTGTCAATGAGTGTAAAGACATGATACTCCTGCTTTGGCAGGGAATCAATGTCACCCAACCACTGATCGGTCAGGAAAAAAAATCTAATTTGCCATCTTGCTTGTGGCTCGTTAAAGTTAGTGCTCGTATCCTCAAGCTCTGAGATCAGTCAAGTTAAAAAAACTTGCATTATTTATCATTGTCGACTAGTTTTTTCATGTTATGGGTTTATACCATTGATCAATCGCACCACTGACCTAATTCCATAATATTAGATCTCCCAGTGTTATTACACACCGTTTCCCCACTTCCCTCCCCAAACCACAACAACAACAACTTGCATTTATGCCGCACCCTTCACGGAGAGTAATGTCGCAAAGGGCTTGACAGTGGCGGGGAACGAAAAACTACAGCAATCCGACCAGACTAGTCTTTGATGAGCCAAGCAAAGTACCTAACGTTTGGCCGAATGCAACCAATATGTGGCTGTTCCAGAGCTGCTGGTTTTCGATAATAATCTAAGCAATCTTTGCATTGGATACAAGGCCTTGCACGGCGGGAGGACATCTCAGAGCGCTTCAGGGATTATTCTGGCAGGTGTAGTGACTGTGCGTTTTGTACGCAAATGCTGCAGCCAATCTATGCAATGGCAGAACCCCACCCAGCACTGAGCTGCAGCTTCAGTCGAGGCTTTGTGAGTTGTGACACTGAGCTTAAACCCACAACCTTCTGACTCAGAGGTGAGAGTATTAACAGACTGAACCTGACCCTTGATATGTTTCCATTTCTCAGAGTTAAGAGGGAATAGAAGGGATAGAAGGATATAGGAGGAGTTAGGGAATGGGTGAAAACTCGTGTGGAGCATAATAATAATAATAATAATTCTGGCATTTGATATAAACGCCGGCATGGAATGGATTGGTTGGAACAAGTGACTTGTTTCCAATGCCATACATTCTTTGTGAATCTTTGTGGGTTCGACCTCCACGTAAGGATTTCTTGCGGAATTGTCTTAAAAGAGCGATTCTTAACAAATATTATGGGTATTGTCCCTTCTGTCCGTTTCCAAATGGGGGAATGGGGGAGGGAAAGAGAGAAAAGATATCCCCTGATATTTTTAAGTTGCCGAGGGAAACGAGAATTTATGTCTTACAAGCCCGGAAATCTTGCTTGTGTGCAAAGTGGTTAATATGAGTCGACAACGCAGTGACTGAATTTGCGTCAATTGTTGTAGTGCAATTATATGGTTGAAGGGTTTCAAAGGTTCCGTCTTGATTTAGATTCCTGCGGTGTCCTGCAGTGTATTGGTTAGAGTGCTCGCCTCTCAAGCGAGAGGACCTGGCTTCGATTCCCGAGCGAGGCGAAACCTTAAGCAACTTTCATTGCTCCGCACGCCTGTTTACCTAGCAGTAAGTAGGAATCCGGTAGTTAGTCGATTGGCGAATTGCTGGGGGTGGGGGGTGGGGGGGAGCAACAATCCCTTTTAAAAAAATTCCAAATAATTTGGCCACTCAATCCATGACTTTTCTTTTAGGACATTGGCTGCCACACTCTAACCAAAAATATACAGTCAATTCACCTTACAATATATTCGGTATACACATCTAGTGATGTGATAAAGTGCTATAATCAAATGCAAGGATTATTATTAATATCATTATTATTATTATTATTATAAGGGGGACATTGCTGGGTGTAACTGGCTGCCTCGTTTATCAACCAATACATGCTTTACACTTGACAGTAATTATAGGTGAAGGACTGAGAGACATTTTGATGCGATAAGGTAACCAGTAAACATCTCTGCATTCCCTCCAGTGAATTTTAGAATGAGTTCTGAGTTCTACAGCCACGTTTCCTCCTGTTTCTGTATTTACCCTATTAATAATAATAATCCTTGCATTTAATATAGCGCTTTTCACGTCGGGAGGACGTCCCAAAGCGCTTCACAGAACACACTGTAAAGTGAATTGACTGTGTATTTGTGGGCGAACGTGGCAGCCAATTGCGCACAGCAATGTCCCACAAACAGTCGAAACAGTTATTACCCCCGTGGGGTTAGAAATAAATGGATGTAGTTTTTTTAAAAAAATATGTAATTTAAATTTCGATTTAAAATTCCATAGTATCTATTATTTTAACAAAAATGACATCACAATTTGACTGATAAGATCTGAAGGCCAAACCCGCTAAATGTAATGAACTGAAAATAATACTGCTTTGCCTATAGCAAAGAACCTAAGAAGCAAAATGACCCCCTTGTGTTATTTATATTGTTATCAATATGCAAGTCTTTAATATTCAACAGTATTAAGACGTTCTAGTCTTTTCTACCCCTGGACTCTTTGGCTATTAGTATTCACGTGGGCATGATAACTGGCGAATGAAGTTTAATACTGATAAATGCAAGGTACCACTAGTAAATAATTATAATAATCTTTGCATTTGATATAGCACCTCTTATGTCGTCGAGATGTCTCAAAGCGCTTCACAGGATATACTGTAAAGTGGATTGACTGTGCATTTTGTGAGTGAAATGCGGCAGCCAATATAGACACAGCAAAGTCCCACAGACAGCTGTGGATTGAGTGACCAATTTTATATGGGAGAATTTATTGGCTAGGACACCGGAAGAGAGAAACTCACTTTCTTTTTCCGATACCCATGGGTCCATAAGGTCCACCTGAACGGACAGACAAATTGGCTGCTGCCATCGCCTTCAAAATAACAGACACCAAACTTTGCAGTACATTTTGCGAAGAAATAATAATGATTTGGTCACTCAACCCACCACGGTTTGTGGGACACTGCTGTGAGCAATCTATTTGAATTTACAGTATGTTCTGTGAAGCGCTTTGAGACATCTTGAAGATGTGATAAAGCGTTATATCACATGCAAGGATTATTATTATTAAGCCCTGTGATAGTTACCAGAGGAACATTATTATTATCTCTGAAGAAAAGCGATAATGGAATTCTTAGTGTCTTATAAAAACACCATCTTGAGACTTTGTTGCTTTCCTGAATTGGATGTAAATGACTCTGAACCTTATCTATAATTTCATTTGCTTTATGCGTTATTGATAACATTACCGCCTTGTAATGTGATATGCGACTGCAGCGAAATTAGGAGCGCGGTGAATAATCACTCAATTCTGTGCACTGTGCACTGAAATCATAAATCTCGCTCAAACCCAACACAAGTCCTCCAAGATAAACAGAATATGGCGTCGCTCATGCATTTCGTTCTCGGGAGATGAAAAAGAGCAGCCCAGAATATGGCAAGATTAATAAGGACAGACACACGTACAGTATCAGGCAGAATTGGGCCGAGTGTGATACAATCCCATCGTATCCGAGATACAATACAACTAATAATCCTTGCGTTTGATACAGCACCTTATCACATCATCAAGAGGTCTCAAAGCGCTTCACAGACTAGACTGTAGAGTGGAGTGACTGGGTATTTGATGGGCGAAAGATTTCCCCAAGAGGCTGCCTGTTCAGGTAGATGTGAAAGATCCTGCGTGCACTATTGGAAGAGAGAAGGAAGGTCCTCTCTCCCACTCTCCTGGTCAATAGTCCCCCAGGTTCACTTCATGGCTGTTTGTGGGATGTCGCTGTGCGCAAATTGGCTGCCGAGTTTGCCTACACAATACACAGTCACTGCACTTAAAGGAAAACGCTGGTTTGGTGATTTGAGAAGCCTGGATGACGTGATAAGCTCCGATATCAAATGTAAGGATTGTTATTATGGCAACGTTAATTCAACCAACTTGCATTGATTAAGAATCAGTCCAAGAGGAAGACGGGTTGACTGATGATTCTCAATCTGACAATTTGCCTTGTGATTCACATGAATTGCTTTCAAGTGAAGGAACTGTGTATTTGTAGGCAAATGCGGCCACCAGTTGTACATTACCATATACAACGACAACAACTCAATATCGTCTCAGAGCGCTTATATAAGGGTACAGAGTTCAATGCTGGGAAAATAACCCAGATTTGAGATGGGGGGGGAGAGCCTTTTTTTGTTTTAACCTGACCTGGGTGATCATCTGGAAAACAAGAGCATGAGGGTGAAAATTATCGCATCGCAAATGGCGCTTTCACTCGAATTTGTAATCGACAGAATTTAAACTGGTTCCTTTGTGACAGAGAACAGCTCACTCCAGATATGGAAATTTCTCTCTCTATCTATCTGAAGGCCGTGGGGTGTTTGGTTGTGTTAAAAACCCATTAAACAGCTGCCTGGACTTGGATTAAATGCAATTTGAGGCGGATATGAAACTGTGAATTGGACTTAAATGGCCTGGTTCTGCTTTATACATGATAGCAGCCTGGCTCAGTTGGTATCACTCTCGCCTCTGAGTCAGAAGGTTGTGGGTTCAAGCCCCCATGTTGGGACTTGGAGCTCATAAAGTCTTAAACTGACACTCCAGTGCAGTGCTGGGGGGTGTTGCTGCATTTTCGGAGGTGCTGTCCCTTGATGAGATGTTAAAGTCCCGTCTGCCTGTTCAGGTGGAGGTTAAAGATCCCAATAGCGCTTTTCTAAAAGAGAAGGGAGCTTCTCTCTCCTGGTGTCCTGTCCAACAAATCCCCCAATTAAAATTGAAACGGCTCTGTGGCTGTTTGCAAATTGGCTGCCCACGAAATACACAGTCACTATATGACAGTATATCCTGTGAAGCGCTTTGAGACATCTCGATGACCTGATAAAGGGCTGTATGAAATGCAAGGATTATTCTTATTTCTTATTATATAGCTGTACGTATCATCTAACGTGCTGCTCGTCTGTGCACAATTCTAATAAAAAAATGATGGAGTATGTACAAAATGGGACTGCAATGAAAAAGCCATAAATAACTCCCATGACTGGCTATTATTCTACACATGTCAAGTCACAAATGTATGTTCAGGCACTCACGAACAGCCCCTGAACCTTAGCTATCAATATCACCTTGAAGTTTCCTTTGCTTTCAAACTGTTGCTTGGCAATTGTGCCGAAAGTCTCATTATATTTGCGAAAATGTCACCAAATCTGCACTGCTATCCTCTTTCCCCATCAGGGTAAAATATTTCTGGTAGTTGAGATTTATGCTGAGATAAAAAAAAATCTTCTTTTGTCTTTCGCTGACAACCTCTCTCCGTCTCTCCCTCTCCCCCTTTTTTAAGGAGCCTTTTGTATCTATCAGTCCCAGCTTGCCAGGCAACATAGCTTCAAGTTCTCCAACTCTGAGCTACAAGCTTGTGCGTTCAAGCCCCACATCAGCCTCGACACCAAAGCAGAGGTGCCATCCTTCAAATGAGACATTGAACCAAGTTCCCCATCTGCCTGTTCAGGTGGACGCTACTCGAAAGGAGAAGGGAGTTTCTCTCTCCCTGTGTCTTTGCCAACAATCCCCCGGATAATAATCGGACGTTCACTTCATACATGAGATATCGTGCGTGAGCTGGCTTTTCCGTTGAAAAAGAGTCACTACACTTTGTGATAAGTCCTGTGAAGCGCTCTGAGACATTTCAATGAAGTGGTAAGGCACCACATCAAATACAAGAATTGCTACTACCACCAATAATAAATAATAATCCTTGTGTTTGATTTAGTGACTTATCACGTCTTTGAGACGTTCTCAAAGCGTTTCACAGAATATATTGTAAAGTGAACTGACTATATTTTGCACTGCTGTGAAGTCAATTGCGCACAGCAGTGTCCCACAAAAAGTCTATTGCTATTATTACAACAACATTACTTTGTTGCTGGAACACGGCACTTTAAGTAGACATTCATTGGGCAGTGTTGAGAAATTGGATTATTTGCAAACTACAGCGAAGGCCCTTATGGGTTAAAAATATGTGAAAACTTGGCTTATTTGTTGAAGTTCAGTAACGTTTAATAGCGACGTTCAGTAGAAGCTACGTAACAGGGAAAATAGCAATGGAGCAAAATGTTCCAATTATCCCACCATCCCAACAAGTGAAGCCATTAAAATCAATGATCCCAGACTTCGGTGCACAATACAGTAGCGACAGACTAATACGCAGGAGGAGCTACAACAGACATTACTCCTCCAGAGTAAATATATTCTGTAAATTAAGAATAGTTTACCATCCATTAACATAGGTAACACAACAACACACAGCACCTCATGTCCTCTGAGTTGCTTGAACACCGAACTGTTGTTGAAATCTCTGCCAGTGTCCTCCGGCTGTGCTCCCGACAGCTATTTGATGTTCACTTCTAAGTGCCTTGCGCTGAGTGATGTGGTATTTCAGAAAGGCTTGAAGTGAGATCTCACCTTCTTATTAACCCCCATTTGCTTAATGATTGCTGCAAATTTGCTTCAGTTAATTTTGTGTCGTGTTCAGCAGTTCGGCTGTGAGAGAGATGCGAGGGCAACAGTGTGTGTGTCCCTGATTGCAACCACAGAAGCCAGATTGGATAGGTATTTGTTTAGTTGGATAGGAATTTGTTAGGTCAGGGTATTAAGGTATATGGGGTAAAGGGCGGATAATTGGACTTGAGATACAGATCTTATAGAATGTAACAGGCTCGAGGGGCTGAATGGCCTCTTCCAGTTTCTATGACTCAAGAAGTGGACATTTAAAGGTGATGATTGCAACTCACTGAATGCCACTCGGGAGTGTCAAAATGCTGATTGACTGCATGGCAAACGACTGTTGTTGTTACGCTCAGTTTTTGAGGTGTCAGCCTGGCTCAGTTGGAGGCACTCTCACCTCCAAATCCAGAAAGTTGTGAGTTCTCGGCCCACTTCGGGACTTTGAGGTCATAGCCTTCGTCTGCATTTTCTGAGGTGCCGTCCTTTGGACGAAAACATGTACCCAAAGTTCAGGTGGACATTAAAGAGCCTGCTAATGACAGGAGTTTCTCCGGGTATCCTCTTGGTCAACAATATTCCCCCCTCCCCACCTCACCCCCACCCCGATAAAATTGGTCAGACACTTTAATGGCTGTGTCTTCGATGCCACTGTGTGCAAATTCACTGCCTCGTTCACCTGCAATTTCTGTGCTGTAACTTTCTATGCAATTAAAAATAATTTTTAAAAATTCTTGTGTTTGATATCCTGCTTTCATGTCAGGATGATGCCTTATGGGATTTAATAATAATAATAATATTCCTTTCATTTGATGTAGCTCCTTATCAAGAGGTTGAGACGTCTCAAAGCCCTTCACGGGATATACTTAATAGTGAATTGACGATATTTTGGGAGCGATTTACCATAAAGCGCAGTGACTTTGTATTTTGTGGACAAACACAGCAGAGTTCCACACACCACCATGAAATGAGCGACCAATTTAACTCCCTTTTCCATGTCTAATAGTGCCATGGAATAATGGTAGGTGATAATAATTGTATGTAAATAATTGTACAGAGTTGTAGAACTGATTGACCTGAAACGTTAACTCACTTTCTTCTCTCTCCATAGATGTTGCCTGACCTGCTGCGTGTTCCCAGAGACTTCTGTTTTTATTTCAGATTTCCAGCATCGTTGGTATTTTGCCTCCAGGATCGGGACGTCGACTCTCTCAACAAAAAAAATCTGGAAAGACAATCTTCGCGGAAAACCGTTGCATTTATGCATGTGGTGGAGTTCTCCGGCAAGCAGTCAAGTGACAAAAATAAAAACAACAACCCTCCGGTTTTAATGAGCTTCTTTTGCGAGGTGGCTTGTCTCGACTGTAACTGCCAACTCGTTCGGAAGCCTGACAGGCAGTCAACAAGCAAATGAGTCAATGCTTTTAGCGAGCATTTTCCTTCCTCCATTTGAAGGGAATATTTTATCACAGGGAACCGTTGTTTACTGCACGGCCCAAGAAGTTTTGCTGACTGGCTGTGACAGCTCCGTGTAGGTGATAGTGTTAATGTGGGATTCGGAGGCTTGTGTGTCAGAGTGACTTTGAAGATTCAAGGCTTTTGGCTTTATTTTAAGTGGTGTGCTTGTTTGCCTTTGTGCTGACAGATAGCACCAAACAGTGGTTGTTCTGTAAATAGCTCTCAATGTCACTTCTCCCTCTGTTAATTACCCATCGCTATTCTCTTGATTGTTTTGCTTGAGGCATCTGAGAAGAAGCTGTCTCCTTGAAACATTATTGTTTAAACAGAGGGCCGATTTCTGACAAGGATTGTGATAATAATACAACAACAAAATTACATTTATAGAGCGCCTAATAATGCTTGCATTTGATATAGCACCTTATCATGTCTTCGAGAAGTCACAAAGCGATCCACAAAATATAGTATAAAGTGAATTGACTGTATATTTTGTCAGCGAGACATGGCAGCCAATTGCACACAGCAGTGCCCCACAAACAGTCGTAGATTGAGTCGTAGATATTTAGTATATTTTTTGAAGGAATTATTAACATCGGAAAAGCGATCCGCCAATCGACTAACAACCTGGTTTGTGCTTAATGCTGGGTAAAGAGGCGTGTGGAGTAAGGGAAACTTGCCTAGTGTTTTGCACTGCCAGGAATCGAACGCAGGTCTCTCGCTTGCGAGGCGAGTACTCCAACCACTGAGCAACAGGACTCAGATGAGAGCGATGAAGCAAAGGGAAACATGTGTAAATGTGGGCTGCGTATAAAATGAATTGCAGATGAGGAAATGGCTTGAAAATGGACTGCATTCGGTTGGAGTCTGAACACTGAGTCTGGCTACACAGCTGGGAGGCTCAGCTCAGGCCTGATTCAATTGCTTGTACGGAGTGCAGCCCAATAGCCAGCGTGTGTCGCGTGTTGAGTTTCCATTCTCCGCAGGGCACGACAGGAGGCTGACAGGAAAAGTTTGGACCAGCTTTGACGTGTGTCTCCTTCACAGTCCAGACCAGCTTCAAGGACATACTTCACTCTGAGACCCTAGCTGTTTGTGGGATGTTTTTGTGTGCTGCCCCTTTGCCCTCAAATACGCAGGCTGTTTCGCAGTAAAATCCTGCAAAGCCTCATTGAGATGTCCTCCTGATGTGAAAGGCATTAGCTCAAACGCGAGAATTATTATGATTATTATTATGTGCTTTTATCTTCCATCTTCCACGATGACGGCTCATTTCAGTCGATCAAATGCATTTCGATAAGAAAAAAAACCGGCAAAGTCTTATTGTAACTGCCATCTTTGATCCAGCAAAATAGGTCTTTCTCTGAGCAGACAACTTGATGGCATGACACCGTAATGAGCATCGGGCAGACAGGATTTTATCCAAATGGACATTTCTGGTTGGTTATCTATCCGTAGAGTGGGGAGCAATCATCAACAGATTGAAGTGGTGAGAGAGGGTGCATTCAATGCAGTTTTAGAAATTTGCCACTGGCGCAATTTGCGCTAAGAAATCAGTTAAGAAATACCGGATTGCAAACTAGCCCCCAACCCATCCACCCAACCCCAATGGGTTAGTTTTCTCTCCACGTTGCTGTTCAGCCAGCTGAGAATTTCCAGTTGTGTGCTGTTTGTGGGGGTCTTTTGAGGCCACTCTTCCAACTCAAAGCAAATCATCATCGCAAAGCAGTCCAGATACTGCAGGCGTGCTGCTTGGCGACCACAAATATAGCCTCAAAGTCGTCAACCTCATGTCATATGACAGACGCTATTATATACCCTCAGGAGCCACAGTTATCTTATTCATGTAACTCAGTTTAAGAAAGATTACAGCCTTAGCCAACTTGACCATCAAAACCAGCTCAATCATTTCCTAATGCAATGCATCCAATATGACATTGGACAAACAGCCTTAATGCTTCTTACTCGGGGGTGTATAATTGAAGTTGGCAGGCAATCATTCATTCTATAAATACAGACCGGCTAAATTGAATACCAGTGACCGCAGAAGAGAAAAAGCAGTTAATAGCATTCTAATAGTTCAGCTTTACTTATGTATAATTACCCCTGTTTGAAGTTCCTCCCCAGAATAGCCTCACTGTTCACACGCAGTGTGTGGGTTCGGCTCCTGGCAAGTTAAATTAACAAGAAGATGCGCAAGAGCAATTTACGTCACGGCTAGTTATTAGAGTGAGAGAGAAAGCTGTGTCGTGTGCAGTGTGAAAGGCTTTGGTTTCTTTCAAGGCTTTGCCCAGCCCAGAAAAATAAGCACCGGCATAAGTGGAGGTCGAGAATTAGCAGCGTTAAGAGTGAAGAGAACTCTCGTGGTGATTCACACACTGTGTGAGCCTCACGTCTTTTTGATTTGGAACTTAATGATTATTCTTTCCGGAGCTTCCTGCCGAATTGTCGGAGACTCCAAAGCATCCTGGGAACACTACAACAACAGCAGCAACAACAGAATTAGCCAACCTCGACCATCAAAACCAGCTCAATCATTTTCAGGTTGTTGTTGTTGTTGCCGAATTCACAGCCTGGGTTTCCAGCAAGAAAAGTACGAGAGGAAACAAAAGGGCTCTATCTGAGATGAGTATGCCTGTCGAGTCAGCAAACACAAACGGGATGCTACAGTTTCAAACAACAACAACAACAGCAACAACAAGATTCCATTTGTAGAGCGCCTTTCACGTCGGGAGGACGTCCCAAGGCGCTGGACAGTTGGGTCAGGACCCGAGCAGGGGGGAAATGGTCAGGGCGACAGCACTCACTATGTCGAAATTTCTCAAGGCAAGCTGTGTATGCTGGCAGGGCCCCATGAACAGCAATGGGATAAATGACTAATTTGTCCCTTAATTTAATTGAGGTAGGAATATTGACCTTGATGCACCAGTAGCTACTCCTTATAACCTCATCCCAAATTCCCTTTGACTCATTCTCTCTTTCTCCTCACTCAAAGCCAAGTCGAAACGTTCCTTTTTGTCCGGGCTTTCGTTTATCTTTCTGCTCCCCACCCACGTTGGCTCCCACCCATTCGGGTGCCCAGCCAGCAATGGCATTGAAATGTCTTCCTGACGTACAAAGGCACTACACAATTCTACATTATATCATACTGGGGCTACCAGATCTTCCAATGGATGCTACCTCCAACAATACCGAGCTTCCCTAGTTCTGCCCTGGGGTGTGAATTTTCTTTTTTGGGAAATGTATTAATGTCCCGTCAACAATCGCTAATTAAATCTGGAGGACACCGTAAGGCACTCCCTTCTCTTCTTGAACAGGGTCAAGGGGACTTTAACACTCACCTGAACAGGCAGATGGGGACCTCGGTTTAAGGTCTCATCTTAAAACACGGGGCCTCCAACAAAGCAGCACTCCCCACCAACTATAATTCAAAGTGGAGCTCGAACCCACAATCCTCTAACTCATGGGTGCTCAACTGTTGCCTCTAAGAGTGACTCTGGAAGGTACCAGGCATTAAAATAACATCTGAAGGGTTAAGTGAAATGCAACAACAGTGCAGATGCCAACACTTAAACATGCATTCCTGAGTCGGTGATGTGAACCTTTGAGAAGCCAGTCAAGCATATGGACAAGACAAGGAACACAGCTTGCTGTCACAGTGAACCTTGGACACACGACAGACAGACAGACAGACTAAACGCTCAAAATAAAAAGACATGCCATTCGTATTTCAGTGGTTAAGCAGAACAAAGAATGGATGGTGCTTTACTGCTGCTATTTTGGAAAATGATTTTGATCTGAGGAAAAAGTGCACCATATATATAGCTGGGAGCCGAATTTACAAGGCACAAAGTTAAAAGAATGAATTCACTTATTAATTAAGGAGTTTAGCACTACCCTGAGTCAATCTTCCCTGACACAATGGGTCACCTTTCAACGTTAATTTTCGCTCTATATTTTTGGACATTAAAAAGAAATAACATTAAAAGAAAATTGGTCACTCAATCCGCGGCTGTTTGCTTGTGGGACACCTCTGTGTGCAATTGGCTGCTGCATTTCGCCCTGCCCACAAAATACACAGTCACTGCACTTAACAATACATTTCGTGAAGCACTTGTTGAGACATTGCAACGATGCGATAAGGTGCTATATCAAATTATATTGTGCTGTATTATTATCTCAAGCAAGGGTGGGACGGGTATGAGAACTGAAAGAAGAACATCCCATTAATCAGTCAATTCACAAGCGATTAAAGCTGGGAGGCACCCGGTTAGCACAGGATGAGCAGTGAGATTTAATGCTGTTTCTCACCAGATATTAATCCAGCTATTTCCGAGAGGGGAAATCACCGGTTTCAGATGCACAATGGGCCACTGGTCTTATTCATGCATAGAATTATGCATCATCACACCACCACCTGCGTGTGATAGAATTGTGTGAGCCTGAGTGTTAACTGCTTTGGATGAGAGTCTATTCCTCTAATCCCGTGTCTGATTTGAGATTTGCTAATTTTGCCCTTGTGGGCGGAATATGTATTTTCTGCTCAAACTATTTTCTACCCCGTTCCCCCGCTCCTATTCTTTACGGGTTACCTGTGTTGTTATCTGTGTCCGTCTCGAGAAACCTCCTTTTCGACCGTGCCCTTCGGTCACCCTTCTACCCCAACCCTCTCCCCCACCCCCGCCACCCCCACCCCTCCTGACCCCATCCCTTAGCTTGGGTGCGGATTCCTGACTGTCTAGCACCTTGGGACGTCCTCCTGACGCATCCCGGAAACTTTAGAACAGGGAACTACGTCCTCCTGACGTGAAAGGCGCCATTTATTATCAATAGATATATTAACAATAATACCTGCTTCGGATGTTCCCGAATCCGGCGATTTATCCCCACACACGAGCCATCTCCGTTGGTCAGGAGAGCTGAAAAGAAACCAAAGGAAAAAAAAACGCTTCAATTACAAGCAGACACCTTCATGGTGAATCAGCCTCGAAGTGTATCACACTTGCCCTGCACTGTCAGCCTGTACAAGGTAACCGTTCACCTGCGGCTGGTACTGCAAGGCTCTCGTGTGTCAAAAGTGTCAGCTCCTGTACTCATCTCCTGCTACATTGAGTTGTAGATCCAGAAAGACAACAGAGACCTGACAATGCTCACCATCTCAGGACTAACAATCATTGAATTTCAACTCAAAAGTTGGGTCAAATTCTGCGCCGTCTTATATCTACAGATAATGGTCTCAAGACGAGGGCCACGAGAGGTTTTATGGCCTCAGGAATCTGTTATGTTTTCATACACTTGCGCCATTCATCTCTGATTGCCTCCATGCCCTTCCTCCCTCACCCATTCCCCCCCCACCCCCACACCCCCAACCTCAGTCCCGGGCCCTCCCAACATTCAGCAAAGCACTGGTCTACTTCGCTCTCCAGCCCACCCTCAGGATGTGAGCTTTCAACCATTCTGGGCCCTCTCTGCAATTCTATCCCTGAGTCTCTCTTCCTATACCCCACCACCCCCCCCCCACTTCCAGCCTTTAAAGTCTGCCTTAAGACTCATGTCTTCGACTGCACTTTCCTCCCCCACAACCCAAACCCTTCTCAGCTTCCCTTCCCAGCTCGGTGTCCAATCAGTTGTGTGAAGTACTTTGAGACGTCTTCCTAACATGAAAGACGCTGTAAAGACGTAGATTATTATTGATGCAATTCATGAATCTCTCCTGTATAGTTTGCACGTATTGTGATGCACAGTTTCTCAGTGATTTAACGTCATGTCAGCATTTCAATAATAGTAATAATAATCTTTGTATAAAGTCATATCATTGGTTTAACGTCTCATCTGAAGGACGCCACCTCCAACAATTCAGCGTTCCTCCCAGTAGTGGAGCATAAGCCTAGACTCTGCGTTCAAACCGACCTGTTCCCCCCCACCCCACGACCTAAAGGTTTATATCTGTTCCCATGGACTCAAAAACGGGAGATATTATAGTAATTTTTTATTCCAATTCCAAAGAGGCGAGCTGCTGAAATGAATGAAATATCAAAGGAACGATTAAAATAAAAAAAAAATTACCCTGCGTAGGATTGTTTGATATGAAAACATGATCTTGCATCAAGTATTTCTGTCAGTCGTTCGTTAGAACCCGGAGCTTCACACAGAAATTACCTCTGCATCAAACATGAAATTGTTTCCCCCACAAAGGGGAACCTTTATCGCTGGCGTGCGTTTCCGCAGATTGAAAGCGGTTAAATATTTAGACTTTTATTTTGCCTGAGGTTTACATTCGTTCTTTCCGTAGTGCCGGATGGGCTGATCAAACAGGAAAAGACTTCTTATATATAGATTTTGTCATTTTGTCAGTGTGTAATTAGCTGGCGAACACTTTTACGTGTTCAATGAGGATTGTTCTTTTAAGTTGAGCGAATGAAATTCCATTCTGGCTGAGCTTTTGACAATAACGTTAAATACTTCTAAACACGGGGAGCTCTGTGCGGTATGTTTCAGATGTAATGTGATAGCTCCACTTTTTGTGACAGCAAATTTGATCACAAATGGGCCCTGAGGAGAGTGTATTTAGCACAAATGAAATATAATTCATCTCCTGCTTGCTCGGGAATCTCTGAGGCAGCCCTGTGCGTTTCTAAGGACTTTTTTCTTTGCAGGCAATTGAGTATCACAAGAGAATCCTTTTTTTGTCTGTCGTTTGAAGAGAGAGGGACACTGAGATTTTTGCATTCAGGTTGTCTCTCCCTTCGAATTGGAAGCGAATGGGAAACGGACGTTTAATGGGGTGCGATTTCGAACCGAACAAAATGGGGGTCTCCCGTGAGATCAATACGTCGAGGAAATGCCAGCGATTTTGTTTTCAATCTCGTTTGAATTTTGCTTCCTTGTCACTTTCTTTCTGCCCCACCTCCTCCTCCTCCTCTTGCTCACCTCATTCGCATCTAACAACAGTTATTTGCCTACAAAATACACAGTTCGTTTCGCCCACAAAATATAGTCAATTCACTTTACAGTATATTCTGTGAAACACTATGAGACGTCTCAAAGACATTATAAGGCGCTGTATCAATGCAAGAATCATTAGTAGTATTATTATTCACTCCACGACTGCTCGTGTGACATGGCAGTGAGCAAATTGGCTGCCTAATTTCTCGCCGACCAAGAAAAAACGCACAGTCACTACACTCAACGGTAAAACCCTGTGAAGTCGCCCCGGTAACCTGCATTCCTCTTCCGACCCTTCGCGAAGAATGACGCAGGATTTGACGACATTCTGATATCTTAACCCGCATCAGAGGGAGAGCGCGAGCGGAAAAATTTCTGCTGTGTAGTCGTTTGTTTTTCCCCTTACGATTGTTTTTGTAAAGTCTTCAAGAAGATGAATCCATTCTCGTGGGTCCAATGGTGGGAGAAGATACACTTGGAAGTTCTGGCTTCTCCCTCAATGATTCGCAAGCAACTGAAGTCTCCATCTGAAGCACTTTGAAGCTACGCTGGATCAAAGCTCATAAGATCTGATCCGAACACCATCTCTCTTTGGAGTGTTGATGTACGTCTTTTTATTTCCATATCCAAATTGTTAAAAACTAACGCATTTTCGAAACTCAAGCCACGACCAGAACCAGGTGTGTATTGTTTCATATAAAGAAAAAAACCGGTTAATTCTGAAAGCTTCGTTAATTGAGTGAAGTTGTATCAAGAAGACCGCGAGGGCAAAACCAGACTTGGATTTCAAGCCCCGATTTTTGCAATCGCTTCGAGGTCTACGTTCTGTAAGGGAACAGAGTGAGTGGCTGTTTGTGGGACCTTTCTGTCCAACGCGCAGTCACTACACCTCCTAGTAAATCCCGAGAAGCACTTTGAAACGGTCTCACAACACGATGAGGCACTGTGTCAAAACGAAAGATTCATTTACTTGGGGATAAAAGGAAAAACTACACTTGGTGAATCCTATGAAATCCTCTTGACATGAAAGGTGCTGTATTGAATGCAAGGATTATTATTATTATTATTATTAATTTAGAAACCAGTTGAAGTGACATTTCATAAACGGAACCAGAGACTGAATTTAAAAAGGTTCCGTAGCTTGTTCAGGCTACGATTAGATGGAATTTCAGGCTGAATGCTTTCACCCATCAGAGTTTGTGAATATATTATAAATTAGAAAATGACTTTTCTTCCTCCTCTCCCCCCACCCCATGAAGTCCCCCTGGAGGTTTGAAATAGAGAAGAGAACAAAATTTCAAACTTTGCAGTAAGCAGTAATTATCCATTGGAAGCATTAAGCAGATATCCTTGTAGCTGGAAGAACAATAGATAATTTTAATTCAGATGCATTAATACCATTCACCTGAATAATAATTAGTCACCATAATTATATTCCTCCCTTTTTGAAGGTTACATGCTCCCTTTCAATAAGCCTTCGTTTCACAGACTCTCATTACCTATTTGTCAGTCTAGATCCACGTTGAGTAACTTACAATATTAACAAAGAATTGGTTTAAAAGGTTGCCTTGGTGCAACGCTTAAGCGCAAGCCTCAATTTTGACGCTAGTTTTTCCTGGAAGCGTCTTTCTAAGAACTGCGGAAAACAGACTTAAGAATCAATGCAACAATTTTGACGGATTCTGGACGCTCCGAAATACAATGTGAAGAGAGGAAATCTCAAGCCGGGTGGAGTCTCTCTCTTAAGCGTTCAGAAGTGCTCCCCTGCATGAAGAGCGCTGTGCAAGTTGTCGTTTCTGTTGTACTCTCATATTGGTTCCACGACGTCAGGTTCTAAGTTCAAATCCATCCCGATTCACTTTGGCTATGAGGTGGCATTTCGATGCAGTCTTGGGGAGGTGTTTTGCAATGTCGGAGGTGCCGGTCGTTGGGATGAGAAGTTAAACCGAGGTCCCGTCTGCCTTTTCTGGGTGGATGTTAAAACTCGCCGGGGTGCTATTCAAAAAGAGAAGAGAGTTTCTCTCTCTCTCCTGGCCAGCAAACACTTCATGGCTGTTTGTGGGACTTTGCCGTATCCTAATTATTTCCCTGGCGGATGGATCGGTAACCCGAGGACACCGATTTAAAACGGTTGTTAAAAGAAACAGAGGGGGAGGTGAGGAGAAAGGTTCTCACAGAGCGAGTTGTTGGGATCTAGAATGCGTTGCCTGAAAGGCTGGTGGGAGCCGATTCGATAACAACTTTTAAGAGAGAAGTAGATAATTATTTGGGGAGGATAAGTTTGCAGGGCTGTGGAGAGAAAGCAGGGGAGTGGGATTGATTTGGAAGCTCTTTTCAAAGAGCCGCCACAGACACGATGGGCCGAATGGCCTCCTTCTGTGCTGTATAATTGTATGATTCTATGACTCCACGAATTGTCTGCTGTGTTACACACAGTCACTCAACTGCAAAGGATTCTCTGTGAAAAGATATGGGACGTCCGCCCAACATGAAAAGCGCTGTAGCAAATATAAGGACTACTTTTTTTTCAAACTGCTTATTAGCTTTGACAAACTCCCTCACTGAACTCAGGAATTTCACTTTTTCATTCTGACGATACAATATGAATGAGTTATACTGCTACAGAGAACAGGATGGGGAAAGGAAAGCAATTCCCTGTGGAATGTGCCAGCACGAGATTCTCACAAGATCACAAGAGCCAAGCAGAGGAGGAAGGTTCTGCTCTACATTTGATCTCATCCTTTCAAAATATCCACCCCTTACTTCTTACGGCATCAAGCAAGTGGTTTCTTAAACGAGTCCAGCAACACCACACCAACTCCACAAGTGTTTGTCCTAAAATTGCCATAGACAGCTCAGGCAGTTCCAGAGACTGGGGATGTAGGGCTACTTAATCATAATCCTTGCATTTGATATTGCGCTTTATCATGTCTTCGGGCCATCTCAAAGCTCTTCACAGAATATCCTGTAAAGTAAATTGACTGTATATTTTGTGGGCGAAACATAACAGCCAACTGCCCACTGCAATGTCCCCACAAACAGTCGTGGATTGAGTGGATTGATTTTGTTTTATTACCCCCCGGAAAAGCGATCCGCCAATCGACTAACAACTGGGTTCCTACTTACTGCTGGGTAAACAGAGGCGCGTGGAGTAAGGAAACTTGCCTAACATTTTCGCCATGCCGGGAATCAAATCCAAATACCTATCGCTTGCAAAGCAAGTGCTCTAACCACTGAGCTACAGGACTCCTAGTGATAGTTCCTCGGAAGTGAAGTTGGTTTGTATTGGAATGAATTAACTGAAAATACATCTAACCACGAGTTGGACTGGAATGAAAGGCACTTCAGAGGAGAGAGATCAAACTTAAAAAAATCTTTGAAGAGGAAAAGACAAGAAAAAAACGTTTCGACTCCCCCAAAAAAGTGTTTTATCTGTTTTGAAGGCCAATTGGGGGGGTGTGAGTGGGGATGTGGGAAAGAATGAACACTAAAGGTTTTCGAATTAGAATTAGAATTTTTTTGAGACCAATGAATAATAATTGAAAATGCTGTGTTCGCTATTTATATGGTAAAAGGGCATACATGATAAAGCATCGCAGTGATTAAGGAAGAGAGAGCACGTCTGCTCCAGGTTATTTCTGTTTTCATCAATTCCGAGACCTCTAATAAGTTTCCTTCAACACAAAAGAAGCCCAAGAGAAAACATGAGAGTGTATTCGTAACCAATAAATGCCTGTTAAATGCCTCACCTTCGTCCACTGATATTAATAATCAACACACCATCGAAAGCAAACAGTTCACATTCTGAGGTTTGCTCAACCTCACCTCACTGGGCTTCTCAACGACTGAAGCTTTCCAGTTATTCAAGAGCTTTGCAACAACCTGTCCTGTAATTATTCAGTGTTTAGTCAATGTCTTCTTCTGATTTGCTTTCTATTGCATTGGCCACTCAATCCACGGCTGTTTGTGGGGACGCTGCTGCGTGCAATTGGCTGCCGTGTTTCGCCCACAAAATACGCAGTCAGTTCACTTTACAGTGTATTCTGTGAAGAGCTCTGAGACGTCTCGAAGACATGATAAGGCGCCGTATCAAATGCGAGGATTATCATTATTAATCCTTGCATTTGATAAAGCGCCAATTAATCTGATGAAGTGAATGACCAATTTTATCTGTTGGCCGGCACACCGAGAGAGAGAGAGAGAGAGAGATTCCTTTCTCCTTTCAAATCTCTTATCATGGAACCTTTATCCACCTGAATGGGCAGATGGTTTAAGTTTCCAACCAAAGGATGGCAGCTCTGAGAATGCAGCATTCTCCCAGCATTGCTTTGGGATGTCAGCCTAAGTGGGGCTTGAACCTACAAGCTTCTGAGTGCTACCAAATGAGCCAGGCTGTGAGCAAAGATACCCACAATGTGCAAACAAAGATGAGTGGGATGGAGGTGTGAGACATCTCAAACAAGAGACAGTCTATTTGTGCCTCCAAACTTTGCAGATTTAAGATTTGTGAACAACATCAACAACACCTTGATATAAAAAGGAACACAGGAATAGGAAAAGGCTGACAATCGCCCAAACGGAATTGGTCACTCACCTTACAGCTATTAATGGGATGTTGCTGTGCATAAATTGGCTGCTGTGTTTGCCTACAAATTAATAATAATAATAACAATCATAAAGCACATTCATGGCACTTTACAGTAAAGTCCTGTGAATCAGTTTGGTAACACCCCAATGACCATGATAAGACGCTGTGTCAAATGCGAAGATCGTTAATAATAATTTCGTAATAATGCCATCACATCCCTTTCAAAACAGCCCCTTGCATTATCTGTCAAAAGGCATCCGAAAATGATTGGGACTTTTTTATTTTTTATGCCGTGATTGCTGGCGAACGATTTGGGCTTTATTACTCAATGATGCCCACTGAAGGCAGATCTACTAAGTGTGTCATGCCGTTTATTCTCTCAGAGAGCAAAATGTGGAGAAATAACATTGTAATTGCATCTACTCGATCACTTGTGAGTTATCAAGCGAGGATTCCCGTATGAGCTGCAAAGTGTCTGAAACGTGTTCAAGCCCCTTTTTTTTAAGCTCCCCTCCTCCTCCCAGCAAACTGCAGACGCCAGAAATTCACGTTTATTTTGTACGATATAATCATATATTTTGCCCACAGAATACAGTGTCGATTCACTTTAGGGTATATTCTGTAAAGGGCTTTGAGACATCTGAACGACGTGATAAGGCGCTATATCAAATGCAGTGATTATTATTACTATTTTCCAAAGGAACAAATCCGACTCGACATGATTCATGTTCATACAGCGTCTTTCACACCGAGGAGGGCATCTTAAACTGCCTGCTGGCTGGGGTTGGGGGCAATTAAAGAGATACTTCTTCAGACGACCAACAGTAACAATAATAATTCTGGCATTTGATGCAGAGCCTTATCAGCTAGTCAAAACGTCTCAAAAGTGCTTCATAGGATTTACCGTTAAGTGCAGCGATTGTATTTGAGGGTGTTAATGCGGCAGCCAATTTCTCGTATACGCTGGGTTATAATTTCCATGTTCCATTTCCCATAGGATCATCTCCTCGCCCACATCTCCCATGCTCATTCATCACTTTAAACAGGAGAATCTTTCCCAGGAACTAACGCTGGTTCCTCTAACCAGCCTGGGTTAGAACCTGACCCTTGTCAACAGAATGGAGTCCGAGTTGGTCTGTATTTCAATGTTTCCCCCACACGTGGCTAATCTTAGCTTCTCTCTGTCTCAGGGCCTAGTAATAATAATAATAATCCTTGCATTTGAGATAGCGCCTTATCACATCTGCGAGACGTCTGAAAGTGCTTCAAAGAGCATACTGTAAAGCGAATTGACTGTACTTGTTGTGGGGGAACACGGCAGCCAATTGTGCACAGCAGCGTCCCACAAACAGTCGTGGATTGTGTGCAACACCCCCCCAATTATTATTATTGATTTATTCATTTTGAAGGGTTTATTACCCTTGGAAAAGCGATCGACTAACAAGCAGGTTCCTACTTACTGCTAGGTAAACGGAGGCATGCGGAGTAAGGAAACTTGCCCAGTGTTTCGCCCGGCCCGGGAATTGAACCCAGGCCTCTCGCTTGCGAGGAAAGTGCTCTAACTACTGAGCTACAGGACTCCACTCAAGCCCTAAAGTGAAAGAAGAGAAAGAGCTGGCAAGTGTCTTGGTGCATTTGGCCACTTTGTGACTTACTTTTATTCAGTACAATAAGTCTCACACAAAAGGCTTTGGTTTTGACTTCAGGGTGAAACCACTGGATAACATGCACCAAGTGTAACAACACAAGAGAATGGGAAATATTATCCGTACTGAGGCAGCCCATCCTGAAACATTCCCAGATCTTCCTAGTGTAACACTCAATGAATCTATAATTGTGCAGGTGCAAGACACGAAGACACTTGCCAACTCTTCCTCTTCTTTCACTTTAGGGCCTGAGTTCCAACAGCTGGTGTTTTGCCAACTTATCTGTACCTGCCTTCCCACTCTTTAATTCAAACAGAATTTACAAAAACCCTGTGTTGCTTGAGTATATGTACTCTTCATCGTTAATGTAATGCCTTACCAGGACATTGATAACTCGAGGGACGTATGCCTATGAGTGTCGGTTTTACCTGCAAAATTCCACAATCACTAACCCTACAGTACATGCTTTGAAGCACTTTGAGACATCCTCCCGAAGTGGATTAATTTAACCAAATAGTTATTTATTTATTTATTGGAGGGATTATTATCCCCGGCACGTGATCTGCCGTTCGACTAACAACCGGGTTCCCACTTATTGCTAGGTAAACAGAGGTGTGCGGAGTAAGGAAACTTGTCTAGGGTTTCGCCCCGTCTGGGAATATGGCTTGTGAGTAAACTGCTACCCCACTGGGTTACGATAGATTTGGGGGAGGGGCGGGAGGGGGGTGGGGGTTGCGGTGGGAGCTTAGCACACATCTTGCGCGTCGGACTCCTGATGAATAAAACTATTTTAGCCGGCCAAATAGCTTGCTTGCTGGGGACAACCTTTACTTGATTATGCAATCCCATTTTAAGTGCAGAATAAAACATTCCCCTTTTTCCCATTACCTCTGCTTCTTCGGTTACTAACCCGGAGCTGTAGCAAGAGCAAATGGAATGTAAAACTAAAACCTGTTTTAAATTACAAGCGAATATTTGCTTTTGATGTTGCGCTTTGAGATCCTCAGGAGCAAGGAGCAATTTTTTTTTTTTTTTTTTGCCTCGCTCTCACCTCTCCAGCGTCTCATTGGTTTTCTCACAGCTTTTGCCCACTGCTGTTTCATATGCAGCATGCTCGCTCGCTCGCTCGCTCTTCCCTTCTGGCTTGAGCTACCAATTTCTGGAGCACTGACTTGCAATATGGCACTGTTTAATGCTGCGAGCCCTTGCTGTGTGCGACATGCCCATTTGGCTCGTGTGCTAACTGCAGCAAAGAAATTACTTTGTCTGTTAATTATGCACTCGCCTTCCAGTTCAAAAAAAAAACGCAACGCGAATTTTCAGCTTCGCACACTGTGGTCCACCTAGAATTTGGTTCACTGATATAATAATAGTAATAATAATAATAATAATCCTTGCATTTGATTTAGAGCCTTATCTTGTCTTTGAGACGTCTCAAAGCGCTTCACGGGATATACTGCAACTGTGAGTTGGCTGTGTATTTGGTGGGTGAATCGCGATAGCCGATTGCGCACAGCAGAGTCCCACAAACAGTAGTAGATTGAGTGACCAAATTATTAGCATTTTTTTTGAAAGGGATTATTACCGCCCCCCCCGCCCCCACCCCGCAAAGCGATCTGCCAATCGACTAACAACCGGGTTCCTATTTACTGATAGGTAACCAGAGACGTGCGCAGTAAGGAAACTTGCCCCTGCCGGGAATCGAACCCAGGTCCACTCACCGCGAGGTGAGTGTTCCATTAGTGACTGTCTCATTAACAGGACAAGCACGTGCTCTCTGGACCCATTGTGCCGCGGATTGAAAAGGAGACTTCAGTCACAGCTAACCAAACACAGTGAAAGGTGGAGATGCACTGAGGGGCAACAGGAAACTGAGAGAGAAAAATAAGTTCAGTGTTTCGACGTGACTCTTCATTTGAACCCAAGTACTCGCTTTGTTTTATTATCAATCTAGCATTTGCAGGAGATTCTTTTATTCCCCTCGGCCTCTCTTTACCTCTCTCTCTCTCTCTCTCTCTATCTCAATCATGATGGCTTCAGCCTGCTGACGCAGTTCGAGACTCTGTGATAATTCAGAACGTGTATAGCGTGGTTTGAGGAAACTGCAATGCACCCCTTACTTCCCGCAACCCGCTCACCCACCCTCCCCCTCTCTGTAAAGTTGCCTGAGTCCAGGCACGAATGATTTACCTGCTTATTAAGCATATGCATGAGGATGGTCATTAATATTGCAACCGTTGCTTTAGTGCCTTTGCTGCCGCTTAACAGGTGACAAGGTTGGACCATCACACTTGGACCTAGTCCAAGTCAAGTCCGGGTGTTCGTGTTCTTTTTTGGGGGTGGGGGGCTGGGTGGAGTTATCAACCACATAGAAACGTGGAACCCAAAGCGGTAGTATACATCAGACCACTGATGCGGGGGAAAAGAGCAAGCAACACGGGAAAGATTTATGTATGTTACTGGACAATTAGTCTCTGTCGCAAGTACGGTGCAATAAAGCTGAGCGCCTTGCCATCAAAGAAACAGTGGCTCGATGTTTAATTAATGAGACAGCATGAAACCTGATCCATCCAGAAGCATCAACTTAAACGCCACAGTGTTTCTCTCACCCTGTCACACAACGAGGCTTTATTTTTCTTGTTCTTAAAAAAAAATTCAGCGCCATTACTGCAATTAAGTTGAAAGCAATTTATTTCGAAATTCCAACTTCTTTCATGCAGGGAAGTAACTCGTCTGCTTAAACACACACGGGAGCGTATTCAAAGTGCCTGTCCTCTGAGTTTTACTTACAAACGGCGTTGGCTGCGTTTCCCGAGCGACAGTCTATCAGATCAACGACTTTTAGGATTTGGAACGGTGTAATTTTAGTTTGCCGTGTCATGTGCGTTGTACTCAATTTTCTCGTCAAGATATCTTTCCTCCTTTTTTTTGAAAAAGATAACATAACCAGTTAAATTGTTTTTGATGTGAGTGGGAGGGCGTTCCCCCAAAGGATTGACTGCCAGTGGCAATGACTGTGAATTTTGTCAGGCAAAAATGGGAGCCAATTTGGGCACGGCGATGTCCCATAAACATCCATTTTTTGGGTGTCTGATCCATGAGGCCACCTATCACCATACCTAAGAATATCCAAACCCAACTGGGAATCTGTGCTCCCAATTTACATATGAAAGTTCCAGCGATAGATTGATGGAATGGAATACGCACTCTCTCCCTGGAGAGACACACCCTGCTTACTCAATTTCAGAAAGTTATTGGGTGCAAGCTGGCAAAACCTAAGGCTTGGGGACCCCAGAGTTTGCGTTGGGGTAACTGCTGGAGTCTAACCAGCCATGAAATGAATAATAACTGGTTTTACTTGGAAGGGACGTTCTCTCCCAGTGTCCTGGCCAACAATCCCCCAGGTGAAATCGGTCATTCACTCGTGGCCAGTGCAGAAATTGACTGCCACGTTCACCCTCAAAATATACAGTCACTGCACTTCACAGTATATCTTGTGAAGCGCTTTGAGGAATCTTCCTGATGTGAACGGCACTGTATCACAAATGCAGTTTTTTTTAAAAATTGTTTGCTTACGTATTGAATAAAGTGAGTTTGCTTGTTTTGTCCACAACATACACAGTCAATTCAACGCACAGTATTTTCTGTGAAGCGCTTAGAGACGTCTCGAAGACGTGATAAGATGCTGTATCAAATGCAACGGCTATTATTAAATCACAGCCAAACTCGCAAATAATGCACAAGGCATGACGATCATTGAAGGATTGATAATGAATGCTCAGGTAGCCTTGTAATAACAGACACAATACACAAATATACATAAAATGAATGGGAAGTGTGTGTGTGTGTCTATGTGTGTGTGTGAAATTCAATAAGTTGTTCACTGCACTCATCACATATCAGTCAATCCTTGCAAGTTTATCAATCATTCCTTGTAATGTCTTACAAACTACTCGGGGAGAGAATTCGGAAAAGGGCTGACAGGTAGTTTCGAAAACAGTGATTCATTTTTTAAGCAATCATTGCATCCTTGAATGTCAAAATTCTCAGTGTATATTTGTTCATTTCTCTCCAGGAAGGGAAAAGATGTGTGGGGAGTGGGGGGCGAGGGCGGGGGCGGTGGTGGTGGTGGTGGTGGTGGGGGGGGAAAGCTGAGAAATGGGATTCAGAACACATTGATTTGTTCAAGACTTGACCTTGATGCCGACTTCGATCCAAACCAAAAGTGACGGTAATCTTTTTTGCAAAAGCATTTATGCTGAACGACGTCTGAATGCAATGCCTCGGTGGATCAGCCGTCCTCCCTTCACTTGGAAGACCTAATGGGGAAATGGCTGTTTATCTATGAGATTTTGTGTCGAAGCCATTACAGATAAAGTTGTTCACTCACACCACGACTGTTTGTGGAAACACTGCTGTGCGCAAACAGTCTGCTGTATTTCGCACACAAAATACACAGTCACTGCACTTCACAGTATTATCCTTCGAAGCGCTTTGGGACGTCTCAATGGCTTGATAAGGCACTGTATCCACTCTTTTCAAGGCTGAAGAGCCCAAGCTTGCCTAATCACTGCTCCTGCCTGGAACAATGTGGCCCTTTGCACAGTACAAGTGACACGCATAACTCGTTGAAGAATACAGTCATCATTCTCAGTTCCATTTAACAGTCCACTGGCTGACTGGATTCCTACCCGTACCATGTTAGCTGCCCCTTTGTCTAATTGCTTGTGTTAATATTTAATATTCTATTAACGAAGAATGTAATTGCGAGGCAAAGGAATGAGAGAAAACATTTGAAGTGTAAATAAGATACTCCACAGGCCGACTGTTAATTGGGTGCTATGGACTACAAAGAAGGTTTAAAGTTGGGCTTTCCTCTGAAGAAGCAAGGTAAACATTATTCTCCGCTTCAGGTGAACGTGTAGACAGCACTAATGGTGGGGGGAAGGAAAAAGCCATTAGACAGATTGAAAACTCTATCAGTTCAACGGAAAGGCAGAATGTTCCTGCTTATTGGCCCGAGACCCTGTTTTCCCTTAGCGTTAAGCAACCAACTATGAAACTGTCTAATGACACGCTCGAGTCACAGCCAGCCTTTATGGAGGGTCACGATGTGTACCACAAAAATAACTAACAGCAAATCGTTCATCCAACTCGGACACGATTACTATAATCTGTTGGGTCACTGTAACTCTTCTCTCAGCGTCAAACCATGTGGAGTCCTGGAGCTCAGTGGTTAGAGCACTCGCCTGGCAAGCGAGAGGACCTGGGTTTGATTCCTGGGCCGGGCGAAACCATGGGCAAGTTTCCTTACTCCACACACCTGTTTACCTAGCAGTAAGTGGGTTGTCAGTCGATTGGCGGATCGCTTTTCCGGGGATAATAATCCCTTCAAAAAAAAAATAATAAATTGGTCACTCAATCCACTACTGTTTGTGAGAAGCTGCAGTGCGCAATTGGCTGCCACTTTTCGCCCACAAAATATATACAGTCCAGTCACTTTACGGTATGTTCTGTGAAGCGCTTTGAAATGTCTCGAAGACGTGATAAGGTGCTATAATCAAACCCAAGGATTATTATCTCTTCACGGGCCGGGGCTTCTGGCACGTATTGGGCAGTCTATTCTGTTCACTAAACTGAATGCAAAATTTCCCATTGTAAGCACCCATCGAAAGATCTGCTCATTTAGAGTGGGGCAGAATAGCCCAAAAGAGATAACACACCATTGGATGAAGAAGGCTCTTCAACCTCTCCCCTTCTCCCCATCACAGCATCAAGCTGAGTGTTTTAAGATGACTCCCAGTATCCTGACCTCAACCTACCTTTCCTGGAAACCTGTTCCAGTCATTAATCACCCTCTGAGTAAAGAAATGCTGTCCTGAAATTGCCCTTTGCAACTCTAATTGTGTCTTCTTGTTCCACTGTATGGCTGCATCCTCAAGTATTGATCTGGATTGACTTCTTCAATCTCATTTAAAATGTTGTGCATCTCGATCAAGTGCTCTCGAAGTCGTCTTTCAAGACCAACAACAAAAAAAGCCCTCTCTTGCCTGATCCGTGCTCAAAGATCATTCCTCTAACGCAGCAGATTAAACAGAAAGTTGGCCTCTGCCATTTCGAAGTTCGTTTTGTTTCTCTTCAAGCGATGCTTGCGTTGGAGTCGGTGGGAAACAGCAGGGGAGGGAGATTATGATCAGCTACGCAGGAGCCTAGATGCAGACACATATAGCATCCACTCTCCACTGTAATTTCTCCCAATCACTGTTGTTTCCGTTTGACCCTGAACCAGCTCAAAACCACGTTTATGGACATTCGAGGCGCAAAATTAAGAGGTTTAAATGGAATTCACACTGTGCGTTTGTATGGTTTAATGATCTTCTGCTGTAGAAAAAATATGTGCAAGGCATAGCTAATAATAAGTGTATACAGATTCTTGCTAACATCTACCACCAATTGGACGAAAGAATAAATCATGCAGAGGGAGTATATTACAGGGATTTCAACAACAAAATTAGAATATTAAATTACCGAGGCTTAAGAAAATTAGGCTGGAGGGGTGCGCTCCTCTTTTGAGGGGTGTTTGCTTCTCAAGCCGACACAAAGGCAGTCTCAGGTCTCGTCGAAAGACAGTTGGGTTCAAGGCAAGTGTAGCGGTGAATATGTCAGATGCACTCGGTCAGTGAAGCGAAACTGAGCAAATCTCAGCGCAGAAATAGAATTGAAAAGGCATAAACGAAAGCTAAATTGACAATATTTATAAGATGAATTGAAAATCAGCGAGACATGTAATGCCAGACACAGTTTTTGTAAACAAAAATTTGAATGCGGGCCGTAACACACTGAGAGCAGGGAAGCTCCATGAATAATTCACGAGTTTAGCGTGCTTGACGTTTATCTTTCTTGCCACTTTCTATATCGGTTGTTTTGTCAGGTTGGCTCTGTGGGTGGGACTCTCGCCTCCGAGTCGAAAGGTTGGGGTCCAAGCCCCAACGTCGGAGCTTTGAGTTTTTTGGGGGTTCACGGTCAAGGCTGACAATGGAGAGAGCGGTGCTGGGGTGAGTGGTGGGGAGGGGGGCGGGAGGGGTTTGCATTGTCTGAGGTGACGTCCTTCAGATGAGACATTAAGCTGAGGTTCCGTCTACCTGATCAGAGGGATATTAAAGTTCCCATGGTACTAGTTGACAAGGAGGATATCAAGGGAGTCTCTAAACAAGATTTATAGGTATAAAATTCTTGCAAACTCAGATAAGATGCCCACAATTTGAGGGTTGGTGGTGTCTAAGTTCCGATCCTACAATATGATAAGCTTTGTGAGTCACCATGTCTCATTTCTTCAGTCGATTTATAGAGGGAAGAATGAAAGTGAGGAAATAGTTGAAAGGGGAAGATTAGGAGAATTTGAGGAGTCCTGTAGCTCAGTGGTTAGAGCACTCGCTTTGCAAGCGAGAGACCTGAGTTCAATTCCAGGCAGAGGGCAAAACCTTGGGCAAGTTTCCTTACTCCACACAGAGCCTAATAATAATCCCTCCAAAAAACCAATAAATTGGTCATTTTCAATCTACGACTGTTTGTGGGACATTGTGTGCGCAATTGGCTGCCGCGTTCGCCCACAAATATACAGTCAATTCACTTTACAGTGTGTTCTGTGAAGCACTTTGGGACGTCCTCCCGACGTGAAAAGCGCTATATCAAATGCAAGGATTATTATTATTATAATTTTTTAAATAAAATTTGGATAGGTACTTGAAAAGGAAAAAAATTGCAGGCCGAGGGGGCAAGAGCGGGGGAGTGGGACTAGTTGGTAGCTCTTTCAAAGAGCCAGCACAGGTATGATGGGCCGAATGGCCTCCTTCTGTGCTGTGAGATTCTATCATTTGATTTCAGCCACCCGGCAGTTAGCGTCAAGGCGAAACCAGCCCCCGGCCGAGATTGCTGGAAAACGGGGACAGAAAACAATCCAGAGAAAGGTCTTGTTTTTTTTCTCCACGGGCGTTCATTGTCTATAATGACTTCAGCCAATGTTTCGCTGGAGTAATTGGATTCTGTTCACTGAAAGAGCGACATTTCATTTTCCTCTTGGAAAATAGCCTGTCGATGTGCAGGCCCAACAGGCTGCGGTATAACTGTTCTGCAAATTGCAGAAAGGAAGATGCAAAAAGAAAACTGCATTAAAAGGCTCTCGATCAAGGTAGTCACCCTTGGGTTCAGCTCTACCCTGGGACATTCAGCTCACGGCTAGGTCAACTCTCCAAGGGCAGTGCTGGGGGACGTTATAAGAACATAACAACATAAGAATTTGCTTGGTAAAAGAAGACCAAGGTCCACCGAGTTCACCTTCCACTATCATGGCAGTCTTGTCCCAAACGACATGTTATATTGTGTGTATTGCCCGGTTGAAATTGGTCACTTCACTTCACGGCTGTTTTGTGTCTGCCGCTTTTGCCTTCACAAACAGCCACTCACTACGGACCCCAATCACCCCGTGAAGTGCTTTGAGATGTACACCAAAGACCATTATAGTTTTATAAGCCGCCACAGGCTTCGAGATATCTCCCGTGATCCATCCACTTCAATGTCTTCCGGAGAATGTTTTTCGCTTTCATCCAATATAAATAAATGAGCAACATCAATAATATTAAGAAATTTCACATTAAGAAACCCTACATTATCTGTGCATGAGTATCCACTGATCAGAGTGCATTTCGCAGTTTGACTTTCACACAATCCAATTAATTTTTATTCTTATCGCTGTCTGTGTTGCCTCAGTTTTGGTTAAAAGCCCAAAAAACATAATTCTCTTTGATATTCTCTTTTAGGTTCTCGAAATTCGCACTATTTTCCTTCACTCAAGTCGAAATTGAATTGGACAAAAGTTCCAGACTTCATGGAATCTGGTCAGTGCTGAGAGAAATCAGCTCGAGGAACCCACAGGCAGATTGGAGTTCAGTGGAGCGGAGTTGAAGCAGTCTGTTTTATAATAATCCTTGAATTTAATACAGCGCCTTATCACATCAGGAGGACTTCGCAAAGTGCTTCACAGGGCTTTACTGTAATAATAATAATAATCCTTGCGTTTCATATCGTGCCTTATCAAGTCATTGAGACGTCTCAAAGCCCTGCACAGAATATACAATATTAAATATGTCATTTAAATAGTAAAGTGCAGTGACTGTACTTGTAGGCAAACAAGGCAACCACCAGCTTGGATGCGGATCCCTGACTGTCCAGCGCCTTAGGATGTCCTCCTGACGTGAAAGACCCTATACCCACGGAACAATTTCTCCAGATAAATTTGGTCACTCACTTAATGGTTGTTTGAAATCACTTTCGAACTATGTTGGGGGGTGGGGGGGGGGGGAGGGGGCGGGGGGAACAGGCAACAAGTCTGAAAATAACATCAGCCAGAAAATTTCCAGAAAGAAAATGATGATATATTAATAATAATAATCTTTGCATTTGACATTGCGCCTCATCACGTCTCTGAGATGTCTCAAAGAGCTTCACAGAATATACTGTGTATAGTGTATTGACTGTGTATTCTATGAGTGAAACGTGGCAGTCAATTGGGTGCAGCAAAAAAAACTTATAGATAAATTTAAGATGAATTTTCGAAACAGTTATCAGCCAGCGTGGTTCGGTTCAATAGGTTTGGGGCAATCGTTCAATGGTAAATTACTTACAGTTTCAAGAAACAAATAGTGTTCATCTCCCACTGATTTATTTATGTGCCATCATTGAATGATCCATGGCAGTGTTAAACAATGCATAGTGGAGTAAGCAGTGCAGAGAGTTTCAACGCTAAGGAGTTTTTTTTCCGCCTCTTGCTTTCCAACGCACGGCTATCCGCACACTATGAAATGTCAAAGAATAGCTGGGAACATACCGCACAAAGGTCTGCTTTATATATAGATATATATATCTATATATAAATATATTTAGGGGACGTTTCTTCCACAAAATATACAGTCAATTCATTTTACAGTTTATTCTGTGAGGTTCTTTGCTTGAAGATGTGCTAAGGTGTTATATCAATTGCAAGGATTATTATTATATATATATACAGAGATAGAGAGAGAGAGAGAGAGAGAAAGAAAGAGAGAGACAACATTTGGGTAGAAACCTTCTAAAGACAATTCCCAAAAAAGCAACTCAAAAGAATTCTTAAATAAAAGCAGAAGTCGCTGGGAATACTCAGCAGGTCAGGCAGCATCTATGGAGAGAGAAAAGTGATTCAGTTTCAGGTCGATGACCTTTTGTTTCGTTTCGCTGCAGGCTGTTCCCGGCGACTTCTATATAATAATAATAATAATAATAATAATCCTCGCATTTGATATAGCGCTTTTCACGTCGGGAGGACGTCCCAAAGCGCTTCACAGAACACACTGTAAAGTGAATTGACTGTATATTTGTGGGTGAACGCGGCAGCCAATTGCGCACAGCAATGTCCCACAAACAGTCGTAGATTGAAAATGACCCAATTTTCTGCTTTCATTTCGGATTTCCAGTATCTGCAATATGGCGTGCTGCAGCTCAGTGGTTACAGCACTTGCCTCGCGAGCGAGAGACCTGGGTTCGATTCCCGCCACACGCCTGATAATAATGCCTCAAGAAAAAAATAGTAAGTAAATAATAATAATAAAAAAATCCACAGCTGTTTGTGGGAAGGTGCTGTGCGCAATTGGCTATTGAGCTCAATAATAATACTATTATTATCTGCACTATTTTGCCTTTTGACAAAAGAATTCTTGCAGCTTTAAAGAGAGAGAGAAAGAGAGAGAGAGAGAGAGAGGGATCCAGGAAACGTTCGTTTCAAATTTCACCAGAGTGCAAGTTTCTATTTTTGACAAATCGCTTCCTACCAGGATACCCATTACACGGGCACTGTACAAAATCTATTACAAAGCCAGTGCTCGCTCTGCTATGCCAGCGGGTCTGAGCGTGAAGCACTGCAGTCCCAGCCTGTGTTGTGATTAGCTTTCTAAAAAAAAAACCCCACACATTTTCAGTTCTGGAGCCAACATTAAAATAAACAGCTCGCAAGATCACAAGCTTGCTTTGGATGAAGAGGGCCCTTTGGCCTATTAGACAATATTTGTTCGGTCAGGGTATTAAGGGATATGGGGCAAGGAAGGGTAATTGGATTTGAGGTGCAGACCAGCCGTGATCTTACAGAACGGCAGAACAGGCTCGAGGGGATGAATGGCCTCCTCCTCTTTCTATGCTTCTGTGATAATATTCCTTGCATTTGATATAGCGCTTTTCACGTCTTCAAGACGTCTCAAAGCGCTTCACAGAATACGCTATAAAGTGAATTGACTGTATATTTGTGGGCAAAAAGATGACCTAATCCCTGAAGATTGCCTACTTCCCATCAAGCTGTGTTTTTTAAATGAGTCCCAGTGCACCGGATAAAGGCAGAAAAATCCCAGTGTCTGGACTGAAACTGCCCTTTTGAACTGTCGAGCCATGTCCTCTTGTTTTGGCTCATCCCAAAGTCTGTTTGTGTGTCATTGCTGTGCGTACACTGACTACCTCTTTCGACCCATAAAATACACGGTCACACCACTTTATGGTGAAATAAAATCCAGTGAAGCGCTTTGGGGCGTCCTATTGAAGCGAAAAGGTCCTGCGCCGAACCCAAGGGTTATTATTAATGTAATAATAATATTGCAATTTCTACCAACCGAGTTCTAACCTCACTTTAAGTACGTTTCGCCCACAAAATATACAATCAACTCACTTTACAGTGGATTCTGCGAAGCGCTTTGAGACGCCTCGAAGACGTGATAAGGTGCTTTATCACATCAAGGATTATTAAGTACAGCGATTCCATCCAATTATTGAACCGTCTCCAGTCATCTCAGGCTAAAACTATGGTGAATCGGTGGAAAGGTCAGAGCCAACGAGTGCACAAAGTGAGCACTGTTCTCCATTGACATTTACCACCCGCTCAATGGCGATCGCCACAGTCGAGCCCACGCAGACAGCTTCCACCTGCAGGAACTCCTGCTCCCCCTGTGTGCGATGTGGTGGCAAATCGGAAACGACAGCTGTTGAGACCCTGGATGCGAGGCTGACTGAACCGCGGGGCGTGGTCATGGGGGGGTGGGGGGAGGTCCGTGAAGCCCCGCGGCAATGGTTTCTTTGCGGGCAGCAATCTCGACAACGCCTGCTTTCGACAGCATTGACTTTGCTGAGTGAAAGGCGCCGAAAACATAGCTGCCTTTTGCTGTGAGAGTTCAGATTTAATACAGTCAGGAATCTCAGGATTTCTCCTCGATACCCACGCCCGTCGTTCTCTCCGTCAGTTAATTTTGCTCATGACTCGGTGTCTGGGCGGGTGGGCGCCATTTCCTGTGTCCGTGACGAGCTGTCAGTGCCAGCCTGTGGTCAGATATCTCACCTGCGACTCCACTGCAGGCTGACAGCGCGCTCACTCTGTCAATCTGCCCGAGGACAGATGTAGGCGATCACTGGAGTTCCCGTTCGGATCCTCTCTTTTCCCGGCTCTTTGGGGGGGGGGATTGTTCTGTCGAATACACAGTCCCTGCGCTTCACAGCCAATCCTGAGAAGCGCTTTGAGATGTTTCAATGCGAGGATTATTAACGGAGCAGATAATAAATAGAGGCAGATAGCCATCAACGTGATCAGTCATGATACCTCAGCCCCTTCCCCCTTGTCTCCCCAAGGGGGAGGCCAAGCTGGGAGGGTTGAGCACGTTGGGACGTCCTCCTGACATGAAAGTCACCGTATAACTGTACATTCACACTGCACTGTTTGTTAAAAGCGAACACCGCAATTACTCAGGTACAACAGGAGAAGAGGGAGACGTGAGGAGGTGTTTTTTTTAAATAAAAGGACAAGGAATGCTCTGCTTCAAATGGCCTTCTCCTGCGCTGTAAATTTCTATGACTGCCTGCCTGCTTCTCTGATTATCTCTCTGGCCGCTTCTCTCTCTCCACATGACAGAGCACCTGCCACCACAAAGCGTTCTCTCAGCAGTCGCTAGCGGAAATAGCCAAGGAAATGTCAAAGCAGGTTGGCAGTGAGCCCAGGCCTCCAACCCAGGCATTTAGCGCCGGTGACCAAAAGGGTTTTAGCTGAATTGTGACATGGTCTTTGAAGGTCCATGTCAATTGGATCACTCCAAACGCTTAACAATAATCCTTATTATTGCGCTCACAAAATGTACAGCCGATTCATTTTGCGGCGCTAATCCCTGTGAAACGCTTTGAGGCGTCTCGAAGATGCAATCAAGCGCCGTCTCTAACGCCTTATCACGTCGGAAGGACGGCTCGAAGCGCTTCGCGGGAATGGATGTGAAACGGAGTGACTGTGTAATTTGTAGGCAAGCTCGGCATTAAGGAAGCACTAATAGACCGCGCTCGTTAGAAGTGAACTCTCGACCTTCTGACTGAGCGGCTAGAGTTGTGAGCGTTGATTTTGTCGCTGTCTGTAAAGCAAACATATGGTTTCTTAGCAAAGGCAGGAGCAGCTCTTCTGTTACCGACCAGCCCGCAGAAGGGATCAGTGTAGGGAGAGAAATTGATGGCAGGCTGCTCCTAAATTAGCCTCCGCTTGCTAATGCTGTGGCTGTCGAGTTAAATTGTCAGAAAGACTTCGCCCCTGAGCTGAATTAGCAGAGGCCTGGTTTAGCCTGAGGTTATTTTTCTTTAGGCTTCAGATCAGGAGGTGTGAGTGCGTGCGTACGCGCGTGTGTGTGTGTGTGTGTGTGTGGGGGGGGGGGGGGGGGGAAGAGGGGAATGTCAACCGCGAGAGCACCCTCCAAAAAAAAGGGTTGAAAGAAAATAAAGCCAAGCCATCGTCATTAATTATGACGCAGATCAATATTAATCGTCACTGTCTTGCCTCGGGCAAACATGCTTCACCTCGGCGAACCTGAATGCACGCAGCGCTCATTTATTCAGCCGACGAACAGGCTAAATAAATGAACAAATGACCCCAAACTGTCAGAGGCTTTGCTGGTTTGGAGGAATCGAGAGGAAAACTTTCAGCTCGCCTCGAAAACAGCATTGATTAAAGACACAACTCACTCCCCGCTTTGCTCTAATCACCTTCAATTTGGGACATTATCCTCAAAGGCGATTAGCTGGTTCTCACCAGTGAGAAAACTGCTCTCAAAATCTTCTGCCTTGTGCTTCAGTGTCTCTTAAATACATCCAGGGCAGCAAATGCACATCACAGACCACCGAGAGATTGAAACATCCACCAGGTAGGACCACCCTACCCGTTAGGGCTTCACAGGATACACTGTAAAGTGAATTGGCTGTATAATTTTGTGGGCGAAAAGCAGTGGCCAATTGTGCACACAGTCATACAACAAATACCGTGCACATTTATATTTTTACACAGTGCCTTCACAACGCGTGGACATCCCAAGGCATTTAACGGTCCTGGCTTGGCAAGCAAGCTGGTGGGGGAGGGGAGGGGGGGGGGGGTAGAAGGAGAGATGACCGTAAGTACGATCAGAGGGATAAGTCTTGAGACGGACCTTGAATGAGGCAAAGGAGGCTGTGAACAAGACTTTGGATAGATGGAGTTCTAGAGAGTGTGACCAGATAGGCTGAAAGCGAGGACCGCAGATAGTTGAAAAGAAAATCAGCTGCGTCTTTCTGTTTTGTCCATTGTTTTCTACTGGAGATACTGGAGATTACAAGTTCAGAATGAACCTCTGCCCACTGTCCATACCGCCTAGGTGGTTAACAGGCATGATGTGCGCACTCCACTGCATCTCAGATCAGAGACAAATGAATCATTTACCTGACGGAGTTCTGCATTGTTTCCGCAAGTGTCAGGCCAGCTGATGGACAGTGGATAAGTTAAATCTCCTACAAGCTATTTCACAGTGACTATGAGGTCCAACATGATAGAGACTCCATCAGTCAAAGAATAAGTCTGTTCAGTTGTTTTTCACCGTGGCCAGCCAGTTCAGTTTTTTTTTAATGGTTTATTCAACCTAAAGCTGGAAAAATTATTTTATTCAACTTAGGATAAACTTAAAATCTAAATTCCTGAATCAATTCTTGCGGATCCAGTTATAGGTGAAAAAAGAATCTTTTTTTCACTTCTTTTCCCCATCCAAATCAAAGCGATTTTCTCAAACAATCAACTCTTTAACTCTTTACTCGTCATCTTTATAATAATATTCATCATAACAATATATGATAACTATCCTTGCAATTGATGTAGCGCCTTATCATGTCTTTGAGATGCCACAAAGCGTTTCACAGAATATACTGTGAAGTGAATTGACTGTATGTTTTGTAGGCGAGATATATCGTTAATAATCGTTGCATGTGATGTATCGCCTTGATATATAAGTGTAAGTTGTTGTTGGCGCCTTTCACAACGGGAGAAAGCTCGTCAGAAGCCCTTCACAGGATTTACATCGCAAGATAAGAAGATCGGGGAGGATGAAGAAAGCCCTTCCTCTCACAGCTTGAAGCTGCTTTTCAAACATGTCCCAGTGTCCTGGCTTCAACCACTGTTCCTTGGTGAGCTGTTCCAGTCGTTAATCACCCACTGAGTAAAGAAAAGCTTTCTGGTGTCTGTCCTGAAATTACCTTTTACAATTCTAAACGCACGTCCTCTTGTTTTACTCTTGTGGTGCATCCTAAAATATTCCCCTGGATTTACTTTTTCAAACGAATGTTACAGCACGGAAACAAGCCAATCAGCCCATCTAGACCACGCCGGTGTTTATACTTTATACAAGTCTCCACCCTGCTAATCTACTCCCTCTTTTACCTATCTGTTCCCTTCTCCCTCGTGAGTGTGCTGTTAAGTCTGGTGGCCGTGTATTTTGTAGGCAAACGAGGCAGGTAGTTTGGGAGCTTGTTAACTGTAGTTAATCGCTGTTCCCATGTCACGCTCCCACCATTTGAGGAAACAAACCCAAACTGCACTCGTTAACAAAGAATTAATTGACATGCAAGGACATGACACTGAGGGAACAATTAACAAGGAAGAAGATCCTCTTCAGAGCTCTGTTGGAAAAGATGCCCTTAAGGTTCATTCGTTTCTGAATAATTATCACTGTGATTTCAACATTTTTCCCCAACTCTGATCTATTCTACAGACGAGAGAGGCTATGATTATTCTGCTTGGAGCAGAGAAGGTTGAGCGGAGATGTAATAGAAGCGTTCAAAATTATGAGGGGTTTTTATTAGAGTAAGTAGGGAGAAGCAGCTGGATTGGTAACCGGAGGACACAGATTTGAGAGAATTGACAAAAGAACCAGAGGGGACAGGAGGAATTTTTTTTTACTCAAGTGAGTTGTTATGGTCCGAAATGCACTGCCTGAAAGGGTGGTGGAAGGGGGCATTGGGTGAGTGGGACTAGTTTGTAGCTCTTTCAAAGAGCTGGTACAGGCACGATGGGCCGATTGGCCTCTTTCTGTGCTGTAAGATTCTAAGATGCTATTCCAAAGCAGAATTTGGGCGAGTTGCAGCTTCACTTTCTGTTTGGAGAAGAAATCTGTGCTTCGCAACAGATTTCTTATATATATATATATGTAGCACTCGGATACATACAGCTCTCTTTATGATATAAAATACACGAGATCAACAGTCTGGAGACAACAATGCCGTGAGCATCACAAATCCGCATCTCCTAATCAAAATCTGGTAACTCCCTGTCAAGTGTCATCACCCAGCATGTCAGTGAGACAGATAACTTGGCTGTCAGTCAGTGCCTCTCAAGCCTTCACAAGCTTCTGTGTTTCATAATTAAACGCCCCACTGAGAGCGAGAGACTCGCTGGCAACACATTCCCGGCTTCCCTGCCCGTGGGTTGACGATCTATCATTTGGACCAATCAATATTGTGGGTGGGTGGCCTTTCATGTCAGGGGGACAGCTCAAAGCACTTTGCAGAATTGGCAGCAAACTGTGGTGACTGTATTTTGTGGGCGAACGCCGCAGCCTATTTGTTCACAGCAACGTTCCACAAACAGCCGTAAAGTGAATTTTAACTTTATCTGGGGGATTGTTGGCCAGGACATTGGGAGAGAGAGAAAAACACCCTTCTCTTTCTGAATAATAGTACGGGATCTTTACTATCCACCTGAACTGGCAGGCAGGATCGTGACCTAATGTTTCATCCAAGGGCAGCACCTGTGACAAAGCAGTGTTCCCCCAGCTGGAGCATCAGTCTGGACCGTGAGTTCAAGACCCTGATGAGGGGGCTCGGACCCACAACCTTCTGACTCAGAGGCGAGATGTCTGTCGACTGAGCCAGGCTGACCCTCCAGTGCAGTGCTTTGCTTGAGGGAGCATTGTGCTGTTGGAGGTGCCGTTAAACCCATCTGTGTGTTCAGGTGGCATCACCTCATCCTCGGACACAAATCACATCCCAAGGGAAACTTGCTTTCCAGAGAAGCTTTCGGCTCGATTATATATATATATATATATATGGGTGGGGGGGGGGAATGTATAATGTATTTTTCTTACACACCAGAAAATTGTCATGCTTCGGTTTGCTCAAAATTGCCTGTTGAGAGAGCGATAACCCTATTTTACTGTCTGGCTTGATCTGTGTAAAAGATGCAAATCAAAAATTCAACTCATAAAGGCAGAGTTTGCCGTTTCCATAGTTACACGATTGCATCCTTCCAATATTACAGATTGGCTCTGAGGATATGTCTCAAACAATGTGGGTAATGATTCCACCCGAGCCTATATTCACTTAACATTGCAGAACAATGACCAGAATTTGAATGCGGGCTTCCAAGTTGAGACCGAATTCAGCAGGTTGCCAACATTTGGCTGATCTGATACGCTTGTTCTGAAAATGATTAGAAAAATCCAGACTCGCTACTAAATTCTTCCCACAGCGAGTGAAATCTGCAATCTTCCAAGGGAAGGTTTCGTGCGATAATCGCACAATGAATCCGTTCAAATTCCTACCCCCACCACACCCCACCGCCTCCTCCGAATCGTGACAAATTCGAGAAAAAATAGTAATAATATGGTAACCCAATCCACAATCGTTTGTGGGACACTGCTATAAACAATGTGCGATTGGCTGCCGGGTTTCGCCCACAAAAAAGTACAGTCAATTCACTTTACAATATATTCTGTGAAGCACTTTGAGGCGTCTCGAAGACGTGATAAGCCACTGCATCAAATGCAAGGATTATTGTTATTATTAATATTATTTACGGTAAGAGGTTTCATTGTTTCAAGGCCGCAATCCTATGAATGCCAAAATGATTAGCCGGGGAATCGTTCTGTATCCCGTTGCACACCACTCGACGCAGCGCTGAATGACGCGAATAATTGACTGCTCGCTCTGGAACAAGTTAAGTTGGCAGTGCACCTCCTGGTAAAATGGACTGAATTGATGTCCTGAATTTCCATTATATAGTTAACACCAGTAACACAGTGGTGTCCTTTGATGATGAGGAATCAATCCACTGATGGTTGAGGAAACAGAACGTAAAGCTGTTTCGGGAAGGTTGCACGCAAAGAGAAAGCAGCGAGTTTGCTACCAAGTTAATCTGTTAAGAATGACAGATGCACAATGAAGTCAGGCTAATACATACCTCTACTAAATTACTTATCTCACGCAGGTGTGCAGATGTACCGTACAAGTGAACTCCCGTTCACGTCCGCGTGCAGATTCATTTGTCCATTCGGCCGCAGGAATGTACGAAGAATTACAATGATAACTAATAATCCTTGCATTTGATAAAGCGCCCTATCACGTCTTCGAGACGTCTCCTGTAATTAAAGGAATTTAAAATAATCTTTGCATCTGATACAGCGCCTAGTCACATCCAAATGCTTCTCAGCACCTCAGTTGGTGGTACCGTGTACCAACTTGCACTCAGCAACATCCCACGAACAGCCGTAAAGTGAATAGCACACCTGTCCAGCAAGCCCTAGCTCAAGCCTGCTTCGTGATCCCCACTCTACCTTCCTCACTCTTGGCGGTCAGGCTTTCTCCCCCACTATCTGTTACTCGATCCCGGAGTCCCTTTGTGTCACCCCTTCTCTTGCCTCCTTCAAGGTCTGTCTCCAGATCCACCTCTTTAACTGCACCTTCAATTGTCCTCCCCCCACCATCCCAATTTCCAGCCCCAGCTCAGGTGCCAACCCACCCCCCCCCTCACCGCCCTAATGCCTTGGGATGTCCATCCTCCTGACGTGAAAGGCCCTGTGGAAGTGCGACGTGTTGCTGTTGTTATGTAAGAAACCGCAGTACAGCTTACGGATAGACAGAAATCTAATCAATTACAGGCGATGCTTCAGTGCTGGTGCTTGGGTCAGGCAGATTGCAGCTACACAGACCCTCGGTTAAACACATTGAGCTCCTGGCACTGCAGTGATAGCCCGGGCCTGAGCACATTTGAATGATTAAACTCTGTATTACGGACCTACAGCAGCGAGTTTCAATCACAGGATTTACATCGCTGAAGGACTGGGTTCTGTTCTCCATAATTTCCAGCTGACATTACTGCCTCATTCTGTAATGTTTCCTCTTCTTGTTTTGTGGGATATTAAACCATAGATCACACTTTTCATTCCAGCCTATTGCTAAATTATGTAGGCTGGGTAAACATGATTTTAATGATTGCGCACTGCTTTTCTTATGTTGTTCCCGTTATTTATTGACCTCTTACTGACAGGAAAAGGAAAGTAAAATTATTACCACGTTTACATTTGATACTGCGTCTTATCACCTCGGGAGGACCTCTCAAGCGCTTTGAGGGTATGCCTCGAAGGGTAGTGACTGTGCATTCCGCAGGCAAAACTTACTATCAGTGCGTGTATCCAGCAACGTGCAGATTGCTTTGAAATCAGTGTGCGTGTGTTTATGTCTGTATGTACGTGTGTGTGTATCTGAGTGTGTATGTGTGTGTGTCTATGTGGGTGTGTGAGAATGTGTGTGCTCGTGTCTACAGTAGATCCACCTTGGCTCACTAAACTTATCGGTATTGATTGCTTGACTGCTAACTGTGCAGTCTCTTGCTTTGTCAACGCATATCTGTCAGGATTAGCGATGACACTACAGATGTCTGCTACAGTAAAGAGGAATAGTTCTGAGCTCGCTTTCCACTCCCCCGTCCAGCCAAGACCCCTTACGGGTTCCGGGAACAAAACATACCAGAAGCAATTCCCACCAGTATTGCAGACGTACGTAAATACACACATCGTCTCTATCGATTTAAATTGCAGATGTGTAGTAGGATAAATGGAAGGGCCATGCTGAAGTATATCAGTCTTTTTATTGCGTTTGAATTATTTAGTGTTGTGAAGAATGTGGTTCGTTTTCCAATAAGTAATTCCTCTGTTCATAAATCAACTCAGGAAAATATGTATGAGGAGGAAAGAACATGCAGGTTGATTCGGACGCCCAGTTTATACTGTGATAAGTGACTACATCACCACTTCTAGCGGGGCTTTCGATCTCTCATCACGGTCTTCTTAAAGACCAACACCGGTTACGTTTCTTAGGTAACGCCATAGAGAGTGGGGTAAAATTAATAACCTGGAAGCAAGCGTTAATTAAAGAACAGACCACTCAGATTTAGAAAGGATCCTTGCATTATCTTGCACCTCAAGCTTCTCTATTGTTAAGCTCTCCATGACACTACCCCAACCCGTGAAGGACGCTACTTAAAAGCACGTTGTTGCTGTGTCTGTGAAAAACTAATTCTTTTTAACTGACACATAAAGTTTAAAAGCTTAAGGGTTGTTATATAACACCTGATGTGTTTGTAAATCTGCCATCGCTAATTCAGGGAAGCATGGAGTCTTCTCCAACCCCCACATACCCCATATAGGCCCCGCTTTAGGGAATCTCCCGCTGTAGAAAATCTCATTCTGAAGAGGGTAATTACGCTCTTGTTCCGTATTATTTTTATTATCTTCGATCCTAATCTGAAATATGAATGCACCAAAAGCCCCTGTTGTATGAACATAATTTTTTCTGCTAAATGGTGTTTGTTTGCTTCATTCAGTAACAAGAAAAAATTAACGTTCAATAGCATTTACGCTGGCCAAATGCGCAAGAGATATTGAGTAAGGAGGTGTTGAACTGATGAACAATTTAGCATTTGGAACGGGGAGAACGAGGGAATTCATCTGCTGCAGCTGCTTATGTTACGCGTGTAGAATGCAAATCCTCATCCTTATCTTCAAGGCTCTCAATGGCCCTGCTCCTCCCTACCTCTCCGACCTGCTAGCCCCATATCAACCTGTAACCTGTCTGCTCCCCTCCGCTCAGCAAGCTGTGGCCCTGCTCTACGTACACACCCCCCCCCCCACCCCCACCCGTCCGGTCTGTGAATCGCTTTGAGACGTCTCGAAGACGCGATAAGGCGATGTATCAGATGAAAGGATTATTATTATTATTTTCACCTTCGTCTTCGACCAGGCACTGCAACAGGATTTACTGTCAAGTGGAGCAACTATGCTTTTTCGGCAAATGCAGCAGCCATTTCTGCGCACACGAAGTCCCACTGACAGCCATGAAGTGAATGACCAGTTTTATCTGGGGGTGGGAGTGGGTGGTGGGGGGTGAGGGGGGAGAGGGTGTTGTGGGGGTGGGGGAGTGGGGGGATTGCTGGCCAAGATACCAATATGTTGTTTAAAGGCTCCTCTGACCCAGTGAACAACAAATGGCAAACAGCAGTCAGTGCAGCAAAAAAACTATTCGAGTCAAATTCCCTCCTTTGCCATTCTGCCAGAAGCGACTTAGCTAAAGACGCAGTTTCAAAATACAACAACAAAACACACGTACGGAATATGGCAATTCAAACTGATAAAGGATATAAATGCAAACAAAGTCCACTCGCAAGATAAGAAAGCATTTGTGAGCAAGTGTTCAGACTCTGAGCTGGTTTTGAAGCAATGTGAAACATAAAGGGCTGCAAGCGAGATTCCACTTGAGACTCGAGTGTCTGTCATCTGTTTGCTCCACATCGGGCCAACATAACAAAGGCATCAAATGCACAATGCCTCCTTTTGAAACACTTTGCATAAAAAGGATAAAACGCGCAGATTGAATCCATTTGAAAAAATACGCCTCTTCAACCCTCCATTAGAAAAATGTTAATGAGTGCAATTTATCAGGCACCTTTTCTTTCATCCGTTTAACGGCATTAATCTCTGTATGTTGTTTTGTTTGTTAAATGGAGAACTGCCTCCCATTCTACATTAGCAAAGGAGAAATTGAACTTTTCTGTTAGCTGCTTCAAGTGAGGCAGATTTGGCAGTGTGAATCTAGGGAGAGTAAATTCATTCAAACAGTAAAGGGGTTTTGACTAGCTCAACTCCAGCAGTTACCCCCAACGCACACTCTGGCGTCCCCAACCCTTGGCTCTTGCCAACCTAATGCTCTCTGGAATCAGGTAAGCGGGATGCATCCCTCCAGGGATAGAGTGTGCATTCCGTGTCAATATCTGTGGGATTTCCACGTATAGCTAGGAGGCGTGGAGTTCTCAGTTTGGTTTGGGGACTCTTAAGCACGTTGATAGGTTTCTGCATGTGTCAGACACCCCCCGGCTGACCAAAAAGAAGGAAAGTAGGAATCAGGTTTTAGATTTACAATCCTGGGTTAAGTCGTTAACTGAAAAAACATTGCTGAGAATTATTTGTCGACAAAACACAGTCACTGCACTCCACAGTAAATCCAGGAATACCACAGGTTTCGGACGTCGGTTGAAGACAATTACTAAGATTTTACACAATGTGATAAGACGGATTATCGAATGCGAGGATCCTTTATTTAACAAAACATATTACTTCCATCTTGGGCAGATTTTCTTTTGCCAAAGTCTGAATGTTAATTAACTTATTAAATCTGCTGACAGATCCGTCTTCATAAATGTCCTTCCTCTGCATTAATACTGGGAATAATTGTTCTCCACTGACATCCCAACATGGTTAAACACCCTAAAACATCTGTTCCTCAAGTCATCTCTTTCCATTAACGTTGCCACGCTCAGGTTTTTTGACAGAAGTGATGGTGTGGAAGTCAATTGAAAAAAATGCCTTCCTCTCCTGAAACCTTAAGATTCTTTGTGGTTCTTGCTCTTAGCTAAAGCTCCATTTCTGATAATAATAACAATCCTTGGATTTGATACAGCGCCTTATCACGTCTTTGAGATGTCTCAAAGAGCTTCACATAATGTATTGTAAAGCGAATTGGATGTATATTTCGAGGGCGAAATGTGGCAGCCAATCGCGCACAGCAGCGTCCCCACAAACAGTCGTAGATTGAAAATGACCCATTTATTATTGTTTTTAGTTTTGGAGGGATTATTATTAGGCTCTGTGTGGAGTAAGGAAACTTGCCCGAGGTTTCGCCCTCTGCCTGGAATTGAACTCAGGTCTCTCACTTGCAAAGCGACTGTTCTAACCACTGAGCTACAGGACTCAACTCCTACAGCGAGTGTTGTAAGAGTACGGAAACCTATCACCGTGCTTTTGGAGTATCGAAACCAAACAGAGCTCCACGCATCCCACTTATATGTACAGACATGGAAATTCTTGAGCTATTTATCCATGGAGTGGGTGGTAAATTTTATTTGGGGGATTTGTTGGCCAAGACCCCGGGTGAACAAGAGATGGGACCTTGGTTTAATGTCTCATCTGAATTTACACACTGTGCTTAGATTTCCGTTAGCGAGGGTCTGAGAGACAAAATAATCTTGCACATTTGTTGAGTGTGTGTGTGTGCCTCTGTACACCCAAGTAGAAAATATAACTGCTAAGAGTTTCCATGGCGATGACCAGGTCTGTATAAATCTCCAGAAATGCTTAAGCGAAATTGCCACCACTATTTTCTTACAGGTAAATGCATTTTCTCTCTAATAAATTGGATTTACCATCACGGCATCGAGAATGAAACACGGAGGCTGCTCTAAAGCGAAGACGAATGAACAAAGCTAACAACCGTCACAAGGCATGTCTCACGGGCATTAATCGGAGATCTAGCAAATAAGCCTTTCACATCACAGGGTTGCAACAAGTCCCTGGTCTGACAGCACAGCCCTGGTTGGTGTGGCTCAGACTCCCTGTAATCGAGCGCTGCACTGTTGGAGGTGCTGCCGTTCGGTATTTCGCCCACAAAATACACAGTCAATTCACTTTATCGCGGATTCTGTGAAGCGCTTTGAGACGTCTCGAAGGCTTGATCAGGCGCTGTATCGAATGCAAGGATTGTTGTTGTAAATGGAGGTCCCATCTGCATGCTCAGGATTCTGTGACGCTTTTCGAAATCGATCTTAACTTTGCGAAGAGATGTATTTTTGATGTGAAAGGCACTGGAGAAGTGCGTGTGTTTATGTGTGTGTGTCATTAATCATTCTTACATTTGCTCCAGCGCCTTCTCACCCCGTCAGGAGGTCTCAAAGCCCTTCACAGGATTGGATTTTATGTAAAGTGTAGTGACTTTGTATTTTGTGGGCAGATGCTGCAGATTGAGATGCTTCAATGTTCTCATAAGTCGCTATAAAAATTCAAACAGTCTCAATAATGATATCATTACTAATATTATTAAAAATCAAAGGAGCTTTGCAATTCCCAATGTGTACTCTTAACAAGTGGGGGGGTGTGTGGTGCACTGGTTTACTGTACGGAATACTCTTCGAAGCGCTTTGAGACGTTGCGAAGATGTGATAAGGCGCTACATCAAATGCAAGGATTATTATCATTATTATTATTATTAACCTTGGATACAGAGTCCGTAGACAGTCAGTATTCAGCAAATCACGGACACTATAGGAAAAGGTTTCAATGATCTCCAGCTTCCTCGCTCCTAAAAAACACACACACACGCGCGCTCGCAAAATAATAACAAGTTGAGTGACTGGTTCCCAAAGCCTGTAAACATGCCATCTTGAGTGATTTCTGCTGGAATTGCTGAAATTAGGATGTGCAGCCAAGTGTAGAAATGTGCATAAATTAAAGCTTTTTTTTCCGACTCATTGTAATTTTAACACATCTTCATTGAGAACGAGACGCTGAACAAAATTAGATTGAACGTGCCTGGAGATGGTTTCTGCGACCGGGTGGACAGGGCGAGGCAGGCATTTACAGCACCGAATTGTCTGTGTGTGTGTGTGCGTGTGGGTCGCTAGCGTACACACTTCCCGAGTTTTATAAGTGATTCAATGTGATATTTATGACATTGATGAAAAATGAAACACTGTGAATTTTAGCCCATTAGGCTTCATCTGTGGACTGAAATAGTCGAAGGAAGTTTGATAAAGTGTGATGAGAGGCTATGGAGACTGGAGCTGTGTTCTGTACGCCAGAGGAGGTGTACAGAACATACCCCCCCCCTCCCCTTCCCCCTTCCACACATACAACTCCCCAGAAAGATCGCAAGATCAGTCAGGATGAAAAAGGCTCCCACGTCCATCTAATCTCCTCCTCCAGAACACCCACCCTCCCAATCCCTCGCTACCATCCACACACCATCATCAAAGCCTCAAGCTGCTCTTTAAATGAGTTCCCAGTGTCCTGGCCACAACCACCCCATCTTGGCCACCTGCTTCAGTCATTGATGAATAATCCCCTGCATAAAATATTAATAATAATAACCTTGCATTTGATCCAGAGCATGTCAGCATATCTTTGAGACATCTCAAAGCGCTTCACAAAACATACTCTAAAAGTGAATTTACTGTATGTTTTGTGGGCAAAATATGGCAGCCATTGCACACAGCAGTGTCCCACAAAACACATATATATATATACATAAATTATTTATTTAGTAGGGTTTATTACTCTAGAAATGCAATCTGTCAATCGACTAACAACCGGGTTCTGACTTACTGCTAGGTAAATGGAGGCGTGTGGAGCAAGGAAACTTGCCTTAGTTTCGTAAAGAATTGTGGTTAAATTAATAAGACACAAGAGAAGCTGGTACTTTAAAAACAAAGGTAAGTTTGTCTATTGCCCTGGTGTATGTGAGTGGTACATTTCTCCACCTCCCCTCCTCCCCCAGAGCCTCTCATCTCTACTCTGGTAGCCACTTCACCCATTCTGTTTGATTAGTAATCAGTCGTGCATTTCAGAGTACAAGCAGGCGTTCAGAATAACGCTTCCTCCTCTGACGATATCTCAGTGTTCGTGGTACGGTCAGTCATGTAAAACATAAATAAATATTATTCATGGATTCAAGTAGGACAATAAAAAATATCCATGAAAAATAGTCCTAAAACTGCTTCAGATACTCAGACCTCAAAGGATTAATCAAAACCTTGACTTCTTCCACATTGGATGGCAGTCGCTCAAACCCACTTGATTTTAAATGAATCATTTTAATGTACAAAGATGAAATTCAAGCCATTAACCTCGCTGAATACCTTTGATTCGGTTCAAGAATGATTGACACCGACCGGAGTACTCCACAGGATCGCAACGATTTAATAAGAGTCGTGGAGGTAGACCTGTTTAATCTCTGCTTCGCTTGTTATTAATCCTCTGCAAGATTAAGATGGTTTAAAAGCACATTTCCCCTTCTCCATCCTCTTAGCCACGATGGTGACCCCCACACACGCGCGCTGAGAATTCAATCAATCGGAAGTTCTGCAAAGTGCGCGAGTTCATTGCAAGACTTGTCGTCTCGGATTTCAAGCTCGTGTTTTGCTTCCTCCAATTCGACACAGATACTAAGAGCGGAGACAAGTGCGAGAGAGAGAAGGAAAAAAAAACTACCAGCTAATTCCCGTCTGGTCGAATAATAATGATAATAATGATAATCCTTGCATTTGACGTAGCACTTTATCACATCTTCAAGACGTCTCAAAGCGCTGCACAGGATACACTGTAAAGTGAATTGACTATATATTTTTGTGGGCGAGAGACGCCAGCCAATTGCACACAGCAGCGTCCCCCAAACAGTCGTGGATCGAGTGACAAATTTATTATTTTTTTCAACGATCAAATGCAAGGATTATTATTGATGATGCTAGAGTTCGATTGCAGGAATATTCTAGCTCACTGTGCCTGGTAAAGAGGAAAAGAACGCAATCCACCAATTCAAGCTGTGCTTAATCAGGTAAACGTACAAACTCTTTGCCCATTGGCATCACTGAGCTGGTGTTGGACTTGCCGGAGGGATTTTTTTTGATGTGAACCTGCTGATCCCAACGCTCTCTTCCTGCCAAAGTAGCAAGGACCAGATGCTCCATTTGATTGGAGCCAGAGCAACAAAAACGCACACGTTTAAAAATAAAACGGGCACTTGTACATTAGTGGCGAGCTTTGGATTCCTGGTGGTAGATTTTGATCTCTGGCGGATGTGCAGTGAGTACATCGCGTTTCCTCCCTCGTAATCTGTTCGTGGGCTTGGGGGAATAGTCTCCTCACTGACAGACGAAGGAATGTTTGCTCATTTTCCCCAGTGATGTCTACAAGTTAATGAGTCTAGGTGTTTGGAGATAGTTGTGCTCCGGGGCTGCTCAACAATGCAGAAGGGATTGCAATCACCTGGCCTGGCCTTGCCTTGCGCTGTGTTGTATTGTGTTCTGTCGTGTGGCATTGCGTCTGAGGCAACCGTGGATTAGAGCTTCTGCTCTCCGAAACCTTGTGCACATCTCACAAATCCAAGGCAGCGCAGAATTGTAGGACAAAGATCTTCATTTTTGACCGACTTCAATTGGCGGCTGTGTTTCACCCACAAAATACACTGTCAATCCACTTTTACAGTATACCCTGGGAAGCGCTTTGAGACGTCTCAATGACGTGATGAGGCGCTGTATCACATGCAGGGATTATTATTATCATTTTGGTTTCAAAATGAGTTTCAAAACAGTATTTCTGCAGTTCGTAGAAAGAACCAGCTTCCAATCAAGAGCGAATTCAGGAAACGTTCCCAAAAAATTCAGCACCTGAAACGTTTTGAGTCAGTCAAACCGTCTTGAGACTCAGTCTGTCAGGGATTTGGGGGCCTCAAGTAAACAAGTTGGGGGTAATAAAAGGCCAAGTGAAATCTCAACCCAAAAAATTCATTCCATCTGTACTGATTGTATAACTTCAACTACAAAACAGCGTCTTCCCGACGTGAAAGAAGCTATAAAAATATAATATGCTGTTGTTGAGACATCCTGATGTGAAAGGGGCTGTGTCAAATGCGAGGCCATTCGTATGCATATTTTTTCTCGCTTGCATTTTTCTCGTTGTCAGATATGAAATCATGTTGTGTACAATCTTTTCTAGAAAAACATTTAAAAATCTGATCCAATATCACGCATCATCAAGTTACTTTCCTCTTTAGAGGAAATAGTCCAATAAGGTACTGTGAAAAGTGGCAACATAACAAGATGCGAAAGCATTAAGTATACGTGACCACGTTCTGAAAGAATTTGTACAGACTGAAGACATCAGACAAGATTCCTCTGTGTCTTGGACGGGCACCAAATTAATTAGCGTTCTCTGACATATAGAGTGAGACCATCTGTGTGTGTGTTTGTATGTATGTGGATGCGGTGTGTGTGATGTGGTGGGTATGTGTGGGTGGGTGAGTGTGAGAGTGAGTGGATAATAATAAATAATAATAATAATCCTTGCATTTTGATATAGCGCTATTCACGTCTTCTCGACGTCTCAAAGCGCTTCACGGAATATGCTGTAAAGTGAATTGACCGCATATTTGTGGGCGAAACGTGTGAGTGTGTGAGTGGGGGTGTGTGTTCTTGTGTGTATAGTATGTATGTATGTGTGTGTGTGTGTGTGTGTGGTGTGTGTGTATATATATGAGTGTGATGTGTATATGTGTGTGTTGTGTGCGTTGATGTGTGTGTGGTGTGTATGTGGTGTGTGTGTAATACTTCTAAACACTGAATGGAAGCTGAAAAAAAAGTCATCATATCATGGTTTGGGGCTGAGACACACATCACATCACCTCATGTTATAAGCAATAAGCAATCTGCTCTGAAGTCTTTTGTTCGTCAGGTTCCAAATACCATCACGCTTTTAGGGCCGAAATCAGCAAACGGGAAGGGATTTTAAGAGGTTTCCTGCAGGGCTGAGGATTTGGGCACAGAACCATTACTTTACGTTTCGCCCACAAAACAGTCAAGTCACTTTACAGTGTATTCTGTATATGTAGGAACGCACACGTAGGCATTTCCCATGTCCGGAATACAACGCAAACTTTCTCTCTGGAGGTACTCACCTTGTTTATCCAGTTGCATCCAGGCAGAGGTTGGTAAGACTGGGGTACTCTGGAGTTTGCGTTGGGGTAATTGCTAGTCTCGTATACTTAAACCAGTTCAAATTGAGGATCGTTGCATTGTGAGTGCTGTCTGGCAAGCTGCCTCACGCTGGTCCAGAAGGGCCACCAGGGTTTTGGCTTCCAGGTTTGATAGTAGCCGGGTGGGAAGAATTGCCGCCAATTTTATTTTGGAAGATGGTTGTGCAGAACACCAGGAGAAACTCGCATCTCTTTTCCAATAGCTCCATGGGATTTTTCCAGCATCCACCCGAACAGGCGGAAGAGATTTCGGTTTCAACGTCTCATCCGAAGGACGGCTTCTCCGACAATGTGGCCCGCGGCATTGGAATGGCAACCTTTTGGCTGCTGAGGGCCGGTTGCCCTATCTGGCAAATGCCTGCGGGCCTCACAAGCAATATTCTTGTGCTTCCCTTCCATAACAGTTGCGGGGGGCCAGATGAAATGGAGGTGGTGGGGGGGGGGTGCCGATTAACTTGCGAGCGAGTTAAACGTTCTTAAACTCACAGCCTTCTGACCGAGAAGTGAGAGAGTGCTACCAACTGAGCCAAGCTGACAGCTGAACCGAGGCAAGGGAACAGAGAGCAGACAGGATGGTTTCAAAAAAGAACAACAAAGGACTGCGAGCAGCTTTTGATTTCCATGTTTACCAGCTTGCATTTGGCAAATAATTCAACAAGCCTGCAGGGCAATTACCCAGAGGATTGGAATGCCTGATCTGACAGGTAAAATGTTTCAGAACACAAGTAGACTAGCAAACGTGTGGCAATGTGTATCACTGAACTTGCAGAATCAAGTCATGAATTATGTTGACAGTGTTGATGGTGTCATTTAGGTGCTATTTCTCGTTTTGCATTGCCTCAGTTTAAACCGTACCTTGTAAGAGCTGCACTCGTGCCCGAACTGATTCGGAGAAAGCTCAGTGTTAAATAGACATCAAATGGGTCGTCAAACGAGACCAATGTGCTTAATGCTGGAACACAGGTAATGTTGCCAGTTGTTCACAGGGGAACCTTGCCTGGTTAGTGAGGGCGACCAGCTGGGAACGAGAGCAAGCTACACAGAGAGGCTGCACTCAATCCACCAACATGGAGTCCTGTAGCTTCGCGGTTAAGCACTCGCCTCGCAAGCGAGAGGACCCGAGTCGATTCCCGGGCAGGGGCGAAACCTTGGGCAAAGTTTCCTTACTCCACACGCCTCTGTTTACCCGGCAGTAAGTAGGAACCCGGTTGTTAGTCGATTGGCGGATCGCTTTTCCGGGGGTAATGATTCCCTCGACAAACGTAAAAATAGGGCGCAGCATGCGATCTGCTAGTTATCACTAGTGATAAATGAAATCATCCTTAGGTTTGACACGACCCCTTTCAAGTCGGGGCAGCAAAAATAATGCTTGCACAGTCATCTGCAAACTAACACACACTCAAAATGAAATTAAACTTTTCAGAAAGAAACGCATCCTTTCTCCGTCCCACCTCAAAAAACAAAACCGTTGCTCGTTAGATATTCCAATCGTTGCTCCGCATTTGACATTCTAACTCATGCTAATTCTGACACGGTAACTGCCCCATCAGTGCTAAATTGGGGTCAAGCCTGCCCTGGAGGACTTGCTATTTGTTTCTCAAATAATGAGCCTCTCGCTGCACATGATTTATTTTCCTCGGTGAAAGAGGAAAAAAAAAACCCGCCGATGATTCGAGGGTTCTCGCGGAATACTAAACCGTTCTAATTTAGTTTAGGGACCCATCTCCTCAACGCGGCAAATAGAATCACAGCAAAGGGCATTGAAAGCTAAGCCCTCAATATCTCATCCGAATCAGGGATTCAGTGCAATTATGCCCTTTTACAGTGGGAATATGCGGGTGTGTGTACGTGTGAGCGTGTTGGGAGGGATGGAGTTTGAGGGGCAGCATTATTTGATTAAAAAAAATGCTCGATGAAAATAAGGACAAAATGCGAACAATAAATCCTACAATTATGATAAATATTAATAATCCTCGCATTTGATATCACGCCTTATCACGTCTTTGAGAACATCTCAAAGTGCTTTGCAGAATATACTGTAAAGTGTATTTTGGAGTACAGAGACTGTATATTTTGTGGGCGAGTGACAGAATGGTAGACATTGAAAGGTAGCGAGGTCGCTGTCAGTCGAGTGCAGAGAATGTGCTTGCAAACGAGCCGATTCCCACCTGGCAAGGTCCTTCTAACAACCTGAGAGGTGAACGGCCATTTTGCTGTCGGCAAAGGACATGGGGTGGACCTACCTTCTGTTTGAGTCGAGTCACAGGATCTTTTAGGGTCCACCTGAACTGGCAGCCAGGGACCTGGATTTGTCGTTTCATCGAGAAAGACAACGAAACACTCTCCCAGAGGGTCGGCCCGGCTGATGAGCTCCATGTCCCTACATGGGGCTTGAAACCACAGCTGTACATCAGAGGTTGGAGTGAATGCCACCGAGTGAGCCAGACGACCGCACCAATATTCATAAGCCTGGAAAAAGTCAGCCTTTTTCAAAGTCAATGATGAACTAGAGGAAACGAGTATTGAACCATTTCCTAATGTGACACGAATAGACATTTGTTGGCTGGATCAGATAGGAAAACCAGCAAAAAAACAGTCTGTCTTCCGTTGGGATGAGTTGAATGTGAGCAGCTGGTTGGGCAATTGTGCTCGAAACACCGGGCGAGTCAATGTCACGAAGGCTTTCCCAGTTTACCGCGCGCTTAATTTTCCTACGGGGGTTGCATGTAACCGAGGGGAGCAAATGCGGCACATTTTTAAAAAAAATGTCTGGAAACAAAGGTTGCGGTATCGAGGAGGAAGAACACAGTGCAATTTGTCATTCTTAGGACTTTCAAAGTGCCTGCTTCACGGTTCAGAGTCAACATCAATCATTTTTATGTTGAGTCAGTGAGATTCCTCGATATAAAATGTTTACTTAATATGTATAAATGTCGTCCCCATTGCACTGTTCCAAAACACAGAATACGCATGAAAGTTCAGTGGGAGGAAAAAAAGACTGCGTTCTTATTGGAACTGACTCGGGACCGAGGGATTGGATGCTCATAGATTTGAATTGACAAATTGACAAATTGAATTGACAAATTGAGAATGCACCCCCCCACCCTACACACACACCACACCCCCACCCTACACACACGCACACACCACACCCCCCACCCTACACACACGCACACACCACACCCCCACCCTGCACACACACACAACACCCCCACCCTACAAACACCCTCACCCTACATACACACACACACACCCTCACCCTACACACACACACACACAGAGCTTTTCCCAGACATTTGGACAATATGTATCACAGAGTTAGACCTCAATTCTGAAACAAGAGCGTGTTCAGGGCTTGTCAATCATCCACGTCAATATTAGTATTCAGAGAAAAGCAGATTCTCTCATCAATAAACTCAACCTAACAAAAGATCTGTATTGTTTCATTGCAATGCATTGCAGGGGACACTTTTAAACATCAGCAACAACTTGCATTTGTACAGCGCCCTTCACGCCAGACTGCGCTCGGAACGCTTAACAGTGGTGGAGCCCGATTTTACCCAGAGAGCAATGAGTTTAAAAGCTCTTGCTCAGTGCACGATCTACGGCAAATATTGACAACACCCTGTTCAATTTCTGTGCAATTTAAGCCCAAAACGTGGATGTATTTCGTTCCTGATGGAAACTGGCAGTTACAACGGCACCAGGCATGCGAGTCTTGCCTGAAATTTCAGCTTTGGTCTCAGTAATGGAGCAGAGGAGAAACACGTTTTGGCCTCAAGACAAGAGGATAAGTACTTTTAAACTGCAATGGTTTGGGTTTTCTACATTTGAATTATCGGGCGCTGGAGCCTTAATTAAATTGGAAGCCTTTCTCCGAAACAACAGAGAACACAGTCCACGTTGACTGGGCAGGTTGAACTCTTCCTGGCCTTTCTTCCTATTGTGTGGTTTAAAGATTAAGCACCATTTCAAATAGATTCTGCGCATGGCTGACAGTGTACTTTAATAAAAGGATCAGTGGAGCGGAAACATAAAACAGCACCTTTGGATTATGGAGGCCTCCCAGGAGAACAACGAGGATGAACTCAAGTGTTGCAGGAATGAACCCAAAAACTAGGCAAGGCTCTTCAGGCTTGACAAGAGAATGTCTCAGAGGGGACCCAAGAGCTATGGGATTCATAAACCAGCTGTGAAAGTGAACTCAGAACATGACTCTGCCATTCACTGCCACAGAAGAACAAGCGGCAATAGGTTTAAGGGTTCCAAAGGGCAACTTCCGGACAGACACCAAGAAGTATTCCTTTACCCAGAGGGTGCTGAACATCTTGGCTGAACATCTTGTCCAGGTTGCCAGAAAGGCTGGTTGGAGTTAAAGGGGCTTGAATAATTTACGAAAAAGCTCAGCAGGTAAGGAGGACCGTAGAGTGGATGTTAGAGAAGGATGTCATAAAAACTACAACAGCAACTTGCATTTATATAGCGCCTTTTACGCGGGGAAGTGGCCCAGAGCACTTCCTCGAACTACAGGGGGGAGGGAAGGACACGTAAAGGGTATTGAATGAAACACTCTTCAAGGAGCCGGCACAGATACAAAGGGCTGAATGGCCTCCTTCTGTGTTGTAAATTTCTCCGGTTCTGTATGGGCCAAATAGTTGTCTTCAGCAGAACCTCTCTCACCTCAGGCATTGAGAAGTTGAAAGTGGCGAATTAGCTCATCAGCGTTTAAAGTGTCAAAAGATTGGAGCCTTTAGATCAATAAATAATTAAATCGTTCCAGAAAAGAGAACTTGGGGTTGGATTTTAGTTTGACAGTCATTGTAGTCCACTTTGTGAATTCATTTGTTAGGTACATTGGATTCGCCCATTCATTTCCATACTAATCTGACTCAAACACATTGCCTTACACATGCTTGTTCCCAGCTTTGTATTTTCACCTTCTAAGAATCTTTTTATATCTTTTTAATCCAGCAGCTAATTTGATTAATCACGCGTTAAAGCACATTACCGTTTAAAGGCTCAAAATGCATCAAAAGATCAGAATAAAGTGACCATACCACTACGATGATTTGTCTCATGAAATAAGTCTTCCTGTTATGTCCTGGAATTATATTTTGCTTCCACAATATCATGCAAAACTGCTGTGCGCAATTGGTTGCGATGTTTCGACCACAAAATACAGTCTATCCACTTTACAATATATTCTGATAAGCGCTTTGAGATGTCTAGAAGACGTGAAAAGCGCTATATCGAATGCAAGGACTATTATTACATCAAATGGAAGGATTATTATTTTTTTAAAAAAACTCGTGCAAGTTTGTGCAAGTAGAGTATAAATGGGGTGCATCATGGACCACTTTTGAAGGAGCTGGGCGGACTCCAGCAACAAGACAACAATTGCATTTGTCTAGTACCTTTCATGTTGAGAGGACGTCCCAAGGCCTTGGATAGACAAGGGTTTGCACCCAAGCTGAGGGTTGGAATCAAGAGGGTTGGGGCCATGGGGGTGGGGGTGAGAGGATGACGCTCTTGAGGCAGGCCTTGAAGAAGGCAAAGGAGGGGGCAGTCACACCTAATAATAATAGTAATAATCCTAACATTTGATATAGCACCTTATCATGTCTTCAAGATGCTTCAAAGCACTTCACATGAAGCACACTAAGTCTTTGAAGAGCTCCCAGTCTGAAGTCCCTTTAATGTTGACTGTATAATCCATTGCTCCCTGTTGTGCATCTTCCATATTCCCAAGAAGTTCAGCCTTGAGGGAACCGAGTCCAGATTAATGAGTGAAGGGACTCAATTTCAAATGATAGCCCCAACTGGGATTCGAACTGCAGCTCTTCGAAGAACAATGTCCTACCATTCAGTTCGACCAGACAGTTAGAAATGAGATCTTTAATAATTAACCATGGGCTTTACTCAGAGATCATGGCCATGTATTGATTACCTTTAAGCTGCCTTTCCTGTTTAACAGCGTTGTATAAACACGTTGTATTGAAGAACAACACCAGTCCAAGCAACATAAGACTCTGGATTCCTTTAACAAAGCCGCTGTTTGTAGCCATGAAGGGAAGACGACAGAAACGAGTATTTCGTGGAAGGACACAATACAAAATTACATTTGTAAAGGATGAGATCAAAGCTCCAAAATTTCAACTCATCTCTGCTTGCAAGATCACTTTCCCTTCAAAAGCGTAAGACAGTTAAGAGTTGTGGAAAAGTCTTCAATTTGGAAGCAGGTTCTGTGCTTAGAACCACAGTAGTAATGGGTGGAGGAAGAGTGTTAGCAATCGATCAGGCATGGCTCAATAGAATGAAAGTTTTTGTAAAGAGGTACATTTGGGAAAAGGTATACGCTGCAAAGTAACCAGTATTGGAGTTCTGAAAACTGTAATTAGGCTTAGGGGAAGGGGCTGAGAGATATAAAAGTCTTTGATGCGGCATCTATAGCATCAAGAACAGCCCCAATGTGCTACAAGTGTAAAACTATTGGTGGGTGAATTGTTAGCAGCCAATTTGCACACAGCGATGTGATTCAAAGTAATTGAAAATCAAAACGGGCTTTCATCTTATGGCTGTTGGTAGGATCTCGCTGTCCAGGAGACAGGGAGAAGCGTCCTTCTCTTTTCAAAACAGCGCTGTGGTTGATTTAACATAATAATACATGTTGAAGATCCCACCATCAATACTTTAAAGCACTTTGGGGGGGTTTGTGTGTTGCTGAATCAGCAGTCTGCTTGTAAACAGACTAGTTAAATCCAAATTGGTTCAGGTGTGGGAGAGAGAGAGAGAGAGGGGGAGGTAGTTTGCTGGAGTGCAGTCAGAATCTGCTTGGTTGCAGTAGAATTGGTCACGGAACACTTAATTTTCTTGTCTGGCTGTTCCAGGAAGGCAGAATTAAAGTACCTTTCCTTCTGTACTAACTACTACTGACAAGCAAATAACTACAGCGACTACAACTTGCTTTACTAGAGCACCGTTCACGGAGGGTAACAACCCGGGGCGCTTTGTAAAGCGAAGGTTAATTTGTTTATCCATTCCCCCGTTTAAAACAAAGCTATGAAGCACACATTCGCATGCTATGTTTTGCTCAAAAAATACACAGTCAATCTACTTCGCGAATATGCTGTGAAGCACTTTGAGATGTCTTGACGGCACAATAAATACATTGTTAATTTAACAGTGCGTCAATTATCGCAGCAGATTAAAATTGGTCATTCACTTCATTGGGCATTGTTGTGGTTGCCCTGTTCATCTCCACAGTCACTACACATCAGCCAAGTCTTGTGAAGCGCTTTGAGACAGCTCCTCAACAAGAGGCACGGTATCAGATGCAAATAGAATAATTTTATTTGCAATTTTCAACAGTGAGACAGTTTAGGCATCAAAACCCCTGTTACATTTTATTATAATGTTATTATATTTTTATTGTAACTTAATAACCTGCGATTTGCACCTCCCGATAAATACATTTCAGCGGCTGTTTATGTCTGTTTATTCTTCCAAACAAACTTACACAGAGGCAAAAGAGCTCTTTCACTGGAACAACACACTGAAGAAATAACTAGCTTCAAGCTAAACACCCAAGGGTCTTTGTGACATCAAATAAAATTAACGAAAAACAAAGTGCCATGGCTTCAATCTCAACCACATAATTAAAGCACAAAAGATTGTCACAATATCCAATTACTAGCCTGCTCCACGTTGGCCTCTCCTGGAAGATTATTTTAGAGTGTCCCGCTGGAATATTCCATCATTGCTCGTGCATTACAGCCTCATGATATGCTAAGGAACTGGAGAGAGCAAACGAGACCGTGCGTGTGGATTGAGGGTCAAAACACAAGCTGAGCTATCATGGAATCTTCCTAACAATCTTTAAGTCCATCCAGTTCCCCAGCGCTTCCTTCTCTCTCCCCCCCCCCCCCCCCACCCCACTCCAAATGTCCTTCGCTGCTCAACCCCTCCGCTCAACTAACTCAGACTTACCATGAGTCCTCCTGCCCGCTCCATGAAATCAAACGTGGCAGGACTTTCAGTTCCTACACATCTAACCTCTGGGACTCTCGCCCTCTACCACTCCGTCTCTCTCTCTCTCTCTCTTACTCTCCCCTACCTCAAACCCTACCTCTTTGAATGTGCCTTTGCTTAACTCACCCCTCAGTATCCTGTAAAGTGCTCAAAGACCATACCTTACATGAAGCGTGATATATAAATGCAAGTGTAGCAGTGCAGCAATCTCCGGAGAAAAGTGAATATTCAGAGGTGAAATTCCCCCAAACCAAATGTGACTGTACATTCGCTTGCTCTGATCCCTGAAGGACACAAGCACGAACTCGAGGATATCAATCGAACATTACAACCCAGATTACACAATCCCATCTGGCTTCCTGCAAATGAGATTTCTAAGGTTCCAGCAGCATGTGAGGGTCATAAGGCATTTGGTCATCCATACCATAATCATCTCATAACCTTCAAACCTCTTCTGTTCATCAGTTTCGCCTTGAAGAATTCATCAACCTAATATGGTGGTGCTAGTGGAATCTATCGAGTGGAGAACACGGCAACAATTTTGTGTTGGAAAAGGGAATTTTACAATTGGCTCTCCTTCACAGAGATCCTGACGATTGGGTGACCGATACCTACAACTTACTGGATCGGAGAATGCAGCCCAGATCAGTTGCTGGCACTCACATCTCGGAGTCAGAAGGCTGTGGGTTCAAGCCTCCAGTGAGTGGCGTAGGGGAACGACAGTGGTGGCAGAATTGGAGGACTTAAATGTTCTGGTACTCACTGAAATTGTGTTTCAGCTGCTTATGTGTGCAGGTTTATCGTCGATATTGCGGAAATGGATCCAACGCTGGTGTTTGAGTGATTTTATGACAAACAGTGGCCAGTCTTTAGTCTCGTATTAATTTGATGTTCTGTAACTACCCAAAACACCCAGTCACAATTGCTCTTTGCATCTCAGACAAGGGTGGGGGCGGAGAGAGCAGAAAGAGGCCATCACGTATGACTTTGTGCACTAGTTTTGTCTGTGCTTGCAAGCCATGTGCAGAGAGCTCAAAGCCATAGAAATTCCTGCCTGTAATCCAAACTCAACATTGTCCTCTTAAGCACTGCAAGACACTGTCAAACGTGAACGACACTGTATAAATAAATGCAAGTTGTTGTAGTGCTTTTACAATAACTTTGGCCCAAATCAATCTCACCTATTCCAGAAAGCCAGACAATATTCCCATTGCAGAATCAAGCACTCTCTTCCAACCTGGAACCGCTTTTCCTTAAGCTGTTGGCGTTTCTGACAGGACTATTCTAAGTTTATCTTCCCTCCCCACTCTAACATCTGATATGGATCTAAAACGGCAGCCAATTGAGCACAGCAAGTGTCCCACAAACAGTCGGGGAAACACCTTATTTTGCCTTCGTGTCTGGTGGGTTTCTTTGTAGTGTGTGTCCTCCAGGACAGAGAAAAGCTAGAGAAGTAGAAGTCACAAGAGGCATTGATTTTAGCACTTTAGCATTTTAGCAGAATGATTTTAATTTTTATGTCATATTAATAAAACTCACCCACCCACTAATCGATTGATTAGTTCACACTTCGGAACAGGATGGCAGCTGCACTGCGTCCTACGAAATCCATCTCAATCAGAATTCTTCCGGCTGAAAATGCCCTTTGGAAAGATTTTAATCGAGGTATATGTACCTACTGTATATTTACAGCCCATTATGTTCATAATAATAATTCTTGCATTTGTTGTAGCTCGTGATCACGTCGTCGATGACCCAAAGCGCTTATATTGTAAATGTGGAATTGATTGTGTGAACACTCAATAACAATCCTTGCACCTACAAAATACAGTGAATCCACTTTACAATATATTCTGTGAATCGTTTTGAGATGTCTCGACGACTTAATAAGACGCTGTACCAAATGCAAGGATTGTTAATATTATTACTATTAATAAGAAGAAATGAGCCAGGCTCACACTGTTAAATGAACTGCTCAAGAGCATCTGAATTGCATCGGAAGAGACATTGTGTCAACGCCATTGAAGATGACGGTGTTGAAAACGTATAGTTGGGCTGTGTGTGTGCTTCTCCCCTCCACACCACCCCCGAGTCATTGGGAAATTACAACGGCCCAGAAATAGAAGCCATAAATCACGGCTTTCACACAAGCACAACCCCTCGATGTTTCTGCTGTTCCAAGAGCATTACAATTCGGCCCCGAACACAGGACGGGGCACCCAACTTACACCTCAAACTATATCGTGGGCTGCAGCTTAAAGCAGTTCCATGATTCAAACATCATCTCCCAGATGTCTGGACCAAATATATAAACCTAAAGAGCCACTGTTACTGGACTTGTAAATGGCAATTTCAGGGCAGACACCGGGAAGTTTTTCTTCGCTCAGAGGGTAATTAACAACTGGAACAGATTGTCAGGAAGGGTGGTTGAGGTCAGGACACTGTGTGTCATTTAAATAACAGTTGGATGCTGTGACTCGATGGGAGGACAGTAGTGTAGGTGCTCTGGAGGGGTGAGATCGGATGGACCGAAGAGTCTTCATCCGGATCGATCTTCAACAACAAGAAAAAAGAACTTCTTGTGTGTTCTTGGGTGAACATGCGCTGGGTGAAACGTACAACTATTCACCCCTAGGGGAGATGTGGAAAATTCATCAATAGATGTCCCAAGATCTAGTAAACTGATGAAACAGGCTTGATACCTATCTTCACATCATCCAATATATAGGGAATCTCAATATATGAGATGATTATTTCCCATGTACAGAATGTTAATTACAAGAGTTCCTTGGTTATAATAATTGAGTTGATGATCCATAAATCTCACAATCGACCCCGACAGCGAGTTATAAAACGCAGACTGAACTCTGGGCAGGATTATGAGATTTTGTTGACATCACCCACTCAGCACTCTGCCAACTCCCTCCTGTCGTTAATAAATCCTTCCTTCCAGATCACAAGCAGGAAGCAATCCTTCTGATGCTCAGAATATAGAGTGGAAGATTTTGCTTCCTTCTCCAATTCTGTGCCATCTCTCATTTGAGACTCTGACTTTCCATAATTAAATTAATTGGGAATCAATGGATCAATGGCTGCCCATGATATACAACGGGGATGCAATTACTCCTCTGCCACCAGCAATACAAATCATTTCTTATTCATGTAAAATGTTCGGCAACAACAAATTACATTTGTGTACGCCTTTCACGTCGGGAGGACGTCCCAATTAAATAATTAAATATTCAATATTAACAATTAAATATTTCCATCTTTTCCCAGATCAAGAATACAATACCGTACAAGAGATTCTTTAAACCCTAGGTATGTTTGGAGATAGTGTATTTTGAGGCAAAGGACCGGTCACTACACTTTTACAGTACATCCTGTGAAGCACTTTGAGAGGCCCTACTAGCTCCACGATGCAACAACGTGATAAGGCGCTGTACGAAATGCAAGGATTATTAGAAGCAGAAGTGAGTGGCAGAGAGCGAAGGGAGAGAGTGCGCGTTTCCTCAACATCGCAAATTGTATGTCAGAATTAGTCTCATATTGGGCATTTTCCTGTCAATTTCTTTTCTTGAGCTCCAACCCAATCGCAAGCAAGCGTCAGGAAAGCACAACATGGTCAGGACTTGAATAGAGTGGATTACGTTGACTGCTAAGTCCCACTATCCAAAACTTGGCTCTCTCTCTCTCTTTTACCCCACCCCACTTTGCCTTCCAATGTGTAGTCGTCCTTGGGTATTTTTTTTGGTCTAATAGCTTGAAAAAAGATTGACAGAGTAGCGGATAGACTAATTGCTGGGTTATGATAGTTCCTTGAGAGTCTTTGCCCATAAGCACTGCTGCCACCTTCTGGCCGAGGGGGAAAAAAAAGGAATAAAAATTTGGATATCGGACCATTTGAGAAACAGTCCATTCCATGGCCCAGCATCGAGCTGCCTTTGGGACCTCAAGCAGAGATAGGAACTCTGTCAGCCTGGGTTAAGCTAATCAAAGAGTTCCCTTAAAATGGAAATATAAAGTTGTTCAGCAGAGAACGCCATCTCTCACAGCGACAATGAACCCTCGTTGCTCTTACAATACAATGCAACTCCTGATAACTCGTCACTCCAGAAGAAAGGGGCTGAATGACGACTTCTCCAGAGTGGCGAGTGAGGCGTATGTCTGAATAAATAAATAAATGCGGCCCGGGATACTGACTTTAAGCGGTCGTGATAAGTTAAGCCACAGCCAGGGTCGAGTTATAAGGAGTTGACTGCGTTCAGCCGTTGTAAACAGCAGTTAAAATTTGAGTAAAACGTTTCCGGAAGCAAAATTGCCAACGTGAAGCTACCCAGCTTTGCACTTTACTCCAGAGAATTGCGATGCTTTCAAGACCAGGTGGAAACGGCGGATTGAAAATACAGTGGTTATTGAAACGTAATGGGGCTGTTCGAACACGCGGCGCACCGACTCCCACACAGCTTAGCAAGCAGAACACACTTGTTAAGTCCCAGTTATTTTATCACCCCCGAGGAGACTTCAATTTGCAAGATTTTCTTTTCCCCCCTGCCATCAAATTTTGCTGGTGAGAAAAACATTTGACAACTGCACTCATTAAAAACACACATTGTGCATGTTTTTTTTATACACATATAAATAAAAAANTGCATTGTGAAACATCTCCCACTCTTCCTACACCTGTCCCTCCTCCATCCCAGCAATCCTCTCAAGTCTAGGAACACTTAGGGACCAGCCTTCTCTGAAAATGCCAATGATCAGAGACCACATTAAGAGGCTTGATAAGGTAATGTCGACTGGGGGAATAAACAAATTGCACTTATACAGCACCTTTCACCCTGAAACAATGCCTCAAGACACTACACCAGAACATAGCTCATTATGTTAAATACTTCAATGGTTCTGTGTTTTATTACTGGCTAAACATCAACAAAGAATGTTTGCAGCAGCGGCAGAATCGAAGCGAAAGGGTGGCCATCATTATAGTAAGCCTTGCATATGATTTTAACACTTTACCACGATGTCAAGACGTTTCAAAGCAGTTCACAGGATTTACTCACTATGTTGATAGGCAAACATCAATTTGGCAGATTGGATCAGTGAAGCCTGTTATTGGTGACCAGGATTAAGTGTGTTGAAATGTGGGATTATTAATAAAAGCCTTGATGATCATTGACTACAAATAAATAGGCTAATTCTATAAAGGCAGCCCGTTAAAAAGCATTACCTGCAGTCTCACCTCTTGCCAGTGCAAATTTCTGCAGAGTCCGGAGGCAATAGGCAGACTGAATGTATTTCAAGACGCCACAGATTTTCGACCCATTGGCATTTGAATGCAGCAGAGCATGCAGAATGCTAGCTGTTGTTAAGCTTTGCCAGGAGAAGATGGCTGGAACGTTACACCACAGTGAGGTCAGAGGCGCAGTTCAATGTTCTTCAGTTAGTACTGGTGGAGATCCTCATTCTTGAACTTGATCCTCACTAAGTACCTAAGTACAATGTCCAACATGGAGACAGTTTAGTCACGCAGCTGTGGTTACTGATCATATCAGTAACACAGAGATGATCGGCCATCTCGCCTCCATCTGTGCTGAAAGTTCCCGTCTCCAAAGTGGAACACCTTGAGGTTTTTGCATGCTGAAAAATCTTGTGGGCAAATTGCTGCTGATTTCCAAATTCTTATTTGTCTATTTTCCAAATAAGTAAATCCAAATATATTCCAAATGCAGTCAGTACACTTTGCAGTATATGCTGTGAAGAGCTTTGAGACCTCTTGAAGACGTGATAAGGCACGTTTGATATATCAAATGCAAGGTTTATTATTATCCTGTCTGCGATTAAGATATTAACCTGGGTCCTATCTGCCTTGTGATTCAGGGAGATTCAGAAACAAAGACACACACACACACACCACATAACTTGTGTTTCTCTCCTGGTTATCCTGACTAATATTCCCTCCTTGTTCCGAATTCCTCCCCAAATTCTATTTAATTAACTGCTTGCTCCGTTGTCGCTCGCAGGACTTTTGCCGGCCTAATTAGCTGCCTCGTTTACCTCCGTAGAACATCAATTTCACTTCTAATTAATCTCATCCCTCTAAACCACTTGGAGACATTAGAGACTCAAAAAAGCACTGTATAAAGTGCAATGCAAATTTGTTGTTAATGCTGCCAGGCCTAATGCACACATTACATTAGCAAACATATTAAACTCCGTGCCCTCCCTAATATCAAGAGTGGAAGCCAAATATCCAAAATATTGGCTTTGAGATATTGTGGCTGCTTTTCCTCTATCATTGCTCTGGTCGTGCCTACGCCATCTGTACTTAATGTCTTTTCTTTTTTTACTGTTTCATTAACAAAAAAAAACGCAAGCCAAAGCCCTAATGGGTTGCATGGTCCTCGCTGGACAAGCAGCAGAGAAAGTTTGCCAGACAGTGCTTTCAATGGCAGGCTATGTGGTTTAGGCCAGTTAGACTTCAGCCTTTACCCCAACCCACACTCTGGAGCGCCCGAGACTTAGCTCTCGCAAAGCTACAGCCAATGTCCTCCAGAATCAGGGAGAGAGAGCGTGCCTTTCATTCCAGACACAGGAATTTCCGCTTGCAGGTGGTAACAAGATTCACAACTGAGCAAAGTGTGAATCGTATGCAAAATCCAATAGACAGACACCATTTTACCCGAACAAGAAACAGATTAAGAAATACTGAATCTTCTGTTAGAATTATGTCGGAACTAATGCAGTTTTTTTTTTAAACTTCATGCCTCGTAAAAATGTTTTACCAGACATGCAGGAAAATGCAGGATTATTTAACTTTTATTCCAACGGTTAACGGATTTTCAGATTCAATAAATTTCGAATCTCTGGGAGTTCATAAAGATTGATAATATGGGCGAGATATGAGAACGGGAACCCAGAGAGAGAGAGAGACACTGAATCAAACCATTCGCTGAAGTGAGCTGTGGACTTGGAGCTCTAAAGTGATGCGTGTGCTGAGGCAAATGACTGTCAGTCGCGATTCACTTTATCACCGCAAACTATGGTAGCTGCACATTGCTGAGGTTTTATTGGGCAGAAAACTAAAAGGTACTTAGAACTAGCATTTTTAATCGCACAAAGGCATATGCATGCGTCAAGGCACTCCACTCAACATCTGCAGATTTATAAGGAAAGAGAGAGACAGAGAGAGGGAGAGAGAAGGGAACACTGTTAGCTAATGATCTCTTTACTTGATAAAATAACGTTAAGGTCAAAACAGCTCAAAGAGTTTCACAGGGAATTGTTGGCAAGGGTTGCGACTCTGTATCTGTAAACGTGCGCTCAATTTGTTCCAACAGGAAAGTCCCACATAGAATCTTAAGGAAACAATTTATCTCAAGGACTGTCAGCCCGGACACCCTTCTATTTTCCAATCACAGGAGCTTTAATGTCCACTTGAACAGACATTGGTTAAACATCTCAACTAAAAGGTAGCACCTCCGGCAAGGCAACACCCCTCCCTCGCCCCACCCCAACAGTGCATTGAAGCATCAGACCAGACTGTAACCTCAAAGACCCAAATTGGGTCTTGAATCAGACAAGGAGGTGAGAACACTACAAACTGCAGCAAGATGACATATAGGGAAATAAAGAGTGAGGAAAGGGTAGAAGTTAATGACATGTCATACTGAGTGGTAATTTGTTTGATGTATTTGAACCTCAATAATCCATTAAAATCCATTAAAAAGCACATGCAGTAGTGTTCAGGATTGAACATGAACCAAATATTAAGGCCAAATCTCGCCAACATTGTAGTTGTTAAACTCCATGTTAAACTCCAGCAGTTAAATTACCCCCCGACATACAAGGTAAAAGCAACATTGAAATTGGCCCACCGGCCTGCATTCAAGACTTACTTCTGAATTTATGCTCTGCCTCTTGTTATAGTCTTTTTCTCCTCTCTGTGAGCATCTGAGCTGGATCACAGTTCCCAGCCTTGTCCCGAAATGAAAATGATAATATTTATTTTGAGTCTTTCACCAAAAGAGCAACACTTCCTCATCAAACTGGGTCTGCTCAACTTTCCCCAAGAATGGAGGGTGAGCACACACATACACACACACCACACCTGTTTTTTCCTGTGCTAATCACTAATCACTTCTCGTTACAGTTGTCATTCCCCATACCTACCCTTGACCATGGAAAGACCCACCCACCTGTCTGTGTCCCTCTCCTCCCATTGACACGTCGTATTCTGTCCCTGATCCACCAGTCCTCTGCTTCCTATGCCAGTGCGACACTGATGAACTTCCTCCCCCATCCACCCAAGTACTTGAATGGCTTAACATCAAGGTGTTGAGTTCACCTGCAAAATACACAGTCACTTCGCAATGTTGTGAAACGTTTTGAGATGTTTTCCCAACATGAAAGGTGTTATTATACCCAACAAAAGGATTATTCTTAACATTTCGTTCCTTGTGTGTCGGCCTGGCACAATTCTCTAACCTCAGAAACAGAAGGCTGTGGGTTCAAGCCCCACGTCAGGATGTTAACTAACACAGTCTGAACTGACATCCCAACCCAGTGCTGGGAGTCTGTTGTGTTGTCTTGTCTACTGTTCAAGTCCCAAGGTGGAGGTTAATGATCCGTGGCACTTTCAGAGAGAGAGAGACAGTAGTTTCTTCTGAAGTCCTGGCCAACAAACCTCGGATGAAATTGGTCACTCACTCCACAGCAATTTGTACATTGGACATAGCTGTTCGCAATTAGGCTGCCGCACTTGCCCACAAAATACACAGTCACTGCACTTCACACTTCAGCTGACTCTGGCCTTCTGCACAGCCCTCGATCTCCCCCTTCTGGGTGACAAGGCGCTGTATCAAACGCAAGGATTATTATTAAGAGCTTTGAGATGTCTCGAAGTCACGATAAGGCACTATATCAAATGCAATTATTATTATAAACTTTGGGTTGATATGTTTGACTGGATATGGCAACAAACCTCTGGAAGATCATCAAAACCACATGCTTACATCAACCTCCTTCTTTTGGAAGGCTTTCAAAATCCATCTCAATGAAGGCAACAGCTGGTCACCGCACAGCCAGAGAATAACAGGGGAGCTCACAACCAGAATAGAATCAGAGAGATTATAGCGGAGGAGGAGGAGGAGGAGGAGGCCCTTCGACCCATTGAGATGGTGCCAACTCCTTGATTAACTGTTCAGAAACATGACTGTGGAGGTGTTGATGCAAAGCGTCCTGCAGGAAACTCAAGGCTTTGAAAGCCAAGAGATGTGGCAAAAAACATGCAACGAGTTCAATTGGCAAAAGAACCAGAGGTGAGATGAGCAGAAATTATTTTACACAGAGGTTGCTACGGTCTGGAACGCACTGCGTGTGAAAGGCTGGTGGAAACAGATCCTATAACAACTTTCAAAAATGAATTGAATAGGTACTTGAAAAGGAAACATTTGCAAGGATGTGGGGAAAGAGCGGGAGAGTGGGACTGATTGGAAGCTCTTCCAGGCACGATGGGCTGAATGGCCTCCTTCCGTGGTGTACTATTCTTGGATGCTTTGATTCTATTCTAAGATCACCTTCATCCCACCGGCTGTGTGTTGGCTTGACTCACTGAGTAGCACACTCGCCTCTGAGTCAGATGGTTATGGGTATTCATGGCTTGGAACCCGTACAGCATTTGCTGACACTCAAACACAGTATGTTTTGCCAGTCCAGGCGGACATTTAAGATCCTGTGGTACTGCTGGAAAAGAGAAGTGAGATTCTCTCTCTCTCCCAGTGTCCTGGCCAACAATCCCCCGAAAGAAAATTGGTCACTGTTCGCCGGACGTTGCTGTGAAGACATTGTCTGCCTGTGTTTGCCCACAAAATAAACAAAGTCACATTGTTTTTCAGTATATCCTGTGAAGCACTTTGAGGTATCTCAATAATGTGATAAGGCGCTCAATCAAACGCAAGGAATGATTATTATTATCATCATCGACTCGGTGCAATCGTCTGAATCAGCTTGTTCCCAAGGCAATGGCAGCAGTCTGTTCTTAAGGGAGAAGCACAGAGATGATGCTACAGTTTCGGTGGTTGCTTTGAAAAGTGTTTACTTTCGGAAGGAAAAGTGAACAGGCGAAACTATTTTCAAAATAAGACTTTGCCGACAGACGACCTCTGAGGACCTTGCCTCTTATTTCATTTCCGTCAAATGGTCCAACGCAGTGGTTCAATATAAACTTCAAGAAATTCCGGGCGAATACACAAAGGGCAGAGCTTTCAAAGGCTGAACTCTGTTCCTGTTTTTGTCTATTAAAGCAGTTGATGCTCTCCAAGATATCGTCTAACCCACGGCGTCCAGAACCAAGAAGCTGGAAGCAAGAGTGAATTAATATCAAGGATATGGTACCAGGGGTGTACAGCGTTCCTGAGCAAGCTGACTTCAGCCAAGTTTCTCATTCACTGCAAGCGCTGCACACAGAGAGCAGTCCCTCAGTGGAAGGCTAAGGCTTTAGATTTCCCGAAAAACTGTTTGTACCACTCGAGTTGATCTATTACAAAGGAGCTTTAACGGTGCAAGGCAAGATGGAAGCTATCCGTGGAACTAATGGGATGATTCGAAACTCTTTCTCGGCATTTTTTTTTTCTCTCTGTACTGTTTCAGATCTTGTTGCACAATTTACCGTTCCACAGCCAAGGGTGGTAAACAACTGCCTCTAGGCTACTGGCAATACTGCCTTCAAACTCACAGAGTTTTACGTACTGACTTCCAGTAATGTTCTAACTGCAGTCTACAGTGATCCGAGGTGTCAGCCTGGCTCGGCTGGGAGCATTCTCTCGCCTCTGAGTCTGAGTGTCGTGGGTTCGAGCCCTACCGACACCTTCCCCCTCCCCCTGGCTCGGCATCGGGCTCCACCACTGTTAAGCACTCCGGGAAGCCGGCCGACATGGAGGGCCCTGTATACATGCAAGTTGTTGTTGCTGTTTCGTTGGCGCTTTGAACTCACAGTCCAGGCTGACAACCCAGTGTGGCGCTGGGGAAAGGCTCCCTCCCGCCTGTCGAGGTGGATGTTAAAGATCTCGTGGCACTACTTGAAAAGAGAAAGCCAGCAATCCACCAGATAAAAATTGGCCGCTCACATCGTGGTTGTTTGTTGGACATTGCTGCGTGCAAATTGGCTGCTGCGTTCGCCCACGAAACACACAGTAACTGCACTTTACAGTATTTCCCGTGAGGCGCTTTGGGACGTCCTCCTTACGTGAAAGGATTTTATCGTATCTTACATACGATTTGTTGAATTGTGCTATGATTTGCTAAAAGGAAGCACGGACGCTTTAATGACCTAACGAAACCTGAGCGAGCAGATTAACACTGTACTCCCGACGTGAAAGGCGTTACACAAATGTCATTTTGTATTGTATTGTTCTTCTGTTTGAAACTTCACCATGAGATGTAATGAACCAGGCAAACTCAGTCAGTAGATATGAGAGACCTGGCCAAGTTATTAAATCATCACAAAATAACTTAAAAGGAGAAAACCCCTTCAAGAATTCAAACCGTCCATCAATTGTTGGCTACAGACATACATTGAGAAGAGACATCTGAAATACCCACAAGGCAATACTGAAAAATATAGCCAAGTACTACATGCAGATTTCTACCAATATATCACCACTGTAAAATCATCAAGGGACTTTGGACAACCTTGATAGACCCAATACTGATTAACTAGAACCTGGGATTGAAGCAGTGTGTGAGTGATTTATTACACCGTGCTATGTGTTTTTTTTCATGGGCTGCCTTCAAAGAAGAAAAGCTTTTCCCATTTATTATCGAATGCCAAGGCAAACTATTTAGCACCAGAGCCGGAATAAATAGTAACTCAGTATAATGAGGGCTAATAATGTTCTTTGCATCAGTTGGCGCATCGTTGTTAGAAACGTCTCAATCAAGTTTCGCAGGATTGACTGTGAAGTGCGGTGACTGCATTTTTGTAGATGAACGTGGCAGCTAATTTGCACACGGCAAACAGTCCCACAAACAGTCACGAGGCGACCGATCAATTTTATCTGGGGGATTGTCGGTCAGGTCACTGGGAGAAACGTGTCCGTTTCCGAGCAGTGCCCTGGGATCTTAAACATCCATCTGACTAAGCAGACGGGACTTTGATTTATCCAAAGGATAGCGTCTCCAGCATGGACCTGGCTCTAAATTAAGAGGGCCTGAAACACGGCAACTTCGAAAAGAGTTATGTCACTCCGACTTCCCAGAACTCTCGCCGATGAGCTGCAGTTGTCTCAGCGTTTGATATTGAAGGTCCTAGCAGAAAGGCTCAGAGGTATCCACCATGTGTTTACACAATTAAAACAAAAACCTGTGGGACTGATTAGAAAAATGTGTCTGAACTGTGAATCGGAGATAGTATTAACTGGGCTACACTGCATTAAATGGGTGCAATTAGAGGTTTGGAGGATCGGACGGGGATGTGAGTAAACTACAGATTGAGAGTCAGCTAAGCAGGCCAGCAGTGCGTAATCAGAATGCAAATGATCAAATCAGCGCTAGTTTTAATGAAGGCTTTACATTCAGATCCTCTCCAACAGCACTTTAAGGGGATAAACAGAGATTTGCAGGTACTATACTCAGAGAGCGGTAAAGGTCCATTACACAACTAAGATACAGGAGTAATTCCAATCTCTTTTCAGTAACAGTCTAAACATAACAAGGGAGGATCTAGGATACAAAGGACAGGATAATAATAATCTTTGTATTTGGTATAGCGCCTGCACATCAAGAGGGCATCTCAAAGCACTTCACAGGATATAATAATAATCCTTGCATTTGATGTAGCGCCTTAACACGTAATTAAGGCTGGAAGCATCCGCTGTCAATTCACTTCGCAGTATATTCTGTGAAGCACTTTGGGACAAAGATCAGGTGCTAAATCAAATGCAAGGATTATTATTTATTATCTCAAAGTGCTTTGCAGGATATACTTAAAGGGCTTTGACTGTGTAGATAAAAGTAGTGACTGGGTGTTTTGTGAGTGAATGGGGCAGCCAATTTGCTGACTGCATCTCCCCCTCAGTGTCTTCGAATAGTGATGTGGGATCTTTGATGCGCTCAAAATTACGACTTTAAACGTCTAAACCTAAATCCGATCGACCTCCAAAATGAATAGGTTCAAAATTCCCTTCAGCGGGCTCCGCCAAATAGCGATGCATTTTCTGCACACTTGCATGCAGACCCACGAGCGAACAAGACAACAACAACAACAAGAAGATTCCATTTATAGAGCGCCTTTCACGTCGGGAGGACGTCCCAAGGCGCTGTAAGACCTCGGTTTAAAGTCTCACCCAGAGGATTGCACCTCCAGTAGCTCTCAGCTCACCACCCCCCCCGCCCCACCACCTTGCGCTGCATTCGAGTAGCCGCCTAGACTGTGAGTTCAAAGTACCGACATGGGGCTTGAACCCACAACAACAACAAGTTGTATTTATACAGCGTCCCGGAGCACTTCACAGCGGCAGAGTCTGACAACGAGCCGGGGGAGAGGGCGGAGGGAGGTGACCGTAAGCACGATCGAAAAGGAAGGTCTTTAGGCGGGATTTGAAGGTGGGGAGGGAGGGGGCAAGGCGGAGGGAGAGAGTTCCAGAGTTTCGGGGTGTAGTGACTGAAGTACGGCCACCGATGGTGGAACGGAGGGCCCGAGGGACAAACAGGAGGCTGGAGGCAGCTGAGCGGAGGCAGCGGATGCTTCCAGCCTCTACAGCAATCTTCTGACTCAAGAGTCAAGAACGTAACCAACCGAGCCAGACTGACACACACACACACACACACGCACATGAGGGAAAGCGACATAAAATCTCTGCTCCCGCTTTTCTGAGCCCACAGTTGACGACTCAGGGGCACTCATCGGTCTATGGTACACCCAAACCTTTAAACATCATGGCTACCAAGGTGACAAATAACATGCTTGACGTCCCAGTTCATTTCTATCAGTTTGGCCCAGGCTTCACTCAGGAAAATTGATCTCACTAGGGTTCCACCAAATTACACCATATTACATTTTCTGTGACAAAGTCATATATCCAATAAGTCTAGTGGAAAATGAGACTTTCTTTGGTTTATGGCATTGCTTTTTGCACTGTCTCCAATACGAAAGTTAATTATTTTGTGGGAGGGTAGATAGGGTGGAGGAGGGGATGTAGTTAACCCCTACAACACTCTCACCTTGCAAAGCCGTTCATTGTCAATGCTGAGAAATCACTTTCAATATGATCCCACCGTCCGTCCACCTCACCCTCTCATTTGCCTCCTTAAAGACCCGTCTCAAGGACCCTCCTCTTCGACTCCTACCCCTACCCTCCCCACCCTCTACCTTTCCATTGGGAAACAGTCAAAAATTGACACTCCCTCTTGCTCTCCGCTATCTGTTGAATAAAACCCACGTGAAATTCTAGCTGTGTTGCTTAATTTACTGTAGAAAATAATCCCCCAGCTCTCAGTGGTTTCACAAGGAGAGAGTCTCTCCGCTTTTGAACAAACATTTCCCTTAGTGGTGCGCAGAATTCTAAGCAGTAGAATTTGGGTGGCTTTTGAAGGTATTATGTGAAGTAGAATGACATTGGAATGAACAAGATAGATAGAGGGGGAGAACTGCAGTGGACTCAAAGGTACTGTGCAAATGGGAACATCTTAAAACCCAGCTATCAAAAGCTTGCAGACCGAGCTACATTGTTAAATGAAGGAGAGATTATAGTTCGAAAAGGACGAGCTAAGGCATTACGCTCCATTGGACATGGAAATGTTTACAACCCGGTATTTTAAACTCAAGCATGTTTGGTTCATCAGTGCGGATGAATAAATCCTTTGCAAATACCGCCTTCCAGCAATTAATCAGATTTTTTAACAAAGAAATAAACATGCTTTCACGTGGAGATTATGCAAAGCCCTGAATCCTCTTTAATGTTGGTGAGAGCTCAAGTCTTTCACCCCTCCACCTCCCCCCACCTTCTCCGTCTTTACCACTTCCCAATTGTTCTTTTTCACCGAGACGTTCCAGAAAGCGAGCCCGATAATCATTCAGAACATACCCAGCATTTTGGTTGGTAAACCATCAACGTTACGAGTTTCACCCACAAATAATAATGATAATAATATTATTAATATAGAAATATACAATCAATTCCTTTTACAGTGTATCCTGTGAAGCGCTTTGAGACATCTCGAAGACATGTTAAGGTGCTATATCAAATGCAAGGATCATTGTTATTATTATCAACGTCTAAGTCTTTTCCGATCTACCTCCGAAAAATAATGGGTTTAAAATTCCCTTCAGCTGGTGCCTGCTAACAGTGGTGTCTTTTGTTCAGACCCACTCACCCTCAGATTACATATATACATATAATAAAAAGAGCCCATTTGATTTAATTCCACATTTGTAATCCTTCATGGTTCAAACTCAACACAATTCAGAATAATAATAAAAAAAAACCTTGCATTTGACGCAGCCCCTTATCACGTCATTGAGACATCTCCAAGCCCTTTGCTGGATTTTTACTGCCGAGTGTAGTGACTGTGTTTTTGTAGGCGAACACGACAGCCCATTTGCACGTAGCAATGTCCCACAAACAGACATGAAGTCAGTGAGCAATTTAATTTGGCCAGGACACGAGGAGAAACTCCCTTCTCTTTTCGATTAGTGCCATGGGATCTTTCACATCCACCTGAATAGGCACAGACAGGATCTCCGTTTAACATCTCATCCAAAGGACGGCACCTCCGACAATATAATACATCCCCAGCACTGCACTGGGAAGTCACCTGGACTATGTGAGCTCAAAGTCCCAACAACCTTCTGACTCAGAGTGAGAGTGCTACCAATTGCTCCAGGGTAACGCACTCACTAAATGAAAATTACAATTACATTTGATACAGCGCCTTATCGCGTGATTGAGACGTCTCAAAGTGGTTCACAGTATTCCTTACCGCAAAGTCTAATGACGGTGTCTTTGTAGGGGAATATGGCAGGCAATTTGCACGCAGCAACATCCCTCAAACAGCCATGAGAGGTTACGTTATTATATGAAGCTTTGAAGTTCAAATAGATTGATACAACTTTTTAATTTATTGTGTCTTGTTGCACCACAGGTGCACACACGTACAGCCGAACGTCTACTAATACCAAAGCATTAATTTTATTTGTGCTGCATTAATTAATTGACCACAAATAAAATCCATTAACAGTAATGTATTGCTATATAACTCCTGACTGATCATTGATGAAGTAATTTGTGGTGAAATTATATCATAGTGTTAAAAATGTAATCGCACCATTTAAAATGCAATAAATTATTAAATGCATGAATAAAAATCGCATCTATCAATAAGTGAATGAATTAAATTATAATTATCAAATGTAAATGTAACATCTATCACTTTGCACTTCCCATTCCCCACTGTGATCTGCCGCAGTCATAATGAGTCCAAGACATCAAACTTTTAGGTTAATTATGTGTCACAAAGCTGCCCCCTGGTTTCATCATCAAAAATATATGAATGCTATAAGCCTGAATCACGATTTCAAACTGTGTTCAACACAAGGCAACAATTCTCGCCTCGGAGTCAGAAGGTTGTGGGTTTGAGACCCTCGTTGGGAATTTGAGCTAACAGGGAAAACAGCAATTTACTCACAGCAATGTGGCACAAACAGCCAGAAAGTGAATGAACGACTGCAGTGCTGGGAGTGTATTGCAATGTTGGAGGTGACGTCCTTCAGGTTCCCCATCTGCCTGTTCAGCTGGACGTGAAAGATCCCATGGCATTTTGTTGGAATCAGGAAGGGAGCTTCTCCCAGTGTACTACTGGCCAGCAATCCCCCAGATAAAATTGGTGATTCTCCTAACGGCTGTTTGTGGGCCAGCAGAAATTGGCTGAAATTTGCAAACAAAACACACAGGCACTCCACTTTACAGCGTAATGCCCTCTTCCCGCTGTGAAGGTCTCCGTACGAAATGTAAGGATTATTATTCAGTGACGTGTGTCCTATACTGTGAGCTTCAAATCCATGGCGTTGGGGCCCGAACAGGCTTGACCGCTGACACGTGCCAGCAATTGCACTGTGATTAAAGAGTTAGGTGTTACGTGATTACTCAGCAGAACACACTTCCCCTTTAAGCGTTCAAACAAAAAAATGAGCCAACAAATGACTTGACACACGCAATTCATTTTTGTTAGTCTGAAGGATCATCAACCTCCTGCAAGCAATGTAAGTGTTCCATTGCATCGCTATTAGATAGATTTATGACAATGTGGCTTCTTTCCCCCTTAATGTCCACATGTTGTGAAGCTGAGACAAGTATTGATTGTCTCTGAGTGAGAGAGAATCCCTCATGTCTATGTATTGAGTAGTCGTTCAAGTCAGTCATCAGAAGCCTAGGCTTAATATGCAAAGAGTGTGGATCTCTATCGCTAATGCAAGGCGGGCACGTGAATCAAATCTTGTCAAAATTCATGCTGAACTGTATTTTCTTGAGTGAGCTTCTCCAAGGTGAGCATAGGAACTTAAGAATGTAAGAACTTGCTCGGGCAAAAGAAGACCAAGGTCCATCTAGTTCGCCATCCACCATCCTTCCAGTCGCTTGACATGTCATGTCCCAAACTGTATACTGTACCCCGAGAGATTATTTCCCAACAGAAATCTTTGCAGTTTGTTCTTGAAAGAATCAACATTTTCTGCTGTAGTGTCTCTGCAGATTTGTTTCTTCATTGACCTGCCTTCAATCGCAGGCGATGTCCTCTGGTTCCACTGTTCAGTACAATATAAAACAGCTTATCGAGGTCTACGTTATCTAGTCCTTTTAGAATCTTAAAGCCCCTCAACTGTCTCCAGTGTGAAGAGGACCAGCTGCAGGTAAGACCCACACTCAATTGCAATGGTGTCCGTTCCTTAATTCACTTCATGCCGTGACATCTTGCTGCCTCTACAGCCCGCTCACACCCCACACCTCTACTTTTCTACACCTTCGCTCACTTGGCTTGGGCCTTCTGCATATCCCTCAACCAACCCCTCTGCTCCACTATCGGTAGCCGTACCTTCAGCCACTACACCACAAATCTCTGGAATTCTCTGCCTCAATCCCTCCGATTTTCCTCTTTGACCGTTCTGACGGTCACCTCTCCTTTCTCCCCAGTTTGGCATCAGACTAAGAACAACAAAGATTATCTTTCTATACTCCTGAAGCAGCTCAATTTCTGCTAACCAGTTTGAGTGCATCGTTGACCATCTTCCTACCCTCCCTGATCCCCTAACCCCCCCAAACCACTCAGGTCCAAATCCCTGACTGCCCAGTGCCTTGGGACGTCCTCCCGACGTGAAAGGCATCGTGTAAATGTCATTTTTTAATTGTATTTTGTATCACTCGGTTTGGGATTATTACGAGAGAGGCTCAGTGAACAGAAATATGCAGAAAAACTCCTAGAAGTTTTGCCTGTTTAAAAGATCCAGGCTAACTTTGTCGTTCTGAAATTCTGATGTGAGATTAGAGCAGTCAGCATAACTATTTAATTAAGGATAAGCTCTGAGCCACGTTAAAAAGAGATCTAATGCAGCACAATTTGGATACGTTTAGGCAAATCCAATTTGTTAAATTAAGACTCAGCGCTGCTCTGCCAAGACACAGAGACAGGCTGGTGTGACAACAATCTCCTCCTGTGACTGATAAAACGTCTCGAAAGCGCAAGAGAAAAATAAGACGAATTCTGCCTTCACGACGCTTAAGCAGAGCTGAAACGATCGAGCTGGAAGATATGCAAATCATGATCAAATGTCTGAGTGGAATTTGATGCGTTCGACATTGCCGTGCAAGCATGAACGCGGATGGGAAACACTTCTCTATGTGGACCTCGTGGGCTCCTGTGGAGGTTTCGTTGAGGTCAAAGTTGTCTAAACTTCCACCTAACTTGGTGGGCATTCCATTTCATTTCAAAGTGTTGGAATGTAAATTGACTGCCGCGATCTCCGCAAAATCACCAGTCGCTACCCTCTACTGTAAATCCTGTGAAGCGTTTTGAGGATTTTTTGACAATGTGATAAGGCACTGTATCAAATGCAAGGATAATTATTAATTATTACCATTATCAAACGTAAGCATAATTACAATGTTAAATCCCCCCGAATTATTGATACATTATTCATGACAGTTAAGTCTTTTTTCAATGCAAATAAATCCATAAAGTTTTCGACATAGCACTTTCGGAAATTTAAGAAACTTTTGAAGTTAAAAACAGCCTCTGAGGGCTTTGATCTGGCTGAACAGAAACTCATTAGCACCAGTGTAAAATTAGTCCATCTCTAACCAATGGTTTGAGCATTCGCTTCGCAAGCCTGAGGACCTGGGTTCGATTCTTAGTCAGTGCAAAACGTTGGGCAAGTTTCCTTACTTCACACGCCTCTGTTTACCTTGCAGTGTGTAGGAACCCGTTGTTAGGCGATTGGCGGATGGCTTTTCCGGAGGTAATAATGCCTTTGAAAAAAAATAATAATTTGGTCACTCAATCCATGTCCGTTTGTGGGACGCTGCTGTGTGTAATTGGCCGCCGCGTTTTGCCCACAAAATCTGCAGTGAATTCACTTCACAGTATATTCTGTGAAGCGCTTCGAGACGTCTCGATTTCACCTGGGAATCAAACCCGGGTCCTCTCACTTGCGAGGCCAGCACATTACCCATTACGCAACCGGACTCCATAAATGAATCCTTAATGAATAATTAAAAATATTTGCAGCAAAAATATTTGAGAAGAAAATGGCTCGAATGCACGGATTCAAAAACATAATAAATAATATGTTAGCGGGAACGCTTGCATGTAAATGGTGCCGTCTTGATTTTATTAAGCCATTTTCGAAACATATTCATCCCTTGTATTGGAAGAGAAACACAATCATGTCGGGATAATTTAACATGAATGAGATTGGATGAGATGACCTTTGAGCGAAAGTTAACGCAAGATTGGGTGACAGGGAGACCGTTAGATTCTGATTGCTTGCAATACCACGAAAAACTTGCATTAGTTAGGAAATTGTCTTATTTGTAGATCAGGGAGACCGAAAAGCATATCACAATCAAATAGCAGAATCCACAGACTGATACACAGCAAATTGCAGAATGTAAAATAATCAGAAAACAATTTCAAGGTTTGCATTTCTCAGGTGACACGATTTGACCAGAACGAATCATTAAGCGGGACTTGACGACACTTTGTATGAACAAGAAGTGTTCGTGTCTACACATCCAATGATGTCTTACCTCATGCGCCTTGGATGTTTCGGGCCGAGATTAGGTAAATTGGAAGGAAAATAGCGACTTGAATAAAATCGTGGCAGAAGTGACATTGATAAATGAGACAGACCTGAGAGCACTCAGATTGCAGCCAATTCTTAGATTTATCAGCAAGACCCTGTTTACGTATCTGTTCTGCCTTCCTAGAAAACAACCACAATCCTCCTGTATCTTAAACAACAATGATTTTGCCTCAGCCTTGGCACAATAAAAGATATTCTACGTCGTAAATATGAGGGTCCTAAATGTATTTTCAATAACAGCCATAGTAATATGGCATTGGTACAGCGCCTTCTCACATCGTCGAGCCGTCTCAAAGCACTTCACAGGATACACTGTAAAGTGTTGTGACTGTGCATGTTGTGGACAATTTCAATAAACAGCAGATTTTTCCAAGTTTCTTTACGCTCCACGATTTTGATGGAAGGAAAACATACCAAAGGTTATAGATTCCTCAAGCATTGGTCTTTACAATCGTTGTTGACTGAAATCCAGTCTTAATTTGGGAGCCAGTCTCTGTTTTCAAGAACCGCGATTCAAAAAAACAGGACACCGAATTAAGACCAAATTGAAGGATTTTCCACAATTCCAAAAGAAATCAAATGCTAAGTAGATATGGTCTTGCAAGCTAAGACTGGGTGTGGTATAAGATGATGTTAGGCTTTTTGAATCGGCAGAAATATCCAAAGCACCTTCCTCCCCCAATTAATCTTTGTCATTATGCAGATGTGGCGTTGAAATCCATATAAGCTGATCATTAGATTGTTGATGCTTTGATCCTCAGTTCTACACCATCTACAGATAGGCACAGCCAAGTCGCAAAACTTTGCTCCAAACTTTATTTGATTGCAACAACAGCAAACAACAAATTAGTTCAATTGAGCACACAAGCAAATAGCTCACTAAAGATCGGATATCCTAGGCGTATTCATCAGGGAGTTGGTTACAGTGAGTGTGTTGAGCGTTCAGAAGCAGAATTAATTGTGAGTTATTTCATTCTTGGATTTTGCATTAACAGGTGATGGGATAATAATTTGGTCACTCAATCCATGGCTGTTTGTAAGACACTGCTGTGTCCAATTGGCTGCTGCAAGTCGCCCACAAATATACAGATAATTCACTTTACAGTATATTCTGTGAAGCTCTTTGAGCCGTCTAGAAAATGTGATAAGACGCTATATCAAATCCAAGGGTTATTATTATCAAAAGATCAGTGTGGATGAGGAAGGTCCTTTGGCCCATCCAATCTCATCCCTCCAGAACACCCACCCTACTGTCCCTCCAAAAAGGGCAGGCTTATTGTGAAACGAACTGCACATTGCTGCCCAGATTCGGAGCTGTGCACAATTGAAATCTCTAGCCGGAACGTGGTTCATTAAAAAGAATAGCATCGATACTCTTTGTCGACCTAATGGCAATAAATGCATCAGTTTAATGAACTACCTCTTCAATTTTTATATGACTGAGCCGAGCAAAAGATTGCAAAATGACCATCAATCAATTCATTAATATTTAATCAAAATCCCATTCAAATGAGCCAAGTCGTCAATCAGGAAGAATTAACTTAAACGTAGTAAAGTTAAAATTGCGAGCACGGATGAACGTCATTCTTGTTATGCAGCAGTTATCGGCCATGCTTGACTGTATTGTCTATTTCAAATTGATTTTGAACTGCCCTTTCCCACCCCCCACCACCCCCACTCCTAAAAAAAATTACATCACCTTTCAAACACTGCCTGTAAATGCTTTCAAACAAGTAACGTTGGATTTTTCAGCCTTGAGCCTCAAACACATTCAGGTGTAACATTCACTGTCTTGAGTCTGCCCTGCCAATGGGACTCCATTAATAATAATAATCCTTGCATTTGATGTAGCTCCTTATCACATTGTTGAGATGTCCCAAAATGTTTCACACAATATACTGTAAAGTGAATTGACTGTGTGTCTTGTGGGCGAAACACGGCAGAGAACTGCGCACTGCAGTGTCCCACAAACAATTGTGGATTGAGTGACCGCATTTTTTTTGGAGGGATTATCACCCCTGGGGAAAGCGATCTGCCGTTCGACTAACAACTGGGTTTCTACTTACTGTTAGGTAAAGAGAGGCGTGTGGAGTAAGGAAACTTGCCTAACATTTCGCTCTGCCCGGGAATCGAACCCAGGTCTCAAACCCAGGTCTTCTCGGTTGCCAAACGAGTGCTCTAACCAATGCGCAACAGGAATCCATGTACCAACAGGTGGGATGACCTTACCGAGCCCTGAATTCAGTTCATTTTCAATCAGAAGCACACAGGGTAACGTCAAATTCATTGTGACGTCCTCTGTCGTGAAAGGCATTGTGTAAATGTAAATTGTTAATTCTGTTCTACTGAACACACTGCTACAGAAACAGGGGCCAAATCATCTGGATTTAGAACCATGCAATGCCTTTAACAATCAGGCCTAATGGTCAGGCCACTAATTTTCCCCGTGGGTGTCTGAAATAATTCATCAGACTGCAAATATGAGCGACTTCAAAGACTTTTTTACACGACTGAAAGAGTTTATTGATCACATGGGTGTGCTCTCGAAGCTGTAGAATCAACGGTCGTAAGTCATGACTAACTAGCCATCACCTGCTGCTTTTTTAATCGTCACCACAATGAGTTACAAAAGAATCCTCGCATCTGAGAGCTCGTCGTATCACATCGTCGAGATTTCACAAAGGGCTTCCCTGTAAAAATACACTGTAAAGTTGTGTGACCGTGTGTATTTTGTGAGCAAATATGCTCACAGCAATGTCCTACAAACAGCCACGGAGTGAATGACCAATTATTCTACGGATCATTCGCCAGAACACAAGGAGGTTTTCTTCTCGATTATGTCATGGGATCTTTGATGTCGACCTGAACACACAGGTCACGTTGACTGCATATTTTGTGGGCAAAACACTACAGCCAATTGCGCACAGCAGTGTACCACAAACAGTCGTGGATTTTAGGGATTATTCCCCCCGGAAAAGCGATCTTCCACTCAACTAACAACTAGGTTCCTACTTATTGATAGGTAAAGAGAGGCGTGTGAAGTAAGGAAACCAACGTTTCGCCCTGCCAGGAATCAACCCGAGGTCTCTCGCTTGCGAGGCGAGTGCTCTAACCATTGAGCTACAGGACTCGGCTTATATGAGCGGAAGTGAGAAATACATGAAAAATATTAACTAAGTTACAGGTGCCTTATGTTGGGGGAAAAACGTTTGCTAAGAGAGTGACATATTTAGCTAGTATTTATCTGGGCACTCATGCCTTTGTCGCTTGCCAAGCTGGCACCTGAATTGCAGTGGGTCAAAATCGCTGGCAAAGAAAGATTTATTCGCCTCCATTTATTGCCTCATTTTTCTCCCATTAGGTCTTAAATGGAAACAATTCACTCTGGTATGAGGCGAGCAATAAGGTCCTTTTGCATTGATGGGATTAATTAAAGGAGGTAATGAATACTGACACCATTTTCTCAGTGATTATTTAAACAGGATATATGAGGAATTCATTTTTACAATATTTAAAGACCATTAAATTGTCAAGGTACGTATTTATTGGCCTATATTTCCCCTCTGTAATGGGTGTCATGTGAACTGTGGTGATTGATCTTAGAGTAAGTGGAGATAAACTAATTAAATTTTTATACCGTTGACCATGTCTACGGTCACCTCCTCTTTCTCCCCGGCTCAGTGTCAAAGTACGTCATTGTTCAGTGCTCTCAGATGCTACCCGCTATACAAATTCAAGTTGTTGTCAAGGAATCTATTTTCCCTTGACCTTATCATCTCAGCTCACCTGAGCCCTGGAACCCCCTACCTCTCTGACCTGCTTACCCCCCCAACCCACAACCCGCTACCTCCGCTCGACTGGCTTCAGCCTTCCACACGTCCCTCGTGCCCTCCGTTCTACCATTGGCGGCCGCACTTTCAGCCGCCGCGCCCTGAAGCTCTGGAAAACTCTTCCTCTATCCCTCCACCTTGTCCTTCCCTCTTCAGGTTGTGTCTGACGACTTTCCTATTTGACCTCCTCAAATGGGACGTCCTCCTGACGTGAAAGGCGCTTTATAAATGGAATCTTGTTGTTGTTGTTGTTGTTGTCCGAGCCTTCAGTCACCACCTTCTCCCCCAGACTCGGCACCGTGCTCCACCACTGTCAAGAGCTCTGGGACGCTACCCCGCGTGAGTGAGGGGGAGCGCTGTGTAAATCAAATCAAATAATAAAAAACAGTTAGTAGCAAACTGGGTCGGATTGTGGGTTCAGGACATGGCCCTCATAGAATAGGCATTGTTGGAGATCCAATCTTGGGGCATCTAAAAAAACCACACTGAACCGAGTTCCCTTTGCCTCTCCAAGCGGACCTCAAAGTCTCTTTGACCCAATTCGAAAAGAGCAATAGGCCACTCACCTTGCGGCTCCATGTAGGGCATTTCCACCACTGTGTTTGCCTGCGAAACAAGTCACTACACTTGGCTGAGTAGCGTCACCGTGTGCTTTTTTTCTGAGCCGTTCGCATGAGCTCTTCCTCCCCATAATCTTCTTCAAAAACTGCGGGTCACCCGCTTAAAAGAGTCACCATCAACCACGCAGAAGAAGTCTGATCAAAGAATCCCCCGAAAGGAATCGTTTCCAGGGCGACGCTTCAGGCCTCGTGATGACAGTCGGCTTTTCAAAGTAATCAAGGGTCCCAAACGAGGGCCGATGAAATCAAAAGATGTACCGTCGCACGCTCCGAGAACAGGGAGCAGTGCTCTCCTCAGCGCTGTGGCTGTAGCTTCCTCGTCCTGTCTTGAATGCTCATCAATTGAGCACCAAAAGGTTGATCAGTTATTTATTCCTCACGTGCTTTGATACAGCACCTTATCGCATCGTAGAGGCGTCTCAATTGACTGCGTATTTTGCAACCAACTGTCCCGCAAACCGTCGTGGCTCGAGTGACCAAATTATTACGATAATTATTATTCGAATGATTATTATTATTGTCGCTAACCACTACGATGCGGGATTCCAAGGATTATTATTATTATTATTATTATGAAGAAGAAGAAATCAATTCAAGAAGATTTTATATTTTTTTGCACTTCATTCGGAACCCTTGTCACAGCCGTGTGTTTGTTTGTAAACGCTTCTTATCATCACTCCTGCAAATGCCGTCATAATAAAGCCAAAGCTTATCGGAAGAAAGGTTGTTTTGCCCCAGCTGCTGAAATTTTGATTAGCTACCATGTCTGCACTTATCCCTCCAGCTCTCGGCTCATTATGAGCGCCATTGATTGATTTATCGTATTCCTCTCTGTTTCGTTTCGTTTCGTTTCGTGCCTTACGCCACCATGGACGCCTGTCTTCGCTGCCGTGGCCATCGTTTACAAGCAAAGATTGACTGGGATCTGCTCGGCTATGCTGAGAATTGGCCAGAGAGAGCAACGAGCATCAGGAAGCCGGGCTTTGTGGGAGGCTTTCATCCTTCTTTATTGTTCACAGCGGGGCAGCCTTCCAAAGCATGAAGGAAAGCCAGCATGGAAGTTCCCGCTGATTGACAGTAGACTTCCTTTGAGGTCAGACACCACTGCTTGTTGCTTCTGAAGCATTGGAATACAAATCGCTGCCTCACTGGAGGGACAAGCATTCAAACCAATTTAACACATGGACAACAACAACTGTATTATTTATCCTTCTCCCCCCACACCACCACCACCACCACTCCCCAGTGGGTCTGTGTCTAACCAAGCTAGGCAAATGCTGAATGCCATTCAGACCATGGTAGCAAGCTTCATCTGGGTAGCAAAGTCATCTCCATCTGGGTCGCAAAGTGAGGTTTGTGATACTTTTGCACAGTCACTGTGCAGAATCCCATAGCAGGTTATTAATGTCGCTTTTGTACGTGCAACCCACTTCCCCACAACACCCTGGATATAACACAAATCCGTCCCCCAATTCGTAGCAAGGTCTATTTTCGACATCACAAACATCTCTCCTTAGTTCTCCCCCTTTCAAAATGAAGCCAGAAACGATTCTGAGGCAAAGGGCTGAATCCACGCAAACATTTCACTCACTTTGGAGAAACTCAATTTGCACTTAGCAGAAAGCCACAGCTCACTTGTCTTGCAACTTGTAATATAGAGAGATTAGGTTCGCTGGAGTTCTCTGTTAACTCTTTTAAGGTAGGAAACAGTTTGATGCAATATTCTCTTGTTTGCCTCGCAAGTAGGAACCCGGTCGTTAGTCGATTGGCTGATCACTTTCTGGGGGTAATAATTCCTCCAAGAAAAATATTTGGTCACACAATCCATAACTGTTTGTAGGCTACTGTTGCGCGCAATTGGCCTTCCACGTTTTGCCCACAAAATACACAGTCAATTCACTTTACAATATATACTGTGAAGCGCGTTTGAGACGTTTCAACCATATGATAAGGTGCTGTGTTATTATTCACTAAAGTGATGTTCTTTCAGATGAACAAGCTTCCCTTGTTTCGACAGTGCAAATAAGAAAATTCCTCTGATTATTTAAGGATATGTGGACTGGCCCATATGGAAGCACCTTCCTCTGACACAGAATGTTGTGTATTCTAGAGCCATCTTTGAGACGTCTAGAAGACGTGAAAAGCGCTATATCAAATGCAAGGATTATTATTATTATTATTATGTCGGGACTTTGAGCTCAAAGTCAAGGCTGACTCTCCAGTACGTACTGGGGGGAGCCCCGAACAGTCTGTAGTGCCATCACTCAGATAATACACGTCTGCCTGTTAAGCAGCTTTTTATTTAAAAAGTCCATAGGGAACTAGATGTGTACTGCACGCCTTAAACACAAGCAGATTGTGTGAAGTGGGACTGAAGAAATAAACCCAGAACAATGCTTTAGGATGCACAAACGACAGTGGAACAAGAGAAAAAGAATTAGAGTTAAAAATGGTAATTTCAGGATGAATACAAGGAGATTTTGCTTTACACAGAGGGTAATTAAGATGGGCCGTAGGGCCTTCTTCATCCAAACTAATCCTGTGAAATATCAGGCAGATGAAATTAACAATGATGTTAATCTGCCTTCGGAGTAGAGTAAATCTCCCCTGCTGATTTACCCTTGTCCTCGGCTGGGTTGGAACAATCAGCAACAATTCAGTGTTCAGTCACGTGTACAATGATATACAAACAATTATACTTCGGAAGCTTTCCAAAAAAAACCTCCATTGTTTACCTCAATTAGCAGGTTACAATTCACTCCAACAATCTGTACCAAATAAATAAGCAATTCTTAATCAAGATATTTAATAATACTCTCTCAATTGAACAGTCCGTAACATTTATGTACAACAGCACACACTTTTGAGTCATCTTCTTTTATATCCAATTGTTCTCTCAAATAATTTGGCGTGAAAATTCTTGCTTCTGACTTAGAGTGACTACATGCTGCATTTATACTGCTAGACTGACTGCCTGTTGACAACCACAGTGAAGGGAGAGTGGAAATCGAGTCAACCCTCTGTGGTGGACTATGTAGATATAATAATTCTTGCATTTGAATTCTTCGAGACGTCTCAAAGTGCTTTACAGAATATACTGTAAAGTGTATTGACTGTACATTTGGGTGAAACACAGCAACCAATTACATAAACAGTGTCCCGCAAACAGTCGTGGATTGATCCATTCCCAATGCCTACTCCACAGCACTGGTGATGATCGTCCAGCCAGCCTGGCTCGCTTTCAGGAATTGGAGGACAGACTGGGTTCAGGGATTTTTCCCACTTGACTCCTATTAACCCTCTCATGTTGGGTGGTTCCACTTGGACAAGCATTAAGATGCTTGTCGGTCTGTGCTTTCAAAAGTAGTTGTGTGGTCTTAACTGGGTAAACTCCAGTGCTCATCTCCAACACAACCTGGGGCCGTCGGCTCTCGCCAACTTGTCCCACCGCAACAAAAACAACAAAATTACATTTATAGAGCGCCTTTCACGACGGGAGGACGTCTCAATACTAAATACTGTCCGGAATTTGGTAAGTGGGAGAGAGACTGCGTTTCACTCCAGACACAGGAGTGTGTAGGTGGCATACATATGTGCCCCTCTCAGTCTGGTTTGGAGACTCTTAAGCACGGGGTGATGGGTTTCCACGTGATTCAGATACCCGGCTGCTCCAAAATAATATCTCTTTAGCCGGTTCCCTGTTTACTCAGGCAGTGAGTTCCTTGAATGGCTCCGGGTTACGCTACTGAAGGGGAAATTGTTAGTGATAACAGCGATGCCTCACAAATTGCATTTAAAATGAAAGAAACGATATGAGCAAGTTGATCTTGTGGGAACATAAAAGTATATTAAGTTGAAGATCTTTAGCCATTTTACACCAAAGCCTTCCAGAATATCAATCCTACCCATTATTGCATCAAGCTGTTTCTAAATGAGATTATCAGGCAGGACATCTGGGCACTACACTTTAGGAAGGATGTCAAGGCCTTGGGGAGGGTGCCAAGGAGATTTAATAATAATAATGATAATAATCCTTGCATTTGATATAGCGCTTTTCACGTCTTCGAGACGTCTCAAAGCGCTTCACAGAATAGACTGTAAAGTGAATTGACCGTATATTTGTGGGTGAAACGCGGCAGCCAATTGCGCACAGCAGTGTCCCCACATACAGTCCTGGATTGAAAATGACTAATTTATTATTGTTTTGTTTTGGAAGGATTATTCTTCCAGCGATGAGGGATTTAAGTTATGTGGAGTGACTAGGGAAGATGGGATTGTTCTCCTTGGAGCAAAGGTGGTTAAGGAGAATTTTAATAGAGGTGTTGAAAACTATTAGGACTTTTGATAGAGTAATTAAGGAGAAACTATTTCCACTAGCAGGTTGGTAACCAGAGGACACAAATTCACGATAATTGGACCAGAGGGGAGACGAGGAGACATTGTTTTACACAGAGCAAATTGGAATGAACTGCCTGCAGGGGTGCTGAAAGCAGATTCAACAATAACTTTCAAAAAGGGAACTGAATATTCACTTGAAAAGAAAAAAAATAGCAAAACTATGAGGAAAGAGCGAGGGAGTGGGACTAATTGGATAGTTCTTTGAAAGAGCTGGCACAGGCACGATGGGACAAATGACCTCCTTCTGTGCTGTAGGATTCTATGATTCTACGTTTCTACGATCCGGCTGTCAACTATCCTTCCTCCAAATCTATTGCAGTTAATGTTTGCCTCTGGGTACAGAAATAATTCCGGATAACTGTCCTAAACTTACCCTTCCCTGTCATGAATCTATATCTTTTTTGTCTTAGATACACCTCAAGGCATCTAATGCACCGAACATGTGTGCAGTGCCCAGTTACCTAACTTTTTGTAGCTCATTCTTCCAATACTGGGAATCGGCCTTGTTGCTTTCCTCTGCAACGCTGCCAGAGATTTTTCTTTCTCCTTATGTCATGGCACCCACAGCTGCCCTCAATAGTCCAAATGTAAACTAAACACTGCGCAGCTTTTGGGGATTTCAACTCATTTGATTTTATAGTGCAACATCTTGTTTATTGTGCTTATTACAGTGTTTGGACATGGTAAGCGATGAGTCAACTCACACCACTAGTTCTTTTCTAATCTCTCCACTTGACAAGTTCCAGGACATATGCCTCCTACTTTCACTTCCCACACACAATATCTGTATTTTATCTGTATTTAACTTCAATTACCGGTCATCTGCCCAGGTGCTGAGTTGATTTTGCATCAAAGGTACACGAGGAGATCAAGTCAAACAAGCAACTCTCGCAAAGGTTTCGCGCACAAAAATATACAGTCAACTCACTTTACATTATATTCTGTGAAGCGCTTCGAGACGTCCTCAAAGACATGATAAGGCGCTGTATCAAATGTAAGAATTATTATTAACAAACAGTGTGCACCAGTCTTGGCAGAACACACATACAGATTGATTACTTATTCCTTGTTGGTCTTCAACATGAAAACAATACCACAAGGGAAGGAGATTCCAGCTTACAATATCCAACTGGATGATAAGGTTCAATGCTAGGTATTGATGAGGGAAGATCGATCAAATAATATCAGCTCTATCTACTACACCATCAGAACTCTTCAACTCTTCTTCTGGGAATCGCAAACTTCATTGGATTTCTCTGATTTGGAGTAGCGGAGGCTCCTGTGGGGTATAAACACCAGGAGTGACACCAGATGTGCCAATGGCCTGTTTCCAAGTAATATCATGTAATTCTACATCATGGTTGCGGTCAGTTGTCATTGTCAAGTGAGGAGCAATTTAGATTTCTGTGGGAAAAGATCAGTAAGGACATGAGGTTAAGTTAATGTATTATATCTTACTGACAAAGGAGTGATAAGAAACACCCAAGAGCTTGTCTGTGTGGCCAAAACAGTTAGGCAGGACTGCAAATGATAGGATTTTAACATTGTGTTTGACTTTCAAGATCATTTCACAACACATAGTCAAGATCATTCACCCACTGCCGAGACAAGCGCATTTTTTTTCAAGTTATTTGCGGTGTCACTTATGTCAATACTATCAAAATGAAGTATTGACTGGTTTCTGTCTACATATGCAGCAGGTTATTACAGTGAAATAAACGACCTCCAAGTTTGGGGCAAAATGGGTTGGCGAGATATATAAGCAGAGACAGATAACCGGCCTGGGATAGAAAGGGTGCAAAGGAGATTTACCAGAATGATTCAAGGGATGAGGGACTTAAAACGTGCCCTTCGCACACGGTAGTGGCCCAGAGCGCTTAGCAATGGCAGAGTCTGACCCCGAGCCAGATGGAGAGGGAGTGCGGAGGTGACTATCATCAAAAAGGAAGGTCTTTAGGCGGGATTTGAAGGTGGAAGAGGGAGGCAGCAAGCATGAGAGATTAAGGCAGTGACTTCCAGAGTTAACTTTGAAGTTGGTTTGGTGTTCAAAGCTCTTGAAAAAAACTTAACGATAAAGGCTTCAAAATTAAGGCTTCTATTTAAAGAGTTTGCCCAATTCTGTTCACTCAGTAACAGAGTAATTTTTCCACATGTATCTCTCTTAAAGAAGTCAAATAAATCACCATCCTGTCATAATATGTCAAATGCTCCCAGTTAACTGTCTGTATAGAATTGTATTTCCATCATCAATTTCTTCTCTTGAAGGCAGCTCGCAACAAAGGCGAAAAGTTTTGAGAAAACATAATGAAAAGTCCTGTTCGTAAACACCGGATGAATACAAAACAAAAAAGCCCCCAAAAAGGATTCAAAATCATCATTATTTTTGACATCTCTGAATCCTTTGGACTTCCAACTATGTTGCCGTCCACCTTGCCTCAGAGAGATGGTCCCTCATGAAGAATCTTCTCAAGCCAAAAAAACGCTTGATTTGAGCTGGACACCAGAGGAGTCAACGTACAGAGCGTACAATCAACTCATCGGTTCAAGTGTCAGCTGCCCATTATCAACTGATAATGATACCTTGCTGTTGCAGCAAAAGCATCAGCTCCTGCCAGCCACGAGTGAAAACGAACCAGAATGGAATCAAAATAACTAGTTCCTTCAAGTCTGCAGTATATCCTGCATTAGATATCTATAAAAAAATCACCGGCTGAAATCTGCAGTATATATTCTAATGGATACCCTTGGGTGATTCAAGACTGCAAATCACATCTCTCGAGTTCAGAAGACTGTTATCAACTACACTCACTCCGCTGTTTACTCACGGTGGAGATCCTCGTCTGAATCAGCTTACAAGATTACTGGTTGGCAATGACCCGCAGCTATCCATTATTCCCTTCTCATTACATTTTGCCGCATCTGCGAGCTTATACTGAAGGGCGCGTTCGTACTGGTGCCCTGGCCAACATTCTCCCCCTCAAATAAAACTCATTCCGTGGCTCATTGTGGCGCATTGCTGTGCGCAAATAGGCTGCCGGGCTGGGTTTGCCCACACTGCACTTCGCAGTGTATCCTGTGAAGCGCTTTGAGACGTCCTTCCTGATGTGAAAGGCGCTCTGTCTGTCAAACGGCAAGATTATAATTAGAACTAACAAATAATAATCCCAGCACTTTGATACTTATTTCACGTCTTCGGGAAGTCTCAAAGCGATTCGCGGAATATATTGTAAAGTGCAGTGACTGTGTATTTTGCGGGCGAGACGCGAAAGCCATTTGCGCACTGGAGCGTCCCACAAACAGGTCGTGGATTGAGTGACCACATTTCTTTTTGAGGGATTATCACCCCTGAGAAAGCGATCCACCAACCGACTAACACCCGGGTTCCTACTTACTGCTGGGTAAACAGAGGCTGGATTACTGTATCACAGAGCAACCCTTTTGAAGATCCCTGTATAGAGCTCTATAAGTTTATAATTGTGAATGAAGTAATCATAAAAACAGCAGCCCCCAGTGAAGATACCCAGCACTGCTGTAAATTAGCATGATCACAGCAGCAAAACAAGTTCCTTGTCTCTCTCGTTAGTTGACAAGAAGAGCAATTTTACCCAACGCCTGCTATTATGCCCCGAATCCTGCCTTGTGACACCTCATCCATCACGAGGGATAATGGCAGGATCCACAGCTGCACTGTAAGCACCGCTAAACACAGAAACACACATACATACAAGCCCAGCCTGATCACAAACGATTGGGCTAAATAGTTTAAGCAGCTACGAATTAATTGCAGGCTGTGAAATCGCACGTCACTTGAACCACCGCCGCCACCCCCCCCACCAGATCACAACACCAACCTGTGGCATCCAATCCTTCAAGCGTATTTCGCCCACATTAGCCGAAAAATAATTTTATTTCCGAGGATACAAAATGATTGATGCTGTTCCATAATCTTGCGATTATTTGATGGATTCTCATTTGTACAAGGGCAGAAATACATGCTCAATAATGACCGAATCGGGGGACCTTTCATACAATATTGATTACCCATGTAACATTCTTAATCCAGTAATAAATTTCAAACATAAATAAATATAAATCATTTTATTAACACGGACAGCGGGCCTTAATCAGTCCATACTCCATTGTTATCCATTCCCTCTTGAAATGAGACATCTCAGGCAGTGACCTTATTGAGGTGGAAAACATTTTAAATGGGATTGAAACAGTAAAACTCAATAAATAATACTTTTCGATACACTGCGACAGCAGTACAAGAGGACATAATAATGATAAGCCTTGCATTCGATATAGCATCATATCACATCTTCGAGCCGTCTCAAAGCGCTTTGCAAAATATACTGTAAAGTGAATTTACTGTATATTTCATGGGCGAATCGCGGCAGCCAATTGCGCACAGAAGTGTCCCACAAACAGTCGTGGATTGAGTGAACAAATTATTATTATCTTTTTGAAAGGATTATTACCCCCAGAAAAGCGATCCGCCAATTCACTAACAACTGGGTTCCTACTTACTGCTAGAGAAACAGAGGCGTGTGGAGTAAGGAAACTTGCCTAAGGTTTTGCCCAGGAATCAAACCCGAGTCCTCTCGCTTGCGAGGTTAGTGTTCCAACCAATATATTACAGGACTCTGGTTTACAGTTGGAAAGTGAAATTTCAGTACAGACACCAGGATGTTTTTCATTGCCTGGAAGGTAATCAATAACAGGCACAGGTTCCAGAAAGGATGGTTGAGGCCATGACTAATTTAAAAATGAGCTTAATATTGTGATGGGGGCGGGTGTTCTGGAAGAATGAGATCAAATGGGCCGGAAGGGGCTCATCATCCGAACCAATTTTGTGATCCTGTGTGAATGTACTTACTGTCGACTCCCATATGCCATTTATTAATAAATATTCAATCAAGAAACAAACTGCCGGTCTAACATGGACTTACTTAGACTCATGCGAAGGTTCAGGGGGGCCTCATGGTGGGCCACAGGGCCACAGGTTCAGCACCGCTTGTCTATTCGCGGAGAATGTCGTGGTATGTCAGTTGAAGTCAAGGATTAGGGTACAGCTGGCATTTCACGAAATATAATCCGAAGCTTACAAGAAAGGAAGCATTGTAGACTTGCACTACTTGTCTATGAAGGAGCATTGGTCTGAATGATTGGCTCCCCATCACCCAGAGGATACAATTCAAGATCCTGGTCCTCACCTTCAAAGCCCTCCTCGGAGTTGCTTCTCCCTACCTCTGTGACCTCCTAACCCCCTAACAATCTGTCTGCTCCCTCTGCTCAGTAGGCTCTGCCCTGCTTCAGATACTTTGCCTCGCCCGCCCTACCATTGATAGGTGGGCCTTCAGCCTCTGTGTCTCCATCCCACAGTCCCTCCTCCTCATCCCCTCCCTTCCCTCATTCAAGATCCGTCTTAAGACCCTCCTCATCGACCGCACCTTCGGTCACCCTCCTACCCCTGCCTTCCCCGCCCTCCACCCCTCCTGATCCCAACCACCAGCTCGGGTGTGGATCCCTGAAAGTCAGCGCCTTGGGACGTCCTCCTGACGTGAAAGGCGCTGTGTGAATATCATTTGTGGTGGTTGTTGTTGATTACAAATGTAACCTTGTTGTTGTTGTTATTGTTGTTGTCTGCAGAGCTACCAGAGTCCAAATGGAAATCGAATCAGCCTTCCTCCAGTGACGTGATCCAAAAGGAACAAACCCAGCAAAGTCAGAAGGGATGTGAGCAGCACCAGTCTGATCAATTCAATTGGGAAATAACGTTGGAGGCAGTTGTAGCACCTTGAGGAATTATGGCTAAAAGCAAATCTTGTTGTGTTACATCTACACAGTTGATGCCGCTATCCCTTTTTTGCACCAGAAGGATTAATAGGTCAAAACGCGCCCTTTATTATGGGTCTTTATAACAAAGCAGTCTCCGAACATCCATCTGCCGTGACAGATTCCATTTTGCTGCCGGAGCAGAAGTAAACAGGCAGGCAAAGCATGGTGAGATCAGCAAAATCTGGAAAGGAACATTTTTTTTCAAAGCAAGCGTTGTTTCCAAGGTGTCAATTTCTCTCACTAAAGGTACAGAGTTATATTTATAAAGCGAGTTGCAGTAATTGAAAAGTGAACTCATGATCAATATCTACTACATGGCATAGACATGGAGCGCTGATTTGAAGGAAAGTGACATTAGATTATATTTTTAATGTATTAGATTTTTAGTGTTCAATGTAGTCCATCCAAGCCCCGAAGGCAGAATGAAATCTGGAACCCCAAAAGCCTGTGGATGCTGAATCCTTTCAAATGTTCAAGACTGAGTTGGATAGATTTTTGTTATGTCAGGGTATCAAGGATTTATTTTTTATGTTTTGGTCAGCTGGGTGTCTGGCGCATGCAGAAACCCATCACCGTTGCTTAAGAGTATCCAAACCAAGCTGAGAATTTCACGCATCCCTCCTACACACGGAAATCCCAGAGACAGATTGTTGAAATGGAGTGCATTCTCTTTCTCTCCCTGGAGAGATGATTCCTGCTTACCCAATTCCGCCAAGTTTTAGGCACAAGTTGGCAAAAGCCAGTTCTTGGGGACCCTAGAGAGCGCGTTGGGGGTAACTGCTGGAGTCTAACCAGCTAAAACCGCACAGTTTGCCATTGATATCGCTGTCCGACAAACTTTCCCATTGCTTGTCCAGCTCGGACCACCCTACCTGTTAGGGCTTTGGTTAGCAGGGTTAACAGGAGCTGAGTGAGATGATTTCCTGGCCCAGAGACTAGTCTGCTCTTCAAGGTCCTGCCGATGAGCCAGACTGGCTGTGCTGTCATCAGCAGTGCTCTGGAATATTGCGGACCGGCCAAACATAAAACAGCTGAAAGAGCAAGCAAACTAAATTGACGCCCTTTCTTTCTTTCTTTCTTTCTCTTTCTCTCAATAATATATCTATAAGAAAAGAAATTCAGCTGAGGATTTGGTGGCCAGTGAGTCAGAAAATTGTCTTTTTGTCTTTCGGACTTTAGAATAAAGTCTAGAGGGAGAAAAAGCCATCCGCTCATCTGTCTGCTTCTGGTTCAAATCTAAGCATGGAAGACAAAAGACTTACTCGCAGATGTCAGCCAAAAGAACAATTTTCAATCTCACTGGCCTCGCAATACTCTACCTCCCCGTTTGATTAAGGGAGTTGATTTGGATTTAGCTGCATTGTTCGCCTCTGAAAGACATCTATATTATCTCTTTTCTTCTCATTCTCGAACCCTCAGTGTGTTTTAATTGGCAGCTTTAATTCAGGTAACAAGCCAAGGCCACAGAAACCTCTCGCGTGACACAAGCCATTTGCCGGGAGGGGTGGTGGTGGTGGGGGGAACAGGGGATAGAATGATTAGTTGCGGTCCTTGTTGACTGCACGTCCTGGGATTATTTTTGCAGCGAACAGACTGAAAATTGGGAGCGAAACGAATGGATACGAACAGCAAACATTGCTTGAGTTTGACATATTAATTGGCATTTGATCCAGAAACAAAACAAGATGGGTTGAATGCGTGTCAAGTTCACTGGCACAGATCAGAAGTTTTCTGCTCCACTGAAATACTTCTGGCAAAGGGCTGGAGACAAGCTGAATTCTCAGAGTGCTGTTGCAACACAATTCCGACAATTCTGATTCTAATTTAATTTCCCATTTATAAAACCCTTCGTGTCTAATCCCGGGAGTGAAACTACAGTCACATTTGTTGCTTCCTGGTGTCTTGCCGCCTGACACACTCATAAGGGAACGTGAGTTTTTTTAATATATATGTCACCTCCAGGGACAAGGATTCTCACTCTCCCCTCTTTCTCCTTCCTCCCTCTCTCATTCCTCCTTTCCTTCCCCCTCGCCCCTTTCCGCCCCTTCTCTCTCCTCCCATCTCCCGCTGTCCTTCACACGTATATTTTAACACGTATCAACACTCGACCATGTAAAAAGCACAGAATAGCAATTACTGAGGGGCATGAAATAATCGGATTGCAATTCCAACAGCGTATTCAAGGAATATTGAGGTTCCTCAAGAAAGCGATTCTCTCATCTTTCTCAAGAAGATGTGATGTGACATTTTCTCAGCGAAATCAAAGCATTTTTCGTCGGCATTAAAAGACTCAGGACCCATCTGTCTATCGAGCATCACTGAGTTGCTTGTGTTGAAAGACTTACTCGCAGATGTCAGCCTGGCTCAGTGGGTAGTGCTCTTGCCTCTGAGCCAGAAAGTTGTGGGTTCAAGCCTCACGCTGGGACTTTAAGGTCCTCATCTCGGTTGACACTCCAATCCAATCCGGGATAGAGGGGTAGGAGGGTGACCAAGGGCACGGTCGAAGAGGAGAGTCTTGAGAGGGTCTTGAAGGAGACAAAGGAGGGGACGAGGCGAACTCCATCGGGACTGTGGGATGGAGTTCCACAGGGGGTCGAGAGGCTGAAGGCCTCTTGTATATAAGTACAAGTTGTTGTTACACCAAAGGTTCAATCAACTGGTGGGATAGGCTCAATTGACTGAATGGCCTCCCAATGTTGGTTTATGGAATTATGGAATTATTATTAATAAAAATAATAATATTTGCATTTGATCTAGTGCATTGAGACGTCTCAAAGCACATCACACGATTTACTGTAGTGTTTTGAATGTGTATTTGATGGCAAATGCAACAGCCTTAGCATGCAGCGATGTTCCACAAATACGCTTGAAGGAAGTGACGGATTTAACTGCGGGATTGTTGGCCAGGACACCGGGATAAACTGCCTTCTTTTTTCAAGTTGTGCCACAGGCTGATGCTATGCTTTCTGAAGGTACAGAATCTGTGCTCTGGTACCCCACCCTGCGTGAAGCGCGCTATATCAATGCAGGACACGTGAAAACAGAAATCAAACTCTTAAGGTCAGGTATTGTACGTTAAATCGAAACTAAAACACCGCCAGCAACAACGACAACTTGCATTTATACAGCGCCCTTTCGTGGGGCAGTGTCTCGGAGTGCTTAACGCTGGCAGATCTTGATGCCGAGCTGGGATGGAGGGAGGAGGTGACCGTAAGCACTGTTGAAGAGGAAGGTCTACAGCGGCGATCTAAAAGGGCGGATGGAGGCGTCAAGGTGGAGGGTTTGAGGTAGAGAGTTCCAAAGCTTAGGGACGTAATGGCTAAAAAGCACGGCCGCTGATAGTGGAGCGGAGGGGACGAGGGAGAAACAGGAGGCCCAAACTAATGAACCTTTTGAAATTTCAGATGATGGCATTTTCAATTTTGAAGCTATTAAGGATACCATTTTAATTAACCCAGTTTAGAGACGCAATTTGGCCTGATTAGTGCACTTCATCAATAGGTTACTGAGATTTGCATAATAATCTTTACACTTTCTGCTTTGGAGTTACAGAGTGCAAGACAAGACAAGAATTTACTTTTATAGAGTACCTTTCACATAAGGAGGACATCCCAAGGCACCTGTCAGTCTGGCTTAGTGCCTAAGCGTTGGGGTGGGGTGCGGGGAAAGATGACCGTAACCACAGTCAAAGAGATAATAGTATTAATAATCCTTGTATTTCATATAGCACCTTATCAAAGCACTTCACAGAATATACTGTAAAGTGAATTGACTGTTTATTTTGTGGGCTAAACGCAAAGGCCAATTGCACACAGCAGCGTCCCCACAAACAGTCGTGGATTGAAGTGACCAAGTTATTCTTTTTGTTTGTTGAAGGAATTATTACCCCCGGAAAAGCGATCCACCAATCGACGAACGACCATGTTCCTACTTACTACTAGGTAAACAGAGGCGTGTGGAGTAAGGAAAGTTGCCCAACATTTCGCCCTGCCCTGGAATCGAACCGGTCTCTCGAGGCGAGTGCTTCAACTACTGAGCTACAGGACTCCATGATAGGCCTTGACAGGGACTTTCAATGAGGTGAGGTGAGGGAGTGAGTCAGAGGGGCTTGCAAGGGATGGAGTTCCAAAGAGTGGGATGAAGTGCAATGGAACAGGTACACGTGGAGTATTCAATGGAATGATCAATCTCTTGGCTGAGATGGTGTTTTCAGTTGAGAAACAGACCTGAAATTGATGGTATGGCTTCCAAAACACGTGAGAGGGAAAAATTACTTCTCCAATACCTGCTTGGGTCAAAGAGATGCGATTCTTCACGTTCTTAACAAACACTGACTGAATCCGTTGGCGATGTTAATAGTAATAATAATAATGAAGATAAGCCTTGCATTTCATATTCATATGACATTTGCTAAACCTCTCAAAGCGTTTCACAGGATTTTTCTATGACGTGTAGTGTTGGGTCTATGTTGCATTCATCATCACTCTTGCAATGTGATACACATGATCTCTCATGTGTGTCCCGTGTGTGACACGTATGAACTGCTTCGCATGTGATGTGTATGATCATTCACGTGTGACATGTAATAATAATAATCTTTGCGTTCGATACAGCGTCTTATCACGTCTTCGAGACGTCTCAAAGCGCTTCACAGGATACACTGTAAAGTGAATTGACTGCATGTTTTGTGGGCGGAACGTATAACCCCCCTCGCGTGTGGAGTCTACCATTTATCTTGTAAGTGTGTGGAGTAAAATCACCTTGAATGTTGTTCAGCAGATTGGCTATGAGGTCAAAGCGCGAAGAAAATTTTGGGGATTCAGAATGAACAGATCAGAGAACACAAATAACAGTGCTTCCAAATGCCTTGATTGTACGGCTTTGTGTTGGTTCTGCAAAGGAGATTGCACTGCATTTACTTGTTTCAATCTTTCACTTATTATGAGAAATTACATCCAGTTGCTAGAAACGTAAAGTTGCTTCCAGAATAAAAAAATATATGGTAATTAGACCGCCGCGAATCTCTCAATGCTGGAGGTTTACTGTCACCTGAGCCTGGACTCAGGCACTTAACATCTCAGAGGACAAGATCGTCTGTTTATGGGATCAGCTGTGGCAGAGTAACACCACTCGAATTCCTGCTCATTCCAATTTGCCGGGATTAAATAATAAATAGGTGTCTGTGAAGCTGTTGAAATAAGCACGTAAGCGAGAGCGAGGGAGAAAGAGAGAGAGAAGCAAAGTATTGGGCACTGAAGAACACATGCAATACACCTACTTCACCAGCTTCCTCCCACCACCTCCCCAAACTTTCTTTGCCCCACCATCGGCGAGTGACCTTTTCAGTCACTTTGCCTCTGGCCCTGGAACTCTCTCTCTCTCTCACTCTCTCTCTAAGTCCCACCGTCTCACTCCCTTCCTCCCTTCTTCCCTCTCTGCTTTCAAAATCCATCTTAAGAACATCCGTCTGTGACTGTGTCACGAGCCAGCATTCATCACCAACACTGACTTGAGTTCTCACACCATCTCTATAAAGTGGTTTGAGACATTCTCTTGTGTAAAAGGCATTCTGTACGTGCAAATTATTGCTGGATTGGCCAAGAAGACTATTTGGTTTAAGATAACAATCCTTAATAATCCTTGAATTTGATACGGCGCCTTATCACATCCTCGACACGTCTCAAAGTGCTTCACAGAATATCCTGTAAAGTGAATAGAATGTATATTTTGTGGGTGAAAGAGCAGCGTCCCACAAACAGTCGTGGATTGAGTAACCAAATTGTTCTTTTTTCTTGAAGATAATACATATCTTTACTCACAGGGCAATTAACAAATTAATGACTGGGACAGGTTGGCTACCACCAGTGTAGGTGTGGAACACTGCTGTCCCTACCACAATCCTGACACACCGACCTAATGCCCCATCATATTTATTTGGTTCAAAATATCAATAAATCTCAATGGGAGAGAACCTGGGAGCCCATGAACTCCTGCAGCGCGCTCTCCCTTTCCACCCGGGATCTGTGTTTGCACAATCCCCATATCCTGGGATTTCCTTCAATGAATCCCGGATTTGGAGAGCCCCATTACCATATTTCCAGGATCGCAACCCATAAATTCGACGCCAGTGAGATGAACAGTTTGCTTGTGTTATCATCAATTAAAATTGCTCATTTCTTACCCCACCTTTAGGTGCGACCACAACATATTTCTTTGGTTCAAAATATCATAAATCTTAATGGTTTTGTAAGCAAGAGCTGGATTGATGTTCTCTATTATGTCTTTCTATAAGTGGCTATTAGCTTAGCTAATTAAATGTACAACGCATAGTGTACTTTTCTGTTAATGAATTCAAATCCTTTGTTTTTCTTTTAAATATACATGTAATGAAATTAATCAAGGCAGCTATTAAAGTCACTCTTGGGACCAATTATTCTTCCATTTTTCTAGTATCTGAAGTTCTTTCCAATAGGTTCTCCTTGATAAGAGGGTTTCATCGAGCTGGGATCTGGGTTTAAGGAATTCCTTGTCTACCAGGCCGGATCTGCACCCCTCGTACCATCCTTGGTGAATTGATATAAAGTCTGATACCTTTGAGTTACCCTCCAACCCCACCTTCCCTGCCCTCCACCCCCCTCCTGATTGCAACCCTCAGCTCGGATCCAAACCCCTAACTGTCCAGCGCCTTGGGATGTCCACCCGACCTGAAAGGCACGACGTAAACGTCATGTGTTGCTGTTGCGGTTGATAACCAACTCACTCCTCTTTGCCAACACTGCTACTTTATCCAGTCGCTCAGTCAGGCTTGGCTTTACTTCACAATCACCCCCTCTGACATGTGCGAGAGAGAACCAAGCGAAACTTACCGCCCCGGAATTTCACAAAGTGGCACAAATAGGAGCGATGTAGAAACAGCAGCCTGTGGAGGAGAAGGTAAATGATATTCAGACACCAGTTTCCACTTGAGCACTGTTTTATGCAGAGTGCAATGCTGTATGTCATTTCAGTTGACTTTTTTTCGTAAATGTAAGGCTGTCTCGGAGAGCTCTATAAAAACCTGGGTTTAATGAGACATCTGCTGCAGGAGGCTAGTCTTATTGAAGGCAGAGATCTCAAAATGCATTGACAATTTTTGTTAGGCCTGTCATGTAAGAAGCAGTGGTATATCAGTTCTAGTGAAAGGATGTAATAATATCCTATGAGCGAGTTTTCCAATCTTCCCCAGACTCAGTTTCACAATAACTTGGGTCACACTGGGATATACTGCAACATGTCTGTCAGTTATATAAACAACCTTTCAGAAATTTGTCTCTTGTGTTTTAGGTGTTCACCTGGCGCAGTTGGTAGTGGAGTGCTATAGTTTTGTGGTTTAGAGCACTTGCTTCGCAAGTGAGAGGACCTGGGTTTGATTCCCGGGCAGAGCGAAGTGATGGGCAAGTTTCCTCATTCCAATACACCTCTGTTTGCCCATCAGTAAGTAGGAATCCGTTTTTTAATCGAATGGCGGATTGCTTTTTCGGGGGGTAATAATCCCTTCAAAATTAAGATAAAATAATAATAATTTGGTCACTCAATCCATGACTGTTTGTGGGCCGCTGCTGTGTGCAATGGGTTGCCACGTTTCGCCCGCAAAATATACAGTCCGTTCACTTTACAGTTCTGTAGCACTGTCTGTGAAGCAATTTGAGACAACGCAAAGACATGATAAGGTGCTACATCAAAAGCAAGGATTATTATTATTGTTGTTGTATAAGTTAAAAGAGCACTCAGTAAGAATGCATGCGCTGTGAATTTGTCATTGCACTTAATTCAAGAAGTTTTTGCGGTCAAACCAAACACCTTGAAGGTCAAAGACTAAACCATAATGGTTTAGATGAAGAGTTTTAGTCCTTAAAATTAACTGTGCTTGGAGAAATAAAAGTCACCAATATTCCTTGGAGATGGCATCAAGATCGTAAAATCCGGTGTGGTAACATTGTGTATTTATAGGATATTTAATTGGTGCAGTTTCGATATGCTCTTGCCTGTGCTTTTCCCTAGGAATGTGATCACCGAACCTTTTTAGTCCATAACGTCAGGCCTAGGCGTGCTAAATCTCGAAGATACTAATCCTTGCTTTTGATAGTTGATAATTATTACGATTATTTTTTTGAAGGGATTATTACCCTCGTAAAAGCGATCCGCCATTCGACTAACAACCGGGTTCCTACTTACCGCTAGGCAAACAGAGGCGTGTGTGTGGAGTAAGGAAACTTGCCTAATGTTTCACCCTGACCGGTAATTGAACCTGGATGCTCTCGCTTGCGAGGCGAGTGCTCTAACCACTAACCTACTGGACTCCACATTCAGCAAGTGCTGGAAACAGCACGTATCGGGGTTTGATGGCATTCTATTAATCAAACTTTAGCCCAGTTTATCTCTCCAGTAAAGAAATAGCAATATCCACCCCTCACCCCCTTCCCCCTGCGCCCCCACCCTTCCTTGGCTCTCAGGTCACATGTGCCATCTTGTCCATAATGGGCAAGTTTGATTTTGGAAGGGGAGAGGAAGAGGATGCTAGCGGGCGTTCAGGTAAATCTAGAGCGAAGCCAACAGCAGAAACACACTCCGTGCAGCATGACCTTTCTTTACTGGCACAAAGGTATGTTGTACGTAATTGGGTTGTCAAAAAAGATAAAACTGGCTGTCACTCCGAAATAAAATGGGCACAGACACTTGGTGAGGAGCTGACAGCTGAGTATAGGCATTGCTCCATTAGACATATGGAAAGCTAGCTAACATTCTGAGTAATTGGTTCAACAATCTATGACAGCTTCAGTCTAATAAGTCCACCACCTTCACTGTAGTGAAACCTCGACATAATGGTCACCCTGTATGCTGATCCCACCTGCCTCTGATGACTGACAACAAAACATTCTCTCCAGAATATCGGGAACAAAACTGTTGCAGTTCTGTAGCGCCGGCTGCTTAAGGTGACTTTCATCTCCACGTGCCGCTGATAGGCAGGTGAGAACGGTTGGGCTTAAGTGAGACCATTACAGACACGTTAGGTGACCTTCAGATGAATCTGCAGGGAGATCGCAACTGCCGGTCATCTCGAAAGGTCTCTGTTCGATTGGGGAATCAGTCGGACAAAACCAAAAAGGAAACAGAAAGAATAGCTGCTTTGTGTTCTCATCGGCACTTGCTTATTAAACTTATAATATAATAATCTAATAATAATCCTTGCATTTTGATAGAGCGCTTTTCACATCGTCTCGACGTCTCAAAGCGCTTCGCCGAGTAGACTGTAAAGTGAATTGACCGTATATTTGTGGGCGAAGAGAAGCTTCTGCCGGAGTTTCACCGGCGTAGTATTGCCATTGAGAGCACAGTGCTTATCCAGCTCGGATCGCAATGCCCATCAGGGATTTGGCTTGCAGTTAATCGGAGCCGAGCGGGAAAAATCCTCACTCCAAGTGACCTGCTCTGCCTCTCCAAGTCTGTCGTCAGCAATGCTGAGACGCTACGAGTCTGGCGTGAACGGCGCTATATAAATGCAGTTGTTGCTGTTATCCCCTTTAGTCTCCGGCTCTTGTGATATACTTGGATATCAATAGGCACAGCAAACAGTGACCACTAGTGGTGCTATCACTAATACAGTAATTGTTATTCTGTTTAGATTACAGACAGCAGACAAAAACTATGATACTGCCATCTCTGCACACGCACAGTCACTTTACAGCGAGTACTGTGAAGGGCTTCAAGACACCGATAATGTGGTAATTCGCTGCAACGAATGCACAGATTAAATTATCATTAATTGTCAATAATAATGAACAAGAACAACAACTTGTGCCCTTAATACGAAATAGCTTAGGGCTTTGGCTATCAATTCATGTGCTTTGGGATATCTTCCCAACGTGAAAGGTGTTATGTGAATCTTTTCAGGTAAATATCCAATTCCCTTTTGAAAGTTATTATTGAATCTGCTTCCGTCCACCCTTGAAGGCAGCGTATTCCAGATCGTAACAACTGTGTAAAAAAAAATTCTCCTGGTTCTTTTGCCAATTATCTTAAATCTGTGTCCTCTGGTCACCGATTCACCTGCCAGAACGAAACAGTTTCTCCTTCTTTACTCTATCAAAACCTCTCATAAATCTGCCATTAACCTTCACTGCTTCAAGGAGAACAATCCCAGTTTCTCTAGTCTTGCCGCTCTTTGAAGAAAAATCTTAAATTCACTCAGGGCTAAAATCCCAGTTGGGGTGACATTTAACTTAGAATTATCTCATTCTAATCTCACATCGCCAAAGGCCTTCTGCGTAACTCTGACTTTGAAGCTTCATATTCATGCTGGCTGGTCAGACCCTTTTGATTATTCATTTGATTGTAACTCAGAACCTGGCAGCTACTCTCACACATGGAAAACGATTTCAAGCTGTTGAATACCTCTATACAAAAATAATAATCCTTGCATTTTCTCGACTTCCTCACCTCATCAGCAAAACAACGCAAAACGCTTCACGCGTTTAGGGAGGGCAAGTTTGCAGGGCTATGGGGAGAGAGCGGGGGAGTGGGATTGATTTAGAAGCTCTTTTCAAAGAGCCGCCACGGACACGATGGGCCGAATGGCCTCCTTCTGTGCTGTATAATTCTATGATTCTGTGATTCTATGATAAGGCAAAATTAGCGGACGGTACTTTTGCATACAGCAATGTCCCACAAACAGCCAAGAAGCAAATGACCAGTTTTATGTGGGGAGATTGTCGACCAGGACACCGGAAGGGAAACTCCCTTCTCTTCTCCATTCGTGCCCCCCAGCACTACACTGGAGCATCGGCGCAGACTGTGCCCACAGCGGTAAAAAATTTTTCAAGCACATTTGGGAAGGAAAGGAAAACGATTACATCACACAAAACAATGTGCTTTAACGAATGCAGAGGAGGCCTGTTTTCGAAAGCAGAAACACGTGCAAATCCCTGACTCTCTGTCCCTTTGCTAAGGGAACATTGATATTTTGCAGCAGGGAGAGAGAAAGAGAGAGAGCGAAAGAGAGAGAGTGTGAGTGAGTAACATTCATTCTAATTCCACACACCATCTCTATAGCTCCTTCGTGAATGAAGTCAGCAACAGTGGATTAACCTCTGCTGGAAAGTCAATGCTCTGCAGTTTATTCAGAGCAATTGAACGTCTTCAAGGTGAAATTCATTCACCTGAGCCAACTTGCCTCCTCCATTTGCAATCACATCTTTTGGTCGACACGCAGATTCTCAACAAAATATTCAGAACTTCAGTGACTAAGAAAAGAAGCTTAAGTGCCTACTTTAAAGACTACAGCACTTATGGAATACTTTTTGGCCACGTACCAATAATAGAATAACTATTGATCTCACAGGTGTCCCATCCAACAATCCATTTTATGGCAGTGTCGGTGAGTTTTACTCGGATTTGTATGAGACACAGTTCGTTCACCTGAACAGCTTGAATCTAAGATGTGGGTCTTCACAACCTTCTGACTTAAGAGGCGAGAGCTCTACTCACAGCCATTCTTACCCTTTCAATGAAGAAACCTGACATCTTTTTTGCTTTTGAAGTTGTTCTTTTTATTCCTACTCTTCCACCTCATAAGTGACAATGGAGCATTACTGATCTCAGAAAACATTTGGTTGACTTGAACCATTATTTGCTATCATCTCAGTGGAGGCACCTTTCTCTCGATCAATGGATGTCCAGTTACCATTCTGCAGTAATCCAGATTAATTACTATTTCAATGTTGTTGAACATTGTAAAATCAGATTACTCCCTTCACGAAGCCTATAAATCTCAGTCACGTCTGCTGCTCTATTGTACATACACACATTTATTTTTTTTCAGGAACATTTGCAGTTACGGTCAAGTCATGTGAGAGACATTTCAACATCCCACGCGCAAAGGATAAATCCTGTTAACTATAACAGAACCACAGGTTGAGTGATTTGTGTTCAGTTGAGTCATGGTGTCCTTGTGAACTTGATTGCATTTCCTACCATTTGGGGGGGGGGGATCAGCACAGATTACAGTCATGCACTTCAACAGGGCCTAGAGGTTTGACTGCCGCATGGTAGTAATCAGGATCTCAGTTTGGTGAATACCCAAATCCTGTGTGAGAACTTTTCAAGAAGAGTCAAATGAACTGTATCACTGACTCAGGAGCCCATCTACTCTGCAACTAATTCAATTTGGAGAAGACTGACTGACCCGCATCGCAAAGAGCTGCATCAATTCCTTTCCTTCGCAGACTTTCACAATCTCGCACGTTGCCAGAGCAGAGCCAGAGAAATAAGAGCCAGCCTTATATCCTCCGCACCCCCCCACTCCCCCACCCCACCCCCAACCCCCTTTGAAGCCTCTCAGTCACTCGCCACGTCAGGTTGAAGAAGGTCATGATTAGTCAGAACATGACAGGAGATGATTCCCATAGACGGGAGAGATGGAGCACGGTGACAGAACCTGACACCCATTGAACTTCTGAGATTTTTTATATATATATATATATATATAAAAACAAACGAGAAAAAATCTGTGGCACAGGGGATGAGCTGTCTGGATGACAAGCTGAGAGTAAGAAACACGGAATCTTAAAAAGAAAAGTTTCTCCATGATTTTTATTCTCTCCCCTCTATGAATTTTGATATTTAAAATCAAACGCTTTGATTTAATTTGGCGACTGGCGGATGGCTTTTCCAGGAGGTAATAATCCCATCAAAAATGATTTAATAAAACAACGATGATGATAATAATTTGAATCACACAATCCACCACTGCGTTTCGCCCACAAAATATAGTCAATTCACTGAAACTCTTTGAGACGTCTCAAAGGCACAATAAGGCACTGTATCAAATGCAAAGATTAGTATTTTTATTCATTTCCCTTTCTTTCATTTCAGTGCCTCGGAACGTCCTCCCGACATGAAAGGCGCTGTACAAATGTAATTTCATTGTTGTTGTTGTTTCTTTAATGTCTGAGTCTGGTTTCTTCTTTTTAAACAAAAAAANTCCCCGTCTTGCCAGGCAATTGACACTGAATCGTTTGGAAAGATTGAAAACAGTTCCTTGCGAATGGGGCGAACACAGAACCTGTTTTTTATTCATAGATTAAACATCACCTCAGATCTCACACATCCCAGTTAATTTGACAAAATATCACAAGAAGGGGATTTCAAAGTGTTTTTAAGCCGCTTTCTTCCTTTATTCATCACTGTATTTAAATCTGAAAAGACCACAGATAATATTCCCCGCAGATTAATACGGATCATCATTTTAAAATAATTTAGGTTACTTAGATCTGAAAATAAGCAGGCATCTGCTAATTAACCTTTTACCCTCCGGATAACATCCTCAGTGAAAATAATTAACCTTTTTGTTAGAGAAATAAAAGGGGAGGGAAAAAAAAATCTCCCGCTGAGAAGGCATGATTAAAAGCACTCGGGAGCTTAACGGGTGAAAATATGGAGGTGTAGCAGCTTAATGAAGTGACTCAACTCATCTCATGTCGATCCACGTGAACATTATCAGACTGTTCGTCAGATAGACTGAACTGCAATTGGAAGTGAGGGCTATGTTGCTCAAATCAACAACAACAACAACTCGCATTTATATAGCGCCCTTCGTGCCGGACAGCGTCTCGGAGCTCTACAATCAATCGCGTTCAAGTCGATGCATCCTCGAGTATCGTTCTGGCTTTGCATTGTTTGATCCCATTCAGAATGCTGTACACTGCGCCCGCTGCGTATTTTGCAGGCAATCTGCTGTGAGGCAACACGGAAGGAGGACAGAGTTTATTGTTCCGAACTGTTTGTTGGGAATTGAATACACTCGCGTGGTCGTGCCCCTACGCTCTGTACAGAGCAGTTCATGACAAGAGTGGGTCACTCACTCAAAAGTCTTTCAACGAGAGCGAGCCATTCAGTCCAAAATCTTTCAATGAGCTTCTCAACCGAGCAATTTGAACATTCCTGTTTGTTCAGATTGAAATTCTTCAAGTAAGAGCTGGAGCAGTTGATGGCAGTCTTGCTTCCGAGTCAAAAAGGTTGTGAACTCGACCTTAAAGTGGTGCCTTGGATCAAATAGTCGAAGCTGACATTCCAGTGCGGTGCTGGGAGTGGGTGGCAGTGTTGGAAGTGCCGTCGTTTGGATAAAATGTTAAAACCCGAGGTCTGCGGCTGCCTGGTCAGGTGGACGTCGAAGGTCCCATGGGGCTATTCGAAAAGCGAAGGGAGTCACTTGAATCTCCTGCCCAACAACCCCCCAAATAAAATTGGTAACTCACTCCGTGGCTGTTTGTGGGATATTGCTGTGGGCAATTGGCCGTCAAGTTTCACCCACAAAATATACAGTAAATCCACTTTACAGTATATCACATAAAGCGCTTTAAGATGTCTGAACGGTGCGATCAGGCACTCTATCAAAGGTAAGGATAATTGTTATTATTATTCCCATCTACTGTGCAAAATAACGCCGGGGAATTATCCAGCAAATCTTTGCTTTGAAGAGCAGGTCAGGCCTTTGGCTTTACAAATCGATGTAAGTTACCTGTGATACTTAGGAACTGAAGAATTTCTTATGGTAACAAATTACCATAACACTGAGGCAGGGATTATTTCCACTCGGCTCCTGTTAATCCGGCAAGCTAAAGCCCTCAGAAATAGCAAGATCCTAGCAGAATAAGCAGTGATAAGCTTGCCAGGTAGTGCCAAATTATGTGGTTTTATCTGATTAAATGCATGCAGTGCCCCAATGCAGACTCTGAGATCCCCAGAGCTTGGCTCTTCCTTACCTGCGCCTGACACTCTCCAAAATTAGGCAACCAGAAAACGAGGCAGAATATGCACTCCATCGCAGACACGGGGAAATTTTCACATGCAAGTAGCACAGGTATGTGCAGGTTTCAGTCTGGTTGGAATAGTCTGAAGCACGGAATTGGGTTTCCGCGTGCGTCAAGACACAGGTTGACCTAAACAAAGTGCTGTAAGGGTTAGGGTTAGTGTTAAACAAATAAAAAGGACCTGAGTCATTGAACGAACCTTAGTTTGTGCAAAGCTGTTGAAATGTATGAAGCTCAAACAATGGTTAATAAAGACCACAGTCAAGCGGTTACTGGTATCACTTAAATGATCTGGTGAGTGAGTTGATGACAATATAATGCACTGCGCAAAAAAAAACTGCTTGATCATCTTTGCATTTGATGTAGCCTCTTATCACGACAAAATAGCTCGAGGAGGTTCACCGTAATTATTGTTAGTGACTGCGCATTTTGACTTCGCATTTAGGCAGCAATGTTCCGAGGCCGGTTGGTAAATAACTAATTTAACAGGGACACCAGAGAAACTCCACTCCTTAACGTTCACTTGAACAAGCAGACACAGTTAGCGTCTCAACCCCATGATGGCACCTCCGACAACGCAGCAATCCGAACAACATACGCTGGGATAAGCTGTCTCGTTTGACCATATTTGGTGCATTTTAAAATGCAAGGCTGGTTGGTTCGGTACCAGGCTGTGAGGAGTGGTGGGATGCAATAACCCAACAGTTGTAAATCTTTTATTAGGTCTATTGCGAGTGGTGCAGTTTCATTACTTTCCTGAACTTCAGTTTACTTTACTGTCAGTCCATGTACGTGTGAAAAAAGGTATCATTTACTCCGCGTTTAAATCACAGTAATCAGCAGAATGAACAGAACACACAGCGCTCCATTTACGAGCCCAGCGTGGCTAACTTAAGTCTATTCTCTCTTCTTAGATTAAGCACTCCGGTGGATTTTGCCTCCTACAGAGTCTGCAAAGTACTGTTTCAGAGTGCGTTCGAAACTCCTTCAGTGGTTTGAAACTCACACCTGTCTTTTTCTAATGATTTTTGTACGACTACATTTACAACCTTGCAACAATGCAGTAATCTAATCTTCCGCAAAATTAAGTGTTGATTAATTCTAATCTACAGCATTTGTTAGGCGGAGGTATTAAGCAGCAAAGAACATTAGTTTATCCCACTGGGTCCTTGGCTTGCAGGTAGTCAAGACAGAATTAATAATATAATAGGAACCACAATGCACATCACTTGTCCAGATAGGACCACCCTGTTATACATTAAGTAAATAAATCTTGCATTTAATATAGTGCCTTATCACGGCTTCGAAACATCTCAAAGTGCTTCACAGAATAAATTATAAGGAGAAGAGACTGTGTATTTGTGGGCAGCTAATCGTACACAGTAGTGTCCCACAAACAGCCATGGATTGAGTGATCAATTTTATTGTTTTTGCTTTTTGGACGAGATTATTATCCCCAGAAAGCAATCTGCCAATGGACCGACAACCGGGTTCCTGCTTACTTCTAGGTAAACAGAGACTTGTGGAGTAAGGAAACTTGTCTGAGGTTTCGTTCTGCCCAGGAATCAAACCAAGGTCCTCCCGCTTGCGAGGCGATTGCTCTAACCACGATATTACGGGACTCCATTAGACTTTGGGATTGTGGACATGCCTTCACTCTCAAACCTCACGAAAGGGCCGGACAGGCTGGTCAACCATCAATACTGCTTTCGGATTTACTGCTAACCCTATGAAATAAAGGAGGTCGCAAAGGAGTCTCTGGTGTGAGAGACTCTGATTGTGTGCCCCAGATTACTAGACATCGCTGTTCAGAAATTAGCCGCCATCTCACCCACAAAATGCACGCCATCGCACCACTTTTCAGCACACCCTGTGAAGCACTTTGACAAGGTGATAAGACGTGAAATCGAATGCAAGGACGCATTATTTTCTTTACGCTTTACAAGGTCCTTATTCCCCCCCCCCCACACCTCCCATTTTTAAATCACAAAAGGTTAAGAACTAAACAGTGCAAACACTCAGAGCTACCAAGAATGAAAGTCTTACTTTTGATAGTCAAACAAAGCAATTCAGATCAGTCTTAAGTCAAATTCATAACGTTTGCGCTTCACAGCTCCGAGCTGCATCGTAACAGGACAGTAATTGCCAGCAATTTCCATCAGAAAGATAATAACGCTCAAAGTAGGAGTTATTCCGCAAACAGCAGTCAGTAAAATTCTGACATTTCAATCTGACAATTTCTGTGCAAAGCGAAAAAAAAATCTGAAAATGATTTAAAAGCCTTTAAAATGGCGAACATCAACAGGAAAACAAAGTACATCAAAGTTGGAACAATGTGCTTGTTGATGGTTTGTGCGGGTTGGTCAGCCGTGTGTCTTGACGCAGTTGAAGACTTTGCAGTGAATGCTTCATTTAATAATGATCATTTGACGATCATTTGATGTAGAGCCTTATCTTCGAGACGTCTCAAAGCGCTTCACAGCACATGCTGTAAAGTGAATTGACTGCATATTACTGTGGGCGAAACACGGTGGCCAATTGCGCACAGCAGAGTCCCCACAGTCGTGGATTGAGTGATCACATTTTTTTTTATTTGAAGGGATTATTACCTCGGGAAAACAATCCGCCAATCGACTAACAAGTGGGTTCCCACTTACTGCTGGGTAAATAGAGGCGTGTGGAGTAAGGAAACTTACTTAACATTTCGCCCTGCCCCGGGAATCGAACCCTCTCACTCAGATGCGAGGCCAGCGCTCAAACCGCAGAGCTAAAGGACCCCACTTCTCATCCATTTCACACTTGGCCTGAAAAAGCTCGGCAGTCATTGGTTACACGGAGTAAAATGTTCCATTATTCAAGACTAATCTCTGTAGGAGTGCCATTAGCCAATCACCCACATCTTTTCAGTCTCATCTGACCTCAGTCGAGATGCAGATTTTTCCCCTTTTAACACAAGCCTTTTAAAAATCATTATCTTTGATAATGGAATTTAATTCTCATTATTATTACCTGAACGCGACTGCATTTTAAAGTACCTATTTTGTCATTTATCAGCGGTGGGTGGGTGGGCGGGTGTGCGTGTGTAAAAAATATTACAGTTAGCCTTACAATCAGCGGAAATCAAGCCCGGACAAATTACATAATTCCATTGTAGTTTGAGCCTGCACACCTTTCTGACAGGCTGAAAGAAATCTTGTGATGTCTTAACAGGCTCAGCAGGATATTACTGTCACAAAGCAATTGTACACATCCCAGAGAGTGGACCTAATCACTAGCCTCCAGCATTTTCTGTGAAAGTTGAGCATCCACATGTTGTATTAAACGGGGGCAAAAAAGAACCACACGAACACTCGCACACGGAACTGATTTAAATGCGTACGTTCATCCTGAAAATCAAAGCGAGCTCCTAACTGAAGACTCCTTCTCATATCAATTAAAGTTACATCAGTTTTGATGAGACAGACGCAGATGCTTTGCAGAAAATAGCTCTGCCCCTTGTTTTCATTCCCTGCATTAGAGGACAAAGCGACTTTGATTGTAATTGCTGTCGACATAAAAGCTCGCTCGCCTTCGTAGCCTCAATGTTTTTTTTTTACCTTCTCTGCGTCCAACTGAGAAAAGCTGCAGGATTCAGAGATTGGAAGGAACACGAGCAGATTTTCAGAGATTGCCAGGATTGTTCTGCTCTGCTTTGCAATTGATCCCGGCACGAAACCCAACCTAATGTAATGATTTTTTTCACCCGAGACTCATTATTTGGCAGATTGTAGCATCAAAGTAAAAGCGCCATAAACCTCCAGTCAGCAATCAAAGTTCTGAGCACCTTATCTGCCAGGTCTGAGTATAGCACCTTGGTCAGTTGGACAAAACTTTAGCAGCAGTGAGTTCATTTTTTCTGTACTGATTCCTGTAGCTCAGTAGTTAGAGCACTCGCCTCATATGCGAAAGACCCGAGTTTGATTCCCTGCAAGGCAAAATGTTAGGTAAGTTTCCTTACTCCACACACCTCTGTTTATCAAGCAGTAAGTAGAAACTTGGTTGTTAGTCGATTTTTTGGCAGATCGCTTTTCTGTCGGAAATAATTCCTTCAAAAATAAATTGGTCACTCAATCCATGACTGTTTGTGGGGAAGCTGCTGTGCGCAATTGCCTGCCGCATTTCGCCCGCAAATATACAGTCCATTCTCTTTACAGTCTATTCTGTAAAGCACATTGAGACGTCTCAAAGACATGATAAGGCGCTGTATCAAATGCAAGGATTATAATTATTTTTCACATTGAGAAGTGTAAAACATCAGCTCACTGCATAATATAAATTTTCAATATTACAAATGTTATGGTGAGTTATGGAACAACAATCAGTGGCTTTTACTCCGCTATCAAATTGCTCAATTCAAATTGCGATTTTATACTAATGTGTTTGCCCACAAAATACACAGTCACTCCACTTTACAGTTTATCCCGTGAAGCGCTTTGAGACGTGATGTGATTCTTGTGATGTGAAAGGCATTTTATCAAATGCTTCAAGTGCAGGCAGGGCTTAGGGTTAGTGTCAGTTACTCCTTACAGTTGGTTATAGCGTCTATCAGATTGAGAGGTATAACTTCTCTAAGCGCTTCCCAGGTTTTACTGTAAAGTGTAGTGACTGTGTATTTTGTAAGCCAAAGCAGCAGCCAATTTGCGTAGACACTTTACAATAAAATCCTGTGGGGTTCTTAGAGAGATGTTTCGAAGATATAAAAGGGTGCTATGTCAAATGCAAGGATTATAATTACAACAGCAACAAATTGCATGTTTATAACGCCATTAACATCCGGAAACAGAGACTTAAGTTTAACAGTTGTTTGGAATCTCAGCCTAGAGAATAATGATAATAATCCTTGCATTTGATACAGCGCCTTATCACGTCTTCGAGACGTCTCAAAGCGCTTCACAGAACATACCGTAAAGTGAATTGACTGTATATTTTATTGGCGAAACTCAGCAGAATGATCTCACGTCTTGGTGTGGGGCACGAACCCTCAACACTCTGACGCGAGAGAGAGAGAGAGAGAGAGACGAGAGTGTTTCCAACCGAGCAAAACCTCAAGTGGTTTATTGAGCTGCCAAAACGATTGTGTGCTTTTCCCCTGTAAACAAACTTCTCCAACTGTGCCGTCCATTTCAAGGAGTTAAATAGACTTACCATCAATAGAAAAAAAGCATTTTTTCCCATTAATTCTACAGCGCTCCGTTCGAAGGCAACATTTAAGTCGATTTCTATCATCTCACTAAATCTTCTTGGTGCATCCACCCAGATTTAAATTAAACCCTAAAATACACTCCGAAACGAGGCATATATGCATATATATCAAGATATATGTCTTAAAAAAAATCAATCGTTTTACAGAAGAAGGATGTGTTTCGGGCCCAGTATTTAAGCACAGTTTACAGCCAATTCACTCCATGTGTGAACTACTGGTTCTGACGTGTATTTCAGCCATAATTAAGATTTGGCCCATTCTCATGTAAAACATTGCATCGTCATCCATTAAATTCATAATCCATTGCCGTCAGTCTTCGATGAGGAAAATGATACTTACTTTAGAAGGGAAATCTGAGTCATTATAAACACCGCAGTGGCCGGGAATTTTACGGTTATTCTACAATGATGATAACGGTCCTTGCATTTGACGTAGCATTCCGCCGAAGCTTCTCAAAGTGCTTTGCCGGATTTTGACTGCAGAGTGTAGCGACTGTGTATTCGTAGACGAATACGGAGCCGATTTGCACACAGTACGCACCGGGAACAGGAAGACTTGGTTTAAACATCTCAGCCAAAGTACGGAACCTCCTCCAATTCAGTGCTCTCCCAACAACCTAACTCCCAACACTCAAGCTCTCTGGGCTTCTACCCTGCGTGAGGGGTGATTTATAAATGCAAGTTGTTGTTGTTGTTGTTGTACCATAGTGTCAGTCATAATCTAGGAGTCAGCCTGGACTCAAAAGGGTTTAATCCCACAACCTTCTGACTCAGAAGCGAGATTGCTACCACTTCCAACATAGCCACCCTGACACACAGGGCTTCAAAGTATGAAAGGCGAAGCAAAACCCAACTCTTTGGAGGAGCTGTTCAGCTGACACATGTTTTAACAGAACCACAGCCCACAGATTGGGACTGTAAAATAAAACTCAAGTGAGACTTAGAGATCAAAAGGAAAGTAATCCCCTCTCCGAAGGCAGAAGAATACGGAGATCAGAATTCCAATGAAGCACTTGATTCTGTGTTGATCACTTTTTTTTTAAAAAAAGGCTCGAGAACAGAGCTTCGAGGATAAGTGCAAAGAGGACCTTAATTCTGACCTTGTTTTGTTTTCATCTGCAGAGAAGTCCCTGGAGCCAACCTCGCTGAATTCCCTGGTTGATCGCCGAGTTACTGAGGAAAGCTCAGCAAAACTCCACTCTGCAAAGCACTGAATCTCAGTACAATTCTCCGAACCCATCTCATCTGCCACTCAATCAATCCGCTGTCTGGTGCACCTGCAGATGGTCAAAGCCACCATTCAAAGTGCTCGGCCTCCTCCACCTGATATTCAATAGCAACTGTTGTGTCACAGGATGATGGCAACATTGAGCCAGTCCTTCCTGCATTCGCTAGTTCTATCTTAAAAGCAGATAACGGTGGGACTTTGATACAGCGTCTGTCATGAAAATGTCTATCAAAGAAGGTCTCAAAGGGCTTCCCAGGATTTCACTGTAAAGTGCAGTTGGATGTGCCGTCCTTTGGATTAGAAGTTGAATTGAGGTACTGCCTGTCTGTTGAGATGAACGTTAAAGATTCCAGGGCACTATTCGAAAGGAGGAGTCTACAGTGCAGGAGGAGGCTATTCAGCCCATAGGGTTCACACCAGCTCACAGAGTAAGAAGATCAATTCAGTCCCACCCTGTCCCCATAACCCTACAAGCTCCTCTCGTTCATATGCCTGTACTTCCCTCTTGAAAGCTGCAGTGGTCTCCAGTTGCCTATTGGCATTTCACATTCAACTTTCAGGTTGAAAACATTCCCTCTAAGTGCTCCTCTCCCTGGTCTTGCAGCGATCTTATAAGCACGTCCCCTTGTCACTGACTCCCCGATCAATAGAAATACCATCTCCCATTTAACCTGTCAAAACCTTTTGTAATTTCGTACACTTCTATCAGGTCACCTCTCAACCTTCTCTACTCCGATAGAGCAGGGAGCATTTGCATCGAACTGTTAAGCGATTCATTGGGAACTCTGCTTTTGTTGAAAAACACGCACATTAATGTATTGATTTCACAGCTCATTTCAGTGAGTTGCATTGCGTAATTGTGTGATCTTCCTGGGAATAGTTTCTGATTTAGGATTTACAAATCGATTATCTCGAAACACTTTTGATTGAAACAACGCTAAAATGAGATGAAAATCTGCTGGGATCACAGCTTAGAGACGTCGCAACTAAAACGGTCTGGGAATTCTCAATTGAAGTCTGATGAGCGGAGGCGTTGTGGGCAAAATGTTTTGCTCAAAATATTTCAAAACCCGGGCACCAATTTGCCTTCCGCTCTCGAAAGGTTATTTTAAACGCTTCCAAAGGTAATCAGAACATCTTGATGATCTCCAGATCAAGTTGGTTATTGGATTTATTATATTGTTTGTCGTATTTAACATTTAATTGGCATCAGGGCCAACGACCGTACAGAAAAACATTGGTCGCTCACTCCACGACTGTTTGTGGGACCTGGCCATCTGCAGATCGGCTGCCATCCAAAACACACAGTCGGTAAAATCTTGTGAGGCGCTCCGAGATTCTATCCTGCACACTATACACATGGAAGTTGTCGTTGCTGTAAATCCTGTGAAGAGATTGGAGGCATCCTAATGACGTAAAAAGACCATAGGAACAAGGAGTAGGCCATTCAGCCCCTCGAGCCCGTTCTGCTATTCTATAACATCATAGTTGATGCCTGATATCAAAATATCAATTTCGAGGATTATTATTAGTCGTATTATTAACTTTGGCTCTCGAGAGAGAGCAATTTGCTTTCCATTTAAATATAATCTTTTCTGAAGCTTTTTATTTTCTTTGATCTATTCACTTTTGATCATTTTCCTGGTTGAAGCTGCGCATTGTTTCCCACTGAACAACCGTTTGTCGCTGTTTATTGGCGCGGCTGTGATATTGTGACATCTTATTTGATTTGAATTTCCTTGCGCAAGCCATTTAATGTTACATTTCCATCTGGGACGAGACTCTCACTGATATTGCATATCAATGTCTATTTGTTGTGATGACTGTGATGTGCAATTAAGGTGAGGTGCTGTGCGATCGGATGTATTATACCAATATTTTTGATCCGGTGCCTTCACAAACTGTTGCTGACATTCGTAGTTAGTATTTATCCATATATATATCCAGTCACAACTCTACAGAAGATATTCTGTGCTCTTCTGCATATCGTCCGCAAATCAAGCTCCAGAAACACGAAAGGAGAGGTTTGATCTTCACACTACTGGTAAAGCAACTGCAGATCTGCTCCTCATTTCTACCAACTCTTCAGTATGTTACATAGAGTTAATAAGAAGAGTACATCATTTATACTCTATACGAGACTGTAATAATAATCCTTGCATTTATATGGTATAGCGCCTTATCACGTTAGAATTCCTGGCAGGGCGAAACGTTGGGCAAGTTTCCTTACCCCACACGCCTCTGTTCACCATTCCTTCGATTTTTTTAAAATTATAATAATTTTGTCGCTTAATCCACGACTGTTTATGGGGACGCTGCTGTGCGCAGTTGGCTGCCGCGTTTTGCCCACAAAACATACAGTCAATTTACTTAACAGCATATCCTGTGAAGTGCTTTGAGACGCTTCTGATCGGGTGCTATATCGAATGCAAGGATTATTATTATGAAGGATGTCTCAAAGTGCTTCACAGGGTCTTCTGTGAAATGACGTGACTGCGTATTTGTAGGCAAACACAGCAGCACAATGCATACCTCCCACAAACAGCCTTGAACGAGGGACCAATTTTATTTGGGGAACTGGTGGCCAGGATCGTTATTATTATGACTATTATTATTTTTCCGAACCGAAAATACTCTGCACATAATGCGATACATTTTCTAGTTTGGCTGTCACAACAGAACAACACCCGATTGACAGTCAATAATTAAATCACAAACCTTTTCGCAAAGACACGTAGAATTGCATTGTGCGGATTTCTATTGTGCGTACAGTTCTGGTAGTATCCTGGATGTTCATTCACAGAGGAACAATAGCAACTAATTAATAAGTGACAACCTCACAAAAAGTTGTGCTTGTTAAAGCTGAGATACTTAATATAAATGCAGCGAGATAAGACATTTAAGGGGAAGAAAGCAAAGAGATTTTTTTTATGCGGAAGGAAATATTCAACGTGTATTATTACCATCTGAATGTGTTATATAAGACAGCACAAAATACATATATACATATCCCATTGTTGCATTTGATTCCAAGATGCCAAACTGAGAAAGAGCATTTGTTTAACAAAAGGCGAGATGCTGCTGAATAGAAGTTGCAATGAAAGGACCAGAGAAGCACTTAATTTGCAGAGGGGACACACAAACAGTTTGGGAAGAAAGCCTCAAGGGACAGCATTGGCTTTGCAAAGGGAATAGACGGAGAGAGGTACAGCACTCGGTGGTGAATTGGGCAAATATTGACAAGTGTAAAGTGATGTGAGTGGCTCTAAAGCAAGCTTCAACCACCAGATTTGTGAAGTCCTGAGCGTAGTGGTTAGTGGGCTCGCTATACAAGCGAAAAGACCCGGGTTCAATTCCCGGGCGGGACGAAACCTTAGGCAAGTTTCCTTACCCCGCACGACTCAGTTTACTTAGCAGCAAGTAGGAGCCCCGGTCTGTTAGTCGATTGCCGGATCGCTTTTACGGCGGTAATACTGTAATACTCCCTTCAAAAATAAATAAATAAAATGGTAATAATTTGGTCCCTCTACCCATGGATTTGGGATGTTGTTGTGCACAATTGGCTGCTGTGTTCGCCCACACAATATACAGTCGACTCACTTCACAGTATATCCCGTGAAGCGCTTTGAGACGTCTCAACGATGTGATGAGGCGCTGCATCGAATGCAAGGATTATTATTATTATTAATATTATGTCGTTTAAGGCAAGATTCTTCTGGCGTTCAAGAGCCCAAACTGCAGTACATGGGGAGCTGAAGACAACAACAACTTGCATTTACACAGCGCCCCTCACACAGGGTACAATCCCGGAGCGCTTGACAGTGACGGAGCACGATGCTGAAGTGAGGTCTTCAGGGGCGACCTGAAAATGGGGAAGGAGGGGACAAGGCGGAGGGTCCGAGGGAAAGTGTTCCAGAGTTCTGGGGCAGAAAGCGCAGCCGCTGATGGTGGAACGGAGGGCCTGAGGGACAAACAGGAGGCAGGAGGCAGTCGATCGGAGGGATTGAAGCGAAGACCAGCGAGTCAGTGACATTTTAGCAACGGTAGAAGGCAGCAACCGAGATAACAAACACTGTTTCACAGTGTGATAGCCAGTTACCGACAATCGTATTTGTATATGTGTATAAGGCAAATGGATAACAAATACATCAGAGTCATGGATGAACAGCTAAGCTATTACTGTGTTCCTTTCAGCGCTACAAATCGCTCCTGTTTGTCCTGCCAAAGAAAAGAGGGAATCATTAAATTATAACTGGACTGGATTAAATGAAAGTATGACCAGGCTAACATTTTAAAATGAAACTAGATATAACTAGGAAATAGAAAACCCATTAATACTGTGTGTTGCCTTTCAGAAAAAATTGTTTCAACTCTCAGCAACTAAATAAATTGCAATATTCATTCTTACATTTGATGTAAGCAACTTTTACTTCAGGAGGTTGTCTCAAAGCGTTTCACAGAAATAAAACTAATTAGTTTACGTAAAGTTAATATCATGGCCGTGTGTGGGACTTTGATGTTCACAAATTGGCTGCTGCGCTAACCTACAATTACAGTCTGTACACCTTACACTATATCCTGGGTAAGCGCTTTGAGACGTCCTCCTGACGTGAAAGCCAATGTACCAAATGGAAAGATTATTATTATTATTTATTATTAACATTTATAATTTACAAACTGTTGTTTGGGGACTGTGTAGTTAGTGGGTTTGACATGTAATGCTTTTGCGCATTAAAATGTTATGACCATTAAACATTTATCGCAACTGCCGCCACTAAACAGAGCAAACGTGAAACAGCAAAGTGATTTATAGCAAATTCGAGGAGAAGGATGCAAAAGCCAGACCAGGAAATTGAATGGTTTAATGGAAAATGAGGCTCCATGGCATTTTATTAAAAAAAATGGATTGAAAATGTTCAATTAAGATTACAGAAGCACAAAATGTAATAGGCGAAGCAAGGACAGAATCAATTTATGGTTCAGAAAGTTTTACAATATCCGCAGAATTGTTCTCAGTGACGTGATATGACGCAACAGAGAAGGGGAGATGGACGGAGAGAGCGACACAAAACAACAGAAAGGACAAGGTAACGAATACAACAACCAGCGAGGATCAGTGAAACCTTCATCGCATCCCTTACGCTCACCGCATACAGCCCGGCCCAGGGTGTGTTGTGAGATGAGGGCTTTTATCATCAATATAAATAATAATAAATATTAATCCTTGCATTTGAAATAGCGCCTCATCTGGTTGTTGAGACATCTCAAAGTGCCTCACGGGGTTAAAACTGTAAAGTGAGTTGAATTTGAATTTTGGGGGTGAAATGTGGCAGCCAGTCGCGCGAAGCAATGTCCCCCAAACAGCGAGGAGTGAGTGACCAATTTTTATTTATTGTTCCACTGCAATTTGCCATTTGTGTTCTCTGATTTAAGGGTCTGACTTTGGCTCCTGACCAGTGTAAAGAAAATGGAAGCTAATCTTCTGTTCTTCTGCAGTCAAGCACATTTATTTTCACTGGAATTAAACTGTGTGTTAACGGTGATAAATCATTTTAGATCAACTGTGAGACCATAAAGCCTCTACACTTATTTTCCAGCCATCTTCTTTACAGGCGTCAGAGCTCTCACCTCTAAGTCAGGATGTGAGTTCAAGTCAGTCCCACGTTGAGCTCATTGTCTACTTTGACACTATAATAATAATAATACTTGCATTTGATATCGCGCTTTATCAAGTCATTCAGAACTCTGCAGCTCGTGTACTGTCCCGCACCAGGCTTCGGGACCACATCACTCCTACCCTCGCTCGCCTCCACTGGCTCCCCATCCCCCAGAGGATTGATTTCAAGATCCTCATCCTCACCTACAAGGCCATTCACGGCCTTGCTCCCTCCTACCTCTCCAACCTACTATCCCCTACCTACCTGCCCGTAACCTCCGTTCCTCTGGCTCCGGTCTGCTCCACGTCCCCCGCCCCAACCGCCCTACTATCGGTGGTCGGGCCTTCAGCCTCTCAGCCCCGAGGCTCTGGAACTCCATCCCCCAGTGCCTTCGCCGCTTCCTCCCTTTCCTCCTTCAAGGCCGGTCTCAAAACCTTTCTCTTTGACCGTGCCTTCAGCTCCCCTCTCGACTCTCTTCCTCCTCCTCGCTCCCTCCCTTCCCTCCCCCTCACCCTGACCATTTCCCCCCTCCTCTCTCCCTCCCTTCCCTCCCCTCACCCTGACCATTTCCCCCCTGCTCGGGTCATGACCCAACTGTGCAGCGCCTTGGGACGTCCTCCTGACGTGAAAGGCGCTCTATAAATGGAATCTTGTTGTTGTTGTTGTTGTCTCAAAGCACTTCACAGAATAAATTGTAAAGTGGATTGACTGTGTATGTGTGGGCGAAACCCAGGAGCCAATTTCGCACGAACATTTATGGATTGAGTGACCGCATTTCTTTTTGAGGGATTATTTCCCCCAGAAAGCGATCCACCAATCGACTAACAACCGGGTTAATCCTACGTACTGCTTGGTAAACAGGTGTGTCGAGTAGGGAAACTTGCCTAAGGTTTCGCTGTGCCCGGGAATCGAACCCGGGTTCTCTCATTTGCGAGGCGAGCGCTCTAACCATTACACGAGGGGACTCCATATTTTTTTATTACACTTTCTATTAGACTAAAGGTATTGTTCTAAATTAATAATGTGCCCGTTACCAAACAATGCCTAATGAATATATATCTAATTATAACCTGCAAAATTCTTTAAACGAGGATTGGTGTCACGAGTTGGGCTAAAATGTATTTATTGCAGGAATCAGAAAAGATTAGGCTGACTGAATTTCAAAGGAAGGATTCACAGTTTGAGGAATTTTGCTCTGTTTATGTAACCGGCCTCATCTGTCCATATGAATTAGATGAGATTACCATAAGTGATTCTTGTGTTTTCTCTTTTAGAAGTGCAAATATGCCTTTTAATTTACATATTTTATACAAATCCATACCCCCTATCTAGTTAGATTTGATATTCCAGTTTAAAATTAGCAAAGCGATCTGTTATTCCCTTCCTGAAGGAAATAAGGTGTCTAAATTTGAAAGCTTTAAACTTTCCAGAAATCTCCCATGTGCTGCAATTTTTTCAATTGGGGTTAGTTCAATCAGACGTACATCATCCGAAGTAACTCAACTACAATGCAGATTTGTGCAATCTAATCCCTTCCAGGGAGCACGTGAAGTGAGGATCTTTCAACCATTTGGAGTTTCTACGTGTATAGTCTTGTAGCTCAGTGGTTAGACTCTTCGCCTCGCAAGCGAGACCTGGGTTTGATTCCCGGTAGGGCGAAACCTTGTGCAACTTTCCTTACTGCACACGTCTCAGATCCCCTAAGCAGTAAGTAGGGATGGACTGTGAACAAGGGAGAAAGAGGACTTGACCATAAGCTCACCTTTTAAGGTAGAGATAGGTTTCAAGGTGGGATTTGAAGACAGATAGAGAAGGAGCAAGACTGAGGGGTGGAAGGAGGTTCGAAAGGTTAGGGGATAGTGACTAAAGGCTTGGCCGCTGATGTAGAATTTAAATCTTAGCCCCAGGTTCTCAGTTTAGACAGATGTTCCCCTTCCCCATTCGTGCTTTGCTGGTTTTGGGAGCACAACACCATCACAGGACCTTCTGACAATGTTCAACAAGTTTCGGTATCAAAAATTCAAGAGCCTCACTAGATGCCCCTCAAAGCCTTTCCATCAATCTAAATTATAAAATAATAATAATAATTTGGTCACTCAATCCACCACTGTTTGTGGGACGCTGCTGCGTGCACTTGGCTGCCGCGTTTCGCCCACGAAACAGTCAATTTACTTTGTGGCGTATTCTGTGAAGCGCTTTGAGACGTCTCGAAGATGTGATAAGGTTCTATATCAAGTGCAAGTACTATTATTATTATTATTATAATAAGGAGCCTTTTATCGCTCTCACTGAGGGGTTTATTGTCAGAATTAATAAGAGCTGAGAAGTCAGATATCTCTGTCGGTTATCTCAGCTCAAATTAAATGGTGTTTAAAATACAGTCAGCATCAGTTGCTGAATTTGCTCTTCAACGTGTAGATCCAGTAGGTAGATGAAGATTTCCAACCTATACATGACACGATTGTCCATGGTAAATTCTGTTATACCCTAATTGATGACTTCTCTGTCTTACCAAGAGAGCTCCCATTGATGCTCGTTCCTTGTCCAGGTTTTGTTTTTTTCATCAACCATTACCAATTTTTCTTATTAATACTAATCCTTGCATTTGATATAGCGCCTTCCCACATCGTCAAGGTACCTCAAAGCTCTTCACCGGATTTAATTGTGAAGTGCAGTATCTGTGTATTTGTACCGGTGGGACGCGTGCCACTCTGTTTGGTCTGGATACTCTTAAGCACGGTGAACGTGTCAGACACCCGGCTGACCCCAAAAAAACTGCATTCGTCGGCGACCGTAGCAGTCAGTTTGCACACAGCGACATTCCACAGGCAGTCATGAAATGAGCGACCGATTTTATCTGGGGGGGAATTGTTGGCCAGCACACCAGGAGAGACTCTCTTCTCTTTTCAACTAGCGCCACAAGATCTTTAACATCCAACTGAGCGAGCAGAGAAAGTAACCGTTTAAAACAGTTTGCACGTGGAGAATATGGCGATCTCGTTCAAACAATGTCTCTTGACCAATACAATAGAGTATAGTATAGCACCTAAGCGACTTAAAGCGTTGACAAAGCTGGATGGGAGCCAGGCAGGTAGCAGGATTGAAATGGAACGGTTTGGAGTTCCTGAATCGAGACACTCTTGTCCGTACGTTTTCCCTTTCAAGCAGTGATATTGCGTTTCTATTGAGTCTCAACACGCCTGACCCCTTCGCCTCCTTCAGATGTGGTTTAAATCCATAAGAAAGGTAAAATAAATCAGGAAAAATGTAAGGCATCAGCTTTGATCGAAAAAATAATAATTTCAGGCTCGGCCAAGATATCTCTCTAAATGACCAGAAATAGCTATAGATTCCTATTTCCCTGACCTGTATAATATTAGCAGGTACAGTGTTCATAAGCTCTTGATCCTACAGAAAATTGGTTTGGGTTACACTTCAGGGATTATCAGCTAAAGTACTTCCTGTAGAGGAAAGTGGACATTAAAATTGCCTTTATCCCTATAATCAACTCTAAGTTATGCAAACTGCCCATTACCTCTCAAATATTTCATGAAATTCTCTTGAGAAAGAATGGAATAGAAAGGGAATATGGGAAGGAATAAGCAGTGGAAAACTCATGTGGTGTATAAACTCCGGCACAGATTAGTTGGGCCGAATGGCCTGTTTCCACTCCGTATATTCCATTTAAAAAAAATGCAAATTCAATGTGCAATTGGTTTTATTTTGCATATTTCCTTTTTATTCCCCTCTCTCCTCTTAAAGTTGCTCTTTGCAGAGTGAGTTCACGTTAGGAAGGGTAGGAATTGTGACGTGATAAGGCGCTATATCAAACGCAAGGATTATTATTATATTATTAGGTGTGCGCATGTGTGTGGGCATCAGTTGAGGGCAGGATTCTCACTCGGACCCACCTGAATAGTTGAGCCCAAACTCACTGTCAAGGTGAAGCATAAATAATGACTTGGCTGAATTATCGGAGCTTACCGGGTGCAGAGGATTACACGTGACATTTTAGCGACGTCTCAAAGCGCTTCACAGAATATACTGTATGTTCTTCATCCCGAATGATGAATGGTGAGTTATAATGGTGAACTGTGGTGAATTCAATCACCAAATAATCAGTATCCTTACCTAGAACATAACACCAATGTAACTATTCATCCCAACTAGTCCGTGCCAGTATTTATATTCCATACAAACCTCTTATTCCCCTCTCCTATCCCCCTCCATCTCCCTTTCCCTCAAATATGCCCCAATATCTTTGAACCTTTCCTCAGACCATGCGTAATAACTCATCTGAAATGTTCACATATCTGATCAATTGAAACATAAAAAGTAGAAATCACAAGACCCAGACTTTTGATCCAAGACTTCGAGTGAAATTAATTTTGATCGACAAGCAAAAAAAATAAAAAAAAATAAATCAGCACTGGTCTGTCTAATCCAATTACAGTAACAATATAAACCGTAGGAGCTTCCTGAAGGGGTGAGAAGCAAAGCTAAGACCGAGACATCGCAAAATATTGGGTTCCAAACATTTCCAAAGGAAATTTTTTACCCTTGAAATTATTTAATTTCCTTTAGTTCCCTTTAAGAGTTGGTCCTTGGAATGGAGTAGAATAAGATTTGAATCGAGACAAATAAAGTTATTATCTTGTGTCCTTGACCACTCTCCAAGGTTCCTTTTTTGTCCCATTATAGCGTGTGCAGAGAGAAAGAACGTGGTTGGTGACTCACTTATAACGGCTTTTAGGAGAGAAGTGTAGCCAGAGAGGAGTGTAGCCAGAGAGGAGACATACCATAGGTACGGTTGAAGAGGAAGGTCTTTCAGGCGTGATCAGAAGGCGGGCAAAGAGGGGGCAAGATGAAGGGGTTGAGGTAGAAGATTCCAGGGTGCACAGTAATCCATAGCAAAACTGGAGGCTTACACATCACCTCAACCCCCGAAGACCTTATGAGTAAGATAAACTGGACAAGTTCTACCCAGTTACCAAAAAGCTCATCGAATCACACATCGACTTACTTTTTCTGCCTACAAAGGTTAAGCCCATGGAGCAGTCTTTAGGTTTTTGACTGTCCCTTTTGTAAACTGTGACAATCATCACCAGGGATAATTAACAAGTCACCTCATCATTTGCACCTGAGAGTTCCTGAAGTGGCTGACCCCATTAACAATAATAATAATAATCCTTGCATTTGATATAGCGCCTTATCACGCCTTCGAGACGTCTCAAGATCCTCACACTTGTGTTCCAATCCCTTCACTCTCTGGCACCTCCCGAACTCTCCAACCTCCTCACTCCCCAATTCACCATAAGGGCCGCCACTCGACTGGCACCGGCCTCCTGCTTGTCCCTCACACCCTCCGCCCCACATAGGAGGTTGCGCTTTCAGCCACTACGCCCCGAAACTCCCTCAATCTCCCCGCTTTGCCCCCTCTCTCTCCTTTTTCAAGTCGCGCCTGAAAACCTTCCTCTACTACCGTGCTTACAGCCACCTCCACTCACCCGGCTCGGAGTCAGGCTCAGCCACTGTTAAGTGCTCTGAGACACTATCCTGCGTGGAGGGCGCTATATAAGTGCAAATAGTTGTTGTCTCAAAGCGCTTCAAAGAATATACTGTAAAGTGAAATGACTGTATACTTTGTGGGGGAATCGCGGCAGCCAATTGCGCACAGCAGCGTCCCCACAAACAGTCGTGGATTGAGTGACCAAATTATTATTATTGAAGGGATTATTACCCCCAGAAAAGCGATTCGCCAATCGACTAACAACCGGGTTCTTACTGACTTCTGGGTAAACAGAGGCATATGGAGTAAGGAAGCTTGCCCAACGTTTCATCCTGCCCGGGAATCAAAACCTAAGCTACAGGACTCAACAATGTATTTGTGTGTATGTGTGTGTGTGTCTCAGTCTGTGTGTGGTTATGTGAATGTGTGTGGGTAGATCTAACCATTGCCTCTCGTTGGACTATAAACTGGAATAAGAAATTCGCACAACGTCATACCATTTATAAGCAAACAAATGCATTAGTTATTAATCAGCAAGCCCTCAAAGCGCCTTTAATTTTCATTTGTCACGAGATGAGGAGCAGAAGGCGAAAATCAATGAAATGAATCTTGTAGACTCTTATGTCCCACATGGGGGGAGGGTTGCAAAATAGCATTAACTCTTCGAAAGCTCTCATAATAGCTCCAGAATTATTCTTTTTTTGTTGAGGTGTCAGCCTGGCTCAGTTAGTAGTGCTCTCGCCGCTGAGCCAGAAGGTTGTGGGTTCAAGCCCCTCCATGTCCGGGACTTTGAACTCACATAGTTCATAGGCTGACAACAAGAACAGGAACAAATTGCATTTATAAAGCACCATTCGCCACGGGAAGATGTCCCAAATCATTGGACAGTCGAGCGTTTTGCATCCGAGGTGGGGTTGGTTTTGAGAGGGGTGAGAGCCAAGGGAGTTGGGGGTTTGGAGCATGACCTAAGGCACAGTCAAAGAGGAAAGTCTTGAGACGGATCTTGAAGGAGAGAAGAGAGGGGACAAGGCAGAGGGTCTCCGGGATGGAATTCCAGAAGATTGGGGGCAGTAAGGCTGAAGGTCCAGTCTAACACACCGCGGTGCTGTTGGTGCCATCCTTCAGATGAGACATTAACCTGAGATCTTGTCTACCTGCTCACATGGACGTTTAAAGATCCTGTGGCTCCAGTTGAAAAGAGAAGGGCAAGAAACAGGTTTCGTTTGGTCAGTCACTGTGTGAGCACCAACCTCTGCACCAACCAACCAACATAAACCGTTACCAAACTAGCGCATTTGTCTGGAGTCCTTTGGCGTCTGGTTCAGTGAGAGATAAGGCACTCAACAATATCAAACCTGAGTTATCATTTCATTCCTTCCAATAAGATGGCTTGAGATAGGCAAGACTTTGTCTAAATGAGCTAGTTCTCCGGGACATTAACCCGTATGATGGGTGATATATAAACGCAAGTTGCTGATGGTGTTGAAGATTCTTTTCGATGAAACTCATCGAGTGCTCATTGTGAATCTCAGCTTTCTGTTCGCCCCTCACCACACATCAGCAAACAGAAGGCACGGCATTAAATGCAGAAAGCTGGATGGGTGAAAAGCCACGACACAATTTTGGAATTCAAAATGGCATCGTGAAACCGCAAAAGCAAACGATAGTTTATTAAAAACTAATTGAACTGCGGCGGGAAAGCAATTTATTTCATGACCGTTCTCACCGTACCTCTGTTTTATTATTGCTTTATTTTTCTTACTGTTCTGATCGGACAACGGGTTGAAGTATCCCGGGCAAATGGTATGATGTTAGGCTCACCCTGACTGCGTAGGATCCTCAATCCCCACCAATTTTACTCATCAACTAACGGGATGAGAAGATTGCAGGAGAAGTGAGCTCTGCAGAATCAGTAAACTGTGCTAGCCACAAATTCCTAAGGCAGCCAGGCTCGGTTGGTAGCGCTCTCATCCTGCAGTCAGAACTTTGTGGGCTCAACCCCATGTCGAGACTTTGAACACACAGCCGAGGCAGACATTCCAGTGAGGTGCTAAACTTCGGATGAGACCTTAAACAGATGTCGTATATAACCATTCACTATTCTAAAAGAGGAGAGAGTTTCTCTCTCTCCCAACAATCCCCTGAGTTATTGGCGGCTGCCATATTGACCTACGAACTGCACACAGTCACTAAACTTTTTCGGTGAATCCTGTGAAAAGCTTCGAGACGTCCTCCCGTGGTGAAAGGCGCCAAATCAAACGCAAGGGCTGTTTAGTTATTTTTTTTTTGCGATAAAGCGGCTTGTAATTAAACCAAGTCGATCGCTCCCATTGAAAAAGCCGGGAGCATTTCGAGCGATATTTCTCGCAGCGTGTCGAAAGCCTCAGAAAAGGCACTCCCAACTGTGAAGGTAAATGCAGAGTATGTTTTCATCGCAATTGTCTGCCTGCTGCACTGAAGGGTGTTGTTGTTTGTTTCAGTTTCTTTCATTACACAATGCAAACAGTGTGCTGGCAGATTTTGATAAGCAATCTAATCCTTATTACCAATATTGATTTACCAGTGAAGCATTTATGTTCCATAATAAAAAGGACTGGAGATTTTCCTTAATTACAGTTGCTGGAGAGCGAGAGAAAGAGAAAGAGGGAGAGAGATTTTAAAATAAAAGTTTGAGGGTCCGCAATCTAAGATGTGCTTACAGAGTCCCCTCAGGTGCAGAAGAGCTACTGCAGGTCTTAATCCATTAACTATTCAGAAGCGACAAGCACATTCCTTTTCAATATCATCCCTCCTCTTCCCCCCCACCCATCCCTCCGCACCCCCCCCACCCCTCCGCACCCCCCCCCCCCACCCCACCAATTCCCCCCACTTTTTCCTTTTCGAATACCTGTTCAATTAACCTTTTGAAAACTACTATCGAATCTGCTTCCACCACCCTTTCAGGCAGCGCGTTCCAGACCGCAGCAAATCTCTGGGTAAAAAAATTTCTCCTCGTCTGGTCTCCCCTCTGATTCTTTGCCAATTATCTTAAATCTGTGTCCTTTGGTTACTGACCCACCCGTCGGAGGAACCAATTTTTCCCCATTTAGTCTATCAAAACCCCTCATAAGTTTGAACGACTCTATTAAATTTCCCCTTAACCTTCTCTGCTCTAAGGAGAACAATCCCAGTCTCTCTAGTCTCTCCACATAATTGAAGTCCCTCATCCCTGTTATCATTCTGGTGAATCCTGCAAAATACTTTGAGACGATTCAGCAGTGTGGCAATATTAAATGTTAAATGCAAAGAAATATCATTATGTATTCTGAGCACACAGGTAACTGAAGTGGCCCAAGAGAAGGTATATAAGCTACTATCAACATTTCACTCATGATGAAATTGTCAGTATATACCAGACGACAAGAAGCATTGAGAACTTAAGTAATTGGGCGTATAATACTACAACCGGCAAAAGGCAATGAAAAGTGACAATCATTGTTACAAAAAAACATTGTAGTAGAAATCATTCAGTTGTAGGGTGATCATTCCAGGGTAATCTATGAGCCTTTGATGTATTTCACACACACATACACACACACATAATAAAGTCTCAATAGCATCTAACATTTGTTTCGTCAAATATAACCCTTTCGTCAGATTATTATGCATGACTCAAAGCGGGTCCAAAAGCTACCTAAAAGCATGTGTTGTCAGCAAGGATGGGTATTTGCATCGCTGTGCATATCTGATCTAAGTCTCGTCACATGTCAACACGATAACAGTCTTGGGTAAAACATGAGGCTGACTGAAACTGAATAACCCTGCAAGCCAAAGCCCTAATGGGTAGTGTGTGTGGTCCTAGCTGAACAAGCAGTGGGAGAGCTTGCCAGACAGCGCTACAGGGAGTCGAGTAGCTCAGTGGTTAGAGCACTCGCCTTGCAAGCGAGACACCTGGGCTCAATTCCAGGCCGGGCGAAACCTTGGGCAAGTTTCCTTACTCCACACGCCTGATAATTATCCCTCCAAAACAAAAACAATAACAAAAATTGGTCATTTTCAGTCCACGACTGTTTGTGGGGACGCTGCTGTGTGCAATTGGCTGCCACGTTTCGCCCACAAATATACGGTCAATTCACTTTACAGCATTATTCTGGGAAGCTTTGAGAAGACGTGAAAAGTGCTCTATCAAATGCAAGGGTTATTATTATAGCGCTCTCAATGGCAACCTATGTGGTTTTAGCTCACCAGTTACCCAACACACACTCTGGGGTCCCCAAGCCTTGGCTCTCGCCAACCTGCACCTAATAGTTTCCGAAGTTAGGTAAGCGGGATGGGTCCCACCAGGGAGAGAGAGAGAGACAGAGAGCGCATTGCATTCCAACAATCTACCTCTGGGATTTCCATGTGTAGGGGGGAATGTATGGAAAGCTTAGCTTGGTTTGGACACCCGTCTGACCAAATGACATTGCCACATTGTTAGAAAGGGGCGAGGGGAGGGAGAAACTTCATTGCAAATCAGGATGATTTCAACAACCCCACCCAGAGTGGTTAAATAATAACAATAATCCTTGCATTTAACATGGCGTCTCATCACATCTGCGAGACGTCTCAAAGCGCTTCACAGAATATACTGTGAAGTGAATCGACTGCACGTTTTGTGGGTGAAATGTAAGTAAACTGGCAACACTTTGGAAACTGAATGAAGCACGCAGCACAGTTCATAATTTCGCTATTTTGGATTTACGCCCATTTCAGTTACCTTCTCGTTGTGACAGATCCAAGGAAATCTTGCTGTTTAGGAACATTTAGGAATGAAAACTGCACCCTGGTCAAAAGCTAAGCTCTATTTGTTACTAAATGAGCTCAGACCTCATTAGATTAAATGCTGATTAGAGGAACTAATTTGAATTGTCTTCGCCTCACTCTCCTGCAATCGCAATGGCCGGCTTGTTATAAAGATGATTATTCCATTATTTTGCATTCGTTCCTCTTGTGTCATTGATTGTTCCAATCTGGTCAACGAACCAGGACAACCCAAAGCTAATCAGCTGCACTCCACATCTCCCTGATGTGCTGCGTAAATCAACGGCTTAGTCGGTTTGCAACCGGCTTGTTTCTACGCGAGGTGTCCCGTGGCGAAGAGGCCAGTGCACTCGCCTCGCAAACAAGGACCCGGGTTCGATTCCCAGGTGGAGCTAGACCTCAGGCAAGTATCCTTACTCCGTGCGCCTCTGTTTACCCAGCAGTGAGTATAATCAACCCGGTTGTTAGTCGATTGTCGGATCGCTTTCCGGGGAAAATAATCCCTCAAAAAAAAAATTTGGTCACTCAATCCCTGACTGACTATTAGTGGGACACTGTTGTGCGCAATTGACTGCTGTGTTTCTCCCACAAATACAGTCAATCCACTTTACAGTATATTCCACAAAGTGCTTTGAGGCATCTTGAAGATGCGCTGCACCAAATGCAAGGATTGTTATTGTTATAAGGAGCTCATACATTTTGGAGTGAATTGGTTCAATGGGACCCAATTTCTCTCGAGACATTGAAGCACCAGTGTTGTGCTATTGTTTTTACAATTGTTGGTGGTGTGTTGCTCAGTGCAATAGATTAATTACCGCTTGTTCAGCAAAATGATCGATGATATCACTGGAGCAAGAGTGCAATAGTTTATCCTAACAGTAACACTGAGCTTCATTCATTCAACCCTTTCCTCTGGGGAAGAAAGACACTGAATAAGGTAAGCTTTTACCTCTGATAGATTTTCTTTGACGAGCTACACAAAGACGAGTTTGTGAACCTGCTACAAGGGAAGAGGTGACAGAATGGACTAAATGGATATCTTTCAGAGTTTAAAGAAAAAGTCAGTGATTAAAATCGAAAGAGAGGAAGGCTCAGAGGATCGTAAGATTAGTTTGGATGAAGAAATCTCTCCAGTCCACTGATCTCTTCCAGTCCAAAGTTTCTGACCTTCCCAGCGAAGTGCTTTGAGACTCTACTCTGCGTGACATACACTACATTAATGGAAGTTGGTGTTGTTGTTAATCGCCCCTGGGTACAGCTCAATAAAACCTCTGATGAGATGTAAATGGCACAGAAATGCCAACAGGCAAAGCAGTGAGATGACAAGGGATGATGAAAACAATTACAATACATTAATCATCGTATTAATGCGATTAATAAATCCTGATGTAAAATAATCCTTTCACACCGGGAGGTTGTCTCAAAGCCTTTCTGCAAAGTGTAGTGACTGTGTGTGGTTTTTTTTTATTGGCCGAAGGGGATTAAAAAGGTATGCCTTTAGACAAGGGAAGGAGGGAGTTCCAGAGAGCAGAGGGCAGAATGGGTCAATGCTTGCTCACCGATGGTAAAGGCAGGTAGGGCGGGGGACATGAAATAGGCCGGTGTGTGCTGAGCGAAAGAAGCAGCGAAGACAGTAGGAGTCTAAGAGGTTGCAGAGGTCATGTAGTAACTGTAGTATTTTGTCAGCAAAGACCAAAAACCGTCTTGAGCACCAACGCTGTGTTAATAGAGTTACCTTGGCAGATGTGTGTGTCTCTCGTGCCATTGTGCTTGTTAAGGTTTAGAGCACGGCAAGATTGGGAAGTTACAAGAGAAGGTCAAAGACTTCAAAGGCTGTGGGATTAGGTTTTCCGACTGACTTTCAAAGGCAAGAAGGAGACATACGGGAACAGCTACAGACTTAAGTCAGTGTCAGAGATGTTCTTTTATTATATGTCAACCGAGAAGCGAAACAGAACAACAAAACTTCGAGAAGAAATAAAGTGGAAGATGGAACGAGCAGGAGAAAATATCATGACTGCCTCCTGATGCACACCTCGCTGGCAAGGGTTAGTGACTGCTGCGGAGAATCTTTTGTTCTGAGTTTATGTTCTCCAGAGTGGTGAGCATCAAATCATCCGGAGAGGAGCAGAAACCATCTGCAGTCACTACTATTTGGTAGCCACACAAATGCCACCTGGAGAATCTGAAGGTGACTTCTGGAAATGTCCGCTACATTATATTATGGAGTCCTGCAGGGTATTGATTAGAGTGCTCGCTTTGCAAGGGATAGGACCCGGGTTCGATTCCAGGACAGAGCGAAACCTTAGGCAAGTTTACTTACTCCACATGCCTCTGTTTAACTGGCAGTAAGTAGGAGCCTGGTTGTTAGTTGATTGGCGGATGGCTTTTTGGGGTGACATTCCCTTCAAGATAAAATAACAAGAGTAAATTGGTCACTCAATCCAATTTGTGGGACACTGCTGTGTCTAATTCGCTGCCAGGTTTCGCCCACAAAATACACAGTCAATCCACTCTACGGGCGCTTTGAGACATCTCAATGATGTGATAAGGCGCTGTATCAAATGTGAGGATTATTTTTATTATTTACACATTCCATCACGAATTACGTTGGGAAGACAATCAGAAAAACTCGCGGGAGTTTTTTCCTAAACTAACAGGTAATTTCAAGCAGTGTCGGAGAATTGTAGGTAATGGGGTAGCAAGCAAACACTAATTGTTCACTAAAGTTGCACGCGGAAGCAGGGATTAGAATGGTTGGAGCATAAACACGGTCATGGACTAGCTGGGCTGAACGTCCCATTTCTGTGCTGTCATTTTCCATGTTAAGAACCTCAGTGAGTGTAGCGTTGACATCAGAAAGGGTATCTTGGTGATGTCCTTACTCGCTCCCGGCTTGCAGCTCAGTAAGATGGCAACATAGATTGGTCATAGAAGCATTTTTCACTTGATTCCCCAGCAGCAATGCTTGCGACTGAGCAAATATTTGCCGGTTACAAGCATCAGTCACACAGCGTGACTGACTGACACGCACTGCGGAGTCTGATCACGAGAGCCAGTGTCAGAATGCCGCGAGTGTCAAAAAAAAATTTGACGGGTCAGTCAAGTCAGTGAGTCAGATTAAAAAGTGTTCACTGAAGAGAAAGAGTGCAATTAGGAAAAATTTTCCTTTTTGAATTTAGTTTCGATGCAGGTTGGCTAACTCACGGCAGCTTGAACGTTGAAAGCTTTGTGATATATGTAGAGCGCGAGAGGGAGAGAAAGAGAGAGAACAATGTGACACATACAGAAGCACAATGATTTGTCTAATTATTTCTTTTGTGTCAATTGTCTGTTTCATTAATTGAAGAGTTTTGCCCTGAGCCCAAAGCCTTTTGGTACATTTGACAAAGTCTGTTCCTTGCTGACAGTCCTGATTTGGCATTTGGACAGTTGATGCATCTAATCAAGGAAAAGAAATGAGATTACCCATAGAATGATCCAAGAATGACAGCTTTTTTTTTTGACAGATTTCGTTCTTAAGAAGTTCTGAGACATAAATATGTGAACAGCGTATAGTTCAGAGTTGCCTGGATTTACTTTGATAGAACATGCTGAATACATAGGCTGACAGACGTCAATTTAAAGCACCTTCAAGCCAGAAACATACTGAGAGCACTAATTACCTGCAACTCATTACAACATCAAAAAACACTTTTATCTAAAAGCTGAGATGTGCTGCTGTGAAGCAAGGCGGAGGATTCATAAAGTCTTTACGGAATTAAAATAAAACTTGCTTGTTGGGAGTGTGCGTGAGGCGAGTGTGTAAGAGAGAATGGATGAGGCAAACAAGATTTAGCACGTCAACTTACTGGAGTTTGGGTTATTTTAATATAATAATCCTTCCATTTGATATAGCGGCTTATCACATCATCAAGGCACCTCAAAGAGCTTCATGCCTTCTGTTCCTGGTTAAATGTATATTTGTAGGCAAACACAGCAGCCAATTTGCGTACAGTAATGTCCCTCAAACGGCCATGAAGCTAACAACTGATTTTAGCTTGGTGGCAGGCTCAAACAACATCAAACCCAATTGGGTTCAAAGTTTTTGGATGTGCTACATTATGTATTGTGTTATGCCTTAATACTACTGCTATCACCCCCATCCCAATGTGTGTGCATGCGTGCGTATGTGTGTGTGTGTTACGTGCCAATCTTTCTCAGTTGGTAGTACTCTTAAATCTGAGTCAGAAGGTTGTGGGTTCAAGCCTCATGTTGGGGAATTTGAGCTCACATTCTAGGCTGACACTGCAATGGAGTTCCAGTCGGGTGCTTTGACATTGTTGGAGGTGCCTTCCTATGGGTAAGACCTTAAACCGAGGCCTTGCTTGTGCCTGCTGGGTGACATTAAAGATCCCGTGGAGCTATTCAAAAAGAAGAAAGAAGTTTCTCCCGGTCTCGTGGCCAACATTCCCCCAAATAAAAGCGGTCGTTCACTTTGTGACTGTTTGTGAGACGTTGCTGTACATAAATCGGCTGGTGGGCCTGCCCGCAACAATCCACAGTCACTGCATGTAATCCTGCGAAGCGCGGTGAGCCATTTTCACAACGGGATCAGACACCGTAATGAACGCAAGGATCATTGCACCTGAGTCAAAGTCCATCAAGACAACACGTGCGAAATGCGCGTGGAAATATTCAACAGATCACCTGGTGGAGGCACTGTGTTACATAAGAGTGACCCCACTCCAATCTAACCATTATAAACCATGAGCGATACCTCATAGTTATTTTATTTTAGTTCACGTTTCGGTCCTTTTGAACAAAAGAACCTATTAAAATCCTTGCGTCAGAGCTCACGAAAGTCAGGTGGGCCGAATGGTCTTCTTTGTCTGAAGGTACGTGATAAAGGAGAGAAAGAAATAATCGTTTTCCCTCTTCTTTGGGCGCCAAACCAGATTTAACAAGGCAACCATCTTTAAATACCCCGTCATCGTGGTGACAATTGCAATTGCTGCCATTTCGAGATCTGGCCAAGGTAATTTGGTGCCAACAGTAATTAGGACTGATTGAAACCCTGTTAATCAGGGTTGGCCAAGCAGCTTTAAGTCTTGAAGCTACTTAGGAACACAAGGAACTCATTCAACACATCAAATCTTCTCTGGCATTTGCTAGTGCTTTGGCAGCTCTTTATATTTCTAATCCCATTTCCTTGTGTTGTCTCCATGTTCATTAAAACTTTACCCATTGGGTCAATGGGAAGCAACGCTCCTAAATATTGTAAAGAAAAGTACAGAAATGTACACTGATATGATTGGCCCATTGGAGCCCCAGCACAGACCGCCTCATGTGGTGAGACACGGCATTACACGCAGGATTTTCCTCTCCGTCGATCTTACCCCGTGCAGTAAGTGAAGAATCACTGCCTCAAGCCCTGACCCAGCTCCGACGATCATTTTAGCACAAGACTGTGAGCAGAACTCCGATCCTTTGGCTTTCTAAGCACCCGCCTCGCCCCCCGCCCCCCCCCCCCCGCCCCGAGACACCGCCCGGTGCGAAGGGTGCTATATAAATGCAAGTTGTTGTTGTTGTTCTCCTCCCAGCAGCACTCAACACATCGCTTGCAAAGACAAGGCAAAGGGGAAGAGCATTTGACATGCACAAAGGCGGCTATGGTCACCTACAAAAGCAAATACACTTTACAGTGAATCAATCCTTTGGTGCGTTTTGAGACGTTCTCCCCATGTGAAAGGCCTGAAGTGTCAGCCTTGGCTCAGTGGCCGTGCCCTCACCTCTGAATCAGCGGGTTGTGAGTTCGATCCGATCCACGTGTCGGGGCTTGGAATCACACAAGCTAAGATGCCACTCTAATGCAGTGCTGGGGGGGGCGGTGGGTCGGGGGGGGTGGGGGGGGGGTGTTGCATCGTTGGAGGTGCTGTCCTTCGGACGAGACGTTAAACTGAGGACGTTAAAGATCCCAAAAGAGAAGGGAGTTTCTTTCTCCCGGTCTCCTGGCCAACAATCCCCCAAATAGAATTGGTCGCTCACTCCATGGCTGTATGTGGGACAATGCTGTATGTAAATTGACTGCCGTGTTTGTCCCACAAAGTGTACAGTCACTTCACTTTACAGCATGTCCCAGGGAAGCGCCTTGAGACGGCTGGACGACGTGATGAAAGCGCTAGCTCAAATGCAAAGACTATTATTGTAGTATTATCATCAAATGCAAGTATTATTAATTTAGTGTTAAAACTAGAGCAGGGCTCAAACCAGTGCTGCGATGGATCCGAAGCAAAGCTACTGCTATTGTCAAGTGGGGCGATATCTGTGCTTGCTTGGCCTCGCTTGAAAATTGTCAAAAACTTCACGTCCGGCTCTATGAGCTGACCTTTCGTACACAGCGCTTCGAGTGGTAACACGGCAGGAAAAAACAAGAAAAGAAATCCTCTCCCCCACCTTTCTTTCAAACCAGAAGAACGCAGACTGAAAGAGAAAAAACAAGCCCCTCTTTATGTAAGCGAATCATGTTGTGTGTGGCGAGAGGGTGGGGGGTCAAGGATTATCAGAAGTGTGCAGATGGCTCCAGCCTAGATTGCAATCCTAAACACAGCTCGCTCCCGGCCTGAAATTAATTCAGATTTTCACACTTGACGTCAGAAAATCAACTCAGCAATATGTCAAACGGTTCCTTGTTCAGAGCGTTGCTGGGTGGAAAGTACAGCAAAGTCTCGACCCGTATGATGAGACTTATAAGAATGGAACGACCAATAAATATCAGTCATGGGTTGACGTCTTGCGTGACATCGGATGGAAATAGTGTCCCTATCGACTCAATGCGATTTATTCACCCTTTCCTCTACTTTCCTCTACGCAGTCCTGGAGCTCAGTGGTTAGAGCACTCGCCTCGCAAGCGAGAGATCTGGGTTGGATTCCCGGGCGAAACATTGGGCAGGTTTCCTTACTCCACACGCCTCTGTTTACCCAGCAGTAAGTAGGAACCCAGTTGTTAGTCGATTGGCAGATCGCTTTTCTGGGGGTAATAACCTCTTCAATAATAATAAATTGGTCACTTCGATCCACGCCTGTTAGTGGGGACGCTGTGCGCAATTGGCTGCCGCGTTCCGCCCACAAAATATGCAGTCAATTCACTTTAGAAAGCATCCTGTGAAGCGCTTTGAGACGGCTCGAAGACGTGATAAGGCACTAGATCAAATGCGAGGGTTGTTATTATTTTTACTTAGTTTTCTTTTTCTTAAAATAAAGATCCAACACGCAGTCTGTAAAGAGATTCAGCAATTTACATTCATATCGTGTCTTTCATGTCGGCAGGCTATAGCTGTATCAAAGCGCTTCACACATCTGACTGTGAGCCTGAGCAAATGAGCAGTGGCACTCAATTGTATTATAATAAATAACTCCCTAATATGTTATGATATGATATGACATAACAAAATATATATAATATATGATATAACACAATATAATAACATATAATATAATATAATATTCAATAATATAACAACATAATATAATAATATAACATAATATAATATGATACAGTTTAATGACATTATATAATATCATACATCATATAATATGAGAAAGGAAATAATATTTTTGCATGCAGTAAATGCGTAGTTCAGGACATGGTATGTGTGTGCAACAGCCAGGATAGTGGAAGGCAAAATGGAAGGACCTTGTCTTTTTTTTGCCTTGGCATTTCCTACGTTCCCTCCCATACCCTTCTGTTCTCTTTTTGCGTAGGGTTTGCCCGGTCTGTGGCTAGCCCAGGCCCGCGGAGTCTTTCTCACTCATTGATTTCTTACCGCTTTTGGAAATTGTGATTTGTGGAAGAGACAGAATTCGAAGGCTGACCGCGATCTATTCATCCGCTCTCCATGTTACAATGGAACGAGCTGCAGAGCGTTTGAAAAGTACCGAAGAAGCACATCAAAAGGAGATTGTAACGATTCTCAAAGCATTCGCAGGGAATAAACATTTAACACAAAAGAGAGAGTCTTGTTGTCGAGTCCGTAACCAGGTGACACAAGTACAGGATGACCAAAACATTGTGATACTATTACAATGTCTAATAAGTCTTAAAGAAATGATTTTTTTTAGATAATAGGGTAGGTATCACGACTTTTTAGACACCACGAAGGTAGCCACAGGGATTCTGAAACAACAGCAACAACTCGCATTTATACAGCGCCCTTCATGCGGGGGTAGCGTCCTGGAGCTCGACAGTGGCAGAGTCTGGGGGAGAGTGAAAGGGGGAGGCGCACGAACAAAAAGGAAGGTCTTAAGCCGGGATTTGGAAGTGGGGAGCGTGGGGGCAAGGCGGAGTGAAGGAGGGGGGTGGAAGCAGGACGGGTAGGTAGAAAGAGGGACTCCGTCACATAGATGGTAGTGAGAATGTGGAACTCGCTGCATTTAAGGAGAAGCGATATAAACACCTGAGGGAGCAGGGAATAGAAGGTGGGAGTAAGTGGAAACTCGTATGGAGTATAAACACCAGCACAGACTAATTGGGTCAATGGCCTGTTTTCATGCTTTACAGTCTATGTAAATCTAAGTCAGTCTTCAGGGCTTATGTTATGTGTTGCCCACTGTGTCCATATTGGAAATAAATGAGCAGTTTGGCTTTGACTTGATTTTCAGGTTTACAGATTTGATTACATGAAGCTCAGTTGGTCCCCAGTGAAGTAAAACCGAATTGACAAAACAACATGGTGAGCCAACACCATAACACGTGAAAACCATGTTTCAGCCGCTTTAATAAAAGAAAAGATCAAAGGTTTGGATCAAAGGCTTACCCATTAAGCGAATGACATATCTGATCAATTTACTCAACCCCTGCAAATAATGTAGCAACCAAGCCAACTCAAATAGACAGATGAAGCACTTCTCCCAATTGTATTATTGGCACTTGAACCAATTTTCTCTGTTCATAACTTTTTGCACAAGTCTGTAAGGATGGGGAACAGTGTGATTTTCAAACGGAACAGTGAAGCTACTCACTCATCGCCTTTTCTTTCAAACCAGAAGTTGGTGTAATAAATGTTGTACACTAAAGGCGCACATAATTATATTAACTCTATTCACCTTCAAAATCCTCCTTGAGAACATACCACTTGGACCATCTTTTGGCCATTGTCTTCAAAGGGGCTACTGATAGAGCTGGCGCAGTGAAGAACTCTGGCTTCTGATTCAGAAACCTGTGGGTTTGAGCCCCACATCAGGACTTTGACTCTCCAATATAGTGCCGGGGAGTGCTGCATTATCAGAGGTGCCGTCATTTGGATGAGACGTTAAAACCGGGTCTTGTCTGCCTGGTCAGATCGACAGAAAAGGACCCAAGGCCTTATTCGAAAAGGGAAGGGAATTTCTCTCAGCGTCCTGGCCAACAATCTCCCAGATAAATGTGATCATGGGCGTTGGTGGAACATTGCTGTGCACAAATTGGTTGCCTCGTTCGCCTACAAAACACACAATCACTATATTTTACAGTGAATCCTGCAAAGAGCTTTGAGTCATTCTCCTGATGTGAAAGATGTGGGACACTCTGGGACGCTACCCTGGTGAGGGGCGTTATATAATGCAAGTTGTTGTTGTTGTGTTGTTGTTGTGTGATATCAGACAATAGGAATATTATTATGATTACTGAATGAGGCTAATCATAATAGGCTGCCAGGAAAGGTGGTTGAGGCGAGGACACTGGGGGCTGATTTTGAAAGCAGCTTTGATGCTGTGTTGGGGTTGGAGGGTAGGGTGGATGAGATCGGAGGAGGCCTAAGGGCCTTCTTCATCAAAACCAACCTTGTGATCCCACGAAGAAACAATCAGAAATGCGCTGCTATTAGGATTCGAGGCACTGCCATCGGGGTACTGTTACATTACGTGATCGAGTTATTCCCCCTTCCGAAACAGCTTGGTCTCCTTGAATTTTTGCAACACGTGATCAGATGGGATGATCAGATGTGTGTGGGCGGCGAACGGTGATTGTTAACGTTCTCTCTAAATGGATTCAATCGCTTTTTAAAATGGATGGCCTGTGATACTGGGCCGTGCACAAAACTCATCAGGGCCGAGTTGGGAGAATGCTTCTATTTCCCCCTGTGGTCGAAAGATACTTAAGGCAAATTTCTAATGTGAATTGCAACGGCAAACATCTGCTCACTGAGTGAGAGCATACGGGTCGTAACAAACCCATATTAGCACAGTAATTGTCACATTCAATATAAAGCTAATGAGACATGGAAACTCAAAGTCAATTCCTAACCTAAATTGTTAATGTAAATGCGTTAGATTCTGACAAGAAATGGATCCCTTTGTAAAATAAAGTTATAGCTCAACACTTAATGTTATTGCCTGGTGGCTGATGGTTACATTATTTTGATATAATTAGTGCAAGTTTACATTTTCTGCTGTGAATTAAACATTCCTAATGGATTATAACGCAAAGTAACTAAAATATCAATTTGACTGAACACTGATCGGGGAGCAGACCTGACTGAACTAGGCCAACATAGAACATCCACCGAGCTAAAAAGGCACATCTGAACATGTAAAGGCGCATTCAGCAGACAGTAGAGTCCTGGAGCTCAGCGGTTAGAGCACTCACTTCGCAAGTGAGAGACCTGGGTTCAATTCCCAGCAGGGCGAAACGTTGGGCAAGTTTCCTTACTATGCACGCCTTTGTTTACCTCTGCTTAGTAATTCGGAATCCGGTTGTTAGTCGATTGCTTTTCCGGGCATAATAATTCATCCAAAAATACATTAATAATAATAATTTGGTCACTCAACCCACGACTGTTTGTGGGGACGCTGCTGTGCGCAATTGGCTGCCGCGTTTCGCCCACAAAATATACAGTCAATTCACTTTGCAGTATGTATGGTGAAGAGTTTAGAGATGTTTCGAAGATGCGATCAGGCGTCGTATCAAGTACAAGGATCATTGTTATTATTATTTGAAGAAACAGCAGTCGGACCCATCACTTTGCGCAAACAAATCCTCCAGCCCCATTGATTGAAACAAAGATTAAGCGCGAGAATCAACTCCCATCTTGTGGAGAGATGTCCTTTATTCTATTTATTCACTGCTTGTTTGCAAGATGCATCTCCAGGATAGATCAACAAGCAGTGAATAAATAGAACAAAGATGGCCGACTGCATTTATTTCGGGTGGGGGTGTGTGTGTGGGCGGGGTGGGGGGGGGGTGGAGTGGGGTGGGGGCCAGTGGGTGGGGGGTGTTGTTGGCGGTGAGAGGGAGAAATAATACAGTCCGGCCACGGCTTTTGAGGGATTGTCAGTCAAGGAGGTTAATGAGTATTGTACGCAAAGCTTTTTCATTATTAAGGAGCCATTAAAAATCCACAGCTTTTTCTTGGGTGTAATACGGTCCACATGTCTCAACTGACCCAGAGATCAGCAGAATTCGGAATCAGAGTGCAGCTCTAATCATAGTGCTTCTGTGCAGCCTCTTAGTGTGCTAACCCTCAAACTGATTGGTGTTAACCTTTTCCATGTAAATCAAAGAATGCAACATATTCCACCTATCATGAATGGGGCGACCTCGGGAGCCGCTTGCGGTCTCGACGCCTGAATAAAACCCCGTGAATGAAGAAAAAACACGCAGATTGAAAGCTCTATTATTTGAATCCGAGTAATTCCGTCCTCTTGATATAAAGGGTAAAACGCGTAAGATGTGTGAAGAAGTCATGGAGCGGAAAATGCCATCAGCAAAGGCTTCCTGATTCTGCACTGCCCTCTCTTGACGGCAAAATAAACCTGTTTCTTCCCAACAAGAAACAACCGTGGAGTGGGGGGGGGGTGGGGGGGGGGGTCAATTTTGCAATATTTCTTGATGGATTTCTTAGTTTAAGAGATTGGGAACGCGCCGCGATGCCAACTTCAGATGAGATGTTACAACCAAGACCCCGGGCTTCTGTTAACGATCGCCATGTGCTGTTGCAAAAGAGAGTTATTTTCCGTATTTTGGGGTCAACAATCATCTGATCGTTCATTTCGTGGCTGTTGGTGTTGCACATTTGGCCGTGCAAATTGGCTGCCACATTCGTCTGCTGAACACACAGTCACTGCACTTTACATTAAATCTCGTGAAGCGCTTTGAGGTGACCTTCCGACGGGATAGGCGCTCGGCAAGGATTATTTTAATGATTTTTTTTTTTTTCGAGTGGACCCTGGTGTCACAGGGACGAGCGTGACATAACAACAACAACAACAAAGTGCATTTACGTAGCGCCTTTCACATCACGAGGATGTTCCAAGGCACTGACAATGCTCCCAGCTGTACGAGATCTTAATTAGGAAAATCCTTTCAGAAATACCACAAAGCTGACCTCTGTATCTTACCCTGTCGGTCAGACACAGTAGAAGAGCCCTCTTGATCCATTGAGAAAGAAAAGAGAAAAAAAGCTTTCTAGTGCTTTGGGAGCAATGCTCTTACGAAGCTCTGATTTTCATACAGTCTGAGATATCGGTCACTAAAGTGGTGTTTTGACAATTCTTTTGCAGTTGTTTTTGGACAGTTTTTGACTCAGTGCCTGGTGTCATTTTTGTTTGGGTCAGCTGGATGTCTGACACATGCAAAGACCCACCACCATGCGGAGAGTTCCCTGTGTGGCACGCCCCATCGAGGCAGGGAAATCTCGCTTTGCCTGGAACGATAAAGGGAAATTGAAACACACTGCCTCGCTGAGCAGCACAATAAGCTCATGATGTTTGTTGGTGATATGAATAATCCTTGCATTTGATAAAGCGCCCTATCGCGACCTTTCAAAGCGCTTGGTGGGATGTAATGTAAAGGGATGTAACTGTGTGTATTTTGTGGGCGGAAAGAGGCAGCTGATTTGCACACCGCAATGTCCTACAAACAGCCATGGAGTGAGTGACCAATTTTATTCAGGGGATTAAAACCAAAAGTCGCTGGGAACACCCAGCAGGTCAGGCAGTAACTATGGAGAGAGGGAAGTGAGTTTCAGGTCGGTGATCTTTCGTCAGAACTGGGGAATGCTGGAAGGGAGCAGTTTATAAGGACAAACAGAGAAAGGGGAAAAAAATTAGGTGGAGGACAGGAGATGATGAGATCAGAGGTGTTGATGGTGGAAGACAAAAGAAGGCAATAGTGGGAGATTAGAGAAAGAAAAGATGTGTCTGAGACTCAGAGGATATGGGAATAGTTATAGAAGAGGGGGAGGGGAGAGGCAAGTCTGAAAGGACAACAACAATTTGGGATTATACAGCGTTCTTCATGCCGGGGAGCATCTCGGAGCGCTTAACAGTGGCAGAGTCTGACCTGAGCCTGGGGGAAAGGGAAGTGACTATAAGCACGATCAAAAAAAGGAAGGTCTTTAGGCGGGAGTTGAAAGTGGGGAGGGAGGGAGGAGGCAAGGCGGAGGGATTGGGGGCAAGAGTTCCAGAGAAGGTGGGAGGTGACACGTATTAAGATGCCGATCTCTTGGGATATGATGGAGTTTAATCAAGGTAGCTCAGTGTGGGTCTCCATATATACTATTTTGCCAACACCCAGGTGTCATCGCTGATGTCAACAGCCAATATGGTTCCGTAACTGCAACACTGAAGGGTTAATGACTATGATCGCTACTTGTTTAATGGGTGATAAATAGCTGTAATTGTCAGGAAGCACTGCAGTGATTATATGTTATGAAGCTAAAATATAGACAGAGTAGCAATCATCCTGGGAAAACACAATCAACCTTCCATTTCCTGCAACTTGTCCTGACCACAATGTCCCGGTCACCACTACATAAGGCCCCTCGAGGCATGAGCTGTGAGATACGCCAAGGTTTCTTCAAAACAGCGAGAACTATATAGAGGAAAAGAAGATACTAAAGGATAATATTTCAACCACACTCAAGATAGCAGGACAAGAAGCCGTAGGCTCAGGATTTTAATAATAATAAATATCCTTGCATTTCTTTGAGACGTCTCAAAGCGCTTCACAGAATATATGGTGCTCGTAAATGCTGCTAGGCCAGGTATGGCTCAGATCCAGTACTTTTCTCCACGTTGCCTCAGCAACAAGCCTTCAGGGAAGCACTGTTCCCTCACGAGTGTGACATTTCCATGTCTCAGGCCAGCCCATTGCTATTGGAGTCTTTCTGAGCCTGCCAGACTATCACTCACCAGGGGAACATTGCAAGTGCTCTACACTGTTGGGCTGAAAGCTTTCAACAATTGGCATGAGGCTCCCTAGTCTTAGTTAAGTTTTATGTTTATAAGAAATGGTAATTTATATCCACTCTGATAGTGGAAGCGAGAGCTCCTTCAGCCTGTAAATTATTGAAATCACAAGCTCCTTATCGTTTCTCACCAAAGGCTGAGCCGGACGATAGAACAGTCCTGAAGGACTTAAATGTAAGCAAAATCATATCATTTCCAGAAACAGCAGGAGTTGCGAGAGGGGGAAATAATGTTTCCACTTCAGATCCCTTACCCTCAGAATTGAGGAGAGAGAGAGAGAGGTTTGTACATGTGTAGCTACAGTTCTGTGCATAACAACAATAATAATAATAATAATAACACATGCATTTGATGCAATAATAGTTCTTGTGTCAGCCTGACTCAGTTGGTAACACTCTCGCGTCTGAGTCGGAAGGTCGTGTTGTCAAGCTACTTATGGATTTTGAACACACAATCCAGGCTGACTCTCCAATGCAGTGCTAAAGTGGTTGTGTTGCATTCTCAGACCATCCATCGGATGAGACATTAAACCAAGGTCCCACCTGACTGTTCAGGCGGACGTTAAGGATCTCTTGACAATGCTCGAAAAGAGAAAGGAGATTCTCTCAGTGTCTTGACCAAAAATAATAATAATACTAATAATGGTGTGGTCGCTCAATCCACGACTGATTGTGGGACACTGCTGTGCGCAATTGGCTGCCGTGTTTCGCCCACAAAATAGGCAGTTACTACTCACTGACTGAGGTAGTTTCTCCTCATTATATATTCTCCAAATATCTGGCCATACCATAATTTACAGACATCCATCCAGGCACTGAGATATCCTGCAGCCAGATCACTGACCCGTTAATCTCTCTTCCTCCCCAGTTTGGAGGAGCCGTTAAAAGACAAACAAAATCAAGCATAAGGTTTCAGGTTCCCCTCGAGCTGAGTTAACTAATCAGACAGTTTGGAGTCAATCCTGTGGCTGTTTGGCAGAGTGCTGGAGTCAAGGATTTTAATAAAGGTTGACTGGTACATGCAATCGACTGTTCAAGACATTAAAGAGCAACTGATTTCATGAAATAGTGCTTTTGAGACCGTTTCTCATCTGCTAGATTAATACCTTGAGCTGAAGGTGCTTTGCACAATCAGTTTGGATGAAGAAGGCCCTTTGGCCCATTCAATCTCATCCTTCCAGGACACGCAACCCCACTATCTCACCATGACAGCAATCAAGCTTTATTTTAAACGTGTCCCAGCCCTAGTCCATCCTTCGCAGCAACCTTGTCCCTGTCGCTAACCACTCTGGGTAAAGAAATGAGAAAGGCCAACAGCTTCTTTGTCAATAGAATAAAAAAAAGTGTTAACTCAGAAAGCAAGAGTTCAATTCTTAAAAGGCATCAGTTTCTACCAACCTTCTTAGTATCACTACTAAGCCCTGGGAGACGCAAATCTCTGTCTATGTAAAAGCAAGTGCACTATATATTTATAATATAAATATACACAGACACATCAGTCGTTGCTGTTGATAGATGATGCGAGAAGATTTTATGTTCTGAATGATATGAAAGACACTAAAAGAAATTAAAGAGTTAATCATTTTCTGACAATTTCCATTACTTGGTCCGACACACAACAAAACCCAAGCTCTTTTTTTTTTTGGACGCCTTGAAACGTAAAAGCACTCAGCTAATGCAATCAAGTCTTATTTACATTCTGTTCAAACTCCAACCGTGGACTTTGAGCGGTCAGGGATAATAATAATAATGGAGAAGGCACTCTCAGCGCTAAATACTGCAGGAGATTTTTAATATGTAATTAGTCTTGCGGATGTGAAAGTTTAACCTCCCATCCTCATCACTCCCAACCTGTGCAATAAAGGAATTTGCTGAACAGTCATTGATGCTGACCTGCCATCTAATTGGATTTTGATCATGACAGAAACCCATGCTCAAATGTTACAAGCCAGTCGTAAAATACATTAACGTTACTCGTAGACAGTTGAGCAAGTGGAACAAATGTAAATCAGGGTCATGTGTGCTCCTTCTCTTCCACACAGCAAGTGAGGTTGATGGTTCATATTCTTTAGGGGCTTTGGAGCTGTACTGCAGGAATGGAGGGCAGCAAGTGTTATCGCATTAATGATAACAATCCTTGCCTTTGATACAGCGCCTTCTCTCGTCTTCGAGACGTCTCAAAGCGCTTCGCAGAACACTCTGGAAAGTGAATTGACTGTGTATTTTGTGGGCGCAAAGCGGCAGCCAACTGCGGACAGCAGCGTCCCCGCAAACAGTGACCAAATTATTTTAATTTATTTTGAAGCATATATCACGGTAATAATAATGATCCTCACAGAGTGCCTTAGCACGTTGACGAGGCACCACAAAGTGCTTCACAGGGTAAACTGTTAAGCGCAGTGACTATTTTGTTGGTGAATACAGCAGCCAATTTGCACACGGAGACCTCACAACAAACAGTCATGATTTGAGCGACCAATTTATCTGGAGGACTCTTGGCATTCTATACACAAAAAAAGACATGACAATTGTATCTCATGCTGAATGTAACTTGTCATGCAAATTTCGGCAGATTAAAATGCTCCTACATTTTTAATTATGACTTTTATGACTCTTAAAGAAACCAGTCGGAGAATGTTCCCAGGAAAATGTTAAAAATAATGCACTAATCTTCAAACACGCATAGCTGCATGAAGACAATAGACCCCCGTGGCTAAATTGACAATATCATAAAAGATCTGTCTTTGAAATAATGGCCTTTATTTAAGAGGGTTTAAGCTCCACTAGGCACGCTGCTGTTCTTCTGTTTGTCACAGCAACTTTTTGACACCGAAGCACTTAACCTTAACCATCTTGTTTTTAGTTTCTAAAACACATGTACAGAATTCAATTTAAAATTCAAATATAGAACAATATGAAAAGACTGCAGAGAGATTCCAACTGGGTCCAGATTTACTCTATTTGCGTAGCATTTTTTTTTAGAGCGTCCTGAAGTTGGCAAATTCTCAAATGCAGCCCTAATCCCACATCGGAACTTTAAACTAAGAGTTTAGGCTGACGGCCGACTGTTGGGGGAATCTTTGTATTGTTGGAAGTGTCGTCATTCATTTCAGATGTTCAACTGAGATGCCATCTGCCTGTTCAGGCAGACATTAAAAGAGTCCATAGCGCTGTTTGAAAAGAGAAGGGAGTTTCTCCATTCTCTTGACCAACAAGTGTAAAAATTGGTCTTTCGTTTCATGCTCGTCTGTGGAACATTGCTCTGTGCAAAGGCATCACAAAGTGCTTCACAGGGTATACTGTTAAGTGCAGTGACTAATTTTGTTGGTGAATACAGCAGCCAATTTGCACACGGAGACGTCACGACAAACAGTCATGATTTGAGCGACCCATTTATCTGGCTCGCAAAATACACAGTCAGTACATTTTACAGCAAAATCTGTGAAGCTCTTTGAGACATCCTGCTGATATGAAAGGCACTATATCAAATGCAAGACTTCCCCCACCAAAAAAATACAGTTAATTCACTTTACAGTGTGTGAGCGCTTTGCGATGTCTAGAAGACATGATAAGGCGCTATATCAAATGCAAGGATTATTATTATTGTTTTTAAGTTATATCTACAACACTGAGCTTGTGTCTTAAATGAAATCAATCTGCATTAAAACAGCCAGCAAGTTCTTGCGGGCTTGCTTGAAAATATTTCAATAAAATAAATCTGGCTTGGCTCCTGCTTTAACTGAAAAGGCGTTAGCATGCAATAAGCGTATTTAACTTACACCATCAATTTCACATAAAAACAACAGAAATCTCTCCTAAAATAAGTCTATGTTGGCTTCTTTGGGCTATCCAACTGCCAAAGCAGAATTCTAATTAATTGAATTTAATTGCTAAGCCCTTTAACATTCAAAAACATCTGTTCGCTCGTGGAAATGTACAAACCACAATTTTCTTTATGTGGTCTAATTAATTTCCTGTTAATTCCAACATAATTCCAAAACCCCTACCTCGAATTAAACGTACCTTTCATTGCTTCTGATTATTGAAGGCATATAGGTATGCAAGATTTGTTTATCTTTCGAGCCGTCAATCAATTAGACAGCGGACGTCAATCCAAACCTCGCCAGGTCCGCATTTTGTTTGACTGACAGCTTCAAAGGAAAACAAACGCACCAGCCTTTAGAATTGCACACCTTGGTAATTAAGGCAACTTTGAATCTAATTTGGAAACCTATTTCGTGGGGAACAAAATTAAATACAAGCAAACGGAGAGAAAAATTGTTAAGGGGGGTCAGAATGCTTCACATTTAGTTGCTCGAAATCTCATCTTTCAATGGAGTTAGATTAATGTTACGGTCGTGCATTTTTCAAAGGAGTTTTGCATCATTTCAGCTCTAAGTCAATGCTCCAGTTCCAATTAGGATTCAACTTGAGCTATTGTGTTGACCCCATTTGCATGAAATCATCGTGCAAGCATATTTTCCGCCTCCAAAGTTTCCGAGTTTTAATGATCCATTAACTAGGTAGCAACGTGGCCAACACGACGTTGTGTGAGAGAGACGGGTCAAATTTCACCAGTCTGTTAGCAAAGTTTGAAGCCTCGTCAACAACTCGATGTTCAGAACTGTTAAAAGAAAGAAGGTGACCCTTGCAGTTACTATATATCCCAGTCGGCAATGTCAGCGCTTTGAGACGTCCTCCTGACATGAAAGGGGCTGTCTAAATCTAAATTGCATTGTATATCAACAATGTACATAAACTCGATGCTAAAATAATGGATGGATTTTACGGTATTAATACCTGCATTTAATGTAACGCCTTATCACATCGTCGAGATGCCTCAAAACACTTCACAGGATTCACTGCTGTGTATTTTGTAAACAAACGTGTTGGCCAATTTGCACACAGCAATGTCTTACAATGTCCTTGTACAACACTGATGTGGGCAAATTGGCAATCGCGTTCATGAGGTGAACTACCAGTTTTTTCCTGCGGATTGTTAGCCAGAAACTCCATTCTCTTTTCAAACAGCGCCATGGGATCCTTAACATCCACTCAAATAGGCAGACGGGGCCTGGGTTTAATATCTCACCCGAAGGATGGCATCTCTGATAATCCACCACACCCCCAGCACTGTACTGGACGGTCAGTTTAAAATGTATGAGATGAAAGTCCCAACATGGGGCTCAAAAGCTACAACCTCAGAGGCATTGATTGCGATAAATTGAGCCAGGCTGACTCTGAATTGTCTTTCCTGCAGTCACCAATTTTTGTCTTCATACAGCGACTATATAATGCAGACCATGATAAGCTGTTTTATCTTGTACTGAACAGTAGAACCAGAGGTCACGGCGAGTGAAGGGAGGAGTGAATTCAGAATGAATCTGCGGGTAACACTTCAGTGACCGAGCGGTAAAAGTATGGAACAGGGAGACGGTGAAAGCAGAAAGTGTAGATTCTTTCAAGCGCAAATTACATAGATTTCTGTGAGGAAATAATATCTCAGGATATAATATATAGTTTGGGACACTACATGTCAAGCGACTGCCAGGAAAGTGGAAAGCGAACTAGACAGACCTTGGTCTTCTTTTGCCTAGCAAATTCTTATGTTCTTCTGGTTGAGTTTGTACTCCCTGGAGAAAAGATTGAGGGAGGGAACGTTCATAATAAAAAATGCTGCAAGGTATAGGTGATGGGAATGTATAAGTTATTTAGGTTGAAGTAATGAGCAAGATAACAGCCACGTGAAACAAGATGAAGACGTGTTGAAATTAGCATATATCCCAATGTGCTATCCAGATTGAAACTCATCAGTAAGAACCTGACAAAATCGAATGGTATCCGTACGAGAGTTAAATTGTATCCTGTCTCTACCGGAGAGCAAAATTCTGATTATGAAAAGTAAATGCGTTTCCTGCGTCTCAAGATTTGGACAAGTATCTTTAACAACTATTAAACAAAAATTGGATTCCAAACTAAGACTGAATTTGGCCTGTTCCAAAATTCTCCACGGTCTTAAATTTCAGAACGATGGTCTTAAGGCTAGCGTAATCGAATGTTGTACCTCCAGAGCCTTTGGTACTGGACAGAATGATGCAGAGTTAATTTACAGCTACCAGCTACAAAGATCTTCCTCTTTGACAGTGTTTACAGTCACCTCCTCCCTTCCCCCGCCTCGGGTTCAGACTTTGGCCATGTTAAGCGCTCTGAGACGCTGCCCCATACAAAGGGAATCTGTGTAAATTAAGTTGTTTTGCACTATCACCTGTACTGTACCTGTTGGTTTTACAATCAAAATCTTCAGACAAACATTTGCGAAGAATTTTCACTGCCCACACTGTAAAATCTGCTTGGAATAAGCCATTCAACTGAAATCACACGTCTCACAATCGACGGGAATCAAAATGCGCGCACACTGAAAAAATCTTAATGAACCTCAACTCTCCAACAGTTAATGATTCATTTAACGCACATTCACCTTGAGGTCATCATAAATGAAGCTGCAGAGTGTCATTGTGCAGGCTCGATGAGGCACAGTTGGGACGATTTGCTTGTAGGCGGTAGAAAAAGATTTGCTGATGGCATTTTTATTGCATCGTTGAACAAGCAGTCAAATGTAGGATGGTCCAGAACCATGGTCTTGGCCTGTACATGGCTTTGCAAAGTAATGAATGTCATCTAATGAGCTCGTTGAACGCCAAGGAGGCTGTGAATACATTATTGCAAAGCGATCTGGTTCTTAATGATATTAAATCCTCCAATGCGTTTCAAAAAAACGCAATTCAATACTTTTTTGTTTTAAGCCCAGAATAATATTTCTCTTCGACCGTCTCCCCTTTCCCCCGGCGTGGCGTCAAACTACACATCTTTCAGCCCTCCAAACAGGGAGCAATGGCGAGTGAAGAGTGCTCGCTAAATGCAAGTTGTTGTTGTATTTCTAATCGACTTTTTATACATTGGGTTTATTTTTAATTTTTAGACAAGCTGGGGCTTCTTCAGTCTTCAAAGCAGACGTGGATAATAATAATAATCCTTGCATTTGATATAGTGCCTTGTCACTTCTTCGAGATGTCTCAAAGCTCTTCACAGGGTATACTGTAAAGTAAGTTGACTGTATATTTTGTGATGGAGTGATGGAGATATAGACATTTGAAATGGGATTGACAAAGTAAACCCAGAACAATACTTTCAGATGTACTAGGAGAGTAGGACAGGAGGACATAGGTTTAGAATTGGGAATGATTTTTTAACTTTGAGGGTATAATTAGTTAATGACTGGAACAGGTTACCAGGAAATGCGGGATGAGGCCGGGACGCTGGGACTCATTTGGAAAACAGCTTGATCCTGTGATGGAAAAGCGGAAGGGCGGGTGTTCTGAAAGGATGAGATCAGATGGGCCGAAGGGCCTTCTTCTTCTGAAAGAATCCTGTGATCTTCGGATCAAATAGACAAGCTACCGTCGAGGGAAACACATGAGGAATGATAAATTTGGCAAAGTACCTAAGGGAGCAGATACATGAAATAAGTGAATCAGCAAGGATTGCAGCGAGTCAGAGAACAAAGGAGAGAAGTGGACGAAGACACACCGAAATGACTTTGAGTCAAAATTAGTCAAATAACTTCTGGTGTCCGAAGGTGAACAAATAGGTCAATTTTAAAGAGCAAAGGAACATATAAACAATTCTGTGTTTATTGCACCGTATAAAAGGTATAGATCCAGTGTCAAGAATGAGGACCAATTAACTCATAAGCTTTGTGGGTACGAATAAATTATGATGACCTTTACAGTGTGACAAAAGGCACAGAATCAAGCCAAGCAACCCAACTCGTCCTTGCTGGTGTCTATACGCCACACAAGGCCTCACCCCTCCTATTCCCCTTGCCTACAACCCTCTATTCCTGTCTCCTTCATGTACGCATCCAGTTTTACTCTTACGTTGATACTTTTTGCTTCCACCAGAGCTTCCAGCAGTGAGTTTCGCATTCTCACCAGCCTCTGCATGAAGAAGTTCCTACTAAACTCCCTTTTAGACTGATATTGGCACTATTTGAAATGAGAAGAGAGTTTCTCTCTCCCGATATCCTGGCCAACTATCCCCCAGATAAAATTGGTCGCTCGCTTCACTTGGAATGCGTTGCCTGAAAGGCTGGTGGGAGCCGATTCGATAACAACTTTTAAGAGAGAAGTAGATAATTATTTGGGGAGGACAAGTTTGCAGGGCTATGGGAGAGAGTGCGGGGGATTGATTTGGAAGCTCTTTTCAAAGAGTCTCCACAGACACGATGGGCTGAATCGCCTCCTTCTGTGCTCTAAAATTCTATGATTCTATATCTGTTTATAATATATTAATAAATAATAATCCTTGCATTTGATATAGCGCTTTCCACGTCTTTCTACTGTAAAGTGAATTGACAGTATATTTGTGGGCGAAACGCGGCAGCCAATCGCGCACAGCAGCGTCCCACAAACAAACGTGGATTGAAAATGACCAATTTATTATTGTTTTTTATTTTTGGAGGGATTATTATTAGGCGAGATATTATTATGAAATACTGCTGTGCATGATTGGCTACAAGGTTCCTCTACAAAACACAGAGTCACTACGCTTTAAAGAATATCCTGTGAAGCTTTTCGGGATGTCCTCCTGATTTTAAAGCCGCAATGCCAAATGTAAGGAAAATAGGATTATTATATTTATAGCCCCCACCCCTCCCCATTTTGTACTCATGAATGGAAATGGAAACATCAAAGTTCACCTTATAAATCCCTTTTCATAATCTTTAAACATCTCTAACAGGTCCCCCTCTCAATCGTCTCGTGAACAAAATATCAGTAATCACGTCCTCCCAAGTTGAAAGGCACTCCATCAAATGCAAGGAGCATTATTTATTTATTATTGCACCAACTGCACATATACTGTTTATTCAGTGGATGATTCATGCTTTAGTTTTATGCATGTTCTGGCATCAAACCAAGAAGCAATGATTCACAGCTCTGAGTTATGGTGCATTTTACCGCCAAAGAAATAAATTAACCATTTCTAATTTCACGACAGCATCGTCTAATGAAATTGGCCAATAAAATCTCGTGCACGTGGCAGCAAAGCAGAGCACAACAAACTGCCGGTAGTTTTTATTTGATTTTATTTGACTTCCAAACAAAAAAANCATTGCAGTTGGCCTCCAAGGACAAAGGTACTATAGGGGCCGAGTATAATAGGTTTTTGAATTACACTGTGCCTCCGAGTATGGAATTGACCAGTTTAAAATTAGAGTGAATGGTACTTACATCAGAGAGATTAATAATGCTCTTGCTACTCGGGCTTAATTGAGATCCATGCCTTGATGCGTATTTAATTTATTACTGTATATGTTGCACTTACGTTGCAAAAAAAGGTCAATAACAAAATAGCTGGTAGAAAGAGCAGGATTTAATGTTCCCCTTGCTAGTGTTACTGCTAATTTTACCGAGTTTCCTCTTGAGAAAGTGAAAATAATTAACATCTCGGATCATCTCCCAGCACCGTTTGTCAAGCTCAATGCCATCCATCAGTCTACTTCACACAACCTCCCACGGGATAGACTCAGGCTTGATTGTGGAGCTGTGTGTGTGTGCGCGCGTGTGTTTTGGGGGGGTGGAATAGGAGAGAGAAAATAGGCAGTTTGCGCTGTGATGAATATCATCACAATTGAAAGCCAGTGAACGGCTACTGCGAAACACTAAGAATAATGATCCTTGCATTTGATACAGCGCCTTTCACGTCACGAGGCAGTCTCAAAGCGCTTGACAGGATTCATTGTAAAGAGTAGTGACTGTGTATATTTCGGGTGAACCGGACAGCCAATTTGCACACGGCCCACAAAATCCCCCCCAAATCAGTCATGAAGTGAACACCGATTTTACCTGGGGGATTTTTGGGCCAGGACACCAGGTGAAACCCTTTTCTCTTTTCTCATTCGGAGGACAGCTCATTCGATGAGGCAGCCAGGGCTCTCTCCTGTTGCAGTGCAACGTCAGCCTAGACAATGAGATCGATGTGGAGACTCCTACTGACTCAATGGGAAGAGCGCTCTCGACTTAATACCAATTAATGAGAACTTTTCCCTTATTTGAGCGAAGCATCCGAAGGGTTCTGGTGAAGCTTCCTTTGGCATTGGATGTGGTATTGGCCAACATTAGCATTGGCTCTCTGAGATAAATGCAACTGACAATGACTAACACATGCTCCAGATCTGTTGATGTCACAGGAATCCTTAACTGCAAGGACTGGTGAGAATCTCTAGCGTGGAAATTAAGGGTTGCTGCCAGCTGCTCAGATAAAAGCACTTTAAATTCCAAGCACAGATTCGCGGCTACAGATCAACTACTATTTGTTTGCCTGGTTTATCTTTATCTCTATAACTGAACTGCCCTCTCTTTTCAGGAAGGAAATTGTAGTGGAGAGAGACAACAAAGACAGAACACTCCGAGTGTTGGTAAACGTAGACTGATAAGTAGAAAATGAATCCACGAGAGAGAGAGAGAGAGAGAGAGAGAGAGCGAGACAGATAATAATAATAATACTTGGAAAGTGATGATATTTAGGGGAATGGAGAAAATACGGGAAAAGTTCAGGCTTCATAACTATATGAATACAATATGTCCTTGCATTTAAAATCGCGCCTTTCATCTCAGAAGGACGTCTCAAAGCGCTTCACTGGATTTACTGTTAAAGTGTAGTGACTGTGTATTTCGTAGGTTGAATGGCCTCCTCCAGTTCCCATGTATTCTTAAAGGTCATCTTGTTCTCTCTCTGGCTTTTGCCTCTGGCAGCACGTAGAGCATAATTCAGATTACAAGCTTCCATTATTAATACATTAATTAAAATGGCTCTCTGGTCTAACCTCTGATATCTCGAAGATATGCTCAAAAGTCAGAAATTATAAATAAACAGTTAAGACCAACATACACTGAGATAATTCTGCTGACTATGTAGGAGGATTAACACATTAGTTATCGCATCTTAAGCCTTCGTGTTATTACTTCCTTTTAATAATAAGAATACACACTTATCCGTTGACAACTGCAATTTATAGGATGACGTCACATTTGGGCTATTTTCTCTAACAGAATTAATAAATAAGGCATTACTTATTTCTCTGGATAACCGGGATTATGTCATACTGACCAGGGACTTCACCCTGACCCAATCTACATCCAAAGCGGAGTTAGAAGATTCTAATGGAAATCTATATCAAGCGATAACCCCAACAATCCTCCAGAAAATATGGCTTTCACTCACTTGTTTGAGGGATCACTGTCAGCAAATGGGCTGCCGGGTTTGCCCGCAAAGAAACAGTCACTGCAGTTTATAGTAGATCTCACACAGCGCACAATGTAAATTAGGCTCTAAAAAAAATCAGAAAGGTAATTATTATAATAATAAATAATAATTAATCCCTGCATTTGATACAGCGCCTTAACACAGCTTCGAGATGTCTCAAAGCGCTTCACAGGATACACTGTAAAGTGAATTGACCGTATATTTTGTGGGCGAAACGCGGCAGCCAATTGCGCACAGCAGCGTCCCCACAAACAGTCGTGGGTTGAGTGACCAGATTACTATTTTTTTGTGTGCTGAGTAAACTGAGCATCTCGCACTCTAACCTCGCTGATTCTAACCGAGCCAATATTCGAGCAGCCACTGAAAAACTAGGGGTTATATATACCATTATAAAAGCAATTGGAGTCCATGATGTTTAAAACTGAATTACCAACCACTTTGAAAGATAATTCTAACTGGAAAGGATCATATTTGCACTCTGATCGCACAGATACAGCAATCTTTGTTGCATTTGTTTACTTAAAAAGCTCTCAAGCTCTGTCAATTCCTTGACATTTTCCGCATGGCTGATTTGAATTATGGGTCATTTTGTGCTCATGGACTCGTGCCAGCCACATAATGGGTAAATTCTTCCCAAACTCATTTCACTGAGAACCCTCGTAGTCTATTGAGAGAAGAGACTCTCATTGCATCTGTCTTGTTTAGTATCTCTTTCGACCTTTTAAGACTGCGCAGGAAAACGAGAGACACTGTGGTCAGAATACTATATGTTCTCTTCCTAACTCAGTGCCTCAATCCAGCTCCGCGAGAAGTCATATAAAAGGCCTTGTTACAAAGGTCTGCAAGAGTACAGAGCGAAATAAATTCGGAAAGCCAATATTTGCAGTGCCCTCAAAACTGTCCACTTCTTTAAGTCAGTAAATTCTGAAATCAAGACATATTTATGAACTGCAGAGAAAAGAGATGTCTGTATCTTGTATCTGTGTCTGCACTCTGTCTGCATAAAATAATCACCATCCCCACATTTCATGTCGGGAGGACGTTTCAAAGTGCTTCGCGGGACTTTACTGTAAAGTGCAGCGACTGCGTACTTTGTAGGCGAAAACAGCGGCCAAATTGTGCACATCAATGAACTAGAAACAGTCATAAAGCGAACAACCAATTTTATTCGGCCAGAACACCAGGAGGGAAACTCGCTTTTCTTTTCGAATAGCACGGCAGGATCTTTAACATCCACCTGAACAGGCAGACAGGACATCGGTATAAAGTCTCATCCGAAGGACAGAACCTCTGACAATGCAGAGCTCACCCCCAAGCGTCAATATTCCTCAGCCCTGATAAGAAATTAAGTCGTGTTCAAAGCCAAGTCATATTTAAGGGAGTGCTATGTTGAGCGGGAGAGGAGAAAGCCCTTTGAAATTAACATTTGAGATCGTGCGGCTTTAAGCATAGCACTGTGATAAAATAAGCCAGAAGTAAATCGCACAAAAAACAATGGAGATTAAAATGAATTACCAGCTTCATCAAGATTGGTTAGCTCCTTATCACGTCTTCGAGACATGTCAAAGCTCCTCACAGGATACACTGTAAAGTGAATTGACTGTATATTGTGTGGGCAAAACGTAGCAGCCAATTGCGCCCAGCAGCGTCCCCACAAACAGTCGTGGATTGAGTGACCAAGTTATTATTATCTTGGTGCAGGTTTGCAGGTTCCAATGATTGGGTTGAATGGATTTGTATTCGGGAACCATTTTGTTCTAAAAATATCGATACTAAACATTTTTCCAGGTGCTTCATGTCTTTGAGTTTGCTACAGAATGATTCTGCTTTATTTTCGTTAAGTCGATCCATAAAGACCTTTCTGCCCAAGTGTTAGCCTTGAGCATGATAAAAGCTGGTGTGATATTTTCGTTTAAGAATCACCTTGTTACACACACAAAAGTTAATTCCTTACGTGCGCTTGGCCCTACTCTTGATCCTACTCTTGACCCTACTCTTGATCCTACTCTTGATTCCTATTCTTGATCAGTTGCACCATTGTGATTTGTGAATGCATTTCATCACGTAAATAATAATAGTAATAGTAATAATGATAGTCCTTGAATTTGATATAGAGCCTTTTCACGTCTTTAAGACATTTCAAAGCGCTTCACAAAATATACTGTTGAGTGAATTGACTGTATATTTTACGGGTGAAACCTGGCAGCCAATTTCGCCCACAGCAGCGTCCCACAAACGGTTACGGATTGAGTGACCCCAATTATTATTTTATTAGTTATTATTATTTTTATTTATCGATTTAGTTTTTGAAATACAACTTTCTGTTGAGGAAATCAAGTGCACGCGAAGTCGCAGATATATACGGCTGATATTTGGTTTCACGCTTCACCAGCGAGACTCAGAATGAACACTGCAATGAACCAGCAACCAGGGTGCAAATATGACAGATTTTACACCCGCCCCCTCTTTTCTCCTTCACCCTCTCCCTCCGCCCACCCCATTTCCCCGGGATTAAGCCGTGCATTCACTTGAATGTTGATAGGGATGGAAGGAAGACATCTTGAAGACAGACACAGTGAAGGGCTGCAATTTCCCCATCTGTCAATGACAGGAGTTGTATTAAAATTTGAACAGGTACCTTCAAAGGAAACTGACAATGACTGAAACTAATGCCTCAGGTGATGTGCCGGCTGCACTAATGTATGCTGAAGTGTTAATCACCGAGCTGGCAGATAATTTAAAACCGGTCTACAACAAAATCAATTGGTGTCTTTTTAGGGCCCTTTCCCTTCGATTATTTTCGTACAAAGGCAGCCTCCGCAGGAACTTCAGCAACAGCAGGCTGAGCCCGGATATGGTTTCTTCGTCGAACAAACTGACGAAACTGATTTCACGGAAACAGAATTATCGCTCGCTGCTCGACTGACGCTTCAGGCCATCTCTGCCTCGTCTAAACACGCCTCAGGAACGTTCAGCGTGAAAATAATAGTAATCAGCCTTACATTTGGTCTAATACCTTTCAGGTCGAGAAGACGGCACAAATTTTTCTGGGGTTTTTACGAATGAGTTTGCGTTTTTACAGCCGCCTTCACATCAAAACGGTTCACAGAAATTACTGTCACATGTAATGACTCGAGGCTTGAAGGGGTTTGGGACAGGGCAGGCAGTGGGATTCGAAGTGAAGCTTGCTCTGAGAGTCGGGGCAGACCTGATGGGCTGAATGGCCTCCTTCCGCCCTGCAAATCTCTATGATTCTGGTGTTGTGAGGGCAGTTGTGTGTTTAGTGCGGTGTGATTTACACAGAGACCAGCTGGGAGTTGGCCTCAAGAAATATACCAGAAATTCACGGAAGGATTTGAAATATATAACCTCACCGCTCTGGCCGTTTAATTCCCCCTCGATACACGACCCAACTGAAACCCAGAGACCGATGAAAGGTTACAGCCCGCCACCGGATCGGCAGCTGGCCTCCGAGAAGGTGAGCCCGAGGATATAGACTGGAACAACAAGAATGGAACTAAATTCACTTCAGTTTTACTTGCAAAGTACTGTAAGCAGCGCTGTAGGATCTTGAGAGAAATCATTGTGCGCACACAATTGGAAAAACCTCCGGTGGGATCAGACCTTTGGTGGCAGCCAAGGATTTATTGGGCAGAGGCAGCCATTAAGAGCCGAGACAAGTGATTGTTCTCCGAGTATGGATTTCCTGCGAGTCAGTAATCATTACCCAGCCCTTCCTCGTTTTTAATGCGATGCAACAAGGGACGTCGGGGGGGGAGAAAAAAAATGTGATAATACCAGAGGTGTTCGTTTCCCATTAATGTGCAGTTCGGTGTAGCTTTCATTTTAAGTGAGTTCCAAAGGAGCATTAACAAGTTAACATTGTGTTTTCACACCCCGAGCGATTTAATTAATGCTTTGCTTCCGTGCAAACCGACAAAGGCAGAGCTTGTCAGAACATGGGTTTTGCCCACACACACATTCCCAAGAGACTCGCAGTTTCCAAGTGCTTCTTTCCAAATGTCCTTGATTAAATTAACGCAAAAAGAAAGCGCACGGGAACAGTATTTAAGTGTCATTGTCGTCTGCATCAAATGTCCTATCTGATACATTTAGGTCGAGGCAAGAGCGAGGGCAGATTTCATGTTTCTTCCCCAGATAATGGCTCAGAAAGAGTGGGAAAACCAAAAAACCTCTAAATCAAAAATGCGGTTCAAGAAGCTACAAATCAAACTTTCTCTGCCTGCTTCCATCTTTCCATTTTAAGGATTTGATATTAATAATAATTACATTGCTTGCATTTGATATAGCGATTTATCACGTCTTCTGGACCTCTCGAAGCTCTTCACAGAATATACTGTAAAGTGAATTAACTATATTTTATGGGCAGAACGCAGCAGCCGATTGCATACAGCAGCGTCCCCACAAACAGTCGTGGATTCAGTGTCCCACAAACAGTCACGTTTAGAAACAAAGCGTGACAGAGAGGTTGACTAGGATATTAAAAGGTATGAGAACATAGCTGAATGATTTTCTTCTGTGCTGCAAAGTTGTGTGACAACAATAATAACTTGGGTCATTTTCTATCCACGACTGTTTGTGGGGACGCTGCTGTGCGCAATTGGCTGCCGCGTTTCACCCACAAATGTACAGTCAATTCACTTTACAGCAAATTCTGTGAAGCGCTTTGAGACATCGATAAGACGTGAAAAGCGCTATATCGAATGCAAGGATTATTATTATATTATTATTATAAGCAAAGCCATCATAAGTAATGTGTTAGAAGTATACATGCATCAATGGCATGCTATGCTGTAAATATTCTATAATTCTAAATCATTTAACTCATATTTTTTCAACTCGTTATTTGGTTGCCTCACCTATTCAGGCCATTATTAGTTTTCTCTTGCTCTGACACCAAAGCTGCATCCTATAAATATTCATATTTCTGACTGAAATTCCTATCTCACATTATTATAGCATAAATCTTATCAGTTGCTCAGTGTACATTTTATACGAACCCAAATGAGATCTTATACATTAATGCAAATAATTCATAACATTATTCTTATAATGATCCACATTTAACTTTTTTTATATTTATCTTTTCCCACCAAGTCAATAAACTCGAAAGGATTTGTGTGGCATTAGAGTAATATACCTGACAACAGGTTGAGTGTTGATTTTCATCCAGTTAATATATTCTGAGAGTCTAAGAAAGATTTGAAGGGTATTAAAGCAAAAGTACCTTTACTACCTTGACTATTCACTTCTGTCTTTTGTATTTAAAGCCAATTCCTGGTGTTAAATGTGTGAGGAACCGTATTGCAACTAATTCTGCGTCCTTACCAGCGACGTGTGTCAGCCCAAATCAGTTAGTGAAGCTCTCAACTCCAAGGCAAATACCTCCAAGTAGCTTAGTGGTTAGAGCACTCGCCTCGCAAGCGAGAGACCTGGGTTCAATCCCAGGCAGGTGAAATGCTGAGGTTCCATCCTGTTCAGGTGGATGTTAGAACCCACTCGAAAAGAGAAGGAAATTTCTGCTGGTGTGTTGACCAACAACCAGCACAGATAAAATCAATCATTCACTCCATGGCTGTTTGTAGGACTTTGTTGTCCTGCCCCTTTGATGGTTTTCTGAATAGGAAACTCAGTAGCAATGACAAGATTGTCATTGACAAGATGGTCATCAAATGCAAGGATTATTATTATTGGTTTGGATGAAGAAGGCCCTTTGGCCCATCTGATCTCATCTCTCCAGAATGTCCACCCTGATGTTCTCTCATCACATCGTCGAGCTTTTATTAAAAAAAAAGTGAGATTCAAGGTGCCGTTGACACAGCAAAGCAACAGCCTGTTCGAATGGAATCAGATTATCATCCTTCCATTGCAGAACTAACAAAGGCCATTAAACAACCGCAAACATGGTGAAGCTTCAGATGCGGGTGGAATACCAGCTGAGACGTAAAGAAATTGTGGCCTGTGAAGTATCAAACCACAGACATGAGAATGAAGAAACCATTCCACAAGGCTTTGAAGATGTTTCAAGCACTGCCCTTTAGCAAAAAAAAGAAAGGTGAAAGGAAAAATGGGAACTATCAGGATAATTCATCGTTATCGACTGCTGGAAAGATCTTAGCGAGAATCTGATTCAAGATTCCGCTGAAGTACATATCGTGAGCAGTTACGCCAGTAAATCGGGTTGACAGGGAAACTCGATGCAACAGATAGGTTTTCTGATTGTACCACAGGTGCAACAAAAGTCAAGCATGTAAAAAGATCCGTGTGAGATTTTGTCGCGTTTCACCTCCAGTCAATTCGCGTCAGAGTATATTCTGTGAAGCGCTTTGAGACGTCTTACAGACGTGATAAGGCGCTACATCAAATGCAAAGAATTATGATTACTATTATCAAGAGCGGCGGAACTGAGTCCTGAAAAGGCTGAAAGAATTCTTAACAGCCGGCAACAGGTTCTTGTTAGCGAGGCGTGTCAATTGTTCAGTGACTACAACTCACCGACAGGAGCAAGGCATCTTAAATGCGTCTAATCAAGATGCCTCTTCATTTGGTGGAAACAAAACATAATTGCCAACTTTGGCTCAAGCAGATAACGGCATTTTGAAAATCGCTCTCACGGAAAGGTGCAAGTCGACCGCAATGAAACTGAAAAACATCCAGGAAGGGGTTGAATTTGCTGCTTAAAGCGAAGGTCGAGAAGCCGGTGTGACCATGGAATTCACCTTAACAAAGCCCTACTGGGGAACAAACGCGACAGAAGGGTCAATGGGAATCTTTACACAAAAATCTGACCTGTGCTTAAGCAGTCGCAAATCTGCCCACAGAGCTTCAAGAGGGACAACAATGCTTAAGCCACGTGTTTGTGTACAGATTACACGTGGCACTAAAATTGCACGTTTTTTGCCGGCTCTGCTCAGCACTGACCAATCCACGACTAAGATGTTTCCACTGCGGGGTTGACGATGAAAGCACGTTGAAAGGTTATTTCCCGCACATATCTTTCAACGATTACAAAAATCCTTGAAGGTTCGATTCTTTGTTGCTTCAACATCTTTGAACACAGGATAATACAAAGCAAGAACATCTATACTGTCAGAATTTATAAAATTCCTTTGAAGACCCGTTTCTTATTACTTGTTGTCGCTACACATAAAAAAATACCTTTAAGCAGGCTTGATAAAAATGAAACCTTAAAATAAACTAAAATGCAACTTCCCCGCGTGAAAGGCTCTATATCAGTGCAATGTGTTACTGTAGTTGAAATAAAGAACATTTGGTTTGGCTTCAAATATTATCAAGCGGAAAGGTGTAAGGTTCAAACAAAGGTTTGCAAAGAATGTACAGCTCGGAAACAGACCACTCGGCCCAACAATTCCACCTGAGGCTCCATTCATTCCCCACTCCCTCTCATATCCTTCTGTTTCACCTACAAAACAATCACTACACTTTACAGTACATTCTGTGAAGCGCTTTGAGACGTCTCGAAGACGTGATAAGGCGTTATATCAAATGCAAGGATCAGTATTATTATTATTCCACCCTTCCTCATGTGAAGGTCCAACTTCCTCTTGAATGCATCGACACTATCTGCTTCAACCATCACTTTGATGAGTTCCAGTCTCACTGCATGAAGCAGTTCCTTCCAAATTCTCTTATAGCTCCTCTGGTCACTATCCTACAGTGTTCCCCGGTTGACGAACACCCCAACCAGTGGGAACGGCCTATTAATGCTAATCCCATTGAACCCTTTTATAACTTTTAAACGCCTCTATTCGATTCCCTGCAATTGGCTTCAGTTTTCCTGGGCTAAGGTAGAAGGTACATCAATCGGCCAATCAATCTAATCACATAGCGCCCTATCATGCTTAAACATCACAACGCGCTTTACAAGTAATTGCTGTTATGTGTCGTGACTGTTTTTCAGGGGGCAAACATGGCAGACATTTGTGCCAGCAAGCTTCCATCATCAACCACGAGATGAATGACTGAGTAATGGACTGTTATTTTCACTGTACTTTCAGCACAGGACTTCGATGCTTTTTCGACCTCTCTTTTGAACAGGAGGAACTTTGTCATTTCCGTACTGGTGATTTTCAAATCTTGATCGATTGCACTGGTGTTTAAATTATTGAAGCCTGATAATGATTGGATATTTGATAGTCAGCCTTGGTCTGGTAATATGGCCCAACATCCATTTGACTTGTTTATCGCTGTCTCGCGCTGTGTGAATGAAGTAGGGCGAGCTCTTCACCATATCATTTTTCTTCACAGTACTTGCCTTCGTAATCACCTTTCTTCCCCTGCGGCTATTAAAGTCCGTCATCGTCAGTAAACTTTGCTCGCTCCTTTGCAATCTCTTTGTTCATATCAGGATCTCTCTCTCGTTGAATGGGATTTCATTCCGTCTCGAGCTGAACCTCTGAGCGATTTAATGAGTGCTTCCATCTTTGCAATTCCGTCTTGTTTTGTCTGGCCTCACATTGTACTCTACAGCGATGAAGATCTCAAAAAGTTTCTTTCCTTCCAGCGGTGACAAATTCCCTTTTCCAAACTTCAATCCCACTGATTCCCATGAATAATTGAGCACCTGAAAAATCACCCTCACTTAACTGCTGCAGCAGGGCTCCATTTTGTTTGTACATCCAATTTCTCCAGGCTGCACATTCCACCAAAGCGATTTCTCTTCGTACACAGGTGTCAGTTTGCCTGAATATTGGCTGATTCCTTTCATCATGTTTGCAACCATATCTTTCACACTCGACAAATGGCTTCTTCCTCTTCACACATGAATCTGTGGCTCAGTTGGTAATAATACTCCTTGCATTTGATATAGCGCCTTATCACATCTTCGAGACGTCTCGAAGAGCTTCACAGAATCTACTGTAAAGTGAACTGCCTGTCTATTTTGTGGGCGAAACAAGCATTCTCACCCGAGTCGGAAGATGGTGCGTTTAAACCTCACGTCAGGTTTACAACACATATTCACTTCATGGCTATTTGTGGGACGTTGCTGTGTGCAAATTGGCTGCATCTTGTGCCCACAAAACATACACAGTCACTACACTTTAAAGAACATCCGGTGAAGTTCCAATTTCAAGATCCTCTCACTCATCTACAAATCCTTTCAGCCACGACGCCCTGAAGCTTTGGCACTCTCTCCCCTATACCCCTCCACCTTGCCTCCTCCTTTAGATCACAACCAAAGACTTTCTTCTTCGACCGTACTTACGGTCACCTCCTCCTTCCTCCCAGCTCGGCATCAGGCTCCGCCATTGTTAAGTGGCGGAGCCGAGTGGTTGTCCTTGGTGAAGGGCGCTACATAAATGCAAATTATTGTTGTTGTTGAACTCCTTTGGGATGTCCTCCCGAGCTCAGAGACGTTATACCAAACGTAAGGATTATTATTCTCACTTGTTTCCCTGCGGCATCGTTGCCTTTGTTTTCTCTACTCAGTCCACTGCATAAAGTCTTCCCCACTCTATACATCTGATCCTCAGAACAGTCTATTGAATGTTTTCAGTGTGTGCGTGTATGGTATTGATGACGGCAGCTCTACAAAAGCCTTTTTGTCAAACCTTTGCGTTTAAAGGAAGGATCTTGAAAAGCTCGAAAAGATGTAATGTCACATGAAAACCTCAAATTCCCACGACTTTGCTTTCGTTCTGAATTCTGTCACAGATGGTTCAAAAGTCTCGCATTTCACTGGATTCTTTATGTTAGATACATGTCCCATGAGTTTCATTTTCCCGCGATTCAAGGAATACCGGCAAAGTTTCCAAAACACAAAGTTTCTGAAACTTTCGGGGAGGGTGGGAGAGAAGTATTGCGATGTGATATTCATCACCAGTTACAATTATTAGCTGTGATCTCTGCCTTATTTTCTTACTGAATTCCACCCCATCTCGACTATTATATAACAATCCTTGCATTTGATCCAGCGCCTTTCACATCAGGAGGACATCTCAAGGCTCTTCACAGGATTCAATGTGAAGTGCGGTGACTGTAGTTTGTGGATGAACACGGCAGCCAAATTGCACATCCCAATGTCCTGCAAACAACTCGCCATGAGCAGTGTCGTGGGAACTTCGAGGGCTCCAGCAAAGGACTTCAACGGGCACACAGGTCTCAGCTTAAAGTCTCACCGACAAAATATTACAGTATATTCTGTGAAGCGCTTTGAGACGCCTCAATAATGTCATAAGTTGCTAAATCGAATGCAAGGATTAATATTATTATGATGATTATTATTATCCAAAGGACAACATCTTTGGTATCGTAGGGCTTCCCCCACCTCCGTATCGGACTGGCAGCCTGGACTAGGACTTGAACCCACATCCTTTTGACTCAGAGGCAAGAGTGCTATTAAATAAGCTGAGCTGACAGCTTTAATTCAAAGCTTCCAGTGAGCTTTCCTACCCTTACACAGTCTCAGTAGTTTTACTAGCTCCTCAGCTCAAGAATTTCTGTGCTATTGTCACCCGTTCCTCATTTCTAACCTCAAAGTGATGAGATTCCATCAATCTTCCGTCTACAATATGACTTTATTACAGTGCTTCACAGTGCAGCATATTATAGCACTAATGATACCAATCGTAGGCAGTAAATTCCTACCAATACCATTTTCTCTAAGACTGCAGACAATACAAAGACAATGGTAACTATGTATTCATTGAGTTTATATTGAATGTAAGACATAGTAATTTCATGAATCAGACTCACAGAGTGTATATAACCCATCCTTTTCTTCACAGCTGCCTATTATTTTTACATTGGCTTTCTTCTTGCGGTTGGTGCTTGAGACTTTTCCAATACCTAGCCTTAAGGACCAGAACATATTCCGAGACTTTCTGGAAAACCTTAACACAGGGACATCAAATATTTACTGAAAATTAAGTCCCATCAATAATCAATCAGAGATTCTTTACAGAGATGAGGGGACCCGGGTTTGATTCCCAGGCGGGACGAGACCTTAGGCAAGTTTCCTTACTCCACAAATCTCTGTTTACTTTACAGCAAGTAGGAACACACTTGTTAATCAATTGGCGGATCACTTTCTGGGGGTCATAGTCCCTCTGCCTCCCCCAAAAAACATGGTTGCTAAATCCACGACTGTGTATTTTGTGGGCGAAACGAGGCAACCAACTGCGCACAGTGATGTCCCACAAACAAACTATTCCACTTTGCAATATATTCTGTGACGTCTCAATAAGGCGCGATATTAAAGGCAAGGATTATTATTATTAAATGGCAGCCACACATTTGTGGAACTCTCAGTCAGTTTGGTTTGGAGCATATTGGTAAGATTCCCAACAGAGCAAAAGGAACATTGACAAGCCAAGGTGGGATTCTGCTCGCTCAGTATTGGAGCGCCTACCAGTGTAGACATAACAGGGAAATCCCATTACAAAAAAGCATTGAGAGGCATTTGACATTCGCTCTTCTTCTCTTCACGTTGCTGTTTCGAGATCATCTCGGTACCTCGCAGAGCACCATTTGACACAGAATTAAGACTTTGTTAGAATCACAATGAGAAGCTTCAAGATAAACCTCAGACTTTTATTTAGGCATTAAGTAAACGGAGGTAAACACAAAAAACATTTGGCGCTTGTACAAACACTCAACAACAGTTGGAAGGGAGCAGTTCAGCAGCACCCTCTTAAAATTGCTCCCAAAATGTAATATTGATAAGAGTAAAAAGAATAATGACAGGAGGCCCTGGATTCATGCATTATTAACAGATTCAGAATGCTCAGGGTAGTATTTCATGAATAATTAACTCATATTCTTTTTAAGATCACTGGCAAGGCACTGAAATGAAGGATAGGAAGCTTTCAAGCAGAGCAGATTATATACTGCCACGATGCATGTGACTGACATCGACTGTACAGCCGAGTGCATTCTCCGGGTCAGGCAACGTGGAAAAGCTAGTCAGGAGGTAAGGATTACTGTTTGTGGCCGACAATCATTATTGTCAGCCATGAACTGTAAACCTTACCTGTGGAGTCCTGTTGCTTTGTGGTTAGAGCACTCGCCTCGCAAGCGAGAGGACCTGGGTTCGATTCCCGGGCAGGGCAAAGCATTGGGTAAGTTTCCTTAGTCCACACATCTCTGTTTACCTAGTAGTAAGTAGGAATCCGGTTGTTAGTTGATTGGCGGATCGGTTTTCCATGAGTAATCATCCCTTTTAAAAAATAATAATTTGCTCACTCAATCCACGACTGGTTGTAGGACATTGCTGTGCACAATCGGGTGCTGTGTTTTGCCCACAACTTGGTTCCAAATGCAATATAATGTGGGCTGAGATGTTGCATAGCAACAGATTTTATTTTGGCTGGTACCAAAAGGCGAAAGAGAAATGTTCTAGTTTCAAGTGGTCTTTTATGATTCCTCCTAGAGTTAGTCTTTGTCATTCTTTAATAAGAAATTGTAATAATAATAACTTTCCCACACAATACACAGTTAATTCCTCTTTGTATCATTTCCTGTGAAGGGCTTTGAGACATCTTGACGGCATGAACGAGGCGCTTTATCAAATGCAAGGATTATTATTGATAACATCATTACCATTATTTTTTAGTAATGCAATGATTAATAAATATAATCAATAAGTATAATTATTATTAATAATCTCACATGCCAGATTATTATTTTCTAAGAAGAATAAATAGTAATACTTGCACTTAATATTGCACCTCGCATGTCAAGAGGATAGCTTAAAATGCTTCGCAGTATTTTGCGTTAAGTGTGTTTTCTCGGTGAACCAGGCAGCCAATTTGAGCACAGCGAGGTCTCGCAAACAGACATGAAGTGAATGAACACTTTTACGTGGTGATATTGCTGGTCATGACAAGTCTTTTTCTTTTCGAACAGCACCACAGGATCTTTTACGTCCACCTGAATAGTCAAACAGGGAACTCGGGTTAACGTCTCATAGGAAAGACTGACATTAATAAAAGGATGTGTGGTAGTACAGTATTTCCTTGGCACAGCCTTAACTCCATTAATAATACATGTCTGTTCTACAGCATGCATTCCATACCCCGATGTGCAAAGTGAGCAAAAAGTAATAGTGTAATAAAATTTGAATCAGCAGTCTTTATTGCAATGCAGTTCTACACGAGAGCAAAGTCGTACATCTCAGTGGAACATAATGCAGCGAAATGAAAAGGACATTACACGCACCTGCTATTTAATGAGAGGCATTATGGCAAAAAAAACTGATCATAATCAGCAGAAAAGCAGTTACCCCGTGAGTAAAGTTGTGAGGAAGATGCACGCCAATCTAGGAAGCGTTTGCCTCAAAACAGGAACAACACGCTCTGAAACAATTCTCGTTGGTTAGAGCACTCTCCTCGCAAGCGAGAGGACCCAGGTTTGATTCCCTGACAGGGCAAAACGTTGGGTAAGTTTCTTTACTCCCACACGCCTCTGTTTACCTAGCAGTAAGGAGGAACTCGGTTGTTGATTGGCGGGTCGCTTTCCCGAGGGTAATAATCCCTCAAAAAAAACAATAATAATTTGGTCACTCAATGGACTGTTTGCAGGACACTGCTGTGTTCAATTGGCTGCCGTGTTTTGCCCACAAAATATTCAGCCAATCCACTTTACAGTATATCCTGTGAAGCGCTTTGAGACGTCTCAAAGCCGTGATATGTCGCTATATCAAACGGAAGGATTATTATTATTATTAATTCAGGACACAACTCAACTTGGGCATTATGTCTGCTGGCCAAAGGGTTGAGTTATGAACAAGGCAATTGCTGTTCTGTTCTGCGGCTTCAATTGGCTAAAAAACTGGAAGCGTTTGGATGATAGTTTCCGACACACTACAAATCAATGCCTATTTATAAGCGAGTGCGAGAGGCATGTTATTGGTTCAGTCGCTCCGCAATAAACACACATATATGTGAAAATGCCGGGCACTGATAAAGCAAAACGACAGACATATCATTGTAATCAGAACAGATAGCTTTTCTGTAATACAGCAGCTTGTGCTTCTGTTTTCGAGTGTGCAATTACAGAGCGGTGGGGTAAAAAAAAACTCACATAAATCACTTGTGCACACCACAATCACTTACTTCACTGGTACATTTCCCTAGGTAGAACAGTGAAAATTATGTAAATTTAATCAAGACCTCCCTATTACACTTGCTGTCTGCCTTTGTGAAGCTAAATAATCACTTGGACCTGGGTTACGAATGAAGTGTTTCAGTGAGTTGACTCAAAGCAAAGACCTGCGGCGGAGAATGATTAGATCCTCGGAGGCAATTGTTAGAGAGCCGTAAAACCAACTAAAAAAGCAAGAAGCAAACGGTTTCAAAGTTTCTCTTGTTTTGTTTTCTTCTCGAACCGGTTTTGCACCGGGAGAAATATTCGGAGTCCTGCTATTTTTTTATTCCGCTGAATAAATGTGGCTGCAGCGTTTTGCCCACAAAATATAGTCGATTCACTTTACAGTATATTTTGTGAGGCACTTTGAGTCTCAATGATGTGATAAGGCGCTGTATCAAGGATTATTATTAATATTAAATGTAACCGCCAATCTAATCCCATTGCAAAGAGAAAAGGGTTTCTCCCGGTGTCCTGGCCGCCATTCCCCCCCCAAAATAAACTTCCTCTCTCGCTTAATGGCTAATTGTGTGACATTGCTGTGCGCAAATTGGCTGCCTTGTTTCCCTACAAAAACATTCCATTTTACAGCATATCCTGTTACGGTCTTCGGGACGTCCTCTTGACGTGAGAGGCGCCATATCAAACGTAGAGATTAATTATGATTGTATTTAAAATAATTATTGGTATTTATTATTGCTATTATTGTTAATGTTCGTGAGTGATGTTTGTAAGTTATATTTCTGGGTTTGCCTTTGATCTCAGCCAGCAGACCAGGGCAACCAAGTCCTAGATTCTGACCACAGGAAATTGAACAGACATTGTGAATTCTGACCACTAAAAACAGTGACCATCCTTTCTCAGGCTTTAAACGGGATTTTTCATTATAAAGATTGAGGCAGAAAAATTCGCTATATTTAAGAGCCTCATTAGACCCCATAGAGGAGTCCTGTAGCTCAGTGCTTCGAGCACTCGCCTCGCAAATGAGAGGACCTGGTTTCAATTCCTGATTGGGCAAAATGTTGGGCAAGTTTCCTTACTCCACACGTCTCCATTTACCTTGCAGTAAGTAGGAACCCGGTTGTTAGTCGATTGGCGGATCACGTTTCCAGGGGTAATAAACCCTTCAAAAAATCTGTTTGTGGGACACTACTGGCGCAATTGGCTTCTGGGTTTCGCCCACAAAATATCTACTGTCAATTTGATTCACAGTATATTCTGTGAAGCGCTTTGAGACGTCTCAAAGACATGATAAGGCTCTATATCAAATGCAAGGATTATTATTATTATTATTATTATTAAAATATGGTCACCCCGGGGCAAAGCATGTTGATCCTGACATGATCCAAGCTCAGGGTTAATCAAACTCTGAGTTACCAATTTTCTGAAATGGTGGCTTGTTCAGTTCCCTCCGTTGCTCTTCCAGTTGGAGTGACAAAGAACATTGACCTAATTCACTCAAGAAGCCACAGGGTCTCTCCATGCATCAATTGTCATGGCAGAGCTAACAACTGCAAACCTCTTGAGGAAGCTCATTATGGGTTCTCCCCTGGCAGCTCAGTTGGTAACCTAGCGTTTTAGCTTTTCCGTGTTCAGAAACCAAGCAGTCTCCGAGTTCACTCAAAGTTGGGTGCTTAATTGGCTGCCTTCAGTCGGAGAGGTCAAAGGCAACTTCTTCTACCATTCGCTCACAGCAGCGAAGGGATCAAACATCGCGGGAACCCAGTGGTAACCGAGGACGTTTAGGAGGAACAGTGCAAACGACCCCCTCCATTTACGCAGGGATGGGGAGGTGGGGGGGAGATTGGTAGAGCCTGAGTAACAACCTCTTGGGGTGGTTGAGCCTGGAAACGATTTACGGCTTTGAGCATCTTCAATGTGGGAGCCCCTCAAACTGATAGTGGGTTTGTGATCTGTGCTCTGGGTTTTACACAGGCTGCAAATAGACATGAACACACAGGCATTGCATCGCACTCGAGTTTCTCCTCTTCAAACTCCTCTTCTGCGATCATTAACTTTGGGTAAAAAGGGAACAGGAACTCGGTTTGTATATCGCTCCCCGCTGTCAGACACCTGTCCCCCTGCTGTTGCTGTCAAGTCTCTGCGTTTTAAGTGCTTTCTTCTCTTTTCTCTCGGATGGTATGATTTACGGAAATTCAAGGGTTGGAAAGTTGTTAGATCTGTTGTAAATTGTGTGACATCTGCTATAACTGCACCCAACCACGATTTTATAGACCCCTTTGCCATTCAAACACATCGTTGTCTCAAAACAATAATAATAATAATAATCCTTGCATTTGATATAGCGCTTTTCATGTCAGGAGGACATCCCAAAGCGCTTCACAGAACACACTGTAAAATGAATTGACTGTATATTTGTGGGCAAACGCGGCAGCCAATTGCGCACAGCAATGTCCTACAAACAGTCGTAGATTGAAAATGACCAATTTATTATTGTTTTTGGTTTTTGGAGGGATTATTATTAGGCTCTGTGTGGAGTAAGGAAACTTGCCCAAGGTTTCGTCCTGCCTGGAATTGAACTCAGGTCTCTCACTTGCAAAGCGAGTGCTCTAACCACTGAGCTACAGGACTCCAAATAATCCCACATACCTGGTTGTCATCAATTTCCCCAATAAACGGGAATATTTTTGTCTGCCGTTGACTCTGCCTTGCCCTTTGATACCTTAAATACCTTGATCATAATTTCTCTCGGTCTCCTCTTTTCACTACTCAAAAAGAGAAAGGAGTTTCTCTCTCCCGGTGTTCCTGGAAAACAATTCCCCCAGATGAAATCGGTCGTTCACTTTACAGATGTTTGCGGGGCATTGATGTGTGCAGATTGGCTGCCTCGTTGGCCTACAAAATATACGGTCATTCCACTTTACAGCAAATCCCGGGGAAGATCTTGGAGATATTTGCAGCGCTGTGTCAAATGAAAATATTATATTAAAAGCCCCAAATGTAGCCTCGCTACATGCATTTGTCTTAAAATAGATGGAGTTGTTGGTTCTTGCGACCATTGCCTGTCGAAGACCTGATGATTACATATTCGGAAACGTATGATTAAGTAGTGGACAGGAAGCTTTGTTGGGGTTTACTGTTGTAACTTAGTTAACTAAAAACATTTTGCATTTTACTACATGCCAATCAAGAACGAGGAAAAAAATTACTTTCTGTCTTTAGAAAGTTGTGAAACAAGGCAATCTGCCAGAATAAATTGGTGTAAGTGCTTTATCCTTCCATTAGTAATCCTTGGTTACATCTCTTCCTTTTTGCTGTGTCTAAATAATGAATAGAGTTGACAAACTGGATAGCAAGAGGACTCTTTTCTCCAGTGGAGCAATCCAAAATAATGGTGCGTAGACTTGAAATTAGAGATCGTGTGATCACACGGATGAATATAGCGCTCTTTCAAACAAGAATTTGCATTTATATCGCGCCCTTCACTCAGGGTATCATCGAAGCAAGCACTTAACAGATTCCGACTCCAAGCCAGAGAGAGATGCAAAGTGATTGTCGGGAAGGTCGAAGAGGAAGGTTGAAGAGGAAGAAAGCCTTCAGTGTGATCTGATGCTAATAATAATCTTTGCATTTGATATAGTGCCTTATCACATCTTCTAGACGTCTCAAAGCGCTTCACGGAATATATTCTAAAGTGAATTGACTGTGTATTTTGTGGGAGAAAAGATGGGCATGGAGGGAGCAAGGTAGAGGGACTGAGGAAGAGAGTTCCTCAACCTTAGGGCAAAATGGTTAAAAGCACAGCCGCCATTGCCTGGTTGAGCTAGTAGAATTCCAACATTGTGACCAGGCAAAATGTGGTACTTATTCAAGAGATTTCTATGCGGCCGCTTAATTTTCCCCCACCCACTCCTTGGCTAATTCTACGTCTTTGGAGTGCTGGCCTTAACCCCATTATAACAGATCTGGGGATTGGAAATGAGAGGGTGCTTCTGAACTTGTGAAAGTTTACGATTTCCTACAACAAATAATGAGCAAAGAAAATGATGAACTTTAAAGACTGACTATTATGTCGTTAGCAGCCTTAAGCCGGCCAAGGAGAATCTACAATTTGATTGTGCTTTGAAGAAATGAGTGCGCACCGAATGTGCTTTGTACAGATAATATGCCATTATATGACTCGAGTATTATGTTTCTTTCATTATTTTCATTAGGAAGAAGCATTACAATATGCAGTCAGATTTAACACATTGCAAAGCCTCCATCCCCATTGTGTTTGTACCTTGGAGTATCAATTACCATGACTATCATCAAAGGGCACTTTTCAGTGGTGTTACCAAGATTAACATTTTTAAACGTAATGAGTGTATACATCACGGCCAACAATTTGATACAGCCCATTTTGTTTGCCTCTCCATTCCCTTTCGTTCCCCACAAAAGATGCTGCTCTCCCGTATACTCTTAGGGGAACACTCCTCCTCGATCCCTCCGCCTTACCCCTTCCTTCCCCATCTTCAGGTCGCACCTGAAGACCTTTCTGTTCGATCGTGCCTACGGTCACCTCCCACTCTCCCCACTGGCTCGCCGTCGTGTCCGCCACTGTCAAGCTCTCTGGGACACTACCCTGGGTGAGTGAGGGGTGCTGTATAAATACAAGTTGTTGTGGTTGAAGTACAAATATCATATTCAAGTCCAAGGCCATGTTCAAAATATCGCACTCAAAATATCACTTAGGATGAAAAAGGCCCTTCAGTCCATTTGATCTCATGCTTCCAGAACACACTCCCTCCCATCACCCCATCACAGCATCAAGCCACTTTTTAAATGAGTCCTTGTCCTTGCCTCTGCCATCTTTGCTGGCAACCTGTTCCAGTCGGTGATGTAAAGAAATCTCTGTGTAAAGAAAAAAACCTGATGTCGGTCCTTTGCAACTCTCCACCTACGTCCTCTTGTTCTGACGGCTTGTTACATCCTAAAGGATTGGTCTGGGTTGACTTTTTCAATCCCATTTAAAATGTTGTGCAACTCTATGAGGTTCCATTAGAGTTGTCTTCTCTCAAAACTGAAGCTAGTCTAATCATTGCTTATTTAATACCAATTGTCTCCATTTCCGCTAACATATTGCGTCTCTCGGACACAATAAAATACATCCAAACAGTGAATGAACCCAGTCCTGGTTCCCTTCATTTAATGAAGCTGAAACAGCAGCCAATTAAATATTTACATTTCACTTCGAAATGCACACACACACACCTATTATTTCTGATGGGAGAAAAAAATCTTTGGATTAAACTGGTCAGAATGCAGACCTCGAAAGATTGTCAGTATTAATTTTGCAAGTAAACACAGATGTTGTAAAACTCTGTAGAGAGGGATCTGAAATGCTGTACTCTGTCCAGCGCCTTGGGATGTCCTCCTGACGCGAAAGGTGCTATACAAATGTAATGTAATCTTGTTGTTGCTGCTGGCCAGGACACTGGGAGAAACTACCTTCTCTTTTTGAGTTGCGCTGTGATATCTTTAACATCCAACCAACTGATAGACAGTACCTCAGTTTACCATCTCATCCAAAGGACACCCCCAGCACTGCATTGGTGTGTCTTAGACTTTGAGTTCAAAGTCCTGATGTGGGGCTTGCACCCACAATCTTCTGGCTCGGAGTTGAGAGTGGGACCAACTGAGCCAGGCTGCACGCAGGGAATTCTTCTAGTAATCGGAAGCACAACTGCATTCGGAACAGAGATACTGCGGGTTTAAGGCGAATTCCAATCAGAATCCCTTATCCTGTTTGGAATCAGACCCAATCGATCGCTGCAGGTTATCAAGAAAATGAGACGAGGTCCTAGGGGGAAAGAAAAAGTTACAAGAAACTGAAAGATGACTGATTGAGCAACGATGTCCATCAACAACTGTTTAATCTCAGGACCCGAGCCCTCCATTATCTCAGAAGTTGGTGGGATTCAGAGTGAGGCATTGATAGAACAGAGATGTTGATGATTAATCACAAGGTCCACATTAATGTGCCTGTCTGCAGAGTGAAGAGGCTTGCATAAACATACCCCTGTGCATCACGCAAGTTAGTGAATTACGGTTCTTGAGTGCAATTAGTGACCCAGTTCGAAATGAAAGTGGTATTAAGGTCCATAAAAGAAAAAAAATTTAATCAAGGCAATGCAGACTGCAATCAACGCTAAAACGCCAGGCAAAGACTGGTGACCACTCAATCAGAAATAGACTCAGAACGGCAGTTATATTGTTCGTTGGAAATGTAATGTGGCGTGCACAGGAAAAGAGAGGCATCAGTTATCCCACAGGCTTATGGAGGATCTCTGCCTGTAAACATTGACTCAACTAATCGTTCCCCAAAGTTCCCCAGGTTATAATAATCTTGCATTTGACATGTGGAACGCTGGTGTCCCCAATTGGCTGCTGAGTTTCGCCCGCAAAGTATACACTTTACAGTATATTCTGTGAAGCGCTTTGAGACATCGAGAAGATGTGATAAGACTCTGTATCAAATGCAAGGATTAGTATTATTATTATTGTTATTATTATTGTCAGAGGCTCGGGTGTAGCTTGGTTGTCGAACCTCCCCGCTAAGGAACCGTATGCTTGGCCCCAAAGGGAAATGAAACAATTAAAAATCGCAACTGTTCTAAATTCTAACTCGAGACATCTGGGGCGTGTGTGAAAAAAATACGAACAGGTGCTAATTTTCCTCGAAAAGCTGCTTGCTTCGGGGTTTTTAACCATGAACTGTTAGGACGAAGAGAACAGTAGCATCGCGAAGCTCGCTCCCTGCTTTGGATCTTTATTCAAGACGTGTGATTCAACAAAGGGTAAAATTACAGTGTTTAGACATTTGTAAGTAACAGCTAATAGCTTTGCACAATGCAGGTCGCACTCAAAGGATAATGGGGAAATGTGGTGTGTGTGGTGATAGTTTCCCCCCGGTGCAAATTACCGCAAAGCATACTGCATTTTCCCACCCAATGTTCTATCCATTGTGTTTAAGTAAAAATGGATATGAAGAGTAAAAATTCACACAAGGATATGGAGAAAGAGCAGTGGAGTGGGACTGATTGGGCAGCTCTTCCAAAGAGCTGGCGCAGGCGCGATGGGCCGAATGGCCTCCTTCACTGCTGTAATATTCTATGATTCTATATCTGGAAAAGTTCAACGACATAATAATAATAATCCTTGTATTTGCTACAGCACCTTCTCATGTCGTTGAGCCGACTCACAGCCCTTTATAGAATTTATTGTACAATATGCAGCAAGCGGGTACATTCAAACTAACTTTTAGGAGAATGCCTAATCAATCCTTAATAATACTTCATTTTCCAAACTTTGTTTATGTGTTGCTTCCTGTAGTTTCAATTTGAGTCTGAGCCCATGTGCGCTGATGAAATACACAATCATTTTTTTCACCCTTTTTCATTAAGCAAATGGACGGAATTACAATTATCTGATATTATCTTCTGTTTCCTGAGCTTGGGGAGGACAGGGGCTTGAACGGGAAAGTTGATTATATGACTTAATGGGATAATATAACAGAGATGTGCAATCTTTAACGACTGTGGTACAAATGTTTACACCTTGGAGATGCAATAGCATCCTTTAGATATGGTTCAGTGCACAGCCTTATCTAATCAGGTAGAATTCAAGGACTAATGACTTTCTCCCTGGAGTTGAAAAGAAAGTTACTGTTATTTTCTTATCACTGGTTTACAATCAAGGCAGGAATAAACTTTTCCACTACGCCATCCTGAGCACTCTGGAAAGTAATGAGTACGGATATTAATGTTTCTTGGTTAATTTAGAGGCTTCCTTCCAGGTTATCTGCTGTCAAGCTTCGTGCTTCCAGAGACTTTTCAAAAAGAGAATTTATCCCGCTGTCCTGGGCAACAAATCCCCCCAAATCAACGTTGATCCCTCTCTCCACGGCTGTTTGTGGGACATTGCTGTGCACAAATCACATCCATTCACACTCGTTGCACCACCTTTGACAACGCAGCACTCCCCAACTGCTGCATAAGACTGTCAGCCTAGACTATGAAATCAAGGTTCCAACGTGGGGCTCGAACCCACAACCTTAATAATAATAATCCTTGCATTTGATATAGCACCTTATCGCATCGTCCAGACATCTCAAAGCGCTTCACAGAATGTACTGTAAAGTGAATGGGCTGTATACTTTGTGGGGGAAATGCAAAGCTACCAAAGGGAGCTACCAATTGAGCCAAGCTGACACTTTTGTGCAGTTTAGGGATTGCAAAGAATCAAGTGTATATAATTTCCAATTCAAAGTGCTCTGCTAGTTTCTTATTAAAGGTCAGAATCTTTCTCATCATTCTTCGTCACTGAGTTACTGCAGAAAGGGCACTGCTCGAATTCTCTTTACCGCAGTGTGGAAACTTCAGGTCACTACACCCAAGTCAGGCTCTATCACAGACTGAGTTCGAACGAAACTATTGGGCTCAAATCACTGGTTCCACATTTTCTGTGTGAAGTTAACACTCCACTAGATGAGATTGATGTAGAACCTGACCCTTGGTTCGATTGCAAGTGCCCGACCCGAAATAACTGGAGAATTCTTTTGCACCGGGTCTATTTGAGTCGATCTCTTTAGATAAAAAATCTGGGGGAATTTCAACAGTCGACTGCGAAACGGGGCAGAAATGCCACTTGTTGTGTAATTGTCACGCCGTTAAAACCATCTCTTGTGCAAAACCTTGACTCCAACATCTTAGGACCTTCTCCCAACGAGAAAGCTACTGTATCAATTGAATTTGTTGTTGTTTTTGGGTCCTGCAACTCTTCAGAATTCAATTTACCACCTACGTACACGCAGATCCACATATGAAAATATCAATATAATACAGATAAATTGCTCACTAGACAAGAGTTTGTATTTAATATTATAAAACGGTTCGGTGCTCTAAAACATTACGAAATTAAACCCTTGAGTAGTCTTTCTATTAAGTTAATATGGACCTTTGATTTGCATCAACATTGTTTATTATTTATTAACATATTAGTTTTACATCTGACGCCCTGGGATTCTTTGCAAAGCAAGTTGGAACAGAATGCAAAATGGTCTCTATTATAATCTGTCCAATCATGTTATTTATTTATAGGTAAAATGCTCAACAAAAAAGCCACAATTCATCTCATCCTTGGCGTTTTCATTTATTTTAAATTCAGCAATCACCCTCAAGGTTAACCCTTCAGTGTGTGAGATATATGTCAAGTGGCACAGCTTGTCAATTGACTTGGCTGCTTGGTAAAAGGGTTTAAAGTCCACCATACTTACCTCTATGATGGCTATTCAGCTGCCCAGGAATCAACCTGCCTGGATCTGAACTTGTTCACAGCAACAACAATAACTTTACCTTTATAATGATAATAATAATAATAATCCTTGCATTTGATATAGTGTCTTATCACGTCTTCTAGACGTCTCAAAGCGATTCACAGGATATACCGTAAAGCGAATTGACTGTGTGTTTTGTGGGCGAGTTGCTCTATCTGAAGAGCCAGCGCAGGTATGAGAGGCCAAACTGTCTCCTGGGTTGTAAATTTCAACTGTTCTACACTGCGGTTGTCATTGTGTCTGTCAGACCGTGGCCTGTGTGCAATTCATCCTATCGCAAATTCTAGTCCAAACAATACTCCAGTCAATCTGCTGAATCTTCTGAGGAAGGTGTACCATCCCTGGTACAAATTCCGAGTCCAAATTTCTCTGTTTCCCAACAAAGCTAATGAAGCAAGGATCCAGGATATTAATCCCAATTTACAGCCCAATCTCATCAGCTCCCACCAACCGCATTCCACAGATGGCCCATTCAGAGTATTTGATTAGCCGCGATTCACTTTGAGGCTCTCAATCTAATTCTTAAACGGATATTTATAAGGCTCTTTCATTACAGTACTGATTCGCAGGGCGGATAATGCTCCTGCTGGGAGTTTGGTTTTGCACAACAATTGCTCGCTGGGCAAAAATACATCTATATATATTTGAATCTCTTGCCTCGCTTGAGGCTTGTTAATGCTGCACTCCTTGTATTCTGGACTCGTGCCTTTCACTGAACAGACCAGGAAGATGGACTTTGCCCTCTGCCCACACAGGTAAGCGCACCACAGTTTTGGTGGCAGATGTTGCAATGAAGCAATTTACTGCACTTTGTACCCGGACTGGGGGTTGGGAGCAGGAGGGCTGGAGTGCAGGGAGGGTGGGGGTAGGAGGGTACAAAGACGCAGTTGAAGAGAAGGGTCACAGAATACACTGTAATGTGAATTGACTGTATATTTTGTGCGCGAAACGCGGCAGCCAATTGCGCACAGCAGCGTCCCCACAAACAGTTGTGGATTGAGTGAACAAATCATTATTAGGAGTTTTCTTTTGAAGATTATTATTACCGCAGAGAAGAGCGCTTCAAACCAGCCAGCACAGAGGTAGAAGAGAAGCTTGGCTTATTGCCCCGTTGTCTGAATTTACAAAGTTAATCGTGTCAATTGGAAGCCAAAACACCAACATGTTCCTGTGGCAATTTGGCTCCCGCTTCCCACTGAATACAATGCGAGCTCCAAACTAAAGATTCAAATTTACCAGCAACGTGAGGCTTTTTCAGATAGTCTTCCACTTGGGAGGGAAGGGAGGCAGGAAGATCTCAGTGAGAGAGCGAGAGTCACACACACACACACGCGCGCACACAGGTGAACAAGCCCAAAGAAAACTAGGCCAACCCAATCCAATTGCAACTACTTGGTTCAATAGAGATTAACAATAACAGACAGGCAAACACAAGCCAGCCCCACATGCATGGGAGACTGGACTAATTTTCTGGCACCGTGTTTCAGATGAATTACACCATAAAGCATGAGAAAGTGATCCAGCAGTATGAAGCAGAGCAAAAAAAAAAGCAGTGGCCAAAAGAATCTTTATTTGCAAAAGTGAGAGCAAATGAAGGTCCTATTGTCTGTGGGGGGAAAAAAACTTGTCCAATGTCTCTGCTCTTTTACAGCTTGGCTTTGCTGTGATATCTGGATGTTAAATTATCGCACTGTTTGTCTTTTTTTAATCCCGCTGACGGAAACGTTTGACAATTGAATATAATAATAATAATAACCTTTGCATTTGATAGAGCACGTCATTGAGACGTCTCAAGATGCTTCACGGAATATGCTGTAAAGTTAATTGACTGTATATTTTGTGGGCGAAATACGGCTGCCAATTGTGCAGAGCAGTATTGCACAAACAGAGGTGGATTGAGTTAGAAACTATCATTATTTTAATTTTTTAATTTATTTTTTTGAAGGGGTTGTTACTCCCGGAAAAGCGATCCGCCATTCGCTTGCAAGATGAGGGCTCTAACCACTGAGCGACAGGAACTCCACAAACCCTGCCACTTCCATTTGAACAGATGCCACATTGAAGCAGGTTAGACGGGATGTCAGAAAACAACAACATAACATCAAAGAAACCAAAAAACAGCAGCAGCAGCTTTGCGTTTACGTAGAGCTCTCCATGTCGACTGGGATCCTGAACGTGTGGGTGGCAGGTGAAAAAAGTTGACCAAAAAGCGCGGTCGAAAAGGTTTTAAAACAGTCATAATGAGAAGCCACACAGGAGGATTAGAGTTTAGGAGCCAAAAGTTGTTGGCATCATCAGTCTGCCTCAACAAGAAGCCTGGAAAAAATTTTGTATTGGAAACTTTTGACTCCTGTCCTAAAAGATTAAATATTTATCGAGCCATCCAGTTTAGGAGGCCACATAAACTGGAAGTGAGTCAGCAACAGGGTTATGGGGGAAAAGGGGAGGAAAATGGGACTGAAAGGAAGGGGCCAGCGCAGACACAATGGGCCAAATAGCCTTCGTTTCGGTTTTCGTTGTTGTTAAAAGGCAATTTCCTCCTGACAGCCTTCAGCATTCGGGAACCTAAGCAGATTGCAACGTGAAGCCTGGGGGTGTGGGTTGAGAGGGTGGGGGGTTGGGGGTGTGGGGAACAGAACGGGGGTTCTCAAGAGTCTCAATTGCTTCAGTTATTTTCAAATGCGCCAAGACAGCACAACAGAACAAGAGAGCTCAGGGTTTAGAGTTCAAGGCACAGGTCAATTTCAGGACAAGCATCTCTTTACCCGAAAGGTAATTAACGACTGGAAGAGGTTACCATGAGGGTGGTTGAGGCCAAGGCACTGGATGCATTTAAGGAACAGTTTAATGCTGGGATGGGGAAGAGGTTAAGCTGGAAATTCTTAAAGGATGAGAGCAAATGTGGCAAAGGCAAAGTCTCTCTGCCCCCACCCTCTGGAACTCCAGCTCAGTCTCTCTGCCTCACCTCCTCCTTTGCCTCATCTCAAGACCTTTGTCGTTGACCGCATCTTCCGTCATCTGCCCACCGCCACCCCACCATCTCATCCCCCCCTTGCCCTCCACCTCACTTGACTCCAACCCTATCCAGCTCGGGTGCAAAGGCTTCACCGTCCAGCGCCTTGAGACGTCTTCCCGGCGTGATAGGCGTTGTACAAATGCAACTTCTTGTTGTTTTTGTATGAATCCTGAAACACCCTGCAACATCTCTGGGAGTTGCAGTGGATTGACGGAATATTCGAGGTATTATATGGTGATTTGCTCTTCCATTGCTTCCAGTAAAAAAAAACAACACAACATTCCCTTCCCGCTTTCCCCAATTATGGGCGATTTTATATTTTATTTTTGTTTTTATTTATTGTTAAAATAAATTGTTATGAGTAAGCTGCCAACCTGTCAGGTTGCGAACTGCACTGAGAATTACTAGAGCAGACTTTCCCGTGATGGCGAAGAGGGTTTCGGAAACGCATTAAATTTATAGCAGAATGATTAATTACAGATATCACTGATGGATTGACTCCAACGCCCACACAAGCTACAAAAGTTCAAAGAACCTTAACTGGATCTGATTATCAAATGGTAAAATGGCTCTTGCATTGTGCAATTTGACGGTTCGTTAATAACGTCGCTTTGTCCTGTGAAAAGCTTACGGTTCCGAGAACATATTTAAGATTTTTTTTAAAAAAAAAGTTCCCACGGGCGTGACAGAGTACACGTTTTACCGTTAATTGATCTGTTGTGTCTCACATTCCCACCCACCCACCCACACCCACTCCCTCACCGCCCACCCCCATCCAACACAGATCTCAGCCTGTGTTCCTCTGTGCTTTACATGATGTGCGGAACACAAAGAGGTTCTGACGGAGACAACTTTCTGCCTGGTTTGATCTCACCCTTCCAGGAAACCCACTTTACCTATTTCGCCTTGCAGCGTTGCACATTTTCTTAAATGATCTCAAACACACCAAAACAGCTGAACAAGAGGTCCAAGCCTTGCATGGATCCATTTACTGACAGCTCCCCCCGGAGACATTTCTTTACTCAGAGAGTAATTAATAATAATAATAATCCTTGCATATGCTATAGCGCCTTATCGGGTCTTTGAGATGTCTCAAAGCGCTTCACAGAATATATTGTAAAGTGAATTGACTATATTTTGTAATAGCCAATCGCGGTTGTGTAATTCTTAATACATTTTAAAAAATAATTGTTGGGTTTTGTGACAGATCCGATAAACTGATCCAATAAGTACCCAATTTGTTGTGAAATGGCATTTTTTCACCCCATTTGTATTTTTAAAATGTTTTTTTCAAATATCAACACGCTGAGATGAACACAAGTGAGGAGAGATTTATGGTTGGGGGGGGGGGGTGGGGGGAAAGAAACACTCTACATTTCCATGGAGATGTATATATATATATTCACATTATAAACCCCTTGAAGCTACAGAATGCCAGAGAGATTCTGACTGAGCTCGGGAAGAAAGATTCCTGCGTGTTAAAAAGACACAGAAGAGGCATAATGATAACAGCATCAAAGAGGGTTCGGGGTTTAATAAGAGTCATGAAAGCATATCATCCAGCAAAAGTGATTGAAGAAGGTGCACAGAAAAACAAAATGCATCGGGCATCAAAGCAGCCGGAGAGAGAGAGGAGAGAAACGAGAGAAAGAGAGAGGAAAAGAGAGAGGAGTCATTTTTGAACCAATCCCACAAAGAGCACTTCTAAGGAGATGTGGATGAACAATGATCAGATACCTTAAAAGTAGACAGGGGACATTTTGAAAGTGCAAATAAGACTTTTTAATCTTATTTTCTCTTTTAAAATTTTGTACCTGGCTCAGCGGTTGCGATTGATGTCGGAGATGCTCTTTGGCTCTGTCCTTTCAACGTCTCTGATCTTAAAGGCACAGAAATGCATCTTCGAGTCTGTGAGGGGGTGGGGGAGACAGTCACACCAGGGCCAGCGAGAGAAGTTTAAGAGCGACGGAAGCTGCGGAAAGCTTCAGCGCGTCGTTCGAGGACCTAACGCATTGATGACGATGACAAAAACAACAACTTGCCTTTATGTAGCGCCCTTCACGCCAGACTCCGTCTCGGAGCGCTTAAAATCGATGGACACAAAATGACACACCCAAAAAAACAATCGCTACACTTAGCTCATGTCACTTAAGGTGCTGTACCAAACATAAGGGTTAAACAACGCATCAGTCAGTGATTCACCAGTGACCGTGTAGTGTAGCTGGGGAACAAATGTACTGTGTAACAACCACGATGACAAATTATATTTGTACAGCACCTTTCACGTCGGGAGGGCATCCGAAAGCGCTGGAAACCGGAGGATTGAGACAGCAAGGATTGCCCTGAAGCTCTCCTCTCCATACCTGCCATCGCAATAGATCAGGGACTCGGTGGGTCAGAGGAATGAGTAGAGTTTGTGTCCTATCTCTCTGGTGTGCTGATTGATTCACTATCGCACTTATACTTTGTGTCTCTACCAGTTCAGAGCGGGCTGTAAATTTCTACGGGTGAAGTTAATGTGACAGGAATATGATTCAAACCGATCTCATCACTTAGGTTTGTGAAGCAAAATAATCCATGCATGATGTTTTTTGCGATTATGGACAAACCCGAGTGTCAGCTTGACGCAGTCGATAGTCCTCTCGCCTCTGAATCAGAAGGTTGTGGGTTCAAGCCTCACATCGGGACTTAAACTCACATACTCTACGATGACACTCCAATGGCAGTCAGCGTTAGGGGGGGTCAGGGGTGCCGTCCTTCAGATAGGTTGTTAAAAACGTCGCCTGTTCAGGTGGCTGTTAAAGGGCCCTGCAAAATATTCTCTTGCAACACACCCAGTCACCTCGCTTTGCAGAAAAATTCTGTGAAGTATTTTGAGACTTTCGACGTAACGAGAGGCTATTTATTGTAAATGCCCGAAGTTATTATCCAAGCCGCATTTTTTACGCGATCATTATTATTTTTTAAAAAAAAAGCCTAACCTGACCATTTGACTCCTGTGACAGTACAATAAGTATTAAGTCGTCTTGTCGGAATAAAGGGAGTCCAAGAGGACAAGGAAGAGCAAGGCAAGACAGTCAACAGCAACAGGATCCTTCAGCAGAGCCGCTGCAGGGAGCATCGATGTGAACGGGTTCAGTTTGGCTCCACGGTGTGTGTTGCTCCTGAGCTCTCTCCCTCGATCCCTCCGCATTGCCCACTTCCTTCTCCATCTTCAGGTCACGCCTGAAGACCTTCTTCCCCTCCCTCCAGTTCGGCATCGATCTCCGCCACTGTCAAGCGCTCTGAGGCACTACCCTTCACGAAGGACGCTACTTAAATGCCAGTTGTTGTTGTTTGTATTGTTTTAGAACAGCAGGATAGCTGATAAACTTTCAGCAAGCTCCCACGACGCTGTTTGTCAAAAATCGAAACCCTCGAATGTTAAAGAGAGGATGGGGGAGAAATCAGTGTACCAACAACTATCATTGAGGCAGCGCTTCATGTAAACATTTACAGAGCAACCCTCGTGGGAGTTTGGTGGGGGGACGGGGGTCTGAAGGCATTAACAGAGTGAGATAGATTAGAAGTGAATGTCACGCAGACAAATGTGGGAGTTCATTTGCACCCGGCAACATCTTGCAAACGACTAAATGAGCAGCCAATTACTTTGGAATGAATTGAAGTTTATAGCGGGCAAGTTAACCGTGGAAAAAAACCCTCCACATTTCGTATGCTAATGCTTGAATGTGATGCAGCGCCTTAGATCATTGCGAAGTCTCAAAGCACTTCATAGAATACAAGTGAAATGACTGTGTACTTTGTGGGGTAATTTGCACCCTGCCCGCGAATCAAACCCAGGTCCTCTCGCTTGCAAGGCGAGTGCTCTAACCAATACGCTACAGGAATCCACGAGCTATAGGAATGATCTTGTCCTTGAAGTCCACCAAAGCAACATTGGTCGAAACCCTGGCAGTAGATTATTTGTAGCTCGCTCTCCATCTTGTAATTGTGGCATCGCAACATAAGGGGGTGGGGGAAAAGACCAAAAACATCTAAACTTTAAAATGTAGCTTTATAATAGTCCCCTCTCTTTCCCCTCTCCCACCACATGGGAAGATCTGTTAATTTAATCCCACACATCATGTAATGAGATACATTTGAGTCGCACAGAAAAAAAAATTACAAACTAGATTCATACATATCATTTTCCAAATGAGTCCTTTCTGCAACATTATCTTTGAGGGTAGAGTGCTCACAATCAGAGTGATGAGCAAAGTAATTTGATTCAAGTGCATCGAGACTAGACCTTCGGCCTCTGTGAAAGCTGAGCTGACAAGATCAGTTTTCTCGTACAATGTGTTTGACTAGCTTTTTCTTCCTGTGCTCAGGGCAGAGGATATAATAATATCCATAGTTGCATTTGATATACCACCTTATCACATTGTCGAGATGTCTCAAAGTGCGCCTGGCAGGAGATGCTGTAAAGTGGGGTGACTGTGTGTATTTTGTGGGCGAGTGTGGGCAACGGGGAGTGGGGATTCACTCCACACGCCTCTGTTTACCCAGCAGTAAATAAGAACACGGTTGTTTGTCGATTAGCGGATCGCTTTTCCGGGAAAAATAATCCCCCTCCAAAAAATGTTTCATTTTAAAAAAAATAATTGGGTCACTTCAATCCACGACTGTTGGGCGGACGCCCCTGTGTGCAACTAACTGGCTGCCGCGTTTCACCCACAAATTATTCAGTCACTCCACTTTATAATACATTCTGTGAGGGGTTTTGAGAGGCCTCGAAGACGCGATAAGGCGCTACATCAAATGCAAGATTATTATAAAGCAGAGTAGCTTGCGATTATCATATGCCAGATCGTGAAAAGTCCCATAGAAATGAATCAATTTGCCGCATACGGTGGCAGCTGATGAAGGTCTATCATATGCTGATCACTAATAATAGTGATCTGTTCAAGTCGTCGTAATGGGAGCCAGAAGTTTATTACAGAGTATATTAAATTCTCCGTTCTAATTTTACATTTCGAAAGCATTCCTTCTTGTCCTGCCTTCAATTAAGGATTCCCAGCAACTTTCCCCGTCAGATTTCATCCACCCTTCGTTCAAATAATAATTCCTCTCACCCATCATTATGCCAAGGGAACTATTCTTAGTTGCTGTCGTCGTTCTTCACTCTAACTCTGGCAGTGATCTGTCTCTTGTCTCTCACCTTTTCTAAAGCAATGCTGTCCCTTCCAAGGACGACTGATCAAAGCTGGGATGGAAGACATCAAGCACTTTGAGAGAGATGCTCAAATCTCGTTGTTCTGTCGCTGCAGGAGTCAATAGGAATGACAAGAGCGGAAACACACGCGTGAGATAATGGAACACGATCCAGCCTCGATTCACCTAATAATTGGTACAACTGTTAACATCATTGCCTGCATTTCCAAAGGCATGTTGTACAGAACACTAGAGGAAACTGGGCTGCAAGAAGGGTCTGCAGTCAGACACGATATGCATTAGTTCTACATAGACGGTATTCCGTAGAGAATAGGAGAATACATTTCCCAGAAAAAGTTGGCATGTGCAGAATTACTGGCCGGAATGTGCACTCTCACCGTTGCACATAAATAATAAAAAAAATGTTTTACTTGATCAAAGCAAAGACCTAGTCAACTAAATGACAGCGATGCCGTGAGCAGGGTTTATTGCAGCAACGGTAATTTTCACGCGTGGGTGGCGTGCTTATGTGGAATGGTCAGGGTGGTTTGAAATGTCACGGTGATGGGTTGCTGAATGCATCAGAACGCCCGGTTGACCAACACATATAAGGTCAAGTTACATGGACTAAAGAGATAACTGGTGAGTCTCACTTGCCCCCAAGGTATTGGAATGTTGACGATGTGCTCCTTATGGCCTGATTTAGAGATATAGAAACAGGAGTAGGCCATTTAGCTCCTCGAGCCTGTTCTGCCATTCTATAAGAACAGCTGATCTGTATCTAAGTCCAGTTAGCTGCCTTTGCCCTGCCTCGCTTAATACCCTGACCTAACAAATTGCTATCCTATTTCCCTCTTATAATGATGTAATAACCCTTGTATTTAACATAGCGCCTAATCATGTAGATGAGATATCTCGAAGAGTTTCACAGGTGTATTTGTAGACGAATGCGGCAACCCAACAGCGCAAAGCCCTATTCCACAAATAGCCACAAAAGAATCCAAAGAATTGGGAGAGTGTTGGGCAGGACACCGAGAGAAACTCCCTTCTCTTTTCGAGTGGTGCCATGAGATCTTTAACATCAACCTGAACAGGAAGACAGAACCTAGGGTTTTATGTGAGTCTTACCTGAAGGACAGCAACTCTGACAATGCAGCAAACCCCCAGAACTGCATTAGAGGGTCAACTTAGACTATGCAAGTTCCAAGTCCCGATGTCAGGCTCAAACTCACAGCCATCTGACGCAGAGGTGGGAGTACAGTGCCTCCAACTGAGCCGGGCTGACACACGGGACTTAACGTACAGGGACTTTGTTTGGCAGGTTAAGTCCCTTTAATTGGGCTGAATAGAACGCAAAATAAAATTAGATGATTAAGAAATAGCGGCACATAAATGGGATTCAATTCCCAGCCTGATTGCGAATAGACAGCACTCGGCACTGAGCTCTTCACGTGTCTGACCCTCACATTGCAACCTCTGCACTATTTGATTACCTCATTCATCATTTACTCTAATACACTCCGTTGCACTCCCTGAGTAATCTAAACTGATCACAGGAGGACATCGCTGTCTGCCCATGTCTGAAGCACCACGTTGCTATGGGAAACAGGCCGGTTCACCTGACACCCGAGAACTCGGCTACAGAAACAAATCTCGAAAACAAAAAAAAAGCAGAATATTCGTCAGGTGGAATCATCGAATGGAGAATCATTAACATGAAGGCGCTGAGCTAACAGTAAATAAGTGATGCATAATCGCGGAGATTTGATTAATGATTGGTACTGTGGAGCAGAAAACACAAAACACTGCCTGACTAGGATCAAAAATAAGGCAATTTATGTTTACCTTAAGGAACAAATGTACACAGAACATAAGAAGTGTACTCAAAGCTTTGTCCCCCTTTACTTATCACGTAGATGAACTAGTAAGCAAGGTTGTAGGTGTGTGATTTAAAGGTGAGGACAAGACAGGTAGAGTCCTGAAGCTCAGTGGTTAGAGCACTCGCCTCGCAAGCGAGAGGATCTGGGATCGATTCCTGGCAGGACGAAACGGTGGGCTGGTTTCCTTACTCCACACGCCTCCTAGCAGTAACTAGGAACCCGTTCGTCAGTTGATTGTTGGATTATTTTTCTGGGGATAATAATGGTCACTCAATCCACGACTGTTTGTGGGGACGCTGCTGTGCGCAATTGCTGCCGGGTTTTGCCCACAAAATATACAGCCAATTCACTTTGCAGTGTATTCTGTGAAGCGCTTTGAGACATCTCGAAGACGCGATAAGGCGCTGTATCAAATGCAAGGATAACTATTATTAAATTAAATAAAGACATTATGAAGCAACTGGACCTCGGGTTTTGCATTACCGTGGGACGAATTGACAGGAGGTTAAAACAACATTCTGTTCTACCAGATGGTTGGCAGAATACGGAATTTGTGCCACAAGCCGTTATTGAAGCTGAGCCTTTGATAAAAATTAAAGTGGAAATTGGACAAATATTTGAAGAATATAAAAGGGTCCTGGGAACGAGCAGGAAACTGGGTTTAGACTGAATACTTTCCAGTGAAGCCTCAATAGGTCTAAAGATCCTCACATGCTGTCATTTCCACATGCTCTATTTCCTTCTGATGTCATTTAATGTATTTGTTTTCAAGCCCCTTGTTGCCACTTGGAATTAATCATCTGGGCTGACACGAATGCAGTGCTGGAGGCACTATCCTTTGGACGAGATGTTAAAGATATCACGGCACATCTCGCCAAAGAGATTGGAGTTACTCCTGGTGTGTGCAGGTCAACGATCCCCAGGTAAAAATCGGTCACTTACGTCATGACTGTTTGTGGGACATTGCTGTGCGCAGTCTCCGCCACCAAAATACACAGTCACTGCACGCTTTGAGGTGTCCTCCCAGTGTCACCAGGAAAGTTTTACACGTGAGTTAACTGTATAACCCAGGGCTGTGTGGGCTTCGATCCATAATTTTCAACCCGCTACTGACCCGGAAGGCGGGAGTGATAGCGAATGAGTCAAACTGCAGTGTATCACCTTCGAGACGTCTCAAAGCGCTTTACAGGATACACTGATGTTTGTTGGATGTTGGCTGCCCACATTTGCTGTTGCATTTGGCTGCATTATCAGTCACCACACTTCAAGGTAACTCACGGCGTGAAACTCGGAGACATCTTGAATAAGATGTTACATTAAGTGGAAGCATTTGCATGAACACTTCTCGGCAAACGATCCCAGGCTCCAATAAGACTTAAGGATCTCGAATGTGGTGGGGGAAAAAAAAACTTGAATCAAATGCCACAGAACAGCAAGATTCAGATGGAATAATTTCACCTTTTCTCCTTTTTGCATTAATTGCTTCCCTACCGTATTACTCACCGGATCAGCACAAAGCAGCTATCAATAATAAATAATACTAAATAATCCTTGCATCTGACATAGCACCTTTCATGGCAGGATATCTCAATCGCTTTAATGAGTGACCAAATTATTATTATGTTTTATTTATTTATATATATTTTAAAATGTATTTTATACATCCTTTACAGGATTTACTGTGCAGTGACTAGCTTGCAGGCAAAGGCTGCAGCTAATCTGTGCGCACAGCAGTGTCCCGCACACAGTCGTAGATTGAGTGAGCAAGTTTTTTTTTCGGGTGGGGGTAGGGATTATTAACCCCGGAAAGTTAACTTAGTCGACTGCATTCTTACCTCGGTAAACAGGAGCATGTGGTGTAAGGAAACTTGACTAAGGTTTCCCCCTGCCCAGGAATCAAACCCATGTCCTCTTGCTTGCGAGGTGAGTGCTCTCACCACTGTGCTACGGGACTTGACGTTTAGCCCTCGGCTTGCTCATTTGAATGACTTTTAGCTCTCTATGTGTTTAATTACGGATGCGTACAACAGCACGAGATCCGTGAGACAGTTAAGTACGATTTGATGTTTAATTTTCCTCTTTGAAACGTAATCTTTATCCATAACTGTAGAATCAAGCAGCGCATTGGAAATGAATTAATAAATTCTTGCCTCCAGCAATGGGCATCATCAAAGAGTAATAGCCTGCATATATATAATATATATACACACATACACACACACACCTCACGTTGTTTACCCTGATTTACAAATATGCCATTGCTCACTGCACTCAAAACCTACAAATTATCTCCCTTTCAAATACGTTTGTGCAAATAGTCATATGCAACATATCTGGGGGTTGTAGTGATAATGTTAGAAATCTGCTCCTTGTCCAGTGTGAAGAGCGGTGCTCTGTCTCACTCTGCGTCACTCCCTTGATTTGCAGAGGACAAGAAGGCCTTTCATTTGTGATGAAATGCTTATCGGCATTTCAAAACGTGGGTACGGATAATTACAAGAAGATCAACACAGCTCGTCTTCAGAGAGCCAAGCGGGTCACGTGGAATAATATTGTGTATCAGAGGAGATTAAAACTAAATCTGTTTTCAGGCAGAACCCTTCTAAATGCATTACTACAGTCTTGCCTTTTGTCAGTGAAATGCGGCAGCCAATTTGCACACAGCAATGTCCCGCAAACAGCCATGACGGCAAACCAACCATGAAGAAGTGAGCGGGAATGTTGACAGTAGGAGAAATTTCCTTCCCTTTTTAGATCGTGCCACGGGATCTTTAAAATCCACCTGAACAGGCAGACAGGACCTCCTCAACCACCGCATTGGTGATTCAACCTCGACTGTGACTTTAAGGCTGGCGGAAATCTGGAACTCTCTCTCCCCCAAAAAGCCGTGGATTATGGCTGGATCCATTCAAGCGTTCAAGGCTGAGATGGATAGATGTTTGGTGGGTCAGGGTATCGAGGGATACGGGGCAAAGGCGGTTAATTGGAGTTGAGATACAGATCAGCCATATTCTGGTAGAATGGCGGAACGGGCTCGAGGGGCTGAATGGCCTCCTCCTGTTCCTGTTTTCCTGTTGGCCAGGGAACAACCTTCTCTTTTTGCACAGAGCCACGGGATCGTTGCTGCTCTGCAGTGCCTTGTTTCGAGACCTGCAAACAGCCGCTTCTTGAGACGCAGGAAACGTTTTGCTTCCACCCACTCGCTTGGTTCGATGTCGCTCTCTCTCTCTCTCTCTCCCCCCGTCATTCATTCGATGTGCCACAGCGCCCCCTACTGGCATTCCCTCAACATATCCCCTCTCCCCAACGCAACTTCGATCTGATTTGAAGGAAATTCCACGCAATCCGCTCGTTTATTCACCAACGAGGCAATAGGTGCAGCAATTGATGTCGGACGTACCCTTTTAACGGACTAATTTTCCGAATGAGCTTACAAACAAGTGAATTAAATCTGACTGCTGTCCCTTTATCACCTGTCAACCCATTTCCTGACCGGTGGGAGAAAATCCTCATTAGAGTTCAAATTTTCATAGATTCGACTGTGACATGACACTCGGGGGGAGGAGTGGGGGGGGGGGGGGGGGTGTTCAATTTTCCTGTACAAATTGCATCGGGCTCGAGCTCGCAGTGCTAGACTGTAATTTCCCACCCCCCGGAGCTGCTGCGCTGTAACTGTCGGAGGTGCCGCCCTTCAGTCGAGATGAATCGGCTGGGTTCACCACTCGGACTCACTTCCGAGTCCCAACTGCTTCAAAGAGGACCTGCTTTCCACGCACTTGCCCGCGGAAGACGATCGCTGCGCTCGACCCCGACTTGAGCGCGAGTCGTTTGGGGATGTTTCGACGTGCCTAAGCGCTTTGAGTTATTATAGGGTCGATCAGTTTTTTTCCCCCATCTGCACTCAGTTCAGTAGCAGCAGCAACAACAACAGCAGCAGCAACAACTTGGATTTATATAGCGCCCCCTTCACCCAGGGTAGAGTGTGACCGCATCTTGTGAAGGGCCTCGAGGAGGGCCTTGGAACCGGAAGGCACCTCATCAAACACAAGGATTAGTGTTGCTACTCATTAGTTGACGCACAGAGGCACCGAGGCGTGTTCTGGCATGGGATCCGGACGGAGCGCCGGGAATTTGGAGCGCTGCAGGAAGCTCCAGCATTCGGCTGATTATCTGCCACGAGCGCTGAACACTGGCGGCTTTCCCTTCCCACGGCTGTCAATTAAATTGCCGCAACATCACACAGTCGCTCGCCTGCAACACGAGCCGACACAGCATGAGATCAAAAATATATATATATACATGCACCTCTCACCTGATCTTACAAACCGCAGGACTGGGGAGAATATACTTGTTGGGTAAGAAAAAAAAAGGAAATCAAGCAGTGGAAGACGTCTCAAAGCACTTCACAGAATATGCTGTAAAGTGAATTGTATATTCTGTCAGGGAAACACGACAGCCAATTTGCGCGCACACAGTCGTGGATTGAAGTGACCAATTGTTATTATTTTTTTTGAGGGGTTATTATTAGGCGTGTGCGTGTGGAGTAAGGAAATTTGCCCAAGGTTTCGCCCTGCCGGGAATCGAACTCAGGTATCTCGCTTGCGAGGCGAGTGCTCTAACCACTGAGCTACAGGACTCCTCTTTGACTGGAGGTGGGTCATCCTCCACCTCCCTTACCCTCCACCCCTCGATTCCATCCCCCCTTCCCAGTTTGGGTGCAAACCCTCCACTGCCCAATTGTATTTGATACAGCGCCTTTAAGCGCTCTGGGACCCTACCCTGTCTGAGGGGTGCTACATGAACGCAAGTCGTTGTTGTTGTCGTCATCAGCATGTTTCAAAGTGCTTCACTGACATACACTGGAAAGTGTAGTGACTGTATTTACAGGTGAACGCAGCAGCTAACCCAATGGCTCACAACACGGCTATGAGGTGAATGGCCAATAAGTGCGCACGGGCGCCTGATCGTTTTTAATCACGTGAACGTAATTCATTTGGTCTACAGTTTTTTTTAAAAAGAAAGAAATTGAACCGGTCGAAGAGAACAAAATTTCCCATTCAACAATGTATTTGGGAACACAAGGCTAGTTTGGGTCACCGCAGTACTGCTCGCAATCCCAGTGATTTTTCGGGAGGGGAGGCCAGGTCTCCTGGGTGTCTGGCACGTGCGGAAACCCATCACCGTTGCCTAAGGGTATCCAAACCAAGCTGAGAATTCCACGCCTCCCACCTACACATGGAAATTCCACAGATAGATTGTTGGAATGGAATGGGTCCCCTCTCCCTGGGAGAGCTTATCCAATTCGGGAAAGAGTTAGGGGCAGGTTGGCAGGAGCCAGAGTGTGAGTTGGGGTGACTGCTGGAGTGTGAGCGCATGGCTTGCCGTTGATATGACTGTAATCAGTCAGGAGGAGTTTGGGCAGAAGAGGGATAGCCGAGTGATCAGACCATGCTGCAGCGTGACTGTGCCAGTCTTCGAGGGGGTTGCATTTGCAGAGCTGAACATTTGCCATTTTGACCTGATGTTTCAACTACATGCTTCAACGACAGCAGACAAATTCGATTTCACTCAGAGAACCTGACCCGGTCAACCCGCGACCCATTGGGTTTGGTGCATATGAGTGCCCGCACCTGATATTCCATTGGCAAATTACTGAAGCACCTTCCATTGGGAACAGGCTGAAGGCCAGTTCCCAATGGAATTGTATTCCTGTACTCACGTCGCTTAGGCCTTTAACGGTGAAAGGTAGTAGAGCTTACCCATCAACCCACTCCAGAGTATGTTACATGACTGATGATATTGTGTTAGAACAATACCAACATCAAGCAGCCTTGGAACTACTTAGATTCAGAACCAAGTTGCAACATACTGTAAAAGTGAAAGCTAAACCTTGAATTCACTTGAGTAAAATCAATGCAAGTCGACCAGTTAAAATTCAAACCACGTTGAGTTTGGTTCGCATTTACCTGGTCTAAAGCCCCGTTCCACTTGCATTGGTGCTGATCTGATTGCTAAACACATCAAATCTCAGTGACTGTATGTAGATCCGGTAAAACCAAGCAGGGAGATTGGATCAAACCGAAACGACTTTTATTGCGGTAATGAAATGCATGCAAACTGTGTTCAAGCTATCAAACTTGGAACTCCCTCTGTGGTTAAAATGGCATTGATCGAAACTTTGAACACCGTGCGCAATAAATGTACGAAAATACACGCTGAGCAAACTTGTCCCAAGTTTACATTACCTCAAACTCGATTGCGAGGAAACACAAAGATACCAGTGTATTAAAGAAGAAAACTTCTCCCGATGGACTCATATCAAATAATAAAGAAAACTACAGTGTTATCAAATTCTCACAGTGAGACAGATTTCAGTTTGCACTGTAAACTTAGTTTTAATCAAATCTAGCATGGATTCTCCACTAAAGCATTATCTGCTAACACTTCACACCAAGGTCACCTACCTGCCTGCCGTCTGTGGCTCTCATATTACAACATAAGGAGATATTGGATGAAAAAGATTGACTGACTGATGCTCAAGATTACATGTTCCATAGACAATGTAAAACCAATTCAAATTAAGGAGTCGTGTAGTGTGGTGGTTAGAGCACTGACCTCGCAAACGAGAGGACCTGGGTTTGACTCCCGGCCAGGGCGAAACATCGATCAAGTTTCCTTACTCCACACGCCTCTGTTTACCCGGCAGTAAGTAGGAACTCGGTTGTTAGTCAATTGGCAGATCGCTTTTCCAGGTGTAATAATCCCTTCAGATAGATAGATAAATCAATCAATCAATCAATCAATCAATCAACCAATCAATCAATCAATCAATCAATCAATCAATCAACCAACCAATCAATCAATCCACGACTGTTTGTGGGACACTGCTGTGCGCAATTGGCTGCCTTGTTTCTTCAAGAAATATATATACAGTCAATTCACTTTACAGTATATTCCGTGAAGCACTTTGAGACGTCTCGAAGACGTGATAAGGTGCGGTATCAAATGCAAGGATTATTATTATCTCAGAATTGCAAGGTACAGTCTGACCCAGCTCTTACACAGCAAATGGGGATCCATAATGAGAAGACAGATACCAGGAAGCGTTTCTTTACTCAGAGGGCAATCAATGATTGGAACAGGTTGCCAGGAAAGTGGTTGAAGCCAGGGCACCTGTGATTCTAAGGGGGGAGACGGAGGTGGGAGTGGGGGTTGCTTTGAATATTAAACATCTCTCTGGAAGTCCAATTATTAATCAAGACTCTTTCTGCTGAAGACTTTCCTCTCGGACTGTGCCTCCTCTCCTGTCTCTACTCAATGTTATTCCATCTGAAAGACGCTGAATACAATAACAAAAACAACAACAACACGCATTTATATAGCACCCTTCACACAGGGTAGCATCCTGGGATGCTTAAACCCATCACCATGAATACATCCAGCTTATTGTGGCTCCTTTCACTGGGTGAACTTTCACAACGTTCAATGTTCATTCCTGAATTAAGCAGAAAATATTCTCCAATTATTTGGGTTTTCATGACACAACCGGTTGTTAATATATCATCTCAGTTGACTTTCGCACACAAAAGGATGCATAAGAAAGGTTATGCTTTGTGTCATAACAAAAAGTTCAATTTTCGTTCAGCGAGCGTGAAAGATGAAATGTGGCTCGAAACAAATATTGTGGCTTTGTTTGTTGTTTAAAAATATACATAAATATATACACATATATATATATAACTGTTTATAAGCAGTTCATAAAAGCCCTGATCTATGCATAAAATGTCTTGCCAAACTAGTTATCCTTTAAATTAGGACTGAACTGTAGTGAAAGTAGTCGATCAAATCAAATAAATACAGATGCTGGGATATTCCCCGAAGACTAAAAGCACTTCAGTTATCAAGCATTGCTGTCAAAATTCTCGGCAATTATATTTCCCAATTTTTAAAAGTCAAACACTTTCTGGAAAGCAGATAATTGCTAAAACATCCAGGAGGGCTGCGCAACAGTATCAACCAGCCCACATACCCCAGACTACCCAACTCCTGCAACAGAACAAAATAAATTCAGATCGAAAACATTAAAAGACTTTAATACTGCAGTGGGCCAGGCAGGTACTGGGGCAGATGTGGATACGGGTACAGGTTCAACAACACGGGTTTATTATCACGAGCGTGAAAAACCCATCAACAGCTCAAGCACTAACGCAACACACTCTCTGATATGCTCATCAATCATTAATCGCAGGGTCAGGATTACGAAGGCAACCGATTCTGAAGGCTCTGAATGGCCAGTCTACCCTGAGGCCACTTTCAAGAGAGATGGACTTGGGTGATTCCACTGTCTACCCTTACAACAAATTACATTTGTACAGCACCTTTCATGTCAGGAGGTCGTCCCAAGGCCTTGGAGATCCGCGCCCGAGCTGGTGGTTGGGATCAGGAGGGGTAGGAGGGCAGGAAGAGTAGGGGTAGGAGGGTGACTGAAGGCACGGTCGAAGAGAAGGGTCTTGAAGGAGGCAAGATGTTGGAGCTGGAATACAGACATATTCGCACTTGGATGTCAAATAACCAACTCGATAATCTTAAACCATGGCGATGGGTTTATGTCAGACACTCGGCTGAGCAAAAACAAATGCTGAAATGGAAATAAAGTAGAGTGGAGTATTCTGGAAGGATGAGATCAAATGGGCTAAAAGGTTTTTTTTCATCCAAATCTCCCTTGTAATCTGCTGGGACAAGTGCAATTTACAATCTGGGCAAAAAACAGCTGGCAACAGTATCAAGTACAGGATCTGGAAGACATCAATAAAAGCAAGATTACTTAACACTTCAAGAAAACCAGTTAGATATTGCAACGTCCCAAAGGGAAGGCAAGATTAACAGCGATATGTCTCTCGCGCGGCAAAAATGGCATTTCCACTAACCAGCATGTGTATAAATATATTATATATATACATATACACACACAACCCTCTCCCCCATCATACCAAGTACCTTTTATTTATCTTTGTCTAACAGCAATGTTATGAACTGTACCTTTCAAAGAAAACTGGCCTATTCCAATTCCAATTAACAGCCGAGCTGAGCAGAGCGGAGATACAGCCTGCAGCCAAAGTGGTTATCAGCAGATTGTAAGTTGGGAGTGTAAATGAGTCCTCAAAAGTTGATACTCACAAGTTCGGGCTAGAATTTGTATTTCAGGAGCTTGCAGTCTTTGTGGGTGTATAGATTAATGATAATCTTTGCATTTGACATAGCCCCTAATCACGTCTTCGAGACGTCTCAAAGCGCTTCACAGGATACACTGTAAAGTGAATGGACTGTACTTTGTGGGAGAAACGTTACATGGTGTGAATCTGTTTCAATCAGGACTCCTCTCGCCTCGGAGCCAGAAGATTGTGGGTTCAAGCCCCACATCGGGGAGCCTATGCTACCAGTGGTAAGGGAACATTGGTGCAGTCCTGTCAAGGTTCAATCCACCTGTTCAGGTGGAAATGAAAGATCTCTTGGCACTATTAAGCACTCCGAGACAATACTCGCGTGAAGGCGCTATATAAACACAAGTTGTTGTTGTTGTATTCTAAAAGAAAAGGGAGTTTCTCCCAGTGTCCTGGCAGCAATCCTCCAAGTAAAATTAGTGATGCACTTCCTGGCTGTTTGCAAGACATTGATATGTCTAAATTGACTGCTGTATTCGTCTACAAACACACATGTACTACAATTTAAAGAAATCCCCTGAAACGCTTCGAGATGGTTTCAACAACACGTAAGATGCTACGTCAACCACTATTGATGCCAGACTTATACGGTGAACCATTCCATTTGTAATCCGTACAAAGATCGGTCATTCTCAAGCCCAAAATACGTTGTGGAAAATTCTAATCTCAATGAAGCCACCAGTCATTCAGAAAACACAGTAGGAAATTCGGCGAGGGATTCTGAACATTGGCATTGCAGTTATTTATGCACATCACAGCAGCAATCATTACATTTCACAGTACTGCAACAGAAGCAGCCATTAAAGTGTGTTCAGGCAACTGGAATATCAGGGTGCCAAAATGGAACGGATAATACACAAAACTATGGAGACGAAATTGGCTCGGTACAAAGTTTCAGGATTTGACAAGATAAGGTGCGATCTTTTGCTAAAGCAGATTGGCATTATATTTTCTTTTAACATTTTTTTTACAATTACAAAAGTGGTGAAAGAAACGTAGGCGCAAAAACCCAAAAAGTAACGAGCAAAGAAAGATCCCGAACGAACAGTGGTAAAGGCAAAGGTTGTTTTGCTTTCTGACCCTTTGTCGAGACTTATCTTGATGTGGAAGAGACCTGAGAGTCAGAGAGAAGTTCACAAAGTCAGACACCCGCTGAGAAATTGCCTTTGGCAGGCTTTCCAACATGGAAACATAGAAACAGGAGGAGGCCATTCAGCCCCTCGAGCCTGTTCCACCATTCTATAAGAACATGGCTGATCTGTACCTCAACTCCAATTACCCGTCCTTGCCCCTTATCCCCTGATACCCTGACCTAACAAATATCTATCCATCTCCGTCTTGAAGATGTGAATGGATCCAGCCATAATCCACAGCCTTTTGGCTTCTCTTACTGAGAGCTCTAACTGATCTTTATGCAGAGGGTAATCATTGCCGAGGAAAGGTGGTGAATGCCAAGGCACCGGACTCATTTCAAATCAGCTTGATCCGGTGATGGAACACAGGAGTGTTCTGAACATGGATGGGATTAGATGAGCCTTCTTCGTCCACACCAATCTTGTGATCTTTACATTTTAGGCACTCTCAACATGCTGTCCCACATGAAGTTGTTGCTGTTGTTGTTGACTGTTGTTCCCTTCCCCTGCCCCCACACCCCGGGCCAACAAATAAAATTGATTATTCACTTCACGGCTGTTTATAAGATAGACACAAATTGTGCCTTATCGCATCGTTGAGACGTCTCAAAGCACTTCACAGGATATATACTGTGAAGTGGAGTGACTGTGTATTTTGTGGGGGAAACGTGGCAGCCAGTTCCACAACAGCCGTGACCCATATCGACTCGATGACATGGTAAAGCACTATATCAAATGCAAGGATTAATTATTGATACTGTCATAGCTCTTTTTAAACGCAATCTCAGATGGAATCAGTTTCACCAAACGCTGCCTTTTTTTTAATCCATTTAGTCTTGTCACAGCCATTGGCAGTGTCTTGAAGTCCTGTGCTGCAATTTTGCCCACAAGGGAACAAACTCTCTCCATCCCCAAATCAGTCCAGTGTCCTGGCCTCAACCACCCTTCCTCTGGTAACCTGTCCCCATCACGTATTACCCTCTTGGTATCAAAATACTTCCTGGTGTTTGTCCTGAAATGTTGCAAACCTAAGCTAAGGTCCTCTTGTTCTATTATTGCTTTGGTGTGTCCAAAAGAGGTCTGTTCTGGGTTTACTTTCTTAATCTCATTTAAAATCTAATTCATCTCTTACTCCCCTCTGAGACCCTCCTCCCTTTCAAACCCTCTAATCAATGCCCTGCGGGACACCACGATAGTTGCAAATTTGGAAAAGATTTGTGATGAACACACACATAAAAAAAAACTTGAATGGGTTTATTATCAAGAGTGAAAGCACCCATTTTGTGAGATCATCAGCAGCTCAAACTGCACGGATGGATCAGGTTCGTGCTAACACTTGCAAAATTTTCTCTATTTTCTTGGGCAGGAATGAAGGAAAACTGCACGCAACAATACAACACAAATGACATTTACGCGGCGCCTTTCATGTTGGGAGGACATCCCAAGGCGCTGGACAGTCAGGGATTTGGATCCAAGCTGGGGGTCAGGATTGTAGCGTCCTGTAGCTCAGTGGTTAGAGCACTCGCTTTGCAAGTGAGAGACCCGAGTTCAATTCTAGGCAGGTCAGGGCGAAACCTTGGGCAAGTTTCCTTACTCCACACAGAGCCTAACAATAATACCTCCAAAAAAACAAAACAATAATAAATTGGTCATTTTCAATCCACGACTGTTTGTGGGACATTGCTGTGCGCAATTGGCTGCCGCGTTTCGCCCACAAATATACAGTCAATTCACTTTACAGTATATTCGGTGAAGCGCTTTGGGATGTCTAGAAGACGTGAAAAGCGCTGTATCAAATGCAAGAATTATTATTATTATTCGGGAAGGTAGGGAGGGTGGCTCAAGGCTCGGTCGAAGAGGAAGGTTTTGAGACGTGCCCTGAAGGAGGCAAGGGAGAGAGCGAGGCGAAGGGAATGCAGAATGGAGTTTCATAGGGTGGTAAGCTGGTAATGTAACCCTGCTCAGCACATTAACTGAATCAGAGGAAAGCCATGAATCCTTGGAAACCGCATTCAGCCAGGGTCTGATTCTATCAAATGGCAACTGTGATACAACACAACCTTTGTTACCTGCAGTTCGTTGGCTCTATTCCTGAAACGGAGCATCTAATCTTTGATAAATCTAAATCCGGGAATTATTTTTTTGTTAGAACCTGAAAAAATACCGGCTCCCCTTGACGTGTGGCTCAGAGCCACACATTTGTATGACTGACTATTAACTCTAAGCAGAAATGCGAGGTTACTAGTTATCAGATGATAGGCACTCACAAATGATTATTGCTCAGTGCATAACAGGGTTTAGAAATTGATATGTAGACAGTTGAAATTTTAAGCAGCGTGCAAAAGAGGGAAGAGATCTTATCTCTATGTGAAGCGTTGCTAGGAATTGTCCTCATCCAGTTATTGTGAGCTGCAGCAACTGGATTGTCACGTCCAAGGGCTTTAACCACGTGAAATATTACTGCACAGACCAAGCTGGGAGTTGGGGTCAGGACGGGTGGAGGGCAGGGGATTGTTGGGGGGGGGTGGGAGGTTGGCCGAAGGCGCTGTCAAAGAGGAAGGTCTTTAGATGGACTTTGAAGGAGGCATAAAAGGGATTGAGGTGGAGGGATAAGAAAGTCAAGAAATTAACCCCCATCTCAAATTTCACCCTAGAATAGAGTTAACCTGGGAAGTTTATTTTGCCCACGAAATACACGGTCAAGTCACTTTACAGTAACATTCTGTGAAGCGCTTTGAGACGTCTCATTGATGTGATAAGGTGCTATATCAAATGCAAGGATTATTATTAGTTTAAAAGTCTGGACTCAACCCAATACATGGCACCTTGTTTATACTGTCTCGGTTTCCCCGATCACAACAATTTTTCCACTGCTTGAAAATATTTTGAGAGGAGTAAATAGGGTAAAAACAGGACTCTCTCTCTGTTTTACCGAAGTGAGTTCCAACGTGCAGATAGCAAACCTGCGCCCATTTGCCCATCGATCAATATAACCAACTGGAGAACGCTGACTTATAACTCAGGTTTAAAGATTTGAAAGATGGCTAAGAATTGGTCGATTCTTTCTCACTCTCTCTCCCAGGTCCCTCTTGAATTATCAGGAAAATGTTTGGTGATACCATCAGTTAATAGCTTAAATGCAATTTGAGCTACATTGTTGAAAATATTTCAGAAAACCCATTTTAGTTTGTCTGTCTGTGTATCAGCAACAACTCGTACACTACAGAATTGGCTTGTCGTCTATTTTCGTGCTGGAAATGAGATTAGGTGACATGCCAACCTCGGGTTTATCCATTGGGAATTCTGCACTGAAGTACATTGAAATTGTGTTGAAAATAGGAGCAGTCTATTTGCCTGAGAAAAGGGTTCTTGCTTCACTGCTTCACTGTTATTGTGCAGAGATGGTGAATCTTTGAAAACAAACACTGCTTAATGATTTAGTCCTGGCTCTCAGTGGCTGTTAGCATTTACAGGCAACATGAAGGCCTTTAAGATAGCGACTTTCCTCTAGGGGTGGAGAGGTGGGGGAAGGGAGATGAATTGGGTCTCCTCAAAGCAAAGCTAAGCTACTCCCTCAGCCCCGAGGTGAAATTCTTGATTACAGAATGCCAGGATTGAGACGATCTCTGTGGCAGTCTGGAGAGTCCATTTCCCGAGCCAGGCAGGTCCACGATGCTTCAGGGCGCTACTGATGGCAGGCAAGCCAGCTTGGCTCACCAGACTTGGAGGGGCAGACCAGTCACTGAGAGCAGCATTGAAGTGTCAGCTTCTTCGACCATGTGAGTTCACGTCCCGTCGTGGGATTTGAACCCACAACCTTCTGACTCAGAGACGAGAGTGCTGCCACTGAGCCAAATTAACAAATGGGGACTAAGTATAAGAATAAATTGGTCACTCAATCCGCGAATGTTTGTGGGGACGCAATTGGCTGCCACGTTTCGTCCACAAAATATACAGGCAATTCACTTTACGGGTATATCCTGTGAAGCGCTTTGAGACGCCTCGAAGACGTGATAAGGCGCTATATCAAATGCAAGGATTATTATTATAAGCAATGACATGGACTGGTTGGTCTTCACTTCCTCGTCAGTCAATACTTCCCGAGATATCTCAAAGAATAAGAATCCAGCCTCTAGGAATCCTGTTTGCTGAACCCCCCCAAAAAATAGATGCCTTTTGAAAGTTGACAAATTCACAACTGGAGGCTTGAATCTTGTTAACCTTTTAAAAGTGGGATTTCAGCTCTCGGTTGAGGGATTAGTTGAGGAACAGCAGTGGCCAATGACAGCTGCTCAGGAAAGATAAGAGGCCTGTGGAGTCTGTGGAGGCAGGGCCACAGTTTAAAAGGCCCTTTTAATGCCGAGACTGCGTTGTAATTAGAGAGGAATTAGAAGTTTCTGATCAACAATCCACATCATGGTCGCGAGGAAAGGTCTGGGTGATTTATTCGGGAATAGCTTCTCTTGGCAACTGTAACACTGTGATTGGGATATCTCAGACTAAACCTGTAGAATCATTCCAGTTAGTGCGTACGCAGATAGCATCTAAAGTGTTAACTGCACTGCAGTGTTAAATATGCTCTTAACAAGTATTATGATTAAAATGTATTTATTATTCAATGCTGTGTTCAAGCTGTGTAGAATCCAGCCTTTAATGTTCAGGTTTACAAGCCAAAAGTGAGTAGGGCGGATAAGCAGTGGAAAGCTTGCCAAACAATGCTCTCAATGGCACGCCATGTGGTTTTAGCTGGTTAGACTCCAACAGTACCTCCGACTCACACTCTGGGGTCTCCAAGCCTTGGCTCTCGCCAACCTGGCCTTCATACCCTCCAGAATTAGGTAAGAATGGTGCGTAAAAGTGCACATTACACTCCAGGCACAAAGCGCTGCAGGATGCCTCCCCGCGTGAAGGGCACATATAAATAAATGCAAGTTGTTGTCGTTGTCTGACCCATGCAGAAACCCATCACCGTGCTTAAGAGTATCCAAACTAAACTGACCTACACATGGAAATCCCAGAGATAGATTGCTGGAATGAAATGGGCACTCTCTCTCCCTCCCTGGAGAGATGCATCCTGCTTCCTTAATTCCAGAAAGTATTAGACACAGCTTGACAAGAGCCAAGGCTTGGGTACCCTAGAGTGTGTATTGGGGTAACTGATGGAGTCTCACCAACTAAAACCATATAGCGTACCATTGAGAGTACTCTCTGGCAAGCTTTCCTGCTGCTTGTCCTGCTAGGACCACCTTACCCATTAGGGCTTTGGCTTACAGAGTTAACAGGAGCTGTGAGGAAGGATTGCTTGCCCCCAGTGACTGGTCCATCCAGTTGAACATCTGAGCAGAAGGTATGGAAAAATGAAGCATGATCAAATCCACACTCGCTTTTGGCTCGTAGTGTGTCAAAGTCACAGAGGTAGAATGAGTTCTTAGGCATTCAGCTCAGTGAATTACTCTGAAGCAAGCAGCCACAGCCTGGCTTTCACCATCAGTAAATTGTCTGCGGAGGAAATGTCACATCCCCCACTGAATTTCATTAAAGTCCAAGCAAAAGCGAGACAGCGCAGATGTTCACGGAGGACTGTTAAGTGCTCTTCAAAAAGATGATTGGTAATACAACGTCGCAGGGAATCACAAGTTGAAGCAGTTGTTCAGATCACGGAGTACACAGGACTAGATAAACAACACAGTCACAGCTCACTGCACTTATGCTCCTATCTCCATTCCCTCCTGCAACACTAAAACACTAACCCTCACACTCCACTCTCCCCCCTCCTCAACATCACCAGAGATGAGTTGAGCTTGGGCTCCTTCAGAGAGCTGGCACGGATGCAATGAACCGAACGGTCTTGGTCAGTCTGTAAAATTATCTGTGGCTGCTTACTCCATGGCTGTTCGTGGACATTGCTGGGTGCAAACTGGGGTCTGTATTCACCTAAAAAATTACAGTCTCTACTTTACAGTAAATCCTGTGAAGCTCACCGAGACATCACCTGATTTGTAAAGCGCTATATCATACACAGCGATTTTTATTATTATAATTTACATGCCAGCCATCTGATTTTGTGTTGTTTGAAGTGCCTCTTCTTCCCCAGTTAATTTTTAAATCCAGGCCACCATTTTCTAGCCTTACCAGCTATGTAGATAATACTCAACTCGTTTGCGAAGGTCAAAAAGCTCCTTTCTGTGGATCATTAAAGTAATTAGTTAAGATTCTTCCAACTTGGAGTTGAACAATTAATTAAATTTGCCGAGATTGAATTCGTCAATGCATTGAAAGAAAAACATGACAACACTTGAGGAATAACTTCACAGATTTACTGCTAAAAAGTACTTCTAAATAGTGCTAAAATGCGTAATAAAGGTAAACCATGATTAGCTCGCAAAAGGATCCTATTTAAGTCAGCAATATTTTACTCCTGTGCCTGTTCTTACTTAATATAATAATAATAACAATAATAACGTGACTGTTTCAGGTCGATAACGATTCATCAGAACAGTTCTGATGAAAGGTTGTCAACCTGAAATGTTAATTCATTTTCCTCTCTCCGTAGATGCTGCCTGACCTCCTGAGTGTTGCCAGCGACTTCTGTTTTTATTTCAGATTTCCAGCCTCTGCAGTATTTTGCCTTTTGTCAATTTGAAAACAAGTCGGCCCAATACACACAATCTTATCTTACGAAACCTAAAACATCCCCTTCCCTCTCCCCACCCTTTCCTGTTGCTGACTGAGTTAACGTGAGCGTTTTTCTGTTCTAAGTTAAGTCACTCATACAAGTAAGGACAAACTAATGAGCTCCTCCATAGAAGCAAGAACCAATTTGAGAAGCTCTCTTGAATAAACCAATTCAATGTAGATCACGACGCACTGATATTTTAAATCGTACAGAAACAGCTTAAGATGACCCCAAACATCATCTCCTAGAAATAGGCTCACAAATACCCAGCATCCCAGATAACACGAGAGGTTGAAATTAATATTACCAGCTGAAGCCTATGCAAAAAGAGACCCAAAAAGCAGTCTAGACAAGTCGTGCGAGCTGCATTGCAGCTGACAGATTGGTTTAGGAGACTTATCTGGTTCACGGAATATCTCATTTCAAGTCCTCGGGGTATTGCAATTATTGCAATTATGTTGGGGAAAAGGGCACAGATTTCAGCAGATGTATATTTAGGTGTGACAGGACTCCGCTGGGACTGCTGTACAGTCAGTAAAACCACCCACCGCGTAGCGTAGCTGTGACCTTGCAACACTTCCTGACGCAAGCATCACTGAGCCATCTTGGTTACAATGTGTGGCATTTGGTATTTTTCCCTGGTGGCTGGAAGCCTGGTCTGTCTCGCAAAGAGACTTTTATAAGTGCGGCATTCATTTCGTTGCAAATATTCCCCACACATCACTGATTCAGTCTCGGTGAAAGATTCTCTCCACCCATCCAGTTACAGTGCACAGAACGAATGAAATAACAGGGCGCTACATAAGTGTTGTTGGTGTTGTTGCTGAGTTGATGGCCGCTGTTGAAAGAACAACACAGCCCAGAAAGCCCCAGGTTCAGTCCGTGCCCAGACCTCAGCTGTAATGAGACACCATAATGGGACTGATCTGGCTTTGAATCGGTCCTTCAATGTTTTGGGAGGATCTCAGTTAGTTTGTCCGTAAAATAACGACATATTTAAACGTCAGCTTCTATTTATGTGCAAGAAACATATAACAGCGGTTCAGGTACCAATGCAACCAGTCTGCATTTGTGTGTACGTAGTGTCTGAGTGTGGTAAGAGTTGTCGATCAGTATTATGCTTTCAGTTTTTTCTTGATTGAATATTTCATGATTTATGTCATAAATAAACAATCATGGATTGAGTGACCAAATTATTATTCTTTTTGAAGGGATTGTTACCCCCAGGAAAGCAATCTGCTAATCGACTAACAACTGGGTTCCTAATTACTGTTACATAAACAGAGCCTAAGGTTTCTCCCTGACCGGGAGTCAAACCCAGGTCCTTTTGCTTGCGAGGCGAGTGCTCTAACCACTGAGCTACAGGACTCCACGAAGGAGCACAGAGGTTAAAGCACTCAAGTGGGTGCCGTAACCACTGAGGACTGACGCACTTCAAGAGGGAACCTGACAGATATCCTAAAAAGAGTCAGCTACAGGGCAGGTAAATGGGACTGAAAGAGAGAGAAAGAGAGATAAAAAATAGATTCTATGGGCCAAATTACCTTCTTCTGTGGTTCCACTTCCTTTTTTTTTAAAAAAAAGGATTCAAATTTAGCCTTTCCGTGAATTGTTCAATGAACTGACTGAAGGTGAATAGGGCCGAGCCTGTTTACAAAGTTGATCGAGAAAAAGACCCCTGAAGGATTTCCCCGACGCACTGCATAATTCAGCAGCACTTAGAACGGCAATGGAAGCTAATAAAACAATGCTGCCGGGCAGGATACAGGCAATGGCTCTGACGGAGGCTGAGACCAATGAAGGTTGGATCCAGCCCTCTTGCGACGGCCTCACTTTGCTTCCGTGCTCGGCTCTGTTCCATTACAAATTGAAAAATGGTGCGAAATCTCCCTCCGGACCGAGCACTGCACCGCAGGCAAGAGAACTCCCATTTACAAACTCGGGAGCCAGGACGTCCGCAGTTTAGACGCCATCTGTTCACTTGGATTGCAATCTTTTTAGTTTTTCTGCACGACGGGCCGGAAACACAACAAGGGCCTATTCGTTCCAGATAGCTCTTAATCTTTTTAATCCCGGCGTCTTTCTCTTAATACTCTTGCTTCCCCGAGAATCTTAGCTGCCTTTCAAAAGACTTCAATTGATTCATCCCTCTGGGACATCGCATTCCATTCTCACACAACTCCTGGTGCGAAGACATACTTTCAGACTTATAATAATAATCCTTGCATTTTGATGCAACGCCTTATCATGTCTTCGAGACTCCAAGCGATTCACAGAGTATCCTGTGAAGTGAATTGATTGTATATTTTGTGGGCGAAACGCGGCAGCCAACTGCGCACGGCAGTGTCCCACAAGCAGTCGTGGATTGAGTGACCAAATTGCTATTTTTTTAAAAAAAAATTTACTTAACGGAAAGATAATCCAATCGGCTCTCTGGCTGCCACCTGGACAAGCACTCACCACATCTCAAAGTGCCGTCATTGCAGTTTAAGTGGCAACCAGCGAAGGCATTAATGAAACCAGTGTACAGAGGGTGGAACCAATGTGCTAACCAATGTATCAGAAGGTGAAGCTGTCCAGGTAAATTATCTCCCCCAAATATCAGGAAATGTTTCGTCGCTGCAGGGAGGCTGAATTCAATATTAAAATGTTCCAAAAAAACGTAAATGTCATTACCACTGCAAGGTTTTTACTCACTGTGACAAAGAAAATGTTGAAAGGGCAAATTCTAATCAGGTCGTTGAGACAAAGTTTACATCCAGATTTGAACCAGATTTGCTTCAGATCTCTTGAAATTATATTAATCTGATCTTTGACTAGAACGTGTGACCCAAACCAAGCATATTAGGTTCTTAAAAGTTCTTCTGAGAACTGTTTTGTTTTCTTCCCAGCCCCCCTTCCCTCTACTAACGCTGGAAAGGTACATTTAGATCTTCTCATTTTGTCATACATTCATACTTAAGGCCACTGAGGCATGAAATTAAATGGCTCTCTACACCATCTCTGCACCAAACTGTTCTGATAGTAATAATAATAATAATCCTTGCATTTGACATAGCGCCTTATCACTTCTTCAAGACGTCTCGAAGCGCTTCACAGGATATACTGTAAAGCGAAAGAACTGGATATTAAGTGGCTGAAATAACCATGATATAAGAGGGCAGCCAAGCCAGTGCAGGGGAGAGCCCAGAGGATGTCAGCATGTGTGTGGATAAGCAATGTTCTACTGAACACGCTCAGTACAATGTGGGCCGCATTGGAGCGGGGACTTTTAATATTCAGCCCACACTAAAGAAACGTTCTGGCACGAAGGCAGGATTATTCGCCCAAACAGGCAGACCAACTCTACTGTGTGGAACTGCCGCTCGTGAACAGCAGCAAAAGGAAAGTTTTAAATTGATGTCATTAAGTTTGAGACATTCATTACCCGAGCCAAGTGAAGGAAGAACATTGGAGGTTTCAGTGTACACCCAAGTGAATCATAAATATCTAATACAAAAAAAAAATTCTGAGCATCTCTTTCAATGGAGTGAGCAAGGGCTTCAGCGGTTCCATCTCTGTAATTGCCTTGGAAATGTTAGAGTGAATTAACCTTAAAATAAAGATAATAAGCATAACCTTCTTTTGCTAAGTGGTTAAAGTCAAACCTCACAGATACGGTTGTGTCGTGGGTGGTAATACAGCTCTCGTTCGTGCAAGAAAGTTTGCAACAAAAAGTTTCTTCCACTGTAATGTTCCTGTCAAATATCAGCGCATGTCATTTGAGGGATGAATTTGCAGATTGGGTTAATCACATTAATACGCAGATGTGGGTCATAATAGGACACAAATTTACATTTATAAATAGCGCATTTCATGGTGGAACGACATCCTGAAGTGCTTTAACAGCCAATGTAAAAGATTAAATGATCAACCCTTTGGTTAATCAAAGACATCTGCAATTCCCTCTGCACGCTAGTATTAACCCACTCTGTATATTTTCAGTTGAGTTTCAGGCACCCAAATCTTCAGAATTCTTTGAGGGCTTCTACTAAATATCCGGGCTGAAGGAACTCAGGTATGATGAGAGGCTGGGTTTCTATTCCTTAGAGCCGAGGAGATTACGGGGCAGTTTGATTGACATACTTGAAAGAATCAATATCAACAATAATTGTCACACTTGGTACAGCACCTTTCAAGTTGGGAGGACATCTCAAAATGCTTCACAGGATGTACATGCAGCTACTTTTTTTTCTTCATGTGGGCGAACTCAACACACAGCAATGTTGTCCCCATTAAGTAAATGACTCATTTTATCTGGGGGAATGTTGGCCAAGATCCCGCGAGTTATTGCGTTTTTTTTTGTTAAAATCGGAGCACAGGAATCTTTAACATCCACCTGAACAAGCAGATGAGGCCTCGGCTTGATGTCTAATCCGAAGGGCAAACCCTCCGATAATGCAGCACTTCTCCCAGCTTAAATACTATCAATGGGATCGATAGAAGACGCTCAGTACGGCATTGACCCCGTACTGCGCTGGAACGTCTGTCTGGACTGTCAGCCCAAGTCCCAATTTGTGCTGGACAAGAAATCTCCTTAGAATTGAGCAAGGGATAAAAAATTAAAGAAATTCTGTGTGTGTGATAGACAAAAACGTTCAACATTTCTGGAATAGGATCTGTCACTTGGTGTCTGCTAATCGTTATTCCTCCCTGAGCCCCACACACAACTCCCACCCCTTCCCCCTCCAGGTCTCTTATTTCTCTTGGGGGTGGGTAGAAGATGACCAAAGACATGGTCAAAGAGTAAGGTCTTGAGGTGGACCTTGAAGGAGGTGATTGAAAGGCCGAGGCATAGGGTCTCTGGGATGGAGTTCCAAAGAGTGGGAGCAGATAAACTGACAGCCTGATTGCCGATGGTGGGGCGGTAATGTGAGGCAAACAGCAAGCTTTGTAAACAGCAGAGCCTATGGTGCCGACTGTAAGTGAGATTCCCCTCGGCCACCAATATCACTTGCTGCCTCCAGGAAACCAAAGGAGGGGTTGGTTGGCAAGAGCCAAAGCTTGGGGACCACAGAGTCTGCCTGGAGTTTAACCAGCTAAAACCACATATTTTGCCATTGAAGAGCACTGGCTGACAAGCTTCCCCCGCTTGTCCGAATAGAACAAATATACCCATGAGGTCTTCAGCTTGTAGCATTAACAGAAGCTGAGTAGGAAAAATCCCTGCTCCAGTCTGTCCTTGAAATGAGCCTGGCTGGCTGCTCTGCCATCAACAGTGCCCTGGAGTATTGCAGATGTGTCTGGCTCGAAAACATTATTTTAAGGCCATTACAAGAGGGTTGACGTAATGGCAAACTTGAGCTAGGGCTGGCCACCATATGCATTAGACTTCGGCTATAGATCAGCGAGCTGCTAGTTGGATCAACTATTAATTACCCCTTAGATTTGCTGCAGACATTCATCACAGAGATGAATCTTTGGAACTGGTGTTCCTAATTCAGGTCCTGGAATCATGGAGTCCTGCAACATAGTGGTTAGAGCATTCGCCTCGCAAGCGAGAGGACCCTGGTTTGTTTCCCGGGCAGGCCAAGAGCTTAGGCAAGTTTCCTTAGTTCACACGCCTCTGTTTACATAGCAGTAAGTAGGAACCCGGTTGCTAGTCAATTGTCAAATTGCTTTCTGTGAAAAAAAAACCCTGAAAAAAAAATCCTTGAGCTCTCTTTGTGGGACACTGCTATACGCAATTGGCTGCCACGTTTTGCCCATAAAATAATACAGTCAATTCACTTTATCGTATATTCTATGAAGCGTTTTGAGACGTCTCAACGATGTGAAAGGTCACTGTATCAAATGCAAGGATTATTATAATCGGAAAACCTCACTTATCTTCCTTCCTTCAATTCTTTTCGTTCTCTCTCCAACCCGCCAACCAAGGGCATAAGCTGCATCTTTATGTACACATCACCTCAATTCAGTACTAAAAGGTTGTTTCAGTCAATCCCTCTGTGAGCATTTTTCAAGATTGAAATTTTTAGCAAAGCACAATCATTGCAAATAATATTTAAAGCACACACACAAAAAAAAACATGAATAATAGAACTCTAAATGGGCACATCTGTCAATTGCAAAATAGGCTGCTGGGAGATTGGGAATATTTTATATCACAGTCTTATGACAGCTGTGAAATTGGACTCACAAGGTGATAGAAACAGGACTGGGAGGTGCAGAAAGAACACTAATCAGATTACAGGCCATTACTTTCAGTTTATGGGTGGAAAGTAATGTCGAGTTTTGCCTCTGAGCCAAAAGTCGTGAAGCTAGCTTACTTGAATATTATTTACAATAAAAATCCTCTGGCAGGGGTGGAGGGTCGAGGGTAGAGAGAGGAGTTAAAAGGATCTCCTTGGAGTTGAGCTGGATCCAAGGTGACATTTTTGATCAGCCGGGTGTCTGACACGGGTGGAAACCCATCACCGTGCTTAAGAGCATCCAAACCAAACTGAGAATTCCATGCATCCCACCGACTTATGGAAATCCCAGAGATAGATTGTTGGAATGCAATGTCTCTCCTTAGAGAGACGTATCCTGGATTGTCAGAATGGAGGCACTGCAGGGCACTGCTAATGATAGACCAGACAGCCTGACTTGTCAGGAGGACACAGAGGGGCAGACCGGTCAATGGGAGCAGGATTCTTCCCATTCAGCTCCACGACGACTTGGGTTTATACAGCGCCCTTCAGGTGGGGTAGCGTCCCGCAGTGTTTCACAGTGGCGGGGTCCGTCAACGAGCCAAGCGGAGAGGGAGGTTGACCATAAGCACGATCAAAAAGCAAGGTCTTTAGGTGGGATTTGAAGGTGGAGAGGGAGAGGCCAAAGCTCCTGTTAACCCAGCGTAGCCCATTGGGCAGAGTGGTCCAAAGAGCAGAAAGATTGGCAGGCGGTTCTTTCAATGGCACGCATTGAAGGTTTTAGCTGGTTACATTTCAGCAGATTTCTAATGCACACTTGTTGGCTCTCCCAAGCTTTGGTCCTTGCCAACCTGTCACAACCAGACACACACGCACACACAGCTCTGACCAAAAAAAGGAAGTTGTGTTATTGCTTTTTTTTTCCAAATCACTTGAAACAGATGTGGTCCCTGGAAAAATCTTTGTACTCCTTTATCTTTAAACCTATTTTATTGCCCCCTTAAACATTTAATTTCAGAGAGAAAAGAACGGCAAATCAAATAATAATTGAACAGCTGGATAACACCGATATAGAACAGCTGGATACATTTCAACTTAAATAAGTTTGAGACACTAAAGGCGAGAGAGCGCGAGCGAGAGAGAGAGAAGAAGCCAGTTTCATTTTAAAAGGTCAAACACTCAACTCAGTCGATTATCCTGTTGTTCCTAATCAGAATGCGTTTTAATTGTCCTATTATTCAGCATAATGCAACTCCTTACTTGGTTGTTGACCTGCAGCAGTTCCTGAATAGCCTCAAACTTAGCCCCTGATGGTATCTGAAGTTTTAATTGCACCACATCTGCTCCTACATTCATAAATAGATACAGATTAATGAGATTTGTCATATCTGAGCACTTGCACAGGAAGGGACTCAGAATACTTAACGTCATGCCTCTTTCTAAATGAATCAATTCTATTATTCTGTATCTTACTATATTAAAAGTTTCCCTTATTGTACTTTCGGCTCAGCAGGGAAACTCATTTTTTCATCTAATTGCAATAAAATGAAGTTATCAGACTTAATTTAGCAATTATTAGTTGTAATTCCTTTATCTTTGGGGTACAAATAGTGCATGGCTCACGGCCTATTTGCTAATTAAATGTGACGTGAAGTGGGCTTGGATATCAAATGAGGAGTTAACAAGGAATCTGAGAACAGGTATTGCTGGCAAAGAAAAGAGAACTCAATAATCCTTCCAAGTTGTTCACAAGTAAAAAAAAAGTCCTGGAACCAGAATAGTCAACAGATGGACGGAAAGCTCTGATATTTAGGGCGATTTTGTTCTTGGCATAAAAGCTTCGAAAAAGAATGAAAATTTCTAATTTTTCATTCTCCATACGAGGTGTGCATTCCTGTCCAGGCCAACAATCCCCGCACTCCCCCCCACCCCCCATATAAAATTGCTCACTCATTTCACGGCTGTTTGTGGGACGTTGCTGTGCGCAAAATTGGCTTCCGCGATCACCTGGGGAAACACAGGAAATCCTGTGAAGTCCTTTGGGAAGTCCTCCTAATGTGAAGGGTGCTATGCCAAACAACACCAAATTACATTTGTATAGCGCCTTTCATGATGGGAGACGTCCCAAAGTCCTGGACAGCCAAGGATGTGCACCCGAGCTGGGGGTTGGGATCAGAAGGGCAGGGAAGGTGTGGGTAGGATGGTGACCAAGTCGAAGAGAAAGGTCTTGAGATGGGCCTTGCAGGAGGCAAGGGAGGGGGCACGGCAATGGGACCGTAAGAATTATTATTATTATAAAGATCATCCTGGCTTTGCTTGCGTCTTTTGCCAACATTGGCTGTTTGGCTTTTGCTGCTGGAAGGCATAAGAGCGAAAGAAATGCGTGTGCTGATGTTTTCTGTCAGCGCATGTTGCAAGATTCAAGAAAAGGGCATCACAACTTTCCCTGAGAACTCGCTAAGCCCCATGTCAGAGAGGTCATGAGAAGCTCGAGACAGTGAGCTCAGGGACATTGTACATAAAATTAAACTGTCCTTATCTCGACGAGAACTGAAACTCCTTACACGAAACAATAGATTCCATCCGGGCTCCCACAGCTTATGAAATTACTCTAAATTGCCCTCCAGCCTGGAAATTAAGCACTTGTATCCAATTGCCTCCAGTGCAAAAAGGCCACCGACTGTCAAAGGTAATCATCTTCCCCCAGCCCAGCACCCCTCATCCCGTCCCACCCTGGTTATCTACAAAGATGGGCATTTACCATGTCGGTGTTTTTTTTCGCACATGATGCAGGCAATACATTCACTAACATCACATCGCAAGGTGATAATAATAACAACAATCCTTGTATTTGATGTAGCGCCTTAGCACATCTTCGAGACGTCTCAAAAAGGGCTTCCAGTATACAGTGCGAAGTGAATTGACTGTGCATTTTGTGGGCGAAACGTGGCAGCCAATTGCGCACAGCAGCGTCCCCACAAACAGCCGTGGATTGAAGTGACCGATTTATTATGTGATGCCGTTCACAGCGACGTTCGGTTCATTTTTATCGATGATGAATCTTTGACGATGCACAGATATGAAGGTCGATCACGTCTTGGCCTGCGTCAAATGTAATTTTTTTATTAAAAAACTAAGGATGGATGCATTTTGAAGGCTAGTGTACCATTCTGTCATGGATAATTCTCCAATACTTCACTGGACAATATATTGCAATGTACAACACTTTGACTGCACTTCCTATGAAACTGCTTCATTGATGTGTCCTCAAGGTTACAGTCAACTCGCAAAGAGCTCGCTTCACCTTAACTTTCCATACCAATTATGCTTCAATGCATTTTTTTTTAAGTCAAGTAAAGAGTCAAGTTCCACAGTGAGGCCAGCACCAATGTTCTAGAGAAGCTACAACCGATTAGAATAATCCTAACTTTTCATACAGTGCCTTTCACTTCAAGACGACATCTCAAAGGGCTTTTGTAGCAGTTAAGGTGAACTCGATTGTGTTAGGAAGACAGAATTGCAGCAGATTTTGGATGCAGAGAGGAGAAAGATCATCCGCAGCTGCTGCCTGGCTCAGATTGTACTTTGGTTACCCTCGGACATGTCTTAAGCCAAAACGTCCATCCCTGATGTGTCCATCTTAACTAGCTTCCACTTCCACTATATATATATTCATATGTAACATTATATATAGATATATACATATAACAACAAATTATATTTTATAGCGCCTTTCGTGTCAGGAGGACATCCCAAGGTGCTGGACAGTCAGAGATACACAACCAATACTGCATTATGGAGCCTAGAAGGGAACAAGGAGGAATAGAGGAGTAATGGTCAGGATTCTCATTAACTCAAGGAAAGGCGAGAGCTCTGATAGAGAAAGAGTAAGATAGAAGGATCTCCCCTCATACTACAACCCACTTCTCTCAGAATGAGAGTGGTGCTCATAAAGCCTTACTCAGGCTTACTAGGCTGTAAAATCCCAGTCTTGGATGAGTTTCTGATTTAAACGTTTGAAGGGAAATGAATGTTTGAGCTGGAACAAGGAGGCAGTTTCAGAATGAAGCAGACGAGAGTTTCATTTGAGATCAAATGCGAGAGGGAGGATAAGAATGCTAATGGTGTGATGAAGGACTAAGAGTGGAGAGGAAGATAAGAGGTTTCAAGATCCTCATCCTCACCTACAAGGCCATTCACGGCCTTGCTCCCTCCTACCTCTCTAACCTACTATCCCCCTACCTACCTGCCCGTACCCTCCGTTCCTCCGGCTCCGGTCTGCTCCACGTCCCCCGCCCCAATCGCCCTACCATTGGTGGTCGGGCCTTCAGTCTCTCAGCCCCGAGGCTCTGGAACTCTATCCCCCAGTGCCTTCGCCTTGCTTCCTCCCTCTCCTCCTTCAAGGCCGGTCTCAAAACCTTTCTCTTTGACCGAGCCTTCAGCTCCCCTCTCAACTCTCTTCCCCCTTCTCGCTCCCTCCCATCCCTCCCCTCACCTTGACCATTTCCACCCTCCTCGCTCCCTCCCCACCCCTCACCCTGACCATTTCCCCCCTGCTCGGGTCATGACCCAACTGTGCAGCGCCTTGGGACGTCCTCCTGATGTGAAAGGCGCTTTATAAATGGAATCTTGTTGTTGTTGTTGTTGTTGTTGAGAGAAAGGCAGTTATTGGTAGAACTGATGAGAATCATGAAGGAATGGTTTACAAAGAGTTGGAAGCAGACAGATTTGCACATTGCCCCAAAGGGCCTCGAGAAGATGAAAGTTTTGCAATCCAACAGTTGCTTTGCAGGAGGAATGAAGAGTGTAATGTCATCACGCAACACGAAGAAAGCTGATGAAGGTAGAAAAGAATGACCAGCAACAAGGTAGAGAGAGTTAGCTGATGAGTAAAGGTTAGGAATAAGGGGTATAAATTTAGATAATGAATTATAATAATCCTTGCATTTGATATAGCGCCTTATCACATCTTCAAGATGTCTCAAAGCGCTTCACAGAGCATACAACAACAACAACAACAAGATTCCATTTATAGAGCGCCTTTCACGTCAGGAGGACGTCCCAAGGCGCTGCACAGTTGGGTCATGACCCGAGCAGGGGGGAAATGGTCAGGGGGAGGGAAGGGAGGGAGAGAGGAGGGGGAAATGGTCAGGGTGAGGGGAGGGAAGGGAGGGAGCGAGGAGGAGGAAGAGAGTCGAGAGGGGAGCTGAAGGCACGGTCAAAGAGAAAGGTTTTGAGACCGGCCTTGAAGGAGGAAAGGGAGGAAGCGGCGAAGGCACTGGGGGATGGAGTTCCAGAGCCTCGGGGCTGAGAGGCTGAAGGCCCGACCACCGATAGTAGGGCGGTTGGGGCGGGGGACGTGGAGCAGACCGGAGCCAGAGGAACGGAGGGTACGGGCAGGTAGGTAGGGGGATAGTAGGTTGGAGAGGTAGGAGGGAGCAAGGCCGTGAATGGCCTTGTAGGTGAGGATGAGGATCTTGAAATCAATCCTCTGGGGGATGGGGAGCCAGTGGAGGCGAGCGAGGGTAGGAGTGATGTGGTCCCGAAGCCTGGTGCGGGACAGTACACGAGCTGCAGAGTTCTGAATGACCTGCAGCTTGTGGAGGGAGGTGGCGGGAAGGCCGGCGAGGAGAGAGTTCCCATAGTCCAGCCTTGAGGTGACAAAGGCGTGAACCAGGGTTTCAGCAGCGTGAGGGGTGAGGTAGTGCCGTAGTCTGGCGATATTCCGGAGGTGATGGAAGGCGGTGCCAGTTGTGGTGCGGATGTGAGGGAGAAAGGACAGCTCAGGGTCGAACAAAACGCCGAGGTTCCTGACTGGCTTTGAGAGGTGGAGAGTGCAGCCTTGGATGCTGATGGTGTCAGCGCCTGAGGTGCGGAGGCGCTGACGTGAGCCAATCAGGAGGGCCTCGGTTTTTCGCACGTTGAGCTGAAGAAAGTTGTCTCTCGTCCAGGACTCGATGTCGGACAGGCAGGCTGTCAGGACATCGGTGGTCGTGGAGTTGAGAGTAGAGGAGGAAAGGTAGAGTTGGGTGTCATCCGCATACATGTGGAAGTTAACCCCATGTTTGCGGATGATGTCACCGAGGGGGAGCATATAGAGGGTGAAGAGGAGGGGACCGAGGACAGAGCCCTGAGGGACACCACATGAGACAGTACGGGGGGTGGAGGAGAAGCCATTCGTTGAGACGAAGTGAAGACGGTGGGAAAGGTAAGAGCTAAACCATTCAAGGACAGTGCCTTGAAGGTTGAGGTGGGAGGACAAGCGGTGGAGTAGGATAGCGTGGTCGACCGTATCGAATGCTGCCGATAGGTCGAGGAGGACGAGGAGACAGAGGGAGCCCTGGTCACAGATAGTCAGGATATCATTGGTGACCTTGACCAGGGCAGTTTCTGTGCTATGAGCAGCACGGAAACCTGACTGAAGGGGTTCAAAAAGAGAATGGGTGGAGAGGAAAGAGCGCAGTTGGGAGGCGACAACTCTTTCCAAGACCTTGGAGAGAAAGGGGAGGTTGGAGATGGGCCGGTAGCTTGATAGCTGCGACGCATCAAGGGAGGGTTTTTTCAGGGTGGGCGTGATGATGGCAGTTTTTAATGGAATGGGGACAGAGCCAGAGGAGAGGGACAGGTTTATGATGTCAGTGATGTGTGGGGCAAGAAAATGGAGCTGGGAGATAAGGAGTGGAGTGGGGATGGGGTCAAGGGAGCAGGTGGTTGGTTTTAGGGATAGGATGAGTTCAGTGTAAAGTGCATACTGTAAAGTGGAGTGACTATGTATTTTGTAGGTGAAATGCGGCAGCCAATTGCGCACAGCAGTAAATTAATGTGGGTGTAAGGAGTATTTGGCCATATTCTGAGGTTATCTTTTGTTATTAATGATGCGTTTGAAAGCAAGTGTATTGTATATATCTTTTAATCACTGGATTATTCTTACTTGAATGTGGTCCACCAATGTAAAGTATATAGAAATACACACACACACAAATAATTGATATAAATACTTTAAAAGGAGACGTAACAGTTTTAAAAAGTTGCCTGAGTACCTGGATTCCCACATGAAAATAACTTTTCGTATGAGAGATCGAGAAAGAACATGCTAGTTTGTGAAAAGTCGATTCCAAGCCAAACTGGGCATCAAATTGTACCCAGAAGAAAGCAATGCACACCACGCGAATTCAGTAGAAATGCTACTACGCGCAGTTGAAATCTGTCCAGACTATTTGGAAGTAAGTGAGCTAAGATCATGACAGGGACATGTCTGGTTGGGGAGATAATGACATTGGCTTTCAAATATTCATAACAGCAGCTCCAGACGGAAGTCAGAAGCACATCACATCCACTGGGGAGGAACTTGGAGAAATTGCAGAATAAAACATTAGCAGGGACCTTCGTCGATCAACTTAAATATTTTATTCCCATCTGTACTTTTTCATTATTTCATTTTTGCTGGTCAGCCGGGTGTCTGACACATGCAGAAAATCAATCACCCTGCTTAAGGGTCTTCAAACTAAGCTAAGGTTTCCGTGCATCCCACCTCCACGTGGAAAGCCCAGAGATAGATTGTTGGACTGGAATGTGCAATCTATCCCCGGAGGGATGCTTGCTGCTTACCTAACTTCAGGAAGTATTAGACGCAGGTTTGCAAAGCCAATGCTTAGGGATCCCAGAGTGTCCCTTGGGGGTAACTGCCGGAGTCTAAACAACTAAAACCTCATAGCTTGCCATTGATGTTGCTATCTAGTGAGCTTTTCTGCTGCTTGTCCAGCGAGCACCGCATTACCCACGAGGGCTTTGGCTTGCAGGGTTAACAGGAGTCGAGTGGGATGGCTCTCTGCCCCCAGTGACTGGTCGGCCCTTCCCTATGAGCCAGGCTGGGCTGTGCTGTCATCAGCAGCGAGTGCCCTGGAATACTGTAGACGCACCTGGCTCAGGAACCGGACTAGAGACCGTCACAGAGGGCTGGCTCGATTTCGACATGCCATTGCCAGGCATGTCACCTCGGAGCCAGTTCTGTGCCAAGGAGACCACCGGCTTATTTCCAACCCAAGGAGGAAAGTCACTCCATTAGGTACCATTTCCAATTTTCCACGACTGCCGTTCGAAATTTCCACAGCAACTAAATTTCAATGCGAAAAAAGATCAAAACCTGGAAAAGCACATTTTAAAAAAAAATAAACAGCATATTTGAAGTTGACATTTATCTGGATGGAAAAATAACACCACTGGGATTGCATCAGAATTTAACAGTGGAAAGCTTCACCAGAGGATTTCCGAACAAGAAAATAAACCACATTTCAAGTCAATACTCAGTTCTCTCACTGTATAATATAATAGTCACTGCCAGGGATTGTACCTTTGAAACCTAATTTACAAAACCGTTGAAACGTTTATAAAATATTTATAATCAGAAATGGACAGTGCAGTGTAAATGTAAGAATTAAGTGCGAGAATTAAAATTGCATACACAAACTAAATGAGGCCCCGGCACTTAAACAAGTGCCAAGTTAATGATTCAAGTAGTAAATGGAATCAACTTCTTCAGAAATGTATTGATCAGACCACTACCGGATCCAGCTGCCAAGAAGCCGAGAGAAAAATCAATATTGCACGGGTTTAAAAAGCACATTGAATGTTGCTGTAATGCGGGCAAGTTCTGATAAATCCGTAACTAGCTTATGGAGAAGTATTGCATCTGGATTAGGACTTCAATGCAAGAGGAATAATTCATTTCCACATTTTCCCAGCCCGAGCCCTGTTTCAATCTCTCGCTCGTTTACAGAGAGAATCAGAGCAGACCCTACATTTCACACAAAAGCAATTAAAGGTTTAAAATGTGCTGCTGCCTTCTGATTACATTTAGCTAAGCTGTATTAAAAAAAACAGGAGAATTGGGAACATTGTATGTCCCGAGTTGTGCAACAGGAGGAAACAGCGCAGTCGTTGAAATTCTACGCTTTGGGAGGGGGTAAAAACTCGGGGAAGGATCCAGTCCACTGTACAACGAGATAATAATAATCCTTCCAATTGATATAAGCCACCTTATCGTGTCTTCCAGTCGTCTCACAGCGCTTCACAGAATATACTGTAAAGTGAATTGACTGTTATGTTTTGTGAGCGAAAAGCAGCAGCCAATTGTACACAGCAGCGTCCCACAAACAGTCGTGGATTAAGTGACCACATTTATTCTTTTTTTTTTGAAGGGATCATTACCCCCGGAAAAGCGATCCACCAATCGACTAACAATGGGTTGGGTTCTTACTTACTGCTGGGTAAACAGCAAGTTTCCTTACTCCACATGCCTCGAATGTCTCTCCCTGCCCGGGAATCGAACCCGGGTCCTCTCGCTTGCGAGGCGAGTGCTCTAACCGATACGCCTCAGGACTCCACAAGAATTGAAGTGTCTGTGGTGTGGGACTGGGTCACATGCGAAGCTTGAAGTCAGTCCACGTATGTTCAAGCCTTTAGATCATTCCTTGGCCAGGAACAAGAAAATCAGCGCCGTTCTAGTTTCCCTGCTTCTCATTTCAAAAGAAAAAAAAAGCATGGGAGAAAATCAACTTAGCCTTTTTATGAATCATAATCTCCCCTAAGCAATAAAAGTACTGACAGTGTGTGTGCGCGCGAGAGACTGGGGCTTTATGTGCAAGTGTGACTGGCATACATTATACAGCAACAAGGTGGTGACCTGGCAGACGAATGTCTAGTAGGGAAACGTTTCCATGACATTGATAGTCATTTTTCATTAGCTTCTGTTGTTTTGTACACCCAGGTTATCCAATTGTTCTGCTGGTTCTTTATTCACCGACTGACTGCATGTGAAGCAACATTTGATTGCTGCCCATTGGGATAGGTTTCTGCCTGATTTTCACAGACCTTTGTTCCTCGCTGCTTATTAAAGAGAGTTTATAACACAGTGGGCCCCATTTCATTTGTTTCATGGTAAAAGTCAGCCCGTTTTAAAGCCATCTCGGACAATTCTGCACACCCCAATATCTCGCTGGAGTGTCAAGCAACATGAGGGCTTGAACCCACAACCCTCTAACTCAGAGGTACGGGTGCGATCAACAGGACTAAGCTGACACACAATTTAACAGCCCAGCTCTTTAACAGCTATAATCGGCAGTTCATTAAAATTCCTCTTGAACAAACGCATTTCATCAGAATTTTGTTCACAGTCTCGCATGTAGATTTTAACATCTGAACAAAATTGTAAAAAATTAGGATTAATCATTGCCGTAAAATGGTTACTGAAGACAATTGCAATGAAGGACATTTGCACTATGATAATATCATGGCAAGCTCTATAAATGGAAATTTACTTTAAAAATGGGAAGAAACCAAAGCTAGTGTATATCCTTGGCTACAGTACTTGAACAGATATTTTATAGACTGGTATAAAGTTCATTGGCGACATTAGGGTCATGATCCAACCTCGATTTTACATTTCAATATACAGTAGTTTAATAAGCCTATCGCTTACATCGAGTCCAAGCTATTAAGGAATGAGATGTACTTCGGGGAAGCAAATTGGTTAAGAAAGAGAATGTGTTACTGCATAGGCATGGTTCATTGAAATAAGGTTGCAGGATGCGTTTGCAAAAGGTACGGGTAAGCCGGACTGGGATATATAATTTAAAATCATATATTATAGATGTGGGTTCTGACGAAAGGTTACCTACCTCAAATGTTAACTCATTTTCCTCTCTCCATAGGTGCTGCCTGACCTGCTGCGTGTTCCCAGCGACTTCTGTTGGGATTATATAATGTTGCATGATCAAGCTTTTGATTATTTTTCTCCTCCCTTCCCAGTTTCCAGCTCCAGCTCAGGTGGCAACTAGGATTGTTAAGCACCTTGGGACACTCGCCCACTCACCCAATGTGCAAGGCACATAAGTTTGGATTGGGTATTGTATTCTATATATAAAAAAAGCACCCAACTGGCATTTGTAAAGCAAAAAGAATTTAAGTTTTTAATTAAAAAGGATCCTTTGGAAAAACATTACTGTATAATAAAATACGCACAAACACAAATGAAAACAAATCATTTTACGATACCGATCTAATGGGAGCTTTAAATGAACCGTTTACTTGTGAGAGACGAAAGATTCTGCCACAGAAACCGAAACCAGAAAGAAGCGTGCGGGCAGAGTAGATAGCACCCTCAAATCCCCAAAGAAGAGATCGGTATTTGTTAAGCTGCCCTCATAAACAACCCTGGATGATGGATGCACAAACGAGGCAAGAATAGTAGACCTGGTGGCCAGACGTTTGAAGCTAATTAAATCCTACAGGCTCCAGCTTATAGAAAGTTCACAAGCAATAAAATACAGAGCTCATACTCTGCCAGAGAAAATCTGAGCTCCTCTGAATGAAACAAGTGTCCCTGGAAGGGATGAATAATAAACCCTGTGTAAACTAAGTTTTATTTGGTTCTTAACATCCCAGAATGTCAGTCCGCATTCTTACTATATTGTTTCTTATATACTTTTTTTAAAAAAAAACTCCAGCTTCCACTCCTACTTCAAGTATTCTGACACACTATCCTGCATGAGGTTTGCTGTTAAATGCAAGTTGTTATTGTACTTTTTTTCCCCCCACATGCAAGGCACCTTGGAATATTGTCCGGTCTTTTTAGAATAGTTTAAAAACTCTGAGATGCTACCCCACGTGAGGGCCACGTATAAATGCGAGCAAGTTACAGTTTGCTGCTAACTGAGGAGGTTGAACAGACCGCCTTTATTTAGCTGTGCTTTATGCGGAAGGAGGGAGGGAAGGAAGGAGGGAGGGATTCAAAAGCCAAAGAATGTGAGAAAGTGAAAGAGGGCAAAAAACACATTCTTGCAATTTACTTCCACGTCAGGAGACGTCTCAAAGTGCTTCGCAGGATTTACTGTAAAGTGCAGTCACTGTTTCGCAGGTAAACCAGCGGCCGATTTGACATGGCAACAGTCACACACAAAAAAATAAGCACACCCTAAAAAGTGCCCGGGAAGCAGTTTCCCCTTTATGCTACGTACCCACACAAATGGAAGGCGAATGGAAAGATTCCTGAAAAGTGCGAGCAGCAAGGAGCCCGTAAGATTTTAAAACAAATTTGGGAAACAGAACTCGTGGTGCACGAGACTCAAAAGAAACGTTTGGGTAACCTTTTGTTTCAGTGACGGAGTTTCGTTGCAGCCCCAGATCTTACGCGAGTTTCCTCACTTGAGTCTCATATGAAGTTACTTTGGGGCTTTGTCAGTTTCAGCTCCGTTCCTTGTGAGCAAGTTGGGTGGTTTGGGGTGGGGGGGGGAACAAGACAAAGTTATCCATAAGTTGGGACTAATTGGCGGGGTCGCTCCAGAAGGCCACAGTCCCGTTGATGGAAATGTCACCCTGATGTCGCTGAACTTGATTTGTGCTTCAACGTATTCATTGAGGTCTAACATCACAGGATGTTGACTCTTTAATTGTCTGTGTCAGTGAAGGATTCGGGTCCTTGCTTCCCCTCTCAGTGCAGCTCCCAGCTTCGTCAATCGAGTAGAGTCAAGTGCTTCCCAGAAGGAAAGCCACCATGATACCGCAAGTGAGTAATACAAATAATAATCCTTGCATTTGTTTATAGAGCCTAATCATGTCTTCGAGCGTCTCAAAGCCCTGCGTAGAATGAAAAATCATAGATTTTAAAAAAAAGAATTCTCCTTTCCCTTCGCTCTTCCAATCGTCAGCTTAAAAAAACACAATGTGCTCCAACAACAATAATAACTTGGCTCCAATTACCAACCAGCGGAAATCATTTCTCCACACTCACCTTCGCAAAACACCTCATGAACAAAAAATAATAATTCAAAGAGGATATCTGCGTTGATGAAGCAAGTTAATAATGTAAGTTAGCACGGGAATCAGACAGCCACAGGCACTGGTTAGCTTTGATAATAATAAATAATAATGGTACAGGTAATTGCATTTGAAATAACTCCTCATCGTGTCATTGAGACGTCTGAAAGTGCATCGCAGAATCTATTGTAAAGTGGATTGACTGTATATTTTGTGGGCGAAACACGGCAGCCAATTGTGCCCAGCAGTGTCCCACACAAACAGCCGTGGATTGAGTGACCAATTTTTTTTTGGAGGGGTAATTAACATTGTGCAGGAGTAAATTCAGAAAGAGAGAAAAAAAAACGAAACCAAACGATACAAAAAATGCCCCCAAAATCTGAAAATAATAAGTCTCGACCTCAAATTAAAAAAAAAGGGAATTTTTGTTTCAAAAATAAACTTACTGGGGTTCAATAATGCAGCACGTTCTCATTCACTTGCAGAGCTTGTATTCTCCGGTCTGTCGGGTTTCAGAGACAGAATAGATGGTTCTGTGGCTGCAATAAAATTCTCAGGTACAGCGCTTGAAATATTCAACATGGAAGAAGATGGGAAGCGTGTCAAGCCATCAAAACTGACGGACCGGAAAGCTGTGTTGGAGCGACTTGATTTGCACGTGTGTTGAGCCGCCTTTCACACTTGGTGACCTCCATAGCTCGGCGCTTAATTTATCCGTGATAAAAGCAGAGAGAGAAAACCTCGTTCATCCACACAAACAAACAACTTTGACACAAACCTCCTGCTCTAACGAACATTTTCTTTCATGCAGGAGCAGTAATTTGCCCGACCCTTCAAAATATTTTTTTTATTTAACCGAGTCCATCTAGTTCGCCTTCTACCATCCTGGCAGTGGCTTGCTACGACACACTAATAATAATCCTTGCTTTTGATATAGCGCTCATCACATCTGCGAGATGTCTCATCGCGCTTCTCAGCATATACCGTAAAGTGGAGTGACTGTGTTTTGTGGAAGAAACGCAGCAGTCAATTATAATTATGGCAATAATGGAGATGTTCACAGCAAGTAATTCTATAATTCCTCCCTGGAGACACACACAGCTACAATAAAAAAGCATGAGAACCACAGATAACGTGTTGCAATACTGCTGGTGCTTGCCGCTGCAAGCTTCCCGCTGCTTCTCCAGCTAGGATATCCTCTCCGATAGGTCTTTAGCTTGCAGGGTTAAAGGAGCCAAGTGGGAAGAATTCCTTTCCTCAGTGACCAATCTACCCTTCCAAATACTGCCATGGAATATGGATAAAGACAGTTCATGGCAGTACTGTGGACCTACTTGGCTTCAGGAACCATATAAAATAATAATAATCCTTGCATTTGATATAGCGCCTTATCACGTCTTCGAGACGTCTCAAAGCGCTTCACAGAATATACTGCAAAGTGAGTTGACTGTATATTTTGTGGACAAAACGTAACAGCCAATTGCACGCAGCAGTGTCCCACAAGAAGTCACGGCTTGAGTGACCAAATTATTATTAAGAGATTATTACCCCCAGACAAGCGATCCCACGATGAGCCCAGCACATATACTAATCTAGTATTAGTTAAGTTGTGAGACTCAACAGCATCACATAATGCACACTGGCCCCAACAGTCATTTGTATTACCCAAGTCTATATTTTCCCCCAATTGGGAGGAATATGGATAAAGACAGTTCGTGGCAATTGTGAAGCTCATATTCCTTATGAGTCATGAACCATTTGTGGCGATGACAAAGTATATTCTGGAGTGGCTAATAACCACAGTGCGCTTTAGTTATTGTGAAAACGTCAAAAATAATGCACTTTTAATTTCTCCTCAGATTTAATGAGGTGTGGATTCAGCATCCTGACATTTGTTTGTTTTCAATCCGTTATCCGTTAAGGGGGTGGGAGGGGGGGGGAAGAGATGCGTTTGAAATGAAAATTGCATTACACTAGTACATAAACAAAACACTTAATGTGAAAATTATCACACATCGAAAGATCTGACATTTCTAATACGGAGTAATTCATAATGAAGAGTGCGAAGAGTGTGCCTGGAGAGTGGAGTTTTTTTTTTGACGATGGTGTAATATAAAGATAACATTATTGACTCGCAGCTGTGATAACCTTATAAACAGCCAGAGAAACCCAGAGAGCACCGTCAGCAGTGTTGCTCTACACTGTGCCAGATGGCAAATGGGGTAAATTAAATAGTGAATCATTTGTTCTGTCCCAGTGTTAAAAGGATGGATAAGTTGTGTCACAGCTGTCCGGCAATATCCCTGTGAACTCCACACTACGCACCTGGACAGATTCCTAATCAAAGCTTAGAAAAACGTTAACTATTAATCACACGCGCCCACACACACACACACAAAAAGGCATCAGCTTACCAAACTCAAAAATTCTTCAGTCAATGGGAGAAGCGAGGGAATAGGGCACAAGTGAAGTTGATTTTCAAAATGATCGAGGGTGATATGAAGCTCAAGCAAACCCACCGCCACTTGTTGGAATCTGTTTTTATTTTATATTTTATTTTGTTTAAATAGACTGCCAAAGTGGTGAGATTCTGGTCAGAGACAGACAGACAGACAAAATGATTCAGTGGCATCAATGAAAAGTCGCACTGCATTTCATTATCGGTGTGCAAAGCGGGAGAGAGGGGGTGGTGGTGGGGAATCATTATATAAGGGTTAACAGATGGCGTAAGAAATTGTTTCAATACTGTTTTATTGCTAATCATTCCTCTGAGCTCTGCAACTTCTTTCTCCACCAGTTTTACAGGTATTAACGCTACACATAAATGAGCGTCAGCCCGGCTCGGTTGGTAGAACTCTTGCTTCGGAGTCTGAAGGTCGTCCATCGAAGTCTCAATGACTTTCAACCGGCATTGTCCAGGCAACAACAAAATGACATCTGTAAAGTGCCTTTCGCAGCCCAAGGCATTGAACAGCCAAGTGTGTGTGGAGGGGTGAGGGGTGGATTGAGGGAAGGTAGAGAGGTAGGAGGGCGGCCAAAGGCACGGTTGACAAGGAAGGTCTTGACGCGTGCCTTGAAGGAGGCAAGAGAGGGAAGCAAGGCGAAGGGATTGTGGAGACTCCAATACAGGTCTGGGGGGGGTGGGCTGCATTGTCGGGGCTGTCGATGTGAAAATAAGGTCCCGTCTGCCTGTTCAGGTGGAGGTGAAAGATCCCGTGTCACCGTTCTTTAAAAAAAAGGAGTTTCTCTCTCCCCCCCAGTGTCCTGGACACTGACCATTCGCCCCCCCCCCACCCGGATGAAATTGGTCATTCACTTCATAACTATTTGTGGGCCATTGTGTGCAAATAGTCTGCTGCCTTTGCCAACCAAATATTGTAGAACGATCTGGTTAGAGCACTCGCCTCGCTCGCGAGAGACCTGGGCTCGATTCCCAGCAGCGTAAAGCGTTGGTCAAATTTCCTTACTGTTTGCCCAGCAGCAAGTTGGAACCCGGCTGTTAATCGATTGGTGGATCGCTTTTCCAGGGGTGGTAATCCAACATCAACTTGCACTTACATAGCGCCCTCAACACAGGGTAGCATCTCAGAGAGCTTAGCAGTGGTGGAACCTGACTTCGTGGGGGGTGGGGGGACGCGGGGGGGTGGGGATTAGGGGAGGTGGCCGTAAGCATGGTCGAAAAGGAAGGTTTTCAGGCAGGACTTGAGAAAGGAGAGAAAGGAGGTAAGGCGGAGAGATTGAGGCCAGTCAAGCAAAGGCACTGGTGGTGGATTGGGAAGTGAAGAGGTCCAAGAGGTAGGGAGGGATGTGCCAGGGAGTGAATGGATTTGAACACGAGTGTGAGGATGATGGGTGACGGGGAGCCAGTGGAGCCTGGGCCAGATCTGGTCAAAAAAATATGTATTTAATAATTAATGTGGTCACTAAATCCACGACTGTTTGTGCGCAACTGCCTGCCGTGTTTCGCCCACAAAAATACACAGTCCGTTCGCTTTACAATATATTCTGAGAAGCGCTTCGAGGAGTCTCAACAACAGGATAAGATGCTTATATCAAATGCAAGGATTATTACTTCACGGCAAAATCCTGCAGACTTCAAATCAGCCTAATTCAATGCGTCAAAAGCTCAGAGATAACAGAAGGCGCTACCCATCCTATGAGAGGAAATGAAGTGAGGAATGGGGTAAATAACAGGGCGAGGAGAAAAATGGAGGTGATTTAAGACAAGCCGCTTAACGAGCCAGATGTTGTTCAGTTTTGCTGCCATTAGCTTTGCCACGCGCAATAATCAGAAGCATCGGTTTGTGATTTAGGTTTGTTGTTCAGTTTCACCGTTTCGCCCTTAATGCGGCCATGAATTACTGCCATTACATTTCATTCTTCTCGTTTGTCCATTGCTGCAAAGGATGCGATTCATCATTCCGGTGTGTGGGTTCCTAATAAGGCAACGCAGGCTACAGCAGGTCTGAATGATCCAGCTTGGATGCGCTTTACCTCCAGTGTATGCATGCTGTCTTTGGCAGTGAATGATGTGGATTTGCAGAAGAAGCAAATGGGTATCCAGTTGTGAAGGCCTGTCTTCCAGTAAAGAGTTATTTAAGGTCAGTCAGGGCTGCGGAGAGCTAGGTAGTAAATCACATTTAAGTTTGGTTTGTAAACTTACACACAAAAAATTACCTTTTTTTTAAAAAACGCTGGGCCAAAGTTTGGCCCCCAAATCTTTTGGAAACATAGCGTCCAAGGTAAAAGCAAACTAAAACTGCCCACTGCAGTTGAGACTCACTGCCAAAGTTGACGATCGAACAATAAAATAATACTTGCATTTGATAAATAGTGCCTATTTGCGGCATTGAGATGTCTCTAAGCACTTCACAGAATATACTGTAAAGTGGATTGACTGCAAAAAGAAAACAGCTGCCAGTTATACACAGCAATGTCCCATTAAGTGAGTGACCAATTTTATTGGGGGATTGGTGGCCAGGGTACCAGAAAAACTCCCTTCGTTTTTTTTGAATAGCTCCAAGGGATCTTTAACGTTCACCTTGATTTAACGTCTCAACCGAAGGACAGCACCGCCGAGATTGCAACACCCCCAGCAGTGCGTTGACGCAATGTGTGATTCCAAGTCCCGATGTGAGAGCTTGAACCCACCACCACTGAACCAGGCCGAGGGGTACTAGAGGACGAGTGGTTGGTTTGATAGGCAAAACAGCACCTGCAGGAACCTCATCCCACAAAATACACAGTCACTCCACTTCACGCTATATTCTGTGAAGCGCTTTGAGACGTCTCGAAGACGTGATAAGGCGCTACATCAAGTGCAAGGGTTATTATTATTATTATTGCTGTCCCAGCAACAGGCAGCTAGAAGAGGAGCAGAGGGTTGCAAAAAACTAAAATAAATTCTTAAAAAAAAATCAGCTGTCTTCGAATTAGAGGTTGAATCAAAAGGTTGTGGGTTCAATTTCTGGCATCATTGCTGTGATCCTCGCCTGCACTTGGAGGTTTATCTCAATCCAGTAAGAAAATGGCTGCATTCTTTGATTACGGCAAGATCGCCAGACAACATCTCAATTCACAGATCCCCGGGTTGACAAATCTCACGTCAGTTAAATCAGTTGCCTGATCAGGCACACATGTCATTTTGACGCCAGTGACATAAAGCATTCAAGAGATTCAAACAATAATATATTGGCAAAGGCCCGTGTAGCCTTCATTGGACAAAAAAAAGCCCCTTTAAAAAAAAATTAGCCCCAGAACAGTACATTTAAGACATCTCAAAGACATGAAAAGCGCTATATCAAAAGCAAGGATTATTATTATTATCGCAAGGAACACCACTGCTGTGTGCAATTGGCTACTGCCCACATACAAAAAAAAGACATAGTCGATTCACTTTACAATATATTCTGTGAAGTGTTTCGAGACATCTCAACGAAGTGATGAGGCACCATTACAAATGCAAGTATTATTATTATTTTAAACGTAAAACCAGAGTCTGGGACGCTACCCTGTGTGAGGGGTGCTATATAAATGCAAGTTGTTGTCGTCGAGTCACCCAATCCCACCCTACCCAGTCTCAACTCAGCTCTTTGCTCAAATGTGTATATTTCATCGCAACCCAAACCACCACCTTTACACATCATTCCAATCGGGTCCTCCCAGTTCTAGGGGGTGCAGAGGGGAAAAGAAAAAATAAATAAATCGCAGACTGATACAATCAATGTTTTCGAGGCTGCGTGTCCTCCTTCTCCTCTGAAATGTGCCTTTACGCGACTCCAATCCAGCAGCCTTCAGAGCGGAAAAGGCACCTTGACAAAAAGCCATCTATCTCTTCTACTTTGCTGATGGCCTTCAGTTCTCACCTGGTCTCATTACCTCCATCGTCAGCTGGCTTCGGCCCAGTGAAGGGTTACAACAGACGCTTCATACCCTGAAGCACACAATGGGAATAGGTATCCAAACAGCAGATGTACATCTCGGAGCTAATCTAATAAGGTACAACTGCTCGGACGCTGAGAGGTATTTTATTGGGAGCTCAGCGCACACATGTAAAACACTCACACCTGTTCCCAATGAGACACTCCGAGATTTGAATGCTGATTTCCACCCCACTCCAGCTCTTAAACTGAGCATTGTAACAATAACTCTGCCTTGGACAGCTTTGGTTAAAAAGCGAGGTGGACTCCAGACTTGAGTGACATGAAGTCCATCCACAGGTCACTGAGTGGAGTGTGTCCACATTCACGTTGTGCCCAAAAAATATACGGTCAATTCACTTTACAGGACATTCTGTGACGCGATTTGAGACGGCTCGAAGATGCGGAAAGGCGCTGTATCAAATGCAAGGATTGTATTATATTATTATCCAGAATTTGGAAAACGCTTTCCTGCTTATCCCGGACTAGGACTGGATTCTCAAGTACATTGTGTACATGTTTGTTTCTTCCCAAGAATTTAAATGGCCTGTAGGGTTACTCCATAAGCTCCCCCGTCCCAGTCACCCTGCTCTAACATACGTTTGCTCCCTGTCCTCTACCCCACCCAACAGTAGCCAAGTCTACAGCTACTTTGCCCCTACTTTCCGGAAACACCCTCCCTCTGCCTTTGAAGCCTTTCTGAGAACCTAAATAATAATCCTTGAATTCGATACATCGCCTTATCAGATCGTTGAGACGTCTCAAAGCGCTTCACAGGATATATTGTGAAATGAATTGACTATATTTCTTGGGGGTGGTAGGGGTTCAATGTTGATTCAGTTATTTCCCTCCTCTATTAATCTCCCACCCTGCACAGTCTCCCTGTGAAATGTTTTGGAGACATTTAGCTACACAACACTGCGATTTTTTTTCTTAATAATCCTTGAATTTGATATAGCGCCTTAACACATCTTCGAGTCGTCTCAAAGCGTTTTAACAGAATATAACGTAAAGTGAATTGACTGTATATTTTTTTGGGGGGTGAAATGCATCAGTCATTTGCGCACAGCAGTGTCCCACAAACGGTCGTTTAAAAGCAACAATGTCCTCTTCATTCACGAAACCCATCCGGATTCTGGATCGATTAAAATTTTCAAGACTGAGGTGGCTCAAGGTAAGGATGTCAAGGGATATGGACTTGAGGTACAAATCAGCCATGATCTCGTGGAACGGTGGAACAGTCTAGAGGGGCTGAATGGCCTCCTCCTGTTTCGATGTTCCCCCCATCACCACCCCAGACCGGGAGTACATTGGCTTCACTGAAGGATCAGAAGGCAAAGGTCGATTAGACACGAGACAAGAACCAAAAAACATTTCTTCCAAAGATGCATATAAACTCTTTACCAACTTCCTGGCCCACACAAAAATTACACACTTTGCTGGAATCATATATAGATTGCTTCTTTGCCTTCTCTATCGTGTCAAGCCCAACTGCAATCAATGCAATAGTGTGAGGAGATTTTTATACAAGGCCTGAAAATAGCATTTTCCTTACCAGGAGCACAGAGTCGTGCTGTGTGACAAGTGGGGATTTATATTCCGACCCTAGTACTGCATCAGTTCTCCGTTATTTTTTAATTTGCTACAGGAAGAAAAAAGATGCCACAATTTGATATGGCTACTCTGTGAAGCAGAAAACAATATTAATTATAGATGGAGTACAGCCTCTTCCAAGTGTTCTTTCGGCCATCTAGTTTTATATATTTTTGGGACTATTCTACCTGTTTAGGTGAACATTTAACTGCTTTTGATAAAGGCATTTGACCAAGTAGAGACCGAGAAACTATTTCCTCTGTGGGTGGGGGAAACGCAAAACAAGGGCTACGATCTTAAAATTAGACCTAGGCTATTTAGGCGTGAAATCAGGAAGCATTATATTTTTTAAAAAGAACGTTTCTCCCAGTGTCCTGGTCAGCAAGCCCCACATAAAAATCGTGTCATGAACTTGATGACTGTTTGTGGGATGCCTGCTGTGCTCGCTTACAAAACAGTCACTACACTTTACAGTAAGTTCTGAAGTACCAAAAGATGTTCTCCGGAAATCAAACTCGCAATATGTCAAACGCAAGAATTCTTCACTATTCAAAAGTCCAAGGAATAAGTGGAGGTAAATGAATATTTTTTTTAAAAAAAATTCTGTAGCTCAGTTCACAAACGATGCTGATGTCAAGATTTATAAAGACGCTAGAATATTGTACTTTTAACAATATCAGTCTTGCGCAGCTCTGGAGCAAGGCTGCAAGTCCTCTACGCCCGCCTCTGACAGACAGTAGATGTTGTTTCCACTGAGGAAAGTAATTACACAGCAAACAGGAATGTAAATGCCAGAATTTATTAATGACTTAACCTCAAATTGAAATTGTTTTCTTGCATTGGGAATAAATCTTTCACCCTCTAATTAATTTCCTAATCTATATACCTTGAATGCTTGAATGTGGCACAATCAGTTAGAGAGTTCAAAAAAAAAAACAGCAAACCGCTTCTCCAATTTGTAATCTGGAAGTAAAATAGTGCGGAACTGACGAATATTTATGTTTTTGAAGGTTACGCTTTGGCTTCCTGAGGAATTCCTGGTTTAGTTGATAGCTGGAATGATGTAGCACGCTGACATTTAAGCAAGAACATTTTCCTACAAGGAAATTCACTCAACCCCGAAGTCTTCATAAAGTCGTGCATTCATATCGTGTATGAATTCTTTCTCTCCTTTGAAGAAAAATAACAAATAACCCTTGCATTTGATGCGGGGCCTTATCACACCAGGGAAACGTCTCAAAACACCTCTCAGAATATATTGTCAAGTGATTTGACTGTGTATTTTACGGGCAAAATGCAGCAGCCAAATATGCACAGTTGTGTCCTGCAAATAGTTGTGATTAAGTGACCAAAGTGGATTATTACCCCTGGAAAGCAATCCGCCAATTGACTAACAATTGGGTTCTTACTTCTAGGTGAACCGAGGCGTGTGGCGTAAGGATACTTGCTAAGCTTCATAGCAATGAAAAGGAGTGGTACTGCATTCAGAAGACAAAGAGTCTGTCAGGCAATATCCCTTTCCTTGTCTGGTACGGCTCGTTTATCAAGGCCACTTGGGTTATTTCAAGACCTTTCTTCTGCAAACTGTAGAGCAAATGACATATCAAGAAGTCCATAGTAATAGAGCAGGTCTTGCCATTGACGACAGTCTAATTACTTCAATGTAATGCCATTGCGAAAGCTGGCTTTATGAATCTGCAGAGTCTATCCAAATGTTCCCAATTACTAAGAGAGGTCACGAAAATCTACATGGACTGAGCGCTGGGCATTTTGAGGAGGGGCAATGAGAAACCTCTGTGTAATGAGTACGAAGCTTTCAAAGTAATTAAATGGAAAGAGTGAAGACTGCAATGAGCACCAGCTCTTTGACCAAGAACTCTCAGTACGACTTCATATCACGCTTTAATGAGATGCCCATTATATTGGGAATCAGGGCTGGTTTTGCTTTACTCTGTGCCTGGGATGAAGTCTCTTTACTCGTTTGATGCTAAATAATCCTTGCATTTAATGTGGTACCTCATCACCTTTGCCTCATGACAGAGAGGGAGAATATTTGTGTGTTCACACACCACGAGTCTTTAGAATTCCAACATCAGAATAAGTCTCGTCATTGACAATAATCTAATTAGTTCACTAATTAGATTATTGTCAATGACGAGACTTATTCTGATGTTGGAATTCTAAAGACTCCTGCAGCAAGACCACATAACCTTCGATCACGGAGGCAGACAAAACTGTTGTTATGAACCCAAAAATGTTAATAACAATGTGATCACTCAATGCACCACTGTTTGTGGGACACTGCTGTGTGCAATTGACTGCTGCATTTTGTCCACAAAATATGCAGTCAATTAATAATAATAATAATAATAATCCTTGCATTTGATATAGCGCTTTTCACGTCGGGAGGACGTCCCAAAGCGCTTCACAGAACACACTGTAAAGTGAATTGACTGTATATTTGTGGGCGAACGCGGCAGCCAATTGCGCACAGCAATGTCCCACAAACAGTCGTAGATTGAAAATGACCAATTTTATTATTGTTTTTGGTTTTGGAGGTATTATTGTTAGGCTCTGTGTGGAGTAAGGAAACTTGCCCAAGGTTTCGCCCTCTGCCTGGAATTGAACTCAGGTCTCTCACTTGCAAAGCGAGCGCTCTAACCACTGAGCTACAGGCCTCCAATTCACTTTAAAATACATGCTGTGAAACACTATGAGACGTCTCGAAGATGTGATAAGGCGCTATAGGGAATGCAAAGATTATTATTATTATTGTTAGCCAAAAATACCCCAGATTGAGACGCCAGGAGAAACTGCCTTTCCGACCTGCATCATGGGTTTCCTTGTCGTCCACCTGAACTGGTGAAGTTAACCTTAAAACCAGGCAAACAGAACAAAAATATACACACACACACACACACAGCAGCATCAATGATTTCTGCGAAACAAATTGATGTGGGTGGATAGGAACACGTGTAAGACACTGTTCGTACACATTAGTCATTACTGGTTTGGAAACATGAATATTGAGCCGTTAATGAAATAGAACACCCAAACACAATAAACGTACTTTGTGCTTTCATTCAGTTCGCCTTTTGAATCGAGCTGACATTGTTAAAAAAGAATTGCACTATAGCCAGCATAAAACACTGGGAGAATAATAAGAGATAGAACTAGAACTTAGAGCTCCAAGACTTCGACATGTAGGTTTCAGTAATGGAAGTGTTGGGAGATTGCAATATTTCACAGCAGACACTTCACAACATTAAACACAAAGCCCATTAATGGGAAGTACAGCACATTCACATCATATATAATTCATGCACCTCTTAAAAGCTGAAACATTTGTACAGCAAAGCAACAAAGCAGGGGATGAATACATTTCCCTGATGCAGTACATAAATATACCAGAGAAATGAGCAAACATTTGATTACGCTGAATATCATTCCATGAATGAAGTGAAACCATATTGTACCGCCACTGTGTTAAAGCTGTAAAATGCTTTGGCCACGATGATAAATTACATTGCATAAGCCCACGAAGCATTTCAATAGCAAAGTTGTGATCAGAATACAAGGCATCCTTTTATGTGGAGCATTCAATGCATTCAAGGTTTTATATGGCTCCATGTGACAATAATTATACAAGCTTTATAATCCTAGCTTGGGAAACCATGCAATTATACAAGTGAGAGGATCTGGGTGTAAGTATTAGTCTAAAAACCAAAAGAGTCCTCTAGCTTAGTGGCTGGAGCACTCACCTTGCAAGCGAGAGGACCTGGGTTTGATTCCCGTGTGGGCAGGGCGAAACCTTAGGCAAGTTTCCTTACTCCAAACTCCTCGGTTTACCCAGCAGTAAGTAGGAATCTGGTTGTTAGCCGATTGGAGGATTGCTTTTCTGGGGGTAACAATCCCTTCAAAGTAAAATAATAATTTGGTCACTCAATTCACGACCGACTGTTTGTGGGACACTGCTGTGCACAATTTGCTGATGCACCAAAATATACCGTCACTACACTTTACAGTATATTGTGTGAAGCGCTTTGAGAAGTCTCAAAAACATGATAAGACGTTATATCAAATGCAAGGATTATTATTAGAGAAACTAAACAGTCATATAGGCCCAGATCATCTGTTCAGCTGCTACCGAGGCGGGAAGAGGAGATAAACACATATCCTACACACAAAATCAGGTTTGATTTATAGCTTCTCTAACAGCAAGAGCTCCATTAAATGTTTCCCACTGTACTCAGTCTAACTATACAGTCTTCAGAGTGAAATAATACCAGTTAGCTCTGAACTATGAGCTTCTCACGCTCTCTTATATCCATTAAGTACTAACTCAAAGACAGCAAAGATATCACAACCCCCAACAGAGAAGAAACTCATTTAATCAGGGCTCAACTTAAATGAAGGAAGCTCAGCTTTCCAATTCTCCCACTCAATTTGTCCCACTCCAGATCAGTCGCATATTAAATAATGACCCGAACGCTACAAATAGTGCAAATCAACACACAATGTATAAAGAATTTTACAAATAATCTTGGATTTAATATTTTTTTGATACCGTTGTATAGTATGAACGAGGCTCCACTGCCCTCTAATGGTTAGTCACCGAAGAAACACGATGCCCGATTATTCTTTCTGTTCACTTTTCAAGGAGGTTGGCTGAAAAACATTTTGACTGCTATCGATTGTTGCGAAAGCAGATTGTCGGGGGAAAGGGCAGGTAAGTGGGACTGAAAGGATTGCTTTTTAAAAAGTGCCAGGGCAGACAAGACGAACAGCTTCTGCGCTGTACGTTTCCATGATTCCATCCCCTTTCCTTCCTCAACACTGCAGTCGACAAGAAATCTAAAGAATGGGACCTTGTATTCACTTTATCACAAGATAAATCATTTCTTCTTCCCCCCCCACCACCACCAAAAAAAAATTGTTATTCTCACGTTTTGTAGAGCAGTTCTGGCAGATCGCGCATTGATTCTGGTCATTTTACAACACCTTTTGAGGTATTTTTTTTCGGTGAAGGATGTGAAGCTTGTTAAACCACGGTGGGGCACAGTGTGAGCTGTGGAATAATCCAGGTATTTTTGAACAGAGTGGGACGGAGGGAAGTTCATTATCTTGCCTACAGTTTGAAGGATTCTCAACAGCAGCATACAAGAAAGAATCGCCAAATTCATTCTGTGTAAGACCTGCCCGAGCAATGGATTCTTAAGAACCTTTGCCCTGACCATCACAGGCAATAAAGCAAAGACATCGAACCTTACAAGTATAACCTCCCATTATTCAACCTTAGTTGTTGGCGACAGATGACATTTCTCAGCTCCAGAACCACTGCTACTTGGTCTATTTGACCATCCGTGTCTGTACCCAACGCTGAAAGGCATGTGGTGCCGCTGACAATTTAGCCCATGGCGTACAAGAAACCTCTGACAAGATGGATGAACTGTTAATTGTGACTGAATCGTTCAACCCAAGGAATGAGATGTTTCAACCAGGAACGGGATGTATTCGCCTAAAAAAATGCAATCCGGACAATCCTGTAAACCTTGGAATCCTGTAGTGCGTTGATTAGAGCGCTCACCTCACAAACGAGAGGACCCAGGTTCAATTCCCTTGCGGGGTAAAGTCTTAGGGAAGTTTCCTTAAATGGAATATTTTAATTTGGCCCAAACTGGGCTCATCTGGAGGCTCTCTCATGGATAAACCCAAGTTCACCAAGTTTTTTTTTAAAAATAAAAGGAGATCCTGTCAATTAACCAGACGATTTGATCCCCAGCCAAGTCATAAAGCTGCAAAGAGGTAATTTGCACCTCTAGGAAATTAGTACTCAACTCACAACCTTTTTGATCTACAACAAATGAAACCAGGCGGAGTTTTGTTTCGAAGAAATCTGTCTGGAAGGTCGCTCAGCATCATTTAATTAAAAGCACTCATATTTTATAGCGCCTTTCACTTTGGAAGCTCATCCAGGACAGTCAGGATTTGGACCCAAGCTGGGGGTTGGGATCAGGAGGGTTGGAGGGCAGGAGGGTAGGGGTAGGAGGATGACTGAAAGCGAGGTGGAAGAGGAGGGTTTTGAGACCAGCCTTGAAAGAGGCAAGGGATGGAGTGAAGCGATTCTGGGATGGAGTTCCAAAGGGTGGGGAAGTTTACATCAAAAAGCATCTTCAAAAATCTCCCACTTTGTGTTTGAATGAAAGTTGGTTCACAGCAATGAGATTGATTAAAGCGCATTGCTGATCAGTCTGGTTTGCACGCTCTATAAGCCTGGTGATGGGTTTGGAGCATGTGTCAGACACCAAGCAAACCAAAAGAGTCTTCAAAGAGTTGAATTTCAAAGTTGCACCACATTCAAACACACTTTTAACAAGTTCATCTCTGACTGAGTGAATCCTGCACTTTCAATTGAAGACATCCTCACACATCAAGTTCCTACCAAGTGGATAGAGCCAGATTCTGATGACAGCAGAAATAATGACACCAACAGAGCCCAGAAGAACAACAACAACTTTGATTTATATAGTGCCCTCCACACCGGACGGCATCTCAGAGCGCTTCACAGTCACGGATCCCGGGACCGAGCCAGGGGGAGGGGGAGGAGCCGGGGGGAGGGGGAGGAAGGTGACCAAAGCCGCGGTCGAAAAGAAAGGTCTTCAGCAGAGACCTGAAAATGGGAATAGAGGGGGCGGGGAAGGGAATTCCAGAGCCGGGGCACAGTGGTTGATGGCGTGGCCGCCGAGGGAGCGGAGGACTCAGGGGACGAGGAGGAGGCCAGACCCGGAGGAACGAAGGGAACGGGTACTGTGCTGAGGAGAGAGGTCAGAAAGGTAGGGGGGTGCAGAGGAGTGCAGGGACTTGAATACGAGGGTGAGGACCTTGAAATCGATCCTCTCTGGGATAGGGAGTCAGTGCAGTCTGGCCAGGACTGGGGTGATCGGGGAACGGAGTCAATACAAGAAGCCAATACGATTAAAATTAGAAGCATTTCTTCCAAATATGTGGAATTGAGGATGGATGGATTGAATTAGGAGCTCTCTTGAAGGTCATATCCTTGAATGGAGGGTGATCAATAGAATTGACCACTGATTCTTCAGTACAGTGCAAGTAATAGTTTCTTAACTGCTATTCCGATACACCAGACTTTAATTGCAGAATTCTTAACATTCCAAATGCAGTGTCAAGTAATGTGCAAGATACTTGTATTTCGGCCCAATTCTTGCCCTCCGCAATGGGCCACGATCATTAATAAGTTGAGAGTTGAAAGCAATCACTATTTCTGTGCTTTACATCAATCGCTCTGAGATTTGACATTATATTGGCAATCCAAACATTATGGGGGAAAAGAAGTGGTGGGAGCCCTTTGGAGCTCAGCCCAGAAGATACATTAGTCCCCCTTGAATTCTGTGCTTATTTCATTTTAAAAGGTTATTTAGTTTGTGTTGCAGTAATTAATTTGCTAATGGTCCCAATCAGCCAAGTATATAGGAGTTACCTGATGGATGAGTTTCAACGTCAAATTAAACAGGACATTGTTTGGCTAAAAGGATATCAAAGAGTGGAATTGTAAAGTTTTATTTGATTGAATTATTGCCTCATTGGACTAATGTATGTATTGTACAAGATGGATGGTAACTGATCACAGTGGTGGTAGCACTGGGGATTAGGTTCAAAGTGTACGCAGATATCAAGCGGATATTCTCACACTGCCTCCTCAGGCACCTTGAACATACATGTCACACTGTGGTACGCTCCAAACTAAAGCAATCTCTCGCGCAAGAAAAAAAAAGGAACAGAGTACCATCAGGCTAACAGTCAAGTGAACATGGTGCACTTGGTTGCATCACTTAAGGTTTCAAATGGACATTCATTAACTCCACTGTAAGTGTTTAAGATGACCCAAGTTTGACAACCGGTACACTTTGGTTGAATTTGCAGAGTCCAAAATGTCTTTACATCATTGAGAGTCACATCAAACAGATCAGGCTGAGGAAGGCCCTTTGGATTGTGTTCTTGCCAGAATACAAGTGGGAGCGGGGTCTACGCAGATAATCTTTGTCAATCCTAGCCAGTGTAAGATCTATTTGCCTCCACCGTTCAAGATCCATTTGAAAATCTTGCACAAAGAAAGTTATTTGCTAGGATTTCTGTATTAGAGAGCAAGTCATAGCTACCCAGAGCAGAGAAGTTGAAATTTATTTGCCGGCAGACGTACACATCAGATAAAGAGAACTGAACCAAATCCCTTTAGACTTCTAATCTCCTCCCACGATTCCTCACCCAAGCAAAACACAAAAGTCTGATCCAAGAACATGTTCCCCCAATTACCCAGTTATTAATGGTCTTCACTCTAATTAGATTCAATCCACTGTCAGATCTCACCTAGAGACAATTACCCATTTACAAAGCTAATTCACTTCTGTGCCGAGCGCCTTGTTATTGTTGAGTATTTCCTTTTGTTCTATCCAGATTCAATTACAGAATGGATGATTAAAGGGGCTCCAGCGGAAAGATTTGTGCCTTAGCTATTTTCATCTGCGACTTACGGAAATCTCGATTAGAGCCCCTCATTTTCTTCCAAGTCACAAAACCGGCGGCAAAAGTGTATTTTAAGCGGAAGTTCAAAAATAAAAGGACAGAAAGGACCATGGGTTAGTTCCAAGGGTCAACCTGGATCAGTTGGTAGCGATTTTGTCTCTGAGACAGAAAGTTGTGGGTTGGGGGGGGGGTGGGGGGGTGTAGGTGGCATTATTAGAGGTGCCATCCTTCAGTTAAGCGCTCTGAGATGCCGTCCGGCGTGGAGGGCCTACATAAATCCAAGTTGTTGTTGCTGTTAAGACATTAAGCCAAGATCTTGTTAGTTCACATGGCCATGAAAGATCCCATGGTACCATTCAAAAAGAGAAGTTTCTCCCGACGTCCTGGCCAACAGTCTACCAGATAAAATTGGTCATTCGCTTCATGGCTGTTTGCGGGACTTTGTTGTGCACAAGTTGGCTGCTGAGTTCACCTGCAAAATGCAGTCACTGTACCTCCTTAAATTCTTTGATTTAAGGCCAGTGCTTTAGGACGTCCTCTCCACGTGAAATGCCCAATGCAATGGTATTTGTTGTTGTTCGAGGGGTCCTCCCGATACAAAAGGAGCTGTATTAAATATAAGTATTATGGTAAAGTCGGAACTCGGCAAAAATGCAAGCAATTTTGCAGCCATTTAAAACAGCTATTTATAGAGAATTCCTGAACTTCGCTTCAACAGAAATGCAGGAGAGGTCTGAATAAACAACAATCCTTGCATTTGATTATTGCGGCTTCGAGACGTCTCAAAGAATGAAGAAGTCCCCTTTGGTTCAAAATGGCACCGTTTTACTAAACAAGTAGTTTTTGGCGGAGACATTGCAAATGGCTAGAGCTACTGTTCTGGATTGCTAAAGAGAGACCCCTACTAGGCGTCACAGGTACAGCACATGAGGCAAGCTCAGGACCAGATTGGAGGAAGGAAACCGATGCCTTCAAATAAAAGGAGGCAAAGGAGTAATTTGCCCGAGCGGTTTATTTTTCGCTCGTACCTAGCTCGGGCAGAAAATTCCTGTAATGCCGAAAACCATAGTTAAAAAGGACAATAAACAATAACTTGGAATTCTTACTCCAAACAATATAAATAAACCTCATGCCTTTCCTTTCGAGGGAATGCGTTAATGCACTTCATAGCTTTACTGCAAACAAACTAATGGATGGGGTGGTGGGGGTAGTCGGTGAGGGTGGGGCGGGGGAGGGAAGAGAAAAGCTGCTGGGAGCCCCAGTTAATGAGTCGGTTGCAATTTTATAAAGTGAAAAAAAAGTGTAAATTTTGTTTCTTCGGTGTGCAATGAAACACGAGTTCAGAATTCCCACCTCGAGGAGAGACCAGCTGTTTGCTATCAATCAACCTGACAGACATGGAATGGAATCAGCCGAGACACACACGCGTGTTTGTGTACGTGTGTGTCTTCCAGGTTCAGGAGGGTTACAGAGTGTCTACACCTCGCATCAAAGCAGCCGGGCACAATAAAATCCACTGGGAGATGTTGGTCAGTTTGTTAGCTGATGGAGCTCACCCTTGGTCAAGGAACTGAACAGGAGGTGTTGCAACGAGCCAAGGCTAACATAACCTTTCATCATCAAGAGAGATTACCAGCAGGTTCATCGCAAGAATAAATCTGTATTAGGTGAACCCAGAGCATAAGGTGACTAGCAGCAAGTTTCATCAGCTAATAAACTGGCCAACTGTTCCCGACAGATTTTATTGCGCACTGTTGCTTTGACATGAGCCGCAGTTACTCAATAACCTTCACGAGCCCTAGACTCAACGCACGAAAAGTCACCCTGGCTAATTCTGTATCTAATTGCGTGTCTCCCCCCCCACGTGAATAATGTGGACTTTTGCCTTATCACATTTTCTGGTTTCAAAATCGTGTCGAGACAGAAGCAGCGAGGAAGAGAAACTACTCAACTTGATGGATCAATATGCTGGAATCCGTCTTCACTTGTTTTTAAGAAGAAGAATAGGAGCCGGGCTAATTGCACTTTTGAAAAGAAAATGAACATGAACTTCTTGGTCGGCAAATCCCAGCCAGCACAGCTTGAAGCATCGAAACGGATTAATTCCACTCAAATATTGGCAGGTTTTAACAGCTCTCGTCTGCATCAAGATAAGAACAAACATGTTGCAAAATGGCTTTTTATTTGCGGTGACGAGATACCATCGATTGGCGGATCGCTTTTCCCAGGGGGTAATAATTCCTTCACACACACACACAAAAAATAATAATAAATTGGTCACTCAATCCACGACTATTTGTGGGACACTGCTGTGCGCAATTGACTGTCACCCACAAAACGTACAGTCAGAGAATATCCTGTAAAGTGAGTTGACTGTAGATTACTATACTTTATTCTGAAGGCGTATTACCCCCGGAGAAGTGATCTGGCAATCAAGTAACCGGGTTCCTACTTACAGCTTGGTAAACGGAGGCGGGTGGAGTAAGGAAACTTGCCTAATGTTCCGCCCTGTTGGGAATCGAACCCAGGTCCTCTCACTTGCGAGGCGAGTGCTGTAACCAAGTCCTACAGAACGCTTTTGGTTGAAACATCAAACTGAGCGCCTGGCGGGTGGCTGCTGCACTGTGTGAAAATGTTAACATTTAAAAGCAACAATTTCCTCCCGATTTGCAGGCCAATGTGACTTACGACAGGAGACAAGAACCTTAGAGAGAGAGAGAGTGAGAGATTTTTAAAAAAAACACTTATGCAGTTGAACTGAACCTCGAAAACAAAGCATTAAAGTGGCTTTAAAAACCACTAAAACTGGTCGGTACACCAATTGCCATGACACTTTTGTAGAAAGCGTCTCAAGCTAGCGTTGACTCCTGAATAAATTTACAATCGACACAAGCCTTCGTTGCCTGAAATGGAACCATTGTCCCATCACCCCACCCAAGAAGAAGAAATGAGCTCCCCGAGAGGGGGGAATAAAACTATATCTCCACCTAATGTTATACGTTATAAAAGGGTCGCCCCCCGCCCCCTTAAAATAAACAAACACGCGATAGCAAAAATGATCCCTGAGCGAGTAGGAGTCAAACGCGGCAAAATGTTCAGCCTCTCACAGTAACAGAGGTGAAGCAAAGGGAGCACTAATGCTTCATAAACGTCAAGGCGATCTTCCTAATGGAACAGCACGGACAAAGGCAGCTGCGGTTTTACCCTTTCAAATTATGCAGAGCTCAAGAGTCTCGCGCGCAACCCGATGTTAATGTTCGATAACTAATGATCGCACTGTGTGGCTCTTCGTTCTTCTTCTGTTGGAAGTTGCCACTTGCTGGTGTTCTGCAGCTCAGTCAATTCGCTTCTTTATTCGCCGCCTTGAAAGGTTCTTTGTTATCGCTTCGAACCACAGTCTGCTCATTTAGGTGTCAGCCTGGCTCGGTTGATCGCACTCTGGGCTTCAGGTCACGAGGACTTGGGCTCAGGCTCCATGATAGAGCTTCGAGCTCACAGCCAAAACTCGATTTATAGAGTGCCTTTCACGTCGGGAGGACGTCCCAAAGCGCTGGAGAGCTAAGGCTTTGCACCCAAGGTGGGGGTTGGAGTCAAGAAGGGCGGATGGCAAGGTGGTTGGGGGTGAGAAGGAGAGGGACAAGACAAAAGGATTGAACTCAAGAGTCCTATTGTATCGGGGCTTAGTGGTTGAAAGCACGGCCAATTTGATTTTTTCCCCATTTTACGTGGGACAGAAACACAAGAATATCAAAGCCAATTACCAGCTTGTGGGGGTGGGCTGAGGGCTCAACTTGTACACAGACAGAAATAAAAGAACCTGGTACAACTGGAGGCAACACTAGCTTCGCTGCCTTTGAAGATCCTGTGAAAACCGTCTCTTGAAGTGCATCATTATACGGTTGATGACGAAATCACTGCCTTAATAATGAAACACCTGAGCTGTGTGAGCAGGAGGTCTGATCTACGCTTCACCAATTGACTGTATGCATCTCATTGCTGGTTACAAGACATTGTCAGCACAGATAAGCTGCCTTGCCACTTTTTTGTTAACGGGTCAAAATATTTCTACATGAAAGGCACTGAATAAAAATGCTACTTTTCATCATATATATGGGTCATATCAGGCAATTTTGTCACCAAACTGTATATGCAGTGTAAAGTTTCAATGGCAACATCAACCCGAATCATCATAGAAGGTTGCAGCACGGAAACATACCATTCAGCCCAACTAGTCCACCCCAGTATTTATATTCCATGAAAGCCTCCATCCCATCATTTAAATCCTTCTTCGTGTAGACATTTGGGTTTCCTGCTAAATACATTGAGGCTTTTTGCTTCAACCACAACTTCCTGCAGCGAGTTTCACATTCTCACCTCACAGAATCTTACGGCACAGGAGGAGGACTTTCGGCTCATGGCGCCCGCTCTTCGAAAGAGCTACTAACTAGTCCCACTCACCCGCTCTAACCCTACAGACCTGCACATTGAAGTCCCTATCCAATTCCCTTTTGAAAACTACTATGGAGTGCGTTCCAGACCATAACTTCCTGGATTAAAAAAAATTCTCCTCGTCACGCCTTTGGTTCTTTTGCCAATTATCTTAAATCCATGTCCTCTGGTTACCGACTCGCCCGCCAGAGGAAACAGTTTTTCTCTATGTACTCTTATCAACTCTGAATAAAGAAGTTACTTCTAAACTCTCTTTAGATAGGTTAGTGACTATCTTATATTTATTACCTTTCGACTCACCAACAAGTGAAAACAACAAGTGAAATGCATAGCCGCCTTATCAAATCTCATAATCTTAAAAAAAAACTCTATCATGCTCCATCAGTAAATCCCACCGAGAAAATACAATCCCAACTCTTACGTCAAATTAAGTAAACCTTCTCATTCTTAACTGGCCTTTGAACCAGGGTTTTTTTTCTCATTGGGTTGCACCATTCCTCCTTTTCAAACCTCTCTTCTTTAAAATGTATTCCCTGCCCTCTTTAAAAGCAAGCTCAGCTGCTCTGCAAAGAGAATCATCAATTGCCTAAATGATTAATTTATAGCTTTGTAAAAGGTTATCCTTCTTCCTCTGTTCACACAATTGCCTGATCAACTCAGGCCCATCTCAGGCTACAGCCACTGATTAACCCCTGAAGACATCATCCATCACTTTATCCTCCAGATAAATTGGGTCCTCTAATTTCATGGCTGTTTGTGGGGGCTTTGCTGTGCTTAAATTGGCTGCCAGATTTGCCTTCAAATACAGTACAGAATCATTACCCCAGACAGCAAGTACTGTGAAGCACTTGAAGATATTATAGGAGCTATGTCAAATGCCAGGATTATTATGTTTTAACATATAATAATCGTATAAATACCTCAATCTTTGACCATGTCTTCTGACATCTTCCCATCACCCTCGCCCACCCTCCCGTCTTAATCCAACCCCCGGCTCGGGCACAAAACCCTTGACAGTCCAGCAGCTTGGGACGTCCTCCCGACGTGAAAGGCACTGTACGCACGGATGCAATTTGTGGTTGTGTTAATGCGGTCTTTTAACCGAACTAACCACAGTCAAGCGGCAACGAGAAGTGGACCAAAGTAGAGGTGAGCCTTAACAGGATTCAGCTGCCCTGCTCCACCCCAATGTCCCTTGTGAACTGGGAAAAGGACAGCTGATGTGAATCAGACCGGATTGCAATCCTCCCTCAAACCCTGTGCTTTTCATACCGGGAGCACTAGAGGGCGATACAGACCAATCACCCGGTGGTGCCGGTTTCGCTTAAGATTTATTTTTTCCCGCGGGCGCCAAATGTCCTTCATAATTATATCAAAAAAAAAGGTTTGGAGTGACTTCAAGACGATTGACACGCTGGTGTGCGCTCGAATTCGGAAAGAGAAGGGATTTTCTCTCGGCCTCCTGGCCAGCAATCTCCAATATAAATCCATACTCAAGGCTGTTTGCGGGTTATGATGCTGTGTTTGCAGATTAGCTAAAAAAAATACTCAGTCACTACACTTCACAGCGGAAACCTGTGAAGCGCTTTGAGATGTTTTTATGTTAAAGGTAGGAAACCACCACTCCCCCATGCTCGGGCCCCGACACCTGAGTTCAGCACTTTGGGATGTCCTCCCGATGTGAAAGGCGCTCTATAAATGCCATTTTGCTGTTTTGCTGTTTGCTGCACAAGAGTACGGAATACAAAAGACTCGCAGGTAAAGTGAATCATTGCTTAGTCAAACCACTTACGAGAAGAGAACTGCACAATGTACACCGAGGTCACGACTTGAGGGGAACTCCTGAAGTTCACTTTCACTCCAATTTATTGTGACAACAATGTACATTGTGCGGGTTACCAGACGCAATTCGCACACTCTCTCACTCTCTCACTCTCTCTGAAAAATCATGCATTTCTGACAAGCAGAGTGTGCGTGAAAGTACTGTCGGAGTGCGGCAGGAGGGTGGGTGTATGGTAAAAACACGTAAAGGGGAAGAAAGTTTGGAAAAGTATTGGTGGGAAACAATTTAAAACTAACCTGACATAAACCACGTTTCGCCCACAAAATACACAGTCACTCCACTTTACAGTATATTCTGTGGAGCGCTTTGAGGCGTCTCAAGGACGCGATGAGGCGCTAAGTCAAATGCAAGGGTTATTATTTAACAGGCACCGTATCATGACTGTGTCGTCAAAGAAACATTTATCAGGATGTTTAGAAAGGGGTAGTGTCTGGAACCCTGAGTTCTGCAAACCTCCCACTCTCTAAGCGCTTCCCTCAACTGGATTCACTTTTAGACTCTCTGCAAACATTCACATCATCTCTTTTGTTTTTTAACTCCTTCCTCATAGAAACTAGTCACTGCCCCATCGGGACTCTCAGGGGATTTCCATTCAAGTGTCTGAAATTCTTCTAAAAGCAGACAATAAAATTCCAAACTTGTGTCAATCAGGGGAAAGTTACTTCTTGCGGGTTTAAGCCGGGGGCTGAACAGGCGACACGCTGTTCTTCGTACCTGAGTCCAGACTGAATTCAAGAATATTCCGAAATGTTCCACGATCTTAAATTTTAAGAGAGAGGAAGTTCAGTCCTCGGAGTCGTCCTATTCAGAGATAATCGTTAAACTGTAATATAATAATTACATTTTAATATTATCCCTAAAACTCTGGCACTCTCTCCCACTGTCCCTCCGCCTCGCCCCTTTCCTTCCCCATCTTCAGGTCGCTCCTGAAGTCCATCCTCTTTGACCGTGCCTACGGTCACCTCCCCCCCAACTCAGCTCTGTGCTCCACCACTGTCAAGCTCTTGGGAGGGGCGCTGTCTAAATGCAAGTTTTTGTTGTTCACAGAGTCAGCGTAAAATAATAACGGCAATTTCATTTGATTCTGGTTCCCACGATGGACTTCTGGATAAAGGATCCTGTAGCTCAGCAGTTAGCGCACTCGCCTCGCAAGCGAGTTAACCTGGTTTCAATTCCCGGGCAGGACAAAACCTTAAGCAAGTTTCCTTACTCCAAACGCTTCTGTTTACCCGGCAGTAAGTAAGAACCTGGTTGTTAGTCGATTGGTGAATCGCGTTTTCGGGGGTAATTATCCCTTCAAAAAGAAGGTTAAAAATAACAATCATTTGTTCACTCAATCCACGACTGTTTGTGGGACACTGATGGCTGCCTCGTTTCGCACTCAATATATACAGTTGATTCACTTCACAGTATATCCTGTGAAGCACTTTGAGACGTCTCGAAGATGTGATAAGGCGCTATGTCAAATGCAAGGATTATTATTATTATTATCATCCACCTGGTCTGTGGACTGTGAGGATTCTCCTGAACAGGAGAGAACACAGCTCAAACCTGTTGCAGTACATACAATTGAACTCAATTTGACTGCTGGAAGTCAGAGATATCAGAGATATTTCTGTCCGACTGAAGCCACTTGAGAAATTTGAGAAACTCTCCTCAATCAGCAACTGCTCGATCTCAAAGAGTACCTCATCACACACTTCTTTTAAAGCAAAACCACCGAACAGGGTGGAAACTCCAAAGCTTAGAGTTGGCCTGGCACCACGCACAGAGTAACAGGAAATAAAGTTGTTTTCATTTTACAAAGTGACAGAACCAAACAGTATTTCAAATGCACTGAAAAATACCCAGGAAAAAAAATTTGAAGTGGCATTGTATTAATCTAACCGTGGGTGCTTTTCTACCCCCCACCACCCCAACCCTCAGGCAATCCTGTCCACATTTATCGTTTTGCTGGGCATTTATGGGAAACAACAACTGGAACTTGTACTGTGCCTTTCACAATGCTAAATGTTCTCAAAGCGCTTTACAGAGACTCAGTTGGAGTCTCTGTAAAGTACATTTCACCCCCAAAATACACAGTCAACCCACAATGCACAGTAAAGGGCTTTTAGACTATTCAGTGACGTGATAAGGCGCTATGTCAAATGCAAAGATTATGATTAGTATTATTACTATATTTTTAAATTTGCGTTTTATTTGCCTGTGTTAAAATCGCATTAAATAGATGGAAGGTGTGAGAGAGGTGTGTTTCTCTCCCAGTAGATATTCCCAGGGCTGGGTTTTCTGAGCAACTGTGAAGTTCTGGAGCTCAGGGGTTAGAGCATTTGCCTCGCAAGCGAGAGACCTGGGTTTGATTCAGGGCAGGGCGAAACGTTGGGCAAGTTTCCTTCCTCCAAACGCCTCTGTTTACCTCGCAGTAAGTAGGAACCCGGTTGTTAGCAAATTGACGGATCGTTTTTCCGGAGTTAATGATTCTTTCCAAAAAAAAATAATAATTTGGTTATTATTAATCCACGACTATTTGTGGGACGCTGCTGTGCGCAATTGGCTGCCGCGTTTCGCCCACGAAATATGCAGTCAATTCACTTGACAGTATATCCTGGGACGCGTTTCGAGACGTCTCGAAGACGTGATAAGGCACTGTATCAAATGCAAGGATTATTATTATCAACTCAAGCAGCCTGAATCCCCATATAAACCACTCGATTTCAATTTCTAGCCAAAACCTCAGTGAAACACGAGAAACGTGCAGTTTAAAACAGCACCCCTGATGATAGCTTTAAGCCACAGCATTATGTTTACTATCTATAAGTCAATCTTCCTCTTTCTAGATTTCTAAATGAAATGTGGTTTGGTCACAAGGCTTCTCATTCCCCAAGTATCCACCAGCATTACACAAGGTCACTAAATATACTTTCCAGGCCATAAAGAGCTCTCGCATGCTTACAAGTATGAGCAGCATAATATGACGGCAATTTTCAGTCAAGGAGATCATCACATTGATTCTTGAAAAGTTTTTGTTTATTTTCCAGACACCCTTGATATCCACCGAATTCTGCACGCGACACGTTTGTGAATCAAAAGTTAGTCTACGTGGGAGTTAAGGTTCTGTCCCAGCAAACGGAGGTGGGAACAAAGATAATAATAATAACGATAGTAATAATAATAATAAAATAATCCTTGCGTTTGATGAGGCGCTTTATCACTTCAGAGAGACAACGTCAACAACAGCTTGCATTTATAGGGCACCCCTCGCTCGGGGTAGTGTCCTGGAACGCCTGCCATCTCAAAACTCTTCACAGGGTATACCGTAAAGTGGATTTACTGTATTCTGTGGGCAAAACACAGCAGCCCGTTGCGCACAGCAGTGTCCCACAAACAGCCGTGGAGCGAGTGACCAATTTTTATTCTGGGTTATTGCCAGGACACCGAGAGAGAGAAACTCCTTTCTCTTCTCGGACGGTGGCCACGGGATATTTAACATCCACCTGAACAGGCATTCGGGACCTCGGTTTAACGTCTCGATAATCCCTGCATTTGATATTGCTCCTGTGAGATTATCTTGACGCACTTCACACATGTTGGGTAAAGTGTAGCCACTGTAGGGAGCAGCAAATCTACGCACACCACCAACAACGACAACAAATTACATTTGTATAGCGCCTTTCATGTCGGGGGGACGCACCAAGGTACAATTCACCCCCATGCATACAGGTGTGAAGTTTGTGGGGGGGGGTGGCGGGAAATGGTAGAAATGATTCCAGTCCTGATTAGTGGGAAATAGTCAGGGCTCAGTTTTGCTTTGGTTTCTGTGGTCAGGAGGGAAGTTTGGGCTTTTGTTGCTCACACTTCTTAGTTTTCATTCAATCCGGGAAAAAACTCACACAATTTTACTTTTTTTATTAAACGTTTAACCACCTGATAACTTCCCGATTAATGCTGAACGTTCTCTGTTCAAATTTCTTGAGCGTTTTGAAAGGAGAACGACGTCGACAATTTTCCTTTATATAGTCTTTCAGGTTAACAGGACGTCTCCAAAGTGCTTCACATCACTGACTGAGCACCTGAACTCGGAGGGGAGGTAACTTAGGAGTGTGATGGGAGCTGGAAATAATAATAGTACTAATATTAATGATACTAATAAAATGGGTTTGATTCCCAGCAGGACAAAACCTTGGGCAAGTTTCCTTGCCTGATAGATGCCTGATAATAATCCTTCAAAAAAAGCAAAAGCAATAATAAAATTGGTCACTTCAATCGACGAATGTTTGTTGGACAGTGCTGTGTACAATTCGCTGCCATGTTTCGCCTACAAATATACAGTTAATCACTTTCCAGTCAATGCTGTGAAGCGCTTTGAGATGTCTAGAAGACATGAAAAAGTGCTATATCAAATTATTATTAATAATAATCCTTGCATTTGATATAGCGCCTTATCACATCTTTGAGACGTCTCAAAGCGCTTCACAGAATGTAAACTGAATTGACTGTGTATTTTGTGGATTGAGCGACCAATTTATCATTTTTTAAAATTTTGTTATTTTGAAGGAATTATTACCATTGCAGTATTGTTACCAAGGGATTATCCGCCAATCGACTAAGAACCGGGTTTCTACGTACTGCTAGGTAAACGCAGACATATGGAGTAATGATGACCAAAAGCACGTTCGAAGAAATAGGTCTCAAAACAGGGGTGAATTAGCAATGATTATAATGATGGCAACATGCTGCAGTATGCTCTTCAATCTGCTCTTCCTCTCCCCGTTAGCTTGTCCGCTATCTCTTGGGTTCCTCCTTACTTCCTTGTTGTCTCTTCCTTTCACCTTATTACCTCTATTGTCGCCTGCTGTTCCTATCCTGTTCTGTAAACCTCCTGCGGTCCATGGAAAGTCAATCAAAAGCTAACCGTTGCCTGAGGCCACTTTGGCAACTAAGAACAGAAGAACCTGCGCTAAAGTACGAGCTGTTGGCGTAGGGAACGTGGGGTCTAGAAGAGCCAGCCGACTGCCCTCCCCTCACAGCATCAAGCTGCTTTATGTATCATCAAACAGGAAATAGTCTGGTATGGAAACGGTTACCCCACTCAGTCAGAGAACACTGCAGAATGCGACTTGTTTGCAACTTGTAGTGTGAAGCCGTGAAGGTAAGAAGCGGAAGGGAGAGGGGGTGTGAACCAAAAGCAGAGCATCTCATGCGTGATCTCACTCCACGTGGGAGAGACTTAAGGTCACTAGTGGACACTTGTTAGCCAAACCCCCCCCGCACCACCCCTCCCAACACTTCAACTAATTTCACAATCATTCTGTATGTATGCGTCACACCTTCTGTTTTTTTCCAAGTCACACTCAGATGTAATTATAGCACAGGCGGTTTGTGCAAGTCCAAAGTTTGGCTTGTGAGGGAGTCTCCACGACCCACACACTCATGTTTGGGTGGATCACTTACTAAATGAGTAGGTCACAAAAAGAATCAGAGGCTAAGACCAAAGAAAGACTTGTATATGTAAAAAAACAAACTGAGACCACAACAGAAAACTCCAGAGACCTGGGTTCGATTCCCAGCAGGGCGAAATGTTGGGCAAGTTTCCTTGCCCAATGCGCCTCTGTTTACCTAAGGATTCTTAGTCGATTGGCGGATCGCTTCTCTGGGGGGGCTAATAATTCCTTCAAAAACGATAAAAATTGGTCGCTTCAATCCACCGCTGTTTGAGGGACGCCGCTGTGCGCAATTGGCTGCCCCTTTTCACCCACAAAATATACAGTCAATTCACTTTACAGTATATTCTGTGAAGCGCTTTGAGGCGTCTCGAAGACGTGATAAGGCGCTATATCGAATGCAAGGATTATTATTATCAAAAGAAAGATTAAGATACACTGAAGCTAAAAGCACAGCGTGAAGGCAACAGCATTAAAATAAAATAAAGGCGGTGAAATTTGTTGAGCTCCTTAAAGCATTAGGTCAAGGGCTGTTTTAAGGAATATCACAAATGTTATCCCAAAGGTAGGTAACATAGAAGGAAGCCTGTGCCAGCTCTTTGAAAGAGTGACCAACTAATCTCACTCTTACCCCATGGCCCTACAAATTTTTCCTTTTCAAGTACCTATCCAATTCCTTTTTGAAAGCAACTATCAAATCTGCTTCCACCGCCCTTTCAGGCAGCGTATTCTAGACCGTAATAACTCGCTGGGTAAAAAAACTGTCTCCTTGTCTCCCCTCTGGTTCTTTTGCCGATTATCTTAAAATCTATGTCCTCTGGTTACCGACCCGCCCTCCAACCCAAAACCCCTCCCAGCATGAAAGGCGCCATACCATAGTTATTTTGCGTCCTATTATTTTTTAAAATCCTTTTCTCATGCATTGACTGCCATACGACTCTGGCATGTTGTCAGTAAAATACTGTATTGTCGCGTAGTTCGATCTGTGTGCTCTACTGCATTAGTTACCCAGAGCCGTGTCTGAATTTACGCCTAGATCGAATGGTTGACGGAAATTCAATCACCATTTATGGCTGGGTGACATCACGGTAACCCAGGCTCAGCCTTTGGTTTCACAAATACAAATACAGAAGTAGTGGAGTAGACCAGCCAGTGATACTCTGAGCATCTTCTGAAAGGATACCATGGCTCTGAGCTCAGTTCTGTGCTTGTTTTTTGTCCTCTCGGTGCTGCCAGGTAAGTCAATAGGGTTTTTAACTTTTATTTCTGTAAAACGTTAAGCTTGTTGAAATGTTTTGCTTTGAAAAAAGAAGCTTTTGCTGGAAAACCACAGCACATTTTGAAGCTGGGGCTGACATCCTGTTTTATGAACTTATTCAGTGTTTTTTTCAAACACACAGACAGATGCACGCAGTAATTGCAACGAGCGTTTAACTTCAAAGGCAATTGAAGGTTTCCGAGCGGGGAGATTTTCTCTATGAAAATGTTCTGTAAATTACGCTGATATTTTTTCTTTATCTTAGTTATTCAGATTGTCAGTCCGATTAAGAATGTGGTTAATTATCATGAGATTGACTAGACGTCGCTACCTGTGCTTAAAAGAGTTTAGAAGAATTTCCTTGATGAAATACCAGATAAAAAACAAATTGCTATGTTCACACGGTGTCTACTCGATTCTAAGGCCTGGGTCTTTTTCATTAAAAACTGCATTAAAATTAGGCGTTGCCATAGAATTCAATGTTGCCCTAAATCTGTAGGTGTGTTTTGTTTTTGGTCGATTATGGTCGATCAGTGAGGTAAATATGAAGTACATTTGGATTGCGATGTCGACGAGAAGTAATTGAGTTGTATAACCTCATCTGGTTTAGCGAGGTGTTTATTTTTTTTCACAGGTATTTTACAGACAGAAATTGAGAAAGAGAGTGAGAGAAAAAGAGACAGAGAAAGGGTCAGAGTAAGGAAAAGTGGGAGAGAGACAGATAGATAGACAGAGCGAGAAAGAAAGAGAGCCAGAGAGATAGCCAGAGAGACAGGCAGAGAATGAAAGAGACAGAGAGTGTGTGAGACAGATACAACCAAACTAATCAAATCAGAGAGAGAAACAGCGAGAGACAGCGAGAGCTAGAAAAATGTCGGAGAGAGACATTTGTTTTTCACATGACTGTAAGATATATAATAAGTGTTTCTTTCTATGAATACAAAAGTTGTGTCTAACAATTGTATTAAGATCCCAGCGCCTTGGGACGTCCTCCCGACGTGAAAGGCTATACAAATGTAATCTTGTTGTTGTTGTAAGGTTCAGTTTTTTTCCTCCATATATTCTATAGTCTGCCTGTTGAGGGGATATCTTAGATTCAGGTCAATAATAATAATAATCCTTCCATTTGATATCGCACCTTATCATGTCGAGAATTGACATCCATCTCGCTACATAATATATCATCCTTCAGATGAGATATTAAACTGAGGTCCCGTCTCTTCAGGTGGACATTAAAGATCCCATGACACTGCTCAAAAAGAGAAGTTGTTGTGCTGACCAACACTCCCTCAAATAAAATTGGTTATTCACAAGTACTTATGGCTGTTTGTGGGGACAATTACCGTGTACAAATTGGTTACGACATTCATCCACAAAACATGTACCAATCAATACACTTTTATGGTGTACCCCATGAAGCGCTTTTGGACATCCTCCTGATGTGAAAAGCACTATAGAAAATGTAAGGATTATTATGATTATTGTTATTGGGATTTATCTTACTTTTATCATGAAACAAGTTGTTTGTTAAATCTTGATAATAGGATTTCCATTCTTAAGATGTCCCTGATTATATTGGAATTGTTATTGATTGGCATAAGATTTACACTGTAGAATGATGAACACATCTCCAAACTAGTTATAAATGTTTGAAGTCTTATTAAGGTTTTAAGATTATAATTTTATCAGGTGGGTTGCCAAGTTCTTTCTAATGGTCCATATGGATGATTAGAAACAATTTGGTTTGCTTTTGTTTCCAGGGAGTAAGGGTATCTAACTGCAATTCTTTCAATAGACTATGTGAGCTAGAGCTCACTCTTCTTACAGCTTTGGTAAGAGACATCTGAAATGGGATATTGTAACATTAAATAGATTGAGAAAGTCTGACAATCATCCATGGAGTGAGTGACCAATTTTATTTGGGGGACTGCTGACCAGGAAACCCGGACAAAGTCCCCTCTCTTTTCGAATAGTGTCCATGGGATCTTTAACATCTCCCTAAACAAGCAGACAAGGCCTTAGTTTAACATCTCATCTGAAGTATACGGCACCCCAGGACTGCACTGGAATGTCAGCTTAAACAATGTGATCCAACTTCCGACGTGGGGTTTGACCCCACAACCTTCTGAATCAGAGGCGGTAGTGCTATTACTGAGCCAGGCTGACATACAATGGGATCAAATGGGCCTTCTTCATTTGAATGCGTAGAATCACATAGACCTTTATAGCATAGAAACAAGTTGTTCGGTCTAACTAGTCCATGCTAATCTATACTGCATACAGCCTCTACCCTTCCTAATCCCTACTCATTCCCCTTTATTCCCTTCTCCCTCATCTATGCATCAATTTCCTCTGTGATACATTCATACTTTTCATTTCAACCACAGCTTCCGGCAGCGAGTTCCACAATTTCTCTTGTGATCTCATGAGCGAACCTCCCAGTATTTTCAGGGTTTAGATTTAGTTCAAGTGGAGGCGACATCATATGTTCCCCACCCTCACTCCACCCCCAATCCACTTCCCCCGTCTTTCGGTCTGAATGCCCTGCTGTAGAAAGAATGATTCATGCATTGGTCTGGCTAAGAAAATACAGAACTCTCCCGCCCCCTAACTGTGCAAACCTTAAACTGTCCAGTGCCTTGGAATGTCCTCCCGATGTGAAAGTCGCTATATAAATGGAAATACATATTGTATTGTAAGCAGAGTTGAGTGGAGTAACCAACTTCCCTGAAATTTCAGTACACTCTGTTTGGGAATACTGTTAAAAACTTAGCAGTAAAAGAAGATTTAACATTGACATTAATTGTCCAAAACTATGATCTGTGCAAGAAGCAATTAGAGACCATTTGCCCCTTTTTTATGTTGCTCTTTGCTCCACCAAGAGGCCATCCATCTAATTCTCAATTCTCTGTTCATTCCCTGAACTCTCTAAAAGTTCTTCTACACTTCTCCTTGTACGTGGAGTCCTGTAGCTCAGTGGTTAGAGCACTCGCTTTGCAAGTGAGAGACCTGAATTCAGTTCCAGGCAGAGGGCGAAACCTTGGGCAAGTTTCCTTACTCCACACAGAGCTTAATAATAAACCCTCCAAAACCAAAAAACAATAATAAAATTGGTCATTTTCGATCTACGACTGTTTGTGGGACATTGCTGTGCACAATTGGCTGCCGCGTTCGCCCACAAATATACAGTCAATTCACTTTACAGTGTGTTCTGTGAAGTGCTTTGGGACGTCCTCCCGACGTGAAAAGCGCTATATCAAATGCAAGGATTATTATTATTATTATTACTCCTCTGGTCACAATCTTGAATTCATGTCCTCTTGTCCTCAAATCCCCTCTCAGCAGAGAAATTATTTTCACGATTCATTCTCAAATGCAAGGATGATTAAAATATTATTATTTTTGTTACATTAAACAACAATAACTCGCATTTATACAGCGCTCCCAGCACAGGAGAGTGTCCCAGAGTGTTTGTTAGTGGCGGAGCCTTAGAACCGAGTCAGGGGGGGAGGCACAGTCGAAAAGGAAGGACTTCATGGGGAACCTAAAGATGGGGAAGGACTCGCCCTAACCCTAAAGGAGCACAAAAGAGGAATCAATTCCCGAGACCTTATAGTCTACGATGGCTTAGCAGCGTACTGCCAGCATACATTGGTTTTAGTGGTCAGATACCAATTTGTCTGTGTCTCAAAGAGCTATTTAGGTATTGAAAGATAACTATTTAAAAAAAAACTTCAAATTGAAATTGTTGGTGGAAAGATTCGTAGGATTTGAAGGCTTTATTTGGACAGGTGTCCAAAGGTCTCTTTTACGTCAGCTGTGGAAATGTTGGGGAGCTACCCTTCGTGAAGGGCACTAACAAATTGTTATTGAAATTGATGTTGCGGAGTTTGGTAGAAAGCAGGATGGTTTGCCTCTGTGGGGTTGAACTGAAAGGCAGCTAATAAAGCTTTAGTATTAATCAAGGTTCAAATGATTAACTTAAGTAAAGCTTCATTGTTATAAGAAAGACTGTGCAAGTTCACTGTGAAAAGTGCAGTTTTTTGTGGTTTGAATATGGATTTGGTCGGTTTTCTTCTTCTTTCAGACACTTAGCAGATGATTCATTCTGAAATGAAAGTAGCTGCCTCCTAATGTGTTTAAAATAGAAGCGTGAATAACGTGAGGTTTTAGCCTGAAATTTTTTTTGACAAACAGTTACACCGTCGCCCAATTAACTTTCCAGAGGGGCTTCATAAGTGTTGCAGCGAATCACACCTGCTTTCAGTTGTTTTCACACCAAAAAAGGCCACGGTAGTCACAATGCTTACACTTAGCGTAGGAAGTTATAATGCAGCAAAACCTTTTTTTATAAAAAAAACCTTTCAAACCTGGAACCCTTAAAAGGTATCACTGGAAAATATGCCTTTTAACAGGTAAAAAATATACAGTCAATTCACTTTACAGTAGATTCTGTGAAGCGCTTTGAGACATCTCAACGACGTGATAAGGCGCTATATCAAATGCAAGGATTATTATTCTTATCATTACCCAACTTCATAAAGCCAGACCTATTCTGATGATAAAATTTGTACAGGATTTACTGGCAAATAAGGGTGAAATGGCATATCATGAGGACTTCCTGTGAAATGATAAAATCTTTCAATGTCCTTTCTGTTTCCAGCAAATTCACAACATCTGGAGATACAGAAGATCACTGTGCTTGAGGGAGAACCAGCAATTCTCAACTGCACAATAAATGGCAGTGAGTCAGCAGTCATCGAGTGGAAAAATCCAAGAGGTTATGTTATATTCTTTACCAACATGCGAGGTAAGAGAGAGAAAATCATCGTTCATTGTCAAACCCAATTGCCTGAGGCAACCAATCCAATAGTTGAGCAAAAGAAAATTGCACAGTGAGATTAGGTGGTAAGTGGAGAAAAGTGAAGACTGTGAATTTCACCCACAAAATTCGCAGTCACTACACTTTACAGTATATTCTGTGAAGCGCTTTGAGACGTCTCGAAGACGTGATAAGGCGCTATATCAAATGCAAGGATTATTATTACTATAAAAGACACTCAGGGCACCATGGGAGGAAATAAAATCACCCAGGGCTTTTGTTCCTCATCAATAAGCAGTACATGTACCCATACACCTTACTTGCACATGTCAAATAAATAAGATTAGGGCTTGGCTGAGATGCTCTGATAGTCTGCATAGGACTGGTCTGATGACACTGTCCAGGCTTGTAGATGACGAATTGCAGTTTGATAAGAAACCGGAAGGTGACCAGTTGCAGTGGAACTGTATTCTAACAGACGTCACCGTCTTCGTCGGAGAAGAAGATCAATCAACTAAAAAGAGAATGGTTTGGAAAGTGTATCAAGTGGTTTGGATGCAATGTTGGAGGCGGCAATTTGGGTCACTGACTCAACATGTGGCCAGTGTATGTACTGTCTGCATGTACTTGTGCTTCCTGTCCAACAGCTTGTGAATCCAAATAGCAGCAATTACAGACACCAATGTGGTCTGCTACAAGCCAGTGCTACTCAAAATAATCATCTTGTTATAGCTTTTATATTCCGCTCACTGTTTTTCTCCCATTTCAGTTGCTATCGTTAAGTAATGATGTAAGCTATTTTTATTTAAACATAAGCAGCAGCAGATTACCAAGTGATGTATATCAAAACAGATCAAATGTTTTATAGTGCCCTTACTGAACCAATAGACTTTTCTTAAAAAAAACTATAATATTTCTGTAATGCCAGTCTATAATAATATAATCCGATTTGGCTTTGAGTAAAAAGATGTTCTTAGGCATCTGAGTGAAATATTACTCCAGCTTGCAGATATTATCAATGAAAGTTGTGGTTAACAGTTTTCATTCTTTCAACAGGTCTCAAAGACACAAGGTACAAGTTAGTGAACTTCTCAAACACCATGTTAATTGTCAGCCTTCTTAATACCACAGTAGAAGATGGAGGCACTTACACTTGTTTACAATACGGATACGCAATAGAAACTAAACAAGTGCTCCTAAGAGTTCTAGGTATGTAGATTCAAGAGATTAAAAATAGCTAATTATAGTCACGCTTTTATCATTCCTAGAACATGCACAGTATGCTTTGAGACACGCTCCCAATGTGAAATGACAGCGTAACAAATTTAATTATTATTATTATTTCTAAAGAAAGTGCTGCTGTGTAACATGCCGTTAAGCTTTTGCTGAAGCATTGTAAAAAGAAGGTTTTTGCCTTTACTCCCCAGCACCGCCAAATCGCCCTACGCTGTCCATGACCAAGCATGAGTTGCATGGAGAAGAGAAGAAGGTTTTCACATGTATTACCACCGGAAGCAAACCCAAGCCCCAAATCACCTGGCTGCTAAACAACGAAGTGAGGCTGCAAGGTGAGGAACATTAACCTATTAATGGTGACCCATAGATGCCAGCAAAGGTGATACAACAACAACTTGGATTTATATTGCGTCCTGCACGTAGGGTAGCATCCCGGAGTGCTTGACAGTGGCGCAGTCTGACCCTAAGCCAGGGGGAGATCAAAAAGAAAGGTCTTTAGGTGGGATTTCAAAGTGGGGAGGGAGGGTGAATGCGAGGACAGTCAACTACCTTGAGAAATACCTTATGCTGTTATGGGAAGATGTTGGACAAATTAGATAAAATAGGCCAAAGGATTTACTTACCCAAACCTCTCTTGCGATGATGTTCATTGGTTGGAAAAGTTTTTCGATGAAACTTCAATTCCTCATGAGCCTTTTTACCATAAAGCTGGCAAGAGAGGATTATGGTAAAGTGTAGTGGCTGTGTATTTTGTAGACGAAGGCGGCAGGCAATTTTGCAAGGTCCCACGATGGATTTATTTGCTCACCGGGAGCTGTCATTCTCCACTTATTACCCACGACTTTCGCAGAGCTTGAAAAGAATGAAAAAAAATGCAAAAGAAAATTACAAAAGAAGTGCTATAATTCCAGTCCAAGTACTTCCAATGTCCAGCATTAAGGTCAAATATTAGCCAAATACTTTGAATGACCTTTGTAACATCGCAACATATGAATCTGCCATTGATCTATGGTCACTGACCTATGTGTGATGAATCTTTTTATACAGTGCACACAACGTATGAACTTGAAAATAATGGACTGAAGTTTACAACAACCAGCACGCTGAAAATCATCGAACATTACAATGAATTGAGAATTGACTGTCTGGTTGAACATGAAGGCTTGACGAATACTCTTAGAGCAACTTTACAATTTGGCAGTAAATGTAAGTGTGTTACTCCTATTCGCAAGGTTCTGAGTGAACGTCACCGACTGATGTTCAAAATAGGCTGCAAATTGCACCAGTCAATAACAGGTGGAATTTCAACATACTGTATTATTCTAACAGCAAGAAACACCTCTAAATTAACCCAGGAAATGACAACAATTATTTCTAATGATAAATTATTGTTTCTAATATGTTTTTGTTGAACTTGGACTTACATATTAGCTTTAATGATTGATTGATTTTAACTAGCAATGGAAATAACTAAATATTTTGTATTAGTAGTAGACTTTACTTGTTGGAAATTGAAATTGCACTACCATTGCATAAACAATCTAATCTTTTGTTTGAAACGTATCTTATATACATGGTAGTTTAATGAGTTCAGGAACAAAAGTGTTGGAATTCACTTTCATATTTAAAACTGTTGCTTTAACATTTTTATTTTAACTTAATCACTCTATCAATAGAAATGGGTCAATAGAGATAGTACAAAGCCAGATGTTAATTATAGTCCTGGTGTGTTATATCTGCTGAACTTTTTTTTCTGTAGCAAGAAAAATCCAAATAATAGTACCCACGAATAGCAGTGAGAAGGATGAAAGCATCACCTCGGACACATCTTCTTCCACTGATTGTGAGTTGAATGTTCTTCAAATACAGTAAACAATATAGTGTTTTTGTCTCTGTACGCTGCACTCATAATGATACCAGTCCATAATAATAATAATCCTTAATAATAATAATCCTAATTATTAAATAATAATTTGGCATAGCACCTTCAGGAAATCTCAAAGCGCTTCACAGAATATACTTTAAAGTGAATTGACTGTACATTGTGTGGGCGAAAATCCCCAACCAATGCTGATCGCTGGTCAGCACTTCCTTATTCTGAGCTACAGGACCGATACAGAAAGTACGACCGTCAGCTATCATAGCTGACTTCCAGTCACAACTCATGCATGGTTCGCAGAATGAAATGTTGGCGGCCACCTGACGAGCCAGAAGTCAGCCGGGTCTCAAGACCCTCCTCTTCGACCATGCCTTCGGCAACCCTCCTACCCTCCCTGCCCTCCACTCTCCCTGATCCCAATCCACAGACTCTCCAGCGCCTTGGGACATCCTCCCGACGTGAAAAGTGCTAACACTAATGTAATTTTGTATTGGTATTTTGTATCTGGGCTTCACCACGCCTGTCACCATACAATTAGACCTTTTGGATAAGTCAATACAAGGATCCAAAGCCCTAACCGCACAGTAAAAACATCTCTTTCTAACTCTTTCTCGCTCTTTCTAACAGCGATTCCATTGTATTTTGTTTTCCAGATAATCCTCTCCGATCGACTGAATCGTACACGCACACAACAAATGGTAATTTCTTTTCAAAATTAGATTTTTTTTTAAAAGAAAATTCTCACCTTCCCCATCAAAGTGAATGATTTCACACATCTTCCTCTGTGGTAGTGTTGTGGGAGTCAAGCAAACATGAGGTTAAAGCTTCCCTTTCACAACTGCAGCCGCACTCTGCTCCATGAGACGTGTCCTTGTCCAGGAGTGTGGCAGGTGAAATGTCAAATGAGATTTTTAAACACTCCAATATTACTTATGGGTGTCAAGGATAATCTCAATTTCTCAATTTATCGTCGTTTTTTTTAAGAACACATTTTCAACAACGTTTCGCCCACAAAATGTAGTCAATTCACTTTACAGTATATTCTGCGGAGTGTCTTGCCGCGTCTCAACTACATGATAAGGCGCCGTATCAAATATACTTTATAATCAAGGATTAATCAAGGATTATTATTAACAACATTTTGCATATATGTAGCACAATGTTATGCTGATTGCTTTCTGAGGTTTCACTCCACTCGAATTGCTTATGGCGAAACCTAACCTTATGATGGAAAATGAATAGTAATTTCTCTCCTTTTTTTTATTATCAGAAATCAGACCAGAATCAATGACTGAAAACAGCACCCAAAATGCTTTCCCAACCAGCCGTGAGTGCACATTTTTCTAAGATAAAATGGTTATTTATTTATGAAGTGTCAATTGTATATTTTCCTATTCTGATTTACTGTACTGATAATGTCCTCACATCAATAGGAAATCGTATCTAGAGAGCAAGAATGACAATTCATTCTGTACTTCCTTAGATGGAAATATAACCATAAAGCCTATCATTTAGCAAATCAGTTCAAACCGGGGTAAACTTTGTAAAGACGTTGAGGCAAAGAGTTGAGTCCTGTAGCTTGGAGGTTAAAACATTCACCTTGCAAGCGAGAGGACCTAGGTTCGATTCCCGGCAGGGCGAAACGTTGGGCAAGTTTTCTTACTCCACACGCCTCTATTTACCAAGCAGTAAGTTGGAACCCGGTTGTTAGTCGATTGGCGGATCGTTTTTCCGGGGGTTAAAAAACCCTCCATTTTAAAAATAATAATTTGCTCACTCAATGCACGACTGTTTGTGGGGACGCTGCTGTGCGCAATTGGCTGCCGTGTTTCGCCCACAAAATATACGGCCAATTCACTTGACAGTACATCCTGTGAAGCGCTTTGAGACGTCTCGAAGAGGCGATAAGGCGCTTTATCAAATGCAAGGATTATTCTATTATTATTCCATCGTAACTTCCAGTTCCTTGTGTATTCACCCCATTTGAGCCACAGCTTACTATTTTTTGATGGAACGACGCTATTTATTCATTGACGGACGGGTTCCACCTGGTGGTTGAGTGCAATAACGCATCAAACTATCAGTGGTCAAAAATTGCTCTCGTTTAATAAAGTTCACAGAGTTTTATTTGACATGTAAAGTACCGCACGTTCAAAGATATCCAAAGTACACTATAGTTTCACGACAGTTGCTGTATTTTTTTTAATCACTTTAATTAATTTACAATACAATACTAAATTACATTTGTGTAGCGCCTTTATGTCGTGAGGACGTCCCAGTTTTCTCTACCCCTCTCTTTGGAACTCCATGGTCCAGTTCCTTCGTTTTGCTCCCTGCCTTCCCTCCTTCAAAGCATGTCTCAAGACCCCCCGCCCCCTCTCGACCACGCGCTCGGCCACTCTCCTTGCCCTATCCTCCCTGCCCTCCGGCCCACCCACCCCAATTCCAACCCTCTGGTCCAAATCCCTGACTGTCCATCGCCTTGGGCCATCCTCCCGACGTGAAAGGCACTACACAAACGTAATTTGCGTGTTTGTTCAGTCAAAGCACGATGCAAAGATCAGCAAGAATACAACGCAAAGAGATTCAACATGCGTTTCCTGTTGCAATCGCTTCAAAAAAAAACTTTAAATTATGTAAAAGGTGATTTGTAACAAATTTGAACTTCAATAAACATTTAAAAAATACAATGTGATGATCAAATGTAAATATGTTAATTTCTTGCTTTTATTAATTTCAGATTCTTTCTTCACATCAACAGAAGATCCCCAAATCCTTACAAACGGTAATTCACTGCTGTTGTATTATCAATACTTAAGATGTAGCATTTGAAATTTTTCTGCAAAAACTGTTGACCCCTATTTCTGCCAAGCGGTTGATTTAGAATGATATCATGTCACTTTTGATATTTTCATTGAATATCAGGAACTCAGAAAGACAATTTGTGACAACACGAGGATGTTGGTTTCAAACTATTTGCAGGATTTCTTTGTACTGACCTCGGAAGCTTAATCCAATTTTTCTTTCATCAACAGAAAGTGAGACGTCAATGAATTCAAACTCAACAACCGATGAAGAGTCACCAGTAACAGTTAGTGGTCAAAGCACCTTGCAAACTAAAGCAGATTTGCACACCTGTAAGTTAACGGTTTATAAAATGAAATATGTTTTTTTATTAAAAGATGTGTAATTGTCTTATCTTGTTAACTGCACATTATTTTTTTTGCAGCATTCTACAGCAATTCAACTGAAAGCAACAGCACAGAGCAACATGGTACATGATTATATTCTTCAATTTATATTTTATTATGGAAAAGATGTGATATTTCAAATAAAAATGGCAATGCAAAGTATAAGTACTCAGTAAATTTTGGCACAATTGCCAGAAAAACTAATAAAACAGTTTTAACTGTTCATATAACTCAAATGCCAGCAATACTCAGGATAAATTGGTCATTTATTTTTATCAGATAAATCTGATAAAAATACAGAATCATTAAACTTGACAGCGAGTACATAAAACGTGTGAGAAACTAGACATTTCCAAGTTATATGCATTGAGCTGTTTGAGGTGTACAAGATATGGCAACAAGTCACAGAATTGATATTCAAATCAATAAATGTAGCATTATAAAACCTAGTGCAGGATTTATTAAAAACACACAAAATAAATACTGAGGTATGTTCAATTCCCTTGAGATGTAATATAAGACTTGAGGATCTGTTACACGGTTCTCTATATCTAAGAGCAGAGTACTATAATCACGTTCATGATACAATGCATCATCCAATGTTGTCATTGTTTAGAAATCACTGTAACGTTCACCGAAGATTTAATAATAAAAACATATCAGGTGAAATAGATCACAATGAACCTATTCCCACAAACAAACACATTTCATAAAGTATTTCTGGAATACATAGACTTTCAGGGTTTGAGACCAGTAAAGATGCTCCTTCTGTTCTTTGTCTTAACTCTTTATCGAAGTATCTTACTGCGTAGACTATTCTTCAGACACACACATTGTGGTTTGTATTGGGGGGTGACAGCAATAGAAGCAAAACAGATTTGATGCAGATATGTAAAACATATCTTAATTTGGTTGTGCTGTTCACTTGTACTGGTAACTCTTTGGAGACAATGGGTGAATTAATTTAGTTTGTGCAAGTGACGGATTTTATGTAGCTTCCCGTTATTCAGCAGAATCCATGGGATCATTATTAATGTCCTTTCTCATGCTTTGGAAAACAAATGTACATTTCATCCCGTTCTAAGTAGAACAGCCTGGATTAAATCCCCAACTGTTTATCTGTTGCTCCCTCCCCTCATCCACTCACATAAAACACAGAATACATTTTGGATCGTCTTCCTGACTAATGCCACGTAAAAGAAAAGCAAGGCTGAATTTACAGATCTAAGATGAATTAATTCTGTTAGGTTGACAGGATGACTCTGCTTTTAATCCTTGCTTCAAGTAACTTGTCAAGGAGGATTTTGGCAGAAGTAGTGCCATATGTCTTACTTTCTGTCTGAATCTGAAAAACCAGGATATTAATGCACAATTAAATACTTGCATCAATGAACAGTAAAACTCACGTAAGTCTTATCTTTATAAATGTTAATTATTTATCATCTTTATAAATCGTATAATTTCCTGAGTCCGTGAGCCCCATTCAGTTTCCAATCAAAACCACTTAGGATAATTAATACAAGAAGTCAAAGAAGTCTAATTAATAACAACCTAACTTAGTGACAAAGTACCACATGCACACTTACCAGCTGCTTTGAATTACGCATGTGCAGATTATTAATTAAATCAGATTTTATATGATTTATACAATTTTGCCTGCAACTTGGACATTGCATAAATATATTAAATGTTATGGCCTAGACTGATAAGGCTAATGTGAGTTTTACTGTATTTAAGAGGAAACTTGATGCATACAAGAGGGAGAAGTAATGGTAGAGTGTAATAGATGAGGGAAATAGGAGAGATGGGGGCTCGTGTGGAATATTGGGCGACATATTGAACCAAATGCCCTGTTTCCATGCTGTATTGCTCTATGTAATGCTATGTTACCCTTTGTTTCTGTTATGGACAGTTTATTAACCCTGATTGTCATCTTTTACAGAAGAGAAATCTGAAAACCGCAGCAATCAAACGAACCAAATGAAGCATAGCACAGCTTTAATACTGATACTTATAGCATTCCTGATCTGTGCTTTATTCATTATTATCCAATTATTTGTGCTAAAAGTGAGGAAAGAGCACATGAAATGGAAAAAACGTAAGTCTGCATTTTAAAAATATCTTATTTTAGCTACTAAAAAAACAATTCCACCAGTTAAATAACCCAATAGTGAAAGACACATGGTGTATCAACATGCTATGTTGACTTCATGATCTCAATCAGCAAGAAATAACACTTAGTGGACAATAGTTTGTTTTTCAGAGAAAAACTCTGAAGCCAAAACAGTCAATAGGATTGTAATGCTTACAGATCCTCCAAGGCTGAACTTTAGATGAAACTAAGGTCCCGGTTGCCTTTTCAGGTGTATATTAAAATCCCACGGTAGTATTCAAACAATTCTGCAAATCACTCACTTCAACAACAAATTACATTTGTATAGCAGATTCACTGATGTTCTTAATGCTATATCAAAGCAAGTATTATTATTATGCAGTAGAGGCCTGAGAATAGGCCACTTTAATGGTTAATACTGGGGTAACTAAATTAATAGAATGTTAAGAATTGAGGACAAATTATAAATCTAAAGCACTTTTGCCGCATGATCAAATTACCAAAGAAAAACAAAGCAAATTAATATAACCAATAAATCTAAACAGTGATACTGTTGACCTTGTCTACAATTTGAAAAATGAGTTGCTCCCAGGGTCCATGGTCAACAATCCTCCATTTAAAATTGGTCATTCATCTCGACTTGGACATTTTCGACATTCGTTGCTGTTTTGACATGTTTCAATGAGATAAGGTTCTGTATCTAACACAAGAATTATTATTATTAATTCCTTGAAGATGTTTGCTTTTAACTGCGCTGTTTGCTTTTACTGTATGCTTGTTGGATACCATTGTAGGTATAGTGGTTAAAATTAGCTTTTGCTTTTACAGAGAATGATGATTCTGAACAAACCGTTGAAAGCAACAGATCAAACAAGTCAAGTAATGAAGACAATTTTCGACACGAAAGTAATAATCGAGGTAACTAGGGATGATTAACTCCTTTGAGAACAGTAGCATTTTTTAATCAAAAAGTGTAACAAGATTAACATTTTTTTCAACATATAAATTAAAGGCTTTTTTTAAGACTGCATAATGTTTTTTCAGATTATATGTATGATAAAAACTAGACACAGATTAAATCTTAAAAACACTGCAGTCAAAGGATAACAGGGATTAAACGGGTTATTGAGGCCTCTTGCTCCCAGCCTTATGAGACAGTGAATATTTATTAGTTTAATCTGTTTAATCCTTAGTACAGAATTTCTTTGCACTTTTCCTTCTTCTTCAAGCTCTTAAGAAACAAATCATAATTTATCCAAACAAAATTTTTTAAACAATCAGTTACCAATATTGAAATCCCATTAAAATCTTCACTTTTTGGGAAGGAAATCAGTATTATTAATTCAGGTATTGCAAACTCAAGTACAACCTATTTTTTCTTCTTGTACAGAACATATTTTTTTGCCTTACACAGAGCAAAATTTAGTCACGCAGTATGCAGTTCGTATAAATTCAGTGGAACATTTGGAGCAGCAACATTCCAACGGCATCCACGAAGATCACCTAAATAAAACCGAAAAAGAAAGTGATGTATAATATAAGCTATTTTGCAGTAGAGTAAAACTTATCTTTGTTTTGTACAGTTTAAAAATGTTTTAAAAATTATCTTCTACGCTCGATGACTGAATTTCAACTTCTATTTTCATACAATTGTAATTTATAAAAAATATACAGCAAGTTATTCTGCCCCTTGTATTCTATGCAGTGAATTTATTGCTTCGGGCTAAACTCTTATGTTGCTCCAGTGACTTTAACAAATTTGTCCCTCTGAACTTATAAATAAATGAAATACAATTTTAAGCTATGAATAACACATTATAAATGTAGAATTCAATTTTACTTTCAAAATTGCATTACACTTATTTCTAAACATAGCTAATAATATTAATTATAAGAAGACGGACATATTTCTAAAGCATAGATGGCTAAAGTTAAAAGTATAGCACTTAAACTCACAAAGTGGAGCACCCAAGCAATAATTGTTGGCATAATATGAATCAAATTCAGAATTTTGAAATGTTTTAATAAACAGAAATACATGCAAAAATGTTTATTGATAATAAATAGCTTGATATAAATGTTGCACTATATTTAATGCAGGTTAAAAAAAATGTTTTGGATACTACTTGCCTGCACAAGAGTGGTCATTACATCCCAAAACTCTGGAACTCTCTCTTGATCCCTCTGTCTTGCCTCTCCTCCCTCTCCACCTTCAAGTCGTGCCAAAAGAAATTCCTTTTTGATCGTGCTTATGGCTTACGGTCACCTCCCTCCTCTTTCAACCTACTGGCTCGTTGTCAAGACTATACCACTGAGAAGCGCTCCGGGAAGTTGTTGTTATTACGTTTGGGAATGCCAGTTCTGGGACTGTAACTCTTTTCCTCTAATGGCGTCACAGGAGCAAACATTTCTCGGCAACGGCTGAATGCAGCAAATACAAGAGTGAAATTTCCATTTTTCTGACTCATTTTCCTGGTGGTGGTTTCTTTACTACCGGTGAAAAGAAGTCTGGAGTGGCATCACAAGTATTATTCTGAATAGCTCTGCTACTGAAAGCTAAACGACAATTGGTTAAGCCCCTACCAACCCGCCCGTTCCCTCCACTCAGCCGAATCTGGCCTGCTCCATGTCCCCCCGAACCATTGGCGGGAGAGCCTTCAGCCACTCTGCCCCCAGCCTCTGGAATTCCATCCCCCAGTCACTCCGCCTCGCCCCCTCCTTAGCCTCCTTCAAGTCCCGCCTCAAGACCCTCCTCTTCGACCATGCCATCGGCCACTCCTTTCCCTCCCTCTTCTTCCACCCCCAACCCCAGCTCGGGTCTGAAATGCTGTACTCAGTCCAGCGCCTTGGGACGTCCTCCCGACGTGAAAGGCGCTCTACAAATGTAATCTTATTGTTGTTGCTGTTGTAAGAGATTTACATAGATTGTTCAGTACTGACACAGCCCAACTTGTCTGTGCGAGTGTTTATTTTCCACACCAGTCTTCACTCACTTTACTTCCTCCCATACTCTTCTCCCTTGGGTGTGTATTTAGGGAACACTTCATGCTCTTTCAATCAATATTTGTTAATAAAATGTTAAAGCTACACCAGCAAATCTGTACAAAGAATCAGATAACTGGCTTAACACAGTGGAATTATATAAGTGTCAAATTCAAACACAGCACGAGGTGAATCTATGAATCATGTTTTGGCACAAGTGAACGAAGGACTGTGACTTATCATAAAAGTGCATCATGAAAACAGCAGGGATTTAGCAAACTGCAAGAAACAGATTCAAGAAGGCTTGAGAAAGCAGCAGTGCTGTCTTTGACACCTTTCTGCAATCTAAGTTCATTTGGGGTGGCTTTCCAATTCCCTCTCTTGAAGTCATACTTTTTAAAAAAAATCTGTTTCTTAGTCTTTTTCCAGCTGTAAGATTCGTCAGTGTTCCTTGAATAAAATAAAACATGTATCTTCATTTTTCCTTCCTTAACCCAGATTGCTGAGAAAAATCTTACAACAATCTTGTACTGACCTAGTTGAGATGAGCTTACATCAGAGGTATTTATTATAGCATCTTTCACAACAGGAGGCAATGAGGACTTTGCACCCAATCTGCAGGTTGAGATCATGGCCAAAAAGGATCTTCTTGAGATGGAGTGCCAAGAATGGAACTTGCAGTCTTCTAATTTGTACGACTCAACTGCACGACCACTGAATAAGTTTGGTGAGCCGTTAGTGAGGTAGCCATTTTGTTGTCAATGTTTGTAAACTCACTGATCAAGATGGATAAGGGATGATGGCCAAACAAGGGTGACAGATTAATACAGTATATTTACTTTCAATGGCTGAAAAGAATGCTGATTATGTGTATTCTTCAGCACTCAGGTCCTGTTCTGCTGAAGTAAACCTTTCCAGAATTAACCTATTTTACAGATTTTGATGAATTTCTTTACCCACAGACAATTAATATCTGGAGCTCTATCCCAGAGACTTTGACCATTCCCTCCTGCTTTTTAAGGCAATCTCTTTTACCGCACTCTCAGCCCCCACCCGCTGAGATGCAATGATTCCGTGCACCAAAAAACAATCAAACGAAGCAGATCTGTCTTTAGGTCCTGCAATTTAAGCAAAACTGAAGAAAGCATTCGAGGAACTGTTAGATCAAGACCTATGGGAGGTTTTATTTTCCCATCTGATTGGATTTTCCTACAAAAAAGTGTGTAGAATATGAATTAGGCAGTTTAGTTGTACCAACTTGCATGGTTTTGCAATGTAGGTCCTGGATTTTCACCAGTTCTTGTTTTTGATACAAAACAAAGCTGAGAAAGGCTTAGCAAAATGTCAAAAACATCAAAATTCAGTAATGTAGTACCTTTATTATGAATGTATCATCAACAATAATTTGCATTGATATAGCTCTCCTCATGCTGGTTAGCGTCCCAGAGCGCTTGACAGTGGCGGAGCACTACGCTGAGCCAAAGGGAGGTGGCAGATGAGTTAAGTGAGTTGGTGTCACTTCAGTGCAAATCAGAGCTATTTTAGGCCTACCTAAGATTTAAAATTGCTTCCTGGCTGCTGACCGCTGCATTTCGCCCCAAAATATACAGTCAATGCACTTTACAGTATATTCTGTGAAACGAGACTTCTCAAAGATATAAGTCTACATGATATCAACAGCAAAGATTATTATTATTATTATCGTCTGCTCCACACTAGCTCAAGACTCTCAGTGAGTGTTCTGAAGCTTTTTATGGCACCCTCGCGATGTGAAATGATACAACACCAATACAATTTACATTTATATTTCCACTGCCTTTCACGTCAGGAGGGCGTCCGCGTGTGCATTGCCAGAGCTGGGAACGGGCACCCGAGCAGTCGGGCCGGTGGGGTTTAGAGAGGTAGTGGGTAGGGATGGGACCGTGTTGGGATTGAAGGCAGAGGGAATAGGATCTGGAACTGGATCTGCTGGGAGACGGGGACCCACTGAGCACAGCGAGGATGGGGTGATGGGCTTGCGGAGCCTCGTGCAGGAGAGGACAAGATCTGCACAGTTCCTGACAGTCTGCCCATAAATGTAAAGTGCCACTCAGCCACTGCTTCTCATCTCTCTCTCCCCCCCCCCCCCTCACACCTGTCTCTCTTTCCTTCCTCCATCTCTGTCTTTTGTCTTCTGTCTTCCTCCCTCCTTCTCTCTGTGTCCCTCTCCACCTTCTATCTCTCTCTCTCTCTCTCTCTATCCCAACCCTTCAAACTCGTTCCCTCTCTCTCGGTCCCTCCTTCCTGCTCTTCTCATCCCTCACCTGCCCCCCCCCCCTCTTTCTCTCTCTCTCTCTCCTTCTCCCCCTCTCTGTCTCTCACTTTCTCCTCCTCTCTCTCACCTTCTCCACCCTCTCACCTTCTCCCTCTCTCTCTCCTTCTCCCCCTCTCTCTTTCACCCTCTCTCACCTTCTCCCTCTCTCTCCTTCTCCCCCTCTCACCTTCTCCACCTCTCTCACCTTCTCCCCCTCTCTCTTTCACCCTCTCTCACCTTCTCCCTCTCTCACCTTCTCCCCCCCCTCTCTCTCCTTCTCCCCCTCTCTCTTTCACCCTCTCTCACCTTCTCCCTCTCTCTCCTTCTCCCCCTCTCTCCTTCTCCACCTCTCTCACCTTCTCCCCCCCTCTCTATCCTTCTCCCCCTCTCTCCCACCTTCTCCCCCCCTCTCTCTCTCTCCCCTTCTCACACACACATACACGTGTGTGGTTTATCTGTCTGTCTTGTCCGTCTTGCCTTCCTCCCCTCCCTCCCTCCCTCCTACCGGGCGGGGGGGGGTAGAAAGACCTCAGCCTGACCTTGCAACAAGAGAGAAGAGCCCACACACGCATCCGCTTTCCAGAAGCTTCCAGGACGCGAGCCGTCGCGGGTCGGCGACGTCATGACGTCGACGCGACGTCGCGACGCGTTTTGAACGGCGTCGCCCGCCCATTGGCCGCCCGCTGCCCGTGTGTGACGTCAAGCGAGGGAAGGGGGGGGGAGGAGCCACCTGCCTGCCTCCCCATTGGCTGGAGGGTGCTGGATCCTTCTGGAAGCTTCTCAGGTGACGGGAGGGGAAGGCGGGAGGACGAAGATAACGGTCGACGGGAGTCAGTCAGTCAGTCCGAGCTGCTGCCCCTGAGAGGAGGCCGGTTGACCATTACCTCAGATCGAACAATTTACCTCAGAAATACCTCGCGCGCCATACCTCAGGAGCAGGTGAGTGGCCGCCGCCCGCGTACGGTCTTGCGTTCTACGGCTGTCCGTCGCTCGAAGCCCTCCCGACGAACGGTCTTTTTTTTTTATTGATCACAGTCGATCACGACGATCGATCAATCAAATCAACGCATACATCCATAATAAATCGTCCTTGCCTTCTGATGCGCCGCCCGCCCGACCGCCCGATCAAAGTCGTCGGGGACGCCGGATGGCCAGAGCAACGGGGAAGCCGGCTCGCCCCGCCCCGCCCGGTGCAGCTCATGGCTTTGTGTGAGCTGCGATGATGATGATGATGATAATTATTATTATTAATTAATTGATAATAATCCTTGCCCGCGGATTACAGCGCCCGATCGAGTCGACCAGGCGCCTCGAAAGCGCTTCGCGGGCAACCGCTGGTCAAGTGGAGTGACTTTGTGTGTTCTTGTGGGTGACGGTTTTGGGGGCGCGGGGGCTATATTTTTTGAGCGCTGTATTTGCTCCCCCTTTCCCTTTCATGATGGCAGGATGGACATAACGGTAAGGATCCAGCTGTCTTGTCACAATACCCCGCTTCCTCCTCCTCCCCTCACCTCATCTCGATTTATATATAAAATATATATGTTGAGTGTGTGAGTGTGTATATATATGTATAAACACACACACACGTTTGTTTTACAGTTAAATTGTGCGTTTGGGAATAATTTCATTCATTCTTAAATGGTCGTCGGGGAGGAGGGGGAGGGGCGGGATTTTGGGGGCGTCTGAGAGGGGAGGGTCGGGGAGTGGGTGGGTGTGGGTGGGGGGGGGGGGGGTGGGAAGAGAAGGATGAAAAGAAAGGGGTGTCATTTGATGCTAAATGGGCTCAGATTCCATTTTAAAATGGGCAAGCTCCCTCGGGCAAGGTTAAATCCGGTCCGGGATCTTTAAACCGAAAGGAAAATCGGAAAGGAACTCGAGACGTCCATCTCGGGGGGGCGGGGAGGGGGGGGCAAAGGGTTTCCACTGCCGGTGAACATAATCCCTCCCGAGAAAAATAATACACAGTCAGTTCACTTCACGGTTTGTTCTGCGAAGCGCTTTGAGGTGTCTCGAAGGGGTGATGATCGAATATCAAATGTAAGCTGCTATTGTTATTAGAATTTTGTTCAGGTAACGCCGAATGAATCACCATGACATTAGGAGAGTGTTTTTTTCCCAAAAGAAGCCTATTGTGCCCACAAAATGTACAGTCAATTCACGTGATAAAGTATTATATGATATGTAAGGATTATTATATCTCTCCCCTCCCCCACCGGCTTAGTCTTGTGTGTTTTTAAACAAATATTTTAGTTAGAGCCAATCCCTCCATCCATGCTTTTTTGTGTTAACTGTAATAATTTTGAATGTTTATGAGTGTGCTTCAAATTTTGCTTTACGTGCGTTAGTGGCCTTTGACTTAATACATCTCTTTTTAAAATACTGTACAGTGATTAAGACTTGATTGGTGGATTTATCTATGGAAGCTGCTATAATGATCTCAACTCCATTTTCCATGAATGGGGATGCTGCATCAGTAATTGTTATCTAATCCTGTGCCAGTGAAAAGACTGCTTGGTTGAAGCACTACTTACTAACTCGTTTGCGCAACCTAGGTGTCAGGTTCGACCCACAACTGTCCTTTCCCACATCTGGTCCCTGACCAGTACTGCCTTCCTCCACCTCCGCCACATTGCCCACCTTCGACCGTACCTTACTCCAGCCGCAGCCGAAACACCTGTCCATGCGTTCGTCACCTCCTGCCTCGACTTTTCAAATCCCCCCTTTGCCGGACTTCCCAGTTGCACGATGCACAAGATCCAACTAATCCAAAACGCCACAACCTGCACTAAGCTCCGTACCCCCATCACTCCAGTTCTTACCAGGCTCCACTGGTTCTGTATTGCCGAATGGATTGATTTAAAGATCGTCACGCTTGTTTTCAAATGCCTTCATGCCACGGCACCTCCTTATTTTCCAATCTGATTAACCCCCCCACCGCCCCAACCCACTATGCGCTGTCTCTGCTTGAGTGGCTCCATCCAGCCTCCTGCATGTCTGTCGTACCCTCGTGTTCTACCATGGGGGCAGCGCTTTTAACTACTACAACTCTGGAGCACTCTTCCTCTATCCCTCCGGCTTGCCTCTTCCTTCCCCATCTTCAGGTCATGCCTGAAGATCTTCTTTACCAGCACTTGAGTCCATTTTGTGCTCCGCCACTGTCGAGCGTTCTGGGCTGCTACCCTGCATGAGGGAAGTTGTATTAATGCAAGTTGTATTGAATTCAAATCTTGTGCATAGTCTGAACACAGAAGTTTCTCAGGTCTTTTGCAGGAAGTAACCTTGTTTCACTTAATGCTGGAGTCCAGAAGAGATATCTTAATCATTGTAGACATTGATTCCTCTATTTAGTTTGGTTTTATGGGAGAATAATAAAGATTCTTACATTTAGTATTGCACCTTTCTTATCGGGAGGATATCCCAAAGTGCTTCATGTGAAATGCTGTAATGTGGAGTGGCTGAGTGTGTGTTTTTTGTGGGAGAATGTGGCAACTAATTTTTGCACAGGAATGTTTCCAAAGTGGTTATGAAATGAATAACCAATTTAATTTGGGGGATTGTTAGTCAGGACAGCGGGAAACACTTCTCTTTTCAAATATTGCAATGGGATCTTTAACATCCACCTTGGTTTAACATCACATCCGAAGGATGGGTTAAGCCAAGGGGTCCCACAGGTGGCACATAATTGATATTGTGTTTCTCTTTTTGATAAGTGTTTACAATTGTGCCTGACTTCTGTTGTAGGCGTGAAATAAGATTCAAGTTTAAAATAGAAAATCTCCTTTATTTTCTATCATCAAATTATACACTCTGCAAATCTCAATTAAACTGTAATTGATTGTATTGAAATTGATTGTTTGCTTACTAGAAGTCACAAATTACTGGCATTGGTGAATATGTTTTGAGTACCAAATCTACCTTTCAGCATTTTTTTAGGCAAAATGTCCAAGGGACCATCAATAGGCATTGATCTTGGAACCACTTACTCCTGTGTCGGAGTCTTCCAACATGGCAAAGTTGAAATTATTGCCAACGACCAAGGTAACCGCACCACTCCAAGCTATGTTGCCTTTACTGATACAGAAAGGCTCATCGGTGATGCCGCCAAGAACCAGGTGGCGATGAATCCAACCAACACAGTCTTTGGTGAGTTACACAGATTTATTTACTGTATGGTAACATGTTTTCATTTTTATAAACTGTCATTCCAGATTTATTACTGTTAGCACTTAATCAGACTAAACCAAAATACTTATTAATATGGAAAAGCTTTCATATTACATGGATTCCATTTTAGTAATTACAATTCTCCTCATAGCTTAGTGAGTCAAGGCACTGTAGCAATAAGTAATGCAACTTATGAGTTGCAGGCTCAAATCCCAGGGCAGCAATTGAAACACAATTGGCCTTTGTGTCTCCGGTGCCCTGAGACATCTTTCCACTGTGAAGAGCTCAATGCAAGTGTAAATTGTTGTTGTTAGGTAAGACAGTATCAACGAGGATTCCAAATCCTGGTTTATTCAGAAACCTTGACTGGAAAACGTATATGACCACCAGGCAATATCGGGTTGGTTCTCATGTTCCCTGCAATTGCCTTTCAAGTTTACACATGGTTAATTATCATTACTCTTGGACAAAGTCACTTAAAACGAACCAGCAGAGACCTGATGGGCGGAATGTACTTTAATTTCTAGGATTCAGGCAGAACATTATAGTATACAACAACAAAATTACATTTATAGAGCGCCTTTCATGTCACGGGGACGTCCCAAAGCGCTGAACAGTCAGGTGTCGGGGCCCGAGCATGGGGGAGGGGTGGTGTAGGGGGTGAGGGAAGGCAGAGAGGTGGGAGGGCGACAATCGAAGAGAAGGATCTTGAGACCAGCCTTGAAGGAGGCAAGCGAGGAAGCGAGGCGAAGGGACCATGAGATGGAGATCCAGAGTGTGGAGGCAGAGACTGAAAGCCCGGCCACCGATGGTAGGGCGGGTCGGATGGGAGATATGGAGCAGACCGGAGCCCGCTGAACGGAGGGAGAAGGCAGGTTGGTAGGGAGTCAGCAGGTCAGAGAGGCAGGAGGGGGCAAAGCCGTGGATGGCCTTGGAAATGAGGACGAGGATCTTGGAACTCGATCTCTTGGGGATGGGGAGCTAGTGGAGACTGGCGTTACTTGCATGCACATAATTTGCTGTGGAACTACAGTTGAAGAAGAAAAAGGGAAATATTTTATATTTTGGTTTGTAAATGGTCTCTTTATTTTCAAAAAACAGATGCAAAGCGTCTGATTGGCCGCAGATTTGAAGATACTGTAGTCCAGGCTGATATGAAGCACTGGCCTTTTGATGTTGTAAGTGATGGTGGTCGTCCCAAAGTTCAAGTGGAATATAAAGGAGAGCATAAGACTTTTTATCCCGAGGAAATTTCTTCAATGGTGCTAACAAAAATGAAGGAGATTGCAGAAGCCTACCTTGGAAAGGTATGTGTGTTTGACCCATGGTAGTTATTTAGCTTAAATTGAGTTTATTTTTGTTTGACTTCTACCTTTGCAATAAGGAAGAAATTCGTATCACGTTTTAAAAATAAATCCTGACTCTAATATTCAATAAAAGGGTCACTCAAATACAATGTTAAGGAAGGGGCTTACCTTAAGGATAAAGACTAATTGGGGTTTCTGACTGATTGCCTTCAAAAATGGAATCTAACTCATCATTCCATTGATTTGTTTTTTAAGTTCATTAACTTCATACAATTTTTTTTTCGTAGCACAGAGTTTTAAAAATGATCTTGTTAATGTGGTGATTAACTGAATAATTACATTGGATTCCTGTTGCTAAGACATATTTTTGCATCTTACAGATAGTTACAAACGCTGTTGTTACCGTACCTGCTTACTTCAATGATTCTCAGCGTCAAGCAACTAAAGATGCCGGAACAATTTCTGGCCTCAATGTACTCCGTATTATAAATGAACCAACAGCTGCAGCTATTGCTTACGGGTTAGATAAAAAGGTACAGTATTTTGAAACAGAGAATAGTTTGCCTATTCCTTTAAAATCAGTTGAATCATTTTATGTGGATGTATCAAGGATCAAACAGAATGTATGTTCAAACTTTGCAGGTGGGTGCTGAAAGAAATGTACTTATTTTTGACCTGGGTGGTGGTACCTTTGACGTTTCCATCTTGACCATTGAAGATGGAATCTTTGAAGTGAAGTCAACAGCTGGTGACACTCATCTTGGTGGTGAAGACTTTGACAGCCGAATGGTCAACCACTTCATTGCTGAATTCAAACGCAAATATAAGAAAGATGTTAGCGATAATAAGAGAGCTGTCCGCCGTCTCCGCACCGCTTGCGAACGTGCAAAGCGTACCCTGTCATCGAGTACGCAAGCAAGTATTGAGATCGATTCCCTATATGAGGGAGTTGATTTCTACACCTCAATCACCAGGGCACGTTTTGAAGAGCTCAATGCTGACCTGTTCCGTGGCACACTAGATCCTGTAGAGAAATCCTTGCGTGATGCCAAACTTGACAAGGCTCAGATCCACGACATTGTGCTCGTTGGTGGTTCCACTCGTATTCCCAAAATCCAGAAATTACTGCAGGACTTCTTCAATGGCAAAGAATTGAATAAGAGCATCAATCCTGATGAGGCTGTTGCATATGGTGCAGGTACGGAAACATTTTGCTTCTGTAATATTCTTACGGGGTGCAGGCTTTCCCTTAATACATATAATTATAATTATATCATAAACTGTACCACAGTGTGAAGGACTGCCACTACATTCTCCCTTATGCACTAGGTCGACCTAGATGTGCACTAGGTCGATCAGGAGTGCTCTTTTGGGAACTACATGTCTAAAAGTTCCTTTTCTGCTATCTGATTAAACTGTCTTATCTGCCACCTAGATGAGGTGGAAGAAGAGGGAAGACTGGGAGTGTAGCTCATCTGAATTGTAGTCATGAAACTAGGTCGTCCTTGGGACATCCTCCCGACGTGAAAGGCGCTGTACAAATGTAATGTTGTTGTTGTAGGTCCATTTAAAATTGTTTTCTTTTAATTAAGAATGGTCATCTTATTGAAACTGCAACATTTTCTTTAGCTGTGCAGGCTGCTATCTTGGCTGGTGACAAATCAGAGAACGTCCAAGATCTGCTGCTGCTGGATGTCACCCCTCTCTCCCTGGGTATCGAGACAGCTGGTGGTGTTATGACTGTACTCATCAAGCGGAACACTACCATTCCAACCAAACAAACTCAGACTTTCACCACATACTCTGACAACCAGCCTGGTGTGCTCATCCAGGTAAGAATTAAATATTTCACAAGTATCCTTACTGCTGATGAAATCTGAAAATGTAATCTTAACATGGGTCATCATTAATATAAATTTGAATATGGATGAATTTATAAAGTGTGGAGGAAATTTGAATTATTTAAATTGGAGATTTTCTTAGTTAGCATCTTATATTTGAGAGTGGGAAGGAATGTCAGTGGGTCTAACTGTCTTATTAACTTAGGTTTATGAAGGTGAAAGGGCCATGACTAAGGATAACAACTTGCTGGGCAAGTTTGAGCTGACTGGAATTCCACCTGCTCCACGAGGCGTACCTCAGATTGAGGTGACATTTGATATTGATGCCAATGGTATCTTGAATGTATCTGCCGTGGACAAGAGCACTGGGAAGGAGAACAAGATCACCATCACAAATGACAAAGGTAATTCTAAAAGTGTAGCTTTCAGAAATAAAGTAAATTAAGTCAGGGAACTTGGTATTTTGTACCAAATCCTTAGTAACTAAAGTTGGGAGGACAAAACTAGTATCCAGTTTATATTAACGAATTAAAATATGCACTACACTAAATACATTTTAAATATTTATTGTCCCCAGCATACAATTTGACAACATCCCCAAAGCCTTAAATTAAGTCAGAGGGTTTGAGCCGGGTTGACAAGTTGATCAACTTCTTATTAGAAATCCCTACAAGGTATAGCTGCCCTTGCCTGATCAAACACCTGGCGTTTTATACATTTGTTCATGTAATATGACACTCCTAAAAAGCACGGGAATAACAGTGCAAACGAGGATGCATTCAGACAATAGCAATAACCTTCCAAATTGAAATTGACTTGAGATACTGCAAACAATTGAAACACAAGACTGTTCCTATCGCCTGCGGGGTTGAGATAGCTGAAACAATGAGGCAAACAGGAAAGCAGCTTCCTAAAAATGTGAGACATTCCTGTCACCTGCTGGGGTGGAAATCAATTTGGAGGCTCCATTCGGACGAGTTTGCAGATCCCTTGGCCATGATATCATTACCACCAACACAGCAATGTCCCAGTTAGCTAACTTTGCAATAGAAACCTGTCAGTGTTGAGGAAATTAAAGAAATGTATCAATCTGCACATTAATAGTCGAGGCTTTGCTTAGTACCTGTTTTTGATGAATAATGAAGTAACACCAAAGTTAAATATAATGTGCATATTTATCTTGTGGCTTAATCAAATAGGTCGTTTGAGCAAAGAAGACATTGAGCGTATGGTTCAGGAAGCTGAGAAATACAAAGCAGAGGATGAGCAGCAACGAGATAAGGTGTCATCAAAGAACTCTCTGGAATCGTACACCTTCAATATGAAAGCTACCATTGAGGATGAAAAGTTAAAGGGAAAAATTGGTGATGATGATAAGCAGAAAATTCTGGAAAAATGTAATGAAGTTATCAACTGGCTAGACAAGAACCAGGTATGCTGAATGTTTAAAATTAGCCATGGCAAAAAAACCCTCCAGTAAATTTCTGAGGGTCATATAGAGAACACAGGATACATTTTTCAGAGAAGGCTATGGAGTGGAAACTGAGGGCGCTGAAGCCATTTGTAAAACTCCTGTTGCAACCCAACTAGAAGTAACCCATTTGGAAATCAGCTAACTTTGCTAATATGAATCCTTGTTTTGAATATAACATCTAATCATGTCATTGAGAAATCTCAAAAGCGTTTCACAGTATATACTCTAAAGTGGATTGACTACTTTGTGGGCAAAACTACATACCAATGGCGTTGCCCTATCAATCAACACCTTCCAGGATCTCACCTGCTGTATAGTTTCACGCTTGACGGATCCTGAAATGTTTCACATTCATTTAGGGACAAAGTAAAATGTTGCATTCCCTATTCAATTATTTTGCTTTTTTTTTAACTGGGTTCTAGACATAGCTGATTTGACATATCTTTAATTCTTTTTAAGACTGCAGAAAAGGATGAATATGAACATCAACTGAAAGAAATTGAGAAGATCTGCAATCCGATCATTACCAAATTGTATCAGAGTACTGGCGGGATGCCTGGTGGTATGCCAGAAGGCTTTCCTGGTGCTGGCTCTGTTCCTGGAGGAGGTTCCACTGGACCAACCATTGAAGAAGTTGACTAAAGATGTGGGATGTTTTGTATGTTTACATCAGTATTAGATAACTGGATGTTTACCTGTGTACTGCAATTTAGGAATGAGAAATGTACTCTTACACTGGAATTAAATGTGGAAGTGAATGACTAAGATTGAACAACACTTTCTTGTTAAATAAATTTATTCCAGTTGAAATCTCTTCTTTTCTGGAATGCATTAATGCCCCATCCCTAAATATTCTATTCTGAAAGCTGTGAGAGTTCTGGTTGAGCAGAATTAGTTCCAAACTACAGCCTCCAATATCTCTGAAAAGTGGCCGTTGTTCATACAAGAGTTTCAATAAATATTGGCAACTATGTTTTTGTGCAATGATTTCTCAATCTAGCCACGTCCATGTGCGGTCAATCTTTTGTGACGCGCAATATCCATTGCAATATTCAACAAAGATTCACTGATCTTATGTATTGCATTATATGAATTGATCATTTCGCCCACAAATATACAGTCAATACACTTTGTCTACTCTGTGAAGCGCTTTGAGACGTCTAGAAGACGTGAAAAGCACTATATCAAATTCAAGGATTATTATTATGTTCTGTGGGTTTTGAGCGGAGCGATCTCTGTCTACGTTTGAATTGTATCTACTTGGTAAAGTATGGAATCCTGTCGCTTAGAGCACTCACCTCGGAAGTGAGCGGATCTGGGTTTTTAATATTTTCTTTACATATTGGTGATTGTTCCTCTTGCGTATCCTTTAGACTGTTCCCAGACTTCTGTTCTTGGAGAACTTACAAGAGGCACTGATCCATGGAATCGGTTAGCTTGGTTCCAGTTAACTACCTTGCTTTCCGCAATAATTCTGCATCCTGGTTTTGAAATGGAATGCCGTGACGCCGTCTCAGTAACGGGTGACAAGTGTCGGCCCTCATCGCTCGACCTTCTCCCGAGTCCAAAACTTAACTGCAGAGGGTTTCGCGTCCCTGATTTAACTGGTGGAACATTTTGCAATGGGAAGCATTGATCTGAGCTGTGCAGCCCAGCTGTAAGCTGGACAATGGTGGGAAAAAAATGGTCGTGTACTGTACTACATGTTCTCTTGCTATGAAACTTGACCCATAATACAAATTGGTAGTCTCTGGTTGCATCGTACTCCTGATAAAATAGGACCGTTTACTAACCCAGCTGAAATCACCCTTTTCTTACTGCAAAGGTATAGGAAGTCTCCCATTGAGGGCAAACTCTGGAAACCCCAAGATAGAATCTAACTGAATGCCCAGGGGAAGGGGACGTTAAACTACTGCGTTCACAAGGAAACAAAAGCTTGTATAGCTTTATTGGGTTACCTGCCCACAAATTCCCTAAGCTTAGAATTTGGAGTGGGTGGTGGGTGGGGGGGGGGGGGGTCACAAGCACGATTGTATTAGGTGATGTTCTGAGAGTACAGCTTTGCAGCCACCAAAGCAAAGCGCTTCACGGATTATACTATAAAGTGGTTGACCGTAGTTTGTGGGCAAAACCCAGCAACCGATTGCGCACAGTCGTGGATTGAGCGACCGATTTTATTTGGGGGCTTGTTGGCCAGTGCACTGCGAGAAACCTTTTGGTCACCTTTCTCCTCCCTACCCATTTCAACTCCCACCTCCAGCTCAGATGCCCAGGTGGCCTTATCAATCACTTAGAGCTATCCTGGCATGAAAGGCACAAAATCAATGTAAACTGTACACTTGCCCTATGTCATTCCATTCTTTACCAAAGTGGCTTCCCATGGAAGCGACCACTGCTCCAACTTTCTTTATTCTAATTATTTCTCAGAATGCCTCTTTCCTCTTGGCCTTTTTCCGCCCCAAGCCGAAGTTTCGACATCTTGCATCCGCCGCTGTCCTCCCTGCATGTTTGTTTACTGTGTGAAATTCAAGATTTTTTTACGTCATCTCTTGGTGTAAGTTTCCTTTAACCTTTAAAATGTGAAACTCCCCGACTTTGCTTCCTCTTGCAACCTTTCAGGCTTCAACTTTAAACAAACACTGAAAAGATTCTCACAATGGGCTTGAACAAACTCAATAAAATGCTGGCAATGCAGAGCAGGCTGATCAGGACGTTGCTTAACATTTTTGGTGTGGCTCTTATTAGTCAAACTGAGTCACATTCCAAACATTTAACTTGCTTGTCTTGCTTTTGCTGATCACTTGGAGAAGAAAGAGCCTGCACTTATCCAGCATTTTCTGTTCAATTCAGATTGCTAGGGCGTTGCAGTATTTCGTATTCATTGAGCTAAGATGCTCGACAGTCCCTTTCTTGGTGCTATTCCTTTCCACCCACCCGGGAGTCCTGTAGCTCAGTGGTTAGAGCACTCGCTTTGCAAGCGAGAGACCTGAGTTCAATTCCCGGCAGAGGGCGAAACCTTGGGCAAGTTTCCTTACTCCACACAGAGCCTAATAATAATCCCTCCAAAAAACCCCAAACAATAATAAATTGGTCATTTTCAATCTACGACTGTTTGTGGGACATTGCTGTGCGCAATTGGCTGCCGCGTTCGCCCACAAATGTACAGTCAGTTCACTTTTCCGTGTGTTCTGTGAAGCGCTTTGGGACGTCTTCCCGAAGTAAAAAGCGCTATATCAAATGCAAGGATTATTATTTATTATTATGTTCGACAGTGCAACACATTTGGTGCTATTCCTTTCCACCCACAAAATATAGTCAATTGACCCATCCTCTTCGAGACCTTCCTCTTCGACTGTGCCTTTGATCACCCTCCTTTCCCTCCCTGCCCTCCATCCTCCCCGACCCCCAGCTTGTGTCCGAAACACTGATTGTCCAGTGCCGCTGGGACGTCCTCCCGACGTGAAAGGGCACTATACGAACGTAATTTTGTTTACCGTATATTCTGTGAGGTGCTTTGAAATGTCTCGAGGATCCTATATCAAACGAAAGGATTAACATAACTACTGTGTGCCCTGTGTACGCAATGAGCAAAGCGAGAAATGGTTGAAATTTTGTTTCAGTCTAAAGGCTCAAGAGACTGTAGAGCAGCATCCGTAGGCTGCAACGTAAGCGTGGTTACAGCAAATCTATTTTTATATTTCTCCGCAGTCCTCAAACACACTTAAGGGGTCTCCAGCAGGTGCCCAAAAAAGGATAGGATAGGTTAGATCTTTAGCCGGAGCAAGTGACACACTAATTTGATGGAAATGAGCTGGTAAATCATTAGCTGCACCTTTGAGAGTAACAGCAGTGCCAAAACATTTTTTTTTCAATTCTCTCTAGAAGCTTCCTCGAGAAGCCCGAAGTTCCTCTTCCGGTCTCGCCTTAGCCTGGGGTCAAAATATTAAAACTTCTGAATCCAGTCTTAAAATTTTGTGGGACTGTTTGTGGGCGCACCGCTGGGCGCAGTTAGTTGGCTGCTGTGTTTCGCCCACAAATATACGGTCAATTCACTTTACAGTATATCCCGTGAAGCGCTTTGAGACAAATGCCAGGATTATTTTATGCATTAAAATTTGGACGCTGCTCCCCTCCGCCGCCCCCACTCCAACAATAAATTCTGCCCCTTAAACTTTTTTATTGGAAAGACAATCCAATCGGTCGTTCAGAGGCCAGAATCGTACAGCGCAGAAGGAGGCCATCCGGCCCGTAGTGGCTGTGCCGGCTCTTTGCAAAGGGATTGATGTGGTAAGCTACGGCTTGTAGAAAAGTGTGGGCGGGGAACGGGTCGAGAACGTTTTAACAGGGTCCTTCTTTTTACGTCCTGGGGGGTGGGGGGGGGGGGTCAAGGGGTTGCAAGGTTGGTCTGAAATTAAAATTAAAATACCTTTGTAGCCCAAAAAGCAGCCCAACCTTACGCAACGTTGGAACAGCAGAGTGACCGATCCAGCAAGATTTGTGTTTTCGAAGCAGTGCAAGAAAACCTCTTCAAGGTGGGGGGGGGGGGGAGGGGACGACGTTTTTTTGCAGATTTAAAACACGATTTTCTTTGCAAAAAAACAGGAAAAACGCCCAATTCACGCCCAGCAGGGTAGAAAACCGCCCAAATTGGGCGTGAACCCGCCCAATTGGGCAACGTGTGGGGGGAGGAGAGGAGAAGGGGGGGGGGGGGGGGAGGGGGAGAAGAGATGGAAGGGAAGCGCGGAGCCCCGCCTTCCTCTGGTGTCAATCACTTCCCTTGCGCCCGCCCCCTCCCCTCGCTCGCTGATTGGCGGAGACGGCGTCATCGGGTAGGCCGCGGGGTGACGTAGCCGGCTCTTTCTGGAAGCTTCCAACAAGGCGCGCATAAAAGCGGCGGCGCGGGCGCGGCCCCGGTCTCATTTGCAGGCGCGGAGCGGGAGAGGACGGCAGCTCGTGTCGTGTCGTCGTGCGAACAACAACAGCCGCAGCAGCAACAACAGCGACCGACCGACACGCTTTTAAATTAAAAGAATAAGGACCATCTGAAGAATCCTCTCTCCAGGTAACTCGGCGCGGACGGGCGGCGGCGGCGGCGCGTCTGTGTGTGTGAGTGTGTGTGTGTGGTTTTGTGTGTGGTTTTCTTTTCGGTGGTTGAGGGCGAAGAAAATCCCCAACGGTTTTTATTTACCGTTTTTTTTTAAAAAAAAGCCGAAGCTCCGGTTGTTTTTCAAAATGTATATATGTGTGTGTGTGTGTGTGCTGCTTTTTTTTAAAAAAAGAAACCGTTGGGGCTGGGGGGGGGGGCTGGCGGGGGTTTGGGTGGGGGGGGGTGGTGTTGGGAGCTGACCCCCCCCCCCCTCCCACCCCCGGGGCCGCGTGTCAAGAGTTACCGCCGTCTCCGCGCTCTCTCTCTTCTTTTAAAGCGGCGGTTGTTTCGCCCGCGAGGGGCAGCGGTTTGTCGAACCCTTTATTTTATTTGAATTCAAAAACTTAAGCGAAATTAATGAACCCTTCTTCCCCCACACACTCCTCTCCCCCCCCCCCTCCTCTCCCCCCCCCCTCCCCTCTTCCCCCCCACTCTTCCCCCTCCTCCTCTTCCACTCCCCCTCCTCCTCTTCCACCCCCCCTCCTCCTCTTCCACCCCCCCTCCTCCTCTTCCACCCCCCTCCTCCTCTTCCACCCCCTCCTCCTCTTCCTCCCCCCCTCCTCCTCTCCCTCCCCCCCCCAAGTGAGTGTCTTAATTTCCTTTGGTCACTCACTTCAAACAATTCCACGGCTGTTTGTTTGTTGAGCGGGAAGAAAGGGGGTTCATAGCTGCTGTAGCGCAATTAATGTGGTGCTGCCTCGTTTCAGCCACACAAAAATATCTATGTATATGTGTGTATCTATACACACAGTCACTACACTTCACAGTATATTCTTTGAGACACCTCAAAGACCTGGTAGAGCTCTTGTGTTTTAATATGTAAGGATTATTTATACAAAGAGAAAAGAGTTGGCTTCGGGCCAAACCAACCCTCCCTCCTCCCTTTCCTCCCCCACCACCACCATTTTATGCAAGTATTTAAGACTTGAGTATGACGGAAGGGGAGAAGAGACCCGTTAAACTAGTTTTTGTTCTTTTTAAAACATTTTTAACATGCAATTGCAGGTTTATACAGCACGGGAGGAGGCAATTCACCCCATTGTGATCAAATTAATCCCGGTGCCCTGGTCTCTTCCTTGCAAATTTGTCCTCCCCAAGTGTCTATCCACTTCCGTGGAAAGTTGCTATCAAACCAGCTTCTGGCGCCCTTTACGGCGGTGTATTCCAGATCCGAACAACTACTTTGTTTCTCTTTTTCGCTCGCTTGCTTTCTCCCCCCACCCCTTCGCCAACGACGCGTTGTTGCATTAAAAAAGGGCAGGCGCAACGGCGCAAATCAAAAAAAAATCCTCTTTTAATAAGATTGTTGTGAGAAATGTTGTCAGATTCATTTCACGCCCAATTAGCCACTTCGGTGTTCCTGCATAAAAGGTTGTGCATGCTATTGTGCCACTTTAGGGTTAATATTTGGTTGGCTTTGGGCTACAAATGTATTTTAATTTCTGGCAAACCTGAAAGTTAAGTAAGGATTGGATGGTGTGCGGGTGGTTTAGAATATCCTCTCTTCAGTCGTTGATTGTTCAGATAATCGTTTTTTTGGCTAGCAGACGCTGACCATTTCTTCTCACTGCATGTGAGGAGTACCACGTGCTCTTTTGTTCATGGCGTGGATTAAGTCGCCCCATGGCGGGTGGCTTTTTGGAGGGGGCAGGGAAAAAGAGGTGATTGATAGACGTAACACTCCCATCTACTGCAGGGGCTGATTTCTTAGTCATCATTTCAAGTATGAGTCATTCTTCCGGTGGAAGGAATCCTCACTACCCCTCCAGCAATCTGCTTGTTTAGATTTATACTTTGATCTGGTGTGGCTTACAATAATGCACAGTAAGAATTTTTTACTGCTGTTAAAGAATGATTTATTTTATTGCATTTTATAATGCAATGACTTGTGTAAGCATTTTTTAGTCCTTGGTATTAGCAAATAGTATAGGGTGTGATTGTGGTTAAGGTTCCTGCAGCACTTCCTTGCGCAATTTAAATGTGTTGCTTTGTTGCTCCTTTGCAGCCAAAATGTCCAAGGGACCAGCTGTTGGTATTGATCTCGGGACCACCTACTCATGTGTGGGGGTCTTCCAACATGGAAAAGTTGAAATTATTGCCAATGACCAAGGAAATCGCACCACTCCAAGCTATGTGGCCTTCACTGATACAGAAAGACTCATTGGTGATGCGGCCAAGAACCAAGTGGCAATGAACCCAACCAACACAGTTTTTGGTGAGTTTATTAAACTAACTTGTAAGGCTTACTTGTTTTTGTCAGGTTGCCTCAGTTGGTGATACTCCAGGTCAGTACTTTAAAACTCCATGTCTGGATTTGACCTAATCCAGGATGATACCCCACGGATCATTGAACTGTAAGGGTTGTTATTTCAAATGACTCAAAAGGGTGTTAAAACCAATTTTATGCACTTCTGGAAGAGTTTCTAGTTTTTTTAATATGAAGGCTATGGTACTTTTTTAATGGGATTTAATCTCTGCAGATGCAAAGCGTCTCATTGGCCGCAGGTTTGAAGATGCGGTGGTTCAGTCTGACATGAAACATTGGCCCTTTGATGTCATAAGTGACAATGGACGGCCCAAGGTCATGGTAGAATACAAAGCAGAGAAGAAGTCTTTCTACCCAGAAGAGGTTTCTTCTATGGTATTGACTAAAATGAAGGAAATTGCAGAGGCCTACCTTGGAAAGGTATGTCATCATACTTAACAGTTTTGTGCTTAGTCAATGTTTTGAATAATTTCAATTTTCTAATCTTTAACATTTTTTATCTATTAGACCATCACAAATGCTGTTGTCACAGTCCCAGCTTATTTCAATGACTCTCAGCGGCAGGCCACAAAGGATGCTGGTACCATCGCTGGCCTTAATGTGCTTCGTATAATCAATGAACCAACAGCAGCTGCTATTGCCTATGGCTTGGACAAGAAGGTATGCCATGTTTTAAAACTGCATTAAGTCCAGAGTAATTTTTGTATTGTTTGGGATATTGTGTACATATGAACGTGATTTGACATGGAATTCCATTCAGTTTGAATAAAAAAAATGCTTTGAGATGCTGCCCTATGTGGAAGGTGCTATATGAGTGTAAATGGTTGTTGTAAAACTATAATTTGGTCTTTCTATAGGTGGGTGCTGAAAGAAATGTACTTATTTTTGACCTGGGTGGTGGTACCTTTGATGTTTCCATCCTGACCATTGAAGATGGAATCTTTGAAGTGAAGTCAACAGCTGGTGACACTCATCTTGGTGGTGAAGACTTTGACAGCCGAATGGTCAATCACTTCATTACTGAATTCAAACGCAAATATAAGAAGGACATTACCGACAACAAGAGAGCTGTCCGCCGTCTCCGCACCGCTTGCGAACGTGCAAAGCGTACCCTGTCATCGAGTACGCAAGCAAGTATTGAGATCGATTCCCTATATGAGGGAGTTGATTTCTACACCTCAATCACCAGGGCACGTTTTGAAGAGCTCAATGCTGACCTGTTCCGTGGCACACTAGATCCTGTAGAGAAATCCTTGCGTGATGCCAAACTTGACAAGGCTCAGATCCACGACATTGTGCTCGTTGGTGGTTCCACTCGTATTCCCAAAATCCAGAAATTGCTGCAGGACTTCTTCAATGGCAAAGAATTGAATAAGAGCATCAATCCTGATGAGGCTGTTGCATATGGTGCAGGTAAGCACTCAATGTCTTAGTTCAATAAATTGGAACATTCACTAAATGTCTGATCCGCATGCCTGTTTTTATGACACTTCTGTTTTTTCCAGCTGTGCAGGCTGCCATCTTGGCTGGTGACAAGTCAGAAAATGTCCAGGATCTGCTGCTATTGGACGTCACCCCACTATCTCTGGGTATTGAAACAGCTGGTGGTGTCATGACTGTCTTGATCAAACGCAACACAACCATCCCAACCAAACAAACTCAGACTTTCACCACTTACTCTGACAACCAGCCTGGTGTGCTCATCCAGGTAAGGACATAATGGTTTAGACTAGATAACTGCTGGTGATGCAGTGGTTTTTTAAAGTTTCAATTGAGATCATTACTGATTGCTAATTTCAATTCAATCTAGGTATTTGAAGGTGAAAGAGCCATGACCAAGGATAACAACTTGCTGGGCAAGTTTGAGCTGACTGGAATTCCACCTGCTCCACGGGGTGTACCTCAGATTGAGGTGACATTTGATATTGATGCCAATGGTATATTGAATGTATCTGCAGTGGACAAGAGCACTGGGAAGGAGAACAAGATCACCATCACAAATGACAAAGGTAATCTGCTAACTAATCTGTAACATTTATATTAACGCACACTGATTACCCCGCTGTGATGATGCTTATACCAAATCATTCGTAGTTTACACCAAAAGCCTTTTGGGGCTAATGCTGGTTTAAGTACCTTCCTTGGATGTCTGAGCGATTACAAATCAATGACGTAATGTAAATTTTTTTNCAATACTGCATACTAATGATAACTTGTTCTTTAGGTCGCCTTAGCAAGGAAGACATTGAACGTATGGTCCAAGAAGCTGAAAAGTACAAATCTGAGGATGACCAACAGCGTGACAAGGTCTCTTCAAAGAATGCCCTGGAGTCCTATGCTTTCAACATGAAGGCCACAATTGAAGATGAGAAGATGAAAGGCAAGATTGCAGATGATGATAAGCAAAAGATAATGGACAAATGTAATGAAGTCATCAGCTGGCTGGACAAAAATCAGGTAAAATAAACATTCAAGCTTGCTTAATGTAAGAGAATTCAAACGCTCATCATTAAGACTTAATGAAATGTTGTGACTGCTGTGATAAAGTATGACCTTTGTAGTTTCCACCAGTAAACAGTTTAATTTTACAATGGTACATCCTCTGATTTGTTCCAGACTGCTGAAAAAGATGAGTATGAACATCAACAGAAGGAACTGGAAAAGATCTGCAATCCAATCATCACCAAGCTGTACCAGGGAGCTGGTGGCATGCCTGGTGGTATGCCAGGTGGCATGCCAGGGGGATTTCCTGGAGCTGGGGGTGCACCATCTGGTGCAGGTGGTGCTTCAGGACCAACAATTGAGGAGGTTGATTAAAGCACGTCATTACGGTCATTAGGAATGTTTGACTTGGTACGCAGCCAGGCTGGCCATTGGCTGCAGATTTCAAATCTGCCCCATAGCTGATCTTAAGGAATTGTTGCAATTGTGATACTTTTTACTGACAAATCCTTGAGGATGAAAACTTTAACAACTTAATATGCAATTATGATGCAAATCTGAGTTCAAATAAAACTTATGACCAGAATCTTGTCTCGTCTTAACTTGAATAACTTCTGGGGTTAGCAGGGAAAAGATTCAAGGATTACAATCATTACTAAATCTACATTTCCAGAGGTAGCATATCAGACATTGAGATGTGAAGGTGCTACACTTGAGATTATTGCATATAGTCACTGCACTTAACACTCGGCATTTTGTTTTAGTTACAATATCAATTTGAATTCTCCTATTTTTCTTTGTGGGCTTGTTCTTAGGTGTTGTGAATCTTTCCCTTTGGTTTCTACCGTCTTCTGTGCCACACTGGTTACACATTCACTGTAAGCAGGTGAACTTGCACAAGTTGTAGGAATTGTGAATGTTCATGGGATTTAAAACTATTGCAGTGATTGGATATTTTCCATCGGCAGAAAATTGTTGGGGATATCTGAGATACACAATGTAAATAGGTTCAAACATTTACAAAACTAATTTGGAAGTTTAGATGCCACTGAGTGGAAGAGGAGAATATCGAAAATTTGGGGGTGGTGACCTCAACCTTGTGTTCAAATCTTTTTTTAAGGACCATGGCAGTTCCAGCTAAACTATCAGGAGAACTTTTAAAATATATTTAACTGGGAACTGAATGTGGTACTGCAGCAACTAACATGGGTATCCTGAGTTCTAATTGAGAACAAAGTAACAATGAGATGTCATGAAGTATTCAGATTGTGAGGGAGTTGATTTCTACAACTCGATTATCAGAGCATGTTTTGAAGGGCTTAGTGCTGCCTTGTTCCATCATATCCTGGAGCCTGTGGAGAAATCATTGCGTGATGTCAATACTCACCAGGCTCGCTGGTGGTTCCTCGTATTCCCCAAATCCAGAAATTGCTGCAGGATTTCTTCAATGACAAGAGTTGGAGTAAGAGCATCGAAGTCGGACTTTCACCACTTTTGACAACCAGGCTGGTATGCTCATCCAGGTAAGGACATCATGCTTTAGACGCAGGAACAAACTTTGTGATGTGGTTTTATAAGTTTTCAATTGAGCTTCTGACTAATTGCTAATTTCACTTCAATCTAGGTATTTGAAGGTATTTGCAGCCTGCTATCTTGTTATCTTGAATGTATCCTTAAGTTGACAAGAGTGCTGAAAGGAGAACAAGATCACCATCACAAATGACAGGTAATATGACACCTGGTCTGTAAAGTTTATATTGGCACACAGATTTATCCCGCTGTGATGATGTTTATACCAAATCATTCGTAGTTTACACCGAAAGTCTCTCGGGGCTAATGCTGGTTTAAGTACCTTCCTTGGATGTCTGAGCGAGTTTATGATACCAAACGCTTTATGTAGTTTTTTTCAATATTGCATACTAATGTTAACTTGTTCTTTAGGTCACCTCAGCAAGAAAGCAATTGAACGTATGGTCCAAGAAGCTGGAAGATATAAATCTGAGGATGACCTACAGCGCGGCAAGGTCTCTGCAAAGAATGCTCTGGAGTCCCTTGCTTTTTAACACTGAGGCCATGTTTGAAGTTGAAAGGCAAAATCGGAGATGATGACGAGCAAGAGCTGATGGATGAATCTTAACAAGATCATCAACTGGCTGGGCAAAAATCAGACTTTCCCCACCTACTCTGACACCATAGTAGTGTGCTCATCTGGGTAAGGACATAGTAGTTTAGACACAGGAACTGAATGATATGGTTTTAGAAATTTTCAATTGAGGTCATGACTAATTGCCTGCACCTAATTCTATGTATTTGAAGGTGAAAGGCCAATGAGGCTGGTATCTTGAAGCAGTGGACACGAGTGCTGAAAGGAGAACAAGGTCACCGTACAAAGGTAATATGGCAACCGACCTGTATTATTTATGTTGACACACACCTATTAACCCGCTGTGATGATGTTTATACCAAATCATTCGTAGTTTACACCAAAAGTCTTTTGGGACTAATGCTGGTTTAAGTACCTTCCTTGGATGTCTGAGCGAATTTATAAATCCATTATTCTAATGTAGGTTTTTTCACTATTACATACTAATGGTAACTTGTTCCTTAGGTCACCTTAGCAATGAGGCTGAAAAATACAAATCTGAGGATGACTCAACAGCATGAGAAGGTCTTTGCCAAGAATGCCCTGAAGTAATATGCTTTTTAACATGGAAGCCAACTGGCTGGACTAAGATCAGGTAAAATCAACATTGAAGCTTATCTAATTCAAGAGACGTAACATTGAGCCTTATAAATAAATGAAGTGCTGTAATTTTTGTGAGCTATGATCATTCGTAGTTTCCACCAGAAACTTGTTAGATGTGTGTTGGCAACACTTCCTTGGATGGCTGACTGATCAATTATGTGCTTTGCTTTTTGTTCCTACTTTTCAATTGTTTGACAATATTGTATTGACGGATTTGTTCCAGAAGCTGAAGAAGGCTAATGGGAGAACCAACAGAAGAAACCAGTAATTGTATTTTTGTAGGCTGTGTGGGTATATTGAATGTATCTGCAGTGGACAAGAGTACTGTAAGGAGAACAAGATCACCTCACAAATAACAAGGTAATATGACAACTGATCTGTAACGTTCATATTGATGCACACTGATTACTCCGCTGTGATGATGTTTATACCAAATCATTCGCAGTTTACACCGGAAGTCTCTTTGGGGCTAATGCTGGTTTAAGTACCTTCCTTGGATGTCTGAGCGAGTTTATAATTCAATGAATGTAATGTAGTTTTTTTCAATATTGCATACTAATGGTAACTTGTTCATTAGGTTGCCTTGACAAAAAAAGACATCGAGCGCGTGGTTGAAGAAGCTGAAAAATACAAATCTGAGGATGACTTGACAGCATGAGAAGGTCTCTGCAAAGAATGCCCTGAAGTCCTATGCTTTTAACATAAAGGCCACAATGGAAGATGAAAGGCAAAATTGGAGGTCATGGACAAGCGAAAGACAAATGTAACTAAGTCGTGAGTTGGCCGAACAAAAAAACAGACTTCCACCACATTCTCTTGACATCCACCCTGGTGTGCTCATCTAGGTAAAGGTATACTGGTTTAGACTTGGAACTGTATTGATATGGTGCTTTTGTAAATTTTCAATTAAGTTCATGACTTGAGTGTTAATTTTAATTCCATCTCGTAATGCAAAGGTGGAAGAGTCATCAAATCGTGACCACAGTATCTGCAGTGGACAAGAGCGCTGGGAAGGAGAACAAGATCACCATCACAATTGACAAAGGTGATATGACAACTGATCTGTAACGTTTATATTGGTGCACACTGATTATCCCGCTGTGATGATGTTTATACCAAATCATTCGCAGTTTACACCGAAAGCCTTTTGGGGCTAATGCTGGTTTAAGTACCTTCCTTGGATGTCTGAGCGAGTTTATAATCCAATAATTTTTTTCAATAGTTGTTTTTTTTCAATATTGTATACTAATGGTAACTTGTTCTTTAGGTTGCCTTAAATAGGAAGACATTGAATCAACCTACGGTCCAAGAAGTTGAAAAATACAAATCGATGACTCAACAGCGTGAAAATGTCTTTGCCAAGAATCCCCTGAAGTAATATGCTTTTAACAGGGAGGCTACAATGGAAGATGAGAAGGTTAAAGGCAAAATTGGAGGGGATGGCCATTGGCTACAGATTTCAAATCTGCGATCCTTTTAATCTTTAGAAAGTGAAACTTTAACAATTTAAAATGCAGTTATGCTTCAAAGTTCAAATAAAATTTATGACCAGAATCTTGTCTACATTTTTGAGTTGGGGGGGGGGTAAGACTATTGATTACAGTCACTAGAAAATCTACACGGCAGAGACTAGCATTTCAGGCAATACAGTGCTACGTCAGCATCAGACTTCCGTGAATTGCATACAAAGCTGCTTGGGATGGGTGGGGGCATGGGGTAGAAAGAGTGTCTGGGATTCAGAATTGTGACTCACAACACATCTTCCACATCTACAGGCCTTTATATCGGAGTCCTGTAGCTCAGTGGTTCGAGCACTCGCCTTGCAAGCGAGATACCTGTGTTCGATTCCAGGCAGAGCGAAATCTTGGGCAAGTTTCCTTACTCCACACAGGAGTAATAATCCCTCCAAAACAAAGCAATAATAAATTGGTCATTTTCAATCCACGACTGTTTGTGGAACACTGCTGTGTGGAATTGGCTGCTGCGTTTTGCCCACAAATATACGGTCAATTCACTTTACAGTCTTCTGTGAAGCTCTTTGAGGTGTCGAAGACATGGAAAGTGCTATATCAAGTGCATGGATTGTTATTACATCAAATGCAAGAGTTGCAAATAGTCACCACTTAAAATAAACACTTGACATTTTGTTTAGTTGCAATATCAAATTGGATTCTCTCCTGTGTGGGCGGGCTTGTTCTTAGGGGAGTAAGTTCTGTAGTGTAATCCTTAACGTCAGTCTACACGACAGAAACGAAGTTACTACAATATGAAGGTGCTGCACACATTGATAGGGAGTCCTTCCCTTCTGGATTCCATTTTCACGTCTGCACACCAAGCAGGTTAGCTTGTACCTGTAGCCCATTTAACAATGTGGAGATTGGGGTTAGATGATGTGCTTCACTTCATACGAGTAGATATTTATCTCTGATTTGAGATGTATCATCCATCTCACCAGATACTTGAATGACAACACCCATGACATGCCTTAGGTTGTCAATGAGTAAACTAGATTCTCTGGAGACTTATTAATTGCAGATTACATGAGGAATTTTACCAGTGTAGTTAGTATCTTCTGTTGACTGAAGAGGGCCGAATGGCCATGAATTTTTATGGTTCTAGACCTCCACCCAAAAAAATGGTCTAACTGGTCTGGCTAAACTAGTTTCTCTGATTGCATTTAAAGCAGGAATGGGTGAGATTTCTTAGATTTAAGTTCATTGCCACACAATAAGACTCTTGCAAAGTCCTTAATCCAGATAGTTCTAGAAATATATCCTACTTGAATTATTGCCTGCAAAATATACAGTTGGTGCACTACAAAATGCCATTAATTTGTCTGAATCGATGTGCTCGATAACAATAACATGTCGCTGGATCCACGACTGTTGCGTCACCCCTGGGCGCAATTGCCTGCCACGTTTCACCCGCAAAACACAACACGGTCGCTCCCGCTTCGCGGTGTTGTGTGCGTTTCGCCCGTGCACAAGTATGCAATCGATTCACTTTGCAGCACATTCTGTGAAGCGCTTTTCAGATGTCGAGCCGGCGTGGAAAAAGCGCTATATCAAATGCAAGTATTATTATTTATTGTTACTATTGTTATGAAGCGCTTCGAGGCGTCTTGGCGAGGTGATAACGGCCCTCTAATGAAACCCGGAGATGACTTATTACTATTATTATACACACACATATATATAATATATATATATAGTAACATATATATACATGCTATGCCCACCCACTGCCTCCCATCACGTGACCACCCATCGAGCGAGGCGAGTCGGCCGGTGGACTACAAATCCCAGCGTGCCCCGCGCGCGGCCTCGCGAGATGATGACGTTACGCGAGAGGAGGAGTGGGGCGGGAGGGAGGGGGGGAAAGGAGCCGCCGCCATTTTGTAAAAAAAACCACCAACGCGCGAGGTCAGAGTTTGGACGCGCGGAAAGGACGTCGCTCACCGCAGGTAAACACGAAGCGGGGGGCGGGGGTGAGGCGGGAGGCGTACCGGAGAGAGACTCGCTCTGAGATAGACACGGATAACGTCACGAGTAAAGGGCAAAGGGGAGGGGAGGGTTTGGAAAGTGTTGGCGGTGGAGGAATTATCATCATCATCTGCTCCTCCTCCTCCTCTCTCTGTGTTGGCGGCGGCACCAGGTTGGGGTTGCGATGGAGACTCTTGAGCTCGGGCCCGGGGAGGGTCAGGGCCGCACGGTGTCTCACTTGTTCGCTCCGAGCAACGTGTTTGCTTTTGAATTACAGTCTCTCTCTCTCCCACTCCCTCCTTCCCACTCTCTCTCCCTCCCCACTCCTTCCCTCTTTCCCACTCCCTCCCTCCATCTCCGTTTCCCCCCTCCCACTCTCTCCCTCCCTCCCTCTCCCCCCTCTCTCTCTCTCTCTCTCGGTTGAAAAAACTGTGTCGGTTTCGTGGTCGTTACTTTTTTTTTCCATCTTTTGTTCTTGTGGGGTATGACAGAATTTTTTTTATTCCCCTCCCCCACAGGAACCGCTGGGTGGTGACTCGTGGTTAAGACAGGAACTGTTTATCAACTCGTCTGGGAAACCCCGCACACCCCCCACCCTCCCCCGCACCCCCCAACCCTCCTCCGCACCCCCCAACCCTCCCTCCCTCCTTCCTTCCTAGTTTGCGGACATGGAAGCCGAAGTCTGGGACAGCGACGGTTGCACCTCGTCTGATTCCTGTGATTTACCAGATATCGTTTCGTCTGACGAGGTTAATAATAATAATAATAATAATAATAATCCTCGCATTTGATATAGCGCTTTTCACATCAGGAGGACGTCCCAAAGCCCTTCACAGAACACACTGTAAAGTGAATTGACTGTATGTGGGCGAACGCGGCAGCCAATTGCGCACAGCAATGTCCCACAAACAGTCGTGGATTGAAAATAACCAATTTATTATTGTTTTTGGTTTTGGAGGGATTATTATTAGGCTCTGTGGAGTAAGGAAACTTGCCCAAGGTTTCGCCCTCTGCCTGGAATTGAACTCAGGTCTCTCACTTACAAAGCGAGTGCTCTAACCACTGAGCTACAGGACTCCGATAAGGAGACGTACCCCGAGATGTTAGGGGACAGGATATAATAATACACACACATAATAATCCTCGCATTTGATACAGCGCCTTATCGCGTCTTCGAGACGCCTCAAAGCGCTTCACTTTAAACACGCTGTAAAGTGAATTGACTGTATATTTTGTGGGTGAAGTGCATTTCCCGTACTGGAGCTCATCAGCAGCAGGCGCATGGATTTAAAACCCTTTTTTACAGTGCCCGGCTGGGGACTGTCTTAGCTCGTTAGCAGTTCTCAATCGCTGCAATTTGATATGTAATAAAAATAATTGTATTTGATATACTGCCTTGTCACGTCATCGAGCTGTCTCAAAGCCTTACACAGGATATGCTGTAAAGTGTAGCGACTGTATTTCATGGGTGAAATGTGGCAGCCAGTTTGCCACAGCAGTGTCCTTCGCAACACACAACTTTCTGACCTCAAGCAAGAGTGCTTCCAACAAAGCCAGGCCTAAAATTGTGTTAATGTTGTGTTGTGGATTCCCACGTTTCAGTAACTAGACTATCTTCTGTTCAACAAAATGTATGTATTAATCTCCATACAATCCAGAATTTTTACAATTTACTCACTCTCACTCCAATCCTTCAGGACCTACCTTAAGCCCTTCCCCTTTGATGCTCCTTTGGTCGCTTTCCCCTATCCCCATTCACGTGTAAACTTTGGACCACCATACCTGGGTAATCCAGTTCCTGAACCAGACAGATTTGCAGTACAAAAACAGAAGTAGCTGGGAGCACTCGGTCTGCAGTATTCCAGGGAACTGCTGATATCAGCACAGCCAACCTGGCTCATCGGCAGGACTTGGAAGGGCAGACCAGTCGCTAAGGGTAGGAAATCCTCCCACATCGCTGCAGTTAACCCTGCAAACCAAAGCTCCAAGTGTAGGGTTGTCCTAGCCGGCCAAACAGTGGGAAAGCTTAAAGACAGTGCTGTCGATGGCAAGCTGTGTGATTTTAGCTGGTTGGACTCCAGCAGCACTCCAGAGGTACTCTGGAATCCGGTGGTCCCCAAGCTGTGTCAAATACTTTCTGGAATTAGGTGAGCAGGATGTGTCCTTCCAGGGAAAGAGTGCGCATTGCATTGCAACAATCTTATCTCTAGAATTTGCATGGCTCTGTGGGATGCAACAAATTCTCAGTTTGCTTTGGATACTCTTAGGTGTGGTGATGGGTTTCCATATGTGTCGGACACTCGGCTGGCCAGAGAAAAAAATATTTGCTGCACTGATTCGACATAGTGTGAACCTAAGAGTCAAAGAACAGGGCACAAGATTAGCCAAGTTACATTGGATAAATAAAGGCAAGATTGTGGTTTAAATCTTTGTTGAGTATAGGGGGGAGAAAATGCATTGGGAGCTGAGGAATTCCATAGCCTTATTAGCCTTGAAAACAACGAGTTAGGACAGGAGAAAGTTAAGTATGTTTTTTGAAGGAGAGGAAAGTTCAAAGAAGTGGTTCATAGTATTGTATTACCAATAGTTCGCCTACACATGCAGTCACAACAACGCAAGGATTACACTGTATTCATAGAATAAAGAGAAAGAATATATATTTCTACATACAAGTGACACTTGATTGTGATTCACAAAATCATGAATTGTGTGCTGCTGTATAATATATTTGTAAGACTTTCATGGTGCAATCTGATTCATCAAACTGGTATGCCCACTTTTTTTGAATTTGTACAGTTCAAAATAAGGCCCCGATCAGACAAGACACTTGCTTCTAATATAAGGATGACTGAATGTAGGTTTACCAGATTTTCAGTAAATGTGATTTGATATGTTATCTTTCGAATTATTTGAAGCAGACTTATGATCATCTGGTGGTCAATGTCTTCAGTTCTCGACGCTAGTTTAGACTGGAATGAAGATCAAATCACTAAAGTTTTATTCTTTTTCAATTCTGTGTGCATGTGTGTGCAGCTTGTTGAGGAGCTCTTATATTTCAGTCTTTTGGCGTGGGCCAGAGTATCTATCGTGTGCTCTATATAGGGAAGATAATTGTAAGTTTAGTTTTTGTTAAATATGCAAAGTTTAAGCTAAACTATTTTACGTGTAGTATAATCCATTTACACAGTAATTGAGTTTGTTTTATAATTATTTATTTGTAATTTCAGGAAGTAAGACCATGGTTTCCTCAGATTGACCCTCCACACATAGGCTTAGAAGGTAAGTAAAATCCAAAAGACTCTTTCTGTACTTCTGGAATAGAATGAGATCAATGGTGTAGTAACCTTCTGTAAAAAGTGATTGAGAGATATACTTAAAGATTACAGAAACAGACAATGCATTAAAGAAGCAATTTAACTGGGATTTTTTTAGCTTTTTACAATATATTATGATGAATTCAGTATATTTTTGGAGCCGCAGGGTACTTTAGAAGAAATAAAAAGAGAATTTCTGTGAAAAATGGGTGTTTCGAAAGTTGTAGAGGATATTCAGTATCGGTCGTGAAAAGGTCATTTAGCTAGAAAATGTATGCTAGATGTCGGAATACTGACATCATAAATGTGTAGTAATAATAATAATCTTTGAAGTTGATATAGCGCCTTATCACATCTTCGAGAAGTCTCAAAATGCTGCACAGAATATGCTGTAAGGCGAATTGACTATATATTGTGAGGGAAGTATGGCAGCCAATTGCGCACAGCAGTGTCTCACAAATAGTTGTGGATTGAGTGACCACAAATTTTTTTCATCATTTATTTTGAAGGAATTATTACCCCCAGAAAAGCGATCCGCTGCTCAACTAACAAACGGGTTCCTGTTTGCTGCTAGGTAAAGAGGCGTGTGGAGTAAGGAAACTTGCCCACCGTTTCGCCCTGATGGGAATCAAATTCAGGTCCTCTCGCTTGCGGGGCGAGTGCTCTAACCACTCAGCTACAGGACTCCATGCGCATTTTATGCTGTACAATATGGCTCTACTTGGCATGCGTTTCGAAAAGGTATTGGAAATGGATCAGCCTGCGTCCAGTTAGCAATTTTGTTTTCCACAAGCACTTATTTTTGTTTACAGTGTTGATTCCAAAGAGCTGGTGTTATCTGAGGACATCTGTTTTGAAGAGACACTGCCATGCTGTGAAAGTGCAGCTCTTGAGCCCAATTCTTTTTGGTAGACCTCATCCAGACAAACGGTATTGGAGCTGGGCTGCTCGGGCAGATCTCGTCCAGAATGAGCAGTAAGTTCAGTGACAGCAGCTGCAATGAGTTGCTGCTTCTTGCAAAACTCTTGTGTGTTTGGCACAAAAATGTGAAGAAGCAGGTGCAACAAGTTGATGCACGTGGTGAAATGTGAGAGGATGTGATGAATTGGAATATTTAAGCTGAACTTGCGGCTTAACCTGCCTTAACACGGCTAAATTAATGGATCACTGAACTGCTGAAAACCTTTTTTGTTCAAAAAGGAGTTGATTGTTAGAATTTGTATGCAACCTTCTAAAAACAAAATAACGATTATTTCACCATTGTACCATAGGTTTTGGGTAAATTCCTTCAACATCCAAGAACATCTTGCTTTGAACCCAGTTTGAGAACTGACATGTTTGTTGCTGCAGTTGTTACTGTATCGACCTTTTAGCCTGTTTTTCAAACTATAATTTTGAATTGACGTAATGTCGCTCATAACATTTGTTTCGATCTCTGAAGTAGAAATTCACTGACCAATTTTTTTTATGAACCATGACACGTTAAAACCGTTTGTTTTCACCTGAATTTCAAAGAATCTAGATGAACTTTGAACTGAAGTTCAATTCTCAATCCGTTGATGATGGAATGAGTTACCTGCAATACCATAATCTCTCTTTAACAAAGGTCATCTGTGACTGTTTAAGATTTGTTGTTACAGTCTCTGGAGGCTGCAATTGAGAAATATTTTTTTGTGCTGGCAGCTGCTACTTGCTGCAGTACTAAGTAAACCCGTAAAGCAACATAAGTATCATCATTATTGTAATTGCATTTGGTGCATTGGAATTCTTTCGCGCAATATTATTAAGAAGCTTTATTGGAAGGAAAAATATTTTTCCATTAATCGCTGGTATGCGGACACGGTGTATAAAATTTCTGGAATTGCTTACTTTTCTGACAGTTTTTCCCTCTTTCATTCAAGATGTGGTGAACTGCAGGACCTTGAACTCAAAACACTGAAGATCATAGACCTCTTAGAATCTGCACACAGGGCCTTGCTGGTTTATGCTGTGAGTACCTGATCTCCCTCCCTCAACCTCCCTAGCTTGCCCCCTCTTTTACGTTTTTAAATTATATTTAATAATCTACTTCTTTGATTGAGCCGATGATCATAACTCCATTCCTCCCCTTTGTTGTTTGCTCAGCATCCCAAGAAGCAATCCGAGAAATACAAGTTGTTACTAAAAAGAGGTGGCAAGATCCAGCGTTTCTTCCAAGTTCTTCTGTTTTTAATATTTGTATTCATAAAGAAGCTTTTGGGATTACCATTTAAAATTGCAGTACAGCGCACAAAATAAGTTTTACCCTTTTTCGAAAAAGCTGTGTTTGTTTTGGGGTAAATTTTAATAATCGCAAGTTAATTCAAAATAAAATAGCATTTAGGACCCCTTAAAGCTCATTGATGTCCCAATGGATCTGAACTAAGTTCCCTGCATTTTGGGAACCAGGGCGACTGCGCATCTTTCCTGCATGGAAAATATTTGATCTGTATTTATTATTGAAAATACTAATTTTATTTTTAAATTATTTTGCAGCTGAAGCGACCATTGCTTATAAAGTTTGTTCGTGTAGTTAGTGAAAACCTTGTTCAGGTAAGAAAAGCTCATTTTTAATTTAATTCTTATTCTGTCACATTTATCGTTCATTGATGTCATTTTACTTACACACAATTCAGATCAGTTCAGATCAGTTCAGATCCATTGGGACACACATATGTCTAGCAGCTTCTACAGCAAAATACACTAATCAAAATAGAATAATCTGGTAGTCCACTAAGTGTCTGCAATGTGTGTGACGAATCTATAATTCAAAAATGTCTAAAATGTGCTACTGCATTTCAAATCTTGTGGTGTGATAGTGTCTCGAAGCAAGAAAAGATTTGAAATGTGACACTGGATTTGGATGGCATAATGTCAATATTTAGGATTTTTAGATAAGAAAATGTCAGTGTCCACTTCCTTTTATAAACAAAGCTTATTATTGGATTCTGCTAACATCTGTGATTGTGTGGAGCTTTACGAAGGTAACCAAAGTCATTTCTTGTGATCTTTACATGCACAAAGAAGGAAGTGATGATGTTGCGGGTGGCCTGATGGCTGGCTAATTGTTTTTTGGCACAGAGTGGTAAAATGGATTATCTGGAGTGGCACCAGCACAGTGTACACCTGTTATTTATAATTGGAAGCTTGAAAAGCCAAGGCATTCTCAGCCTGGCTCCCTCTCTACAGTAAAGGAGATTTTGAAGGATGGGGCAAGGAGAAGATTTATATGAATATTGAATGATTAACCTGAAAAATGCAGTAACGTCTTTGATTTTCTGATGTGGGTGGCTTGCAATGATCTGCTTTCTGTTGTATTAGCTCTTTGATTTATGCATAATGTTAGTATTTAGGTATTCATTTTTTTCTTTTTGTTTTGGTCAAAATAATTAAAGCTTACTTCCTTTTTAAGTGTTCCACTTTGGAAGAGGCAATAAAAGTGGTAAAGGAGCATGGTTTTTTTCGGGATGCCTGGAAAATGCTAACTTTTGGTAATCAAATGCAAAAGGCTACAGCCCTGGCGCTAACTGGTCTCTATTGTGAGTAACACCATACATTACTTTTCTGTAAAAGAGGATATGAAAAATATTAACCTACAAACTTCTGATTTGTATCGCTTAATGGTGCCCCAATTTGGTGCTTTTGTTCACTTGGACATGAGAGGTGGTCTGTTTTAATCCTAGTTTTTAAAAACTAAAAATGATGATAATGTTTGACTTTCACCTTTACAGTCTTGGGTTTAGCAGTTCATTTCCATTAGTTGGTCCTGATTCTTTTGGCCCATTTTGGTGTAAGGTTATCTTAACTTTTGTGTTTTTGCAGATTTCAATCACATAAACCAATACTCAATAGATCATAATGACCTGTTGGAAAAATTTGAAGATCAGTGCTTTGAGGAAGAGGAGGTAAGCGGAAGTAAATGTAAGAGCATGTTGCAGCATATATGGTGTCTGCGTATGTGTATGGATAGATGCACTGCCCATCCTGCAACCCACATGGAACCAGTACAGCTACAAAATAGGCTGCAGAGCAATGCTCAGTTATTAATACCTTCTGATTTGTGTACTGCTTTGTAGCCTCTGGAGGCTCAAGGTGAAAGAGTTAGGGCTTGGCTGCGTGCATCCCACTTATAATACTAAGCGTGCTTTTTGAATGGGAGCATTGTGTGCAGGTACCTTGAGGCAACAGCACAAATGAAAGGATACTGTGGCAGGGTGTGGCAAGGTAGACATCGTTCACGGATGTGCCGCAAACGATATCCATCGCAGTTTTGAATACAAGTCAGGAACAGTGAAGCTGCAATACACATTTATTTTTTATTAAAAAATGTTTAAATTATTTTCAGAGCTTTTCTTCATGGAGCACAACCCACTTTTTCGAGTTAATATTTAAATGCGTTTGTTCCGTATCACTGAATATTTAAATTATTCATCTTCAAGGCTTTCAGCGACATTCAAAAGGTGGAATTTACCTAGCAGTTTGTGTTTACATAAGAAAAAAACCACAACCTTAACACTGCTGCAAGACCTTTAGTAGTCATGTTCAGTTAAGTTGAGAAGGATTTGTAAATGAAAACAGTGGTCTCGTTTGGCTATTTAGCAATCTGAATGTTTGTTTCAGCTGAATTCAGTTACATTTCAGAGTCAACTGCTTTGATCAACTTTTAATTTGGGAGAGATTCACCATTTCAAATTTCAGCATTTTCTTTTTGTTTCTTTCTGATCAGCAAGCAAAAATATTTAATGAACATTGGCAAACTGAAATGAAAAGGCAGCACTACAAAGCAGCAATAAAGTCTTTGGATGAGGCAATAAAAGTGTGGTAAGTCAACAACTTGCATTTATATAGCGCTCTTCAACCGGGTTAGCATCCCGGAGTACTTAAGTCGTGCATGTTGGAGCTTGAGGAAAGGTAAGAGATGCAGAGGGACTGCATAATTCCCACTTGTAATGGGAAACCTATTGGGTGAATGGGAATATTTTGTGCAGGTACATTTGGGAAACAATGTAGGAGGTTGTGGCACGGTGGAGCAAAACGGATAGAGTGCCTTGTTTACAGATATGCTGCAAACAGCATCCATTCCCATTGAGTTCAGGATGCTAGTCAAGCACAGCGTTAACTAATGCAAATGCCAATGAAACCCTTGCAGTAAATATTGTGAATTACAATATCACAAGTGAATGATCAAGAGTATTCTTGACATCTTGACATCCCCTGCTTATTTGTACAGTTCCTTTCACCATTCCCTAGAGTTCTAATGAACTCTTCAATGCTTTATTACTCCAGTTGTGTGTGTGTGTGTGTGTGTGTGTGGTGTGGTCCTTAGCTATTCTGAAAATGGCTTGGAGAGCACCAAAGCTGAGCCCAATTCTATCCTTTCCCAAAATCTACACCTAACCTTTCTAGGAATGGCCACTGTTTTGTGATCAATCCTGGGAATACTGCCAAGTGAAGCAACCGTACTGCTACTGTGACTGAGATCCGCTAAATTATTACTTTGAATCGTGGCTCTTTACGATCTGCCAAAACTCTTTATGATCTGCCAAAAAGGTTGTGGTTTCTCCGGCCATTATCTTAACCCAAAAATATTGGTCACTCAATCCACGACTGTTTGTGGGACATTTATGTGTGCAATTGGCTGCCGTGTTTCACCCATAAAATATATAGTCAATTCACTTTACAATATATTCTGTGAAGCGCTTTGAGACATCTCAAAGTCGTCATAAGATGTTACTATATCAAAGCAAAGATTATTATTAACCAACAGCCATTGGAGATTTGCATAGCAATTTTCAATAGGTAGTTATGACCATCTGAATTGTGGATTTTGTTTTCTTCCGTTTGCATTCCTATTAATTTGTTCAAATGACTGATTTATGTAATAATGATCCAATTACAGCAACTAGAGAACTAATGTGTGCAAATTCTTCCTGTTTCAGTGCATTTGACCATTTGCTGTATGAGAAGAGATCCTACTGCTATTTGCAGTTGTGTCGATTTAAGTAAGTTTTAAGCATGGTACTCGTTCTTATTGACCTCAAAATCCCGAAGTGTTTAAAAGTATTGTTTGGGTTTTAATCACAGAGCCTTCCAGTCTCAGGTCAACCAGCTGCTCCAGGCAGAAACTATCAGGACTCCATAGTATTGCTTTGCATTTTTAAACTAAATATAGTTTGAACCCTTGTAGGTTACTTTATTTTAACTCTTCGATAAGATTTGATGCCGTGCAGTTCTTCACGACTTCCTTACAAATACAAAATGCATATAAAGTATTCTTTAAAATGTCCTCAAATTGATATAATTTTATCATTATATAAACCTATTTTTATAGATCTGAGAAGAAAGACTGAATTAGTTCTGTTGCTTAAAGTAAAACTACATTTTGAAATAATTCAGCCCAGTTAATTCATTCATTTTGTAAATGTCTATGCAGTTTAACTGCATTCATTAAAATTCTAAATGGATGTGTGGTGGTATGCTAATCTGAGTTTTGCTGTATTTGAATACTGTACTTTACATTGTGCTGTTTTGTGCTTAACAGAAAAGGCTGGAGTGATGCCAAACGGTGCATTGTCTTAAGGCCTCATTCCATAGAGGTAGGTATGACTTGGGATTTTCCAATAACTGAGATAGACAGAATTCTCTTTGAGCTGATGTCTCACAGTTAAACCAAAGTTGGATGATTTTTCAGTATCTACTGCTTAGAGATCAGTCCAATAAATCCAACATGTGGTGTTGGTGGTTTATCTGATTGCATTTTGGCAAATTGTTGTTCTCTCTTTTAAGAGGAATGTATTTACTGGATTTCCCAATAATTTTCAATGTTGTTAAAATGCAATTTAAGCAGGGTCTCCTTGGAGCTGAACTGGCTCCAAGGTGACATGTTTGGCAACGGAATGTCGGAATCGAGCCATCCCTCTGTAGCCAGGGGGCTCCACGGTATTACAGGGCAATGCTGAGGACAGCCAGCCAGCCTGGTTCATCGGCAAGACCAGTCACTGGGGGAAGGAAGTCATCCCACTCAGCTCCTGTTAACCCATCAAGCCAAAACTCTAATGGGTGGGGCGGTCCCAGCTGGACAAGCAGCGGGAAAGCTTGCCAGAGAGCAATATCAATGGCAAATTATGTGGTTTTAGCTGGTTAGACCCCACAGCTACCCCAGCGCACACTTTGAAGCCCCCAACCCTTGGCTCTTGCCAACCTGCGCCTAAAAATGTTAATGGGTTTCCACTTATATCAGACAACTGGCTGACCCCCCCAAAAAAAAACTTAAAATGAGATGCCTGTAGCACTAAATAATTTGGTTGTGTCTTGGTGCCCTATTCCTGGCATTGACTGCGGAGAGGTAATCAAATAGAGGTGAATTGGATATTACTAATTTGAAATACTCCTGGAAACTGAATTTAAAAAAATCTACTCCATTACAACTTGTAACCTTGTTGAAAGAATAACTAGCTGGCTTGCCTTGTCTCAAGGGTGTCTTTTACTTTGAGTGTACATTGTACTGATTTTTCTTTCCCATTGTACCATTGCATCTTTTATGTACTTTGGACCCTTGTTCTGTGCTAAGTTCATAACCACATATGGTCCGATTGATTGCAGATATGTACCAACCTAAAGGCTATGAGACTGAAACCTGATTTCCACATTTGTAAAGAATTCAGAATTAAAGAGGAATGTTTTCCCCATAAATTACACTTTATTAAAAAGTAGTTTTGATTTTTTTTTCCTTTTTAGGGTCATTACTTATACGCTGGAGCATTATGTGGAAAAGGCTGGTTTATTCGTGCATTGAAAGCCAATTCTGTGGCAATTCAAGTATGTCAGTGGAAAGGGCTGAATGTGAAAGGGCTGATAGAACAGCAAGAGCTGATTCAAACTGAGCAGGAACTTTCACAGAAAGGTTAGCACAGCCTTTACTTTGTATCTGTCCATAAAACGTACATTGTACAGAAATGGTGAATGATTGATTTTTTAATATGAAATCACTTTAGCGCAAACATGTAGCATTGTTGTTATGATCAAATTTTGTATTTAAAACTTGGATCCGTGTTAAAATTCTGGTAACAATGATCTATATCGGGCAGGAATGACCAACTTTGTGAATTGTATCACTGATTCTATTGACCAAAAGAATTCAGCAGTTGAGGAAGTAACTATTTGCAGCATGGACCCTGATTAGCTTCAAAGGAAACTAATCTCATCCTAGGTATAGTGCTTTTGGAAAAGGATTTACTGGTTCATTTCCAATTATTTAAAAAAAATCTCAGCACTAATTTGGCTTTCACTGTTGTTCAAATAAGTGGTTAAGCAGAACTTTATTATCTAATGTGTGAGGAGAGAACACTTACCTGTAACTTGGCAGGGCTTGGTAGCCAGCTTTAATGTTCGGATCTGCTTGCTAAGCAAATTGTTTGCTGTTTTCTTAAGAGGTCGAATGCAATTCAACCTCTGTTATACAGGCTTTCGTGTCTAGATTTCTGTGCTTGTATTTAATAATAATTTACTTTTTTTGGTTTCAGAAAAGCAAATGGAGACCTGGGAAAAATCTAACACAAGGTAATTACATTTCAGAATCCTTTTCCAAGTTTGGTTAATCATTTGTAATAGGCACTTATAACACAGGCCAGAGGTTAATGGTTCAATTGACTAGGCTGGGCTGTGTCAGCACTTGGAAATACCCACCATCGGTCTTAGTGCCTTTCAACTAGGGAAGGAATAAATCAACCTGCTTCTGGTCATTATCTAGTGGCTACTGGAAAATACATGTGTGTGGATGTCTTTTTCAAACTAGATTGGACTCAACTGTGAAACCCTCATTTTAAGAGCCCATTGTCCAGGCTCACATAAGAACAACAATAACAACAAGATTACATTTGATTAGCGCCTTTCACATTGGGAGTACTTCCCAAGGTGCTGAAGAAGAATGACTTGCGTGAGTTACCGGATGAAAGTGAATGAGGAAACTGTCCCCTAATATTACACCTTCACAAAAGGAGAAACACTGTCCTCTCTGACATAGTTCTGAGAAGTTTTACATAATAACATAAATATAATAGCATGGAAACAGACCATTTGTCACAACTAGTCCACTGGTATTTAAACTCCACATGGGTCTCCACTCAGTCTTTACGCCTATGCTCCATTCTCTTATCATGTGTATATCTGGCTTCCTCTTAAATACATCCTCACTAACTACTTCAACCACCACTTCAGACAACAAGTTCAACATTACCATCTGAGGGAAGAAGATTCTTCTAAATTGCTTTAGAATTTCTTCATTGCTATCTTATACTTGTGTATCCTAGTTAAGGACTCGCAAACGAGTTGGAATACCCTATTTAAGCTTAACTTATCAAATCCTTTTATAAGTTTAAACAGAAGTCTCTTCTCCAGGGCAAAAAAAGTGAGGCAACTGGACACGAATATTAGCACCTTCAGGAAAGCAGGTGGTAAAATACTGTTTGTCCTCTTGGAGAGTTCTGAGAAGTTCCTAACTCTGTTCAGTGTATCCTGCTAGCCCTGGTTTCATCCCGGTAAATCTACATTGTATTTTCTCAGTTGTTACTATATCCTTCTTGGCAACCAAAATAGGACATGGTGTTCAAATAATTCATGAGGCTAATTGTTTGTACCTAGTGGGCAAGACCAAAGTTCCGCAGATGGTTGTTTTGATTCAGAAAAAACAGATGAGGAAGAGGAGCAGGACGATGATGAAGACGAGGAGGAGGAGGAGGAAGATGGTGAATCTATTACAGATGAAGATGATGAAGATGCGATTCCTGCAGTAGAGGATGCGGGTGTTTGGGTTAAAGACAATGGACAACCTGATCTGAAACTGGATGATCAAACATCATTTATGGGGGTAAGTTTGATTTAAGATGGGGTTAGATGTATTAGTTAATTGGATTTTAAAACGTAACCGTTCTAATTTTCTTACTGGGTTAATAAGTTAACTGATATGAGTAAACTGATTATCTTCATAAACTTACCTGCCAAACGACCGCCTCATTTTTACTTGTATTTAGTCACCTGTATCGAGAACAACTCATCACAGTTGCCAAGAAATTGGGGGGGAAAAAGGAACTTATTTTAGCTGGCAAAGGCTTCTGATATCTGGCTCCATCTGTTTAGGCTGTTTGCTTTTGCAGCTATTTCTGTTGAAGAAAATCAGTGCACGCAAGGAACAAATGCTTGTATCTCCTGTGTGGAAGTAAATGGCAAGCAAAGTAGCATTGTTACTTATCTCCTGGAGCAAGTTTTCCCCCTGTTGACTCTTGAGTAACTACAACAGGGCATTCAACTAAGCCACACAAACCAGGAAGGCAATGATTTTAATCCATGGTCAGAGATTAATTGGCTGAACCCGAGCATTGGCACTCTTATCCATTTGCTGTGACTTATTGATCTACTTTATTTACATATGGAGTCCTGTAGCTCAGTGGTTAGAGCACTCGCTTTGCAAGTGAGAGACCTGAGTTCAATTTCAGGCAGAGGGCGAAACCTCGGGCAAGTTTCCTTACTCCACACAGAGCCTAATAATAATCCCTCCAAAACCAAAAACAATAATAAATTGGTCATTTTCAATCTACGACTGTTTGTGGGACATTGCTGTGCGCAATTGGCTGCCGCGTTCACCCACAAAATATATAATAATAATAATCCTTGCATTTGATATAGCGCTTTTCACGTCGGGAGGACGTCCCAAAGCGCTTCACAGAACACACTGTTAAGTGAATTGACTGTATATTTGTGGGCGAACGCGGCAGCCAATTGCGCACAGCAATGTCCCACAAACAGTCGTAGATTGAAAGTGACCAATTTATTATTGTTTTTTGTTTTTGGAGGGATTATTATTAGGCGTGTGGAGTAAGGAAACTTGCCCAAGGTTTCGCCCTGACCTGCCTGGAAAGCAAAAGAAATAGGCTTTGAAAAAAACAATATTTGTTTTATATACAGTCAATTCACTTTACAGTGTGTTCTGTGAAGCGCTTTGGGATATCCTCCCGACGTGAAAAGCGCTATATCAAATGCAAGGATTATTATTATTTTTTCTGTCCTGATTGAGAAATTTGGCCAGTAAAGTTAAATGCTTCCAAATTAAGGTTCACATGTGCACAAACCCCGATATGACAGCATTCACTTTCCAGACACTTTGGAAATTTCAGATTGAGTTGCCTCTTCACGGATGTAGCTGCTCTTTTCCTTCCAGGTCTGTAATGATCACCAGTGATGGTAGTTACCAAAGAGTGTACATGCTGTTGTGATCAGGGTCATTTCATTGCAAAAACCCGTATCATTGCAGCATTAACACCCACAGGCAGCATTGGTGTATTGAATCCAGTGTGACGAAGCTGGAGATTTTCATTTTGCTTTGCAGAGTAAATGAGGATTTGTCTTTGTGATTGCTATCTAGTAACCTCTGCTGGAAATGTGCTTGTACTTATGCCAAAATAAAATATCAAGCTTGGCTGCAATACATTCAAATAGCCTGCTGGCACTCCCTGTTCGGGTTTATTGATTGCTATCTGCCTGACGGGAGCAGACAAATAATCCAAGTTGTATAGAAGCCTGAAACACTGTTACAACAAGAAGCTGTTATGGCGTATTTACTCATTACAAGGTTCGGTTTGGAAGCCACTCAGGAAGGTTATGGAATCCTGTTGCATATTGGTTAGAGAACTTGCCTTACAATTCTAATTAGAATACAATTTTAGGGAAGCAAATTGAGTTTTTAAAAAAAAATTTAAGCTTCCTTTGTAAATCTATGTATCTTATTTATTTTGTTCTCGACTGTAAATGAAATATGTATATATTATTCAAAAAGTATTTTTTTAACACATTTTTCCACAGATTCCCTTCCTGCCTTTAGACTTCAAAGACGATGATGGCTCTGAGTCTGACAAAGATTACAGTACTGATTCAACCCAAGGTCGAGGCTATAAGAGCGCCTTATCTGAATGTGATGCTTCTGACGCTGAATCGGATGCAACTTTGAAACCTAAACAGCAGAAAGGACGTTTTTCACTTCCTTCCAGTGATGTGAAATCTGAAATTCCCATAAAGGCTGATGTGGTTCCTCTGGAATCTGTCCTGTCATCTGATGTGGACCCTGCCAAAGCTGTCCTGTCATCTGATGTGGATTCTGGAAAAAGTATCCGGTCAACGCCTGATGTGGATTCTGGAAAAAGTATCCCCTCAACATCTGATGTGGATTCTGGAAAAAGTATCCCCTCAACATCTGATGTGGATTCTGGGAAAACTATCCCATCAACATTTAATGTGGATTCTGGGAAAGCTATCCCATCAACATCTAATGTGGATTCTGGACAAAATATCCCATCAACATCTGATGTGGATTCTGGACAAAATATCCCCTCAACATCTGATATGGATTCTGGGAAAACTATCCCATCAACATCTGATGTGGATTCTGGGAATGGTATCCAGTCATCGTCAGATGAGGATTCTGGGAAAGGTATCCCGTCGACGTCTGATGTGGAATCTGGGAAGGATATCTCGTCAACATCTGAGGTGGATTCTAGTAACGGTGTCCTGTCCTCTGAAGCAGACGGTGGGACAGCTGTTTTGTCATCTGAAGTAGGTCATGAGAAGGATTTATTGTCTGATATAGATCCAAGGAAAGCCAGGCCACGGTTCGACTTGGATCCTGGAAACACTTCACCCTCGCTGACGTCACCAACAGCACCTCAGGCAGTTAATGAAAGGTAAGAAATTGACTGAGAAAACCCCTTACTCTCTAGATTATAGCTATTTTATACACATTCCATTGTTCCTTTACCAGACATTAGTTCGGTTCCTATCATATATAACTCAAATGACATTGAGCTACTCAAACGTTGGAGGATTTTCATCTAATCCTTTCTTATCCTTTGAAAATGTTAACAATCCAAACTAAGCCTTTTACTTGTATTCAGCATTTCTCATTCATATGCAGCTATAATCATACTGTTGCATGAAGATTGCAATCATTTAATAGGTTGTATTTTTTTAAATATTCAGAAGAACATCTATTATTTTTACAGTAATCTAATGCCTGCTGAAACAGAGTGTGCAAGCAATGATGGCAAGGGTCAAGAGGCCAAGCAAGTACAGCAGGAAAAGAACGACAAAAAATGGGAAGCGACTTTAGAGGTAAGGACACTGAAAGGGGAAAAACGGGCAAAATGTAACTTGTTTTGGCACGACTGCTTGTGGGACACTGCTGTGCGCAACTGGCTGCTGTGTTTTGCTCACAAAATATACAGTCAATTCAATTTGCAGTGTAATACTGTTACGTGCTTTGAGACATTTTAAAGACGGGATAAGGTGATATATCTAATGCAAGGATTATTATTTGTTTGAAGTCAACATAACTGGCATAAATTGCAGGAAGTTAACATTAAAGGAAAGGATCTGGTGGTACAAGTCATCTTTAAAGGCAGAAGCTTCCTAGCAGATTTGATTCTGTGTACTCCAGAAGTGTATGATATGATGTTGCTGTGCTAACTCCTTCTTGGTTTAATTGTCTATCACTTTGGGAGCTCGATCGTGAAGAATGACGATTTTGATGGGATGGCCAGTTGGCAGATATTCAGTACAAGTAGCTATTTACAGAAGAACGATAAACAAGGAAACAGGCTCTTCAGGATTTAAATAAATGTAGTAGTTTTATGCCATTACTGAATCATTGGATTCTGCGCAGTAAAAATACTGCAATTGTCAACTGAACATACTTCTTTAAAAAAATCATTAAACTGGTTATCTTTCTGTAATTGGAAAGAGATAGAGTATGTACACAACATAACTTGCTATAAATTCATCCATTGCATTTCATATAATTCAAGACAGAAACTTAAAACACTGTTTAGTTACTTACCACTGGGATAGTGTTAACCATTCCTTGCATTTTGTAGTCCTCGCAAATCCGCACATTTGGAGATTCAGCTGTGAACTGTAAGTTTTCAGCTTAATGCTTCACATGTGTGTCTGTCTGAGTGAGTGTATATATAGTGATCTCCGATGACACCCTCCCACACAATTTTTTATCAAGCATACAGACACAACCTATGCAAATGTTAACTGAAACTTGTGCGTTAACTTGAAATGCCAAACAACTATCCCCACTTCATTTGAGGGAAACCCGACATGGTGGAAGTTTTGTGATGTAGTCAAATGACATCAGACAACCAAAACCAAAGTGCCCTTTTGGTATTTTTTGGTGACATTTGAAAACCACAAAGTGGGTGTGTGTTTTTTTTTCTTTAAGTGATTCTTTGTGCCCTGCAGTTTCTCACAACATTGCTTTATGTTGCAAAGGCATGCAAAGTCTTACTAATTCTAAATTTCAAAACTACTCCTGTGTCTTCCAATTGAGATGACTAAGTGCCAAGGTCAAAGGTCAGCTCTGTAAGTCTACAGCCACATATCCCTGAAATGATCTTTCTTTAAATATTGAAGATCTTCTTTTGGGTAAAATTATAAAGGTTCTGCACTTCCTCAAATCCCGATCCATTTATCCACAATGAAGGCTTCTACAGAGCACTGTTTCTTTGGAAGGATTCAGTGCAGTGATTGAAAGACCTTTCTCACTAGGTAATCCTGTCCGTAGGAATCTGCATGTCAGCTCTGTTTGAAGTTTACAAGGAGGTAAACAGGGTCTCCTTGGAGCTGAGCCGGTTGCAAGGTGACATACTTGGCAAGAGAGTGGCATTCTCAGTTGTCAAGTTTCCGATCCAGGTGGCTCCGCAGTACATTGGGGCACTGCTGATGACAGACAAGCCAGACTGGCTAAGGGACTGAACTTTGAGGCTCATATTATTGGGAGACTATACTATTCTTCCCACTTGGCTCCTATTAAACCTTCAAACCAAATCCCTAATGGATAGGGTGTACCTAGATGTAGAAGTTGCTGGAAGTTATCCAGGTATTGCTCTCGATGAAGAGCTGTGCGTGTTTTAACTGGTTAAATTCCTGGAATATTTTAGCTGGAATATCCGCACACTAATATTCTCTGGAATTAGGTAAGCAGGGTGTATTCTGTATTTGAGGAAATTACAATGTGTAGGTGGAATACAAATGGGGAACTCTCTGTGGTTTGGATACTCTTTAGCATGTTGATTCACATCCACCTGGCTGATCCAAAAAATAATCACTTGCTGAAAAGAAAAAAATGTATTGTAGAAATAATGTATACCAACACACATTTATCTTGCGACAGTGTTGTCAAAGTCAATTCTGCAATATAAAAGTGAGATTTGTTTCTGGTGGTGGTGAAGAGCAAATTGTGAGAGCGAAGCTGAGGTTTCAACTTGCTGAAACAGCCTTGAAATGTAGTTTAGGTATGATATGGTTAACTGGTCTTCTTCCAGAGATTAAGCAAGATTGGGACTAGTGAAAATGTGTTCTTCACAAATTATCTCCAGGGCTCTGGATTTATTTCAGCAGCAGTGTAACAATATAAATGACAATAAATCAGGTAAGATCGCAGCACTGGGGATATCTGACTAGTTCTGAAGCATCTTGCAATATAAACAGTGCAAAGGTTGCAAATGCTAATTCTTGGCAACATTTGCATTGAGAAGCAATGTTCTGTACTGTGGTCAATTTATCATTGATGTGTATGTTCTGGACTATTTTGCTCGATCTTAAACAGTTAGCTTTTCAGGTTAATAACCTTTTAAGTTTTTCATTGCTGAAATGTCAGTATCCTGCTCACTATCAGTGCAGCACTGTGATCACAAATTTGGAAATTGGTGCTTTGGGCTCTGGATTGTGAACTTCAGAATTGAGCATATGGGAGTGGGTTGGAGGGGTGGATAAAAATTCACTAAAAGCACCCAATTAGCAGAATAGCAGTCCATAGTTACATGCAGCATAAATCCAACTTTACTTTTCTGGAGAGTAACATGAACAGATAATAATAATAATCCTTGTATTTGATACAGCGCCTTATCACGAGGCGTCTCAAAACGCTTCACAGGACATACTGTAAAGTGTAGACTGTATATTTTCTGGGTGAAATGTGGCAGCTAATTACGCACAGCAGTATCCGATATCATAGTATCAGATCCTTTGTGATCAGCAAATTATTGGTTCAATAAAAGAAGTGGCCTAGGATAGGGATTTAATAGGAGCTGAAGATAAAATCCCGTGTTATCAAAGCGAAAATAGTTTTTATTTAAACTGTTTACCGATAAATGTTAAGGCTTTAACATGTCCTGTTTTGTCACAGGTGGAAGAAAGATTGATCAGAGGCAAACTGAAAGAAGCCTCCGAAGCTTTGATTACTTCTAATTTTAGGAGTGCTCAGGAGAGCTACCTGAACGCACTCAATCTAATAAAAGAGAAAAAGGTAAAGTTCCAGTGTGGAGATTTAGAGCGGTAAATATTTGAAGACCGTAAAATCAATCTGTTTTTAAATTTGCAACACCTTTTTCATAGTGAGCGAGTTCTGTCACAAACTATTTTTCACGTCGATGATGAATGAAATCTAATTCTTAGCCGTTAACATTATTTTAAACATTCTGACGAGAGTAACCAGAATTTTTCAAAAATACTAAAAACTTTTTATTGGAGACGGGTGAACACTTACCTCAGTGAGGGAATCTCTCATGTCTGGACAGTAACTCATCACTCTGTGTTCATCTTCAGAGCAGGCAGTTGTTAGCAAGTTTTGATGCTGAAACGGCTTGAAATCAGCTGAGAGAAAACATGATCCGCAGTGCACATTCTTGCATTTGTGACTTTTTGAAGCTCTTTTGATTTAATCCCTTGAGGACGAGTGGAGTACTTTACACCAAAATTCTTTTGAAACAGTTTGTACAGATGTTTCTTATGCTGCTGTGATTCCAGACCTGCATACTTTTCTTGCTCTCTATTGCAGCATAGAAATTAACAGCAATGCTAACAGCAGTCTTGACTTAAAGCCTTGATTTTGAATGGTGCGAAAGGTTAATTTTCAGTACGCACCTCATCACTTTTTATCCTCCTTTCTGCTGTGGGTGAGGGTGCATGGTTTCAGTGTTGGAACTGGCCACTTTGCTTGTGGTTTGATGAAGTAATGAATTTCATGTATAAAGTCTAGTTTTTAAGTCTAGACTGTCACAAGTCTATGATGGCTCTTAGGAAGCAATATAATTTTTTCCTGGTAAACGTCTTCTGAATCATTGACTTAATTTCGTAATAGTTGCTGAGGCTGTGCCAGTGAAGTTGTTATGATGTACACTATTTCAATGCAAATATAACATTCTGGTTACTTTATTCTTTTTTTTTGTTCTGTATCATTTCGGCATGTTTAATTACTTTGGGTTCATGTGTTTTTGTAAACTGAACTCCACTTTGGTCATTTGTTGCCCAACCAGGAGGGTGAAGTGTTTTGAGATGTCCTCCTGACATGACAGACACTCTAAATATATATTGTATATAGGAGTCTGAAGGTTTCTGAATTTCAAAAGATTTTTCCTTACAGGTGTATAATTTGACGACTCTGGAGTACATTATTATACAGTATGCCTGTGGAGTGTCCTTCCTCGGGAAAAACTTAATTCAGGTGAGTTTATATTTTTATATATAGGAAAAAAGAGGGTCTTGCCACAGAGGCCCGTTTTTGTAAAAATTCAAATAGCTGCAAAGAATTATAATTTTGTTTCAGTATTTTTTCCTTATTGAAAATTATAATGGCTATCTTATCCACAGGTTATTTTTTGTTGCAATTTTTAGGAGTTAGCTGTGCTGGCACTCGACCATGGTTGCATTGTTTAAATCCCAGTATAATGAGTACCAGTCTACAAGGTACTAGGGAGATGTATCTTTTACAGTTATCGTTGAAAGGTGAAGGATATGCAACGATTAACCTGCAATCCTGTGGTTCAGGATTTAAGGGTTTCTTTTAGGGTCATTTATTTCAGTTAATTCAGGGCCATTTGATTTCAACGTGTAGTAGGTAGTTTTTCAGAGATGATGAAAATACATTTATTTCAATGGTGAAAATACAGTTGGTTGCAAAGTATGCTGAAACATTGCAACACTATAGCAGGTGTTGTGACACGCTTTGAAAGAAAGGATGCTAATTAACAAATTATACCTCTTTTCCATAGGATATTTTGGAGGCTGAACGGCATTTTATGAAAATGCTAGAAGAGTTGAATGGTGCAGATTTCCGTCACTTCATCTGTCTACCATATTATGGTCTAAGCCGTGTCTACCTCAAGTGGAATAGGTAATACAGTTCAAATCACAAAAGTTGTTGGAGTAAAGGACTATTCTTGCTTTTAACCCAATCTTTCCATGTTTCTAAAAGCAAAATTGAAAGATGAAATAATTGAAATGCTGTAGCATGTGAATTTGGCTTGAGCTCCACATCTTTCCTGATCAGATGGGGATTGATCCAAGGATAAGAGGAGGAAGAGTGTTTAGTTTTTGTACTTTAGCTAATTTTAAGAATCATACATTTTACTTTATCCATTAATCATGTTGTGCACCCACAAAATACCACCACTTCACAGTGCGACGTTTCGACGATGACAATGCAAGGATAATTATTATTATCTTTACTTTTCGTTTTAGACATAAAGAAGCAAGGACAACGCTAGAGAAGTCTCTTGCACTGGTTGACAATAATTTAGTCCCAGGGCTTCAGGTGTGGCCAAGCACTGATACAATTATTGAAGAAACTAAGGATGGAGTACTCAAAGTAAGAAAGCTTCATAATACCTTTTTAGAGTAAACTTGTACACTGGATAATCTAGACCCGTTGTTAAATAACTTAAGGCTGTGTTAGTATTGCTGCACATTTTCAGAATAATGCTCAAACTGGCTATTAAATAAGCTTGTGTTTGAGTAGAACGTTCTGTACCGTGCGCTTCTATCTGGTGAACTTTTCAGCTCGATTCTTGGTAGATAAAGCAGGTACATCATATTCTCTTCTCTGTAATTCTTCTCACCCCAGACTTTCCATCAGCAGAAATGGGATTCTAACCAGGGCATTTATTTAAGCAAAGACTTGCAGCCGTGAAATTCATTTGGTTTGAATCTTTTGCACTATATTTCAACCTAGGAGCTGCTGGACTCCCTTCTTAAAGAGTGTTGGTTCCACCCACGCCCTGATGCCGTTTGTCATTATGAGTTGTGTCATATGCACAACATCAAATGTAATATTTATAGATCTGATCCGGATTTCAAGGTAGGAGTTTTTTGATTTATGCAGTGGTTCATGCGAATGTAAGATTTTTTTGACCTAAAAAGTAAAATTAAATCTAAAACCGTCTTCCCTATGATCGTATCACAAATATCACCAGTATAATGGTTGACGTTATATCCAAATGTTCTTAATCCGAATGTTCCATTCAAGTCAGTTATACATTATATATAATTGATCCGTCATGTTACACTTTTTTTTCAATAATGTCAGATTTGAATCATCTTTTTAATGAAGATGTAAGATGTCAGTTTTGTTCGTAACCCTTTTCCCAATGTTCAATTTACATGTCCTTTCCTTCATTTTGTATCTGAAGGGGTTTGTTCGTGTGCATTGCAGTCAGAATTGTCGCATTGAGTATCACATATACTGCTGGAAGCGCTGCAAAATTAAAGCATTCCAAGACAAAATAGAAAAGGTGTGTACTTGTACATTGTAAATTGTTTCTTCATTTTATTGTATAGTTTGAAGAATTAAGAGGGAGAACTTTTCATTTAGTTATTACAATGTTGATGGGGTAGCACTGGTTAGAAGATTCTAAAAGGTTAAGAAACATAGAGAGTAAGCTGGAGAAAGTGAACTTGTTTGTCTTTTGATGGTCAAAATACTTTATTTTGCCTCCCAAACAGGGAAATGCTCACAAATTACATTTTGCTTTTGTTATAGGAAATCCTTGGCTTTAATTGCCACACACCAGACTGTGTTGGCTGCATCTGGAAAGTGGACATTTTTCAGGATTCTCGTCATAAGATTGTAAGCTTACATTTTTTTCGGTCAGCTGTGCATCTGACACATGTGGAAACCCATTGCCCATTAGAGTCTCAACCTATACAAACTAAAGTAGCCTATATTTGTGCCACCAATGCATGGGAATTTCTGGCATGGAGTATAATTGCACACCGGGAGGACTTTCCAGAGGACTTCCCAAAACATTTTCCAACAGGATTTACTTGTGTGCATTTGTTTGCAGATGTGGCAGCCCAATTGCCCATGACAATGTCCCACAAACTGCCATAAAATGACCAATATTTTTTTGGGGGGCGACTGTTGGCTGGGAGACCGGGAGAAACTTTTCGAGTCTTGACATGGGATCTTCAACGTCCACTTGAATAGGCAGGTGGGACCTTAGTTTAAAGTCTCATCTGAAGCACACCACCTCTGCAGAACTGCATTGGAGTCTCAACCTAAACTGTGCGAGCTTAAAGTCCAGATGTGGAGTTTGAACCCATATCCTTCTGACTTAGAGGCAAGAGTGCTATCACCTAAGCTAGACGCTCTCAGGGGTGATGCACCCTTATGAAAATCTGGAAAGCATCAGGCAATGCTTGTGCGTTGGGGGGCTGCTGGAATTTAACCAGCTAAAGCCACATAGTTTTGGTTTTGCAATAATTTCCTGCAGAGTATTAGTCACCATATTAGTGTTTGCAAGAAAACATCTTTCAGGGGAATTTTAGACATTAGTTTATTCACTCGCTTAATTTAATTTTTCAACATTTATTTAAAGTATTGGATAAATTTACATTTTGTCTTCCCAGATTGAAATTCCAAAGCCGAAAGAAAAGAAAAATAGCCAAAGCACAGGTGCTAAGCAGTCCTCTAGCAAGTAAGTTTCTGAATATTTTTAGTTGCCTGACAATTTTTTGGGTGTTGAAAAATTCAGTATTTCTGTTATCCAGCTTTATAAAGATGTGAATTCTGTTTATGCTTCTCTTTAAATCTATTTTGGGATGCCTTCAAAATAAGATTTTTATTTTAGATATTTCAAAATACATTTGCGACTGGCCAGATCACAATAAAATATTTTGTTTCCATCCTGCACATCAACAAATACAACAACAAAATTACTTTGTATAGCGACGTTCACATCAGAAGGACGTCCCAAGGCGCTGGACAGTCAATGTTTCAAACTGCATTCATGCATTCTTCATAATTCAGAGCCTTAAATCACTAGATCATCCTTGTCGCTTTCTCTGAATCCTGTCCCAATTTGTAGTGTGGTGTCTAAATTGTAATGTCAGAAATTGTGTGGAGAATTCCAAATGTGAGCTCGGTAATAATTTTAGATGCATCTGGGAATTTGGTTAGTGATCAATACCCGTTGACTAGACACTTTGTGTTTAACCAAATGTCACACCCAAATCCTTTCCCACCTGTCCTTTTGTTGAATGTGTACTGCTCAGTATACTTTACTTATCAAAAGTTATATTTCAAGCCTACTCCTTTATCCAGCTGCTGCAATACTCCGTCTTTCTGATCGCTGTCTATTCTTTATGTGTTTTTAAATAAAAGATTCAGTACTGCGGATATAATTAATTAAAAATATTAGCTAAACCTTGATACTGCTAAATGAATTTTGCACAGCTTGACTTATCCAAGTAACAGATGGCACTGGGTACATTTTGATCTGATATTATGAATAAACATGGTAAACAAATAAGTGCATTAAATCTTTTAATGTTGCTTTTAAATAAAACCTAAATGTAGAGTTAGTCATTAAGTGCAAAATAATTCTAACTCCGTGGATGCATAGATTTTACAATGAAGTATGTTACTTTTTTAAATATCTATTTATCCTCTAAAAGCATGAGGAAGATTGGCAGAAAAAAAGAAAAGAAAAAGAATCAAAGTCTTGGAAAAGCACCATCTAACATCCAACAAGAACAGTCTGGTGAGTAATTAACTACCGTTCCATATGGAAATTACTTCTGGTCGATGTCCTTACCTGATGATGTTAATGTTCAGTTTTTCTGTTTCTGGATTATTTGAGGATATTTTCTCAATTGGCAAAATGTAGTTATTTGAGGTGATTGAAATTTCTCCCCCACCTTCCCCAGAAAACTCAAATATTCACAAGACCCAGCATGTGGTTACAGAGAGGGTTCTAACTTCACTGGAAGCAATAACCTTAATGTAATCAGGTCTTGGGCATCAATGGAATGTGGTAGTGAAAAGAAATGGGATTATTTTACCTGGAGCAGGAGGGAGGCAACCATTTGTTTTAATAATTAAGTGGGTGTAAGATTAGATGAGATAACCATGTTACCAATTTCAATATGAAGCACAAAATACTGCAAAAAAAACTGACATTCATTTATGGCACAATCGTTTTGGAAACTAACTAATCTTGCATGATGCAGTTGAAGCCATAAAATGCACCTTTAGGAAACGATCAAGTGACCGATCAAATGTAATCTGATTTGATATTTGATCTAGATCTAATGCAAAATAAAGCTGGGTTGATGTGTTTTTTTCAAATAGATACCTTGAGCAAAAAGACTGATCGAAGTGAACTGAAGGTACAGTAAATCTGACTTATCATTCTTTGTTCTCAGAAACATACATTGCTGTTGAACTCGAGTAAATGTGTGCTGATAACTAACACTGATTCCTAGTAGTAGACAATTAAAATTTGATACTGAGCTTCTCCATTTCATGAAACGTAACGATATTTTAGCTTTTCTGATTAAAGTAGGAGTAAATTCCCTCAGCTGTGTATAGAAAATGGAACAGATGCCATTCAGCAGAGATTCAAAGGGGGGGAAAAAAATCATGGAAAACAAATTAAAAATAGAAAATGCTGGAAACCACAGCTGGTTGATCAGTATTTGATAGAAGCCAATATTTAAGGTTCGACCTTTTCACCCTTGTATTTTAGATTCAGGTAAATCTAGGAACCTTCTTGCCCAGTTATCTCCAGTGAAAGACTCTTAGACTCCGAAATAAGAATCTGTGTTCATCAACAACTTGCCTTTACATAGCATCCTTCACGCTGAATGGAGTGACCCTGTTGAATCCCTTTATTATTTTAAAAAACTTAATTAGATCACACTTCAACCTTCTAACCTCGAGGGAATACAGATTTTTCTGTCAGCTGGCTATCTGAAAAGATTTACATGTGTTTTCAAGTTCGGTTGTTTTGACCTGACTGCTCATGATCAGTGTCTTGATGCTGCAGCACATACTCCGCTGCGCTAAAAGCATAAATCTTCAGAGTTCCTGTCTTCGCTTTTCCTGCTTCATTTTTGTGTCGAGTTGAATATATCAAGAATACTGGGAACGTTTGACATTTGAAAGACCATCAACTTTCATGTATATGGGTCTTTTCCAACCTTCCTCTCATTTCTCTTCTTGACCTGCTACTATTAGGACTTGCTTATTTTCTGAACTGTTTCTTGGCTTTTATAACTATTTTTAGGTGACTCTTGTTTAATAAAAGGTTCCAAATCCTCAAGCTTGTGAAAGTGCCAAAATCTCCGTCTCTACTTTCGACTATCATTGGGTTTTTAAAATCTATGCTCAGCATCATTTTATCACATTTTCTTGTGAATGGACAAATAAACAGTAGGAAAATACCTATTCTGAAGCCATATTTGTACTTGCTGAACACATTCAGATAATTGGCAGTAGACTGCACTTGAACCTAAGAAGATGTACTATTCGGATAGAATCAAAGTCTTCTGATCAGAGCATTTATTTCTTTACTTGTTTTGAGCACGGAATTGCTTTTTCATCTCAACAGGATGAAACCTTTGGAGCCAGAAAGAAAGAAATCAAACCCAAGGTATTTTAAGTCCTTCCTCATTCCTAGTGTTTGCTGTATAAATTTTTCCCCAAAATTAGAGGGAAGTTGCGACCAATGCAAGGATCGTTATCAGCCTCGTTGTAATACGTTCATTATTGTTCCTGCTTCACACTCAAATTCTGACTTTAGGAATAGCTTCTTCTCCCTCCTGATTTTTGCCCATAGTGGATTTGCGTTCTATAAATCATGCAACAGAATTTTGCTGTGTGCAAAGACACAACAGGTTATAAAAAAGCACACCACTTACAGAAAACTCCAGATAACTTAGCCTGGATTAAGTCGTTCGTCACTATCACTTCCAAGTTATCACGCTGTCGATATCCTTCCCATATAAATATGGTCACTCCTCTTAACATGTAATCCGTTGCATTGTAGAAAGCCTTGTGAGTGCTTACAATGTAAAATTCATTGGATAACTCGTCCTATAACATGGCGTCTTGCATCACCTCGCGTGCTGACTATTGTGGGCACTCGGTGGAGGTTGGGCGCACATGTCAGATCGCAGAGGCCTGTGGTCTATTGGAGGGCTGCTGTGTCTTCCCGTCCTATCCTGTGACTGGTGCGGAGACTTAGCGAGCGTTGAGCACGCATCCTCAGATGCTGTGTGCGTGGCGAGCGGGCTGGCTGAGCAAGCGAGAGAGAGCAAGGCTGACCACCCTGGGACCATAAAGTGAGGTCCAAGGGTTAACTCACCACATCGGATAATTCATCACTGGGGCCCTTTTCTCTTTGAATGAAGAGTTATCTAGTTTAATATATTTTAGTGTATGATGTGATTAATCAGTGTGGATACTTGCTTTTATTTTATCCGGTCTGGAGGAATCGGGTGCCAGTCTCTAGACTTTGTTGCAAAGTAATGGGAAGCCAAAGGGGGATTGAAATGATCTGGACTGCTTGTACATTGTGTTCATTATCTGCAAATACTTAATGTCAGCATGAAATGTGGGTGGCACTGCACCGGCCACCTGATTATGTAATACTTCTTTCAGAAGCATATTGTCGTAAATATGTTGACACAGAAATGTATGCAAAATAATTGTTGTTATTGATGCTGTTTATATTTAGTTGCATTTTGATACTTTCAGATTGCCAATTTTTATTGTAAAGTTGGTAAATATTTGTGTGGCACTTGATTTACTTTGACAATTCTGATCTATTCCATCTTCCCTCCTTCCCCCCCTCCCCCACACTTTTTGCTCCACTTCCGACATTCAGAAATTTTCAGGCCCTTCAAATGAACGGATAAAGAATGACAAAAGCTGGTAAGAATCATTTCATATTGGAAGGCAATTGTACAAATATGGAGAAGGTTTGCAGGAATCCTAAACCATTCCTGAGTTTATTCTTAGGAACACATTTAGCTGCACCCTACTCTAGGCAAATGATTTACTCGAGTCGGAATATCGCCTTTTTTTTAACACTACATTGAGCACATTTTCAGCTGTACGTCAAGCCGGTGTTCTGTTTTTTTTGCTTATTATTACCTTTCCAACGTTTTTCCCCCAAGAAAGCCTGCTTCTCCTAAGCCAAAACATATACTTGTACAGTTTGGCCCAGAGGCTTCAGGTTCCTTTCACTTGATTGATAAAAGTTAATTGGTAAAAGCCTACAATTTCAGCCAATCTTTGGCAAATAAACTACTGCAAAATAGGGCTTAAAGTTTACAAAGTAGAATTGCTATGAAACCAATCCCAGCACTAGGACACTAAGTGGAACAAACCACTCCCACCCCCCACCTAAACACATTCCATTCCTAATCAGTGTTTTGGGGATCTCACAAGCATTATCCCATTGTGTTGTCGAATTTAGCACTGAATAATTTAGTTAATTGGAAATAAATGTGAATGGGTTGACATTTTCGTGGGTGATAATTTGCATACCTATTTGACTTTACTTGCAATAAGGAACATGAATGTTTTGGGAAATTCCACCGTTGAAAAATTCTTCATGAGAGCTTTTCAATGGCATGTTAGCACATCCCTGAAGTTGGCCCTCGTCAGAAATGTAAATGTGATGTTAAAACTCCCAATTTATTTCCATTTTGTGCTGAATCAAATGCAAGGATTTTTAAAAATTATTTTCTGGGCAGAAAGTGCTTCAAATCAAGATTGTTGTCTTGATACCATTGGTACCATTGATGTGACCACTTTGAATCTCCTTATTTCTGAAACTTTTCCTGACGGTGACAGGAAAACCTATTTCAGTTCACTGCTGATCACCTATTATTTGAAAGAGAATGGATATTGGATATGGTGTAAAAGCAGTGGTGTAAAAACCGTGATTTATAAATTGTATAGTCGTCTAAGTTGTACATTCAACCAATTCCCATTCAGTTTTCTATCGAAACCACTTAGATTTCTTTGCTCGACTCATATTAATCATTTCTGAACTCGTACTTCTGCTCCCTTACCCTCGATTACTCCCGCATTTACCAACAGAAAATATCATTTCGACTTTATGAGCCTTTCCTTTCACACTCCAAATCCACAACTAGGAGACTCAATGTGGGTGACACAAGGGATGCCTTTGTGGGAAGAGAAAATATCAATATTGATGCTGTAGATGGTGTCATTGTGAGGGCTGAGACCGGCGAGAAACATGTTTACTGTCTATCGGCCTGTGCGTGACCTGCTTTTGGGCTGATTTGTGATATTGGCTCTTTGCTCGAGTGCTTAGGTTTGACTGATTTGGACTGGGATCCACCTCCTCAGCAAGTCGGCTTGAATAACTTGAGTTGAAAGTTTAGCTGACATTCCATTTTTCAAAGCTAGAAATAATCGGGACCAAATCTGTGTTGAATTACTTCTTTACCCAGAGAGTGGTGGGAATGAGGATCTTGCTACCACAAAGACTAGTTGAGGCGAATAGCACGGATGCATTTATGGGGAAGTTAGATAAGAACATGAGGGAGAAAGTGGAGCGTAAACCAGTTGGGCCGAATGGCCTGTTTCTGTGCTGTATATTCTATGTAATTCTTCAGTCATTATAACTCTTTGAAATGACCTTCCTGCACTTAATCTTTCAGCTCCATGTCTAATCTGGATGAAACCAGTTCCGTAGGCTCTGAAAATCTTGATCTCTGTCAAAAGGCACCAAAATGTGAGGAAGTGAAGTTGCGGAGTTCAAGCATCAAAGCCTATTTGGATCATGCTTTTGAGGACCAAATGCAATTATCTCCATTGGGGGTTTATCCGGATAAAAAGAGTAAATGCAACACTAAAGCAAACGGGCCGTCACCAAAGATTGAAAGATTAGCGGATGGTTCATTAACTGCCCACAAGGAGTCATCTGCACCGCATTTCCAGCCTCATTCTCTCAGTGTTCCTCTCCATTCTGGTTTATTCATCCAGGACCAAAAGAAGGATGTTCAGGTTAGCAAACCAAAGCATATTAGTCTCCTGCAAATTTCATGTTAAAATAGCTATCTAACTGAGGAATTCAACAATGAGATAGGAACTAGAAATCTTGCGAACCTGAAATTGATGTGGCTATGAATGACTGGTTGACTTTAGGAATATGGACAAAATTATCATCCTGTTTGAACTCTCCTGGCCAGTCAAATGGTGCCAAAGAATGAATCTTGTGAATTTTAAATAAACAGCTTTTAAAAAAAAAGGGCTTTATGAAGAAGAAACATTTTGGATTAGATTCTACTTTCCTGTGTTTCCAATCATTGAATCGCTCTCAGCTTATTATCTTAAAAAAAAACCTACATGAGATATGTAGAAACCCATTTTTTTCTGCTCCCATAGTAAAATCATTTGTGTATTAAAACATTAAGTGGTGAGTAGTTTTAATAAATTCTCAGTAATTGTATTTCGTACCATTTGAGAATTCTACAGAAAGATGTCATTTGGTTTAAGTTACGCAGTGAGATTGGTGGGAAATGTTCTGGAAATCCCCTTTCAGACCAGATTGTTTTTGAAAAATAAAGGTCACTTTAATTTAAATACAGATTGGTGACTACTATGGTAAAAACTACAGGATTCATTTTACTTCTGAGGGATCTGAAGTTTTAAAACCAGAGAATTTTTTTAAAAAAATATTGTTTTCTCCACCCCCCCCCATCCCCAGATTATATGAAATATATTTTTTTTTCCTCAGAGTACAACGTTTTGCAATGCTGAAGTCCTCACTGACCCAATAAAACCATTTGAAACCAGAGAGGTAAAACTAGAATCATAAAATTCTTTGTTAAATCTCTCTACTGATACTGCACTGTATAAACTGCTGGGTTTTGCTTTCTAGAGAACCTTTCTGCACCTGTATCACGAGAGGATCCAGCTCTTACAGAACTATGAGAAATCGGAAAGACTGTACGTCCGATTAAATTCTGAAAATCCATTTGAAATCCAAGCCTCAAAAGAAAAGCATGAGCAGCTTGTGCTCAGGGAGGAGGTCAGTGTCATTTACTCTGATATAACTGGTGCTGGTCTTGTACTCTATTTTGGGTATTGTCCAATATCGATTTGCTTCAGTTGTTCCTGAATAGAAGATGTTCATCCGAAGTTCTGTGTTTCCCCCATTGAGCAGTGAACCCCGTAAACAGCAAATTTCTTTCCATTGAATTCTCCTGTTCTCTTGGTGTGGATGCGTATTTGGAACACACCATTATAAAATGCACACATCTCCCTCTCTCCCCCCCCCACTTCCGGCTCGGGGTCGTGCTCAGCCACTGTCAAGCGCTCTACGATGCTACCCAGCCTGAGAGACTCTATAAATGCAGGTTGTTGTTACTTGGGTACCAACCCTATTTGGTTTTGGCAATGAGTTTCTACTTGTAGCCATCACTATAAAGCTATAAATTACGATTTAATTTTCTTTTGCAAATCCCAGAAACTGAACTGAAGCGCATTATTCCAGTCCTATTATAATGCACGTAACTGTACAGTCGTGTGAACTTGCTTCTAAGGCTGTTGCATAAAGGTAGCATGCTGACTTCTTACAGTCTGGTTCAAATCTATGTGCTAAAATGGCCAACCTCATTAGGTGAGTTGGGGAGAGCTATGAGCTTTTCATTGCACAAAACAAACGCATGTGGTGCATATATCGGGTCCAGGCAGAAACAAGAAATTCTAGTATTCGTTTTGAAAATGGAGTAGCAATTTTTGAGATCTGCAGAAATAAACACAATACTATTGAATGAGAGGAAGTTATTGTTATTGAAGTTATTGTGTTTCAAGCATAAAGTCAGGGACGGGTTGTTAGATTAAAATCTTGTGAACCTCATTGTAGCTTTTGTATGTGTCACAGCAACTTTTCTTCCCAATACTGTCTTTTTCTAAAATATGTACTACTGCCTCTATGTAATAGAAACTGAGAGAGAAATTCACAGCAGCAAAACTGCAGTTGGAAGAAACGAAAGAGAAAATGAATCATAAAAGAAAGCTTCAGTTACAAGAACTCTGCGAGGCACAGGAAAGGTTTAAATCTGTGAAGGATAATTGTGAAAGGTATGGAGTGTTTATAATTAAAATCCTGCCATTTGATATAGTGCCTTACAGCAACAATAGGGATTGTTGGCTGGGGCATCCAGAGGAGCTCCTCTCCATCCCGCAGTCCTTCTGCCTTGCCCCCTCCCTTACCTCCTTCAAGACCTGTTTCAAGACCCTCCTCTTCGATCACCTTCCTTTCTCCACCCTCCCTGATCCCCAGCTCGGATCCGAAAAACTGATTATCCAATGGCTTGGGACGATCTCCCGATCTGAAAGGTGCGACACATATGTAATTTTGTTGTTGTTACTTAATGCCATGGATTCTTTAACATCCATCCAAAACAGACAGGACTTGGTTTAACATCTCCTTAGAAAGATGGTGCCTCTGACTATGCATCGCTCCTTCAGCGCAGCATTGGTATGTCACTCTGGACTATGGGTATAAAGGTGCAACCTGGGATTTGAACCTACAAACTTCTGTTTTAGAATAATGGTACCATAATGCTACCAGCTGAGCCAGGGTGACCGCTTTTATCATCACTTGCTGCCTAAACTTGCTGGTCTCATTTGAGAGGCTGCTCTGGGTTCTGTGTATGATGATAACTGATTTATCTGCTTAAGTTAAGGCCTGACTTTGGGAATGCTATGTACTGTATGTTTGACTGTTGAAAAATCTGTTAAAATTGTGAGGGGAATGGGAAGAGAGCTCTGCTGTCCAGACAAGCTTTTCCTTTCAATTGGAGTACGCTAAGTGTATTTGGTTAGTCCAAAGAGCCTCCTGCACTGAAATGTTCAATGAATTGAGAACGTGAGCGAAATTGTGAACATAATTACCATATCATTTTGCACTAAATGTGTTGTTTGCAGAATGAAAGCATTTCACATCTAGCCAAGTGTGCTACAATACTTTTTTTTTCTTTTTAGTAACAGGAAACATATTCAGGAAAAAGATACACAAATTCTGAAGCTGAAAGAAGAGATGCAGAAAGAAAGGTATTCTACTGGTTGCCACTGCACACCCACAATGTTAAGAAGTGTGCATTTAATGTTGGCGTATTATAATTGGGTAATCCAGCAGATAAAAATACATTGTTCCTTGTTCATTCAGTCTATAGATAAGTAGACTTCAATCTAAACTTGGGGAAATCTAGGGCAACACAGTTCCTTCAAAGATTTAGTATTGTACAACCACTTGCATTTATATAAGAACCCCTCATGCAGGGTAACGTCTCAGTGTGTGTGTGTACAGGAGCCATATTACTCTTGGTGTCTTCCCCACCACTACTTTATTCCTTCTTTATTTCGGAAGGGTGGCTTAGTCCTGCCCTCGCCAGCTTCTCTTTAAAGCAAAGCAGAAGTACAAAAAGTGGGAAAATAAATAAGGAACTCATTTGTACACAATTATTAAACAAAACTGTTCCAAGGCGCTCTCCTCCAGCCTCATTGGAAATTTTCTAATTTTCCCTCCTAATGGGAAACTTAAAGTAACTTCCCGTTTTTATATGGTGATCACACTTCTTTCAAACAATAAGGTTGTAGGTTATTTAATGTGATATTTGTACTACATTTTATACACTAAATCTGCATTCATGTAGAAATACTGTATGAATTTGGGCTGAATAGTAAATCACATGAGCCTCAGACTACTTGGAGAGGAATGCTCACTGCTGGTTATGTTGACTGACAATGGTGAGCGATCCAGTACATTTTTGTTAATATTTCAATCACATGCACAGAACTTTGAAATCAGGAATTATTTTTCAACATCCCCATAATCCTGAGTCTTGGGAAGTATTGACGGGGTTTCCAACTCCATGTTGCTTTACTGCTTGAAGCCATTTTACTTTACTGTATTTTATACACTACCAATGTGGAAAAATATTGGAACATTTAATTTGATGAAACAAAGGTGTCAGTAAAACTGCATTTTCACCATTAACCAGGGGAGAACAGCTGTTAAACATACCAAGCAGAGCAATATTTTAACCCTGGAACATTCTTACTTGTGTAAATATGATAGTGTTAGTCTTTGGGATATCTGTGCCTAAGTGTGGGTGTCACTTATTGATATTAGGGCCAAATGGGCACGGGATAAGAAGAAATTACAGAAAGTTCTTCACAAGCAAAAGGAAAATTGCAGAGATTCAGCAAACAGAATACATTCTGCTGAGGTAGGTGTTTGAATAATAGATTATGGCAATGTCTGTGCAGCCATCTAAGCTGGATGAAATTGATATTTATCACTTATTACAATTTCACACTTATTCTTGAATAGTGAATATGGTTCATTAGATGATCACCTAGCAGCGATACTGTATTATAATTTAGTGTATTCTACTTTGTACAATAAAATGCTCAAAACCTAGAGATTAAAAAAAANTGTTATCCTCATTTGTGAGACTTGGAGGTTTAGACTTTTCCTTTTACCTGTTAACCAAAGCTTCAACATGTTAGGAGCGTTTCACCTACAAAATACAGTCAATTCACTTTACAGTATATTCTGTGAAGCGCTTTGAGACGTCTAGAAGACGTGATAAAGGGCTATATCAAATGCAAGGATTTTTATATCAATCAGTCAAGTGTTACTTAAGCTTCTCACTGGGGTTATTTAAAGGGAGTGATGCTGTCCTTCTGATCCTTCTGGTCCTTCTGATTTCATTCTCTGTACCACCAATTACATTTAATGGTAAGGTGAAACTAGATGTGTGTATTTTAGCCAGAAAATAAATGACATTTTTCTCACTTCTTGAAATTGAAGTCTTTATAAAATGTGGTTAAATGGAGATCAGACGAAGGAATAAGAAAATCTGGAGAATGTTTTCAGATACTTTGTATTGCATATTTTAATGTATGTTGCAGCCCAATTTCAGTATTTAACATGTTATATTTCATTCCATTGCCTGGTGTAGGTTCAGACTTCTGAATGGATGAAATACATAGAGTTGCACGGACCCAATCATTTGCTGAAGGAGGCTGGTGGAAATATGAAGCTTTATTCTACGCAGAACGCACAGTAAGTGTTTGAAAATTACAAGAATGTACTTCAAACAGATCTCGCCGTCTCATGCTGTACAAAGCCAGACTTGGAGAGTCTCAGAAACATTATTATTAGAATCGATAAGGTTTGTTAAGTGACTTCCATGCACCATGAAGGTTTTTTTTCCGCCTCCCCTTTGAAAGGAAGCAATACTCTTTTGATGTGCACAGAGATAACCTGTCCGTATAGACCAAATACCATGTTTCTTACAAAGTACAATATCAATCTTTTACCAAACGGAAGATAGTAAATTCCAAATGGATCTCCTTTTTGTTACTACTTGATGAGGCAGGGCCATTAATTTAAAACACAAATAAGATATTTCATATTTTATAAAACTCTAGCAGTTTTGAAATGTAAATTCTTGTAATTTTTTTCACATTTACATAGAAATATTGTTTTTTTGGATGCTGCTGGTGACGTGAGAGAGAAAAGAATCAAAGAAATTCAAGGACAAATCAATGTAAGTTTCCTTTACTATCACATAATCGGACTCGGGTGACTAATCTGAGGGATTACTCAAAGCCTATCATTTCTCCCACAAAAATATACAGTCATTACACTTTACAGTATATTCTGTGAAGTGCTTTGATACGTCTCGAAGACGTGATAAGGTGCTATATCAAATGCAAGGATTATTATATAAACACTACATTTTACTCTGATGTAATTTGAGATGTGTAGACATTATTAGCAACGTATCAAATAAAGAATTCTTTATAATTGGATCTGAGTATTCTTCCAAACTTCTCAGTCAAAGATGTACTATAAAGATATGTAGCCCTGGATTTCATAGAATTTGATTTTACTGAGCATTATATTTTCATTTAGGCTGCTACAGCTCTACCACAATACAGTGATGGAGAGTCCTACGGTACATCTTCCAGCAATTTAATATCATCCTTGTATAAGTCTAAATTTCAAAGTTCTAACTATTCTGCAAAACAGCAAAGAGCTTCAGCATCTCCAACACGATTGGACGTGAGCAAGCATGTTGTATTTGGTGGAAATTCTGCACCCTCGGAAAATAGCTGGATTTTACCAGGATCCAAACCTGCTTTCCTTAGGCTTGACGGAAGTGCTTCATCTTCAGTGGGAACAGACAAAGACTCCTACACATCAGCTGCTTGGCTTGCTAATCGTGCAAAATCTCCAAATGTGCCGCCAAACTTGGCCGTTGATCATTTGGACTATATCCAAAATCCTGAACGTAGAATGAATTATAGGATGTCTGCTGGTCAAGAAAGATTACTCCTCGACACATCTGTTCAGTTTTCAAATGGTAGACAGACTGGTGGTTTGGAAATACCAAATTCCTCTCTTTCATTTGAAACAAAAGAGAAAATCCCAGATATTTCCCTTTCTACATTAACCACACATGAGCCTGGAAATCATCAGAACCATTTGTTTGAGACTTCTGTGCCAGGAGCCAAATCCTTTGATACAGAGTTAACATCTTTACAATCTGTGCCACCGGGCATGAAGAATGAGGACTTTCAGATTTTACATGGACAAATGTCATTTGGTGGAGTTGAGCATACATTTCCTGATGCTGTTTTAAGAACATCTACCAGCAACATTACAAACGATGTTGGCTTAACCAAACTTACAGAACCAAGATCATCTTATCATGCAGTAATGGAACAACTTTTCTTCCAATTCCCTGGAACAAGCAAGTAAGTTTTATACTTATATCGGAGTCCTGTAGTTCAATGGTTTGGATCACTCGCAAACGAGAGACCTGGGTTTGATTCCCGTGAGGGCGAAATGTTGGGCAAGTTTCCTTACTCCACACAGCTCTGCTTACCTAGTAGTAAGTAGGATCCCGGTTGTTAGTCAATTGGTGGATTGCTTTTATGGGGGTAATAAGTCCTTCAAAAAAAATAATAATGAATTGGTCACTTCAATCCACGATTGTTTGTGGGACACTGCAGTGTGTAATTGGCTGCTGCGTTTCGCCCACAAAATACAGTCATTTCACTTACAGTAAATTCAGTGAAGCGCTTTAAGTCTCAGACATGATAAGGCATTATATCAAATGCAAAGGATTATTATTGTCTTTCTCTAGATAAAGCAACCCAACTCGATGCTGAGAAAAGTACTACAGCTTCAATTTGCCACCTTCCAATGCTGGACATCATTATTAGTCATCTCTTGTCGTTAACCTCAGAAATGCCCTTTCATTTTTCGTGTTCAGGTCCTACTGCTAAGGCGTGTTCACCATATGGATGATTTTGAGCAAAGGGATTGGGAAATTTTGTGTTGGTGTCAGTCTGACTCAGCTGTTGCACTCTCGCCACTTGAGTCAGAAGATTGTGAGTTCAAGCCCCACGTTAGGAACCCATGTAGTCTTTGCTGATACTCCAATGCAGTTTTGCAGTTCATCTGCATTTTAAGAGGTAACATCCTTTGAATGAGATGTTAAAACGTCTGCTGTTCAGGAGGATGTTAAAGATCCCATGGCACTATTCAAAATGAAGTTTATCCCAGTGTCTCCAATAAAATTGGTCACTCAGTTAATGGTTGTTTGTGTGCAAATTGACTGCTACTTTCACCCATAAAATACACTGTTTTACAGTATATCTGTGAAGGGCTTTGAGACTGGTCTCGACCACCGTCTAGACTTGACCCATTCTTGTAGACTTAAATCCAAATGGGAGCATCTTTCAAAAGCAAAAACCACTAAAATGTATTGAAAAATAAGAATGTAAGGTTGCTCATGGAATACTATTTTATTCTGAATTAATGGTGTGAATAATTTCAGATATACCTGACTGCAAAGTCTTAGGGAACTTGTAACAGCTTCTCACCCCCAGAAATGACCTAATTTTGTTAGATTTCTTGTAATTTGTTGGTAAGATGTAGTTATTAGCAGCATGAGTCTGATTAATTTGATCTTGTTTTTGTGCTCCAGAGATGTATTTCATTCGTTCATCAATAAAGTAAAGGAGGAAAATGGTGGCACGCTGTCAGGATTGTCTGTTGATGATCTTGTGAACCGTGTCTCTAACCAAGTTATCCAGGGCACATCCCACAGAGAAATGGTAAGTTATGCAGTGCAGGTGATTGCTGGATTCACTTTCATTTTTGAAGGATATCAATGTTTTGATTTTTAACAATTATTTGGCTGGAAAAAATGGGTTGCATAAATGGTGTTAGCTTTTCTAGTGTCTGAGCATATCTTTTAGAGGGAATAATCTCAATTTGCTTCTGTTGTCAATAATTCTAACCATCGATCAAATTGCTGAAGCTAGTACAGTACATGTTGGGCTGTGGGAACTTACACAAATATTTCAAACAGCTCATTTTAATTTAGTGATGGTCACCATAAGGTCTTGTGGACAATTCTTTACTTCAGTTGTGCTCTGGCCCTTCAAGCATGTATTGACTCGATTGTTTTGTTTGTTGTTGTCTACTTTTCAGGCATATCAATCACCTGCACAGCGCTCATCGTATATCCCCTCTCCGTACAACAACACTTTCTTCACCACCCTTCCTGGTCTGCAGTCCTTGCAGACTGATTCATCAGGGACACCACCAGATCGGTTCACTGGCCTCGCAAACTCGGATCCTTTAGGCCTTGAAACCTTGCCTCTGGGTGACTTACTGGAACTAGAGTGCTCTTTTGATTGTTTGTAGCAATGTGCTCTAACGCATATTAATTTAGAAGGCAAGCTGGTCTGTATGTCTCCGTGACCCGCATCGGGTTAACCCTGTATCCTTTTACTGTGAATTCTGGAATTGCAGTCCACACATTCTATTACAAAAAACAGTATGTCTGTATCTGGCTTCATCATGATACATTTTTCTCATTATAGTACTGAAAAGGTGTAAATCTGAGTTAATTGGTGGTGCTCTGATCTCTGAGTCAGATTTTGGGTTCAAACCCCATGTAGGGACTTCAAGCTCATTGTGTGGGCTGGTTCTTCAATGGAGTGCTGTATTACTGGAGATGCCATTCATCAAATGAGATGTTGAGTCCTGTAGCTCAGTGGTTAGAGCACTCGCTTTGCAAGTGAGAGACCTGAGTTCAATTCCCGGCAGAGGGCGAAACCTTGGGCAAGTTTCCTTACTCCACACAGAGCCTAATAATAATCCTCCAAAACAAAAACAATAATAAATTGGTCATTTTCAATCTACGACTGTTTGTGGGACATTGCTGTGCGCAATTGGCTGCCGCGTTCGCCCACAAATATACAGTCAATTCACTTTACAGTGTGTTCTGTGAAGCGCTTTGGGACGTCCTCCCGACGTGAAAAGCGCTATATCAAATGCAAGGATTATTATTATTATTATTAAACCCAGATCTATCTTCCCGTTCAGGTTGATTCCTGGCTACACTTCTTTTTCTACACGTGTTTCACAACGAAAAGATGGAATGCTGTGTAAAAATAAGGATATCAATTCATGTACTTGGGTTTGGTTATATTTAATAATAAACTGATACGTCGTCGATACATTCCATACATGTTTATATTATTCTTCAGGGTATTCACTCATTCCCCACGGATTCCCTTTTCAGCCTTGAACTGATACCGTTCCTCATTCTGTGAAGATTCCAATACAGAATATCTGGTATTTTGCCCTTTTTATGTTTTGGCTTATCTTATCCACATCTTTTCTCATAACCTCAAATCTTGTCCACTGTATCTCAAAATCCACCCCAACATCTGATGTGACTGCTTTGATGGGGATGGGCTCAAAAATCCTCAATTGTCCATTGATTTTCCACACGGCAATGGGTAGTTTCTTGTAAATAGATGCGACTTTGTGACTGGGGAAAAGAAACTGCTTTAATTGTCAACAGAGCTATTAACGTGATGCAGACTGTCACCCACTTGCATTCCTTACTCTGAAAGATTTGTATATGATCAGTATATAATAAAGAGGAAATGATATTTTTGGTAACTTAAGTTCCCCTTTTTCAATGATCTGTAGGAAAATAGGAAAACCAACTATTCAGCAAACAAAACTGATGCAATATGTTTGTGTGCATTTTCTGTCTGAATTGGTTGCCTAGTGGTAAATACTGCTGCATTTTTGGAAATCTTACCACAACTTTCCAAATAAAAGTCTGCAAATGCTGGACATATTTTTAATGTTTTTCAAATTACACGTTATGCCTGATCTGTGTTTTGAACACTGTGTACGTACCCTGATGAATTTTCTAACCATACGGAGCAAAAATAATTGAAATATCTCCCCAAAATATTAATATCATTTTTAAAATTCCCTCCAGTATTGTTGCAACCCCTTTTGAAGGCATACACTTGTGTTACCTCTAGTACCTTACATAAGTGAGGTAATGTAACAGAGCTAACAAAATAAGGTAAGGTATTGGAGCTAATACATATTCTTCACGTGACTTCCAAGTAACTGAGTAGTTCTGGTGCACTGATGGGGGAGTCTCCAATAGCTTGTGAACTGTTGTATAATTTAATTTTGTTGACTGGCTTAACATCAGTGACAGTGACTTCCATTCTTTCAATGACTTTCAATACCTCCGATAATGGGTAGGACGATCCCAGCTGAACACGCAACAACCACAACAATTTGCATTTATATTGTTACAGGCATGTAGTATTGACCAGTCGCCACATGCATTGGAAACGCATTGAATCTCGGAAAATGAAGTTCTGCTCATAAAGCGACAGGTCTGTGCTTCGTGCGATTCAATGCAACAGGACGGTAAGTATGCATGTGGTGACTGGTCAGGTCGCCATTTGAGGTAATGGCAGGTAGGGGAGTGGCGTTACAAGTTGGAGAATAATTAATCCGATGAATGCAAAGAAATTCAAGTGTTGATAAGAAAATGAATGGGACTCGGGTGCATATACGGCTTAAGCGATTGTACGATTTATAAAGCTGAGACTTGTAGGAGTTTTACTGTACTTGTGAGGATTAGGGGAGAGCTTGCCAGCTGCCTATCTTCCAGCCACTCAGATATATTTGATAATGTACCAGGAACTGATAACTTACTGAATTACCTAGAAAACCAGGAACTTTTTCTCTCTGCGTATTTCGAAATCTAACTTTCCAATGTGATGAGGACTAACAAACCGAGAGTCATGTAGGTAGTACAGCGGTTAAAATTTGTGGAGGTCGAAAACAAATTTATTAAAATCATCCTGACAAGTCAAAAAAATATTATTGTGTGACTCATGTCCTACACAAAGCTTGAAACTTATTGCCATTTCCAATGAGTGTACAGTTGGTTGTAACTTTCAAAGTATGACTAATTCTTAACACTTGCTCATTGAATAAGATGTTGTCTATTCTTGTATTTTCTTGTTTCTAGGTATGAAACTGATTTTTCGTGCAGTTTCTTGTATGATACTGTAAGTCATTACACAGTGCAATCAATCTGCCTAACAAATGTCTTAAGTTTATGTTAAATTGCCAGATATTGAGGAGACATCTCTGGAACATTCTTGCTGCCCCAACACAATGTTGTCATTTCCCAAACCAGTTACCCTTATATTCCATCTTCAAACCTATATCCATTGAAGCACTTTGAGAGGTAAAGTGCTCCAGAACGCCCTGATAACACGATAAGACACTATCAAATCCAAGGATTATTATCATTGAAAATAATTATGACAATTGATTTTGATTGTAAAACATTTTATTGAAAAGTTTCAATGTTACAGGCGTTAGGGCGTCCTTTGGAATCGCTCCCCGCTGACTTAATGAGTTCCTCTTCCCTCAGTCAGCAGACTCCGCCACTGCCTCACCCACGCATTGGTCACCTCAAGGCTCGATTATGGAAATTTCCTCCTCATCGGCCTTCCCAACTCTTCCCTTCACAAGCTACAGATCATCCAAAACTCTGCAGCTCGTGTCCTCTCGCCCACCAGGCCACATCACGTGACCACATCACTCCCACCCGACTCCACCCGACTCCACCGGCTCCCCATCCCCCAGAGGATCGAATTCAAGATCCTCGTCCTCATTTTCAAAGCCATCCATGGCCTTGCCCCCTCCTACCTCTCTGAGCTGATTCCCTACCAACCTGCCGCTCCCTCCATTCATCGGGCTCCGACCTGCTCCATGTCTCCCGCCCTACCATTGGTGGTCGGGCTTTCAGCCTCTCTGCCCCCACACTCTGGAACTCCATCCCACAGTCCCTTCTCCTCCCTCGTCTCCTTCAAGGCCGGTCTGAAGACCCTTCTCTTCGATCGTGCCTTTGGTCTTCCTCTCACCTCTCCGCCTTCCCTCACCCCTACCCCATGCTCAGGTCCTGACCCCCGACTGTCCAGCGCCTTGGGACGTCCTCCCGACGTGAAAGGCGCTCTCTACAAATGCAATTTTGTCGTTGTTGATGTTAAGGAGCTCCTCCCCTCAATGACTCTGAATAAGTCCCTCCCCCAAGAGGCCCCCCCCCCTATGGAGATCTCCTCCCCCCCAGTGGACTCATCTAAATGATCTCCTCTGCCCAGTGACTCCCCCACCCCCCACTCTTAACGAGCCCCTCCTCCCCAAAGCTCCTCCCCTCAACGAGCCTCTCACCCTAGAGGCTCCAACGCTCAACAAGCCCCTCCTCCTCCCCTCAATGAGCCCCTCCTCCTCCTAGAGGCTCCTCCCTTCAACAAGCCCCTCCTCCTAGAGGCTCCTCCCCTCAACGAGCCCCTCACCCTCGAGGCTCCAATGCTCAACAAGCCCCTCCTCCTCCTAGAGGCTCCTCCCCTCAACGGGCTCGTCACAGTGACTCCTTCCCACTCGTGAGTGTCAGTCAGTGAGCTCCTCCCGGGCGGCAGGTGGCGCTGCTGCTGCGCCTTTTCCTTCCCCCGTGTGTTTTGTGTGTGTGTGACCTTGATGCCCGTCGGGATGTAAACAGAACCGGGGTCGGGAATCGGCCGAGCTCTGGAGCGGGGTGTGGGGAGGGAGAGACCGGCTGCAGGAGCTGAGATGCTGCGGGCGGCGGAGCGGGAGAGAGCGGCGGCGTCGGCGGGCGAGGAGGGCCCAGCACCGGGCCCAGCAAGTGGCTGGGCCTCGGGGCCCTGCTGCTGACCGGCCTCCTCCTGCAGCAGCTGCTGCTCAACGTCTGGCTGCTGGGCGCTTGGCTGCTGGTGGCGCTGCTGGGCGGCTGGCTGGGCGCTCAGCTGGTGCTGGGGGCCGGGAGCCCGGTCCACCTGGAGAGGTTCATCCGGCTGGAGGCGCGGGGAGGAGGGGCGGCGGCGGCGGCGGCCGGGTCCGAGGGGGCGGCCTCCTCCCTCCTGTCGGCCGAGATCCAGGCCACGCTGGGCAAGATCGTCCGCGACTTCGTCAGCTCGTGGTACCGCCGGGCGGTGAGCCGCGAGCCGGGCTTCGAGCGCGAGGTGCGCGAGGCCCTGCGGGCGGCCGCGCTCGAGCTGCAGGCCCGCGCCGGGCGGGCCGACGGCAAGGCCGTGGCCGGGGGAGCCCTGCGGCTGTGCGGGCGCCACCTGGAGCGCTACGCGGCGGCGGTCGGGCGGGCCGGGTCGGCGGGAGACACCGAGGCGGTCTGGCGGGCCTACCTGGGAGCGGCCGGGCGGCTGGACCCGCAGCCGCCTCACGAGGCCGCGGTCGGCGGCCCGGCGGCCGAGCTGCCCCGCGCGCGGGCCACGGTCGAGCTGCTGCTGCGCGCGCTGGTGCCGGCGCCGCAGCTGCGCAGCCGCACGGGCCGCCTGCTGGTGCGCGAGCTGTTGGCCTGCAACGTCTTCCTGCCCCTGGTCGGCAAACTGAGCGACCCCGACTGCCTCAACAGCGCCATCGTGGGCATGGCGGCCAAGAGGGGTAAAGGCGTGCGGGGTGGGGGGGGAGGAGGAGGAGGAGGAGGAGAGCAGCAGCAACAACCACCACCACCCCCGCCATCATCATCTTCATCATCGTCGTCGTCGTCGCAGGAGCAACCGCCGCAACAGCAGCATCGTCGCCTTCTTCAACCGGAGCGACGACAACAACAACAACAACCGCCGCCCTCTTCGTCGTCGTCATCTTCGTCGTCATCATCGCAGGAGCCGCCGCCGCCACAGCACCACCGGCGTCTTCTTCCTCAACCGGAGCGACAACAACAACAGCCGCAACCGCAACGGCAGCAGCAACAACAACAACAACCACCCCACCACCGCCACACCGACAACAGGATCACCGTCCACAACAACAACACCCACAAAAACATCAACAACAACAACAACAACGGCAACCACCCCAGCAGCCGCCGCCGCCGCCTTGCCCGGCCAGAGGTGCCCGCCTCCTTGCCGTTGATCCCCGAGGGAGGGTACGCCGTCCGCGAAAGGACACCCACCCCCAAGCCCGCAGACTTGCCGAGCTGCTCGCCCGGAGGGGGGCCCAACGCGGGCGGCCACGGGGAGCCCGTCGGGGACGGGGCCGGCGATTACCGGCAGAGGCCGGATAAGTTGACCTTGTTCTATTCGTGCGAGGAGTACGACCCCGACGACTCTCCCCCCTTTTCGGACGCGAGGAAGGACTCCGCCGATTCTACGGCGCCGCCGACGGCCGAAGAAACTCTTGCGGAGAGGCTGGCGCCCACCGGACTGTCTCAGCCTTTGGAGACGGCAGATGATGGAGGCGGAGATGAGCTGACCACCGCTGGTCAATTAACCGTTTCGGACACGGACGCCGCGAGCGCGCCATCGTTTGACCAGAACCCGGAGTCCGTGGGGTTTGAGAATGCGTCCGACGAGGACGGGAAGGATGAAATCTTTTCCAAGTTGGCAGCTTCTTCCACCGTATTGGCCCACGAGACCATCCGGATTCTTTCGCGACAGCAGTCGTTTCAGGAAAAGGAGTGCGTTCCATCAGACAGTCCCACCAGTAACTCCTTGGACGTCCATTCCGCAGAACTCGCACATACCTCCTCGCCCACGGGACTGAATCTGCCCACGTACGCCTTTGACCCACTTTGCAGCCCTGATACGCCTGTGGTCATTCAGAACTTGAGAATTTGTGGAACCATCACAGCAAAGGAACACAGAGGCGGAGGGTCACACCCTTACACTCTCTACACTATTAAGGCAAGTTGTTGCCGTGGTGGAACAGCTCGCTATTGAATACGCAATTATAATATATAACAGTAATCTTTGCATTGTTATGGGGCCCTTATCACATCGCCGAGCTGACTCAAAAGCGATTCACAGGATTTTACTGTGAAGTGTTTGCGGCTGCGTATTTGTGGAGCGAAAGAGAGTGCTCGCTCCATTCCAGACAAAATGAAATTTGGGATCCGGGGAAGTCTTGCCTGGAATCGAGAGAGCTCCCGAACTCAGGTTCGGATACTCTTTAAGCATAGAGTTGTGCGTTTTTTTTTTGGTGCGTGTCCAAAAAAAAGGGTACAAATGCCTTGAACAACAGCATCTTGCGTTTACGTAGCGCCCTTCGCCCAGGGCAGCATCTCGGAGCGCTTATTAGCGGCAGATCTAGACGCCGAGCCGGTAAGAGAGGGGAGTCGACCGTAGGCATAGACGAAGAGGAAGGTCGGATGATTACGAGACTGGAAGACTGGTAAGGTGAGGAGGAGCAAGACGGAGGCTCTGGTCTCTGTGAGCCGGGGCACGGGTGGGGTGGGGGGGATCGTCAGTCCTAGCTGGTCTTTTTGGTAGGCGTCCGAGATGGTCCCTTTGGTTGGTTGTACGTGGTTGGGAATCGCCTCTTATCTGTTCTGGCCTCCGCAGTACGAAACTGCACTGGACACGGATCACCCTGGAACGCTCCAGCAGGTGGCTTACCACACTGTGAACCGACGCTACAGCGAGTTCCTGAACCTGCAGACCAGACTGGAGGAGAAGACGGAACTGCGCAAACTCATCAAAAGTAAGGATTTTGTTTTTTTCCCCCCCCCCCTACCCCCGTCGCGTCTTAGGTACGACGTGCCCGCCCGCGTCTTTGGCCCCCAAAACATTACGGTCCGTTCCCTTTGCGCTATACTCAGCGACGCGCTTTGAGACGTCTTGAAGACGGGACGAGGCGCTGGATCAAACGCAAGGGTTATTATTGCGTGTTGTAAGGCTTTGCACCGTTCTCAAGCCAAGAGTGTGCACAGGGAAGTTGCTCCGTGGCCTCGACTGGTCTCTTTCTGCGGAAGGCCTTAGCATTTTTCCCGTTTATTTCTCTCTCCTTCCCTGAGGAGAAGAGTCCGACTTGTGTTTGATGCCTGCCAGACTGAGATAGGAAACCCGTTATTTCATAATCCTGAGCGTGAAATCGAATCGGTGCCCCTTTACCCGCCACTGCTCTAATGGCCGTTCGCATTTTTTTTTGAAATTATCATATTTACTTGCCTGCCCTGTTTGTTCCTCTCCTCCAGATGCTAACAGCTATCCTCTGGTACCTTACTTAAGTGGCTGTTGTCCAGGTGTAAGCCAGACAGTGAGTTTCAGCGGGAATATTCAGCAGGACAGTGTAACCGTGGCTGTTTTTCGCGCAACCTGCGATTTATTGAATCAAATAAAAATCCACTTCATAACCACAGTAACAATCTTTGCATTTGATACAGCGCTTTGCCAGATTGAAAGGTGTGAAGTGCTTCACAATTCTTTGCTGTCAAGGGTAGTGACTGTGTATTTGTAGACGGTTTGTAGATGCAATATCCCACAAACAGCCATGAAGTGCATGAGGATTTTTTCTTTAACATGGAGGATGATTGGCCAGGATATACTGAACCAGTAGAAATCTATGGATTTCTCAGCATTTTCAGTTGAACTCAAGGTTGTGGCTTAGCTTTGCTCACGTCCCCAAGCCCACCTGATCGTTGCTCCCATTCGGTTCAGCAAGTTTATAAAGCGGTCAGTTTATTTTCACCGAAACACCTGTTCCAGCAAAAAGATAGTACTTTGATCTGGTAGACTGAATGCACTTGATCACAATCAAAATATTTTCTGCAACTTTCCGCAAAGCACAAGGCAGCAGCTGAATAAACGTGTAAATGTTTTGCCAGCATTCTTGTCCCTTTTATTTATAATTAATCAATGTTATTATTCTCGTGACAAGTATTTCATGTTTTCCTTCTTTGTTTATTTTTGCTGTGATTTGGATTCAAAAGATAAAAGAATTTACCTCAAAACATCCTTAATTGCCTTTGGATGAGGGTTTTATTGTAAGACCGTTAAGTGCTGCAACTTCTCTGCCTTAATGTAAAAGCTTTCACCATCAGCCTTTCTTTCACAAACTGCATTGACGGTCTTCCCACTTCGTTGCAAAGCAAATCTCATTGTGATATTAGGTGGCTTCCATAAGGTGAAAGGGGATGTGTGGAGGCATGGAGTTGTTATTCTATATCAAGCGTTATTAGTTATTATTATTCCGATTGATTGGGCTAACCATAATTGATAGCTCCCCTAGCTTTACAATATTGGCGGTGTTTTCCATGGTGCTGAAATCCAGTGTTTTCACCCGTGTTTCACACCATTTTAGCAGATGACTAATAAGCAGTCGGCAATAATAATAATAATAATCCTTGCATTTTGATGTAGTGCTTTTTACGTCTTCTAGACGTCTCAAAGCGCTTCACAGAATGTGCTGTAAAGTGAATTGACTGTGTATTTGTGGGCGAAACACGGCAGCCAATTGCGCACAGTGTCAAGGAAGTAAAGCACACACAATGATCAAAAAACACTTGCACATTCTGCTTTTCGTCATTCCATTTTACCAACAAGAAGGTCAAAGTACACACACACATGCCATTCGAATATAAGTAATGAGATCACGTGCCCAACCAATGCGTCCATTACTCACTTTTTATTTACTAATCAAAAATGCGGTTTTGCCACATCTGGATTCCCAATCCACCACATGTGGCTTGTGTCTTAACGTATCAGATAACCCTGCTGCGAAGTCTGTGTTTTGTGGACAAACTGTTTGTCCCAATAATATTTTTTCAAAACTCCAGATGTTTACTCGATGTTCTCATAAACTCTTCTTTGATTCCAGATGTGAAGGGACCAAAGAAGCTCTTTCCAGACTTGCCTTTTGGAAACATGGATAGTGACAAAGTTGAGGCTCGGAAAAGCCTTCTCGAGTCCTTTCTTAAGGTGAGAGGAAAGTGGTGCACGACTGCAGTTGATCACTTCCCTGTGTGATGGTTGATAGAGCAGTCAGCTTCTCTCTCACTACGGTTTTTTGGGGGTCAGCCGGGTGTCCTTGACACATGAGGAAACCCATCACCGTGCTTCAGAGCATCCAAACCAAACTGAGCGTTCCATGCATCTAACCTATACCTGGAAATTCCAAATATTGTTTTACGTATATAGTTCTGTACTTGCTAATCTACGTCTTCCATCCCTTTACGTAAACAGAACAGCATTTACACGTGATCTATTTCCGTTGACTTTCTGTGGCATCCCGTTTGTAGAGCTTTAACAAAAATATTGCTTTTTTGTTTATAAGCGATCATAGGTACAGGGTAGGCCCTATTTTCGTTTCATTGAACTTTTTTGCCAGTGAAGCTTCTTTTCAGAACCAATAACTAACCTTGTATTTTTTTTCTGCGCAGCAATTATGCGCAATTCCTGAAAGTGCAAACTGTGAAGAAATGCAGGAGTTTCTAGCTCTGAACACTGATGCCAGGATCGCTTTTGTGAAGAAATCAATCGTATCCCGGATTGACAAGGTAAGGGGAGAAGTGGGATTTTGACTGCTGTCAATGGATGGTAACCAAGTGATGATTGTTTTAGATTCCGTAACTGGTTAGGTGCTTTGAACTGGATTAAAATTGACCAACCTGTTTAAAAATAACTTAATTTTTTTAAAAACAACTATTTTGTTCAGTATCAATCGGTCTCCCTGAATGTTCCCTTGCTGCAGAAACTTCTAAGGTTGTTATTCTTTTAAATGTGAAAATAAAATGTAGTGCATATTTCACTACTTCACCTTAATGGACCGTAAAGCTGTAGTGGTAATATTCTGACTAATTAAATGATGCTTAGTTTTTTTTAAAAAAACATTTAATAAAAAATTTATGACAGTTCTAAAAATCTCCACAATTTTTTATTATATTGCTTCCTGGACATTGGACAAACCTAACATCTTTTACTCAAGCCGTCAAGAAGGTTTATGGCGGATAACAGGGCTAAGGGGAGTAACTGTGGAGAGATGTGACCTCTTGCAGATTGTGGTTAGTGTGATTGTGGATACACTGAAGACTGCATTCCCCCGAGCAGAACCCCAGAGCCCTACAGAGGAGGTGGGAGAGTGCGAGGTGGATGGAAAATCTCAGTCAGACGGAAAAAAAACGACCAAGTGAGTCTTAAATGAAAACATTGTTAAAATAACATTTCAGTGTGTAAAAGTATAAATGCAAGTTGTTGTGGGAGTACAATATTCTCCCCCCTTTTCCACACTCCTGAAGACTGGTGTACTTGGGACGTCCTCCCGACGTGAAAGTCGCTAGACAAATGTCATTTTGTACTGTATGGCAGCTACGGGCTGTTCCCAGTACATTACTTGTGCGACCATTCTTCTTGAAGACAAGGGTGCCCTTGAATGTAGGTGCCCTTTCTATGCAGTAACAATCTGATTGTACTGTAAAGGGTAGTGGCTGTGTGGTTTTGTAGGCAAACAAATTATTTTATTAATTCAGTATGGAAATTGTATTGCGTGCTACGGTCGAGCCTGGTGAAGCAACTATGAACTGTGCTTTTAGAGGTCAGCATGAGGTGTAAAGGAGAGCTTTAAACAGGATGGATGCAGAACACAATACTTTGCTGTTCCTCAGTGTGTTTCCCCCTGTACCTGTTGATCCTCGTCTTGTTTCTGCAGATCTCGTCTAAGGTTTTCATCCAGTAAGATTGCACCAGTCCTGAGTGTTGCTGATATTCAAGCAAAAGTCACCTATTGCTTCAATGAGAATCGCGTAAGTAACCGGTATTTTTGTCTTGTTTCCGTTTGAAGTCTGGAACAATAGAAACGTTTTGCTCGACATGGTATACAACAGAGGCTGTTTATTAGATCCGATCAAATCCTGTTCAAAAGCCGGTACTTAATGTGTCCAGAGCCATTGCAGTTCCAAGCTGCTTTGCATTTATTTACGAAGTGTGTGTGACTTTACATTTGACCACCCCCGAATTGATGATAATAATCCTTGCATTTAATATATCGTGTCGTGGAGACATCTCAAAGCGCTTCACAGAATATACTGACTGTATTTTGGGGTGAATTAACATCAATGATTAATAAATATAGCCCCTTTCATGTCAGGAAGAGGGCTCAGAGCACTTCACAGGATTTTACTATAAATTATAGTAACTGTATCTTGCAGGTGAATGTGCTGTCGTTTTTCAGAGATTCCAAAAGAATCTTGAAAGAGCAGTGGGAGCTGTGGCTTTGCAAATGTGTTGAATTGACGATGTGTTATTTTTTGTCTGGGTTATGATCTCACTAACTTAACTGCCTGTTGGTGGTTGGTAGGCTGAATGGTCGAGTGAATATGCTTGAATTTTCGTTACCTTCATTATTATTATGCAACTGTTTTCCCTTTCCCTCAGTTGCCATCAGAGGGCCTTTGCTTAGCGGGGATGGAGGATTTCATTTTGGAGCAAGAGAGGCTGCTGGAGAGAATGCAGACAAGCGCGGGGGTAAAAGGGACCAAAGAGGAGATCAACGTAGAAGGAGAGGTTTCAGCCAAGAGACCGCAGATCGTTCCTTCACCATCTTTTGACCGGAATTTCAATTCAGGTACGCAAGTGCAAAACGCAAGAGGTAAATCTCGTCCTTCCAATCGGATTTTGAATTGAATTTATACCAATTCTATTCAGATCGCGTTGAGTCGTTTACGGACGCTTTGATTGCCACTGTCAGTGCTTCACTGACGAGTGCAAATGTCAGCTGTAACAAATGGTCACATTTTTAGAAAGTTAATCAAAACATTATTGTAAGAATGTGGGGTGCCTATGCATTTTGTTTTATATCATGGATCACGTTCAACAAACAGGGAGTTTGACGTACTCCCAGAAGAATGCCCAAAGGAGTGTACTTTTAATTAATTCTGAACAGTTAGGTGTTGTAGCTGAGGAGTTTCTCTGGTTCTTTTAAACCTTGGCAGCGGACATGGTTAATAATATTTTTGCTTCAGACTGGAATGTCTGAGAGTTTCGGTGCCAGGAGGGAGCTTGTGTTTTTTAGTAAATAAGAATTTAAGCCAGAGGTTTTTTTTTTAGTTTTTTTTTTAAAAAAAGCAGCCATTATCTAACTCAGAATCATGCAACAGAATGTGCATCAGGGCATCAGGTAACCATTCCTTCCTATTTAGTAACACCATTCAGATCTTATTCTCTTTTTTTGCTATTGAGGTATTCTCCTCAGGAGAGGACTCAAATCTGCTCTTGGTTGTCCTTCACTGCATATAAGTAATAATAATAATCCTTGCAATTGACATAGCGTCTTGTCATGTCTTCGAGGAGTTTCGTGGCGCTTCACAGAATATACTGTAAAATGAATTGACTGCATATTTTTTGTGGGCGAAACCGGCAGCCAATTACAGACAGCAGCGTCCCACAAACAGTTGTGGATTGAGTGGCCAATTTATTATTTTAAAAAACGTTTTGAAGGAATTATTACCCCAGGAAAAATGATCTGTCAATCAAGTAACAACCGGGTTCCTCCTTACTGCTAGGTAAGCAGAATGAGGAAACTTGCCCAATGTATCGCCCTGCCCGGGAATCAAACCCAGGTCCCCTCGCTTGATTTTGCGTGTAGATAGTTGGCTTTATTAACCCCTTTGTGTTTTATGTAAAACTCTTCCAAATGTCTTTTGGTCACTTTGACCAATGGTTAAAAGAATAAACCAGGCAGAGTTACACATGTGCTTGCCACCTATTCATCCAAGTTTTCCTTTGACTGGAATGGAGTGCACATTCTCTCCCTGGAGGAACACACCCTACTTGCACTAGAACTTTGTCATTAAAACTAAACAAAGATGACTAGAGGACCCTTCTCCATTCAGTCCTAAAGGACAGTGTCACAAGTTGATGCCCACCCCTCTTCCAAAGGATCATTTGTCTGGTATTATGTAGATTATTACTATTAAGTTTTTACTGTGCTTCCTAATCTATATTAAGAGCTACAAGAGCCTTCTCCACATGAAGGGTACTATATATGTGTGTGCACACACACATATATATTATATATGCAAGTTGTAGTTGTATATTGAATTGCATCTCTCTTCCTGTTTGAACAATATCTCAAATCGACACTTAACTAACACGTGTCATTTTGGATCCATTGTTATTTTCCTGAATCGGATCAGTGCACGCTGTGGAAGCCATTCGCAGTTTGAGGTACTTTAATATTAAAAAAAACACCCCGCAAGGAACGATGTGGTGCGCTCCGAGATGCTACTGAGACGCTACCCTGGAGGGCGCTACAAGTTGTTGTTGTTGGTGGTGGTGGTGATGGATAACAGCTGTGGCTGCAGCACAACACTGACTTCACCATTGAGAAATCCAAAGGCGAACTTTAGATGGAGGGATTCTTGCCGAGCAGCTCCGAGCCTGACATTTGGATATAGATTTCAGACCTTAATGTCAGTTCCGAATGCCAACCATCCCACAGATGTGTACAATGATAGCAATGAAACCAGAAATACACACTTGTACCATCCAAGAAGAATTTTGTTTGAATATTAATATATAAATATAGGATTATGCCAATAACAGGATTAAGTAAACACTTGTCTTAACCAGCCAAATGGATCCGGTCTAGACGGGGCTACCAAAGTGTTGAGCTGATATAAATGTTTATAAAGGTTTGAAACCAATTGGCCACAGGACAGATAGCATTACCTGATATTTTGGGTGAAAAGCTATTTCTGTTTCCTTGGGATCTCAGCATTCTCTCACTGAAGTATGCAAGGGATGAGACACGCTAAAATATTTTACCATTTGTTCTAAATATTGATCTAGTTTACACTATTAACGATCGTGTGCAATCGCTATTCAAAAAAAGAAAAGCTTTTGAAGACAGTTTATAATGAGGGAATATGATAAGACCATAAGATGTAGGAGAAGAAGTAGGCCATTCGGCCCCTCGAGCATGCCCTGCCAATTAATAAGATCATGGCTGATCTTCTAACCTAATTCCATCTACCCACCCTATTCCCATATTCCTTCATCCCTCTATCCTCAGAAATCTATCAATCTCAGCCTTAAATATGTACAAGGACTGAGCATCCACAGCCTCTGGGATAGAGAATTCCACAAATTCATTACCCTCTGAGTGAAGAAATGTTTCCTCAACTCAGTTCGAAAAGGCTGACCCTTAATCTTGAGACTATAACCCCTCGTTTTAGATTCTCCAACCAGGGGAAACAGTCTCACGGCATCTACCCTGTCAAGACCCTTAAGAATCTTATAGGTTTCAATAAGATCACCTCGAATTCTTCTATATTCTAGAGAATACAGGCCTAGTTTACCCAACCTATCCTCATAGGTCAACCCCCTCATCCCACCAACCAACCTAGTGAATCTACGCTGCAGCCCCTCAAAGGTGAGGATGTCCTTTCTTAAGTAAGGAGACCAAAACTGCACCTAATATTCTAGGTGGGTTGGGATGCAGGGAGATTGAAAGAGATAGATACATGAAAATTTACAGAGCAGAAGGAAGTCACATAGCCTGCGATGGCTCTCTGAAAGAGCTATCCATTTAGCTGCATTCTCTTGTTCTTTCCCCATACTTGGTGTTCATCCTTAAACAGGTGTGCCAGTTGACTGTTCCCTAAGTTCTTGAAAGTACTCGCTTCTCGAAGTCTGGTTTGTTCATATGTGTGAATGTACTACCACGACAACAACAACAAGTTGCATTGTACAGCGCCCTTCACGTGGGGTAGAGTCTCAGAACCATAACAGGTCTGTATTGCAGAAACAGATGCAGTTTATTCAGCCCCGTGCTTTGAAATCTGCAGTGAAAGTGTGCTAACGTGCCAAATCATTTCAGTCTGCTCATTTAATGGAGCGAATGTTCTGTGTAATTACGCTACAGCAGTTTATTTTTTGGAATCGGTCCTGTCTCGTTTGCTGCACAAAGTGCCATAAGGCACGCATTTTTTATTTAGCTTTCGTCGTCTAAGTTCCTTAGTTCTGCTTAGGAATTGCTTTTGGTTTTACTTGTTTATATTCTACCGTATGATACTTGATAAACTGCTCAAAGCCCTAACCTCTGCATGTTCCATACATATTGGCAGTAATTTATGGCTCATCTGAAAACATTTTGTCCTTCAGTAGTTTCTAAAGCTGGACTCAACAACACTTGTCTCAGGGTGCTCATTATTGTAAGTGCTACTTAGAACATAAATGTCTGCCACTAGGCTCTAGTACATCCAAAAATACTGGCTTCATTTTTATATACTTCCAGTAACTAAATTCACTAGTCTGTTTTTTACGTAGCTCATCTTTCTTATACTTTATCTTTATATTGTGTCTGTATTGCTGGGAATAAAGTTATCTCTCTTCCCAGGAATAGAGTAATGTGGAACTGAAAATCCCCCTCCATATTGCATAGCATTGGATATGAACACCCCATTTTAGAATTGCGAGAACATGCAGCTTAATGGATTCACAGAATTTCAGCTGTTGGTTTGTTTAATCTTACAGTGTAACACAAATTTAGATTTCATGTTGGGAGGACGTCCCAAGGAGCTTAACAGTACTGGCTTGGCACCCAAGCTGGGGGTGTTTATCCCATCATACCGCCTGTCAGGAACTGATCTCCAGCTCCACAAGCACTGACTGATCCCTGATCTTTACGGTATATTTGGCTGCAAATTGAGACTTTCCTACTGCCAACGAGACAAGATAGTGGCACGCCACAACAGTTTTCAATGACAGTCAATATTCTGGAAAATAGATATGAAATGGGTTTAGCTGTGAGACGGATTCTCAGCCAAGGCAGTTCTATTGCTTATCTCCTTCCAAAATCAACTGGATAGACACAGGGGCCTAAGTGTAAACTAAGTTGATCAAATACAATCCTGGACAGGACATGGTACAATCCAATGGCTGGTGGTGTCAGTTTTCTTTTGCGTCAGCTGGTTGTCGAGTGACACGTGTGGAAACCCATCACCGTTGCTTATGAGTATCCAAACCCAACTGAGAATTCCACGCATCCCACCTACCCATGTAAATTCCAGAGATAAATTCTTGGAATGGAATACACTCTCTCTCTCTCTCTCCCCGCATCCTGCTTACCTAATTCCGGAGAAAACATCGGGTGTAGGATGGCAAACAGCCATGCCAGTGTTAATTGAGGGAAATGGGTACATGTTTTGTCTGGTTATGTTTGAGCAAAGGGGAGAATTTGTTTGACAGGTGGGGTAGAGTCCATGAGAGGTTAGAAGGTACTGGGCCTGAGGAAGGAGTGGGTCAAATGGCATTTTTCTTTGCCATGTTTTAATTTGCTGACCTATTGTACGGACAGAAAACTACCTTGAAGCTTACTTGTCATTCTCCACTAGATGGAGGTGGTGTACTACGTTTACAAGCCTTGCAACCTGGAAACAAAATGATGTGCGTAAAGTATTTACCCCCACTTTGTCGAAGTGTTATTTATTATTTCTACTTTTACGGAAAGTTTGTTAAATGAAATTCCTTCCAAAACAGGAAATGATGGATTCCTGCTATTTTCCTTTGCTGCCAAGAAATGATAGTAAATGTGGTCTAATCCAGTTTGCTGCATTACAAAATTGCCAAGATTAGTATTTTCTTTTAAGTCTTCATTACTCAACAAAATAATTAGAAAAGTTAGTTTTGCGTTGACATTCTGGAGATTATGACCCTTTGGACACGGTTGTATCTTGTAGGCTGACGTCTGTCGCTGCTACACAGCTTTTGTGAAAATGAGTAATAAAAAAAAGTGAAACAGCAGGAGTTTAGCAGTGAACAATTGCCCACTTTTTTGTGCGTCTGCAATTCTCTGTACACCAAACGTCAATCCTGGTATTCCGTAGGAGAGGTGTAAAGAAAAGAAATTGAAGGTGGGGTTTGTGACATTTTCAGATTAATAGGACCTAATAAAAAAAATTTATCCTTAATTAACAATGAAATGCCTTTGAGTGGATTTCATTGCATAGCCCTTAGATTGTGCGTGAAAAATGAGGCGGAATACCTCAGTATAGACTTTGGACTCTGGCAACTTTCTGGCTCATGTTTGATATATTTCAGTAAGAGTAAAGATGTATATTGACAGTCAAAAAAATATTCACTTTCCAGTATATCCTGTGCAGAAGTCTCGAAGATGTGATAAGGCGCTATATCAAATGCAAGGATTATTATTGTATTTTAACTTTCTTTATGCTTTTAAGTGAAGCTGGGGTACATTTCCACACTGAGCCTCCAGTGCTAAGTCAGGTATCTGTTCTGGAGTTATATGACAGCTTATATGAAGGATCATAACTTTTAGCATATCTGCAATGGCCTAAATATGTTGAATTTTTTTGTCAAGTATATTTTTTCTTTTTAGACATTAAAAGGAAGGTCTGTTAGCCTTTTAAAAGCGATGATGTACTTTGCTTTCAACACTGTTTTTGTAAATAAACGTCTCCTGACTTAATTCTTTGTCATCATAGCACCAGGAATTCTTAGGAAGCTTGATCATGATTATTGGGTTCTCGCTCAGAGGACAAGCCACAAAGTACATATAACCTTTAATCTTGATACTTTACTGCTTACTCAGTTTTTATTAGGTAAATGTGCCTACTCTTAAGTGTGACACATTTAATAATCATCCTCATAACACAAATAATAATCTTTCATTTGACATCGTGCTTCATCACATCAACACATCGCAAAGGGCGTGAAAGGATATCGTGTAAAGTAGTGTGACTGTGTATTTTGTGGGGGAAGGCAGCAGTCAATTTGCACACAGCAATGTTTCACAAAATGCCGTGGAGCCACTGACTGATTTTATTTGGCGGATTGTTGGGCAAGACACTGGAATCCTTAGCGTCCACCTAAACAGACCGGCAGACAGGACCTCGGTTTAACATCTCCCAAGGATGGATGAAGTTGATCTTCCAATAAGCAATTGTCTTGAATTGTCATCTTGATTATCTTCACTTAGTTTCTGATCATCGCAGGGATATGTTGTAGTAGTAGTAATAATAATAATCTTTGATTTGCTATAGCGCCTTATCACGTCTTGGAAACGTCTCAAAGTGCTTGACAGAATATACTACAAAGTGAATTTTTGTGGTATATTTTGTGGGCGAAACGCGGCAGCCAATTGTACACAGCTGCGTCCCACAAACTGTTGTGGATTGAGTGAGCAATTTAATAATGTTTCTTGGGATGTTTGTAACCAAACCTTGCAGACTTGGTAATAATATTTTCCTCGTTTCTCTCTGGAATGGCAGATTCTGAAATGGCCTTGGCAGATGTTGCCCTGGATGTTCTGTGCTTGTTGATGAAGGATCACTGGAGTTGGCTTTGCACTGAAAATATGCAGAAGGTTATAAGGCTTCTGTGTGGGACCCTGCTAGAAAGGTAGGTGTAATTCTCTACATATGCAGTCCAGCTCATGTGGTATCTCGGCACACATCCTGAGCCACACAGGGAGGGTAATGAGACCTACGTGCATACCAGCATGATTCCATTGATATGTCTCTATGAAAAATCTAACATTAAAGGTAAATATTTTCAACATTGAGATGAGCCTCATCCCTTTATCATGCGTTCACTCCACCCACTGAGGTAAACAAAATAGGTCACTGATAAATCACATGCGATATCGTACACCCTTTGCATAATATCATAACATAACACAAAGTATTTTTTTAAAAGGAACACAGAGATCATAATCATTTTAGCTGAAATATTAAATTTAATAGCCCGTTTGAAGCAATAAAAAAGATATTTAGAAAAACATTGGTTGAGTATAGTGACCTCTATGTTTATTAACTCCAGTTAACCTTTCAACTGATGTATACTGGAGTTTATTCAGTTGGATGCTATTTATACTCCGGAATATATTGGACTTCAGTGTAAGGCGTGATAACCTGTCCAAGTGACTCCCATTGCTGCACAGTATCTTGTGAAGTGATGATTGCTTTCTTCGCTTCCCTCCCAGGACCTGACGAAAGACGATTGTGCTACTAATTATTGATATTTATATGTCTAGATTTTGTTCGTTCGACATTTTCATGCATTTGTAAGACCGTCTTGGCAGTGGATCTGGGCTCATTTAAACAACTTTTTTGTTTTGTCCGAATTCTTATACTGCCTCTGGCATCCTAACGCTGAAGCAACTGGCACCAGTTGATTGATAGTGTTGGAATATTGGCTGTTTCGTTCACATTCACCCTGACATTTTGTAAAGAATCTGAAAATCAGTAACAATATCATCTTGTCTAATACACAAGGATTATTATATTAGTACCTACTCAATGGTCAGAATTCTACCATTACTATGAATGGCTTAAGCACCGATTGATGTGCCCATATACTGATAATTGTGTCGTTAGGGATAAATATTGGCTTATTCAATGAAAGCTGTAACTTTCAATTGAAATGTTGAATAATTGGTTGCATTGTTGTCTTAACCCATCAAACGCCACTCTTGGGATGTTAATTCTGTGGCGTATAAACACGTGCAGGGCCTGTTTGGGGCCGAGTGGTCTGTTTCCATGCTGTATATTCTTTGTAAAGATAACTTTGGGGTAACTTGTACTAATTTACTCTGTGAGCTTGCCTTTGAAGATAACCTGCAATGTAAAGCAGCAAAATTGTCTGGCACCACAATATCCTAGACCATTCTTTTGCTGTGGGATCTCCTACTGTCTCCTTACTGAGTTGTCTCTGTCTCCAAAATAAAATCCCGTGGCTTTGAAGTGAGAGGTGTGACTAAGTTTGGGGAAGTTGAAAAAAAAAGAATTCCACAAATGCAGACGTGTGCAGAGTGGAAAGAGCCATTTATTATTCCCCAATTATCTGTTGACCGGTATTTTTTACTGTGAGGTCCAGCACAGACCAGTGAAAAAATGGGTACATTGAACGTTGCATGTGTTCCTTCCCTCGTGTTGTTGAGACATGTAATTCGTAACATTGCATTTCTGTGCTGCCATTGGGAAAACCCGGTTGTTTTCTTGTGCCTAAAGTACTTTACGTTCTCAGTAGGATAACACGAAACTGGTTGATTCTGTATAGTATTGGTTTCTGCAGGATTTGGCAGAGTTATAAAACAGGTGCTTTTTCTCTTTTTTTCCATGTCCTTAAGTTAACCCTCTATCACTCCTCATAGACCGCCTCCGATGACTAGAATTCTGTCCCTCTTCCAGATGACCTCAGCTAGAACCAGGAAACTCCCCTCCCCAAGGGGAAGTACAGGTGCTGCCTCGACAAATAAAATGTGTAAAGCAATTTAATTTTTTTTCCTCCATGAGCCAAAAATTATGAGAAAAAGAAAAAAAAAGGCCCATTTCAGATCATAAACAGACTGCAGTTATGGAATGCTGACCAGCCATGTAACGCTGGAGAAGAAACAGTGGGATGTCCCTCCATTTAAATATAAATGCAGAACTTACAAACCCGACCATTTTTTGAAGCTCAGTATCACCGTCTTAATCAAGTCACTTAGCAGAAGGATTTCAGTACTCTCAGGTGACCTGCCCATCAATCAGTTTATTGCCATCAGTAGGAGTGCCAAATAGATTGCATTTTAAGTAAAGAGCTGATTTAGCAAAGAGCTGACTTGAAACTCTCCATTCAGGTACTGCTAACGTCTTAAATGAAGTTAAAACGCTACATTAAAATGCAAGGATTATTATTATTACTCCTTAAAACGGGCTGTTGTGCTGCTTTTGTATTGCACTCTTTGTGGTGAGTCACGGTACCTTATAAACCTGAGTTTGACTTTGCAATATTGAAGTGGTTTCAACTGTGTTTTCATTCATTGTACTACAATACTGGTAATGGGTGCTGTTCTTGTAAGGCATATCTCAAAAGCTTTCAAGGAAATTATTCTTTTTTTATCTGTAACTCTGTCCCCTCTATTGCATACCTATCCACTGCTCTGTATTATGTGTTCCCTCAGTTCATTTCCCAGAGGTTAACTCAATCTGCATTTGTAGATCACTGTTGGACATCAATAATCCTGCACTCACTTAAGTGACTTAATGAAACTTGCAGGTCATTTAATCATATTTAAGCAACATTGTAAATAAAAAAGCTTAAAGTTACCCAAGGGTACCCACTGGAAAGAAGTATAAAAACTAAAATGACAGCCCAGCTGAAGGATATAAAGTATATGTGCATCTGCACACTATTGCTTGAGAAACTATTTACCCCCAGATGATTGAAGAAGACCTACACTATTTTCTTTGCAAGGTTAAACTTGTTTTCAACAGATGGTTACAGATTTTCATCCAGCCAGAAGCTGGTTAACAGGTTCCAACTACTACAGGACCACCAATTTAAGGCAAACATCTTGCCTAATATAGGATAGTAGAACATTACACCACATAATCAGGCTGTTTGGCCCATCAAGTCGGAGTAATACAGCAATATCAAGCCTATTAAATCTGTACCTCAACTGCAATTACCTGCCTTTGCCCCATATCCCTTAATACCCTGACCTAACAAATATTTCATCTACCTCCATCTTGAATACATGAATGGATCCGGCATTCACAGCCTTTTGGGTGGAGTGGGGATAGAGTTCCAGATTTCCTCTACCCTTTGTGTGAAAAACTGCCTCCTGATATTCACTCTCTTAGAACACTTATTGGAAACAATATTTTATCGTTCAGTAGAAGAGGAGGGGAAAAATGGCTTTACGCCCCCAAATAATCAGATAGTGGCAGAAGACATAGCACAAATGAGTAGCTGGAGGCTTGGCACCACATCTTGTATCCTAGTTTACTGGTAATGTTTCTTTATCTCTCTCACTCTCTCTCCGTTCTTTCTCTGTGTTGTTTTCTTTACTTCTTTGTTTCAGGCTGTTCTTTTCTATAAAGTATACCTTTCTCTCTTTGTGAAGCTCTTTATCTTTCCCAAAGCACCCGCCCTGAATAAATTATCTTTATGTTAACATTGTGCATAAGGTGTGCCTTGCACAACAACACAAAGGCTTAGCAATTTTTTTTTATTTCTTCGAACGATGCAGTTAACTTTTCCCCCTCGCAGTTTCCATGTGTTATTGCTTAGACCTAATAATTACCAGGATTATGTGCAGTAGTTTTATACAATTATTTGCACACAGAATTGGAAAGAATGGCACACAAGCGGAAGATGTTCCATTTGAACCAAATGGGGGTTGTCATTCCCTTGGGGTTTGGTTGTTCTGACAAGTGTATTAGTCTGGTTCAGTGGTAGCCCTCCCGCCTCTGGGTTAGAAGGTTCACATCTCACATCGGGACTTGAACTCACATAGTCTGAGCAGGCACTCCCATGCAGTGCTAAGGGATATGTTGTGTCGTCCGATGTGCCATCCTTCGGGTGTGACGTTATACTGAGGTCCCGTCTGCCTGTTCAGGTGAACGTCAAAGATCCCATGGCACTATTTGAAAAGAGTCCCTCTCGTTGTCCTGACCAACAAATTCCCTAACTAAAATCGGTCACGTATTGGCTGTTTGTGGAACACTGCTGCGTTCGCCTGCAAATATACACAGTCAATCCACTTTGCAGTATGTCCCGTGAAGCTCTTTCAGATGGCTTGACGGCATGATAAGGCGCTATATCAAATGCAAGGATTATTATTATTTATTTGCTCCTGGTTTGAAACCTCGGGAGTGCTTTGTAATTTATTTTTGTACATTGTGGTTGTACACAACCACGACAGTGGTTTAAGAGCAACCAAAGGAAATGGGCTGCTACATCTGAAATATTTCTCAGAGTAAGCAGTCATCTGACAGGTATAGCAAAAGTAAAGCAGAGAGTAATGTTGTAAAAACTGCAATATGATGTTCTCTCTTCTGTGCAGAGCATCTTGTTGAATGCAGGTGCATTAAATTTGTTACAGCATCATCTTCTGTATGATATCATTGAGTTTACAGTCTACCCTGGAGGCATTTGTTCCCATCTGCTGTACATATCTCATAGAATCTGTCATGTTTTAACAAGGATAAAGTGTAGGAAAAATGGGAGAGAAAGAATTGGCAAATAAATGAGAAATATTATAAAATGGTACCAGTGAGCACTTGTGTCTCTCACTGTTCCTGAATATAAAAAAATCACCAAGAAATATAAAGTTAGAAGAAAACGACCGGTTCTGGATGTACCTTCCGAGTTTTTTCATAATTGGTTCATGAAAATTAAAGGTCTTCTTTCAAATAGAAGATGTCCTTGATGTTGTAAGTTACATTTCAATGATTGACTTTATAGCATTATTCCATTTTGCTCTGCAGACAAAGTTGACCTTTTTCTAGTTGATGTCAAGAAATGATATGGAATCATTTCACCCTACTGTCCCAAGTTTTCCAACTCCAATCATATTATCTTTTATTTCCAGCAAGATTTCAAGGTCCAGTCTCATCTGATGATGAATCATTACCAACTCAGTAGATAGGCGAGTGGTGTAGATGTGGTTGGTATGAGATAGTTTCTTTGTACTTATGAGCGTCTCAAGAGTTCCTCATTGAGGCAACAGCACTTCCCCTCAGAAATTGCCCTTGCATAGACTGTAATGGGGCTAATCCAAGGGTTATGAGACGGATACCTTAAATCACTAGCTTAGTCTGAAGTGCTGCACAATAATATCTGTGAGGAATGCGTAGATCGGCACGTTCCTGGTCACAGTTTGTAGAAGGAAGCCATTTTTTTTAAGCTGGTTCATGCAAATAAGTCGTACCATTAAAACCGCCTTTGCACGAAAGTATTATTTAACGACTAAAGAAAAATGACAAAAATGTCAGAACATCCTGTTCCTATTTGGAACCGAAGCCAGCATGGTGGAATGTAGACATGTCTATTGTGTTCTGGATTTTAACTTTGAACAGAAAGGAATTATGCGATGATGGTCACTGCCTATAAAAACGCTGCACGTGCATTTTTAATTATACGCCCATTCCGTGAAAACTGTACAGAATCCAGCTTTGAAGATGACTTAATTTTTTATCACTGATTTTTTTTCCCCTTCATTTACCTCTTAAAAATTATGGCCATTTTCTTGATCTGCTTCTGTCTCCCGTTAACATTTCCCATGTGCCTGGCTCCAGCAGTACGGTGGAGTATTTGCCATTCTGCCCTGTGTTCTGCAATATCTTTGCCAAGCAGATACCTACTCAGTTATTTCTTTCAAAAGTACTTATTTGATTGAATGTGAGCTGCATTCACTGGGTAATAAACTATCTGTTTGAGTGTGCATTCGGCTTCTGCCACCTGCCAGAACTGTTGCCTACCCTGCTCAGGTTCTCACTCCATCCCTGTAAAGCGGTTGGTTTGAAAAGTTTACCGATGTGCGAAGTGTTGCTTTCTTGAGATTGTTTTTAGAATCGGCACATTTACCCTGAAGTCCGCAACCGGAGTTGGTAAAATTGACAAACTGGGCCCGCGGCAAAAATAACGATTTAACAAAACAATAACAACAATTTGCATTTATATAGCGTCCCCTCACGCAGGGCAGTGTCCCAGAGCGGTTGATTTAACAAAAGCTGAAGTGCATGCATGGAGAGAAAATCGAATGAGACACAAGGCAGAAAAGAAGGTAAAAGAAAGCAGAAGAAACATGGGATTTAATTAATCACACTTTGTTTTTAGTTAATTCTGATTGTTTTCCAAGAGATATGGGATGTTTATCAGATTTGTTATGTTTCAGCCAGATGTGCAGGATTTTGGAGCCAGGAGAGCACGCTGAGCTTGTGAAACAGACTTGTGTTAATGGGAGGACGTTGAGATTTGAACAAAGTATTTTGGAATAACATGCAGCCCAACATGCATACTTCAGCTGTTTAGCATAGCTCAAATTAATACATTGTTCATTTTACTACCTAATGAGCTCTGCATTTTATGTGAGCTCCAGAATCGTATAACACAAAACAAGCACGTCTCAATGCTGTGCTTGCAGAAATCTACGGCGTAGAGGAAGCCCATTCGACTATCGTGTTTCTGTTGGCTAGTTGAACAAGCAATCCATTCAGTCCCATTTACCTGTCTTTTCTCCTGTACTCCTGCAAATTACTCCGGTTTAGATATTTGGTTTCATCTTGAATTCTAAGATAGATTCTGCCTCGCTCACTACTCCCAGCAAGGCAACCCACATACCTCCCACTTGAATTGTTTATTTCAACCTCACATTTTTGCTCATTCCCCACAACTTTTTGTATCTTCGTTTTGCAAATATTTATCTTATTCCCTCTTAACGTTTAATGACGCGGATTCCATTAATCTTATAAATTCATAGGATTGTCAACGCAGAAGGAGGTCCGTGGGACCGTCATTTGTCCAGGAGTTTGTGTACAAACCACTGATGTATAATTAAATTGTGTTCTACCATCTATGCGCATTTCGATGCCAGTAGAATGTAAAGGGGAGAGTACAATTTATTATACTCTGTGAATATAATATGATATTCTATTCTGTGAACATATATTCTGTGAAGCGCTTTGAGACATCTTAACAACGCGATAGAACATTATAGCAACTACAACGATTACTATTATATTATATCTATATTACAATATATGATTCTTTGCGTTTTGCTCGACTTTACCTCATCTGCAGTCTTCAGTGTTTAAATTCTGAAGTGTTTAAAATACAACACGGGACCAGATGCAGCTCTCTTTGGCCATCAAGTCCTCCTGCAAATGTTCAGGAGTTTTTCAGCCAAGCTCACAGTTGGAGCAACAAAACTGCCCTTTATTATGAAAGATCTGGCTTGTTTGTGAAACAATTTGACCATTGCAATTCCATTGTTTTTGGCTCTTCGCATATTTACACTATGAAAAGTTTAAGCTGTTCAAAATAAATCTAGTGCCATGTATGCGTTCAACGCCAACAATAATTCTGCACAGCCAAAAGCCTGCAAAAGCCTGTGCTATGTTGCAGTCTTGAGATTTAGATCGAGTGTGAAGGTATTAAGTCAGCCTTTTCTATCTTTATCAGGAACTTCATGGCCTGCCTAGAAAATGTTTTCATTATCCAGGTGTTGATGCAGCATGGAGAATGAAGTAGAAGAACAGGATGACAGATGCAGATTCACTAGGAAGTTCATGAGAGTAGCTTCAGTGGTGGAAATGGTAGCTTCAATACTGATTCAGTGAGAACTGTTGGGAGATTGGAGTTAAAAGGTGAGGTAGGTTGTGGAAAGGAGGTTACATGTTTATATATTTCCCTCACTTGAGTGCCCGATGCTCAATATGCAGAAAGGAATGCCACCTTCTTTTGCTCCCGCTCACAGATATACCTATTAAATGGTATATCAAGCACGATCTGGCTAAATTGGTTCGCAAAATTGAAATCTAGCTGAGAAAAATTGGACGAAGGCCTTTTATCTCTGATGGCCATTTTACGTTGTAAATCAATTTAGTTCTGGCAGACTTAATCCACTTCCTGATGGAGGGGAGTCTACAGCGCAGTTGCCTCCTGATGTTTTGATGATTAATGAATGCTGCAATGAGGCACTATGCACATGAAACCAGAATTGGGGTCTGCAAAGGGGAGAAAGCTTTGTTTGAGATATAACAGTAGGTCAGTGTCGAGAAGCAGTTCAATGCCTGATCAGTGTCATAACTTGGGAATGCTTAACTCTGTCATTTGGTGAAAAGTGTAGGGATACCATTGTGTTTCTGCCATCTGGTTGCACAACAGTAAAAATGAATGTCAACAACTCTCCCACGTGAGTGCAGGCAGCTACTCAAAAGTACTCATACGCTGTTGATTTCATTAATTGAAAAACCTGAAAGAGAGAAATGGAACAAAGCGGGAGTCAATTTAATGCTATATCCGACAAACCTGCATGGCAAAGATGTGATTCCCAATAGTAAATACTGTAGCACCCGCTTGTTTATGTGTTGGCAGATGCCTGAGTCAGTGTGCTTTACTTTACACTTGCCAAGTGGCCTTGCGTGCCATAGTTTCCATGCATTTTAGTGTTGATTTTTCGGATGGCCTGTTGGAAATTCTCAAAGCAGGAAATGACCACCCACGGTACAGTAAATATAACGAGGGTGATTCTTCCCAAGGCTCGTGAAGCAGAAATTATTAAAAGTTAAAATAACTGACGTTTGACCATTGAGGACACCGGACATATTTGAGGTGTACATGAGTCAAATTTGTCCTTCAGGGATTCAGAGTAAAATTCTGAATAGGAATATTCAGGGCTTAGATCAAAAACAAAGATAACTTGGATTTATATAGCATCCTTTACACAGGGTAGCGTCTCAGCGCTTAACAGTGGCGGACCTTGAAGCCGAGCTGGGGTGAGGGAGGAGGTGACTTAAGGAAGATCGAAGAAGAAGGATCTGAAAAAGACGTGATCTGAAAATGGCGACAGGCAAAGCAGAGGGATGGAGGGAGAAAGTTCCAGAGTTTCGGGGAATAGTGGCTGAAAGCCTGGCCGTCGCCGATGGTGGAGGGGATGAAGGACAATGAGGAGGCCGGAGGCTGCGGGTGGTGGAGTAAACAGGTCAGAGAGGTAGGGAGATGCCAGAACGTGTAGGGAATTGCAAACGAGTGTGAGGACCTTGAAGTTGATCCATTCTGTCATAGGAAGCCAGTGGAGCCTGGTGAGGGCTGATGTGATGGGGTACGGAATTTAGAGCAGCTGAGTATGCGGGTGGCGGAGTTTTGAATTAGTTGGATTTTGTAGATAGTGGAGCCTGTGAGACCGGCAAAGAGGACTTTGGAATAGTCAAGGCAGGAGGTGATTAAAAATATCGACTTCTTTAGGCAAAAGAAATTGGGTACGTCTTGTAACTTTGTTCTTAATTCGGACACAAGCTTGATTTTGTATTAATTCTAGACATTGCTTTACAGAGTTTGTAAACCCTCCCTACTCACCGAAGGTAATAACCTGACGTTTCTTTCTCTGATAACCCCTATATTTTGGCAGCAGCAGAGTAGTGCTAGGAACTCAAACCAGCTGGAGTAAGAATTTCATCTTGGGCAACACACTTCTTCTGATTTTTGTTGTGAAGACAATTTCTTAGACTGAGCCAATTTCTTTTTTATTTTATAACTAACTTAACTCTCCGACTACTTGCCACATAGTCAAAGGTTGAGTGGGTTCAGCTGAATGATACTGCAAATGGGCAATGCCAACATGGACAGTCCATCCATGCATACTCTGAGAGTTATTGGCTTATTGTGACCCAAATTTCTGATTTCTCTTGTAGCAAGAATTTTATAGAATCCTGCTAGAAGACAAAGTTATTCACGTCTCCTCTCCCCTCCAAGTCCACTCTATTCCTACCCCATGTTATCTTTAAAAATAGTGAAATAACTCTAAAGAAGAATTGCATGTGCAACTGTAACGGTGTCCAAACTCGCAAACTCGAAATATTTGGTAGATTTTAAAGCCTGTGGTTTCCAAATTGATTCCCTAAAGTATTATTTGGGGGTATTTTCATTGCAAGATAGGCATAAAATCATAACAAAGTGTTCATTCTAAAGTTTTAATTTGTAAGGCAAACTGCATGATGGCATTGTCTCAATGCATCCAGTAAAAGAATAAATTGGGTGGCATGCAGCGCTCCAAGACTTTAACCTGGCAGGGTTTTCAGATACTTAGGTGTCAGGCAAAATATTACAGGAGGTGCTGTGGTTAGAAGAAACCAATGAGACTTAAAGCATTTTGTTTAGTGAGTTACCAGATTATTATTTTAAAAACATTAACCACTTCCTTATGTTCCTACAACATTAAGTTCAATAAATGTTCTAGCACCCAGTATTAATGGCACCCCAAAGAGCATTGTTCAGTTAAAAATGTTCCCGTTAATGATTGTTCGTGACTCCTAACATTAATTTATGAGTAGAAGTTTTTGTTGAGAGTCCACGTATGTCCTAGTAAAATATCTCTTCCAACAAGTATTTTTTGAGAGAACGGATGTTGAGTTCGATGGTCTAATTGTTTGAAGATGTTGAAAACTTTAACTCTCTCAGTCGGTAGCCTGAAAATAGTCACTACATAGGTAGCTGCTCGTGAGTTTATGTGCAGACTTTCAAGCAGCTAGACACATTCCATTTGAAACTCTTATTCGGATTAGAAACCAACTTCAAGCTTGATGCATCTGTTTTGAAGTTTTATTAAAATTGAGGTTTTTTTTAGTGTAGTTTAATAATATTACAACAACCTAATTTCTTGGTAGAAAACGTTATGACCTTGTAGTTAAAATGGCAATATTAAGGAAACTATGGGAATCGACAACTCTTAAGAGAAAATTGCAAACTGTAATGAAAACAAATTCCGGTCAGCGTTAAGCCTATAGGACCTTTGGCGATGTCAGCAATTAATGGCGTTCCTTACCCCTTTATGATTGCGGTTGAATAGTGCTTTTGGTGAAGAAAGATCTTATTTTTCTCTTTGATTTCACTTTTTTTTATATATACTGTGTGTGTGTGTGTGTGTGTGTGTATGTATATATGTGTATATAATTTGAGACAATACTGAATGCATTGAAACTCAAATTCAAAGAATATGGCCAAATATTAATTCTGTTTTCCAGTGGTAATGAGAAATCTGAAATTCCATACGTACTCTGTTGGGTTGTAAAGAGCATTTTTGCCTTGAAATTTAAACTCACAAAGAATTTGGGAAAACATTTCAGTCTTCATCTGAAAGCTGCCTCAAAAAAGCATTTAAGAATTTTCAAATATATCAAATGCAAGGATTATTATCACTCTTTAATTTTAAGATAATGGTGAAATTTTAGGTCTGGAATTTAATGTTACCTCAAAGTACTCTTACGAATCAACTGGACTTTTTGATTCCAAAATTGGCAAGATGTGCAGTGCTTTTAGATGACTTGCTTCGAAAGGGGATCTGAACACGAGCCATATTTCATTTTTTATCTTAATGTTTATGCTATTAAATTTGACACTTGCTCATTTATCCCATACTGTTATTTTCCATTCTGTCACTGGATCATTATTAGGCATCTGTATCCTGTGTAATTTTTTTTTAACATGCTATGGCACAAAGCCCGTTTGAAACGCACACAGTTTTAACATCATTTTCATCTTTGCCATTCTTAACCAAAAATGCCTTCGAGTGCACTTTGTTTAACTATCAAAGAAAGTACAAAGTGTGTCATACGGCAAAAGCACATCAGGGGGTTAAGGGCATTTCCTGAAGCATTACAAATTATTTGCTTTTGATGTGGGTGTTATGGTGTTCATTACTGAAGCAGCCGACAACAAACCCAGTCTTCTTTTGTGCCAACTATTTATTTTCCCCTCAAATATTCTTAACGCTCTGTAAAGTACATTTCCGTTAAAGACTTGGATTTGGGTGCTGTACCTGAATCGGCTCTTCTAGTACTTTACTCCTAGGGATTTTACTGCATATAAATGTAAGTTGTTGTTTTTAATAGCCATGTGGATTATTCTTCACATGACTGGCAGGCTGCAAGATGTCATCCTTGGATATCCTTCCGATGTGAAAGGTGCTATATAAATGTAATTTTTTGTTGTTTCAAGAGTTCATTCAAGACAATGCTGTATGTTGAAATTTGGTTAGAATTTAGCTCGTTGTGGAATCTGCTGGTTCAGCTATTTGCTTGAGGTCACTGTTTGTGAATTGACATCCTGTAAGGACTTGTAACTTACTAAGAAATTGTATTAAGAAAACTAGAACACAATAGTTGTTCTCTACGTCTTTCATGGCACAGTTTTTTTTAAAAAGGTAAGAGTTTGGGCAAATTTCCATCGCTGTTTCTACTATCATTTTCAAAATTAGGAAATTTGAATCGAAGTGGAAAATGTCCATTTTTGGAAATTTCATTCCTAAGAATTTTTCCTAAATACCCTTTGTCACAAATCTTATGGAAGTGATGGGATGTGTGTAAAATAGCACAGCATTTACTTGGCACAAACCAAAGATGCTCAACAGTGTCTAGAGCCATATAACTTGGTCATTCAGGAGTGTAAATTTATTAAGCAAATCTTGGCGGTCGTGACCTGAGAACAAATTGTTTCCTATAATTATTTGGAATAAAGTATTATTTCTGTTTCGGAGTTGAGACTTGGTACACACAGTAAATTAGAATTACAAAAAACACAGGATTTATTTATCAAAGTTACATTTTGAACTAACTTCATTGCTGTTGTAACCAATCCAGGTTTATGTCGTTCTCAGGTTTAATATTTTTTGTTGGCATTACAAACTGAAATACTTCTCAAACACACATGGTGAAAATTAAATTCAGACTTCAGCGATTAAAATCTGCTAAAAACATCATTGTCTTCATGTCACTCTTTTCACTATAAAAAGGCTATGTTGCCATCTGTTAAATTAACTCTGGTGTTAACTAATTTAACTACGAGTTCAAATATTGAGTATTTAGCAGAATTCTATTTTGTGACGTACACACTAAAAAGTAATGGTTCTTCAATCTGCTATGTGCCGTCGCCTGCAGAATTGAGTCATCAGATAAAATCAGGGGATCTTATCTTGTTAACATTCCTTTACCCTGGGATGCTTTCTAGTTGATTTTATTCTTTTTGAAGCAGTATATTAAAAAAAGAGCCTTTGTTTTGCTTTAGAGTATTTTCGACTATCTGCACATGTGCTCAACATGAGGGAGGATCCTGTAAAATGCATTAGCTGTAGTAGTGGTTGACAGTTTGTTTGGTTAGTCCTTGGCACGAGATTTTTCCTTTGCTGGTTTGGCATGTGTGAGGATCAGGATTGTTGGCTTCTTTTATCCGTGGGTATCATCCCTCGTCTCTGCAGATCTTGGTCAGTCTGTGCACAGGGCCAATTTGCTATTAAAGCTTTGTGACTCTTCTGATGCTCCACTGTTATTTACCGACTTGGATTTCTCACTGGTAGCTTTGGCTCTGTTGATTGAGCATGTGAGCTGCCTTGTGTAGCCCTCACCAATGCTGATGCAGAAGAACAATTAAGTGGTATTGTCAGATTTCAACATGCAAGCACGGATATCCAATTTACACGACCTTATCTACCAAATTCTGCCTGGGTGTTGACACGAAGGTTGCTTCTGAGCTTCCCTTTTTGATTGAGCAAAAAAAACAATCTTTGTCTTCAGGATCTAATCTTAACGTCTTTTCTCACCAGAGCGTATCGCCAATAAATGCCCTGTTCCTGCTGGGCAGTATAATTCTCCCCAGGTTTTCTAGTTTTATTCTGAAGACTTGCAGGGTGGCAGCTCCTGAATAGAAAAGTTTGTAGCTGGCCAGGTTTCACTCATTCAACAAACTTATTCTAGTGCTGGTGACTGATGATTACAACAACAGCAGCAGCATGGATTTATAAAGCGCCCTCCACGCTGGACGGCGTCTCAGAGCGCTTAAGTATTCCATATGCCAAGGCTTGACCACCCTGTCTCTTCATTTAATATGGTGGATTGGAAGTAGTGTGTTCAGAGACATCGACCCTGAGGAGGAGGTGGACATGAAACTGATTCCATCGCAAAAGCCATTGCCACTTTCCATCTGTTTCATTTATTTTTGGGGACAGCGGGGTGTCTGACACGTGTGGAAACCTATCACCATGCTCAAGAGTATCAAAACCAAACTGAGAATTCCATGCATCCCACCTACACATGGAAATTATAGAGGTAGATTATTGGAATGGATTCTGCCCTCTCTCTGTCTCTCTCCCTGGAGGGATCCATTCTGCTTACCTAATTCCAGAAAGTATTGGGCGCAGGTTGGCAAGAGCCTATCTGAGAGTCTGATGAGCAATCCAAATTCCACGATGTAGATGTGAACAGTTCTGTATCGGTACATGGCGAGAACAAAGAAGCATTATAAAACGTTATGGCCCCATGTGTCTTTATGGGTTCAAATGTGATAATGCAACATGTAAAATTGGCAAAATGATGAATGGAATTTTAGGTCGTATTATTAGCCGCCATTATGCCGGACATCCTCAGGTGAATTTAAGGACATTCCACAAATCTGAATTTGTTGGCGACCCTCAAAGAAATCGGCGTAGTTAGAATTTGCAGAGCTGATTCTTGAAGCAGCTGTCTTGTATGCCGAACATTTTTAAGTTTCTTTCGTGGTGTAGGTATATGTCTCTGAATGTCTCCCTACTTGTTATAGGAACAGTGAGTCTGTTTCCTGTGAATTGTAAAGAGCACTGCATTGAACAAAAATAATACCGGTTTGTTTTTATAAAAGCGTATATTATGAAACAGACCAACAGTTTTTTCTGAGCTCTTAATTATATTTACAATACATTGAAAGCTACTGCAATCAAGCTACTGTCGAGCAAAAACTCAATATAAATTGAACTTTTTAAAAAAACACACACACAATCTGTCCTTAAGGATTTGAACTACTTATGGAAATTATTGAAGTCTTTGATTTGCCAAAGCTCGGTTAATTTGGAGGATCGAGTCTTTTTGGTAGACATTAACTTTGCCTCAGTTAGGCTGGATGATTTCATGCATTCAAGTTAGATTCAATTCAAGGATGCACCTGACAAAACACATAGTTTTTTCTTTGATAAATATTGTAATTGCACACATTATCTCTGACTGTGCACCAACTTTGGATTGAAATGATTTGTTGATGAAAATATGTCTGTACCTCATCAAATTGTTCGAGGTAATAATTGGGTCCTTTCTCAGAAGTCTTCAAAAATAAAGATTCTCCAACATTGGTGTGGTGATGTACAATTAGGACGTTTCCCTCGCACAGCAAGAGCACCTAGAAAAAAGTTCTTTGCATCAGCAACCACCTACCTGGCGCCTCTCCCACAAAGCCAGACTGAATTTCATTCTTCTACAGAATACAGCATTCCAATCTGGCTACTCAAGCTCAGGCGAAGAATGAACAGGTGACAGGATCTGAACACCGCCGCAGACTTGAACCGCTCAGGATATTCGCGAGGACAAGGCCTCATTTTGCAGGAACCACCTGACTGGTTGTAAATTGCATCACAGGCCATTTAAGAATCTTTGGTTGGGAGTTCCAAAGAACTGAGCTCATATTAAAGAAAGCATAATAATAATAATAATAATCCTTGCATAACACCTTGGACATGTTACCTTTTTCCTCCCTACTTGGCTTTTCGGATTCTATTCTCCTCAGGCCTCGGCATTTAACTCCTTATATTCTTTCAACTGGCACTATTCAACAACAACTTGCATTAATGCAGTACTCTTCATCCGATCCGGACCGCTTGTATACCACAAAGCTCATGGCACGGCTGCGCCATGTATTTATCTTCCTCCTCATGTCCTCCTCTTCAAATTATTTTGCTCATTCATGTTTTGATTTCTTCCTTTGCCTTTTGGTACTAGTGAATACACATGGAAGTCATGCGCCCAGGTTTCTTTTACATCATTCCTAGTTTGCTCTGTTGAAAGATTCTTTTGATAATACACTCGAGTCCCTTTTCCAATATTAATGTTCATGCCCTCCTGGTTTTCTTATTCCTTTCCTTACACCACGCTTAAGGATGTCCAAACAGGATAGAGGATTGCATCTGGCTTTCTGGTGATGTCACCTTGGCTCAGTCGCTCTTATTCTCTGTATCAAAAAATGTGGATTTAAGTTCCACACCCAGTACTTGAGCTCCTAGTCTAGTTTGACACTCCAGTGCAACATTGGAGGAGTCCTTGTAATGAAATGTTAAATGGGGCTCCCATTTGCCTGTTCTAGAGGCAAACATTGACAATTCCTTGACATTATTTGAAAAAAGGAAAGGAGCGTTTCCCCAATGTCCTGGTGCACAAAAACCCCAAGATTAATTGGTCATTGGGACAAAGTTCTGACATGAAAGGCGCTCTATAAATGTTATTTTGTTGTTGACATTCATTCACTTCACGGCTGTTCGTGGAACCTCTCTGTGCACAAAATAGCCTATAACAAAAAAAATCAACTGCCCTTGACACAAATACTGTAAAGGGATGTAAGACATTTTAGTGTGATAAGACACTATTATAACACAACATTTTCTTCTGTTCTTCGGAACTAAAATCCGGGAGGTAATTTATGTAAATGTCATACTTGTTCCATCTGATTCACTATTTAATGTAGTATTATGGTCATAATAAACCATTCTAAAGTAACTACACACATCTGCATGCCAGACAGCAAATGCCACGGGTTTAATTCCATTATTTATGTGTTTTCTTCTGATATTAAAGCCTTGTAAAAATGCCCCATGGTGATTGTTGCTGCTTAATTTTGCTAAGGCATGGAATAAACCACCATGAGGAGATTTGGCATTATCTTGGTACAGCTGTGATGTGGACTGTTGCCCCGAAATGTTTTGTTAATTTAACAAAATTGAAAATAGAGTACTTAATAGAACATTATAATATTTAGTGTCTCCTGACTTTGAGACAGCAAAGACAGAATACTCCAGATAAATATGTCTGTTGTTCTAAACCCACTGCAAAGAAAGGCTACACCGCTCCATGCTTTACTCTCCTACAGGTTAAACTAAGGAACTAGACATGCAGGGGAATTCAATTTGTGATCGTGCATGGGAGCACGCAAAGCTGGACTGTAATCAGTTGCTACTTCAGAGTAATAAGTCCTCGGTCTACAATAAAATCTTTAGCCTCTTTTTGTTAATAAGTGCATCCTTTAATTAAAATAGCTGCTCTTAGCTTTGGTTCATTTATTGGCACTGGAAAATGTTCTCAATTTTAATTGGAATGTCCTACAGACGTTCCTAGTGATAATAATAATTCTTGCATTTGATAAAGCGCCTCATCACGTCATCGAGATGTCTCAAAGCGCTTCACAGGATATACTGTAAGGTGAATAGACTATATTTTGCGAGCGAAACACAACAGCCAATTGTCCCATGGATTGAGTGACCAAATTATTTTAATTTTTTTTGAAGGGATTATTACCCCCGGAAAAGCGATCCGCCAATCGACTAACAACTGAGTTCCTACTTTACTGCTGGGTAAGCAGAAGCGTTTGGAATAAGGAAACTTGTCCAACGTTTCGCCCTGCCGGGAATTGAACCCAGGTCTTCTCGCTTGCGAGGCGGGTGCTCTAACCATTAAGCTACGGGACTCCACTTTGCAGTTGATGCAAACTTTACTGGAAGAACGACTGCAAGTCAGAGCTACCATTTTTTTTAAAAAGGTCTGCTGGGTCTCTTAAAGAGGAGCCCACCCGTGCAGTAAAGTGTTACTGGACAGTAGCAAAGCTGGTTTTCATTTGTGCTAAGGTCTCGCTTCCCTTTCCCACCTCTATAATGCATTTATAGGTTTGTTCCACATAAGATTGCACATAGCGCAGGAATTGTTTAACACGTTAATAATAAGCCAATAACAGCGAGATAGATCTCTCTTCATTACCACAGGTTCCTTGGAACGATCTCGTAGAATAGCACCTATGCACAGATTGAAATTAGCTTCAACCCAGAAATATTTAACCAATATTAGTTTCAGGCAATCCACATGAGATCCTGAATCGGCTTCTTAAGGCTGAACCAGGCTGCTGCGACATTTTAATGGAGCACTTTAGGTCTTATTTTAATCTTAAAATAGAGATCAGCTGCTTCAAAATACATATATCAATGTACCGTGCTGCCATTTGAGCGCTCTGGGACACTGCCCTACGTGAGGGGAGCTATTTAAATGTAAGTTGTAGTTGTTATCAATACCCCGATACTTAATTGGAATTGACATTGGCCGCTGGTTGTAAATTTATGATATTGCTTACCGTTGTGTTTTTATAACAATAGGAATCAAACTGTGGCTGACAGACTGGACCATATATTTTAAATATTGATTCAGACCGCCCCCTCTGGGTGTTTATATGCTGTTGCTGGAATGGATGTGTTTTTTTTTCAGTTAAGACAGTCCAGAATTTAGAATTGGTGACTGACTATAAGTTTGTTTTCTTTTCGTCGCTAACTATGATTTAGCCCAGTCATTCTGATTCATAACAAGCTATTTTAGCTTATCGTCAGGACCTGGAAGGGCATACCAGTCATTTGGGGGGCAGGAGATCATCCTACTCAGCTCCTGTTAACCCTGCAAGCCAAAGCCATAATGTATAAGGTGGTCCTAGCCTGGACATCCAGCGGAAAAGCTTGCCGGACCGCAGTATCGATGGCAAGCTATGTGTTTTTAGCTGGTTAAACGCCAACACGCAATCTGGCGTCCCCAGGTTTTAAAGATCTCTTCTACAAGAAGAAAAATGGAATGGAAACCTGTAACCAACTGGCCTTCAGTATTCAAATATATATATCTGGACCGCAAAGTACATAACTTTGGAGGAAATAGTACATTGCCTTATATTGAATCACTTGATTTGAATTAGGAGAGGTCTGAGCCCATTCTTCTCCTGTGTTTCAGCTCTGATTCTGTTGTGCTGAATCAATGCTAAAAAGTGAAGCATATTTAAGAGTTTAATGATCGCAAGTCAAGTGAGTTTAATCCCATGGTGCTCAGTTTACTACACAAGCACCAACTTCTAACTCCCCACTCTAAACTCTGGTTGACTAAACCAGCGCATGTGGAAGTTGGTAAATTGAGGTGTTATTGAGGTTTACGCCTATATAGACCCTTATAATGATCCTAAAATTAATCCTTGCATTTGATATAGCGTTTTTCACATCTTCGAGACGTCTCAAAGCCCTTTACAGAATATACTGTAAAGTGAATTGACTGTATATTTGTGGACGAGATGTGGCAAGCCAATTGTGCACAGCAGCGTCCCCACAAACAGTCGTGAACTGAGTGACTAAACTTGTACTCTTAAAGATTTTTATTCTCCATTGTTAATGCTTAATGGTTGCACAATTTAATTTATCCGGTCATTTTTTCTAATATGTAATAGTTGTGCAGAAATCATTGCAGTTTTATTGCAGTTACCCATTTTGGCACATACCTGTAGTGTAGGCACTTACTTATTATGACTGTCATCTTGTTGAAGCTGGTTGTCAGTGGGTGTCATTGATACTTGCTTGTTGTGGAGGGAGAAGCGCGCTATTAGCAGTGATTAATGTTTAAGGGGCATCTGTTAACAATCAACTATTTAGGGTATTAATATTGCAATTGAATTACTCCAGTATCATTTCCGTAGCATTGGTCACTTTCTTTAAGTCAATCGCAGTACCACATACTGAGCCTGTTGTGTTGGGTGACACAGTAAGTACATTGATACATGCCCAGTGACATTACTGAATGATTATTTTGTTTAATTGTCATTAGAGCTGTTTGACCTGCAAGTGCCAATGCAACCTGGAATGGATCTTTCCTATGTGTGCTACATTATTGGAAGTCGGTGGCTAAAATTTCCATGTTTATATTGAGGATTTTATTGTTGGCGAGACAGAAGTCATTTGGTGCCAGAATTGTTTCATTGCCCTCCATCTTGCTCAGAAAGTGAAGTTGCTCTAATAGAATTTTTCTAACATTGTAGGAATTTTTTTTTTAACAGTGCGTTTAACTAATTTCTCCATTGTATAAATTTTACGGTGCTATTTGTTTCATATTCGGTTTGTCAGATATTAGTACAGAACCATCTTGTTTCGCAAATCGTGTTTCGCCCACAAATATACAGTAATTCACTTTACAGTGCATTCTGTGAAGCGCTTTGAGACGTCTAAAAGCGCTATACGAATGCAAGGATTATTATCTTATTATTTTGTTGGCACACAACAGCTCATTTGGCCCTGAGAGAAGGGAGCCAGAATGGAATGGCTGCAGTCTTCTCAATGGATTGCTTTGAATGCTCAATTAATGGCCCCACACTGTGTGATAACAGTGAACACAGGCAGAAAAGACAGCGCAGGAGTGAGTAGAGGTCATCTGTTGCAGTGCTGTTTCAGTGCCTTTGTGGAGATACAAATTCTGGCTTCTGGCCAGTAGATCTGTTCATGCTACTTATGCTCTACTTAAGCAGACCAGGGTTTCTCCAGAAAACACAATCTAGTAACACTTACATAGTACGCTTTATTCGAGATTAGAATCCACAATAAATTCAGCCCGACACACAAAATCGACTGTTATATCTGCATCGCCAACAGCCACGTGTACGTAGTGGGGTATTTGTCTTATTCCTTTTTCCTGCCTCTTCATCAACACTTAACCTGTCACGTTAGTGATGCAAATTTTTCCCAAATTGCTAAACGATGTTAGACTTTGGTTTCCCTTTTGCAGATTGCATTAAAGTACTGTATTCCTGTTCTCTCCATTTCTGAAGCCACACAGTGAGGTTAGGCGAGGTGTCTCCGTGGTTTAACAACCTAAACATCCGCCTCTCAAACCTGGGCTGCTGACGCCATTTGCGCATCTTGTTGTGAATGCTGCTCGCAAGTTACTTTCCCTGTATTCTCGGCAGGAGCGTCCATCTATCGTGAATCCATCCGGGCTGGAAGACAAAAGGAAAATAAAAGAATATAAGAAATTCCTGCCCTTCAGTTAATCATATTTATCACCACGAGTGGATTCCCGGCAGCCGTTGATGTTATTGGACATCATGGTTTGTTTTTTTATTAGATGAGCTGCCTTGGCTTGCCGTGGTGTGCTCTGAAGGTGGCAATAGAGACCGACTTTGTCTTGTGTAGTTTATCTGCACTTGGCAGCTTCAAGCATTAGGCACAGTTGTATCATACCACAGGGATCAGCAGTTTCAAACTGCAGAGAGAGATGACAGCCCCGAGTAACCGCTATTATAATTTACAAGCACAAATGGGCTTGCACTTTCTGGAAACCAGACATCTGCCTGAAGTGATAAAGGGCCACCTTGTAGCCATGGCACATGCTGTGTGGGAAAGTATCATTCCTTTCAAGGTGCTAAACCTCAAGTCCTGGCTTCCTTCTGCGTTCAGTGTCACAGACCGTTTCAGCAGCGTCAACATGTGGTTCATATCTGCAAGCGGATGTGGTTCCTTCTGGGTCAATTGATACCTTTAAAAGGGCCTGGGATCAATATCTGTTTAGAAAGGAGATCGAGGGTTATAGGGTCAGCTAGTTATAATAGCAGCTCTGCTGGAGGACTGAAGGGAGTAGGAAAGAACAGGAAAGTTGAATAGAAGGGAGCAATGTAACAAGGATCGGGCAACGAGTTGGTGGTAGGAGAGAGAGAGAAGAGAATTGCAGTGAAAAATCTTAAAAATCCCATTTTCTTTCCGTGAGAGACTTGGAGACTGGTTCTGATTTTTTAAGTGGCTCTTGTGACATTCCTACTGAATTAACTATTCAATAAATGCTGCATTTACCTTTAAGCAACATGCTTTTCCCTTTGGCTTGAGCTCATTTCGACTTGTGCTTCTGTTGACCTTTTGCACTCGGGTATTATGCTAAGAATATATTTATACACACGAGTAAATTTAACACGCATCTCCACACAATAATGCAGTGACCTCATAACAAAATAAATCCAAAATCAAATATAGCTTCAGCAGAGCAGTTTATTTTATCTTTGACTAATTCGACAATGATAATTGGGTCTCCATGGAGCTGAACTGGCTTTGAGCAGTCAGTCCTGGCAAAGCAAGGTGGCTCTGTACTAATCCTAGCAGAAGTGGATGTGCAGACATTTACTCAATCCTGCAAGTCAAAGCCCGGAGGGTAAGGTGGTTTTTGCTCTTGGTTAACATGAAGGTACTGTTGTTGGACCCCATTATAATAAATAATAATCATCTTTGTATTTGATAAGCAACCTTAGTATGTCATTGAGATGTCTCGAAGCACTTCACAGCGTATGCTGTAAAGTCATGCAGCTGTGTGTATTTTGCGGGTGAGATATTCGTACATAATACGAATGAACTTAAGACTCGCAGTATATCGGAATTGTGGTACCCTTCTGGGGCTGACTGTCTTACTACACCGAGCGCTCAGGCGCAAAGGAAAGCCTGCTGACATTAGCAGCGTTCGAGCAAAAGCTGGAAAAACGTGGGTAGGCGTTTGTTTGCTAAAGCCATCGGCCACTTGATGTCACGGAGGCGCTTCTCTATAACAACAAGATTGCATTGTATAGCGCCTTTCACGGCGGGAGGACGTCCCAAGGCGCTGGACAGTGTACAGCATTTCAGACCCGAACTGGGGTCAGGGAGGGAGAAGGGAGGGGAAGGGGGGGGTGACCGATCGCACGGTCGAAGATATCTATAATGCCGCGTCTGGTAAAGCGGGTCTGATTTAACGGACCCAATGTATCGTGTCATATCTTTCTTCCACTATTGCGGCCTCATTGTTTTCAGAAAATGAAGTACTTCATCCGGCTACTGAAACAGAAAATAATTGGTATATTTTCCTTGCGCGTTTTGTAAAAAAAAAGAAACGATACTCTTGTGATTGGATATTTCTGGAGTCGCCGGCCTGTGACAAGCAAGCCGATTCCTTATGTGTAATATTAGCTCCCAGTGCACTGAATATACCCCAGCTTCAAGTGTTTGCTGACATGAAGTCACCAGTCAGTGCTGCACAGTCATGCTGTTTAACATCAGATATTTTTTCACCAAACATTCAGACCTGCAGTCCACTGATAGTTTCTACCCAGGGAGGCTTGACTGACTGCAGGAATATTTCTATCGTGAAGCTATTTCTATAAATCTCGCCTGTATTTTTAGTCCTGGTGTTACTCAACTAATCCGTTGACCGAAAATGGTATTGTTTTGTCAAAGAGTTGCCCAGCGTCTTTTGTTGCATCACAGAGGGACTAAGCCAGCAGGGCAATCTGAGGACCACATAACGGGCAATTTTTGGTTCAAAGCTCCTGCAAGTTTTTTTTATTAAAAAAAAAGGGAAGTTTTTTGGGGAGTGTGCCGTAAGCTTTGTGCAACTGCTCTGTTGTCTTCCCTTTATAAAGTTAATTACTTGCTGGCAATGTTGTACTCATTTTCTAGAGATATTGATATTTATCGGTCATAGTGACATGTTCACAACCCAGTGATGGGTTGTGAACATGACCTTATGATAGGAGCCAAGGGTCATGTTCAGAAAGCAGTATTTAGCCAATTTGAGGAACAGAGAATCATTTTTCTTCCACTATTGCGATTTTTATTTGACTCCCATTCCTTAGTTGTGAGGGTGGAGTGTGAAGAATCCCTACGACTTCAACCGAACTTCAGAAAGGACAAAATTACATCTGCTTCACGATTAACCATTCGGCTGGCACGGAACAAGCATTTAGATGTGGATGAATTGCTTCCTGAGCAAGATTATCCTATGTTTTGCTTTGGCGGAGAATCTTGTTATTTTTATAAGGTCAGTGCAAGTTCATGGCGACATGACATGCTTCTGATGAAGTCCGTCTGAAAAAGAGACTGCATCAACTCCCATTAAAGCTTAGAGCTTAATTGCCATCTCCCACGGAGCTGAACCAGTGCCTTTTGAGGACTATATTCCAAGCAAGAAAGATAAGAAGTCCTCCATTGGGGGGCAGGTTTAACAGATCTTCCTCTTATTTCTAAATTTCAGTACACTCTGACACTTAGAAATAAGTGGAAGACCGTGAATGCTTTACATGACTGACCAAGATCAAACCATATCTAATGTGACAATCAGACTGTTGCTTACTGCAGTAGAAAAACACATGCTTTATTGCTACCATTCTGTCTTCAACTTCGTTATTCCTTGAATGACTGTAAATGTTACTCCGTGGTATCTTAACATGCTTGGAGGAGGTGGTTTGCGGAAAACTGCCATTCCCATCTGCTGGGAAGTAGAAACCAATCTTCTCACACTCTACCTATAATAGTAAATAATAATCCTTGTCTTTGATATTGCACCTTATCACATCTTCAAGATGTCTGGAAGAGCTTCATGGAATATAGTGTAAAATGATTTGATGGTGTATTTTATGGGTGAAATACTTTAGTGCTCTAAATGCATCTTTAGATGGGATCCCTTCATGGTTCCAACTGGTGGTTGGGTTTCCTGATGTGTAGGTGAGTTTGAATATTGGTGCACAAACTTTAACCCCTCTTGAGAATTCCAGTATTGATCTGCTGGATGCAACTTCAGCAGACAGCAGAAGATTTTTTAATTTTTTAATACCCTTGGTCAAAGGCTAGTTTTGCCCTGAAGGTCTTCTCTTCCCAACAACAACTTGGATTTATATAGCATCCTTCACACCAGATAGGGTCTCGGAGCGTTTATAGTTTATACCAAACTAATAGCAGGAGACAGATACAGTGGAGTGAATTCCTGTTCAGAAAATTTCAATTTCAAACAGTGACCCAAATTGCAATACCAATAAATCTCTTAAGGCTACAACTGCTGATAAGAGTCACCAGATTTTTGTGTCTTGTGTGTGTGTTCAAAATAAACGGTCTTGGCTCAGGATTGGCGTTATCTTATTTACCGTGTCAAATACAGACCACAAACTGACAAAATAAACCGCAGACCTTTAACTATGGTATGAGTTATAATCGGACATTCTGATATGTGTAAAACATGTAAAGTATTTGATGACGACGCAAGTTGACAGGTAAATTAGTAAAATGGCAAGATATTCACAGGCACGGGCCCTGATTTGTTTCATGATTTTTCACTCAATATGGATCTGTTAATCTTTTCACATCTTTAAACCCTAAGATAACAATCAACAGTTTTCTCAACCACCGTAAATCACCTCATTCATGACAGCTTAATGGCAAGCGATGAAGCCGTCATAGTGTTGTGATTTATATCGTCGCATGACTTCAGCACAGATTGAAATACACAGTAATATTAGTGCATGTTGTGCTGCTAAGTGCAGTTTTTCTTCATGAGCTAATTGAATTTGCTCCACCACTATACTTTTATAGGAATCACCAACCTCTTTTAAAGCCTGTGTGGAAGCTTCCTGGCATCAAATCCACTGATCTGCCATTGCCATTTAAAGTCATGTCATGTATCTGGAATACAGAACTGAAGAACACGATGTAAATAGATTCCTCTACCTGCTACAAATGTTGAATAATTCTTGCAAAACTACCAGAGGTTCCAATTGTGTGAGCTATGATACTGTTAACATTATTATTATTAATAATATTGATCTTCAGCTATTCTGCTGAGCGGTGAAGCCAAGTTAGGAATTATTAAAGACGCAGACACAAACGCAATCCCTACACGCTGTTTTGGTCATTCAATCCACGACTCTTTGTGGGGACGCTGCGGTGCGCACTTGGCTGCCGTATTTCGCCCACAAAATACACTTGTCAATTCACTTTACAGTATATTCTGAGAAGCGCTTTGAGAAGCGTCTCAAAGCCGTGATAAGGCGCGATATCAAATGCAAGGGTTGTTGTTATTAAGTTGTCTCCGAGCCCTTTTCCCTGGGAGCGACGAGTTATCAGGAGTTTGACTTTGCTCTCCCACTGTGTGACTGCGGTGAAATCAGCATTCCCCCATCCCCACATTCCCGCTCTTAACTGTGCCAAGGCAGGGTTACACCCTAGCCTCTTTTCTTTAACGGTTTAAGCTGGGCAAATAAAAAAAAACCCTTAAACTTCTGTGCGTGTGCCAGATCACTGTGCAGATTTGCTTTAAAAATAACCATTTAAGAAATATTTTTATACGCTACTTTTAAACAGTTAGCATAATTACAGCACTAATAAGCGTGCTTAAAATTGCACTTCAGGGAAGGCAGTCAGTCAGTCAGACTAGTTAGTGGCCATGTATGTTGTTTGTTTCCTGGACCATGCAGTCTAGGCCACAGGAATGCGAAACCGCGATGCGAAAAAGTCACCTTTGAGTTGAGATAAACTCACGTGTGAAAAGAAATGTCACCGAGCGTAAGGCAACACTGTTTCACGCTGAAGTGTTGAGACAATCTCAAGATAGTCTGACCACATATGACGTAGGAATGATTTTTCACTCCAGATCGTGCGTCGTGGAAAAAATAGTTTCTGCCGCCCAATCGGACAGCAACAAACTTCCAAGTGTTAATTTACGTTTCTTTGTTGCTTCAATGGTTAACCTTTCCCAGAAAGAAATTCTGATAATACGCTTGTGTTATTACGGCTTCACCTTTCAACAACATGAGAGATCTTTCACTATTTCCTTGTAAATTACGAGACGGCTGTGCACATGCTTCGTGTAGAACATACACCTATTGTACACTGATGCCTGAACAAAATAAAAAAAATCTCTTGTCAAATCTGAGCGCTTCACAGGATTTATGTTAAAGAGCAGTGACTCTATATTTCCAGGCAAACACAATGGCCGATTTGCACACAGCAATGCCTCACAAACAGCCATGTGAATGACCGATTTTATCTGGGGGGGGGGATTATTGGCCAGAACATCAGGAGAAACTCCCATCTCTTTTTAAATAGTGGCACAGGATCTTTACTGTCCACCCAAACAGGTTTAATGTACATTGTCAATAGGTTCTTTACAATATCTCTGCTCCCTTATGCCTCATTTAGAAGAAACTGCCTCGAATCAGGCTAACAAGTGTCCTATAAATCCAGTTTTAAGGGCGTCAATTCAATTTCGACTCCAGGAGGTGGGTTTCAGCGTGGAATTGCATGTGTTACAGATTGGCTTTCAGTGCAGCCATTTCCAAACAAAACTTTTAAAAACTTAATATTGAGTCTAAAAAAAAATTGTTGGCAGTTTAATAACCACGTTTAAAAATCAGCCTCCAAATTGGATCCAACCTCGCGGAGTTGTGGCTGATTATGTTCCTGTTTGCTGTCAGGTTGCCACCAGACCAGCAGCACAGTGGGCTATCCTTCACTTTGTCAGTAAATTACTGAATAAGCCGACTCGATTTGCCAAGGTCGGCAAGTTTATGGACTACTGGAGAACCAATTTTTCACTCTCACTGAATGGCCACTTCTTGTCCTTACAGGCGCCACAGTCGAAATGGCTTCCTTTTTACTGCAGGTATTTTGATCCCTCTGCCCGTAACTCCCGCATTAGATCTGCACAGAATGTTTGCCCAGTTTATAGCTGGTGATCAGAAGCGTACGTAGCAATGAAACCCTGCCACATTGAGCTACTTTTTAGGCATATGGATTGGGCAAATGAGACCGTTTTTCAAGCTCTTTTTAATTGCTGCTTTGCATGAATAGACGTGAGGGTTCGTGAAGATGTTATTAATTCTGTAAACCAGCCCAGTGCTTGTTGAGTGCTTTCATGTGTTTTTTATTAACAACAACATGTGGTGCTTTTGTGGATGAGAAAACGCACCAAGGTGTGAGGCAAAGTCTTTCACGTTTCACGGATTATCTCTGCATCTCTTCCCAAATAACTGATGCATAATTTGACCTCATTCTCCACCACGGCTTCTATTAAACCTGATCGTAAAGTTCTCAGCATCAAAATATATTATTAAGCCTTGCATTTGATACAGCACCTTATCTCCAAGCGCTTTACAATTTTTTTTACTGTGAATTGCACTGACTGTATTTGTAGGTGAAACTCAGCGTATCACTGTCCCACAAGTATCCATGAAGTCATTAACTGATTTTTATCGGGGGGGGATTGTTGGCCAGAACACTCGGATAAGCTCCCTTCTCTTCTGTTTTGGAGGGAGATTGACAATATGTGAATTAAATAGTATACTTAAAGCTTTTTCTCCAAAATTCTGACTCTTAAATGCATAAGATCTTACTTGAAGCCGGTACGATACTTAACGTTATCCTAATGAGTTTACCAGTTATAAAAATGTTGCCTTTTTCTTACTCCTAATATTTGACAATCAGCAATTTTTCTGATGTTTTTCGAATTGACTTGTGTTTAGGGGAGGCAACTCAAATACTTCAAACTTGACAAAGAGTGCAATATTTAAGTGAGGTTGGTTTATAGAAACGTTATTCTTTGCTAGACTTTGAATATTATAGTAAATAGACATCAATAGTAAACGTTTAAGATAAATACCCAGTGCTTATAGAGAAAATGCAGCGTAATTTGTTGTTGAAAGCTGGCCATAATAGTTCAGCCAGAAACATAGCTTAGGCTAAAGTTGGGATGTCCTCCTGACGTGAAAGACGCTATACAAATTTAATTTGTTGTTGGTGTTGTTCTGGGGAGATCCCATGAGTCCTGGAGGAGCGGGCAGAATGTTTCACTGTCACTCTGCCAGCGCACACACACGCAAGTTAGTTCTCTCATCCGCTCCAATCCCAGAGGTACCATCTAAGTTAATCGCCACACATGTAGTGCAAGTCGGGCCAAAATAATCCTCATTACAGCCACAGTGAAGCATGTTAGCAGGAACCTAATGCAGACAAATACTCATAGTAAAACCAGTTTAGTGCTGGGCAGAGCGCATGCTGGGTTTGCACAGTCACAGTTTTATCCTTATTCTCCCCAAAAAAGGCATTTATGTTTTTTAAAAAAAAGCCTTTTTAAAAAGAAGAGTCCATCTTAGTCAGGGAAATCATTTTATATTACACTCAGTCGATTGTTAAGTACTGAATATTGATTTTATAGTGCAAGTACAGTGCAGGATTACTATATTTGAGAAAGGCTAAATACATCTGTTGATCTGTCGCTTGGGTTTCATTATAACATGCATTGCAAGCTGGAGAGAGAATACAGAAAATGTGATTATAGCTCTGAATTGTAATTGAAAATTATTAACATCAACAGCAGATGGCAGCAGTAAACCACAAATCAACGCTGGACAGAATGGGTTTGCTCTGCACAGTCCTTTTAAGACATACAAATTATTCTAACTGTCTCTCCTGTAAACACAGTTCAGTTTGAAAAACACCTTATACTACCTTATCTGGTTGTATTGTGAATGCAAGCCGCTTTAGTTGTATTCAGTTTACCTCATCGCTCAAAACTCAAAGGCAGAGATTAATATAATCTCTGTATGTATTAAAAGATCTTTTTATGATCGCTGTACAGTTTGTGTCTTGTAAATTTAAGACACCACAGCCTGCTGAACAATGTTTAGTTAATTTCACGCTGTATTTCATGTTGGGTTTATATAATGCCCGCCAGAATATCAGCATAGAGTGGGAAGTTCCTTTTGTCCTTTCTGCTATGTTCTGCGTCAGTACAGTAAGAGAGCAGGGTCAGTTAAATTTATACTAATAATAATAATACTTATATTTGATGCAGCAACTCTTCACGTTCGGAGGACGTCTTAAAGCGCTTCACAGCGATACTGCAAAGTGCAGTGTATTTTGTAGACGAACACGACGGCCAATTTGTACACAGCGATGTACCGCTCACTAATAGCCAAGACGTGACTAACCAATTTTATTTGGGGGAATCGTTAACCTTATTGATGCAGGTTGAATCTCGCTGCTTCCGAGACCACCAAATGTGCAGCGTGACCACAAAATCATGGCGTCTCCGCTCCAAGTAAAATCGTGTGCTGCCTCAAAGCTTCTCGTTCCTTATGTTTACAGCAGCGCTAACGATGCACGCACCACAAATCCCTTACAGACTGGCCACATTTTGGAGCAGACATGTTCGGTTTTTTTTTCTTCACGTGAGGTCGCGGGCGAAGATTTTGTCTTCGTCCACACTTTTGATTTACTCTCTTGAGCACGTGGTTGTGAGGGGATATACTCTGGGTCGATATTTACTCTAATTAATGGAGAATTTTCAGAGGGTCCAGCATTTGGGCAATTGTTAAATTCAGTGTAATCTTTGAAGTGGTTTTCTGTAGTCCTTGAAAGAAACTCGCAGGAAACCGTCTTTAAAATTAAGGGCTGCGTTTAAGAGTTTGCAACGTTGAGGATGCTGTGAAATGCTGCAAAGACGAAATTTAGAATCTATGTGCAATTTCTCCGCAGTTGTGCTTTTGCTTCATTCATTCATTGATTCATTCAAATAACAAATTTCTTTGACTAGCCAATAGTACACGTTTATCATTAAAATTTAGTCTGTAGAGTAATTGGACAATATTCTTGATTTCCATTTGCTCTGATGCCTCCAAAGACATCAGTTTAGATCATAATGTGTCCTTAATTAAGGGATGTTTTTAAGCATTTTCTTTTTCTAGTTGGTAAAAGCTTGCCTGCGTCTAAAAGCGCTTAGGTAATCAGCAAATCTGAATTAAAATACTCTTGTGAATCTGGTTCTCCAACAAAGTTGTTGGGTCGATACAGCAGGAGGGGAAGCAATCGATGGAATGCCCTATACAAATACAAATGTATTGGAGCACCTCTGAATACCAGCGATCATGACAAGAATCAAGAATATAGTTGCTGTGGTTTGACAATAGCCGCTCGGCAGGAGGCCTAATAAAAAGCTCCAATTTATACGTTGGAGGAAAGGTCAGTAAGTTAAGATCTTAATATAAAGATTATCAAGGATCACTGGTGGGGGTCTGCTTTTCAGATGCCTCAGCAGTTATTTGGAGTTTTCTTTCAAGGCTTGTTCTTGGAGCAAGGGGGGCTTGATTGTGCTAAACCTTCAATGTGTGTTATATAGAGAGTATAGGACGGCTGGATGTTATTTGATCAAGGGGTTATTCATGCCCTTGTGTCAACGTTTGCGACATACACCTTTGAGTTGTGTGTGCGTGCGTGGGAAAGACATTATTCGGTTGCTGTGCGTTATTGTTCCAGCAGCCACGCACCATGCTGCATGCTGATTAAGAAATACGCAGCTGATTACCTAATGTTGCATAGCCCATTGCAACACTTGCACGCGAGAGTGGCAATTCAAACTGTCATTGCAAAAAAGGTCATAAAAGGAGGACGCATTGATGGATGGGATCATATTTCAATGTCAAAAATGACGTCAACTCCCAAGTGTTGATGCCGTGACTGAATTATGTCTGCGTTCCTCGTTGGAAACGTAAAGGCATATTTCATTTGGGCCCATCGAATGCTTTATTCATGCCACAAGTTTCAGTGTTACATTGCAAGGGCACCAGACATCCTTCGGGACCTTGTGTTAATTTGTGATCACAGTTCATGAGTGAGCCTCGACTCGACAGCGAGTGCATTCGATTTCAGGGACATCAAACCGAAGCTCACCCTGACTCTGGTCTCACCTTTGGGTGGTGTGTCAGCTCATTGATCTATTTGACGTAATCCTCTCAGCACCGACCCCGCCGAATTTCCCAAAGATGGAATATTCTGAGCTAGTTGGCGGAGTGGTACAGTTGGCACTCACGTCTGTTAGCGTGCAAACTGCCACCTGCAATCGGTGATCAAATATCCTCTTGTGCTCTTCATCTACTGAAGAATTAAATGACTTCCCTCCCAATTCCATCTCTCAGCTCCATGCCGAGTGAAGGTGGTGGCAACGGGAGTGAAGATAAACTCGGATCCTTATTTGATGGGGCCAACAGCATGAATTTTTCATTGCACGTTGAAGCCTTTGTTAAACTGTCTCAGTGTAAAATGAAGAAACCTGACGTGTGACAGCTTGGCTTAGTGGTAGCGCTCTTGCCTCTGAGTCAGATGGTTGCAGGTTTAAGTCCCACCTCAAGCAGACACTCCAATACGGTGCTGGGGGTGTGTTGCATTGTCAGAGTTGCCGTCCTTCGGATGAGACGTTGAACCGATCTTTGGCTCTAAAGATCCCTTGGTACTATTCAACAACAACAACAACAACAAGATTTCATTTTTAGAGCGCCTTTCACGTCGGGAGGACGTCCCAAGGCGCTGGACAATTGGGTCGGGACCCGAGCATTGGGGGGAAATGGTCAGGGTGAGGGGAGGGAAGGGAGGGAACGAGGAGGGGGTACAGAGGGGGTATTCGAAAAGAAAAGGGAGTTTCTCTCTCCGGGCGTCTTGGCCAACAATCCCCCAAAATAGAATCGATCAGACTCACTCCATGGCTGTTCTTGAGACATTGCCGTGGGCAGCTGGCTTCTGCATTTCATCTACAAAATACACAGTCAAAACCACTTTACAGTAAATCCTGTGAAGCAATTTGAGACATCTTGACGACGTGATAAGGCGCTATGTCAAGTGGAGATAGAAGGCTTATTAACCCAGGTTAGCAAACACCGCTATTTATAATTTAACTAGAGTTAGCTGTGTGTCATTCTTTCAATACCAAACATATCTCCGTCCTCACAGCTCATTCTTTTCAAAGTTTTACTTATTGCCCGCTCCCTGGTTTCTGTTCGATTATATGCAGACCCGACAGGAATTTTCTATGCCTGCTTATGTTCTTGTTTGTCTCTGTTCATTTTTAATCATACCTTTGGCAAGCAGAGTGATTGTTTTAATCAATATAAGCTTTTGATCTGTTTAACCCACGTGGTAAAGAGATTGGCTTAAGTGCTTTCTGATAAGTTTGCAAGAAAAAACGACCGCATGCCAACCAAAACATTAGCAAGATGGTAACAATTAAGTACAAATGATGGGGCTCCTTGTGGTCACAATAGATAAACAGCAGAATCTCAGGCAACCCTTCTATACTATAGATCTAACAGGGGGTCAAAGTAGGCAGAGTTTCCATTAGGACGATTCAAGAGAGAATACGCCAACATGTTGGATAGCCCGGCGGCGGCCTTTTTCGGAGCGTTTATCAATTCTCCCAGAAGAATAACTGGTCAGTGTATTTTGCCACTTAAAACCTTACCAGCGAGGCCATTTATCGGCAGAGAGAGAGAGGATATGCTGAGGGTGAGGGGGGTGTTGGAGCACTAGTGGAATAGGGAGTGTTTCTTTGAGTGCAACTTCTGCAGAATTTTTAAAATGACGGTGACCAAATAGATCACTGCTGGAAAGCGCGTGTGTGTGCGTGTGTGTGCTCGCGGATGTCGTGGGGTTAGGGGATCTGTCCAGGGATTTGGACTTGGCTGTGATACTCTTCCATTGCTTTGGGCCCTAAGAGCCATCATTTATCAGCTTGATGAGTTTCCTGTGGAACTGTAGCCTAGTGAAAGGGGAAATTGCTTTCTTTGTTACTGATTGCAATTACTGTATTTGAACAATAATAATGCGAATCCTTGCGTTTCATACAGCGCCTTATCACATCTTCGCGGCGTCTCAAAGGGCTTCACAGAATATACTCTTAAAGTGCAGTGACTATATATTTTGTGGGCGAAACAAATTCATATCAGCAGAATTTCTGGGTTGCTCTAACCCATGCCTTTTTGACACCACGGTTCGGGACACTGAAGATTGACTGGTTATTTAATAATGTACCAACATTTGTCACATCTCAGCATTCGAAGAAGCAGTGTTGCAATCGGAATGCCTGAACCATGTCCCCTCCTTTTACATTCCCGTCGTGGGCTTCATTTATAAGAAAGCGGAGGCTGTGGTCTAAAAGGCGTATTGAAACCTGAGAAGAGCTATAGTAGACCAAGCAATACTTTATTTCACCCTGTTCCCAGCAAGAAGCAAATCATTTTATGCTGCTCCCTGCAGAGGTTAAGTCGACACCAACAATGGAATCCTGCACACGTGACAAGCGTTAAATTCTTAGCCCAGTGCAAGGCCATTCTTCCCTTGTTTTCCGATATTAATTTTTGCCTGGACTTACAGTGCTTTTTGTTATTACTTGCCGGGAATTGTCCGCGTTAAAGGTGGGAAGACAGGGGAAAATGGATTGTCTGCAGAATGTGAAACAACAGTTTAATCTTTTCACACAGCTCCGTAAAGAGTAAAAGGCCGTCACCTGCAGCTTTCTTCAGTTCTGGCTTAAAGAGAGATTGTTTGCTGAGTGTTTGTTGCCCCAACACTCACTTGTTATTAAATCTGCCCACCTGAGAGACTGGGGACCGTACAAAACACACTTGCTTTATTGTGCATGAAAGAACAACTTCAGACACGCAATTATTCTGCAGCAGTGGGAAAAAAAGAACAAACTATCCCAGCAGGAAATATAAGTGAGCACGAAGACTCGAATCTCCCACTTAAATCATCACGAAGCTATTTCTTTGTCTATTGAATATCCGCTCAGTAATATCAGAAGAAATAAAATGCTCTTAATTCCCGATGTTAGTTAAACAGTGCTGAGTTAGCCTTGCCGATTTAAGGTGTAAGTTCTTTAAAAAAAAATCGCCGTGTTTTTAATACTTTGCTGAACCATTTCTTCCACTTGACCCAAGCAGTCGACCAGAATGCACGTGTGAAAATGTAACGGATGTGCCGTCCTTTGGATCAGACATTCAACTGAGGTCCCATCTGCCTGTTCAGGTGGACGTTAAAGATCCCATGGCTTTATTTGCAAAGAGAAGGCAGTTTCTCCCAGTATCCTGACCAAAAATCCTCTTGGTAAAATTGGTCGTTCAAGGTCATTCATGGCTGAATGCGGGACATGGGCTGTCGACCTTCACCTTCAAAATCCTCCCAGTTCCTCAACTTTACAGAAAAGTGCTTTGAGATGTTTTGACACGTTAGGCGTCTATACATCGCATGCAAAGATGGTTATCATTAATCTGCTATCAGAGCCACCAACATTAACTGTCCAGGATCCCTGGGACCTGTCTCGATCCTTGTGGTCAATCACACTATGTGCCAATCATTCCCGAAATTTGGGCAGGATTTCAACCAAGGCGCTTCCTTTCTTCATCTCCCAATGAATTTGGAGTCAAACAAATTGATTGAAGGGAGAAGGATGAATGGGGTTTAGCAGTCCATTCCACACCCCCCCACCCAACTTCTTCATGTTTAGTAATTTATCAATAAAGTGAAAAAATGTAAGTTGGCAGTAAAATGTACCTCTCGATAGCACCAATCGACTCCACACAATTTTTCGTAATAGTCGGCAAATTTCCCAGCAATTTTGGGCAAATTTTTCCGCAGTTTTCCATTGGCCCTGGCTGCAACCCAGTTTTACTACACAACATCGTATGTGTTTGCTGGGGAGGAATAGATTTCAATTGCTTTGAGGATCAGCACTGTTGACTTAATGATAACAAATGAGCTTTTATCTGAGCAACCGAAGCTGGTTGCAGAAAAATGTGATGGTGTGAAAATGAAGACATCAAAAGAAACACGAAACAGATCGCACATCAAAATACCATCCTTTTTCAGTTCAAATAGCCTGGAATGTTAGTTATCTTTTTGTTTTGGGGCATTGCGAAGGGAAATGAAATGGTGTTTCGCACACAGTAGCTCACATTTCTATAACACTAAAATAATATTGCCTGTCGCAAACCTTCCTGCACTTGTTTATGTCAATGTAACAAGGATATTGGCAAGGTAGTAATTGGCTCAACTTCATTGCCAGGTATAAAATACACTTTTACATGTCTGATAGTGTGCCGAGGAAAATTGTGAATGTGTTTCGTTTTGTGTGGAATTTAAATATTTTGCATTATTAATGTTTTCACCAGCAGAAATCTATTTATGGAGCAGGCACAGTGTAGTAGGTTCAAATGAAAGATTTCGACTGTCTTCTGAATCATGGCGTTCTGTAGCTCAGTGGTCAGAGCACTCGCCTCGCAAGCGAGAGACCTGAATCCTGCAAGGGCGAAATGTTGGCCAAGTTTTCTTACTTCACATGTCTCAGGTTACCTAGCAGTAAGTAGGAACCCGTTTGTTAGTCGATTGGAGGATCACGTTTCCGGGGGTAATAATTGCTTTAAAAAAAACCTAATAGTTTGGTCACTTCAATCCACGACTGTTGTGGGACGCTGATGTGCGCAATTGGCTGTCGCGTTTCGCCCGCCAAATGTACAGTCAATTCACTTTACAGTATATTCTGTGAATCTCTTTGAGACATCTTGAAGACACGATAAGGCCCTATATCAAATGCAAGGATTATTATTATTTTAATGTGCACTTGGCCACTTCCCCACAAAAATATATGGAATTCAATTTAAACCACGTCCTTTCTGTGTGCACTGGACAAATAAGACAATCAATCTTGTTTCTTACCCCGTGTGTAGGCCCTTGCTTGAGGTGTGCAAATTGGCTGCTGCGTTTGCCTACAGATACAGTCACTAAACATTCCAGCAGTTATTTGTGAAACCATTTCAGACCGTTTTAACACGTATCAAATGCAAAGATTCTTTTGTTCATTTGTGACGTGAGAATAGGAAAACTGTCCTGAACTGCAGATACAGGACATTTCCCAGCTCTGTTGCAAGTTCAGGACATTTCCAAGCTCCGTTGTAAAACTTCCCGCAGCACAATGCTCAGTTACCTCTGCATAAGGAAGGGATCAGGAGTTGACCACAATCTGAATGAGCCAAGAGCGAGGCTTGTTTTCTTAAGATCACTGAGACCGCAATAAGTCAAGTGGTGCCGCAACTTATGAGCGCTAAAGCCAAAAAAGACAAGGTTTCGCTTCCAGCAACTTGTCTGTTGTATGAAAGTCTTTTTTTCTGTTTCATATTCAGCTAAAATTAAAATCACATGGATGTTTCAAATACCCCAGAAATATCTGTGTTCTTAACAATAATGCTTCTCCCCTGTCCTAATGTGTTTACTTGTCAATCGGGCAATTCTATTGCTGTGAATGATATTCCTTAGACCCTTTTACATCACTTTTAATTCATTTGTATATTTTTTTGTAAAGATAAAGCATATTGTTGACTTTTCCCATACTAGTACTCCTTTTTTTTTACAATCAGCACTGTATAATTCAGTGTACAAATTGTGTTTGGCATAAGTTTTACCTCTACTGTGTAAGTGATGCCAGCTTGACCCAGTTGGTAACATTGAACGGGAAAGTTTTCCAGACAGTAATATCGTTGGCAAGCTACGCAGGTTTAGCTGGTCAGATTCCCAACAGTTACCCCAGCAAACACCAAGCCTTGGCTCCTGCCGTTCTGCGGAGTTAGGTAAACAGGCTCGGTCCTTCCAGGGAGAGAATGCGCATTCCATTCCAACAGTGTATCTCTGCAACTTGCGCATGTAGGTGGGAGGTATTGAATTCTCAGTTTGGTTTGGATACCCTTAAGCACGGAGTTTACAGCTCAGAAGGAAACCATTTGATCCATATGTTGGCTCTCTGAAAGAACTATCTTTTTTGACCCATTCTCCTGGCTTGTTCCCATACCCTTTCTTCCTATTCAGCTATCTAAATCTATATATTGATTTTACAGCAGGAAAATACCTTATGATTAGATCCACAGCTATCCAGACTTGGAGATGTAGATGTATCTTCAACCTGGAAAGTCCAAATGGGTGAGAGGACGTGAGCTGTATGTGACTCTTTGTAGGTCAGTAACTGGATTGGAAGAAACATATTATCACGTTTTCACTAAATTCATGGGATTGCACCCAACATTCACTTCTAACTACCTGATCGCCAGTGCTGTGGTCAGCGTAAACACAGCACATTTCAATTCATAACACTTTGAGATTCCTTCTATTATATTGGTTCTGCTCTAAGAAGAATGGATAAAACACAACATCCTGCAGATGCTGGAAATCTGAAACAAAAAGAGAAGTTGCTGGGAACACTCAGCAGGTCAGGCAGCATCTATGGAGAAGGAAAGTGAGTCAAAGTTTCGGGTCCATGACCCTTCGTCAGAACGGAATGAATGAATAAGAAGAAAGGAATTGGACTGTTACAGTCTCCTACTGAAACCGAGGTAAATCCACTTAGAGGAAGATTAATTTGGGTGAAAACAGCCCATTTTGTGTCATCCTCGTCTCGCCCTACTGTCCTCTCAAGCCAGCATCAAGATTTTCTAAAACTGATCCAGTATCTTGGTCTCAGCCACCCATCCTAGCAAACGTTTCCAGTTAATGTTTTATAATAAGACTGGAACCAGTAAATGGCAAACCGAAAAATACCGCCTCAATTTGAGACCTTGCTAGTTATTTTGTTGTCCAAGCAAAATATCCAGCGTGGGTTTGTAAATAATTAAGCAACATGTGTTGGGAGTTTCTAAATTTATGAGGCAATAAATGGACCTTGTGTGACTTGGCTGGTGCTCAGTTTGTATGTGTGTCTCTGTTTATGTGAGCGTGCACACAAAAATCAGTTTCTCTTCAAAATAAATTCACCAACTCCAGCACAATAAGAGCTGGTAAAATATTGGCGCCTTCTGTGACCGGAGAAAAAGGCAATCTTTTCCTTACCGTTTCATGACAATTTGATTGGTGGAGATGTTCGGGGAGCTGTCATCCGTCAAGAATCTGAGTTTCGGAATTCTCATTAGCTGGAATGGGATTTTTACAGCGTCGTTTCAGTTTCTGCACCATTAAACATGAGGTACAGCCTCTCCCAAAAGGTTTTACAAGGGAAGTACATGGTTTGGGCCTGGCTTATGGCCCCTGTGGATTGGAACCACAGTTGACTAGCCAACTAACCAGCACGCCAGGCTGCCATACGCAGAATTATTACTTAATCTACTGTGCTAAGAGCTGTAAGTGCCCCATGGAATCATCTGCTACCTTGAGTAAGACATTCAGGAAAGTAGGTGAGAACATGGGGAGATGATATTTTTTTCGCCATAGCTAAAAGGCAAGAACTTGCATCTCGCCATTCCCAGTTGCAAGAGATTTTAATAAATGCCATGTATGATATTTAGGCATGCAAGTTCTCGACCTCTATTAATGCGCTATTTTTCTGTACTTCCCACAAGTGGCATTTGCCAAAACATTGTACGTTTCACAGATGACCGTGCCATATATGCGATAAAGTATTTTTGACCCGTTGAACTGTGTGGAAGCTTCGCCAACTCTCGTGTCCTGTGTAGAGCTAGGTTCAAATAGCTTGCAAATTAATAGTCGGATTGAATCACGTTTCCAGGGAAGAAGCAGACAGCTTCCATCAGAATATTTGAGCGCAAATGAACTGGTGAGAAAAAGAAAATCCATCAACTCTTTTAACTCCTGGAATTTCGATCTTTAGAAATTAGTACCAGATATCGTGAGGAAAAGGAACTCTTCAACTCAGAATAATGTTTCTTAGAAAATAACCCACCGTTGAAGAAATCTTGACTGTTTTATTAGAGTTAAATATGGCCTCTGTTATTGGGACCCATGTTTCATCAATTAAAATGTTCTGATGCAACTTATTGCGGTGTAAATAGTTCTCCTTTATATCTTGTGGTTGTGGAGTCCATGTTTAAATAATCAAAATAAAGCCTTGGCACTAGTTTGTGCCAAAATAAAGAAATTTCTTGACCATCTCAGTACATATTTTTAATTTGCCTTTGTTTTAAAAAAAAGCTAATAGGAGAAGGTCATTTTTGCTCATGTCTTTTTAACAGAGAACATTTTTAATTATTACAAATATCTCATGTGCACATTGCCATAATAATTTCCATAATAATAATAGTAATAGTCCTTGCATAGTGTGAATAATGTTTGTTAGAGTCTGAAAGGGGTCTCGTGGACTTGGGGACCATCTTTGAACTAATAAATTTCTTGTCATTTACATTCCGGTGAAAACCTGGCAGTAAAGCTCTGGAAAGCTGAAGGTGCAGAAAATGCGCAGGCGAGTTGAAGTGTTTACTGAGCTGAATCAGAAATGCCACATTTTTCACGTCTAGACAGACATCAGTAGATTTCTGTAAGATAAAAAATCTGACTAAATAATACGTGGAAATATTAATTCTGAAACTTCTGGTAATGTAAATAACATAACACTGCTCTCTGGCCGCGTAATTCTTCTTTCCCCCTCGTGTTCCTGTTAATTCAGTTAATGCCTAATCACAGTCTATAAATTATTCTGAACCAGTGCATTTCATTAGAAATTGGCTTCAGGACATTTGATATAGCATCTTATCGTGTTGTCAAAATATCTCGGATCACTTCAAATGATTTTACTGTAAATTGCAGTGACTGTGAATTTGTAGGGTAAAGATACAGAGCAAACAGCCATCAAGTGAATGGCCAATTTTATCTGGTGGATTTTTTGTCTGGGAGAAATCCCCTTCTCTGTGCCATCAGTCACTGTTATTTGCTTATATTTTTGACTGGATTATTTAAATAGTTTAGCACTATTTCTTTATGTTCTTTTTGAGTATCTAATTGATTCATCAAATTTCATTACCGTTGCTTCCTAAATATGTGCTTCGCCTTTATAATCGGGAGACATAAATGACAACAAAAATCGTGGTGGTATTATCAGCTTCAAGGAAATAGAAATAATAGAAATTAGAAAGAAATCCTTTCCCGAGTTTGTCTTTTTATTTTGAAATGATGCTTTTTTCCTTTAATATACGACCGGCCTGATTTGCATATTTTTTTCAAGGCGACAGGAAGCCTGTGTTATGGCCTCGATTAAGGCTTTCGGACAGGATATTACATTTGTGGATATCTAAAAGGATTTCGGAAAAGTGACGACAATTCTGTTCCACTTCTGGGAATCTAAAGCCTTGTTATTGTTATTGTGCAGTCAAACCTACTTACTTCGATACTCTGAGATCACCAAATTACTTTTTATCAAGCGATTTATCTTGTGTCCCTTCAGACCAAGACGTAGCTTTAGCCAGTTTTGGGGGTGGCTGGGTGAGAGGGTTTGGAAACAAAGAAAAGTTTCCGTTTCTAGACATCATAAAAGGGTTTGACTCAACATCTACGTTCCACTGAGATCAAACAATCAAACAGCCAAACTGTTTACAGGGTTTTCAGTAATCCAAGGTGTTTTATAATAGATTTATACGTTAACTATATTGAAGCACAGTACAGTAATGAAAACCAGGTTCCACTACGTAATCTTTAGCTGATATTATCAGTGCTAGATGTAGCAGGCACAATTGCTTCCTTGTGCTTTCTGTGCCTTTGAGACATTAATAAGTTATGCCAGGTCACGCACACTTGTTTCAATAAATGCAACATCAGCCTGAACTACTTACCTTCTGATATATCCACAGAAAGGACAGGAATGTAAATGAATATGAACAATAGTTGGATGAACATCTCCATATTTAGAATTGTTGATAAAAAGATAACATGCATCTTGTACGGCTTTTAAACTGCAATCCTATTAGAGCTAAAGGATAATAATAATCCTTGCATTTGATATAGCTCCGTATCACATCCTCGAGACGTCTCAAAGCGCTTCACAGATCGATCATTCCCATCCCAGAATGGAAGACCCAAAGATGATTACTATCAGTATTTATCATTTGCAGGTTCTCCCGACTTTAGAGCCTACAGAGTTTGGGAAAATGGGGCAAGTTAGAATGAGTTGGAAACATATTGTGAGGGGAATGGAACGCATCTATCTCAGCGTCCGTGAAGCTTGCCATGTTTTAAATGATTTAGGATTGGAAACCAAAGAACTGTTTTTGTCAGCAATTGTAGAACCTTCTTGCTGAAGAAATTTAGATAATTGCAAAACATGCTGCATAACACAGTTGGTTGATCTGGCTTACAATCACAAGGCTCGGTTGAGTTTGGATCCCAGTCTGTACTCAATCCTTCACCCTGTTTGCTTTTGATAGATCAGTACCATGTCTAAACAGATCCACCTGGAAGTAAGCAAAGTTTCTTTGAATTTGACAAAACTAGACTGCTCATGTTAGTGCTTGATCATCCTGTCAGGCTCATTGGGGAGATTTGGAAGAGCGGACTTGTCTTTATCCAAAACAAAGCCTAAACACGTAAAGTGGTCCTTGCTAGACAAGTACTGTGTGCTACACGTACTATATGTTTCTTAATAAAGAAACATTTCATCAGACATTTTCACAAGTTGGCATCTTTTCCTCTTTGAGGCCATTTGAGCTTCCAAAGCTCATCTTTGAATGTCTCTTAGCTATAAGGTAAGCGTGAGGTTTGAATTTTGATCTGGTTCGAATTTGAATCCAGTTCTTTGCCCCGACTAATACTGCTGTGAGTAGATATGAAGTGATTCAGAGAACAAATGAGACCTTTTAGGTCATATTCAAGTGGAACCTTCCCCATGTAGTGATCTTGCAACCATTGGGTGAGCTGGCTTTTAAGAAATGCTCAGAGCCACTGAACAAAACTTGGGATGCAATGAATATCAATCAGTAAACTCATTTGAGCTGTTCATGAAGTTCAATGATTAGGTCTGTCACCTCTCCTCCTTTGCTCGGCCTCTGAACCTGTCTTTGTTGTCTAAACAGGCTTAGAGGTAACGAGAGTAGTTGTCACAATGATTATGAAATGTCATTGCTCTATATTACAATTTTTTTTGAATAGAAGCAGCTATTTGGTGTTGAGTTTAAAATGCCCAAATGTTTCCAACTTAATCGCCTGCCTTACCTGAGGTAAGTAGTAATTGTACCCAGAGACAGGAATGGTTTGGACTTGTGCATGTTTGAAGAAAAAGGACGAGGCGCAGAAAGTAAGGCTTTGTTTTAAATCGTTTGAAAAATTATTCAATCCGTTTCAGCACGATGCTCAAAAACATAGTGCAACATTGCAGGAAAGCCACAGAGGAGAACACTTGTTCTCTTTATTCTTAACTCTTAGTTTTTGCCATTGTTTTTCTGTTAAGTAACAAACTGGAAGAAGCCATAATCATGAAGAAAATGAGTGTGCTTGAACACTGTAAAGGATTTCATCTGGAAGGGTTCAGCGATGTATCTGGGCGGTTTTGTTTAGGTTATCGGTTTTAATAAAAGAAATCTGAGCTCGACTCGCTCAGAAGAACGCAAATCAGAAGGATGGATTGCAAATTGAATTCAATGACGTCGAAGTCCTGGTGAAATGGAGGTGGTTTTCTATAAAGGATCCTAAAAGCAGGACAAGTTGTTCACCATGATCTAAAGACCCACTTTTGTTTTCGGTTGGAGCTAAATTCTAGTATGAACAAAAAAAGAAATGCCTGCTTAAACACAGTAAGTATTGAGACATTATGTATGTGTCGACAAAGTGTAGTGGACTAGTGTTGCTGCGGGAAGCTTCCCATTGATATTAACCATTCTAAATAGTGCTTAGATTGTTGTAGAGATTTCAAGTGCAACCTTTTTTTCTTGAATACTTGAATTGTTTAAGAACAATTTCTAGTGAAACACTCTTTGTGAGCTTTGAGTAATTGTACAAGTATCTTCAATTTCCATTTGAAATACATTAGACTTCAAATCTGATCAACATAGTATCTGCGTAGGATGTGATTCGATATTAATCACCTACAAAATATACAGTCAACGACACTCCACGACTTCATAAGGCGCTGTCAAATGCAAGGATTATGGTGTATGGTAGAAGCTGATAGTGAGAATGGCGACCCATTTATTTTTGGAATAATTACCTGTCTGTGCTCAGGAAGTTTGTCTTGATGTATTTCTTAATTTTTATCAGTGTATTTATTTGCACACAAACGATTATGTTTTGACGGCAAACATTGCTAAGTCATGAATATCAGAGATTCGTGTCTCCAAATCTCTGCTGAACGCTGATCTCAGTTACAAATTCTGTGAAATTGACATACAAGAAGAGTTGCAGCAGGCTATCTCTGGTGCATCTGGGATTTGTTAGTTACAAATCCTTTTGAGACTGCTGCGATTTAGACCCTGAGATTTAACTGCACGGCCCAGTGTTTAGTTTTTTTATATAAAAAGAGACATTTATGTCATTTGTACGCGAGCTGAAAAGGGAGCAGGTGTCAAGCGGATATCAAGTATTAATATACGTCTAGTTAAAGCGCTGTGCATCAGAAATCAGTAACGATTGGATTGTTCACATCAGTTTGACATCCAGCAGCCAAAATAAGCAATAAGCGGTGAACTACTTCAAACAAGTTGTCAAACATTTGTGGCCACTGCGGTTAGATTTATTAACTTTGCCGAAAATGTATTGCTTGATGGAGGAAATCTTCAATGAAGAAACGTGGTCAGTAATTTACATTAGTTTTCACCTACTACTATGGGGCCCTGGTTTAAACATGAACAGTTCGGCACCAAAGGGCACACACACAAAGTTGAAATTGTAATCAGTTTATATCAGGTTTGAACCTGGATTGTAATGAACTGAAAACTGCAAAAGGAATGCGTCAGGAGCTTAGTTAGCTTTTAAATGCAAACGCATAAATTTTAAACTTCATATGCAGCGGGGTCTTTACAGTCCCTCTAAACTGGCAAAGGGGACTGTTTCGAGCAGTAAATTTATGGAGCAGGCTCGCCAGGGAGACAGTGGAAGGAGAAAATGTCATTTGTTTCAACAACAAATAGATCGATTTCCGCAAGAAAATAATATCTCGGGACACAGTGTACAGTGGGGACACGACATTTCACGTGACTGCCAGGATGGTGGAAGGTGAACTAGATGGACCTTGGACTTTTTCGTCGAGCGAATTCTTATGTTCTTATGAACACATAGTGTTCCCCCAATGGAGTACTGCCCTATAAAGGGTCCCCAAGTACTGACATGCGACTCGAACACACAGCCTTCTCACCCAGATGCGCGAGTCTGTTGTAACTGACCCAAGCTGACCCTTAATTGTAGAGGATTATATGATCATTGTAATTAATCTCGATGATTTTATCCTGACTTTTTCCCTGCAATTTAGTGTCCTTTAGTCTCAAAGTGTCTTGACTCTTTTAAAGTTTGCAGCAGGCAGAGGTTTTTTTATGCGGTCAGCATTTCAGTAACAATCCCTTTGTACTGAACTAGGAACTTCCCAGTATTCTAGTGATCATTCGCTAATTATCTTAAAATCTAGGTGATCCAGAGAAATGCAATTCATTTATGCTAAAGAATATGCATATCACCTCTGTTACAGGAGCTACTTAATTAGCCGTTAGGTTTGGATTCATCACTGGACCACCCAGATTTTTTTTTACCCAGTGTTTACTTTAATTGCTTCTGTTTGTGTACATAGCTCGTTCACATATCGTCTCTGATTGCAGATAAAATGAAAGCCCAACCTTAAATTTATGCTGGAAACAGAGTTAATATTCTTTGCAAAAGATTTCTGGGAGCAGTAATGGCTTTCATATGTATTTTCTTCAGATACCTCTCAGTTTAACATTGCAAAACGTTATCAGATGGTTGTGTGCTATTCTTACAGCTAATCCTGGAGTACATTTAAATTACCTGGCGTTGCAGTAGTTACGTCTGTCCTCATAGGGCAATTAGGTTCGGAAAAACAAGAGCAGATTTGATCTCATGTGTTGGTGGCTTACCTCGAATTCCCGATAACCACAAAAGCTGGAAATCATGCCACACTTTCTCCGAATACCATCACTAACATTGGAGTATTGGAGTTAACTTTGTTAACCACTGTGCTGTTTTGCAGAAAAGGACAACATTTCATTAGAAAACAGTATAGAGATCATGGAAGTAGTAGGACCAAGTGACTGAGGAGGGTAGAGTTGGTGACTTTTTGAGATGCGAGATTCCTATATGTTGTATGGCCCTGATATTAGGATCCAGAGGGAAATGTTAAATGTTTCTCTTAACATTTACGCGAGCTCCCACGTTCTTCTTTATGTTTAAATAACTTGGATAATGTTTTGTCTTCTCAATGTTGCTGAAATGGCTGCTCAACCCTAAGTATCTATCTCTTACAGTTGGGAGATGCATATATTTTTAAAAATTAGTTGCACTGAAGTAACCGTTTTTTTCCCCTCGTTCTGTTTTGTTTATCCATTAAATGTAAGTTGAAATGTGCATCTTTACAATATTTATGTAAGAATGTACGATAAGGGTTTGTTTGTCCTATTTAATTTCATACACGCAGGGGATGATTGATCACTTACTAATTGTTCAGCTAATGTCATGCACATGTTCTTTACAGCCTTGGCTCACCGTTTAATTTCTGCCTGCAGGTGGCTTGAGGTGCAGATTGCTAACTTGACGTGCACCCAACACTGGGTTGTGTACCTCAGGCTTTTACAGGAAGCTATCTGGCCTGGAGGAACTCTGCCAAAATGGCCAAAGCCGGTCAGGTCACAGGAACAGAAACAGCAGACGCAAGAACAAGCCTACCAGTCTCTGATGAAGTTACTGCCAGGTTAATGCACTGTGTTTTTTTTGTTGTAAATTGAAAGGACTGTTATCGTTAAATAAGATATCGAAATTCTCTTTGTCTCAAAGCTTGTACGTCTGATTGTCGCGCAAAACCAAACTGCAGACAGGGGAAGTATGTGTAGGGGAGAAGGAATCTGTTGTGTCCGTAATAGCGTTAAGATAAGTGGTGGAAGTTCATATCTTGAGAATCTGATTAGATTTGTATATGTGGGTTATCGCTGATACGTATTTAATCAATAAAAACAGCCATTTCAAAATGGTTCGTTTTTTCAAGTACTTTAGACTTAAAGATACTACATCAAAACTTTAAAAAATATATTATTGAGTACATTTTAAGGCAATGTATCTCACCCCAAATCATTTATTTCCGTGAATATAAGTGTGCAGGTTCCTGCAGTCCTATTTGAAATACCCTTGATCGTTGAGAGAATTTCAGGAGTAAATCCTTGAAATTATTAAAGCATTGCAATGACTTTCAATGATAACTTTTTCATTCCTCCAATTTTTTCAGATAAACAATATTTCTGATTTTTAAGTTGTTTTGGTTCTTTGACAGTAATTTCTGCCTTTCGAAGTTCTACTTGAAGCTAACTATCTCACTAGTTCCAAGCATTCTCTCACTCATATTAGAGACTGTTGTAACTAACCTGTGGAGCGGTATTTCTGAGAACGTAAAGAAAGAAAGAACCTGCTTTTCATAGGGTCTTATACGTCAAAACAATTTCAAGGCGCTTCATAGTAATTGCTGTCAATTGTCATGACCTTCTGGAGCCTATTGCTGATTAAGGGAAAAAAAACTTATGCGTGATTGTACTCTGGTCTTTAGTAAGTTAATTGATCCTATATTCTGTTGGTGGTTCTAGTACTTTGCCTGCCATCTGCAAAACAACTGTCAAGCTGCACTGTTATTGTTAAGATCATATCTCGAGTTTTAAACTCTTGTGTAAACACTTCACACTTCGGCTGTGGCAAACATTGCTCTGCCTCGTTTAGTTGGACAGACCATTTAGACACCATGAGTTTAGTTAATTTTAGTGTTTATCCTTTTATATTGAAAGGTTTTGTTTAATGACTAATAGATTCGATCGCCAGTTAACACATGTCTAAAACTTGTTGGCGGTTCATTTATGATCACCAGAAGAGTCTGAAACACTTATATTTGACAGATTGCGACTCTGAATGTGACCTAGACAAAATGCTTTTAAGCTATTTGTCAGTGTGTCATGTTGGTAGCACTTTCGTCTCTGAGCTCCACATTAGCACTTGGAACATATATAATCTAGGCTGACCCTTGAGTGCAGTAATGGAGGAGTCCTCCATTATCTGAGGTGCCGTCCTTTGAATGAGACGTTAAAACAACGTTCCGTCTGCAGCTCGGGTGGATGTTACAATTCCTTAGCACTACTCAAAGGGAGCAGCAGTTTCTCCTCCATATTAGTTGGCCATTAACTTCAAGGCTGTTTGTGGCATCTTGGTGACACCTTCCCAAAGCAGTGAGTGCATTTGTAGTGACCCGGTGATGAAGGTTCCACACAGTAGCCTTGAGGTTAATGACCACAGTATTGATCACCATAATTTGAATTTTTTGACATGGAATGCGTTTTTCGATTAAATCTGGTGGATTTAAACTCTAAACTGCATAACATGGAACTGAAGACAAATGCATGGATAGTTTAAGTTGTTTCATTTATAGAGTTCCCTGTAATTACATATGTGAGCGCAGAACATGGGAACTGATGAGTTGGAAGAACCGTTTTCACTTTGCTCCCTCACGAAAACGTTAACATCCACCCAAATTTCCTGGGGAGATCTTTTGTAGCAAAAAAGAATTTAGTTGAGATTGTTTTGCACGTCTTCTGATTATGCGTCTGTTCTGTTGCTCTTCGACAGCTCTGGTGCCTGAGGTCCTTGGTGAAGAGGGATATCGCAAGAGTTGGCGTCACATCTTAGACTCGCTACAGAATCCTTTGATAAACAGGTTGGTCCAATACATGGGGAATAACTCCCCAGGGTTGACATTTGCTCTATTTATGTAACATTTATGGAGTTGAAGTATTAGTAATATTATATAGTATTTATGGAGCGTCCAGAATTTGGCAAATTCTTAAATATGACCGTAATTTGGAAGGTGGTTTCCCGTAAAGGTCTTTTCAGAATTTTTACAGAGCACCAACTTTATAATTGAGGCTGAGTTTAACAGTTTGCCAAATTCTGAACTCCGTAAAACATTGCCTCAATCGAGCAAATCTAGACGCAGGTAGAGTTTCTCCCCAACAGAGCATCAGGTGTTTAACTCTCCATTTAAACGTAAGAAACTGCACAAATACACAAGCTTCGAGTTGAATTTTCTCCGTAATAATTCAGCATTGGTATGGCTATTCCTCCTAACTTTGCCTTTTTGTGTATCAGTATAATGGTACGTTATGAAAATTGCAAAGTTTAGCAAGGTGGACGTAAAAATTTTTGATCGACGTTCCTTCTGTTAGCTGCAATTTTACCACAATTAACATGCAGAGCTTCGAGCACTGACGAGAGAAGGTATTTCAGTCTCGCAGGAAGGAACGAAAGTCTTGAAGAAAATGCTTGTACGTGAATGAGTTTAGCAAGAAAAAAAATAACAGCACTTTCAGAGAGAAAGCAAGATATGGCACTGCTCTCGTAAGTAAAACTGTCACTTAAAATAATAATAAAAAGTTTAGGTGCATGCCTTCACTGGTAAGTATCCGCAGTAACTGCTTCATCATGTATGTGACAGGTATAAAGCGTCAGAAAGTTTGATACAAATCTGGCAGATTTACAAGGAAATTCTGGCTTTTCCCCTTGAAGTTCGCAAGACTGTTTCTTCACTCTTAAACATGCTTAGTGTTAATAAATCTTATCTAGAAAATAACACCAGATGCATTAAAATGAAACAGATCGCTTCACTTCTTTAAAGCTCCTGGATGGACCAAAGGATCCACGATGTTGTCTAGATCTTTCTAATTTCTTGCTTCTGCTAATGGGCACTTTTCATAGTTTCCTTTAATAACTATAAACCTTGCAGTTCAATACAACAACCAGATTACATGTGTATAGCGCCTTTCACGTCAGGAGGATGTCCCAAGGCGCTGGACAGAGTACAGCATTTCAGACCCGAGCTGCAGTCGGGGTTTATGTGATACAGTGCCTTATCACGTCTTCGAGACGTCTCAAAACGCTTCACAGAATATACTGTAAAGTGAATCGACTGTATATTTTGTGGACTTTAGTTGAATGCATTACATTTGTGTGTACAGTGCTGTGCTTCTTTTGCCAGTGATCAGCTTTGGTGTGTACCCTGTTGAACTCTTGGTAAGATCCCATGATTTCACAGCTTCTCCTAAGCTTGGTGTCACCAGTAAATGCAATTTCCTGGCGTGGGAGAGGGGGATCCAGACGAGCTCACAATTGGGTAAATCCACAGAATTCACCATAATTATGCCAGTCTTTTAACACAAGTAGGTAAGTTTATAACCAACGTTATACCACCGAAGCTGTGTGCAGGTTCCAGGCAGTGTTAAAACAAGGAATTATAACCGTTGGGAAGTATTGTAACAATATATTTTTTGACTGTTTTCAATCACAGTGCTTTGAACATAATGTACTCCTTCTAGACTTTATGTCCCTGTTTAAACATTCCAGGGTGAACCTCATCTGGCTCAGGTGTGTTAATTTAACCCTGCGAGTTTCTGCACAACATATGGTGTAATGACTTCCTTGCACGTTGCCGATTCCCTAGCCACGTTTATTGTAATAACAACAATAATCCTTGCATTTGATATAGCATCTTGAGCCGTCTCAAAGCACTTCAGATTATGTACTGTAAAGTGATTTGACTGCGTATTTTAGTCTGCAAAATGTGGCACATATTACCGTATCTAATATTTGTCGGCAGTCTTCCTTCTCTTCTCTTCCCCTTTCAGAAAGCGTGCGACTCCCTTTTTGAGTCTCCTGGGTACGTTTCCACAGCGTATTCCGCCAATGGGCTAAGTGGCACCGGTTTTCGCGTGTGTGAGCTTTGGCGTGTGGAGAGTTATTTGATTGAGAATGGTTGGCCATCACACGAGAGCCTAACTCTGACTCATCCCACATCCACACATGCGCTTCCCAGCTAGAGAAAGTGCTAGGGGTTTCTAGCTAGAGACAATGACAACAACTTGCATTTATGTAGTGCCCTTCAGGTGGGTTAGCGTCACAGAGCCCTTAGATCAGGAGCAATAACCAGCCGCTGTTTCCCAATCGTCATCCAATGTCAACACACGTACCCAAGCTTCCCAACCATCGCAGGTCACCCAGTCGAGTAATCACCACACTTGAGTGTGGGTTTGAATCCAGGCGTTTGCATCCGCTAATGGGCTGTGAGTTTCGTCCACTCCACAGTTGGCTAATTTCGCAGTTTGCATACTTTTAATTCAAAAGGTTTGGACTTTCATAAAAAGTCTGAATCCCACAAATCACTGAAAGGCTGAACCCACTGTTTGACCTCAAGCTACCCCGACGTGAAAGGTGCTATTTCTAATGTAAGGATGATTGTTGTTATTTAGCTGGCCGTGTTTTATTCGGATCTTTGAGGTAATTAGCACTGTGGTTTTCAAGAAATTGCATTCTGATAAAATCCTCTGACCTACATGACTGTTGAAGCGGTTCAGGACATTTCAGAGCACTGCAAACTCTCCGAGAGAGAGAGAGAGAGGGCAAGGTGGCCAGACAGGAAATTTGCTTTTCCACGAGTTGAATAATTCTTTGAGCAGGTCTGTCCTGGAGGGATAGTTAATACAACACCTGCCAGCGTGAGGAACCAACAAGGGATAAGGTTGCTCTACAGAGAGCAGTTGGCTGTTTTACTCCAGCACTTGCCACCCAAGTACAAGTTAAAGCAGAAATGCAGAATTGTGCCAGCTATGAATAATGTTCTCTATCACTTTTACTTTGCCTGCACACAAGATTTAAGGTCCAAGTGGGGGAAATAAATATAAAACGTTTTAATTCTTGCGAGCTGATGATTATGGTGTTAGGCATATGTTTTTAAGTGAGAATGAGCATAACTAAATTAAATTCCGTCTTGATTCCGCCTCAGTCATCATTATGTAACAGAAAAAGAGGCCAAAGGTTCACAATTAATATTAATAATCCTTGCATTTGATATAGCGCCTTATCACATCGCGCAGACGTCTCAAACCGCTTCTCAGGATTTACTGTAAAATAATAGTATCCAGTGTATATTGAATATGAGAATTTTACACACCATCAATAGCATGAAAGCCCCACAATGTCCTTCTGTTAATGAAATCTTTTACCAGGTGAGTTAAGGTCCTCAGTCAGAGCATTATTTATGTCTATGCAACAGATGCTTTTCTCTCGTGCTATACTTTTTACTCATTCCTTCCTTGTAATCTTTCCATTACAGTCGCAGGAGATTTTACTGCTGATGTTTTCATGCTGCTGCCATCTCTTCTCCGGACAGTTTGGCTATGATCAGACTCACATACACGCACACACATACATTTTACCACTCCATTTGCACAAGAAGGTAGTTTACCCAAAGTGCCCTTCCCGAGCTACCTGGCATCAGATACATGCAATTCTGTCAGTAGCCAATATCCAGTTACATTTTACTTGTAGAAATAAAACGAAAACTGCAGATGGTGGAAACCTGAAACAAAAGCAGAAATTCTGAAAATCCACAGGGGGGTCAACCTGCATCCAAAAGAGAAAGCGTGGCGATTTATTGTTTAACATTGACCCTGCGGCTGTAACTGATTTTGCCAGTAAAACTCGCATGAGTCTGCTTTATAAATCGTATCATCGTCTTAAGTTGTTGATGGACCTGAGTCCCATTCAGTTTTCTACCCAAACCACTTACATTTCTTTGTAATGATGGTGTTTTATTAAGCAAATCATCTCCAGACTCATCTCATAATTTACGGGCGAATTGAAATACGAGGAAATGGTTTGACCTGGTTTTTCAGCGTTCAAAAAACTGTCAACATGTCGTACACACACACGTTTAAATCTGAACCCATATCTCTGCCACGTGATCCAAATCCATTTGCTTTGTCCCTTTGAGGATTTTTCGCACTTACATTGAAGTCTGTATGTAGATTATTAATTAAGTCTGATTTTATATCAATTTACGTACAAACGTGCAACTCTTACTTCACGTAAGTCAGATGAAATGTTGTGGTCCCGACTGATGAGTCTCATGTGTCTTACTGTACTAATGTACTTTTTTTTCATTGAAGACATTAATTGAAATATCTCCATAAGTTAGTGATTTTAAAATTTTGAATTGTATCAGATGCATCTGGACTGAAACTCTTAATACCAATTAAACCTGTGGATCAGATGTCAGTTACAGGAAATATTTGGCATGATCCTCTTAAGTTTTCACTGTTTTGGCTATTTCCACTATATTATTGGATTTTGTAATCGCAAATACTTGAAATTCAACGTTCACAAAACTGTCAACATACACGTCTAAATCTGAACCCATATCTCTGCCACGTGATCCAAATCCATTTACTTTGTCCCTTTGAGGATCGCAGTATCATTTGTACACAATATCCAGAAGGATTTTTTTAAAATCCATGTTCTTGAACGAGTACTCTTTTGAGACAGACACATTCCAGGAGTCTGTATTTGTACTCCCTGGATTTCTTCATCTTTCTTCTCTGTGTTTGGGATTTTTGGACCTTGTTTTTAAAAAAAGGGTCAACTTTACGCTGCTAATTTAATGGGATTTCTTAATTAAGAAAACTGAATGGGAAACTCAAACTCACTCCACCTTGAGTAGAGAATAGATCGCATTGGACAGTGCATTGGAGTCAAGGACTTCCAGCTTTCTTACATAAGGAATTTTAAACAAATTTGTTCAAAAATACACATAATCGCTCCCATTGAAAATCCATTAAACCTAAAGATCCTTTGATTCCGAATGGTGCACTGGGTTTCAATCTCTTAGCTCTGGGAATTAAATCGATCTGTCAGCGGGTATGTAGTTTGAATCTCCTGCCTAGTGCATCTGCACTCTCTCATTATTTGTCACTTCGGTGTAAGTGTCTCGGTGGCTCCCTGTGACTGGGTAACGCTATCTGGTGTGAAGGGCGCTATATAAATCCAATAGTAGTTGTTGTTGCTTTTCTTGGGTTGAACACATACCTGGTAGTCGTTTGTACGTTGTGTGCTAATAAAAGAAAGCGAGGTATTCTACATCTTCAGGGAAAAAAAAGACAATGTGGACAGTTATAATAACTGAACTTGGATAATCTTTGACCACCTTTGGTAAATGGCAATCCTTATGGATTCCCAGAGGTGCTGAGCACGAACTATAAAGACGGGTGGATTTGTGCAGGACAGTCTGAGGCGATCTGTAAAGATAAATTGCTCTATAAAAAGGTTAATTCGTTGAGCGATGGAAGGAGGTCTTGGGTGGCCAGTTGCAATTTGATGGAGATTTGTGTTTGGATTCTGTTTAACTTTATGCCGCAAACTGACATTTATTGGAAATCACACAGGACTGTGGAGTGTTAGATTGACATCAGGTTAATCACCCACAGATTTAATGGGATTTACTCAATTGTATTGAAGCTCAGTGCATGCACCCAGGGGGTAGGGAACTGAATGCATTTCTGGGTACGATTTAACTGCCAGTCGCACTACCGTAACCTCTTTTGGGGGGGGTGTTCGCCTTCAGTTTGAAATATTCTGACCCACATGACGTGCAGTGCTTGCATGGCTCCAATTGGAAATGCGTAGGTAAAGATTCTGTTCGGTGTGAGGTGCCTTTGTCGATGTTGACCACCAGAGGGATTTTCCATTAGGGTCACACGTTGCTGAACGGAGTTTTTACACCAGGGTTTAGATGGTTTTATTTAGAAACTGACTGTGTATAGAGAGAAAAGGGACACTTGAGGTATTCCAGTCTGCACAGTTACACCAGCGCACAGTACCATTTCATTCTGAACTTCTTCTGAACAGACCATAACAGGGCTCTGCTTCTGAAGGATGTTCAGATGATTTTCTACTTTTATTTCAGCCAGAGATTTCAATTTTCGAGCAGCGTAAATTTGTAAATGAAGCCTTTTTTAAAAATACAACGACGCAGTAAACTATGCGTACGACATCTTTATATTTGTTACAAAAATATACCGTCAATTTACTTCACTGTCTATTCTGTGGAGGGCTTTGGGACGTCAAGAAGATGTGAAAAGCGCTACATCAAATGCAAGGATTATTATTATTAATTCATTCTTCATGCCTATTCTGAAGGGTTTATGTAGCGAGAGGTTTCTTTACTGACACAGTAAAGAATACTTTGGAGATGCAGTTCTTACAGAAGGCGAAACTTTCCTCATAGGTATTGATATCCCAACAAAATCTTTATCATTCGAAGTTTTATCCTTGGATTGTCCTTGTCTCTGAAAACATTTGTACATACAATTTTTGGGGTTACGTCAAAGTTGGGCACCATCATGTTTTGAGAGAAAATTTGCTGTCATTTCAGATATCAAGTGTCGCACAACAACAATTTGCATTTATATCACCCTTCACCCGGGGTTGCTTCCCAGAGCTCTTATGTATAAACTAATGACATAAACATAAACCTTTATTTTGTTGTGTTGCAGACATCTGGTCTACTGCATATGTGACCTGCTGTTGGAATTTCTGATCCCAGAAGCTTCGAGTGAAGAGTTCCAAAGGTCTTTGCTTTCCTGCGTTTCTGGCAGCGTGGAGCGAGTTCCAAACTAAGGTGTGTGTCCCAGTATCCAGCAATCCGCCCGCTCTCAGATTTTGTTTTGCTGTAACCCGGAATGTTTCTCTAGAAAGATGCGAGATATTTCGTTTGGGAATTTTTATTTTTTTTGTAGGACATTCTAAGTTCTGGTTTCCATTTAATCCTCACCCACCAACAAGCATCTGCAGTTAGAAACACTCTAAATCAAGCATATCAATGATGTCATTAAAAATGACAAGAATTGCTTGAGGGATGGTACCAAACATTTCCTCTTTGAATAAATATATTTTGCAACTTATCTTTTTATTTTTTTCAATACTTTTTTTCTTTTTACGAACAGTATTTCGGATTTCAAGTCCTACTCTTGCCGAAGCGCAAGAAAGTGCTGGGAGCGAACGGTATTTCAGCAGAGAATTGCGTTTAACTGCAAGACGATTGACTTTTACATATCTTTCTCACGAACAGGCAGGAATCGTTGACAAAACACCATTCGGGTATCATTACAGCTGGTTGACGGAAATTGAAGCACAAATGAGATCTGCTGTGCACAGTAGTGGAATGTGCAAGATAACTTCTTAGGAGCTTGAATGTAGTACATTTTAAGGCAAGTTCAACAAAGCGATGCTCCCTTTATAACCTGGTAGTTTCATCTTTACAGAGAAACAAATTAGAGCAACCACCTAATTTCCATTCTTGACCAACACGCAGACCATTACAAGTTAACATGTATTCTAATTATTATTGCACTTTGGTATTTGTGTGACTTTGCCATCTGTTGCTTAATTTATTTAAAAGAGTCTTTCATTGGCGTTGAGCAAAAGTATTATTTTCGTCCAATGGCATAATGTTGCTAATTCGTTAAAGTTATTATTAGCGGGCTATTTATTGAAAAGTGTGTATTACATGTGTTCTGTCAACACCTCGCTACCTTGGGTTAATTCATCAGATCCAAACTAACCTGACAAGAAGGTGACGGGCTACTTTTAGTTGAGAAAACGCCCTGTTATGCGGTTATTTTAAAAAAATACAATGGGAAAAAAAGGTTGTTAGAATGTTTTGTGTTTCATTAAAATGGAAATGTGGCTATTTAATATGATGGGTGTTCAAAATGCTCTGGAGTCATGCTGTGTACACCATCTACCCAACTTATGTTCATTGGTTCCTTGCTTTCACTAACCTACTAGCTATTCTTTCTAATAATCTATCCACATTAATGGCAGAGTTGGGCTTGCTTTGGTTATCTAAGGAGATCATTTCTCCAACTGCACGGCTTAATTGTTATTGATGTTCTCACAATTCCTGGAATAGAAATAACAAGTAATGTAGATTCTGAATAGGTAAGTTTACTAACTTGAACACCTTCTAGTAATTGGAACAGAAGGAGATGAAGCACACCCACATTCCAACATGACTTCCAGGAGCCGACCACTTTTATTGTTTGTAATACGTAGTGACTTTGCCGCACTTTAGCTCAAGATATAACTGGAAATATGAGGAGACGAGAGCAGTCGATTTATAACTGAGAAAGCATTGGAAAGTGAGAGCTTCGAAACAAGCAGGATTGTGCACTTTTCACTTCTTTGTGTTAATTCTTTTCATCTTTCATTCTTTGGGTTGTGTTCAGTGCTTTTCACTTCCTTCAATGTTTGGAGGTAGAAGCTACATTCTGAGATTCTTTCCGACCTACAAGATGTATTGTGCTTTCCCTGGCTGCGTGATCGATGCTGTTATGGGTATAGCTTCGAATATATCAAAGACTTTTACATTTGTAGCCGTATTAATGGTTGAAACTTAGGTATTTAAATGCAATGTTGCAATCTGTGAAGTTACTGTTATCCAATTGTCATTTACTAGAATTCCAATTCACAATAAATACTGTAACATATCTTAACCTGCTCCATATGGTATTATTGCAGAAACAGCCTCGGTTTTCATTTCCGTATTCGGAAATGGAAAGTAGCTCGACGAAATTACCAATAGAAATGAGGAACAATGTGTAGAATTACAAAGAATGTTACAGTAAGGAAACAGGCCATTCGGCCCAACTTTCCTGTGTTTAGAACTCTATATGACCCTCCTATTCCCCTCCCATGCCCCTCTCTTCCCTTTCATCTCATCTATGCAACCAGCTTCCACTTAAATACGTTGACACTATTTGTCTAATCCTCAGAAAGCAAAGCTTCAAATTTATCCATCTTTCTTGATAGCAGTACCTACTCAACGCTGGGAATCTCGTATCTCGTACGCCTGTTAATATTGTGCCACACAACAAAATATTGAATCATTTGACTTTGAAGGGCATCTGATGGTGCAAATCAATGTACACAATTTCTGGGATAACTGGGGTATATGGGTGAGAAGATGGCAGATGCAGTATAATACTAATAATTATTAATATTACTACTAATAATTATTATTAGGCATGTGGAGTAAGGAAACTTGCCCAAGGGAATCGAACCCAGGACTCTGCTTGCAAGGCGAGTGCTTTAGCCACAGAGCTACAGGACTCCTTAAAGGTGTGAACTTTTGGGAGAAGAACACTGAACAGATCAAAACTCAAGACCTTGAGTAGCCGTCTGACATAATGGCAATAATAATCCTTGCAATTGATATAGTGCCTTATCACGTCTTTCAGACGTCTCAAAGCGCTGCACAGAATATGCTGTAAGGTGAATTGACTGTATATTTTGGGCAAAACGGGCTAACTGCTCTGAGGGTTTGGGTGGGGAGGATTGTGAGTGATGAAGAATATTATAAGAGCCTCCCATTCACAGCTGTTTCAGTAAATCTCGTGCGAGAATGGTCGACTACTGAGAGCATTAACTTTTGGAACGTTCTTGGTGTGTTGAATACGAAGTTTGTGAATGCTTTCACTTGGATACGCTTCAATTTCCCTAAGTTTGTTTGCAGTTTGCATTGGTACAAAGATGTTGGGAGTCATTTTTTTCAATACTGTTCCTCATTCAGACTTGACCTTTTGGTTAATGTTTGCATTTCATTTCCCTGAACAGCACTTATCTGTTTTGATCAAACACTACTGTATTTGTTCATCTGTGTAACAGTCATGTTTTTTTTTAATCCCACTCTGTCTAGTTTAAAAGCATAACTTTAAGGAGATGAATATATTATTGTGATCAGCTTGATTTATTCTGCAAACACGCATGAATCATTATTTATTGGTTTATACGTTAAATTTATCAGAAGTTGGTGGAGGGAGGACAACTTTTATACACAAAAAGACGAAAATAAGTTTGGTTGGAAAATTACTGGAATATGGAGAAATCCCAGGAAGCAAGCATTGAAGAACTCCATACTTAATGTGGCTTTAATCCACGCAGAGCCTGTAAACTGAACTTAATTGTTGGAGAAAAAACATTCTTATGTCTTAGAGTTAGCCAGCCACACAGGACATGCTGAAAGTTTGTGTAACTAGAAATGTGGTGTGCTTAATAATAATACACAGCAACAACTTGCATTTGTGTAGCGCCCCTCACTCATGCAGGGTAGCGTCCCGGAGCGCTTGACTTTGACGGAGCATGACCTGAGCTGGCGGGGAGGGTGGGGTGACTGTAGGTACGGTCGAATTGGAAGGTCTTCAGGCATGACCTGAAGACGGGGAAGGAAGGGGCAAGGCGGAGGGAAGGGATAGAGAAGAGTGTTCCAGAAATACTCACGTTTGTATAGCGCCTATCACGAAGGATGATGCCCCAAAGCCTGTCACAGATATACTATAAGTAGATTCTTTTTTGTGGGTGAATATGTACTAGTATTTAAAGGTTAGAACTCTCTTGAAACGAGTTGTTGAGATTTATTGGAAAGAGCATTTTCTTGACTGAAACTTCTGACCAAGTTCAAGTACAGGGATGTCTGCAGATGTTCTGAGTCGGCTCTCTTCTAACCTTGCCATCTCATGACAATTAATCACAACACAGGTGTCAGTTGGATTTCGGGATGATCAGGGGACATTTTAAGAGCTATTTGTTATTTTACACATCCACAAACGCCATCGACACAAGCAGTCCTCGGAAGCCCAGCAAAATGGCCCAGAAATAATTTACTTAATAAGGTCTCAGCAGTATTCCATTTGGGAATATAAATGCGCATGTTTTAATATTTTGCATTTTAGCTAAATGAAATGCATCATGCCTTGGCTTGTTTTAGATTAGTCCTCAGTGTCAGACTGGGAAAATTACAAGAAATAATTCTGACTGATTTGTGTTTAGGCTTTGTGAAATCCTAAAGGACAGATTCATAAACCATTAAAACCACTTAAGTACCAAAAGGTCAGTACAAATGTTGGAGCTGATTATATTATCATGTGTTTTAATTTTGGCATAAAAATGAAAGATATAAAGCTGTTTAACTGTTCTGTTATTTGTCAAATATAACGTACTGCCATTTTCTTTCCATTTTTGTCAGGCAAACGGGTGAGATTGATTGCCCCCACGAAAAACAATAAAAAAATGTGTGTTTGTGACTGACGTAAGCATTTTACACTGCTCACAATCTCAAAGTGTGCTGAATAAAACTCGTCTAGAATTGATGCAAGATTTTGACGTTCACAATTACACTACTGTACCGTCTTTTCTGAAAAGTGGCTTTGCTCAAGAATTGGAATTTCAAAATGGACTTTGGAAGTTAAAAGATTTCTTCCAAGTTTCAGGCTGTGGTCGTTGCTCTGAGCCATTCTGCTTTGGTAAGAGTTCAGAAATCACAGTCACTACACTTTACAGAAATGAATTGTGAAGTGCTGTGCACATTATATGCCCTACATCAAATGCAAGGATTATTTATCACTAATTTGCAGCCACAGCGTTTACAATGAATTTAGTTTACAGCGAAACCTGTGAATCCTTTGGGACATCAACAACAACAATAAAATTACATTTTTATAGCCCTTTCGCGTCGGGAGGATGTCCCAATGCGCTGGACAGTCAATGTTTCGGATTCTCCGAAGGTGCGAGAGCGATTGCATCCAAAGCCATGAGGCCCACATGGATCATTAAAAAGGATCATTATTATTACACCGAGTCATAGAAACGCCGTCTCGGAGCGCTTAACTAACAGCTAACTAGGCAATTATCTAGCAAGCAGACAAACAGGAGGAAAATGTCCACCAGCCCAGCTTTCCTTGGCAGCAGACTCGCTAGTTTTTCAAACGTGATCGGGAGTTGCTTGCAGAAGACTGAAGAAGTTGCAGGAAGTACATCCCGTCCATCCGTATAAAGTTCAAATAATTGTTAGCAACAGACGTTATTAAATATTTAACAAAAGTTGAAATATGAGCAGGGTGAAGTCAAACCAGTAGGTTTTAATGGTACATTTTCACCAGATGTCTGGAACGTAAAGCTAGGAAACTCCCTTTACTACAGTGGAAGTTGCCTTGTGCTGTATTTGTGTGATTTATACATCTAATGCAATAGAATCCTGTTGTTAAGCAATATATTGGACTGTAATAGAAATTGGGCCATGCGTAACAGGAAAGCTCCACTACTGACTGTACGGGGAGGGTAAAAACCATGCAATATGTAGTACTGTTCCTTGCAAACATAACCCGTGCAGTTCTGGTTGGCTTTTTCACAAGCCTGATGCATCGGTTTTATGTGCTGCTATCTTGACGATGTTCCAAACAAAGTCGAATCTGGAACAAGATGTCAACGCGAGTTTTACGAAGCAGGTGTACAAAAGAAAATGACATTTCTTTTAAAAGTAAACAGTTGTAACTGCTTTGACTTATTTGGTGGTTTTATATTACATCCAAATGCGCAGGAAAGGTACAAATCCACAATTAGCACTCCCTGGGAATTTTAACTCGTAGGAAAATAGGAGCAGAGGACACTATTCAGTCCATCAAGCCCATTCCACCAATTGATCAGATCTAATTAGATCTGGAATGACTTCCTTTTTGCTCTCCCTATATTTCTCTAACCCTATGGTGCTCATAGCTACTGAGTGCACAGTAGATTCCATTACAGGAAGCGATCAAGTTCATATCTCCCTCCTGAGTTGAGAACTATTATTCTATGAGAACAAATTCGGTGTCAACATTGGTTGGTCTCCTTATTGCCTGCATTGTATAATTGTGGTATAATCATATATACTTTTTCTTATTAAATAATTTCCTGTAGGAAGCTTGTTTGGATTTTTGAACAGAAATATATGTTTTTTTTACAGGACAGAATGCAATATCTGCTCTGCATTGTCCACAATCATTGTAGCTGTTTGTGATGTGTTTCGCCTTGCAACTGAAATGCTTCTCCCTGATGTGAATCAGTGGAATGGGTTTGCAGCGTGTTTTATGTAATTGTTTAATCGTTATCATTTATAAAATGAAAAGAGGATTTTTGCAGAAGGGCAGAGAGAGAAGAGAGCGAGAGAGAGAAGGCTTTACTTTGAATGAATTAGGTCAGCGATGCTGGAGAAAAATATTTGATGTTTAAGTCTCTATAGGTATTCAAAGACAGAACCTCTTCAAGGGTTTTCAGGCATGAATATAAAGTCAAGCTTGAGTGGTTTATCAGCTTCATCTGAATCTTGTGATGTCTTTACACAGTATCTAACCTACGTTATTCTTTCTTACCTACTGCCTTGAACTTGTAGATAAGATAAGTCTGTTTTAAACAGTCACGAGGATCCTTCAGCCCATTAAACCAATCCTGCAATCTGGACTCAAGTTCCATTGCGTTTGAAGTTCAGAGATATTGGGGTCTAAATTGCGATGTTTCTTAACAAGTGTGGACTCTTATAATAATAATAATTATCTACACACTGCGCATTCATATTGGCTGCGCAGCAAGCCAGGTCCATTTTTGAATGATCAACATAATCCAATACAAAATGTACCAAAGTTCCAGACTGGTCTCAACCTCAAATTTAGATTGTTCTCCTCCAAACATTTATGTAATTAAACTTGTAGTCATTTTATTTAGTCACTGCCAAAACCCCAAATTATGTTATTGAACTGGCAGACATGGAACTGCTATCATATTGCAGAAGCCATCTGGCTTCAGTTGGTATTGGAGGGAATGTCTTTAGACAAATAATGGAAGTACAATGAGCACACAATTAACCTTCTTGACTGCCTAAGCGTATAGCATTGGAAAAGCACATACGCACACACACAAACCAGAAACAGACATACAGTATATAAATAATAAATGTAAAAATCTCATTCCTTAATGCCCGTTTGCCTGACATGTCGTGATTTTGATCAGTTTTAATTGACGGCATATTATTTTTCCATGTCATGATACTCTGCATACCTGGATTTATAACTCGTGCATCTAGATTATAACAGACCTTTGTCCACTTCTCCTGATTGATATTGAAATAGTGATGAACAACATCATTGAAATTGAAAAGTTTTAAATGAAATTCAAATCACTTGACCCGAGACAAAACTCGTCCGTTTTGATCAAAAGTTCAGTGAGGACTGAAAAATAATGAGCAAAAAATCTCAAATCATTCATTTTATTTTCAGAAATATCGAAAAANAGCCAATATCTACTGAGAAAATTTCACCTTGGTTTCAATTTACTCTTATGTTGCATTTTAGATCATCCTGAATTTGGAAAATTCTTAAATGCGGTCTTAATCTTGTACGTTAGTTAAAAAAAACTGCAGAAAACTGACTTCAGTGACTGACTAGAATAGTTTGACAAATCCTGGATCCTCTGAAATGCCCCCAAAATAGAGTAAATCTATACCCAAGTGAAATGCCTCCCCATTGTTTTGCTTCTATAATTATTTTAGAAGCTAAGCAGTACAGAAAAAAATAGACTGAGGGTTATATCCTCTTTTGTGATGGCCTGCAAATATTTCCAAAGGAAATCCAGTGATCATTAAATCATGAGATAATAAAGAGATCATAACAGTTTGGCTCAAATATGAAGCTGAACTGAGGGCTAAAAAAAAAACTCATCACAGATAAAAGTAGGTTCCCATAGTGACAAGTCAGAGTGATATTTTGACAGTCGTACAATAATTCATTTCATCACCAATTTAGTTTTCTAAACATTAATATTTGTACAGCTCTTCATCGTGTCAAAACACTTCACGCAATGGGTGGCTCTTATTAATCCTTGCATTTGATATAGCGTCTTATCAAGTCTTCAAGACGTCTCAAAGGGCTTCGCAGTAAAATGGATTAACTGTATATTTAGTGGGCCAATTGTGGACAGCAGTGACCCACAAACTTTCTTGGATAATAATAAATTATTATTAATAATAATTTATTGATAATAATAAATTATTAATATTTTATTTTTGAAGGGATTGTCATACCCGGAAAAGCGATCCGCCAATCGACTAACAACCAGGTTCCGACTTACTGCTTGGTGAACAGAGGCGTGTGGAGTAAGGAAACTTGCCCAACTTTTCGCCCTGCCCCGGGAATCCCAACAACAACTTGCATTCTGTTGCTGAAACGCAGCAGGTCTGGATAACAAGGTTGCAATCGGTTTCGCTGCGGCAGACATCCAACCCGATACTCTGCTGCCAGTGACATCTGACAAACCAGCTGTTGTGTCAAATGCTGTTTGGTGCTGCGTAGATTATAATTGGCATTATTCCTCAGTTCATGGTGGGAGAGCATAAATTTCCACACGCTACATATCTCAGCAGACCAGCCGACTCGTAAACTCGGGCTCCAGGGTTCAAATTCCTAAGTGTTAAAGTTATTTTTTAGCTTTTCTAATTTACTCTGTAATTCTGTTTTATAACAGAATTCCATTACAGTGCAAGCCTGATAAATACAAATATTTTGGCAAGAGGTACTGATTGCTACTCGACATTTTGTGAGTTTTCCCGACTTGACATTTAAGACAACAAATCACCACAATGTACGTTGCCCGCCTCTGTCCATACCTCAAGACCGACACAGATGAAACCCTCTGTCCACGCCTTCGTCACTTGGACTATTCCGACGCCCTCCTCCCTGGTCTCCCCAGCTCTACTCTACCGTACACAAAATCCAATTAATTCAAAACTGCCACCCAGATACTCCTGCACAAAACTCCCTCCCTCTCCCCCCGGCTCGTTGGCAGAATCCGCCAATGTCAAGTGCTTTGGGTTGCTACCCCGCATGAAGGGCGCTATATAAATGGAACTTGCTGTTGGTTATTATTATTACTTGCTGTTGGTTCTGGCGAAACATGCAAAGACCTCAGGTTTAATCCTTTACTATCGTCAAATTCTTGCACTTTACTGGGATCGCTTGCAGTTATGTCAATATGTCAATAGCGTACTTATAAATCATAACAGACACCACTTTTTTCCACCGCGAGTGGAAAGTGCACAGTATATGTGGTATGCAAAATGTCTCACCTCACGATAACAGAACTCTAAAACGAGACACCTTAGCAACACAAATCCCAGCACTTTAATTGTGACAAGCTGACGGAAGGGTTCTGGTTGGATTCAGAATAAATTCATTGTATGTGTTTTTGTTCCCTTTACTGAGAAATGTCATATAACACTTCCACTCCCGCTCAGTACGGACTGACAGCTTTAGCAAGCAGCATGTGGTTACATTTAGGCTTTGACATAATTTGCTAATTTTTAATTCGCTTTGGTGAGCTGGTACACTCCAGCCTCAGATCCTGGTTAGACATCTCGTAATGAAAGCTTTAAGGATGCTTTAAGGATGCTCCAAGCCTGAGTGTGCGTTTGATATTATTTGAGATTAAAATTGGATTTGTTTTTACATGATTTTTATAATAGTGTAGCAGGCTGGACCCCCCCAAAAATGCACCTGCCAACAAGGTCAATTGTTATTTTGTCTCGGACCTCATTTTCGCCTCAAAAAATACTTTACATCCTGCAAAGCGCTTTGAGACTTCTCAAAGGAGCGATAAGGTGCTATATCAAATGCAAAGATTATTATTGTGGTGCAATTTCTCTAAATCAAACGATTCCAAAGATAAGTGTAGGACATTGCTCTGTGCAAATCAGCTGCAGTATTTGCCTACAAATAGACGGTCACTACACATCAAAATAAAATTCTATGAAGCACTTTGAGACTTTTCAATAGTGTGACAAGGAACTTTCTGCATGGATTATTATTTTATATTCTGTACAAGCTACAAGCCCCTGAAAATAATTTTAGCTATAAACACCTACATTTTAATTTGTTTGATACGAATCAAATACAAACCCTTTGTGTGTGCATCTTGTGAAGTTTGATTGCGATTTATTGCCTGCGTAAAGGGAGCTGGATTTACGTCAATATCTGCTTTTCATTCCAATTCTCTCTCAAGATCGGTTTCAATTGCGTGTAATAGCCAATTGCTGGCATTTGGTTTGATTCAATTTCTTCAGTTCACAGAAAACTGAGATGCCAAAGAAAACTTTGAGAGCGAGACCGCCAACCTTGCTTTGTAGACAGCTTCAGATGAAATGCTCTTTTTTTGTTTTCTGGCAATTTCACCTGAGCTTCAGATCTGCATGTTTGTAGCTCTGACTGATCGGGTTGCTCTTCCAAAGAACCAGCACAGGCACTATGGGCCGAATGGCCTCCTTCTGTTCTGTAATATTCTATGATTCTTGTGGGATTAGCTGATGTCTTCTGCTACAGCAATACAATAGCCCTGAATAGCCTAGGACTTGGGATAGTAAATATCATATCTATCCGGTGAGCTTCTACGGTGGACATCAGCAGGTCAAGCTTGGCTTCGTTGCTCCTCAGGATTAAATAGGCTGAAGACACTTCACTGCTAAGGCTTGTACATGAGGAATGGCTAGATGGTCAATGTAATAACACTACAAGTTGCATTTATAGATCACCTTTCACATAAAAATAGTCTCAAAACACAAAGTACCAGTGGTTGCCTGGTGGTCATTAGGTCACACCTCATTGAGGTGTCATTGAGCTCCTTCCGGGGGAGGTTGGGTGGGAGGGGTAGGTAATTAGTCATATAAAAAATCACTCAGTGATATCCGTGCCATCGTTCACAGCTGTTACTTCCAATATTCGTGTGAGACAAAACACAAGTCAGAGTAGATAATAAAACGAGTCATGCGTGTTAGAGAGAAGCTTAAAGTATTGGCTTCAACTGGAACTTAGAATCACATAAAAGCAAAGCACTTGCTCCACCACAGAGTCATGTTAACTTCTCTACTTTACATAAACCAAATGTTGGGGCTCGACACGAAATCAAGCTCAGTCCCTTTTTGAACCAGATTGCTTAATGCATTCATTAACGATAATCACTTGGCTTCGACCTGATTCTGGAATCAACTCTTTCCACACGTTTAAAGGGCAATTTTTCCAGCATGGTTCGTTCACTAATTAACAAAAGAATCACTAAATGTACTCAGGACCACAGTTAGGAAAGTATTGTGAAGCACGATTGGAAAATAACTGCGTAAAAAATACTAACTGGTGTTTGCGAGAGGTTTTTACCGCTATCTTGGGCGATATTTGTGTTTTCTGTTCTGTGAGCTGCAATTCTTTGTGTTATAATGTTTACTGAGAGACAAATATGTTTGCGTCTTGTTACTCTGTCTCAATGCATCCAAAAGTGGGGTTCTGGGTTTACTTTCTTCGTATGTTTGGACAAAAATGTCTGGATAAAATGGGTATCATTAAAAAATGAATGGTGTCTGTGCGTGTGTGTGTGGGGGGGGAGTAACACATTGTGTATGTAATAATTATCATCAATGATAAGTCATATCAGACACCTCATTTTTCTGTGCTTAATGATGTGTTTCATTGGCTGACTTTGAAATGCCTAGATAAAGAATTCCAGGTACTGAGCAGACATGGCATTGAATTAATCCTTGTGATATACAACAGCTGCTTTTTACAGTAGTTCTGTACAGGATTTTCAGTTCAGATCACTTTTCAATACCTAAAAAAGGACCTCCTTGTGAGGAACGAAGACTAGAAGTTTTCTTGTTCCACACGCCTCTGTTTATCTAGCGGTAAATAGGAACTCGTTTGGTGGATCGCTTTCCAGGGTAATAACCCCTTCAAAAAAAAATCTTATCCTCTTGAATGTTGTTAGGCAACCCAGGCCAAAATGGGGGGAGGTATTAAGTGGGCTACCTCTGGGATCTGTTGTTTGCGTACATTAATGACCTGGAATCACAGACTCAATGTGAGGTGGTTACATTTGCAGGTGACACTAACTTGAAGGCAACTGTGGAATCTGAGAAGGCAGCAAACAGAGTTGGTGCAGTCGGGTTTGTACATTGGCCTGGTGATTGGCAAATGAAGTTCAACCCAGATAACTGAGGTCCCGCTTACGAGAAATAAGAATAGGAAACACATGTATTCGTATTCCAGCGTTAGAACTTGCCAAGGGGAGAGGCTGAAAGAGATCCAGGAGTCTCAGTTGATTTATCGCTCATCATGTCAAAACAGTGTGAGGCAGCAATAAACAAGGTAAAAAGGATGATGAGCTAAATTGCCAAATCAGTTGAGTTCATATTCAAGCTGCATAGTACTCTGGTCATGATACCCCTCGATAGTTCTGGTCACTGTGACACAACAAGGGGTTTGTCAGTTCCCTAAAGGTAGTGCAGAGGAGAACAATAACAAGGAACCTCACTGTTAGAGGAATGCGTTACGAGCAGCAATTAAATTAGTGAGAGCACTTCAGTCTTGAAAGGATTTGCCTCGGACCAATAATTTTTTAAGACTCTCCGACAGCAGAAGAAGTTGTTTAGTTTTCCAAAGAGCAATTTCAGGACGGGCACCAGGAAGTATTTATTTTCCCAGAAGGAATTTACTGAGTGGAACAGGTCACTGGGAAGGCTGTTTGAGGCCAAGACACATAACTCATTTAGAAAGCAATTTGATAGCCTGATGGAGAAACAGGAGGATTAGTATTTTAGAAAGGTCTTCTTCATATGAACTTCTCTTGCGACCTTCTGAAAGAAACTTGATAAAATAGACTTTAAATTACATTTACAACTTTCTCCCTACAGTAATTTTATCAATTGAAATACAACTTTGGAGATTAAACACAGAAACAGTTCACATAAGGTCCTGCTCAAAACCCACCAAAACATCGTTCTTATAGTCAACTAATAAAAATAATATAAAGATAGGACAATAAGGCAAATTTTGTAGGTGTTTCGCCCACAAAATATACACTCAATTTATATTCTGTGAAGCGCTTTGAGATGTCTCGATATTCATATCAAGTGAAAGGATTATTATTATTATTGTTAGAGATAAACAACCATCTACAGGTTGGATACTATGTTGGACACATATGTTGGATTTCCAAGCACTCTTGCGTTTAAGACGTAGCCTTCATGGGACTGCTGTCTATTAATCATTTGTTGTATCTATTATCGTGTGAATATTGCTTGGCATCACTTCACTCTTCTGTCAAGCACAGAGCTGCATAGTATAAACACAACGCACACTATTAAAATAATACAGCAAAACTCAGATTTGCCTAGAAAATAGTCATTATGCACTGCAATAAATCTTGTGAAGTGCTTTGAGACGTTTCGATGACATGAAATGGGACTCTACATAATAAATGCAAGGATCATTATTTCTATAGTACATGATATCCTTTTAGAAAGTGAAAAGATTAAAACAAGAACAGGATAGAAATGACATCTTTAAATAAATGACCCTTTTAAATAAATCTTCCTCAAGTTCTGGTCCAACTGCCTTCCAAATGTTGTTATGGACTCGGTTTCAATAGCCATTTATTGTAAAGCTTTCCATGTTCCAACAACTCTCTTTTAAAACCTTCTAGCCTTCCCCCCTTTTTTAAATGTAGTCATAAACCACTTGTCTTTGTCTCTTGTCTTCACACAACACACATCAGGACATTGTCCTGCGTGAAGGGCACTATATAAATGCAAGTTGTTGTTGTCATCTCACCGGTCAGTCAGTACCTTGCTAGGGTGAATGATATTCCATCGATTCGAATCGTTATAGATTCACAGCTCAGAAACAGGCCATTTGGCCCACGCTGGTGTTTGGACTCTACCCACAGGAGAACAACATACTGAAGATACTTCTTGGGAACAGCCAAAAGCTGCAGCACTTGGCATTTGTACTGATGTTGTTCGAAATCTTTTTGAGAAACCTTTCGCTACACTTTAAGTACTTGGGCTAACTAATCCAATTGTTAATCAGTGTCTGCATTGCCTAAAAATAGTGACTGTGAAACCACTGACCTCGTCTGAACCTTACTATTTTCCATCAGATCCTTTTAGGGAATGAAACTCGGGTTTATCTAATGCTCACTTTAGTTAAAGAGCCCAGTAAACGAGAGGTTGTTTATTACATTATCTTTAGCAAATGTTTATGTGATGTCACCGTAGGCAAATTACACCATCAAGTGCACTTTGCAGTATATTCTGTACAGAGCTGCTCACCATGTGAAAAGAGAGCAACACCAAATGTTATTCTAGTTTGTATTACTATGAGAAGTTTCCCTGTGGTATTCAGTGTTCAAGATGGAAAACCTTTCCTCATCGTTTTCAAAGGTTTATACACGTGCTGGTACCTATGAAATACCATAGCTGGAAAAGCCTAGTTTGTTAACCGCAGGCAACAACAACAACAACAAGATTCCATTTATAAAGCGCCTTTCACGTCAGGAGGACGTCCCAAGGCGCTGCACAGTTGGGTCATGACCCGAGCAGGGGGGAAATGGTCAGGGTGAGGGAAGGGAGGGAGCGAGGAGGGGGGAAATGGTCAGGGTGAGGGGAGGGAAGGGAGGGAGCGAGGAGGGGGAAGAGAGTCGAGAGGGGAGCTGAAGGCACGGTCAAAGAGAAAGGTTTTGAGACCGGCCTTGAAGGAGGAAAGGGAAGAAGCGGCGAAGGCACTGGGGGATGGAGTTCCAGAGCCTGGGGGCTGAGAGGCTGAAGGCCCGACCACTGATGGTAGGGCAGTTGGGGCGGGGGACGTGGAGCAGACCGGAGCCAGAGGAACGGAGGGTACGGGCAGGTAGGTAGGGGATAGTAGGTTGGAGAGGTAGGAGGGAGCGAGGCCGTGAATGGCCTTGTAGGTGAGGATGAGGATCTTGAAATCAATCCTCTGGGGGATGGGGAGCCAGTGGAGGCGAGCGAGGGTGGGAGTGATGTGGTCCCGAAGCCTGGTGCGGGACAGTACACGAGCTGCAGAGTTCTGAATGACAAACATCACATCACAAAGGCTAACAAATATATATTGCATCGATTGAAACTAAATTAATTTTAAAAAATGTCACAGATGCGTTGGTTTGTACTAACGTGCGAATTGGTTTTGTGCATTGAATTACATTTTAACGTAATTTGGTGTTTAGACATTGGGGTGAAAATTGCAATCTTTGATATATCACAGTGTGTGTCTGATTGACTCGAGTAATCTTTATAACTAGAACAACAAGACTGCTCTTCATTGACTCTAGTTAGCAAGTATTTTTCTACACCCTTTTAACTATGTTTCATGTTATAAGCATAAAAAATATATTTGGTTGGATATCTGCAAATAACACTCGTAGGTTATATGGGGATGAATATAACAGTCCCCGATAATTGCCTTTAGAGAAGTACATCACTCTTTGTATTGTTTGAAAACCAGTTGATGCCCAACAGTTGGAACCCGAGAGGTCTTATGTTTATTTGATATATTGAAGGAAGAAATGACCAATCCAGATTTTGACCGGAGTAATTTCACACAATCTTAAACTCTTGAGTACATGTGCAACACATTACAACAAATCAAAGCTAATGCGTGGGCTGCCATCTTGGCAGTATGACCCAAAATACTTCTTGCTGTTTACACTTAAGAAGTCTGAGATGCCTTCAAGATATCTGGTAATGGCTGAAGATAAACAACTCTTTAGCCTATCGACAACCAAGTTTCTATGTCAGTATGCAGAACGGAAACATGACATGTAAAAAATAATTTCGCAAACAAACAATTCGCTTTCAGTCTATACGTGTTTTTTCGCGAATAATTTCGCCAAAAACAATTCACAGTGTAATGGAGCTCCGTCACTGAATAAAGTGAGCTGTATATATTGAAGAGTAATTTATCATTTAGAGGGTGTAACAAGGAAAGCATTCTTCGAAAATTGTACCTATTCTTTTGCTCCAGCCTCGACAAACAGTTAAAAAGTCAAATAAGTACACAGAGTTGTTTTGAGTTGAACCAGACTGTACAATCGTCAGTCATATCGCTGCACATGTTGAAACCAGTTCCTCCTGCCAAATATTGTGCTGAATCCATGCCTACACGGTCGCTAAGACTTGCATATGTGTCACACAAATGCTGGAGCATTATTCGCGATCCAGAAAAGCGCAAGACCTACAGAAACTGAAGAGCGTATTTCAAACGTTTCAACTAGTTTCCCACTTTAGTTTTGTTCTGATTGTCTGAAAGCCCCAGAACGTCAAAGCCCTGGCCTAGTTATAGTTGTAGGCCTCTGCTAATTCTCAGCAAACAGCAGCTAAAAACAAGCCAGAGTCATGAGCCAGAAATGAATAGCTGTGAAAGAATGGTGAAAGCCTAAGGTGCTCAATCAAACCTGGAAAATGGATGGGAATTGTTTCTATGGCTTGTGCCAAGGCCATTATTTTGCGTAGGGTTTTGTTTAGCACAAAATCACATGCAATTAAGCCCGACATGAAATGATGTACAATTAAGGCGGTTAATATTTGGTGTAACTTATTACTGAGTTCATTTCAAACATGCTTTCCACCGAGCCAATTTGCTCATTTAACTCATGCCGTAGCACAGATTGCCCTGTGTGTTCCAAACATTCCTCAAAGACTAACTAGCATCAAATCCGAATTTGTTTTTCATTTGAACGGTTCATTTCGAACCTTTCTAAGCCGAGAATCGTTTTCGTGTTGCAATTAACCATTCTCGTGAGAACATTCAGACTGAAATCAGTTTGAAAAATGAACGCCCAACACAATCGTAATTGATCTAATCACTGGGTGAAGCAAGTCAAGCATTTACTTATTCGTTCCTTTGTTCAGCGTTTTGTTTTTGAAACGTTTTGCCATTCAGAAGCGCCACATAGGAGTAAATATTGACCAAATGAAATGATTCACTCTTAGCCTTTACATTTAGCTCCTTCCTTACCTGTTGAAGGTAGAGCACACTCACTGACTTTCCCTACCAACCTGCCCGCTCCCTCCATTCAGTGGGCTCCATGTCTCCCGCTCGTCCTGCCCCATTGATGGTCGGGCTTTCAGCCTCTCTGCCCCCACACTCTGGAAGTCCATCCCACAGTCCCTTCGCCTCGCTTCCTCCCTCGTCTCCTTCAAGGCCGATCTCAAGACCCTTCCCTTCGATCGTACCTTTGATCTCCCTCCCACTCTCTGCCTTCCCTCACCCCTAAACCACCCCTCCCCCATGCTCGGGCCCCAACACCTGACTGTTCAGTGCTTTGGGACATCCGCCCGATGTGAAAGGCGCTCTATATAAATGTAATTTTGTTGTTGTTGTTTCACATGTGTGTGTGTGTGGGGGGGGGGGGGAGGGGGGGTGGTGGTGAGGGTATACGGTGGTTATTGAAGGTTATTGATCAAATTAAATAACATTTCCCCTCTGATTTTCTGATTTGACTGATCCTGCAGTATGGTTCCAGTAGTGTTGGTCACACTCCAGTTCATCACGCAAATGGGAATCCACCAAGTGTGAGCCAAGACATACATTATTCAGAAGGAATTGAACTCAAGGGGATCACTACGGCCAAGCTTTGTCCTAACCTGAAGTATGTGCACATAAACACACACACGCAGGCGGTAACTAGACAGTGATCAGGGACACCTTTCGGATCCCAGTGGTACCTCAGCCAATTGTAACACTCAAACCCACCCCGCATCCCATTTTTTTTAAGCACAAAATGCATGTCCCATGTTTCGAAACCGTAATTGACTGTGAGAACAAGCAGCTGTGGATGAAATTGGGGCCAACAATTTGTCCTAACACTGAAAAACAAAACGGCACTGACACGTGTCCCCCATCAATGGAAGCTCTCCCCCACCAAGAAGCTGTTCGAATTGTGCTTGATGGAGGCTTAAACCAAAGCAATGGGTTGGATTGAAAGGATTCTCCATTCAATCAAATTAATTCTAAATTATATCTGTTCTTATTATGGCACTGATCTATATATGGTTCTCAGTTACGTTTGAATTTCTTTCGAGGGCAATGGGACTTTTCAAAGCCATTCTGTAAATTTCTATGATTCTGTTAGTAATTCTATTCGATACCGTTAGTGGATACTATTTGGATAAATGTGGCTGGCAGCTGGAAGCACATTAATAAATAGTTCATCTTAAAATGGGACGTCTTGTGCTCTTTTAGAGACATGATAGTGTTTAGTTTCTTTCAAGAAATACCATTAAAAACACATGTAGCCACCGAAATTAGGTTTCATGCTACGATATACACTTTTAATAAATAAAAGTGTTTTTTCTTTAAAAAGTAATGAAGAGAACAGGGATGTATTTACTATTGACGTGGCTTGTTTACTCCATCAACAACGTCTTTCATGTCGGGAGGACATCCCAAGGCGCTGGACAGTCAGAGATTTGGACCTGAGCATGGGATTGGAGCCAAAAGAGGTGGAGGGCAAGGAGATAGGGGTAGGAGGGTGGCTGAATGTGCGGTTGAAGAGAAGGGTCTTGAGACGTGCTTTGAAGGAGGCAAGGGAGGGAGCAAGAAAAAAGGGACTGGTGGATGGAGTTCCAAAGTGTGGGGGCAGAGAAGTCACATTGGGATAAGTTGTTCATCTGTGAGAACAAAGCATATATTACAAAACTGCTGAGGGTGGAGAGCTAGCACTTGGATAATTGAATTGCTGATGCTTTTAAAGCGTTGGGTGATGAACTTATGGAAGAAAAATGGTCTGTTTATTTTAACACTTGGCAAGGAACTGGAGAGCTTACGTCTGGTAACTGGTGTACGACTTGCTAAATTCAACTGACTAAAACATTTCCAGTAATTTGGACGGCTCACAGATAATTCTCTTTTATAAATAGATTGAGTTTTCAACCCGTTATAAAGAACGGTCTCTCTTGTAAACAGAGGATACTTTACATGAGGGTATTTTGAAGGCAATTGCATAACAGTCATCATTGCCTAAATAATCAACACACTAGTGATTTTTATTTTTGTTTCTGAGTTCCGTAGAGTATTTTTAAATGTTGGTCTTGGGTCTGGTTTTTACGTAAATATTAGTGGGATGATTAAGTTGAATAACAAGTAATTCAGCCTTACTCTTCCACCATGTAATGCCTTTCAAGTCAGGAGGATGTCTCAAAGCAATTCACATTTACCGTAAAGTGTAGTGACTTGTCTACTTTGGAGAGGAAAGTGGCAGCCAGCGTGCATAACTGGCAATATTTTCCGGGGGTGTTGCTGGCCAGGAATCCCGGAGAAACACACTTCACTTTTTGGTTGGTGCCATGGGATCTTTAACATTTACCTGAATAGACGGACAGGATTTAGGTTTAACATCTCAGCCGAAAGACATTAAAAATACACCTCCAAAAATACAGCGCTCCCCAGCACTGTATTGGAATGCTAGTCTAGCCCGGGTTCAAAGTCCCAATGTGGAGTATGTTTGAACTCACAACCTTCTGACTCCGAAGTGAGAATACTACCAACTGAGCCAGGCAGACAGTTTAACTATAGATACTTTATCCCAGACCTGCTAATGTCTGGCAAACATTCAACTGTGATTATAGAAGTGGCAGCTGTAATCATGTACCACGGTGCTTACAAACTAAAGTTTGTGAATTTCTGCTTTGATCACTGTAAGATGAGAATCGGTTCAATCAAATACCAATGTCACCTGTTTTTTTTTTCCTGGACATCAACTAGAACTATTGGGAAATGTAGTATGCGATCACCATTTTTCACCCCATTATTTCATCGCCTCTGTTCAGGCATTGCAGAAATGTTGAAGGCTCTTATTTCCTGCACTTAGCTTTGCCGTAGCTTTTTGAGTTGGAGAAATGGCTCACATGAGATTTATAATCTATTACCAAGAGAACATGAGACAACATCGCCAACTGGCCTAGAATTTAGTACAAGTTTAACAGTTTCGTCAGAGGCATCAAAAATACAAAGCGATGGGAACGGAATGTTACATTTGTGCCGCACAACTTGCTTTGCAGTTTGAAAGCGTTAGATCAGTTCAACAAACAGGATCTTTACCCCTGGATCTAAATCAGGCACCATATAGCCTGGCATGGGAGTATCTTATCATGCGCTATTGCAAAGACGAGAATCTTTGTGGAGTCCCGGAGCTCAATAGTTAGAACACTCGCCTGGCAAGCGAACGGACCTGGGTTTGATTCCCGAGCAGGGCGAAACGTTGGGCAAGTTTCTTTACTCCACACACCTCTGTTTACCTAGGAACCTGGTTGTTAGTCGATTGGCGGATTGCTTTTCTGGGGGGTAATAGCACCCCCACCCAAATAAATAAATAAATAATAATGATAATTTGGTAACTCAATCCACGACTATGGATCGTGGGACAATGTTCTAAGCTGCAGGGCAATTAGCTGCCGCATTTCGCCCACAAAATATACAGTCAATTCACTTTATAATATGTTCTGTCCAGCGTTTTGAGACATCTCGAAGATGTGATAAGGCACTATATCAAATGCAAGGATTATTATTATAATCTTTTTACGCCCTTGCCCCTCTAGTTATCTCCCATCCTCCAATAGATACATAAAAAGTAGAGTTTGCTCACATAATAATATTAATATCATGAAAGAGCTCAATAAGGTGGACATAAATACTCTCTTTTTACTTGTTGATGAGTTCAAAACAAGGGCGGCATAAACACAAGATAGCCAGTAGCAGATGTAAAAGAGATTTAGGAGCAACTTGGTGAGAAGGTAAGACTCACTGATAGAAGCTGTGGCCGAAGCAGAAAACAATGTTTTTAAGAGGAAACCGGATGCATGCATGGGGAAGAAGAGAATAGAGGAATATGGGAGGGTGATAGGGAGAGGCGAATAGATGAGGTGGAGCATAAACATTGCTGTGGACTATTTTGATGCTGTACAGTCTATGTAATTCTAAGTCCATGTACGTAAGTGTTTGTATCTGATCTCAATCAAGGCTTCACTGTCTAATTCATCGTAAGTACAGCAGACACTTTAGTCCAACCCTACAGCAAAGTTGAGCTCATTCAAGAAGATCAATGTGAGTTTCGCCCAGAAAATATACAGTCAATTCACTTTACAGTATTTCTGTGAAGCGACTTGAGAGGTCGTGAAGAGGCTCTATATCAAAGCGAGGATGATTATTATTATCATCAATATTGGATGTCAGGGAACAATATAACTCGCTGACATCCGTCCAATATGAAGCATAATATGTTGGAAACTAAACCGGATGGGCATCGTGAAAAGCTTGAGACAAAGCGAGAGAAAAAGCCCTGAGGAACAAGAGAAAGCTGTGTTAAAAACACATCACAAGGTACAGTTTACTGTAATGGATTAATCCTAGTGTCTATTGGCTCCATTTCAGACGCTGAGTGAAAGGATTCAACAATCCAGTTGTTCATAAGTAATTGCAGATTTTGATTATGAGCAGGAAGAGTGCAGTCTGTGATTTGGAACAAATTTTGGTGAAACAGAATAAGTCTTCAGAACATTTGACCATTTGATAATGTTTGTTTGATCTTTGCTACAGATGGGGTGTTGGCAGGAGAAGAGAGACAGGTGGTGGGAGCGAACCAGGCTTTCAGAACGGAGTGGGCTGATTGAGAAAGGTTAGAAGCATTAACTTGGCTAAGGAAGATTACTGGACAGTGAGAGTATTGTCAGCACTGGTTTCCATTAGATTGCCTAAACTTTTTTACTTCAGTCTCGAAGACAAACAACAGAGGCAACGCATATCTTGTAACGAGTAACTAGTTGAGGCAATTAACTGCAGTAATGTTAAATTGCTGTTCTTGTTCTCCATTTATTAGGGCTGACTGAAAGTGAGCTATAATGCCTGACTATTCAGCTCTGCTTATTATCTAAACATGAACGGTAAATCTGATATTGCTCAATCAGAACCTGAAAATTGAGGTCAGTATTTTGTCAAGTAATTTACCGATAATCAGGAAATTAGATATACATTTAGAAAATGTAAGTATGAAAGGGTATAGGGAAAGAGCAGGTGAGGAAAGAGAGGTGCTTTCACAAGCTTTTAACCCACGACTGTTTGTGGGACACTGCTGTGCGCAATTGGCTGCTGCGTTTCTTAAGGATTATTATCAAATACAAGGATTATCATTATTAAGATCACGGGATTGGATTGGATGGAGAAGCAATGACCACATACAGCCATAAAGTGAATGACATTGCTAGTCAAGACAATGAAAATTTCCCTTCTCGTTTCAAGTCATGCCATTGGATCTTTAAAGTCGCTTGAATAGGCAAACAGGACTTCGGTTTCACGTCTCATTCGAAGAACAGCACCTCCGACAAAGTGCCCCTACCCCGCATTACATTGGAGGGTTAGCCTGGACTATGAGGTCAAAGCCTTGTCATGGGGCTTGAACCCATAATTCACAACCGGCACAGTATTCATCCATCTCCTGTCTTTACTTAAAAACCTGGACATTGTTCTCTAATGAGTGCAAGTTCGAGTCAGTGACCCACACCCTGTAACTTACAGCTCAAAGTCCTGTAATCATCGATGTTGGAAAATCCTCTAAATTCACAGTGAAAGGTTCACTAATGTTAATGATTGATTTGTGATGCACCCCTATATTCCAAATGTAACCTCACCAATGATTGATGTAAGGTTAAACGAAAACTCTCTTGATGTGCAGGTAAATGCCCTTAAATCAATCCATAATTTCATTAGGCGTGTTACAAGCAAAATTCACTTCAGAAAACTTCAGCGAGTAGTTAATTGACAATCACACCTGAATTTTCTCTTTCTCCATCTCTGCAAATGTGAAACGTGTTTTTTACTGTTCCCTTTTACTTGTTTCGTGAGTATTACTATGCATTTACCTAACATTCGAATCCACCTGCCACTCGGTGATCATTTATCTTCGTAATCCATGTTAATGCGTGGAATCTGGAAAAGATTACATTAAAAAAAACACACAAATCGACCTATTTTTTGATTAACCTTCAGTTTGTAGTGTGCTTCTATGAAGGTGTGTGTGCTGTAAAGCACATAGAAGCAGAAGTCATTTGTCTAAGTCAGAAAAGCACTGGATGGAACTAATTTGCTTCGAAAAGATATTATTTTCTCAGGGTTACTAGATAACCAAGGGTCAACCAGAATGTAGCCTTTGCTCAGTGATACTTATGGTCATTTTCTGTTGTCCCCCAAACCTTGGCTCTTGCCAAACTACGCCGAATATTTGCAGAATTAGGCTATCTGGGGAGAGAGTCATTCTCGACCAAGGGAAATTCCCGTGGGGAGATGGAACGCACGGTTTGTTTTGGAATGATCTTAAGACTGGTCATGGGTCAGGCCCCTGATAACCAAAGCATGATCTGTTACCTTGTGGTATTCTTCAGCAAATCCGTTGCTTAATGAGCAGTCGCTTCCTAACATATGGGAAGGTGTCAGTTTTGTTTCAGGATACTTTCAGAAGATGTTTGATTGTCGTGTGTGACAGTATTAATGAAATCCTGAATGGCGGTGTCAAATTTCCACAGAATAATATTTCGAAATCTCTTATCCCTTTCCTGGTCACATTGCAGATCTGTTGCTTTGCTGGCAGTTACTTAATAAGATCATAAGAATTTGCTAGCCGAAAGAAGTCCAAAGTCCATCTAGTTTGCCTTCCACCATTCTGGCAGTCGCTTGACATGTCCTGTCTCAAACTATATACTGTATTCCGAGTTATTATACTCGCAGAAATCTATCTAATTTGTTCTTGAAACAAACAACGCTTTCTGGTTCCACTCTGCTATCCACTGATACTTCTCTCTCACAAAGGATCATTGTTAGACTCAGGTCCACACCTATTGTATCGTCTCGTAAGGAAAGATCCAACTTCTAAACTTCAGGGAGTGTACTCGCTTATGGGAAGTGTGTATAAATAGGAGCTGGTGTAAGGGAGTCTCTCGTCAGGATTGGCCAGTAAGAATTACTCAGAAGTGCTGTAAATGTAAATGTGCTGTGAACATTAGAGGGGAGGAAATGGTTCCCATCACTTTAGCATCCTAAACATCCATACATCGCCTCTTTGCCAGTCCGTGGGGCTCAAACACAAGCAGTTGACATCAAAATGGACATTAGTAATGTAAAAGGAAAACAGCCTATAGTTCAGCTGCATGATAGACAACAGAGCAACTCAGATTTCTCACACACAAACAACTACCACCAACAAATTGCATTGATATAGCCTCCTTCATGTCGGGAGGACAACCCAAGGCAACACACCCGAGCTGGGGGTTAGATTTGGTGTGGGGGGTGGGGGGTAAGAGGGGTGAGGTGATGGGATATCCTATGTAAGGAATTCTAAGGGAGACATTTTGGCAAATTCTTCAATTTGGCCTTAATTCGGAAGCTGGTATTCTGTAAATTCCTTTAAGAAATGAAAGAGAAATGACTTGAAAGGAAAGGATGAATTCAAGAACGTAACAAAATTCTGGATGCTTTGAAATGTGACATAAATAGAGTAAATCTAGACCCAGGTGGAATTTCTCCCCAACAATATCTAAAGCTGAGAGCATTTCTAAAATTGGAGGCAGAGTTTCTTAGACAGTACCTTAAATACTTTTTAATTTATCTTTTAGAGAAACAGGTTGGCCACGAAAATCAATGGAGATTACAAACGAGATATATATGGATTAGTTACCTTCCATAACATTGAGAAACTCCTCCGTTGTGTCGATGAAATACAGTGACTAATCAAAACTAATTCATGGGAAGAAATGATAAAGAGTTGAATAAAACATTGCCAGCAGCACAAATAGTGGCTTCAAACTCTCCGACATGACATGACAGTTGCAAGCTTGCTTTACAGAACCTGCCGGTCCACACGCTAACTGAATGTCAACAGCTTTGTTGAAGCTTAGCATTTAGCTCCGTGTAGCTTTTGTAGTGATTCTGTACCACCTCAGGAGAAATTTATTAACCTTCGCTTCTGGAGAGCTGCTTCATGCTTTGTCCAAAAATAAATAAACCAACCGGGTAGAACAAATGAATTGCTATTCATGGACTATCATGTGGCCCAAGTGACCTTTCCTACTCCTTTATTCAGCTTTTTCCCAGAACATCAGGATGTTTGCATGAAGAGAGTGAGAAGCAGCGAGTGACAATATAGGTGCGTAAAGTTAAGAGGCGAGTTTTAAAGTGAACAAAAGTAGGACTTGGGATCTATTGCACCACAAAGTGAAGTGAAATCTGGGTATTAAGGCTGTAATCCAATTGAGCGTTTGGATTGGGCTCATAAACGAAGAGAGTGAAATAAAAGCAGCTTCTGAATTTGGTCAGAATCTTGAGATTGAATTATATTCCACTCATTCACACACATATTTTTAAGCACTTGTTTCTTCCCACTGTGGAACGACTATTCTAATGCCGTTTCCATTTCCGCTTTTCAATGAGTAATCTCCCAAAGGACATTTTGATGATAGTGACATTGATACTGTAATTTCAGACCCAAGTATAAAGTGGGGTCAGTGTTGATTAGTGCAGATCAGTGTAGAAATGAGAAAAGTTAAACCGGTGTTCACACTTTTAAATAGAATTATATCATGGGTATAAATACAAGAATCCTTTATTTGTGAATAAATACAAGAAGCCTCTGTGAAGCACTTTGAGGTGTCTAAAAGACATGATAAGGCGCTATATCAAAATGCGAGGATTATTGCTATTATTATTATTATTATTTATTTGAAGGAGAATCCATCAAAATGAAAATAAAATAGGTCATTCAATTCATGGTCGCAGGACATGTCTGTGTGCAAATTGAAACAGAGTCCCCACCCTTCACAGTAAATTCAGTGCACAAGTCCAGTAAACCCTAAGCACGAAGGCGGGATATCAAATGTAAGGGATTGTTGTAACTATCCCACCCTTCCTGCAGATAATGACAAAGCAATTAGCCTTCGAACAGATGTTGAGGATTCTCGCTGCTGGTGCTTTGAATGTGGCCATAAATGTCTACACCATGACCAAAGGTTGCTTGATCTCGATTTATTTCTCTAGTAAATTAGGTCTTCATGAACGATCATAAGCCACATTTTGATCAACAGGTGCTGATTGAAATAATCATTCCTCTAAACTTCCCATGTAGGATTGAGTTGTGATTCTTAGAAGCCGAGTGCGATTGAAGTGGTTCAATTGCTCAGATTCCCTTTGTCATTTTTAATTTAGACGGCTGGTACTGGGAAGGATGCGGTTAGAGTTATAGAATAAGTCGGGATAGCTTGCCTTTACCTTTTTTGGAATGAAGATTTGAGAGGAATGGAATGTCGACCCTTGTTGATTTCAGTTGCCTCAGCCGGTTTCAGCGCCTTTCTTTTCTATGTCAATTGGATCAGTAGCACATTATTAGTAGCCTCAAGCCAATTGAGAGATTTGTTTCACTGCCTCAAGTGCAGCTGGTGATGTTGCTGCTGGGGAGGGACGTGGTGTGAGGTGAGGGGAGTTGATGCTGCTCATTCAATCATTCCTGCACACCATCTATTTACCTCTCAATGTTAGGTGGTGCAGAGTAGGAACATTGCACAGTTAAGCACTTATTTCTGCTAGTTTACTCAACACTGTGTTTGTTGCCTGGTTTAAAAATTGCTCAGGTCTGTCCGTAAGCACTTGGTAACTTGACCTGCGCTATGTAACTTGCAGCTCGAGAAAGGGAGTCTTGCACAGTGGGGCGAAACCAAAGGCAAGTTTCCTTACTCCACACACACGCCTCTGTTTACCAAGCTGTAAGTAGGAACCTGGTTATTAGTCGAATGATGGAATACTTTTCGCGAGGCAATAAATCCCTTCAAAATACAAACTAAAAAAAAAAATAATTCGCTCACTCAATCTACGACTGTTTGTTTGTTGGACACTACTGTGTGCAATTGGCTGCTGCATTTCACCCACAAAATATACAGTCGACTCGCTTTACAATATATTCTGAGACATTTCGAAGACATGATCGTGTGCTATATCGAATGCCAGTATTACTATCATTTCTCCTCTGTTTAAATAAACTTGTTTTTTGAACAAAAAGGTTCACTCGAACACACTCCACGGATGAAGGTAATGAGCATCCACTCGAAAAAAGCTTTCCTAAATATAGAATATTGGTTAACAGAACTCCGCTCAGACACCAATCTGCCAAGCTCCAACCGAAATTCGACTCCAACGTGCAAAAAGATTATCAGCATTCGGGCAGGATTCTGGTGGGTTGGTTTGAAGCACATTTGGGGAAACCTTTCTATGTGTAGGAACCTTTTTATGTATCAGGCACCAAGGTCAAGGTCTCCCTTTACAATGCACAACTCTCCATTTTAGAGAATGAGATTTACCTTTTGTTTGCAAAAGATCTTTTGGGGAGAAATTCTAAGACAATAGGTATCCAGTACAATCATTCTCTAGTGTGAGTCAAGGAAGCTTTTAATACTGTTTCAGTCGTTCCATGAGTACAGCCCGTTTTGTCAGACTCTCCCTAGCCCGATGACAAAAACACCCCCTTTGTAATCTCGAGCAGTTTCCGTGACAAATTCGCTTCAGGAAGGTAAATCGATATGTGCCCACGTGACACAAAATGTTCTGAACACCTTTTTTTAAGAGAGAAAAGAAACACGATCGACTGTAATGTCTGACCTGCAAGCCAAAAATTCATGCCAGCAGCCACCGGCACTGCATAGCCAAGGGAGAGAAATATATTTCGACCTGTCGTGTGGAGTAAACAGTATGGATCTGTCACACTTTGCCTGGCTTTACTCCTTTAATTTTCGAGAGACCGAGAACTCTTACGAAAGGTGTTGGGTAACATGCCCTTCCCTGCCTGGCTATCAAGAGTTACCATCCCATTATCTGGGACGTCTAGTAAAGGTTTCATGGCGTCTTTCCAATTTCATGGACTTCAGGAAATCCAGGCAGGCTGTGAAAAATGTGCAGTTCCAATTACAAGGTAGCAGTGCAAACATGGGATCCAGATAATAGAGGCCATTAACTGCGAGAGCAAAGCTTCAGCAATCTGTTGAAGCCTGATATTGAACAACTCTCCGCAATTCTCTGACACCCACCCAGCAATACCTATAAACATCTGCTGGCGCCACTGCTCATACCTTCTGCTTCTATCAGGCAATGACACCGAACAACACAATACCTCACAGAATATCGGATTCTTTTGGACGGAGTTGTGAAACTATTCACCCTCCTCAATGTAACATTAAACAGCAGGCCATAAATAACCGGGCTTGCAAATCCAAAGCCTTTGTGAAATGCGTAGAACAGTGCAGAGCAATATTGACATCACCCGGCGGAGCTAAAATTACCAAAGGGAATAAGATTCCAATCGTGCTGTCCTCTATGACAATGTAAGGGTGTCAGCTTGCCTCAGTTGGTAACACATTTGCTTCTGGGTCAGAAGGTTGTGGGAGTAGAAGACCAGCACAAATGTTCAGAGACGCTACCTTGGGTGAAGGGCGCTATATCGGTGAAAATGCAAGTTGTTGTCGCATTTTCATTTATAGAGCAAACAGGCAGGAGTTCAATGACCAATTTTAACTGGAGGATTTGTTGGCCAGATACACTAGACTACACTAGACTAAACAGTATTTGCTGTGAAATGCATTTCAACGTAAAAAGACACAGGATCAATTTCAAGGATTATTATATATAATCTCTTGGTTAAGGGCAAGCAACAGAATCAGAAAGATGCCGGGGGAACACGAGATCAGGAGCAAATATTTTTTTGGCTCACAATTCACTCCTAACTTCCTCGGACTAAAGTTTTAGTGTAGGATTTTATTGAAACAATTCTGTTTATTTCCTGGTTCTATGGATATACAGCTGAAGGGATGGAGTTTAACTCATAGGAACTAATGTTGAAGTTGTATAGGAAATTGGCCCAAATTCATGTGGAGTACTGCATACTGTATCACAGTCACGACATCTTGGACTGTGGAGGGGTATAACATAGATCAATTGGAATGGTAACTGGCATTAAATAAGATTGGTCATTCATTTCATGACTGTTTTTGTGGGACACTGCTGTGAGTAACTGGCAGCCGCGTTTCGCCCACAAAATATCCAGTCAATTCACTTTAAGTAATCCGCAAAGTGCTTTGAGTCACCTCAATGACGTGGTAAGGCGCTATATCAAATGCAAGAATTATTACTATAGGATTATTATTAAACACCTGAGTTAGAATATTTGTTAATTATTTGATTTTCTCATTTTTTCTAATTAACTCACAATGTTAAATCCTGGTATCCCTTAACTGAAATCCTAATTTGCACAGAAAAAACACATGTTAAACTAAGCTACATTACACTTGCTGGGCCATTTCAAACCAAATACTCTTCCAAGTGAGTCAGCAAGCAAATATGAATGGTTAGCTAAATGGTTCTGTACAAAACCAGATAAGAAGGGACTTAGACATCTCCTTAATCTGTTCTGTATTTTGCTGGTGTGGACGAGGTCATAACTCATGAATGATGAAGTGCACACAGAGAGTTGCGGTATTGGACTACCGTTTCAATGGACAGAATACCAAAACATGTCAATGGGAATACCATGGGAGGGAGCAGGATCCTCAATGTAAAGTACTGCAACATGTAACAGGTAAGATTAGTGTCTGGTTAACATGATTCCATTTACATTGCTCACTGTATATTTTTCGCCCACAAAACATACAGTCAATTCACTTTACGGTATATTCTGTGAAGCGCTTTGAGACGTCTCGAAGACTTTATAAGACGCTATATCAAATGCACGGATTATTATTATATATCATCATAACTCCTTGGAAGGCCGAGGAGATCTCTTTGGTGCGTGCGATCAGCAGGGCATTGGCGTGTGTAACCAGCGAAGGGCCCACTCCTCGAAAGAGGAGGTCAAATGAGCTCTAATTGCTTCCAGCTGACAACGAAACACCAACCGGCCATCTCACCCTTCGCAATATCATCCCCATCACCTTTGTTGCAGCCGCGCAATCTAATCTCTCCCACTTGGCACTAAACTCAACCCAAACAAAGCTCAGGAGGTGCCAGCAGGAGCAGCCAGGATTTATTCATTTTTTTCTTTTCGGAATTTTAATGACTTCCCAAAATATCCTTAAAATTCCTTGAAACCCAAGGCGTACAGGTTAACAGAATGGGCACATTCACCATCTGAAAATGTTAAAGGGAGTCAATGTTATTTATGTAATACCTCCGACATAATGACACCAGCTTTTTAGCTTCGCCCGGGCCTCCTAATCATTTTCTTGGGGGTTACTGTGCACTTGACTTCACATAGGAACTGTATTACATGGGGGCTTTTCTCTGGAAACAATTATATGGTGCTTTTATAGCTTCGCTGCATTAAGTTTTATTACCAAAACATGAGGACCTTATGTTACTTTTATGTTATTTTTTTAAAATGTACCCTCGGGTCCAATGGTTAGAGACAGACATTTTTTTTCAGGTTAATTAGAGAATGCTCTAAATAAGGAAATGTGCTTGCGTTCTCATTATTATGGGGGTTTATAGACCACACTCAAAGATTCCCGACTCACCTGGAGCCCAATTGGAAGCTGGATCATGGACATCACCACGACATTCTGGGAATACTCAATTTTGCTTCCTCCTTCTGGCAGTAAGAATAATCATCATCATCGACAACATCCATGAATTAATTAGTACAACACCTTATAAAGTGTAGAGACTTTTTGTGAATGTTTGTGGCGACCAATTTACACACAGTAATTTCCCACGAACAGCCGTGGAGTGAATAACCAATTTTATCTGAAAGATTGTTGACCAGACACCAAGAGAAACTCCCTTCGCTTTTGCAAATAATGCCATGGGATCTTTAACGACGACAACAAATTGCATTCGTATAGCGCCCTTTTGCGTCAGGAGAATGTCCCAAGGCGCTGGACAGTCAGGGTTCCACACCTGAGTTGGTGGTTGGGATCAGGCGGTTGTGGAGAGTGAGGAGGGGAGGGGGTAGGAGGGTGGTTTAATATCTCATCCAAAGGAAGGCACTTCTGACAGTGCAGCATTTCCCAACCGCCCCTCCCCAGTGTTGGAGTGTTATCCGAGACTATGAGCTCAGAATCCTGACCATTTGAGTATGAGTGCTACCAACTGAGCCAGGCTGACACCATGGTGGATGGATGAGATTTCATTATAAAAGAATTCCCCTCCAGCGCAGTGGAAAGAGGCTTGAATGTCAGAATGAGATATAAACTTCCACTCGGCTTTTGTCTTTACTCGGAGCATCAAGCGTAATAAACAGCAATTTACCTCCAGATCCATGAGCTTAAAACTTGTGTAGCTTTCTGCATAGCAGCTTAAAAAAAAAGTTTCTCAACAGATGGTAGATGTAATGCCTTCTTTTTCCTGTTTTATAGACCTGTGATGCTTTTGGAAACCAGATTAAAAACTTTGTTTACTGCGTGCTGACATCCCAAACGGTTTTTATTTGATTCAAATGTGGTGACTTAAAGTTGTAGACAACTGACAAGTTGCCTTGAGTTAAGGGGCAAAACGTGACGTAGCTCAGGTTACAAAGCTCTTACAGATACCCTGTATTCAGTTATATTTCGCTGGTGTTTGCTGACAGCAATGAGATCTTCTCTTGAGGTTAAATATTTCTTACTTGTCAATACTTTTTTNCCCTGCGCAGCTTTCTGGTGGGAAATACAATACAATATTATATTTGTATATCGCCTTTCACGTCGGGAGGACATCCCAAGGCGCTGGGATGTCAAATCAAGGGATTTGAACCCGAGCTGGGAGCTGGGATCAGGGAGGGTGGAGGGCAGGAAGGTTAGGGGTAAAGTAGAAGGGTGGCATCTATACGAGCATAGATTGTTTTTAGCAGAGATTAAGGTCATTCAACCCCTCTTGCCTTTACAGTTCAAAATAAAAATTTAATCCCAGTCATTGCTTTTTCCCTAAACAAGCCCTTTAATATACTTTTCAAATATTTGTCCAGTACCCCTTTTTAAAAAACTATTATTGATGTGCAGCAACCTCTGTTTTTTGATAAGGAGCATTCCATTTTAATTTATTTTGTTAACTTATCTCTTTGTCGTGTTCAGACTTCAGGATTTTTTTTGTTCAGTGCAATATTCACTTTGGAGTACGTCGACACGTGCTGCACTGTAAACTCTTTTTAATGCTTGTATTTCGCCCATAAAATACACAGTCAATCCACTTCACAATACACTCCGTGAAGCGCTTTGAGATAACTCGAAGATCTGATAAGGTGTTACATCAAAACCAAGGATTATTATTATTACTAATCTTATGCTACGTATTTGATTCTATTTAATACTGAAGGAGCCAGCAGGTGTCCTCAGTGTATCACAGTAACTCCATGTCTGCAAAGTTTTGCCAACTTGGTGTGAAAATCCGACTGTAGATATCCAAATCCAACCAGTTCTGAATCTATTTGATTTACTGAGATGCTAGAGAAACATCACGCAGTTGGCCTGATTGCCTGAAACAACAACAATAGCAACAACAAAATTTGCGCCTTTCATATCGGGAGGATGTCCCTGCAAGCACAGTCACTACACTTGACCTCAATTATCTGCAAAGCGCGTTTGAGATGTTTTAACACTGAAGGTTACCGATTTCAAGGATTGTTGCGATCTGTTAATTAACATTTGGTCAATTTGGAGACCTTGAATATTCTGGAGGCCGGTGTATCGCGGCGAAAGAAACAATCGATAGTGTCGTACGTAGATTCTCCATCAACCCAATTAAAGGGTTAAGTAGAGGGGCTGCACTTGAAAGTTGTTAGGTCCATTTGTTTGTGGCTGTTGGATCCGAATCATAGAATTATACAGCACAGAAGGAGGCCATTCGGCCCATCGTGTCTGTGCCGACTTTTTGAGAAGAGCTATTCAAATCTCCCCCGCACCCTCACCATAGCCCTGCAAACTTGTCCTCCGCATGTGGTTGGATCATATGAGTCATCCTGCCATTTTGCTCTGTAACATGCGGTGATATAAAATCTGATATCAGTTGTCAGGTTACATGGTACAGCAACAGGGCTGTTAGAATCCTGCCTTTGATTGGAGGAGGTGGTGGCCATCCATTGAAATACACTCAACAGAAGATATAAGCAAACTCTCAAAACCTTCCACAACTTATGTATGGACAAACGATGCGCGAAGTGCTCTCCGCTAACAACCGTCATGGGTAAGCTTTTGTTTTAGCCGAAATATAGAAACAAATACTTGTCCATCGTATCCCTTTGTCCCGTGAACCAAGGACTGATGGAGTTAATTCACTAATAAGTAACATCTGTTACCATGACACTGGCTATCCATCAGCTAACAGTCCACTGCCTGCCAGAAACAGAATAAAATAGCCCCTTTCCCTTCTCTTCCCCCACCACCACCCCTACCCCATTGTGGAATGGATCCAGAATCACACCAGCAGGTTTCTACAGAGGAACACCTACCTCTCTATTCATTCCGCACAAGCACCAGCCTAACCGTTTTAATGGGCAAAATATGTTTAAGTCAGTGGACAATGTGTGGTTGCGCTGCATGTATTGCAACTGCCGAACAGACTAGGAAAAATGGCCCGGATCCACCTGAGAGACAAATTGGCTTGCACCCTGCCATTTATCTAGCGTGCAAGAGCAATTTATGGCTTTGTAAACTTGGCAGCCGTGGTGTGAAGTGGTCTGATGGTATTTCTCACTAAACGCTCGCTATCTGTGCCTGTGTGACACCTCGGACAGATCACAATAACACAAATCCTTGGACTGCGTTTAATGCTGGTAGAGACCATTTCAGCGGCAGCTCCGATCAGTAAATGAAGCACTCGAGGTTCTGCTTCCGAAGCTGCCAAGACTCATCCGTAGAGGCAGAAAAGGGTGGGCTGGGCCAACACCTTTGGTATCTGGAACAAAAACAATAAGCCATCCTTGGGTTCCTTCCCAGTCCACAGCAGAAACAGTTGCAAAATGCTGGTTTGTTTTCCCCTCGTTATTAAAGTTACTATGAATCGTGGCTGTAATGTGAAACACTGCTAAACCTCAGCTACATCACAAAACCCACGTCTTTACGCAGTCGTGTTATGTAAATACAGCATTGAATGGTGAAGAAAAACTTTCACATTAATTCAAGTTGTCTGATCGACTCCAGCACTGAGTTAGCCACTGGGATCTGGGTTCCAGCCGAGCCCAGACTGATAGAGTGGAGTCCTGTAGCTCAGTGATTAGGACACTCGCTTCACAAACGAGAGGACCTGGGTTTGATTCCTGGCAGGGCGAAAAGTTGGGCAAGTTTCCTTACTCCACGGGCTTCTGTTTACCCAGCAGTAAGTAGGAACCTGGTTGTTGGTCGATTGGCAGATCACTTTTCCAGGGCTAATAATCCCTTCAAAAAGAATTAAAAAAAAACAATTATACGGTCACTCAGTCCACAACTGGCTGCTGCATTTCACGTGATAAGACGCTATATCAAGGATTATTATTATTAGTGAAAGGTACCTTTCTCCTTGTAGTGATCAACTCAGCAGCCTCAAAATACAGAACAAATTAAATAATAAATTGAAGAGATTCTCTAAAGTTACAAAAGAATAGCATTCCATGTTATTTGATACTTGCAATGAACCCACTATGCAACATAATTTTTTACCTCTTTATAACAATAATCCTTTTGCCCACAAAATATACAGTCAATTCACTTTACAGTGTATTCTGTGAAGCGCTTTGAGGCGTGATAAGGCACTGTATCAAATGCAAATATTATTATTATTCCTTGCATTTGATCTAGTGCTTTATCACATCATAAAAAGCTAAGGATTTATTCTAAGGTACAAGGACTGTCCATTTGTAGCAACCACGTGTTATAGACCCCAATATGCGAAAGCAACAACAACAAACTACATTTGTACAGCGCCTTCTTGTCAGGACAATGTCCCAAGACACTGGACAGTCAGGGATCTGCACCTGAGCTGGTGGTTGGGATCAGGAGGGGTGGAGGGCGGGGAGGGTAGGGGTAGACGGGTGATCGAAGGTACGGTCGAAGAGGAGGGACTTGAGACGGGTCTTGAAGGAGGCAAGGAAGGGGGCAAGGCAACCTCCTACCTTTAGACAATGGCACATTATCGATGGCGTCTAGGATGCCTTCTCAACAACAACTACTTGCATTATATATCGCCCCACCGCCCCCCCAAGCAGGATAGCGTCCCAAAGCGCTTGCCACTGACGGAGCACCTCCAATTGATATAACGAGAAGACAATGTAAAGTTAGGAACCTGAGTGTTTATACCCATCATTTAGAGTACATTCCATGAAGTGTTGCCAGTGAAATGTGAAACCATTATTAAAAGTTAAAGAATGTAAATCTACCCAAGTCAAAAATCATTCATCTCGCTCAACATATTTCCTATTTAATGCCTTCTTACGAGCATGGCTTTAGTGCTGCAGTATAATTGAGAAATTATTTCATTTAAGTTAATTGCCTGCATATGTGAGTGGCAAGTAATATTGGGTAGATAGCATCAGTTTAGTGGATGCTGAAAAAAGGAGTTTGTAGCAAGAGGGCTGGGGAAGAGCATCTCCTCCTGGCTCTATGGTTCCCTTGGATCCCCGGATATTACTGTTACACGTTAAACCCATTTGTCGAGGGGGAAAGGGTGATTTTAAACTTTAGAATGTTTGCATTTGGGAAGACTGGTAATTGGCAATTGACTGCCGCGTTTCGCCCACAAAATACAGTCACTCCACTTTAAGTACATTCTGTGAAGAGCTTTGAGACACCTCGAAGACATGATAAGGCGCTATATCAAATGCAAGGAACATTAGTATTAGTTTTCATTGGAAAAGGAAGGAAAATAGCAATAGAACCCTGAGATTTTTCAAGTGGTGAGACTTGCAAGTGAATTGGCTGTATATTTTGTGAGAAACACGGCAGCCAATTGCCCCCAGCAGTGTTATGTTATTTAATAAAATTAATAATAATAATAATTCTTGCACTTGATATAGTTCCTTATCATGTCTTCGAGACGCCTCAAAGTGCTTCAGAGAATATACTATAAAGCGAGTTGACTGTATATTTTGTGGGAGAATTTACACTGTTATTTCTGTTATTTACACACAATGTCAAGACTAACGTAAAGTCTTGACACAGAGCCCTGGCTGCCTAGTCAACTGCAAGTAGGACATCACAGTTCATCCCGATCCTGCCCTCTCCTGATATCCACACCCAAGCCATCTTGAAGCATTGGCATCTGGATATCAATCAGGGGCAGAAATCTTCTCTGATTTTCTTTCCCTAACACAGGAATGCAGAAGCTAAGTGTCGTGTCTCAGCTGCTGAAGTATCTGAGAACAACTAACTCAACGCAGAGTAGGATTTGGACTTGCCGCTGTCGGGTCTGTATTGTCTAGTCCTTCACCAGGCAGTGGCTTTACTCAGTTGGCCTTTGGAGAAGCCTCTGTTCGAAACATTTCAAAACATCTGCGGAGTTAAGAAACAACCAGGCGACAAAAAATAGCTCTCACGTCTGCTACTGTTTGTGCCGAGACCTCACCATCATTTACATTGAGGTATTTCTGAAATTCCTGACTTCAAAGCTGCCTCAGCTTCATATAGGTGCAGGAGAGTTTGACGTCAGATTATAGATAGGCCAGTGCTCGTGTTAGAAGCTTTTCTCCCCCTTTCCAATTAATCACATTGTTTTCAATGGACATCATCAACATTAGTTCTTCAATCAAACAATGCAGCCTCAACCTTTTAAAGGTAAAGATAAACAGATCTTTACTTCAGAAGTCAATGGACATGTTAACGTGTTGTGCATCGATATAAGGAGTTCATAACAAAAGCTTAAAAAAGGGTTTTGGGTTAATAATGGTAGGAATTATATATTGAAATAACAGAATAATCAATGAACGATCTGTGTGTACTCACTCACGTTCTATTTGGAGTATCCAATTTCCAGTCTTATTAGCTGGGATCTGAAATGAAGACAAGTTTGGATCAAATCAAGTCATATTTGCTCAAAGAAAATGGCTTAAAAGAAGTATCTCTATCCAGGATCTTCTTTATAGGTTATGGTTTAAAGAACGGTCAGTTTTTAAAGAGGACTGGTTAAAGCAAATAGATGGAGCACTGTCCAACCACAAAACCCCAAAGAATTTGGTTTGGAAGCTCAAGTTTCTAACCACAGCATTTATATGTAGATATTGAGTGTGTACAGACATGTGTGCTTTGACTGTAATGGTATCAAGAGAGACCAATAGTGTTTTAGTATTGTAAGGTTGGCTCAATGGGATTATAAATGGAATCTTGTTGTTGTTGTTGTAGACACCGTATAAAAGCTTTTAGATGGATTCGTGAAATACAAGTCAGTGAAAGTCCAGCAGTGTAAACGGGCTTGCTTTACAGCCCAAACATTTGTAAGTTATATAAAATAAATAATAATCATTTCATTTGATATAGCGCCTTATCACGTCTTTGAGACGTCTCAAAGCGCTTCACAGAATACGTTGTAAAGTGCAGTGACTGTGTATTTTGTGGGCAAAACGCGGCAGCCAATTGCGCACAGCGGAGTCCCACAAACAGTCGTGGATTGGGTGACAACGTTATTACTATTATTATCTTGGAGGGTTTATTACCCACGGAAAGCAATCCGCCAATGGAGATTCATATTCCAATAACTATTCTGTATGACTGTTAGATGTAAAATAATTATCTCACCGATAAAGTACAGTGAAAGGATACAGCTGGTGTTGGCATTTTACTTTAGAAATACAGGAGATGCCTTAAGTAATAGTAAAACCTACTTTTCTAATCATTCCTTGCAATGTTCAATGGATTTTGGTAGACAGGATCTTTGTTTCTTGTCTTATTTGAAGTCCCTCCGCCTCGCACAACCCTCCCTTGTCTACTTCAAGACCCCTCTCAAGAGCCTCCTCTTCGACCATGCCTTCGGTCACCTTCCTACCCCCTGCCCTCCACCCCTCCTGATTCCAACCACCAGCTCGAGTGCAGATCGCTGACTGTCCAGCACCTTGGGACGTCCTCTTGACTTGAAAGGCGCTGTACGCATGTAATTTGCTGCTGTTGTTGTTGTTGACAACATCTCCGACAATGAAAAGCTGCTTCATCACTGGACTGGAATGTCAGCCTGGATTGAGAACTGAAACTCCCAACATAGAGCTTACTGACCTAGAGGCAAGAGAGCCAATAACTGAGCGAGACAGCCACCGTCGACTTGATAAAACAAGGAACTCAATATATATATATGCCTTTGAAAGGAACAGGAAGATCCATGACTTGAAATAGCTGTTGACAAAATGCCATTGACTATATCAAAAGAGGGCTTCAGACGAAAAAGACCCTTTGTCATTTAGTTTGATTTCACCCATCCAGAGAATCAACCGTTATTGTGTTCCCAAACCCGTGTCCAGCTGTTTTGTAAATGACTCCAATGTGTTGGCCTTTTACCCCCTTCCTGGCGAAACTGCTCCCACTGCTCTTTCCCCTCCTTGTAAATAAATACAAGGACTTCCTCTAATTTAAAGGTTTTGTTTCAAGATAGTACGATAGCAGTTTTGAGAAGGTACTAAATTCTGTCGAGTTTATGTTGATCGAGCAGGTGCCAGAATTGTGCAAGCCAGGCGGATAGGATTTGTCCACGCTCAGGGAGACCAACTTTGTGACAGTATTTAACAGCGAACGTAAAGCAAACATAAGGGAGAAGGGAATAGAGGGCTACAGGAGTGGAGAGTAGGAGGGCAAGAGGCTCCTGTGGGGTATGAACACATTAGTGGGGCAGAATGCTCTCTGCCTGTGTTGTATCATTCTACGCAATTGTAAATCAACTCCACTTGCAATTTCGCCCGTAAAATACACCGTCAATTCACTTTACAGTGTATTCTTTGAAGCACTTTGAGACGTCTCGAAGACGTAAGGCGCTATGTCACGTGCAAGAATTATTATTATTATAACATACTGTTTCTCTTTGTGTGTGCAAGAGGAGATCTCTTTACACGCAGGGTGGAGTGCGTATATGCTATGGATGTGCGCGTGTCTGCCTGCACGTAGATATTTCTCCGTGCTTTTTCATAACGTTATTTTTTTCAAAAAGACAAAATGTACCAAATGGTAAAAAGGCAGCTTCAGATTGAATCACGTGACGATAATAAAAAACTGGAGAAGTGCCCACATTACATTTGTAACAAGGTTATTCAATGATCAATACAACTTCAAACAAATTCCACTTCACATAAAGGTACATTTTATGTTAAGTACCGTGTCTAAATTGAACAGGTAGTTCTTGAAGATGACTTGAGGCCCATCATGTTGTAATAGATGCCTCCCAGCTATTTCTTTAGAAGGTGCGACCATAACATTAGAGACAAAGATTCTGTTTATATGCATGATTGCATTTAAAACTGAAAATTGATTATATTTCATTTGCTGAACTTATTTTCCTTTGAAAACTTAGATCATAAACTGTACGTTTTGGATAAGGCATTTGCCAAGATCCCGTCTGCTTCTTGAGGTGGACGTTGATGATCTCATGTCACTATTTGAAAACAACAACAAATTGCATTTATGTAATTATTTTCACGTCTGGAGGATGTCCCAAGGCGCTGGACAGAGAGGCTGAAGGCCCGACTGCCAATGGTGGGCTGGACGGGGGACATGAAGCAGGCTGGAGCCTGGTGAACGGAGGGAGTGGACAGGTTTATGAGGTTATCAGATCACAGAGGTAGGAAGGAGCAAGGCTGTGGAGGACTTTGAAGACAAAGATGAGGATTTTGAGCTCTATCTTCTGAGGGATGGGGAGCCAGTGGAGCCGGGCGATGGTGGGAGTGATAGGGTCACAGAGCCTGATGCGGGAGAGGACACGAACAGCACGGAAACCCGATTGGAGGGGTTTGTAGAGGAGTGATAGGAGAGGAAGGAGCGAAGCTTGGAAACAACAACTTGTTCCAGGATCTTAGAAAGGAAAGGAAGTTTGGCGTTTAGAATGTAGTTAGAAACCAGAGGTGGGTCGAAGGAAGGGTTTTTGAGAGTGTGGATGATGACGGCTGTTTTTAAGGGGTGGGAATGGTGCCAGTGGACAGAAAAGGGAAAGGAGTTTCTCCCGGTGTCTGGTCAACAATTCCCCAAGTAAAATTGGTCATTCACGTCATGGCTGATTGTGGGACATTGCTGTGCAAATTCACTGCTGCGTTCACTCACAATTAAGTAGTCACTACATTTGCTGTTGTTGTTATTGGAAATTCCTGTGTAGCACTTTGAGACATCCTCCCGATGTAAAAGGCCCCACATCAAACACTAAGGATTATTTTATTATTATTATTATTTCAAAATCTTTCCAAACTGACGTGTGGTTCTTCCAGAATGAGCTTCGAGATTGCTCGTGCCAAATCTAACAACAATAAAAGGACATTTGTTTTAAAGTGAACAAAAGACACAGAATTCACAGAATAAAGTTAAGCCGGTCCATAAATAACCAGTTAACAAGGTATAATTAAGGTTTTGACAGCGCTACTGCAGATTTGTTGATGCCAAAGAAAAGCCTTCTGGAATTTCGAAATTAACGTAGGAGCATGTGTTTGATATAGCGCCTTAAAGAACATACTACTTAACTCTTAAAAGTACACCATAAACTAAAGCCACTGCTGACCCAAAGGAATCTAGGGCACGTATGATGAGATACAAACACTTTACACATAAAGATGTTGGATGGGAATACATTGGAAATGGGGAAACTATAGGGGAGTCAATGCACAAAAGAGTTTGGGGGTCCAGGTGCATAAATTTTACCAAATAGCAAATCAATGGGATTGAAAGATCTACCATGATCGAATATAACGGTGGAACAGCCTTGACAAGCTGAATAAACAACAATAATAATACTTGCATTTGATACAGCGCCTTATCATGTCTTTGAGACGTCTCAAAGCGCTTCACAGGATATACAGTAAAGTGAATTGACTATCTATCTTGAAACGCGACAGCCAATTGAGCACAGCGGTGTCCCACCAACAGTCATGGATTGAGTGACCAAATTATCATCATTATTTTTTTGAAGGAATTATTACCCCCGGAAGGCTATTGGATGGCCTTCTCCTGTTGGTAAATTCCTCAAAGACGTCTCAGGATTGTGGCCAGAGTGGACCTAGTTTCCTGCCGTACATAACTATGTTGCTGAGCTCAAAGCTGCCTTGGGTCCCACAAGTGTAAACGCGGCCTTCGTTATCCACTCAATTGGTTGTAAACACTTCCCACTCATAAGCAACGCTTTCAAACACAAGTACTCCAGAGTCACAGGCTGAATCGTTCAAAGGCTGCAGTGTCACCAGGAAAATCAAACGACCACATCCTAAAATTGACCCGGCAGAAACAAGCCCGAATGTTTTCCAATCACTGCATTACCAGCGGAAAACTTGGACCCAATCTGACTGCTGCTTGATAGCATGTGTCAAACCAGAGGTGTCCTATAAGCGCACACAGTGAGAGCTATATTAATCAGCCTCGATTACAGGAAGCCCTTCGAAGCATTTTATCAAGTCAAACAAACAAAATAACAAACATCAAAAGCAGCTCGTTTTATTCTGACAACTAATCTGGGGCCCTGGAGATAACTCTAATCTCTTATACCCTTATACGTGTGATATTTGAGTCTGATCAATCTTCAACTGAGCAGCCAGGTTTTGGGGGAGGGAAGGCAGGGAGGGAGGGAGGGAGGGAGGGAGGGGAGAGGGGAGTAGGTCTCAGAACAAGCTACAGAAAGCTGTGTGCTGTGGGCCAAAGCACGTCTCTTTACGTCATTGCAGAAAGAGTAATGAAATACTCTTAATAAGATGAAAATTCATTGCATTTCGCCCACAAGGTCACTCCACTCGACCATATATTCTGTGAAGCGCTCTGAGACGTCTCAAAGATGTGATTAGGCGCTATATCAAATGCAAGGATTTATTATTATCGTAGAACAGAATGCCGAGTTAAATTAACGCTATACCAATTAAGCTTCTGCCCAAACCAGTTATATGGGCAACTGTGTCCCTCGCTCGCTCTCCCTCCGCTCATTTGACAGCAAGTCACTTGCATAGATGTGGTTTAATCAGTCCCAGCCCTGCCAGTATTTCACATCAGATTATGTAAGAGGATCTGTATTTAATCTGTGCTATTTTGATAGGCTGCAGGGAAAAAGCTCCATTAAATCAAATCGGACCAAAAGTCACAGGATAATCTTACATGGAATAAAAGACAGTTTTTTTTATATATAGATGCAGTGCAGCACAAACTCAAATAATGCTAATTGGTAACAGGTTGTTTTTTGTAACCCTAGATATGACGTGCACTACAAGAAAGTAACTTGAAAAGCAGGCGTTTCACAAGCGGGTGGAGTGAAACGGTCAAAAGCCTTTTAACCCTTTCACTCAGACTGACCTAACTGTACATTTGAATGAAACGTGCCTTCTGAACATAATAATAATAATCCTTGCAATTGACCCAGTGCCTTTCCCACGTCTTCGAGACGTCTCAAAAGGGCTTCACAGGACGTACTGTAAAGCGTAGTGACTGCATATTTTATATAAATATAAGCTGACATCAGGGTATTCGGGAATTGAAATAGCTTCATCGGCTGTGATTTTCAAAAAATGAGGAGCATCAGTTGTGTCTATTTTGACCGAGTGTGGATCTCATGTGTAAAGTAGTAATTAAATTGAGGGCTCAGTTTGACTCTTCTCACTGGATCGGTTGTCAGTGGAACAGAAAGGGCTCGAGTTCATAATCCATTTAGATACTCCAGTGCAGTGTTTGGGCATAAATCATTGTCAGAGGTGACATCCTTCAGACAAGATGTTAACCTGAGGCCTGTTGTACAGATTGATGTTAAATATCCCGTGAGATTATTTGTGTATGAGTTTCTCCGACTGTCCTGCCAACCATGCACCAGGTGGGTTGGATGGCTCGTGGCTGTTTGTCAGACTTTGCTACGTGCAAAATGGCTTCTGAATTTGTACAAAAGCAGGAATTACCGCAAAATGCTATAAGACTTGTCGCATTGCCAAATTGTTATAACATGTGTTTTCCGTTCTCGTTTAATCTGGATTTGAAAAAGATATATAATCATTACGTTTGATATAGCGTATTTAATGTCAAGAGTGCGTCTCAAAGCAATTCACAGGATTTACTGTAAAGTGACTGTGTTTTTTGTAGGTGAACCAGTGGAATGAGCCAAGAATTGATGCATTAAAAGTTAAAGCCAATTCAGCACACCCTACAACAGCGACAAATTATATTTGTAGAGAACCTTACATGTGAGGAGGACATCCCAAGGCGCTGGACAGTCAGGGATCCCTTCCCGAGCTGGTGGTTGAGATCAGGAGGGGTGGAGGGCGGGGAGGGTAGGGGTACAAGCAACGTCGAAGCCAATGCTCTTAGTAACACTAACGTGTTAGTAAATTCAAGATCTCCATGGCCTTGCCCGCTCTTACCTCTCTGACCTGCTGACTCCCTACCAACCTGCCCGCTCCCTCCATTCAGCGGGCTCCGGCCCGCTCCATGTCTCCCGCCCGACCCGCCCTACCATCGGTGGCCGGGCTTTCAGCCTCTCTGCCCCCAACCTCTCGAACTCCAACACATGGTCCCTTCGCCTCGCTTCCTCCCTCGCCTCCTTCAAGGTCAGACTCAAGACCTTTCTCTTTGACCGTGCCTATAGTCTCCCTCCCACCTCTCTGCCTTCCCTCACCCCTACACCACCCCTCCCCCATGCTCGGGCCCCGACACCTGACTGTTCAGCGCTTTGGGACATCCTCCTGACGTGAAAGGCGCTCTATAAATGTAATTTTGTTGTTGTTGTTGTGTAGCTTGACCCAGTGAAACTTTCTGCCCTGCTGGCAGTTTGTCCATTCAAACCCAGAGGTAGAAGGGTTAATTTGGGAACGCACTTCAAAGATCGAAAATGAATGGTCAGAGTTTGGCCAAGATTGTTCGCGCTGTCATGAGAACATCTTAAAGATATTTAAAACACATTTGTTCTTTTCTGAGCCTGAAATCTCTTATTTATTGCTCAGTTCCCCTTATCCCACACACAAGCCATGGCCAAGGGATCAACCTCTGATCTCTGAAACTGTTCTGATTCAACTGCTCTGGGATATGTGAGGAGCAATTGGGATGTCTCTCTCTCTCTCTCCCCCCCCCCCCGCCACCCCTTTCCTTGTCTTTGGGGGAAATGTTTTGCCCTCTGCTTCATTGCCTCTTCTAACCATGCAAGCGCTCTGGTACGCAAGCCTGCGTGAGGAGTGCTATATAAATGCAAGTTGTTGATGTTGTTGTTGTAGCACTGAGCAGGTCAGTGAAGTGGATGATGCCAACTTAGTAATAATAATAATAATAATAATCCTTGGCCTTTGATATAACGCCTTATCACGTTGTTGATACATCTCAAAGTGCTTCACAGAATATATTGCAAAGTGGATAGATTGTGTATTTTGTGGGTGAAGGTGGGATCATTCCTGGTCCCAAAGCAGTTTGAAATCGCTTGCTCAGAACAAATGGTGCCGCAGCAGGAAAAGGGGTTGGAGTAATAACGAAACATTGCTCGCTTGAAACGATCAGAGTGATTTGATTTTCTTTAATCGAATAATGCTAATCACGGGATTCACTCCTTCCCCCCATAATTAAACAGCCGAGAAGATCAAAAACCTGCCATGGAAAGCCGAGTTGGTTTGAAAAACTGTTGCGTCTTTTGATTTGGCTTTCCATAGCCCCTTCGGAGCCAAACAAACACCGAATATCATAACCTTTTACGTGAAATTATTCCTGCTTTTTTTTTTCTGGGTGACGATCAGGGATTGAGAGGGATGGGGGCGATTACAGCTGTTAAATGAGCAGTGACAAGACAGCTGAGATACAAAGCAGTTTCAGATGCGTTCTTCCTGTCAGACTCGGTTATGAATTGTCAAGTTTGTGCCATCTTTATTCATAAAGGTTTCATTCAGCACTGCGTAGTTTGCGGGTCTGATGTGCATTGAGCATCCCACAATTAAGTGAATGGATGGCCTTTAATGTTTTTGCTAATAAGGGGCCTGGCAACTGGTTTCTACAATGGAGCACTTTCTTTTGAAACGGAATGACTGAAGTAAAAGGCCTTCATTAATTTGACAGTTTAAGCCGACAAACTAAATCTGCTGATGACACAAAGAGATCTCACACAAAATAGCACAGTGAGACAATCAATGACCCACTGGTAGGTTTAGGTCATGGCAATTGTTTGAGAGGTATGACCTGTGACTATAATTAGTGACTTATTACTAGATATATAAAGACAATGTTAGATTGTCAATCTTTTCTCGTGTCTCTACTTACAACAAATTACATTTTATATGTGACTAAAAGTTGATGTGTTCAACCGGTGAAATGCAACACTGTTAATCTTCCAACCAATATGTCTCCTAATCTGTGATTGTTTTTTTTCTCTCTCAAATTGAAAGGGACATAACACAGACATAACAAATATGTTGGTGTTACCTGTCGAAAGCTTGTAAAAATGTGACAGGACCTTGAAATCACAGCACCTTAAACTAAAGTTTTTGAGAGGAATTAATGGGATTTTTGCCAAATGCCAAATCTCTTATAAAGATGTCATGAAAAGATTGCATATTGTTTAGTGTTCAGCACATGTAGACCTCACTACTTCCTCAGTGTTTATGACATGTTCAATGTTGTGGCGTAAGAAATGTGAGATAATGGGAAGTTTGAGACTAACTTTCTCCACTACTTTTTCCTTAAAGGTGTGCAAAACTGGTTTGAATCAATAGCGTATCTCTGAAGCATCTATGGGGAAAGAGAATAGTTCAGTGTTTGTTTGTTCACCAATGAAGAAACGCCAGGAATGAAAACATGGGCTAAATAATTGACTTATAATGGACTAACCAGTTTGTGGTCAATTGTTGATCCATGAGAACTATACACTAGGTTATTCCTGACTGTTTCTCTAGCTTCCAATTCCAACGTGTAATATTGGCAAAACGCTTTAAACTTAGAGTTACCCGAAACTGTAAACTGAGAGGTATAAAGTTAATTCCGACCAGCTTTAGCCCGTAAGACCATTTGGTCTTAAAGCTTAACATCAGGAGAAACGTAGAAGATGTTTACCTTCAATCTTAAAGCGCTCCGAGATACTAATCACTTTGGGGACAAGGATTTAACTTTGATTTTTTTTGGAAAAAAAAATAAACTTCTGCAGGTAATTGGTTTAAGTTGTTCTGGCAACTGACTTGCAAAAATGAGTGAGATGTCTCAGTACAGTTTTCAGTCAAGCCGGTCAGCCGAGCATCCCATTTATTAAGATCATCGTTGAAGACTGGAGAAGGAATGACGTGATTGTGAGTTTGCCATGGAAACCGGTTGTAATTTTTTTTCCTCCTCCGATAAATGTTAGCAGCCTCAAGACTTTGTACAACAATGTTGGTTTGATACTTGCAGGCATCAGAGGTGGGAACATGAATTAATCACCCATTCCTCAATAATGGGAACATGTTCAAGCATTGGGCTTTCGGTACATTCATCAGTTGTGTAAAGGAGCTTTACATTACTGTCAAATCGCGTCTCCAAGTTGATTTACTAATAGCTCGAGTGATTCTGACAAGTGATAAATCCTTTCATAAAAAGATATTTTTCAAGAGTTTAAAAACCTTTGATAGATATCAGGATGAATGTCGGCATTGTTTCACAAATTATTCAGTGTGTTTTATCACTTTGAGTTTGTCATGAAACATCACATTTTGACCTCGTAATGTCAAGCTTAAACTTCCTTTCAGGCTCCGATAGACTGTGTGTGAAGCAATGATCTCGTGGATCGAATCTTAGAAAGTTCGATATCGAATCTTAATTGGACAGGTTACATTCACGTGAAACTCTTCACATGTGAAGGATGACATTATTTTAGCCCTGACATTTCAAGCGTTGCTTTCGTATTTTTGATTTTTGGGGGAGTTTTGATTTAATTCATGAATTCATTCAAAATAGTGAAACGTGTGCTGTTGGGTATTCTTCCTGAAATTCAGCAGGCAGTTACATTGAGTTACGCAATGACCGGGAATACTTCTATCTGGAATACTTCTATCTGGAATAGGTAACGTTCGACAGTCAGCTTTTTCTCTGCACAGTAAATCTCGAACTAAATCTTAAAAAGTCTTCTGATTTTACCTTTGACTCCTGAACCAAACCATAGCACAGTTAAGACGTTTCAAGGGGGGGAAAAAAAAATCAGACCCTGTTTCAGTGGAAATCTCTAGTGTAGGGATTGTAAGGTAATTGGGGATTTTTTTAAAAAGATCAAACTCAGTTACAGTCTTATAAACACAGAAGATCTATTTTTTGATAAGTAAAAATGATAATAAAATAATTTGTAAGATTCCTCAGTCACCTGTCACACAAAATGTCAACCAGATGAACTTGATGAAACTCAATTCGTTTGAGTACTGCGAGCACATTATATAGTATTATATAGTATTGTAAATTTGTCGCCATATAGTTTGATTGTATTTCAACCCTTTCATCAATCAGTTGTGGCTTTTAGTTTAGTGTACGTTTAAGTTAGCTCCGGCCTCCCATTTATCCCTCGGTCTCTCTGTTCCACCATCGCTTTTTTGGCCACTATCGCTCGGGAACTCTTTCCCTCAATCCCTCCCCCTTGCCCCCTCCCTCCCCATCTTCAAGTCCCGCCTAAAGATCTTCCTCTTTGATCGTGCTTACGGTCACCTCCCCCCCTCCCTCTCTCCCTGGCTCGGTGTCAAACTCCGCCACTGTGAATCGCTCCTGGAGGCTACCCCTCGTGAAGGGCATAATAGAAATGAAATTTGTTGTTTGTTGTACATCATTTCTCCTTCAAAATTCTCCACTCCCAAAGCCCTTTCACTTGTGTTTGCCTTCTTCTACTTGGCCACAGTTTCCAATGGGTTATCATTCTTAAGGCACACACCCAAGTGACTATCATTCACATGTGAGCCTTGACATTGAACGTTTCTTTGCTATTCAATGTTGTTGGTTGAACCAGTGCACGTAACAACATATAATAATAATAATATTTTATTAACAGTTTATGAACTACTGCGCAAGCTGGATTGATAAAATCGGAGCGCTCTGGGACCTGTTTATCTGCACTCTTAGCTACTCAAGGAGTAGTGTTATGCTGAGTTTTGGAGCGGAAGGATAACAAAGGAGGGAAAGCAAAAAACCCAGTTAAAACATAACACTAACTTGAAAGGAAATGCAAAGATACTTGGTATAAAAACAGGATAAGGGCAAAAAAAAGGTCATGAAATGAATTGCATTTGATTATAGCGGCTTTCACATTGGGAGGAGTGCTTTACGGGATATATTATGAGGGTGTAGTGACCATGTATTTTGTTGGGTGAAATAAAAACATTTAACTTGAAGGAAAACATAGTATTAAAGGGTATAGGGAAACAGCAGAGGCTGGAATTAAATTAGATAGCTGGCACCAACGTGATAAGCCAAATGATTTCCTTCTGATATTTTAACATTCTCTGAAATGTTTACCCCCACTGAATGGATTAATCAGCATTCAATGCTGTTTTTAATATTTCTGATAACAGAATTACATTTTCTTTGATGTCTGCTCTTGTAAATGAAGTTGGCATTGGTTAGCGAACAATAAACTCAGGAAACAAGTTCAGGTCTTTGGATATCAGTAACGGAATCAAGGACAGAGATAAGCCATTACCTTGTCATTATCTAAATGAATGTAGTATGTACTGCTTCTGTTCACCCACTGCACAAACAGTGCCGTAGTAAAGTGATGAGCCTTTGCATATTAAAATGGATGCTTTGTGTCTTGTTTCTGCGCAACGTTTCATGTAATTTTGATGTTATGGTTGGGTCAATGGCTCAGTCGGCAAAGCTGTTTCCTAGTATGCAACTGACTATCCTGGAAACTTGGTGAAGCAAGTTTCCAGGATAGTCATTCTGGACATCAAAGATGATCTAAGGTGCTACATAAATGCAACGTATTATTGTTTGTGCTATATCAAACGCAAAGATTATTGTTGTATCATCGATCCGTGCTTTCTCGTCTCATTCCCGAGCCCCAAAGCTCTCTTAAAGCACTGTATGACTTTGCGGTTACTAACAAAAACCTCATGCTTACGTTACAGCCTCAGAAGGATACTCTGACCTGGTCACATGTATTGAGATGAGACAGAAATGGTTTTGTTGACCTGCTATCTTACAAAAAAATCAAGGAGAAGAAGTTCAAGGTAGCATAGATCTTCGATGTTATCTGTTCATAATGCTCTCCTGGTTATCCTCAGGAAGTAGAAATTGATTTGGCCTCTTGTGTTTCACTTTCACGTGCACAGGTCTGACCAGGCATCAACTCACTCGATTGAATGTTAAATATCTTTCACTTCCCAAGGCCTTAATTTAGGTCCCATAATAATGTCTTGTTGCGCAACAAGATAGCCAGAACATTGACGAGGGGGATTCACTGTATTGGATCAAAGGTCCCAGATGAACAGAAGCTGGTAATCATGGAATGCTTTGAGTACCGTGCATGGCAGGAACCAACCGGGAAATATTTTTTTTAGCCAAATAAAATAAGGATGGGCGAAGAGTGCACTTCTAACCGAAAAGCATTTGCTTGTTACAAGGCTGTATTTATTGATACAGGGTGCCTTAAGTTTATTGCGGTAAAGAGGCCATTTTCCTTTCACTTATTTTCAGCCATTATCTTCCATCCGATCAGCTGTGAGGGCGGCAATTGGCCTGGCTTTAATCCTTTTGTGTTGCAGCTTAGCGCAGTGAGGCTGGGGGCTCGACGTTTCTCATGGAGGATGAGGCCAAGGTAGTGTGAACGTTCTGATGAATGTGCAAAAAACACTACACTGACCTTTTCTCGAAAGAAAGAAAGAAAGAAAGAAAGAGAGAAAGAAAGAAAGTAAGAAAAAGAAAGAAAGAAAGAAAGAAAGAAAGAAAGAAAGAAAGAAAGAAAGAAAGAAAGAAAGAAAGAAAGAAAGAAAGAAAGAAAGAAAGAAAGAAAGAAAGAAAGAAAGAAAGAAAGAAAGAAAGAAAGAAAGAAAGAAAGAAAGAAAAAAGAAAGCGGAAGCTGTACGTTGCTCTTGACACGTATGCAACCTAAAGTTTAAGGCGGCAATGACAGTATATCTACTTTAAACTGAAGAGAGGCTGTAATTAGGACGGTTGGGTCCAGGTTTTAAGACCTTGGTGGTCGGAACCTCAAGCCATTTCTGACCAGCTACTTATCATTAAACTATAGACAGCTACTCAGGCCCCCACTGGGCGGAAAGTAAGGATATAATGCATCCCTTACACGCCCTCCCCACAATACACCTTTTAATAAGATCACCGCTGGAAAGAAAAGCAAAGATAGCCTTTTATGAATTGAAGTTAAGAAATAAAAGCGTGAAATCCCCAGAGCCCACACCGTAACAGCACGTCTTCCATCAGACGGAATAGTGGAATGTTTTTTTTTAACCCTGCAGGTGATGTGCGTTTTGAAAGAAATAAACTTTGCGGGTCATTAGCACTTCAGCAGGCAAGGAGGCTCGAATCAGAACAAGGTTCGTTTTAGGATTGTTGGTCCCACAAACCCCAGATTTGTTCCAAAGAAGCCCTTATTACTCACCAGGCCACTGTGCAAAATTCTGTTCGTTACTGAACAGATAGCCCGAAATGGTGGGAAAAATGTGCCATCAGATATATTTATAAAATCACATCGTGCATAATAATAATGATAATCCTTGCATTTGATATAGCGCTTATTACGTCTTCGAGATATACTGAATATACTGTAAACTGAACTGACTGTATATTTTGTGGGAAAAACCCGGCAACAAATTGTGCACAGCAGCGTCTCACAAACAGTCGTGGATTGAGTGTCCAAATTATTACTATTTATTTTGATTTTTGGAGGGATTATTACCCCGAGAGAAGTGATCCAAAATCGACTATCAGCCGGGTTCCTACTTTCTGCTAGGTGGAGTAATGAAACTTGCCCAATGTTTTTTCCTGTCCGGGAATTGAACCCAGGTCCTCTTGCTTGTGAGGCGAGTGCTGTAACCACTGAGCTCCAGGACTACACCACATTTTGCCTCCCAATGAGCACTAAATGAACAGAAACTTTTACATCAAGTTTCTCGATGCAGCCTGAAAGGTTAAGATCATACACGTACTTGGAACAGATGGATTCAGTTGCACAAACCATGGCATCAATGTTAAATTGTTTTGCAACTCAAGAAATACTCTAATCAATCACTCAAACTGAAACTCGAGTGCAGCTGAAATACTCTTTTTTTNCTATCAATAGCAACTGGATTTGTCTCGACACTCTCCACTTTGGCTGTGATATTAAAATAAAGTAGCCTATCTTGCTGGTGGTAGTGAGTCATGGCAGCGAGGCACATCAGAAGATAAAGGATGAATAATACTAAGTACCAATTAATCTGTAAATAAACCACTTACAAGTGCAATAACTGCATAACTCACTCCGTCAGCTGATTCCCCCCAAACCACTGTTTATCTGCCACATACCACATGCTTTAATGGAAAAGAGAAGTAGTTTTAACAGAGACGTGTGAAATAAATCAATCGCTTCACACTTATGGATAAAATTGACGAAACGAGCCACTTGGATCTCGCCAATCATTTTAAAGTTTAAGTCACTCTGATGCTCCACTGTCCTGTATGAGGACAGAACTCCATCTCGAACCTCTGTGCTGCGCCAGTGACTGACCACACCTGTATTGATCAGTCGGCTTGTCACACCGCAATGCATAGCAGAAAACAAGCTCAATTGAGGGGGTGAGGCAGAGGGAGCAGTTATTAAGGCTGAAGGTCCGACCCCTGATGGTGGAGCGGGCAGAGCGGAGGGTGGGGGGGGTGGAACATGGAACAGGCCAGTACCCGTCGAGCAGAGGGAGATGACACAGGTTGGTAACATTTTGGCAGGTCGCAAGAGGTAGGGAGAAGCGAGGCCTTGGAGTGAGAGTGAGGACGTAGATCTTGAACTTGATCTTCTGGGGGATAGGGAGCCGGTGGAGCCGGGCGAGGATGCAGGTGATCGGTTCACGGAGATTAGTGTGGGAGAAGGGCACAAGCTGCAGAGTTTTGAATAATCTAGCAAATGTAAGGATTACTATTATAGGCAATTTAAGCACGTTATAACAGCCACCTTGTGTGGTTGGTTGTATCGCACAGTTTGTAGGTTCGGGGCTATGCACCATGTCCTTCCATTCCTTTGGCAATTGGTCAGTCAAATAAAAATTCCAAGTTTATAGGCATCCAAATGAAATGGGATACGGTGCGATCGAAATCCCAGATAAGCCTCCTTTTGGAACCAGCGCAGGAAATATTTGGAATCACTTAGCAAACCTGTGGTAAAACGTTTACATATCTTTTTAACCGGTGTTTTGCTCAGCTAGGTAGATCACTTGCATGCTACTATACGCACGTCAGTCTCTAACCTATGCCGCTACTGCACTTAATAATAATCCTTGCATTTTTTGTTAAAGCGCCTTATCACGTTGTTCAGATGTCTCAAATCACTTCACACAATAGACTGTAAAGTGGATTAACTGTATGTTTTGTGAGCGAAACCCGGCAGCCAATTGCCCACAGCAGTGTCTCACAAACAGTCATGGATTAAGCGCCCAAATTATTATTATTTTTTAAAAAAAAGCGATTTCAAGGGACTGTACGCTTATTCCAAACTGCAGTAATTAGAATTGTAAAGAGTTAAAGGCAGATTGGACTATTTGAATGTTTGAATAACACATACAGACTTGTAGATTGAACTCACTGTTCTGTGTCGGAGCTCATTTGACATTGATAATTTTCACAACATGTTGAACCCGTTGACAGATTGTCAAACACATTTGCGGAACAGGACTGGGTGTACTTTAGTAACTGCCTACAGTGACTGATTCTTATGCAATAAATTGATTCATTGCCTTCACAATGGGTGTCTGTTCCATCGAAGATGAAAGTGAACAAAGGTATGATGTCTCTGAGTCCAGTTAACCAAAATATCAGAATGGTAAGTATAAGAATCTCATGAAATTGAATGCTGTCTTGAAACGATTGCTAAAGATACCAGTCTTTTTGTTGCATATTTAAGACAATAATAATTTTTTTTTTAGCAACAAACATATGATTAAACCCCAATCATTAAAGTTTTGAAATGGGGGTGATTATTAAGATGAATTTGGTTTGAAACATGACATTTGCCACCTTCAGGAATAGCGTGAAACAGGTCCTTCAGATGAGATGTGAAGCCGAGGGCCAGTCTAACTGCTCAGATAAATGTTAAAGTCTATGGCGTTACTTGAAAAGATAAGGGAGTTTCTCCCAGTTTATATCCTATCAAACAATTCTCCCATAGAAAACGGTTCATTCAATTCACGGCTGTTTGTGAGACAGAGTTGGGTGTAAATTGTCTGCTGTGTTTGTTCACACCTCCACAAATACGGTCATTACACTTTACAGTTTATCCTGTGAAAGGCTTTGAGACTGTTTACACAATGTGAAAAGTGTGGTACCAAAATGATTAGTCTTGTCCATCCTTTGAGTAATACACTTACAGCCCTGATATGAATGTTATCAGCAAAAAAAAATTCCGCACTGTTATGAAATCCACATGGGTTTTTGTTACTGATGCAGTAAACGGACAAATATTTGGGCACCTTTGAGGTATGCAGGGTGGGTGTTTGAACTGTGAGCAGTCTCCTTACCTCCTGCAAGAGGTATTTATGTAAGGGTGAGTGATGTGCCCTTGGCTCAATTTAAACTGATCCGAGTCCATTACACTCAAGAGCCAAAGTTCAAACTGAAATCTCTATTTGACAACAAAGAGTGCGAATCATGCCACAACTTTGAGGTTTTTGGCGAAGGCAGTTTGCTTTTGTGGTGGAGTTAAGACTGTTGACGTTGTTCACATTTATTCTGCTATATTACAGTAAATTCTCGATAACTTGACCCCGGCTTACCTCGTCACTCTCACTTCAAAACATACAGTCAATTCGCTTTACTGTGTATTCTGTGAAGTGTTTTGAGACGTCTCGAAGACGGGATAAGGCGCTGTATCAAATGCAAGGATTATTATTATTATTAAGTCATCAAGCTGTCAATATCCTGGCCACATTTACTTGGGTATTCCTACGTGTACCTAACTCGCCTCTCCTGATAACACTTACCTGCCACCTCTCCCTCTCCTCTTTACCCAACTTTAAATCCCACTTTAAGACCAACCTCTTCCACCATGCTGTGGTCACCTCCCCCTTCTCCCTTACCTGGTGTCCAACCCCACCACTGTGCAGTGCTCCGAGACCCTATCCTGCCTGAAGGCCATTGCGTGCAAGTTGTTGGTGGTGCTGGTGTATCTGCAACAACAACTTGCATTTATGTAGTGGCCCCTCATCCTGGGTGGCGTCTCAGAGCGTTTACCAGTGGCGGAGCCCGATGCTGAACTGTGGTGTGGCCAAGGTGACCGTAAGCATGGTCGAAGAGGAAGGTCTTCAAAGGTGACCTGAAAATGGGGAGAGAGGGGGCAAGGCCAGGGGATCGAGGTAATATTTAACTTTAAAACGCAGCTCTGCAGCTCTTGGGACTTCAAGGAGCAATGATCAGCATGTTTTGTTTCATCATTTTATTAGACAAGGCGCTAACATCCTATTTTCAGCAGTCCAAACACCAAGCCTAATCTTAACGCCTTGTGTCCGGCAGCGTGGGTTACAGTGACGTTGTCGGGTTTCGCTCTTTTCAGGTTAAATGCAAAAAAAATCTCTTCAAAATTAAATGAAAGAACAAAAGAAAGGTTTTCCGTTTTTAAAATCTGAGGATAACATTTCGGTGGTTAAAATTTCTATTCGGCTTTACCCCCATTGCCTGTGGCGATATCAGCATTTAATTCAGCGCTTTCGGACATCCTCCCGACGTGAAAGACACTTTATAAATGTAAAGTTGTTGTTCCCATTACGGTCACATATCACCAAAGGCGCTGTGTAGAACTGCTCAATAGAGTTTTAAGTATTAATAATAATAATGTTCCTTGCATTTGATCTCGAAATGTCTCAAACCGCTTCACAAAATATACTGTAAAGTGAATTGACCGTATATTTTGTGGGCGAAACACGGCAGACATGGATTGAAGTGAACATCTTGCCTTTATATAGCATCCTTCACAGAGAAGAACATTTTGTAGCCTTGAATAGGGGTCTAAAATATGAGGTTTACGAAAGGATATTCAACCAAATCTAGGGGAAGTTTGAACACATTGAGTGAAGTTTCGAAAGGTCATCTTAAAGCACCTGCAGTCACTGGAACGGGTCACTATTTTTGCTCGGACTTCTCATTAAGGAATCCCACTAAGACACGCCACAAATTAGACCCCTACAGTGCAGTAAATCCAAGCTTCCGCGGGAAAAAAGAGGCAACCTTTACGAATTTCGCTGAAACATAAATTGCGGTCAAATGTTCCTCGTCTTAAAATTATCAATCATTTCGGATTCTGGGCAAACACATATTGTTGACTTTTCCTTGGGTCTGTGCAGATTCCCAGTTTTGAAGGGATTACTTGTCTTTGAAAGTAAGTGGCATTTCATTTAATTTTAGGTGACTATCCGACATAAAAGGATATTTGTAATGAAAACGAGTCGCTTAACTTCTGAATCGCTCAGTCAGGATTAGACTGTGATGAACTGAACCAAAGAGTATTAGCATTGCTTGTGCGTCAAATTTGCCTCTCTGTAAGAACCTGAGCACACAGTAGGAGAATAATATTAACCTTAACTTGAAGAAAAGGAACTCTGTGTTCCTAGAGGCATTAGAAACTTGTCTGAAAGACTTGGTTTCATGGATATAGCAGCGATCACCTCAGGCTTGTGGTCGCTGAAGAGCATATCACCCAGACAACCACCCAGAGCCCACCTCTATGCATTTTGAGGCCTACAATCTAATCTGAGTTAAAATGTCACCCAAACTAGGCCCCAGGTTGTCAGCCTAAAGCCAAGCCCATCTCGTAGGCACATATCCAGGGTGAATATTGCGGTTGCTGGGACAAAAATGCCCCTTCATCTCCGCAGGGAACAGTGGAGTGAGCAGATGAAGCCGGGCTGAAAGAAGGGAATTGCTTTATAAGAAACTTCGTTCTGAACTGAAAGACTCTTTATTTTGCCACTTCAAAGCTGAAGTGCCAGCAAGCAATAACAGAGAAAATTGTGTGGTCTGCACAGATAGAAAAGGCAATGAGTGAGTGACTGTTGTGTGAAAGTCGGTGGGATTTGAAATGTCAGCGTCCTGGGAAATCCTTGACAAAAACCGGCTTCTAATTGATAACCTTCACCAAATGATTGTCATACAAACTCTGTAGTGTTATTTTGCTTTGAGCGACATGATAATTGGATGGCTATTTGATTCTGCAGAGTCTAATGGTCCAATTTGTACACAAGAGTGAGCATAACAATATAATGCTATGTCCGGTAGAACAAGGTTACAGAGTATTGGCTTTAGTGAGTGCATTGGACACTGAAAAACTGGCTGGTTCTTAACCATTCTTTAATTCCGATCCGTGAGATTCAATAACTGATTTGGAGAATAGAGTTTTAAGATTTGATTGTGAATTTTGAAAGCTTTGAATGAAATGAACTGCCATTCCCATAGCTCCATGTGGTATGATGGGACTATTAGCTTTAATAATAATAGCAATAATAATCTTTGCACTTGACACAGAGTCTTATCACGTCTTCGAGAACTCACAGAGAGTTTCTCGAAATATACTGTAAAGTGAATTGACTGCGTATTTTGTGGGCGAAATCTATAACGTATGACCATGAAACCACATGGAACATATCACCTTTTATTAAATGCTTTGACTGGAGAAGCCAGCAGCTCGTTTAGCGGGGGGTGGGGGGGGGGAGAGTTTGGTGCCTTTCTTTATTGGTAGGCAACGAGGTTTAGCCACTGCTGATGAAGTTCTGCACTAACGAGAGGTGGAGGCATTGCTCAGTGGTTAGGAAAGTGGTGCTCTCACGCACTTCATGCTGAGTTGTGATCCTTGAGACACTCGCTTGCTCTCACTCACTCACTCACTCACTCCACAATTGTCGCCCTCAGTAATATAAAACAGGAAATACCCGTGATCAATACTCGCACCCCTGAGCCAAACAGTATCGACTGATTGCAAGACACTCGGTTTGGATGCCAATCTGGGCTGAGTTAGCGGATCTCAACCAGGGAACCAGCTGGGATGCTAACATTGGTTTTATTACCACTGAGTTAAGTGGGGGGAGATTGTCAACTGGGGCTCCCTTCCCCATCACTATCCAAAGGCATCTTCTGTAGAGTGGATGTCATGTAAAAACAGGACTAAGCTTGGCTGCACGCCATTCTGTTTCCCCCCGCCTCCCACTCCTTCCAAGGACAAATACCCTGCGTATACTCGCTGTCAGGACCTCATACATGAAGAAGAGCCACTTGGGTGATTTATCCAAGGGAACCCAGGAAACACATGACAGTAAAAGGGAGAAAATAATTTAAACGCCTTCAGGTGAGATGGAGGTGGAAAAAAATGATAGTCTGTCTGAAACTGCCAGAGTTGGCAAACCAAAAACCAAATGAATTAAAACATGTTTTTAGGGTTACCAACAATGACAAGATGTTGAGATCCCCAGCTTTATCTTTTAAATCTCTATCTACCCTTGGTTTGCCGCGTTTCGCCCGCCCACAAAATACACGGTCACTACACTTTACCCTGTGAAGCACTTGAGACGTCTCAACGATGTGATAAGGTGCTGTATCAAATGCAAGGATTATTGTTATTACCCGCGAGTGAGAATTTACTTTTCAGAACCATTTGACCAGTCAAATTCTCGTGAGTCAATAAGAACCAGCAATATATTGTCAAGATTGCATTGAACCCTTCCTCAGTTGCAAACTTGCAATAAACCGCCTGGGGAGATGCAAAGACAGACGGTGAATATTTTACAAGAATCACAAGATTGGGCAGAGAATAATTCTATTGTTTTGGTCGAGGCCTCATTTGTTGTGGCTCCTGCAGCAAACCTCCCGTAGGTTTCTTTGAAATGGCTCACACAGCTGTACTTTAAAGCATGGTAAACTGTCTGCTCTTGTCCCAAGGGACTGATTCGGATCCAGAACCCATTCAGCAGATGGTATTCATCTTATTTGGACGTGCACACTTCAGCTTTATATTTGTCTCCTTAAATTGCCCAAAAGAATATGGATTGAAGGTTGATAGAACTGATTTAAATTGATATTCTATACATCTCCCCTATATTTTTTCCTAGTTTTTTTTACTCTAGCTGCCTTTGGTCATGTATGCTACACTGTTGTCAGCCTCGGCGGTGACCTCAAGTCATTCTTGAATCAGCCACTTCAAGATTAACTTGTCTTTTAATTATTCCTTCCTCGAGGACTGGCCTTTTCTCACCCTTTCCCTGATAGCCTGTCTGAGACTGTCAGTAATTGAAGATTTATGCATGTGGTGTAAGTATCAATGCAACCACCAACAACCACATGAACTCAGTTTCAACAGGTTTAGTTGTTAGAAGATCACAATAGCCATCCTTACGTTTGATATAGCTCGTTATCGGGTGGTTGAACCATCTCTAAGTGCTTCACAGGGCTTCACGGTGAAGATTTAAGTTGTGTATTTGTAGATAGTCCCCCCCAATGGGTCAATTAGCAGAGTGAGTACAGACCCAGAGATCAAAACATTCGCTAATTTTAGCCGCTAGTGTATGATGCTTTATTTACAGGTCGGTCAATGGTGCGAGACTTCAGTGCAGGAAAGGATACCTTGGTTACATGAAGAAGACAGCTGATTGAGGAGAGCAAGTGGCTGTGTGTTGAAGGGTCATATTTTGATCCATAAACACTTCCTCACGCTCCTCTCAGCTCTCAATTTATGAGCTGCGGTTAGGCAACCAACCTTATGGATCAGGTCTATTTCGGGGGCATTTCTTAACAGATTTCTTAACAAGAAACGTGCAATTGTCAAATTTCCACAACGTGGCACGTGTGGGACATTTGATATTTTAGGAATTTGAATCACTTCACATCTCATATTAAGAAATGTGTTACGGGATATTGCAAATTCGATCCCACTGTCATTTTTCTCATTGCACTTTCATTTATATCTTGATACGTGAACAAGTGTGATACCATCCAACAGTGTTGGTCACTCCCATCACCTTTCTTGCCTTGTTCTGGAAGACCGCATGTGTAGAATTTTCATTTTCATGTTTCCCAGAAGTGCCGTCGTGTGAAGTGATCTACGGTTCTTTAAGAGCTCACACCCAGTGCTTTCAACACGACTCACATTTCTGAACCTGGCCAACAATCCAATCCACCAGCTAAAATATTGATCATTCATTTCAGAAAGAAAGGTAGGACGTGATCCCATGGAACGATGGGCTTATGGGCTTCCTTGTTTATATTCCTCAGTTCCTATATTCTTAATAGAGAGATCCTGAAATCTGAGGAACCTCAGCGAAGGTCTGTGTGTGTAAATGAGAGGGAGGAAAAACTGGCAATAAAATGCGAAGCTCAGATTTCCTTCTGACTTCTCAGATTGCCAGTGCTTGTAACTCATTGTTTTTCAGCCTTTCCGAAAGTCTAACCAGAAAGTATTTAGGTCAGATGCGAAACATGCAAACTGCAATCCGACAAAGATTACAGCACAACAGTGCATTCCAACAACGTGCACTTTTTAACAGCTTTCTACTTATTTGGGGAGTTCATGATTCAGAACCGTACACACACTTAGAACAAAAAAAACGTTATTTATAACACTGGTGCGCGATTAAGCTGTTTTGTTGTTCGGTCTGTCAGTAAGTTATGCATCGTCATGGAATTTAGGGGTCTTGCATTTGTGGTTACAAGGGAATGGGTGTCACATTCCACTGACATCAGCCACCCTCTACTGCCTTGTCCAAGTAGTGAGTCTGGGCACTTGATTGTCAACAGGTTCTTCAAACTTGGTGTTCATTACAGCACGACCTGATACTGGTCACTCAGGCCGTGACATCCACATATTACATTTGTGCAGCGCCTTTCACGCCAGGAGACGTCCGAAGGCGCTGGACAGTCAGGGACCCGCACCCGAGCTGGTAGTTGGGATCAGGAGGGGTGGAAGGCGGGGAGGGGAGGGGTAGCAGGTGACCGAAGGCACGGTGAAAGAGAAGGATCTTGAGACAGGTCTTGAAGGAGGCAGAGGAGGGGGGGTGAGTAGTTACTGTACAGTAATGGGATGCGGGATAACTTTATGAATGCAGTTTCTGTGAAGCATCCCTCCCTCCCTCCCTCACATGGGAAAATGGCACAATGGTTAGACCTAAAGATTTGACTTGATCAGTAGCTGGATCAGTTGACTTGATCATACCTAAAATGAAACATTTTCGTCTAATTCGGTTGAAAGACGTTGCAAATGCACACCAACGTTCGTTCGCTCGATCCACGTTTTGCCCACGAAATACACAGTCAATGCAGTGCACAGTACATCCTGTGAAGAAGCGCTTTGAGACGTCTCGAAGACGTGACAAGGCGCTCTGTCAAATAAAACACAGAAAGATAGAAAACTCTGCTTTAAATAAAGTGAAAAGTCCAATGGTAAGGTGAGGTTCAGAGTACTCCCCATATTCAGCGTTGCCTAATTCCAGCACGAAAAAAAACAAGCCTGGTTTACATCCCCCTCCTGACCCACATTCATCCCCAAATTTCCGAGTGAATGGGCTTCTCATTGTGTTGTTCGTTAATGCAGGTTTCCGGCTGCTTGTTCCTATATAATTCAATTCACTTCCAATCAGTTTTATTTTGTAATGCGTTCATTTCTGCATTAAAAACAAATCACAATCTTGCACCCCCAACTGGCTGTCAAGGGTAGTGAGCAAGTGAGGGGCCTCCTTGTTGTGAGCGTTCTTTTGACCGCCACTCATTTTCTCCAGCAAGCGCCAAATTGTCCTATAAAATGCTGAAGCGTTTAAAATCCCGAGATTCTCCACTTTGCTCAGCTTTCATTCACTTTTCTTTTTAAAGAACCCCCCCACCCCCCAAAAAAAAAAAAAAAATTTAAATAAGAAGAGGTGAAAAGGTTCACCAAATGGCCGGTATTTTAACAGAAGAGATATAGCGTCACAGTATCATAAATCACACAGAACAAAGAATGAATAATCATCAGGCAGACGTTTTAGGTCTTGCTATGACCACTGAGGAACTGCGTGCAATTGGCTGCCGTGTTTCGCCCACAAAATACACAGTCACTACACTTTACAGTATATTCCGTGAGGCGCTTTGTGACATCCGGAAGATGCGATAAAGTGCTATATCAAAATGCAACGATTATGTTTCTTATTGAAGCAATCAGATAATTACACGGTTACAGAATAATGAAAGACTTTTATTGAAAGTGAAGCTCCTTTGAAGACCTTTATCCAGACATTAGGGTCCTCGGGGTGCGAGCCCAAGATGGGGTGGCTGTAATGACCGAAAGCGTTGTCAAAGACTGCCTCGTCAAAGGCTAGTCGCGATACATGGATACGTTAAGAGTGTTTCAACAAATGATGAGATCCAATGAACATTTTAAGTGCTAAGCACTGATGTGACGCTTTACTGGGGTAGATTTGTGTGAGATTTGTCTACCCTGCAACGCTCGTTTCCACTGCAGCCTGCAGGGAGCGCTCTTGGTACATATTGCCAGCGTCTGCCTTCTGTGGTAACTATACACATGTTTCAGCCTGGGGGCAGCATTGCCTTATTTTTGCTCATTTTATTGGGTAGCATTGGAGCACTGTCGCAAGAAATCCCACTGTGGTCTTGGTTTACCTGCTTCGCTCTGGGGCGCTACCCTGCAGTGAGGGGCGCTGTATAAATCACAAGCTGTTGTTGTTGTTGTTGTTGTGATTCACGTAGCATTTCTCACAGCCTCCAGAATCTGTCAAATTCTGTCACGTGCCGTCTTTCGCTCCGAAGGCAGTTTTCTCTTAAGTTTCTTTTAAGAACTACAACAAAAAAAAACGGGCTTCGAAGTTAAAACTGAAACCAACAGAGTTTGCCAGATTCCGTGCGCTAAGGAATACTACTTTAATGGAGTAAATTTGGAATCACACGGTCTCAGCTGACACTCCGGTCCCGTGCTGGGGGGTGTGTGGCATTGCCAGATGTGTCGTCCTTCGGATGCGACTTTAAACCGAGGTCCCATCTGCCTGTTCAGGTGGACATTAAAGATCCCACGTCACTATTCCAAAAGAGCGAGGAGTTTCTCCCTCCCCGTGTCCTGGCCAACAAATCCCCCCCCAAATAAAATTGGTCCCTCACTCCACGGCTGTTTATTGCGCAACTGGCTGCCGCGGTTTGCCACAAAATACAGACTTTTCAGTATTTCCTGTGGAGCACTCGCTATGAGATATCGCAACGGTATAACAAATGCACGGATTACTATTGTTAGAAATCTAGACCCAGGCGCAGTTTTTACCTTTAAAGGGGTGGTCATTGGTGGGTACCGTTTGGAGGCCCCTTTAATAATGAGGGTTTCCATTTTCAAGTCCCCACACAATTGTGTTACGAAATCGCGCTGTTCTGGTTAATTGAGTTCCTGCTATTTTAGTCCTTGGTGGGTGGGTTGGTGATGGTGTGGCTGTTCAGGTGCGGAGTGATGTTCCTTGCAATCCTGAGCTATTAGAAAATATTTAAGTTCGCATGTAACTTCAAGAGCCCTTATGAATTCATATCGAAACGAAATGTAATGGAGACGTGCAATAAAAAATGGCAGGTACACAAAAATGAGGCAAATGAATGATGAGATTTGAGATGCCTGATTGAGAGTGAAATTACCTGTAATTCTTTTGCCTTGTTCTAAATGCACTTTTTTTAATATAAGAAACTGCAGGCACCTTTGCTACTCTCTTTCCACATGGGAACAACCAACCATTTAAAAGAACATTTGATGGATCCACCTGCTGTGGAGAATGGTACCATAGGGTTTTGATTATGTAGATGATATTTAGGAGTGATCATGCAGGGGGCATCTGATGCAAATCTGCTACCCCGACACCACGTTAAATGGGTATTTAGCTACCGGGCCTCTTACGACCATCAGTGAACTGAACACAGGCTTTAACCAGAATGAATGTAACTCACCGTTCGTCTGCTACTGAGATACAAATGTTTAGTTAGCAGAGGGAGGCGTGAATTCAACTCATATATCATTCTGTGCGCAATTGGCTGCCACGTTTCGTCCACAAAACACACAGTCAATTTACTTTACAGTATATTCTGTGAAGTGAGACGTCTCGAAGACGTGATAAGGCTTTATATCAAATGCAAGGATTATTATTATTTTTTTTGCATTTGGTATTGTGTCTAAAAGTCGAACTGTCCCAAAACCTTCTAACAATAATTACTGTTAAATAATAATAATGTTGCTCCTTTGCCTTTCACATCAGGGCAACTCAAAGTCCTTCACAGGAGTTATCATAAAGTGCAGTTACTAATATTTGCGAGTGAACACTGCAAACAATTTGCTCACAGCAATGTCCCACAAACAGCCATGAAATAAATGACTGAGTTTATCTGGGGATTGTTGGTCAGGGCACTGGGAGAAACTCCTGTATCTTTATGAATTATCATCTGGGAACTTTATTGTCCACCCGAACAGGCAGACGTGAACTCGGTTTAACGTCTCATCTGAAGGCCGGCACCTCCTAAAGATAAACTGCTCGCACTGCAGATTATCAATTGCAAGAATTACAAACTATATTTGGTACATTGGTACAAAAACCGAGGCTCACTCTGAGAACAATGCGTAGCCTTTAATCTGTAATCTATTCTTTCCAAAGGCCCATTGTAATAAAGCCTGCTTTATTTCAGAAGTATATCCTCCCATAGCCACTTCAATCCATCTGTATTTCCTGATACAGGACTTAGAGAGTGCTCTGCTAAGTACGCCTGTTGCCTGTTGTTCCCCTTTTATTGAAGATCTGGTTTCCTCAAGGGAACACAGCTGTGTCTCTGGCTGGAGGCTCTCCACATGTCCCTTTGCTAAATGATATGATAAGCATGGATACAAACACACAGGTCACTACGCATTTGATTGTTTCTTTTCATGTTATCTTTGGCCAAGTGCCTACGGGCAGGAAACAATCTCGCTCAATCTTTTTTTCTTTGCTGGCTGTTTCGTTTGAAGCCGTGAAGATACTCAGGATCCCTGTATCATAACAAGATAAGCACCAGCTTTAATGGCCAGCTTGGCTGTTAAGGTTCTCTGAAATGCAAGCGTGAGCACCGGTCCAACATATCAGCTTGAAAAAGCCACCAGAAGAGACTATCTCGTTGGGGTCCATGATTAACCGGCTGCATACTTCGTGGCTGAATTGAAAATTAATTAACGTACAACATTTTGCCCACAAAATGTTCAGTCAATTCACTTTACAGTATATCCTGTGAAGCGCTTTGAGACATCTCAACGACGCGATAAGGCGCTATGTCAAATTCAAGGATTATTATTGTTGTTATCCGTATTGCTTCAACCTCACAGTCGTTCGGCTATCAGCACGCGGGGGCTGGTTACGGGAAAGAGTTGTCTCATCTGAAAAGTCACAACCGGAGGCAATAGGAAAGTGGGGCAGTAGCGCAGACTGAAATGTCAGGTCCTGGCTGACTGTAGAATAACACATGTTGTACACATAAACATGGAGACAACAGATTGGGGGCCGTGTGACTTATGTGTCCAACAATGTTTAGGCTGCATCAATAACCGGGCGTTCGTGTAAACATGGTTTTCTGAACCTTCCACCCTTGTGGATGGCTGAAACAATGTTTATTGTCAGAATTGCCACGGAGGCGATCTATTCGCAGCCATGTTTATAAACGGCAGCTTGTTGCTGTATAAGTTACCAGGAACTGCCACCCTCGGAGTTTTACTGATGCGGGGCTCTGTTTGACAGAAGGAAGGGAGCAGAGACCGTGCAAACTGCCCCCCACTCCCCCCCCCCGAGAAGTGTTCCAGGAATTTGATGGTTAAACAGATGAGCCATCCGGGAAGCTTCCCCCACATGAAGAGCGCTGTAATAAAGGCAAGATCTCGTTGCGGTGGTTGTGGTGGTGGATTAAGAATAGAGATCAGAAGTTAGCATTTACCGGCAGACTGGCTCTACGGGAAATGGGGAAATTTCCCCAGGACCCCCTTGTTTTGGCTGCTATGTGTACCCCAGGAATTTCGTCTCAACTTCAAAGCCCTGGTGCAATTTTACCTCTATTTTAACCTCAAAATCTCGAGCCCTTCTGGGTAGCAAATCCATCGCTTATAACATTGCTTATACATCGAGCGCGCAAAACTAGATGTTACTGGAAAACCCTCACCTGTTTACTCAGGTGTGAGCAGCGTAAGTTGTTTGACTGCAGAGGGCATCGTAACTCAACCTGATCCTAACTGTACATCAGAAGTCTCTGGATCACGGTTTGAACCAGGATCCCTGATTGATTTCCCCCCCTCTCTAACCCAGGTATGCTGTGTCCCTTTTTCGTGGCCTGACTACCATCTTGGCTCAGATCAATTTTCTGAATGCAGACTGCAATTAAACCGACTCTTACTCAGTTACCCACTCAATAAAATCAATAAGATCACCCATTTGAAGAGCCGGGGTTTAATTAATTTAGTTTGTTCAATTTCTGTTATCCACTGTCACACGTGTGTTTCCTTGTTTGGAAATTCCCTATTCAGAAATTCCCCTAATACAGAAAGTGATCTCTACTCCATTTTACTTTTAATGCTTTCCGAATTTAGCAAATTGTTGAATTTCATCTTAATTTTAAGCCGCTTCATTTTTTTGTCATTTTGAGGCAGAAAACTGGCTTCCCAATTAAGACTAGCTTCAAAGTTAAGACGCTCTGCTTTGAAATGCTTAAAATGTTAACTTAAATGTCAATAGAGTATAGTCCCAGGTGCAATTTTAGATCTATTGTTCCTTGCTTACATTGAAAAAATATCCTTTATAGGAGATGTTGGGGAGAGTGAGTACAGACAATCAGAAGGTGGCGGATGTGTTCACCAGATTTTTCACATGACTTTGCACAAAGGAAGATGGTGGTCAAATTCCAGATCCTGTCAATTTGTGTCAGGAATGTTTAACGCAAGTAGATACGAGTGCGTAATAAAGAAACTCGGTGGAGGAGGTGAGGATACTTCAGGTGGTAGTAACATTAGGTGCTTTGGCAACGAGCCATGTTCCTTAATATAATTCAAAAATGAGGAGTGGATGTTGGCCAGGACCCAGGGAGAACTTCCTGCTCTTTGTCTCAATAGTTCCATGAGATCCTTAACATCTACCTAAACGCTAAAATCGGCAGACAAGATGTGGATTACATACAGTTTTAAAATAATGGCTAAATATGTTTGGTTAACAAATGCACCCCATCTCTCTTGCCTTGCTCATCGGCAGGACTTGGACGGGCAGACCAGTCACTGGGGATGGGGAATCATCGGCTCAGCTCCTGTTAACTCTACGAGCTGGAGCCCTAACAAGTAGGGTTGTTTTACCTGGACAAGCAGTGGGAAAGCTTGTTAGTCAGCAATATCTGTGTGGTTATAGCTGGTTAGACTCCAGCAGTTACCCCAACGAACTCTGGGCTCCCCCTCAAGCCTTGCCTCTTGCCAACCTGCGCTTAATACCTTCCGGAATTATTTAAGCAGGATGCGTTCCTCCAGGGAGAGAGTGCGTATTTCACTGGATGGTTTGGATGGTCTTAAGCACGGTGATGGGTTTCTGCGAATGTCAAACCCTTAAAAATTACTGTTGTATTGAATAACACAGAAATGTATAGCAGCAAAAGTATCAAAAATACCCAAAAGTTCTTGAATGGTTTTAAAGTTATCTTTGCTCCAACAAAGCTCACCAGTGGAGTCCAACGTTGTGGGGGCTTTTCCGTGCCTTAACCTAAATGTGGATCATAATTATTTATTTGGTACAATAATCACGTTGGATTTATTTTCACAGTGCGATGCCTCTAAGCTCCAGTAGAAGACAGCATTGTCCCTGTTTCAACTTTCAAAGTGATCTTTAATAAATAAGTACCTTTTTTTCTCACTTTGCCCTCGATGCTGAAAGTGCTCGGGTCTTGGAAGAAATTGTCATCTTTGGTCTACTTAATTCGACTAACGTTTGTCTGATGAGATCGTGCTGTTTGTGTCACTGATATGATCGAACAGAATTATTTTGTAGACATTAGGCATGACTTAATCAGAGCTGATTAATGCTATGACGTAGAATTCAAATCCTATGATATTCCACTCGTCACAGTTCCCAGCAATCTGACATCTGATAAAATCCTCAACAACAAACCCCAGGTAGAGGAAAATGCAGGCTGTTGAAGTGCCACTGCTTTATCCGGGTGTTTTTTTAATCGTCAAAGAATCGTTTTATTTCACTTCGCTTTTTACTAAAGAGAAGGAAAAAATTTCCAGTTATTTTGACGGTAAACGTGTCCAACATGAGCGACCTGATCGGGTTCCTGAGGCAAACTTGCATTTGATATGGCGCCTTAGCACGTCTTCGAGACTTCTCAAAGCGCTTCACAGAACCCACCGTAAAGTGAATTAACTGTATATTTTTGTGGGCGAAACGCAGCGGGCATTTGTCTCACAAACAGTTGTGGATTGAGCGATCTATTTATTTATTTTAAATCAAGACTGAATTTCTCAGTCCAAGGCGGAGGTCTTTCGGGGCTTCTGATTCAGATCAAGGTTTATTAACAAATTAGTAAGAGCTGGAGGTGTACCAGACTAGTTAGAAGTGACTTGGTATCAGCCACAAGCAATGGCTTATGAGATGACACAGAGCCTTTGCTTTGCATAATATACTTACATCATTTCCTTTCATTTCCCCTCAAATGATTTTCCAATACGGTCTCTCTGGCTCTCACGCCCCTGGGAGATTAGTGCAGTTGTACGTAGTTGCCAACATGAAATTAACAAAATTCCCAACAAGCCTAGTTATTGTAATTAGCCCAGGAGGTTTTTTTTTATGTTACAGTGAGGCAAAGCGAAAAATATGCACAGATTAGCTCCCGAAATGCCAAATAAAAGCAAAGTGAAAAATTATGCCTGCGCCCATTTATACCACACAGTGGGCTGTTTTCACCTGTTCTGACCGTGGAGGATTTGGGCCCAGGAGATTCTGTGAAGAATATTTAGAATATTTCAATCTCTTTTTTTTAAAAAAAATTGCCATGCAACGAAGTTAAGAGAATCCCGGCTTCCTTCGTATCTTGAGTTTAACAGCCACTGAAAATAAAGGGAATTAGCACGATCAAAGAGACTGAGCGTGATGTACTGCTCACGATATATTCAAGTGTCGTTTTTTTTTAACTTCAGGATATGAAATGATGCACCACAACTTTATTCTCACCACTGATTTTTTTTTGTGGCGCGTACATTACCATAACGTTTAACCTTGTCGCAGATAATCCCAGGTGCTGCCGATTTACTTATTGTGGGATCTTCCTGAAATGATAATAGTAATTATCCTTGGATTCGACAGAGCTCCTTATCACGTCTTCGCAACGTCTCAAAGCGCTGCACAGGATATACTGTAAAGTGAATTGACTGTATATTTTGGGGGCGAAATGATTGTTCAGAGACAAGACGCTGTATGCAGCATGGTTTTGAAAAAGACATGGGTGCTTGTGGAGAAATTCTACCCGAGTCTAGATTTACTCTATATGTTTGTAAGCAATTTAGAGCATCCAGAATTCTGCAAATCGTTGAGTTCAGTCTCAGCTTCACGTTGGTGTCCTTTTCTGTTCTTAAAAGTACTTATAGAAAATTGGCTTCAAAATAAGGCGTTTTTTATTTCATAATTTAATAACTGTTATAATAATAATCCTTCCATTCGATAAGGTGTCTTTTAATTCGGGAAGAACGTTTCAAAACACTGGATTTACTGTGAAGTACGAGCGACTGTGTACTTCGCAGGTATATTATTTTGAAGCATCAGTATTTCAATCTCCGTTGCTCTTTAACTCACTCCAGGACACGTGGGGAACCGGCTGCGCTCATCCCCCCTCTGTGATTTCCTCTCCCTCTTTCCTTATACATTTCCTGAAGGACATTGTCATCTGGGATCAACGGCTTAAGGGAACAAGGATTACTACCCTCCATTGTACCGCATCGAGCACTGGACTCACTGCAGAATGGGATCACTTTCCTGTGAGAATTCTGATATTGGAAATAAGGAGTGGGGTCACTGATGCGCAGCAGAGGTCACCGAGAAGTTAATCCACAGCCCTTTGGCATAACCTCTTTCAGTTGAAGCGTTTTAATTGATTTTCCCGTCAGTCTCATTTATAGCAGAATTCCCAGTGGAGTTTGTATGTGTTGAGTTCTTTGTAAAGTGACAGGATTTTATATTATTCCCGACCAACAGATACAACTTTACAAAGGATTTGAAACGATGACCCACTTTCCTCTCTCCATAGACGCTGCCTGATCTGCTGAGTGTTCCCAGCCACTTCTGTTTTTGTTTCAGATTTCTAACATCTGCGGTATTTTGGGTTTTATAACAGTTAGAACTTTCCGTTTTCGACACTGGAAATGGCATCATTTTAAACTTCACCAAAAATTTGTTTCAATCAATTCGTTGTTCAGGAAATCTAGTGATGTCAGCAAAAAAACCTTTTTGATTGATTAATTCATTTATTAAATATCGGAGGAGAAAACACAGATAATTGTCACCGATCCTAATTATCTCATTACACAGACTGCTTCCGACCCCCTGATATTTACATTTACATTACTCTAGTTAAGATTTAAAGCTTATTTTCCATGAATTCCCTGCTCCAAGGTGTCTTACAGAGAACCATAAGTGCAAGGTTAATTGGAGTAATGCAACCGTGAGATACATTAAACTTGTTAGATTACATCTACTGTCATTTCCTAGACAGAAACCTAACTGATGTAAATGTAATCTTGTAGTTGTTGATTCCAATCCGAATAGATTGTAGCTCCTTTCGACTCACTATTTTGGTTCTCTATTCAATTTGATCTCCACCGTTTGCCCACCGTTGCAAACACTACAGTAAAAATAGTGATAATCCTTGCATTGGATGTAGCGCCTTATCACATCATTGAGACGTCTCAAAGCCCTGGACAGAATATACTGTAAAGTGAATTGACTGTATATTTTGTGATGGACAAGGAAGGGGGCAAGGTGGAAAGATGGAGGTTTGAGCCCTTGCTAGGTGGATAGCAGACACCAAGAACTTCTTGTGAACTTCCTAGTGTGAAATACAACGTACCATGAAAGTATACTGCCTACAACAACTTGGATTTATATAGACCCCTCTCGCAGAATAGCGTCCCAGAGGGTTTGACAGTGGCAGAGCCTACGATGCTTACAGCCCTGTCTACCATCTTTAGTTATCAACTGGTTCAACTGCAAATTTTTGACAATTATGATAGTGTTAATTATAATAATATTCCAACTCGGTCTTTCTGAATCACGTTGAGATGGTCTCCCTTCGTGAAAGGAACTACAAGTGCAATTTGTTGTCCTAAATACAGATCTTTAAATATTCATTTAAAACTCGGCTCCCATGACAGTGAATTTGAGACACATAAATAGTATACAGTAACATTTTTATGTATGCATGTCTCTCTTGTGCTGTCTTACAAACACAACTAAATGTCAAGAATAAGGTACAGTATCAAATATTTTTCTGAAAACGATCTTCCATTGACTGCAGTGAATTAAAGGCAGAGTACGTACATTTATGATTGGTATAGTCTTGATTTCAGGACAAACACTTCTCTGCTCATATTCTGTTTCCTTTGGAAATAACAATTCCAATCGCTGCTGCTTTCTTCTCAGTTTTCTTTGATGGAACTGAACAGCTGTTGTCTACAAGGGATGGAGTTGCATTATTGTAAACACGGTAAATTCTTAAAAGAAAGTCTTAGAGGCACATGCATAGATATATCCAAACATGTACAAAAGTGCAACAGACACAAATATTTGGAAAATTCTGCATCTAAATATATGTGTAATATTTATCCATTCATATTTCAAAATGTATTTTAAAAATATACACAACATATCATACAACACTTTGCATTTATCCTGACCTGTTTAGATTGCAATATATTTGATATTGTATTTAAAACACATCAGCAACATGTTTACCATGATTTTTTAGAGTTTTCCAACTTTATTCATACCATTAGTCTGGGATATTTGGGGCCGCTATTTTGGAGGTCGGTCAGTTACAGAAATGTTTTAAATTCGGGGAAGTTGCCAAATATCCCAGATAGCTGTCTGAAATATTTGGAAACCATCGAAATTTACAGCACAGAAGAAAGACCCATCCTTTCAGTCCCATTTTCTTGCCCTTTCTGCACACAACCCGTAGTTTACCCCTTTTGAGTTATCTATCGTTGAAAACTAATATAATTGCGTCTCAAGCACTGTTCCCGGCAGGGCATTCTTTATCCTTACCCACTCTGTGTGTGAAGAAAATTTTCTTAACCTCCCCATTTGCCCGTTTGCTAGCTATCTGAAACTGATGCCTACCAGTGAACAAATCACGAATCACGCTTTGCAGGGCAGAAAATGATCGATGACCCAACTGCATTCTAAAAATTGGATTCGAGAAAGCTTCATGATGTCAAAATGTCTCAAAGATCTTCACGAGGAATTGCCATCAAGTTGGCAAATTGTTCTCTCTCAAACAAATTTATCTGGGGGATCGTCTGGGTTAGTTTCCAGAGGAAACCCCTTCTTGTTTCGAATCGTGTCACTGGATCCTTAAGACCCACCTGAATAGGAACGTGTGAACTCAGTTTAATATCTCAACTAATGGTCGCCATCTCCAGCACTCCCCCAGCACTGTTATGAAGTGCCAACCAAGCCTGTATAATATATAATAATCTCCTTGCATTTGATTATAGCACCTTATCATGTCTTGAAGACATCTCCAATGAGCTTAAAGTCTGAAGTGGGGCCTAAACGTCTGACTCGGAGGAGACAGTGGTAGCAACTGAAATACAAACAGAAGTCGCTGGGAACACTCAGCAGGTCAGGCAGCATCCATGGAGAGAGGAAAATGAGTTAACATTTCAGGTCAACAACCTCTCGTCAGAACTGAGACAGACTGACCCCTAACTACCACGATTTAACAGGCGCAAACAAAATTGATTTGACGCCTCACCCGAAGGAGGTTTGACGTGACCGAATTTGACACCGGGCGAAATTGCGAGGCGGTTGACGTGATCATTATTTCCTCGTCAGCCTTTTGTTTTGGCGCGCGTCCCGAGTTTCGCCCTGACGCCCGCTCAGGATTCCCGATTCGCTCGCCGAAGGCCACGGATTTCGCAATCCAACATTTGTGCCAAGTGGAAGCCGCGATTAGCGAATATTTCAGTTCAGACACGATTATTGGCAGCTCAAGCCCAATGAATACTGGCGATTGTTCCCCTCCAGAAATGACTCAGTTATGCTTTGCTTGCCCAAACATATCGTGTATTGTTCAGTGGTTGCACAGCTGTAACTTTCCAGGAGTAATTGTTGGCGTACGTTTATGAAAATTAATAAAGCCCAAGAGATCATGTGTAAGAAGTCTATTTGAGGAGGGAAGGATAACACCTTGTCACTTGATCTGTATAGTCTATTGGAATAAGACTAGAGATTAATGACTGATCTTTTGCCGTCAGGGAATAATAAAACAAGAGGTAGTGGAAACAAGACCTTCTGTTCATTGAGGGCAAAATGGACTTGGCAAGTGGTCAAATGGCATTCGCCAGAGAGTTTTTTTTTGCTTGAGAAATAAGGTGTTAGCAACACGATGATATGTAATATCACGTCTAGTAGAGCAGGGGACTTCCCCATAGCTAAGCAGGGTGAAAGGAACACCTGGTGTAACAATGAGAGGTGCGATCAGAAAGTTGCAGGTTTGATTCTCGCTCTGGGCTGATCTCAGTCGGGGTAACCTTTGGAGTGCAAAGGTCCAGAACGAAGGTCCAGACACAAATCTGTTCATAATTTTCATTCGCCATAATGCACCTCCAATCTCACCAAGGGCTACCAAGTCATATAATTCATTGATACCTTTAAGAATCTTAACTTGTTGGGTGAAACTACGCAGCTCTTAGTGGAAGGCCTTCGGTAGTGCTAACTTTCACAGAGATCAGCAGCAACAAACATTGGATGAAATAAGCCTTTTGTTGCATTTCAGCCAAAATAATAATCCTTATATTTGATATAGAGCCTTTCACAGTGAAAGGATATCTCAAAGCACTTCACTAATATAGAGGAATACAAATATCTTTACTGTGGATATCTTCTTCACATTTCATCTGAAGGCTTTTGATACAAGGGGTGAAACATCTGATGTTACAGAACGCTCTCGTTGTGATAATTATCACATTAAAAAGAACATTTTTCACCTTTTGGTTCAGCCAGACCAGCTAAAATGTAGCTAGTGTCTCTTTTAAAAAAGTAGGCAATAATATTGAATAAAAGTTAAAGGAGGAATAAGTTAATACCATCAGCTGTACACATACAATGAACACAAAGAGCTGTTAATCTCCTTTGCTCAACCTTTATAAAGTGGCTTGACTCTGCCTTGCTTTATTAGTGTCCTGTGGAACATTTCTCCTGGGAAACCAGTGATTATTTGAGAAACTACAAAACCTGTCTCTTTCATCTGAGCCCCATTTCGCCCTTCAATGTGCGAACACTGCTTTGCCTTTGAGTGGAAAGGACTGTAAGATAATTATTTTCATTGAGTGCCATTAATCTGGTGCGTATGTTCCGATCATCATAAGCAGTTATGTTATTTTGAGCTCTTAAGTGCTTGCTCAAACTTTTTTTTTTAATCATTTTTTTCTGACTTTGTTGCTTAGATACTTGCTCACTTGAAAAGCTAAAGCAAACTCTAGTACCTTTTCCCAATGCGTCATCATTCTCTGCACCTTTGATATGTTTCCTGAGAGACAGGTTTGCAAATGGATTGGAAGTGATAGATTTTACTTTGTTTTAATATGAGAAGCAACATTTTCTACAAGTTTGCAGAAATGGAAGGTATTTTAAAATGCACTTTTAAAAGTCTCCATTAAAGCCCACAGAAGTGCAAGAGTGTTGCTGGGTTCGATTCCCTGGCAGGGCGAAATGTTGGGCAACTTTCCTTACTCCACATGCCTCTGTTTGCCTAGCAATAAGTAGGAACACGGTTGTTAGTTGACTGGCGGATTGCTTTTCCAGTGATAATAATTCCCCCCCCAAAAATAATAATAATTTGGTCACTCAATCCAGAGCTATTTGTGGGCCACTGCTGTGCACAATTGGCTGCCGCGATTCATCCACAAATATACAGTCAATTCACTTTACAGTCTATTCTGTGAAGCGCTTTGAGACGTCTCGAAGACGTGGTAAGTTGCTATATCAATTTCAAGTATTATTATTATTATTAGGGATCTGTGAATGATCCAAAACAACAATTGTAAAATAGGAATGAATATGAAATTTAATCGTGATAATGCGTTGCTTGCAAATTTGGTTTCAAATGCCAGCCTTTTATTTTGACCTTTAGTCAATGATTTACCTGGGCCTCCCCAGGTTTCTCCCTGTCCAACCTGATTAAATAAACCAAGTGTTTGCTGAGCCCAGCGGAAACCAAGGTCAAGTTCAGATATGCAAATGTTGCCCTTGTGGAAGTAAATGAGCTTAGACGTTGAAAGCACTTCTCTAATACCTAGAGGCAGCCTTGTGGGATCTTTTATTTTATCGCGTTCTATATTATTATTCTTTGATCTGGGCACTTCTCCCTTCGTCCCTTCGCAATCTACTTCTCGTTCGGGGCCTTAATCGGATCAGTCTGTCTTGTAATTAAAATTAAAAGGGACGCTGAATACATTTGGATTCCACTTCACAAAGGATCACACTTAGCCGTTTTCGGGTTCTAAAGAAATGAAAGAAAATATCTTTTCATCGAAAGCAATTCTAAGGGAAAGATTATTAGGTTTGGCAACTGTTTTGGGGGGGAATTTGAAGTGCGTGTGTGTTAGTAATTCCGACATCTGCTTTTTTGGTTTTAATGTACAGGGTTGTTGATCAAGATCCAATTTTGTCATTTATTTATATCACCCCCAGGTCTTTCACTGACTGACCGACAGCTATCATGCTTTCACATAGCTGGTCTTTTAACCGCCTCATTAGGTGCATGACATGACAGCATCTCAGTGTGATTTGACCTGTATATCGTTTTCTTGGAAAGGCTCAGTGTCTTTCCATGAAAGCACATCTGGGACTAGGAGTTAACCCTAGGAATTCAGCCTTGAAAGGAGATGTCTCAGAGGTACCTTTATAGAGGTAAACAAGTTTTTAAATGGGATTGAGGTAGTAAAACCAGGACTGTACTTTTGGACACACCAAGACACCAGAAAATGACGACATAGATTTAAGACAATTTCAAGAGAGACACTAGAAAATATTTATTTTTCTGATGGACAATTAACAACTGGAACAGTTACTGGGGGAGACAGTTTAGGCCAGGCCACTGGACTCATTTAAAAAAGTTTGAAGGGACGAGAGGACCAGAGGGAAAGTATTCTGAAAAGACAAATAGAATCCTTACGTTTGATATAACTCCTTCCCCATCAGGATAAACTATCTCAAAGCACTTCACAGGTTATACTGTAAAGTGCAGTGACCTTGTGTTTTGTAGGTGAACGTAGGTGTACTTTGAAAGATGAGATCAAATCGACCTGAAGGGCCTTTTTCATTCGAACTAATTTCGTGAGAGACACAAACCTGGGTTTTACAGGATTGGCTTGTAGGGTGCTCCGCCTGGTTTGAACTAAATTGACCACAGAACAACACAATCCCAAATAATAAGGCACTTATACTGGACAACTTAAACCAGCCTTCTCTAAAGCCAAATGGTCAAAGCTAATGCCAAATCAAATGGCTTATATACATAGCCCAACGATATAACAAGATGGGAAACATTGATGTGAATTAGATGGAGAGAAGAGTGAGTAATGCAATGAGCAAAATGACTTCACTGCTGGGGTTTGGTTGCTCTTTAGATGATCTGACTTCTCATTTCTGTGTTCCAAATCCAAGCCATGGATTGCACTCCACATCTGCCAGCCACACTTGTTTTGTGAGGTCTCAAGGCTGCTCCATGTGTCTGTTTTGCCATTTCACATCATGGGGCAGAAAAACTGGCTCAGCCTGTTGAAATGCTCAGAAAACAGATGTAACGAAAATGAAAACTATTTAAAATGTTTTATTTTTTCCACAAAATAACCTTGTTATCTATCCCACGGGTTGTGCACTTGTTTCTGTCGCTGGCAGATGATGTGGGGTGAAGTATTCATCGTTGAAAGCATTATAAGAACTTAAGAATTGCTAGACGACAGAAGACTGTGGTCTATCCAGTTCATCTTCCACTATCCTTGCAGTCACATGCACATCAATCTTGTCTTCCCCAGCAGGGCATGCAAGCTCACTTCTCAGGCAAGTCTGATACTCTCTCAGGATCAATTGGTTGAGTTTCCCAAGGTGTTCCCAATCCTACTTCATACAGTACTGTACGGAAACCAATCATTGATTCCAGGAGCAGACACAGGGTGTATAATAATCCTAGTATTTGGCATAGCGCCTTATTACGTCTTCGAGACATCTCAGAGCGCTTCACAGAATATACTGTAAAGTGAATCGACTTGTATATTATGTGGGCAAAAATCGGTTGCCAATTGCACACAGCGGCGTCCCACAGACAGTCGTGGGATTGAGTGACCAAATATTTTTTTCAGGGATTATTATCCCCAGGAAAACGATCCGCCAACCGACTAACACCCAGGTTCCTACTTACTGCTGGGTAAACAGAGGTGTGTGGAGTAAAAAAACTTGCCTAGCGTTTCGTCCTTCCCAGGAATTGAACCCAGGTCCACGTGCTTGCGAGGCGAGCACTCTAACCACTAAACTGCGGGATTCCACTAATCCGACCCTGGAATGCTGTGTGTGTCACGTTTGGATTATTAGGTGGGAAAATAGGAAACAATAACAACAACAATAAATCGGATTTATAAAACGCCTTTCGCCCGGGAAGACGTCTCAAGGTGCTAGACATCTGGCTCATATCTGAAGGAGGCTGGCTTCACATGTTGGGTGCTGATGTAACTCTGTAGAAAAGTGCGGTCAATGGAGCCAAACTGGGGGCAGAATCCTATGACGGAGAAGAAGTGGACAGATTAGAGGGAACTGGATGAAAAAAGGGGTTGGTCGGGTTGAGAACACTGAGAAGTGACTGATGAGATTTGTGTCAACAAATTCAAGGGGGAATTGGATACCTAATGTATCTGACACAACGTTTATCTGGGAGGATGATAGATAGAATGCAGTAATGTGGTGATGGATCATTCAGTTACTTCTTTAAGCTTTGTAGTCCAGCTAGGTAGATTCCAAGGTTTATTGCCATGGCAGTATGACGGATGCACTTTAACGTGAAATAACTATTACTCCTCTTTGCTGCCTCTCATAAATGTGGAGTCAAATGCTGAATGCAACTTTGCTGTCATGTCAGCCCATTTGTGTTCAGCACTTCCATCCAATATGGGCGTGGAATAATAAACATACATTAGCTTTAATCACAGAATCACATCAGCCAAACCAACTGCTGTAATAAGATCTTTTCCATCAGCACAATGGAGCAGCAAGGTGATTAAACCTGGGCAATGTGATAGTGGGATGGCAGTTGTCCAGGTTAATGCGCACCGAGACTACACACACAGCTGCTACCTTCAATGGAACACCTTTTGCAGATGGTCTCATGCTCGCAGTGTGTCGATTATTCAATCGCACACGATCACAGGCCAGAATAAACACTGTGAAAAGCCATTAAACTCAAGAAGCATATCCTCGGGAACCTAGCACCCGGATTTTTTTGTGCTGCCGGCCGGTTCATTTCTGAAGTCGGTTTGACAGCTGCCTTCCCCTGTTGGGTGCTGATGTGATACGAAGCCATTGGGACGTCCTCCCGACGTGAAAAGCATCTATACTGCACCTCCTTCCCACTCTGCACCAAATTCCTGTTGTAGAGGCCCAACTCTGTTCCCAGCTCACTCTGTGTGACGTGACTCTTTAATTGGACATTGACACTGCAGTGGTTATAGGCTAAGGAAGGATTACATGTAATTATATATTTCTTCATACCAGTCACCTCAGATTGTCCTCACTTTCCCTCCATCCCGCCACGCTCACCTATCTTCTCTATGAATTTTTATTTCACACCACCTTGTGTTTTTTTCCCATGGTTAATTAGTTAACTTACTTATTGTAAAAGTGCTACCTAGAGAGTACGTACATAAATGGATTATATACATCATTTCTATTATATTAAATAGAAATTCAGATGCTTTTCTTATGAGGTAACTTTTTTTTCTGTGATGAATTCACTGTTAAATGACCAGAATTTTACACGGCATTTGCCCAAATACCTTCATTCCAGCAGATACTGCTTTATGATTCCTCTAAGGTACTCTGAGAGTGTTAGCTATATATCCTCATCCCATTCATGAGTCCTCTGAGCTCTAAAAACGCCCTAAATCTCACCTCATAGTGTCAGAGGCTCTTTAAGACAGCTGTCGAGGCACACTCTGGAGTTTCCTATGAAGTAGAATGGAGAGTTAATGTCACTTTTCTGGGATTGGTGTATTGAAAACCACAATTGGATATGAGTCTAACATTGGCTTCAGCCTTTACCCACTTGCACCAGTGACTCAGGATTGAATGCAGACCAAGGAATAGATATCTTTGACATCTGCTCACTGCATTGTTTACCTTTCCTCTCGAGTTAAGAGTGCTATAAACAGTAATGTAATGATGGGAGAGGACACGCAAAATGTAACTCTCACAGCCTGGAGCTCATATTAAGGTCATACAAATCCATACGTGTCGCTTGCAATCTTGCTTTTTGCAGGTTTCCGAACAAAATCATTCTCTCTGCAAGTCCTTGCCAAGATCTATGTCTACTGTTGAATTATCAGTATTGGCATTCCCACTGTCTCATGGGAGAGCATCAAATTCTGTCTTCTTGGTTCTAACTTTTATCTCAAAACAACGCTTTAGCTAGTTCAGCCCTCTTTCCATCATATAATAATATAATATTCCTTGATTTGATATAGGGCCTCATCGCATCGTTGAGAAGTTTCAAATAGCTTCGGGGGATTTATACTGTGAAGTGTAGTGCCTGTGTATTTGTTGGCAAATCTCAGAAAGAAATATAAACTGCCTCCCAGTTATCTTGTCATATTTCTTCCGCATTTATATTCATGCCAAAAAGGTCTGACGTCTTAGCTGCTCAACCAATTGGTATAAGTGAGCAGCCATGCTTGCCTGCACGACAGCACTGATTTGATTTGAAATCAATCTTATTTTGTAAGGTGCTTTGAGCCCTTTGTTCTATGTGACAAGAGCTATATAAATGTAAATTGCTGTTGGCATCCTGAAACAGGAGCAGAATGTTTGAGACCCTTGAACTGCGTGAAATAAAATTCAACGATTATCAGGATGGTGGACGGCGGGCTGGATGGACCTTGGTCTTCTTTCGTTTAGCAATTCTTAAGTTCTCATGTAAGACCATATTTCTATTAACATTTAACTGAAAGCCCCGGCAATAAGACGCATTTACAGCTTCATTGGTTTTACAGATATCAGCTTGAATCATAGTGACTCCATGCTTAGCCTGCTACAGAATGGGGTTTGAAATATCACATGCAATCGCAACGACATTGGAACAAGTTCTTAAGAAGCGGGTGTTTCCTTTGTGCTGCCTACCGGGGAGGGTGTAACATGAAAAGGGCTTCATCATTGAGAAGCTTCACAAAATGGACGACCTTCGAATGGAGCATCGCACATTGACATGGAAAGTGGATTGATTTCTTTGTGTGTGTGGGTGTTGAAAATCTCCTTCAGCACTCAAAGAAATAAATTCACCTTGTCGGATTTTTCTGATACAAACGTAATTGTAGTTGCTAAGTAACGACACAACTACATGCGAATGTGAATAGTTTTCCTGCATGTTAGGATCAGAAGGAAATTGAAATGCAGCTGTTGTCCAAAAGGATTAGGTTGGAACTCGGTAAATACATAGCCAGAAATAAAAAGGAAAAGCGAGGAAGAGTGTACACTCGGTGCACATCACTGTTGTGGGCATTTGTGGAGTCCTGTGACTCAGTGGTTAGTGCACTCGACTCGCAAGCGAGAGGACCCGGGTTCGATTCCCCGTCAGGGCGAAACGTTGGCCAAGTTTCCTTACTCCATACGCCTCTGTTTATCTAGCAGTAAGTAGGAACCCGTTTGTTTTCTATCGATTGGCGGATCCCTTTCTGTGGGTAATAATCCCTTCAAATAAATAAATAAATGAATAATAATAATAATAATTTGGTGGCTCAATCCACGACTGTTCCATGCTTGCAATATTATTGTTGGAGCACAGACTGGCAATGCCTGGAATGCTGGAATGCAGGTTACAATCAAATTGTCGGAAGAACCTTCTTCATTTCATCGTGCTTTGTGTTCCTGTGATGGTCCAAGTTCATCTGAACCGAGCAGAATTAGACAAGAACTGACCCCAGTCCAATAAATCTGTGTTCGGAAAGTGCTGCCAAGTTAATGCCAGCAGATGCAATACTGGATATTTGTCTGATTTGCAAGCGAGGAAATAAAATTTTACCTTTCTCCCCACAAACGACGTTATAGCAAACTCCTTGTGATAAAAGCATTTCTCCCAAACGCTGACTGATGTTTTATAACATTTCGGTGAAACAAATAATGAGAATTCACGATTGCTGTGGAACGTAGTAATGAGATTTAAGTGTAGACAACACAAGGACTCTCTGTTTTCTTATAAAAATCCTGCAACCTTTGGGGGGCAGTTAGTCAGTCACAGTGCGTACGGTACAAGTAATTCTGGTGGTCGCTACGCCATTGATACGTGGAGGAATTTCAATGTTGAGGTTAGAATGCACGGGATTCTGAATCACCCATGAATCAGGACTCCAGGTGTCATGGCTGCGTTCTGAGATCTTTCTCACCAACTTAAGAATGTGAGTTGCTTCCTAACCCAGTCAGGCCTTTGCACTGTTTCACTTATTCACTGGGTAACGCTGTCGGGTTTGAACAACACTCTGGAAACATGTGTGGAGTGTGAAGTGCTAATTGACTAGAACAAATCAATTATCTGATCACAAGCCCGGAGCCTGATAGAATACGTGAGGGACGTTGGAAAAGACAGCGATGTCAAGGGTGAAAGAGCCGTAACTGACGAGGGCAGACAGGTGTGAGTTAATTACGAGGTCTTTCTCACGAGTGACATAAACCCAGTAATGTAATAAGATTGTAATTTACCCGAAGGTCATGGGTTACAAAAGACAGATAGGACCTCATGCTAACGGTTGCTGTTGATGAGGCATTTATGTATATCTGACCATAAGACCATAAGATGTAGGAGCAGGAGTAGGCCATTCGGCCCCTCGGGTCTGCCCCGCCATTCAATAAGATCGTGGCTGATCTTCTAACCTAATTCCATTTACCCGTCCTATCCCCATATCCTTAAATCCCTCTATCCGCTATCTGCAAAGCCGTTGCTCCCTTATGTTTTTCACGCAGTTCTGCACACAGCAACTATATTCTTTACACTGTCGTCGAGTAATAATAATCCTTACATTTGATGCAGCGCCTTGCTATGTCTTCGAGACGTCTCAAAGCTTTTCACAGAATATGCTGTAAACTCAACTGACTGCATATTTTGTGAGCGAAACGGGGCAACCAATTGCGCTCAGCAGTTTCCCACAAACAGCCGTGCATTGAGTGACCGAATTATTACATGTTAGTATAATGCCAATAATATAATAATAATACCAATAATGATAAATAATAATCCTTGCGTTTTATACAGCGTCTTATCGCATCATTGAGATGACGCAAAGTGTTTCAAGGAATATATGGTAAAGTGTATTCTGTGAGCGAAACATCCTTTGATGTGCAGGAGATTGCAGCTGGTAAAACTAGGTATTGGCTCAGAAACCAACTTTGGTTTAAACTATTTGAACAAAACTGCGTGTTTGTGTGGTGGGGGCGATTACGTTTGCCCACAATCATTATCACTAGGAAATCTCCAGGAGAGGAATGTCCCGTGTTGAGATAATTAGCGCGTTCAGCAGTTTACACTTCAAACACAATGTAAATTGTTTCGCCCGCAAACTACACAGTCAATTCGCTTTACAGTATATTCTGTGAAGCGCTTTGATACGTCTCGAAGACGCGATGAGGTGCTAGAACAAATGCAAGGATTATTATTAGAAATAATTTTGCTTGACCTGAAAAAAGACTCATATATATATATAATATATCTGGATCATTATTATGATTATTATTATCTGCAAGCAAGCGAGCAACAGAGGGAAGTAATGCAAGAATGTGTCCGTCACTGGGGATTGTGGCCTGATGAGAGCTCTGTTATGTCAATTAGTAACAGTGCATTGCATATTGTAAGTCCAATGCTTAGTGTTATTCCTCTCCGGAGACGACTGTGGACTTTTCCCCTGCAAATGTTAAGTCCTTGACCTCTTTGATACCGAACAAATTAGCACAGATAACTCCGTGAGAAAGAGGATTTGGAAACAATTACTCTGTAAACTGTTGCTTTTTAGCTGCCGATTTGAAAGATGATACTTTGTGAAATGCAATAGGAAATTTTATATTTTCCTGTCAAAAATCCTCGCAGAAGCGTTCTGGGCGCTCACAGAGATATAAAACAAAAAATCCTGAAGTAATTGTTTTGGCGGCGATCTAATGATGGGGGCGCGTGGGGGCGGAAAAAAAAAGCATTGATGAGATAAATGTGGTTGAAACATCAATCTACTGGACAGCGGTGATGAGCAATCATTAATCGCTCAAAGGACCGACAAAGCAAATATTTCCCTTCTGTTATTTTATGACTTTAAAGAATAAAAAAAAGGCATTCTTTGTTCAAAAAGCTTGTGGCATGTTGCATTGCACAAATATTATATGCTGGCAGCTTGTCTGTCATGTATCAATGCAATCCCATAGTCTTGATGGGTGGAGATTTGATGGATGGGCCTGCAGGGTGTTGAGCTGTGTGTTAGCTCATCCCGTCTATTGCGGTATCCGGGGACGAAATAGAGGATACACCAATGGAGAACAATAAATTTATTCCATGAGTGAAGATCTACATGACTCACACGTGATGAAGTCATGATTGAGCTATAACGTTCCTCACAAGAGGAACACAGCACCAGAAAAGACCACTGTGGCCCATCTGTTAGGTCCCAGTAGGAAACAAATCGTACACTATATCTCTCATAGCCCTCGATCGCCAAATGGCTATCTAATCTAACCCCCTCTTGAATCTGCTGACATTCTGTCTCATTGGGAAATCCATTCCACATATTGTATACACCGTTCTCCATGTACATTAATTAAATATGAATGGTCTGTTCACCCACTCCCTTCTGAGATTGAGTCCCAAATCTCCTTACTTTTTTTTGACCCATTTAAAGGTATTAACATTCAGCTTAGCCACAGTCATTAAACGATCCACCAGAATTTACTGTAAAGAGCAGTGAGCGTGTATTTGAAAAGCACTTTATCAAGTGCAAGGATTATTATATCATTTTGCGGGCAAAATGCAGCAGCCAATTTGCACACAGCAGCGTCCCACAAACAGTTGTGGATTGAATGACAATATATTTTTTTAAGGGATTATTAACCCCGGAAAATTGATCCGCTAATCAACTAACAACCAGGTTCCTACTTACTGCCGGGTAAATAGAGGCGTATGGACTAAGGAAACTTGCCCAATGTTTTGCCCTGCCTGGGAATCGAGCCCAGGTCTTCTCGCTTGCCAGGCGAGTGCTCTGACCATTGTGATAGATCATAACAGTTCACAAAGGGTTGCATGGGACTCTAACCTCTGTAACGGTATTGCCATTTGCTAGATTTCATCAGCGTGCTCATCAAAATCAAACCGTGTTTAAACTGTAATTATAAGTGCGAAAATAAATAAACATTGTGTGAAGCCATTCTTCAATCAGTTCCCATTAAGATATTCTTGCAGTCTTGTACAAAGAGCCTGAAGTGTTTATAAAACTAGAGCAAAATTATAGCCAGTGTCCCATTTCTTTGGGAATGTTAGAATATTAATTATTAGATATTTATTTGGGGAGGACATGTTTGTAGGGCTATGGGGAGAGAACGAGGCAGTGGGATTGATTTGGATGCTCTTTTCAAAGAGTCAGCACAGACACGATGGGCTGAATGGCCTCCTTCTGTGATGTATAATTCTATGATTCTATGATTAACATCCCCTAATGTAATAATCCGTACATTTGATACAGCGCTTATCGTGTCTTCGAGACGTCTCAAAACTTTTCACAGAATGTACTGTAAAGTGAATTGACTATTTATTTTGTGGGTGAAACGTGGCAGCCAATTACGCACAGCAGCGTCCCACAAACATGGACCAAATTATTATTGTATTTTTTTCTTGAGGGATCATTATCAGGCGTATGGGATGAGGAAACTTGCCCAAGATTTCGTCCTGCCAGGAATCAAACCCAGATCTCTCGCTTGCAAAGCGGGTGCTCTAACCGCTGAGCTACAGGACTCCTACCATTGAACTACAGGACTCCTGTAGTAATGCAATAGGAATGAATCAGCATGTCTGAGTTGAACTATTCATTTAGTGATTAAATAAGGTCTGGGTCGAGCCACTTCAGAAGAGTGTGGAATGAAAAGAAAGGATGTTGATTAATTTACGGGTTTAATTAATTAATTAATTTAAGTAATCTCTAGATTTCCCTGTTACTTAGCATCTGAGTGCGCCCAGAATCTGGCAAATTGTTTGGCAAATTCAGTCTTGACTGAATAATCGATTAAACATTCTGCAAAGGCTTGTTATTCCAAGATTAATGAACTGTTGCTTCAGGGTTGAAGTAGCTATTGATTTAATTATTTGCTGATATAGATCTAGAATATGAAATAGGGTGTTTACTTAATTATTCCGTGACTTTGATTCAGGGGGTGTGAGTAGAATTATTTGTTTAGTTATTTATTGGTGTGGATCCAGAGTGTGAGCGAAACTATTTATTTAATTACTTAAGGACTTGTAGTTGAGGGAATGAAGTAAATTATTCAGGTTAGGCTCTGATGTAGATTTGGGTGATGTGAGCGAAATTCTTTATTCCAATCTTCAGTGGCTTTGAGCCACAGCATGAGGGAACCTATTTGTTTCTTTTACTATTTAATGACTCAAGGTGTGAGGGAAAACAAACTCATTCAGAAGTTATTGCCTTCATGCAAATGTCTATGCGTTTCTGCATGAATGAGCGAAACTATTGGTTTTGCATTTGCCCATTTTCAGTTATTGACCCATAATTTAGAATCAGTTGAAGGTTATGCCATTGATTCAAAGCCACAGAATAGTCGAGATAAGAGAATTTTTTTTCTTCTACTCTGGGCTATTGGGATTAGCCTCAACTGCATTGTTCCCACTAGATTGCCATTATTAATAATAATAATCCTTGCATTTGATATAGTGCCTTGTCATTTTATTCACAGAATAAAGCAAATTCACTGTGTATTTTGTGGGAGAAATGTGGCTGTTTGTGGTGCACAGCAGTGGATTGAGTGACCAAATTATTATTATTTTTTGAAGAGATTATTACCCCTGGAAAAGCGATCCGCAAATCGACTAACAACCAGGTTCCTACTTACTACTGGGTAAACAGAGGCGCGTGTGTGGAGTAAGGAAAATTTCCTAAGGTATGGCCTTGCCCAGGAGGTGATCCGAGAACCTCTCGCTTGTGAGACAAGTTGTCACAATCCCCATGCTGGACACAATCCCTCCGAACCCCATCAGTCACAGCCATTGTTCCACCTTCTTTCCGCATCTGTAATCGAGGCTCAATTACATAGGTATTGTATTGTCATGTGTTTGAAAGTACTCCTTAGGAAACATCCAGCTAACACTGACTCTTGCACAAATCGAACAGCGTGTTTAAGCGGATCCAATCCGGACTGAGATTTACACAGATTCACATAGACTGTACAGCACAGAAACATGCCATTCGCTCCAAGAAGTCGATGCCAGTATTTAAATGCCACATAAGTCACTATCTGCTCCTTACTCTCTCCCTTAACCTCTATTCCCTTTATCCTCATGTGAGGGTTCCAAGCAGGCACTCCATCTGCACGTGGAAATTTATCTGTGTGTGGATTGAAATGTGCACTCTTCCCTGATGGACATGCCCAATTTACTTAACTCCGCAGAGTATTAGTACTCACAGTTTGGCAAGATCCAAGACTTGGGGACTCCAGAGTGTGCGTTGGGGTAACTGCTGGAGGTTAACCAGATTGAACGACATAGTTTGCTATGGAAAGCACTGTCTGGCAAGCTTTTTGTTGCTTGTCCAGCTAGGACCCCTCTACCTGCAAAGAATTCAGGGTTAACAGAAGCTGAGTAGGAAGAATTCCTCCCCACAAATACAAAGCACAGGTAAATTTCCAGTTGGCACTGACCTACCCATTGGAGCTTCGGTGAGAAGGGTTGGGATAGACTAACTAGTCAGTGATGGTGTTTTGAATTACCATGCACTTACCTGGCTTCGTATGTTCTGTGAAGCACTTTGAGACATCTCAAAGATGCGATAAGGCACTATATCAAATGCAAGGATTATTATTGTTATTATATTCATCAAAGGTGTTTTTTCAGAGCCAACACAAACCTAGGGAGACCATTCCACTCTGCCACTCTCCACATTTCTAGACATTGTACTCATTTTATTAGCTTTCACAGGTTGAAGAGATGAATGAAGATACCAAAGGCCTTACAGAAAGTCACAATGGCAAGTGTTGAAATCCAATGGGATATTTATCCCATTACCATGGCAATTTGGAAATTGCATATAGAGCTTGAATATGAATCTAAGCTGTTTTTTCTAGCCACGTAGCCTAATTCTGTAGCATGCCTCTTGGCAAAAATACTTTCCAAAAAAGACCTCAAAACTGAATAAAGGACACACTGAGTCATAGAAATATGGTGCAAATCAGTCATTAGGAAAAAAAACACAGCTATTTTTTTTTCCCCCAGAACTTGATTCTTTCTATGTCTTAACATGTTCCCCATTTCCAAAACCATCATATAGAAAGCACGCTGCTTCCTTTGTCTCCTTCTCAAGTGCCATCGAAATCTGTCTGGATCCAATCCATAAGAAACATTCATTTGGGTACTGGTTCAGTGAATTCATACATGTGGGTATAAATTTCTTGGGACTATGGGATAAAGTTTGGGTAATTTATAATTATCACAAGGCATGTGTCGCAAACTTCACCCGTGTACACCTAAGAAGTCTAAACACTTCTGCAGCAATTAATGTTGGGCTTTATGACACTGACCAAGAAACTGAGCAAAATATTACAACATTTTAGGAACTTAGGAACAGAAGGAGGCCATTCAGCCCATCAAGCCTGTTCTGGTTGTATATGAGGTCACGGTGGTTCTTTTAATCCTCTTTCCCTTTGGGGAGTGGCAACAGGGGAATATTTCACAGGCAGGGCTCTGAACTAATATTTAAGGAATGCGTTTCGCCATCAGTACCTGCTTTTGAAAGTGAGTTGTAAAAAGAAATTAACGGCCGCCCAACTTTATTTCTGCCGACGATAAACAAAGCAAGCAGTGACTGATGGTTACATCATTCAGAACCTAAGTGGTTATGGCAGAAGACCAACACAAGAGACTGAAACTACAGCAACCTGGTCTAATGAATGATGTTAATTCAGCTTCCCTGATAATGTTGAGCTCAGTACTCCGTTAATGATGTCAGTGCTTTCTAGTTAAGCGAAAAATATTGAATCGAATCAGGCAGCGAAAGTAAACCCTGATATTAATATTAATAATTCAGCATGACTAGCTGATTCCTAAGTGATGACATTTATGTAGTTATTACCGGCAATCAATTTGAGTTTCACCATTGTTAAAAACGGTTGCCGTTCAGAAGGAAAAAATATAATTTGCTTAATTAGGGTCGAGTGCAGCTGCTTAGTTAAGTTGCATTTTAATGATCATTTCATGTAAAATGATTAATCTCCCTCCCGTGCTGCGTTCTGCTATTTCCATTATCCGAAGCCTTCATCACCGAATCGTGTGAGTTTTAACAGCACCCTGTTAAATCTCAGACAAAATTGCCATTGTTTTACTCTGCTCCACAGTGTGACCTCTGGCACATTTAATATCCTTCACTTCACTGGTTAAATGTACCCCCTGTTTAAGGCTGTAGTATATATTGCCCATAGGACAACCCCTGTGACTGCCATGAACTGAATGAAAAACAGTTCCAAAGAGTGGCATTTGCTCTATTCAATATTCATCGGCTCGTACTTCTCCCTTGCACTGTTTTAAATCGCATTATACAGCGAGATGGCGAGGTATACTACAAGATAATATACAGCTCGCCTAATTGAATACAAAATAGACTTGTGGTTGTAGCAGCCCTTATTTCACAATTTTTAATTACACGTCTGCTCTGCTTTAACAGATGCTTTCCTGTTCTACACACTACAAATCTTGAGCAGAGAGAGGTTTGTCCGAATAGTTTTTTTTTAACTGATTATGAGCCTGACACCTTTATAAACAGACATCAGAGCATTTAAATTCCAGACCCATGCCCTCAAGTGTTTACACTGTAAAATGTCCATGATTTCAGAATCACCTGTGGCCAGCACTAACAGGTGCAAATGGCACGAATCCTGCTAATGATAACACTGAGCGATGTCAAATACTGCATAGACCATTTCACCTTCAAGAATTAAGAGCAAGGTGTCAGCCTGTCTCAGTCGGTAGCACTTTGAGTCAGAATGTTGTAGGTTCAAACCGCATGTCAAGACTCTGAACTCACCATCTCGACTGACACTTCGGGGAATGCTGGATTGTTGGAAGTGCCGTTCTTTCTATGAGATGTTAAACTGATGTTCCATCTGCCTGTTCAGGTGGACTATTTAAAGATCCCATGGCACAATTCAAAAAGAGACGGGTGTTTTTCCCAGTATCCTGGCTAACAAACCCCCAGATAAAATTGGTTGTCCACCTCACAGCTGTTTGTTTGACATGCGAATTTCAAATTGACTGCCGTGTTGGCCTACGAATACACATTGTTACATTTCGCAGTAAAAATCCTGTGAAGTGCTTAAAGACGCGATGAGGCGCTATGGCAGACGCAAGAATCATTAACTTGGACGTCGTTTTGAGTTTTTTTTTGTCTGTTATAATTGAGAGAATTCATAGCATTGAATCCTTTCTTGCTCCATGAACGTGCAATGCTTGCGCGGTCCGTAATGCGTTTAAAACAGGTCACCTCTATCTACGAAAACAACGATGACAACAACTTGGATTTACACAGCGCCCCTCAGGCCGGGTAGCGGGCCAGAGCGCTTGACAGTGGTGGAACACGATTTCTGTTTAGGAACATAAGAGAAAACATGATGTAAGCCTGACAGAGAAGGGAACAGAGTGGAGCAAGAAGGGTGGAGGTTTGGGTGGAGAATAAACACGGACTGGTTGAGCCATTGGCCTATTCCGTACTATAACAGTAAGTCACTGTAACACGAAACAAGAGTGGGGGGTGTTAGCCTGACGTACCTAGGACTATCAATTAGTCCTTTACATAATGTGTGCTCGTGCACCAAAGCTGGGTTAACATGACATAACACGGTGAGTAAGAATAATTTCCCCAAAGCGCGCCTTAGTGCCAGTGGTAATGTGTAGTGGATGGTGACATCGCTGGCTGGACACAGCATAATTAATTTGACTGCAGATTCTGGGACTCGCTCCCGCCGATGAAATTTGGGACACTTTGGGACATCCTCCCGACGTGAAAGGAGCTCTATAAATGTCATTTGGTTCCTTTTTGTTGTTGTTTTCGAAGATACTTTTAAAGTTCCCGCAAAACTTGCAGGTGCCTCGGGAGATGGGAATGATCAGCCGGTGCAGTCCGCATGATGATTTCATGGTTATTTTTCATGCTACCTTATTGACACTATCGATGGTGCATTAGTCACGTTTTGTGACCTATAAATTTTAAGCCGTTGTAAAAGAAACGCTAAGTTTAGTTACTTTTAGCTTTTCCTGTCAGATGTTATTACGCTCACCTGTGGTTCTGGAGGTCTGTGGAAGGCTTATTTTGGCATCGACTGATCCGGGTGGAATATAACTTCAGCCAGATAATACTAAGGAACTGCTTGTTTCAGGTGACGTAACCAAGAAGCGAAGATTTAGGAATAGTTGGCACTGCTCCAGGTTCTACGTAATACCAACCTGCTGTATGTTAATTGAAACTCAGCTTTTCCATTAATTCATATACTGACTGAATATGACCATAAGGAGTAGTCCGGCTCTGTTCTCATAGGTTGCTGTAAGACTTCATCCTCTTAAGATACATGTAGTAACCCCAAAAAATACTTGGTCACTCAATCCACGACTGTTTGTGGGACGCTGCTGTGCGCAATTGGCTGCCACGTTTCGCTCACAAAATATACAGTCGAGTCACTTTACAGTATATTCTGTGAGAATCTCAAAGACGTGATAAGGCGTTATATCAAATGCAAGGATTATTATTATAAAAGCAGCAAGAAATCGCTACTGCTTCATCCGAGAACTTGTTTCCTTGCAAGAAACAAGACAACTGCAATTGGGTTGAAAGTTGCAATAATTACAAATTATGTTTGTTGAAAGATGCCAAACCAGATGAAGGCTGTGTAATAGTTGACAGATTCCGCCACTGTAAAGCGCTCCAGGGCTCTGCCCCGCGTGAAGGGAGCTGTATAAATTCAAGTCAATGTTGTTTTAAAAAATGCAAGTTGTTGTTCCAATAGATGTCATTTACTTTGATTTTCGTAAGGCACTTGATACGTGAGTGAAACTCCTTGGCTTAAACACAAGAAGAATGCCACTTGGGTCAGAGCCCAGCGTATAAACCCATGAATACCCAGCCCTTCAAGAGCGGAGAAGGAAAATGGAGAACATTGGGGGAAACGAGGCTTAAGATTCGAGTAACAATCATAGTTATGCATAGTATCAAACACAATACAAAGCTCTTAATCGTGCAAAAGCAGAGCTGGTTAAATGACCTACTTGATTAAAAAACACACAAGAAGCCAAGATTCACTAAGCAGAAAGCAGACCTTATGACATACAGTGCTGATTTTATTGAACAGTGCAACACCAGGGAGTTCTGGAGGTGGGTTGCTCTACTGTTGAGCACCATTCAAAGCAATAGCAGAACCAGTCGTGTGAATGGATCGATTACCTCGGGAAGTCAATTAAAGATCGAGTTCATCTACCAAGATTAAAGAGCGAGTGGTGGAGACAATGTAGGAACAAAGGATTTAGCACCATTTGACATGAGGCATTGATACTCTAACACAGACCAGGAAAGGATAAATCCATATTCCCTAACAATCTAGGGAATGGGAGTGTGTCTAAGCAAATACCCTCTTAGTTTAGCTGGCGGAGGAGATGTTTTAAGCATATAGTGTGGAAATGGGAGGTAGTTTGAAGCTCTGCTCACAATTGATTTCTGTGACCTTCTGAATGTCCTTCAGCTTCTCTCTGCTCAAGATTTAAGACTGAGAAAAATCTGAATCCCAGATCCCAGAATAAATCGGAATATTCACTCCAGCGATTATAAGGCTTAATTATTGACATAACTCACTGATGAAAAAGGCCATTGTTCGTCCTTTCTTAAATCCTCATTTTGTTAATTTAAGTGAAAAAATCTGCCGTAACAATTTGACAAAATTGAAAGGAAGTCTAGAGTAAATAAACGCAAAATCAAAATCGCATTGTGATTCAACTTGTTCAGCTGTAACATTTAATAATAATAATCCTTGCATTTGATACAGTGGCTTATCACATCTTCGAGACATCTCACAGCGCTTCACAGAATATACTGTAAAGTGAATTAACTGTATATTTTGAGGGTGAAACGTGGCAGCCAATTGCGCACAGCAGCGTCCCACAAACAGTCGTGGATTGAGTTCAGTGACCACTCAAAATTCCAACACTACAGCTTAAAGAGTTAAGTAATAATGTCCTTGGTAGTTATATTTCTGTGTGTGTGTGTGTCTGTGTGTGTGTTGTTGAGCATGTGTGTGAAACCAACCCTTTATTCCAGGACAGCTGTGGAAACACAGTTTACACAGAAATGTAGTCACCAAACAAATTGGGAAAACATTTCTGGAAAATGCTGCTCAAAAATGGAAAAATCCAAAGTGCAGATGTGTCTGATCATGAGGCCCAGATTTGGAAGGATTGTAGCATCCATGTCCTGTTGCTCAGATAGTCTATAACAGGGTGTGAGTGAAGCCTGGGAGGTGAGTGATGTCTTTTTTTAATTTTGCTACAGTGGGGGTAGATTAAATCACAGCTGGCTACATCCATGACTAATTTTATTCTGAACTTGCTTGATGACGTAATGCCAAAAGGAGCAGAATTTGAAACTAGCGTCTCTCTCTCTCTCTCACTCTCTTCGATACCCAGAAATTGGTGCCCAGGAAATCTCTGTCAGTCCAGAGGACACCGTAATAACGTTGATAACGATCTTTGCATTGTGGATGCAATGCATTTCAACGTCACAAGGACATCCTGACACATTTCACAGGAACTACTGTAAAATGCTGTGACTGTGTGTTTTGTAGGCAAACTCAGCGTTAGGGAAACAAGGCTTAAGCAATGTCTCACAAAGAGCCTTGAAATGAAATGGCACAATTTTATCAGGGGAAACTCCCTCCTCTTTTTGAAGTGTCATGGGATCTTTTTACGTCCACCTGAACAGTCAACTCCTCTCTGTGTGTTCCTAAAACTCTATATTCTAATCATTAAAGGATCCCGAGACAGGTTTGAACAAGGAAGTTCATTCCACTCTTTTTATCTCATCCTTCCAGAATGCCTGACCATCCTTCCCACCTGACCATCCTCCCATTGATAACATCAAGTTGTTTGGTAAATGAGTTCATACTGTTATTGGTAATCCATTGCATCTTTCATTGGCCTTGTGTGGAAATAATTTCTTCGTGGTGTCTGTCCTCAAATTGCTCTTTGTGGCCAAGAACCTATGCCCCTCTCATTCTGCTTGACATATCTTGAAGTATGGTTCAGGGTTTGTTCTCTCAATTTCAATTTGAATCACGTATAGCTCCATAAGATCTCTGAAACATCTCTTTAACGCCATTATCTCTCACTTCTCTAACTTCCGTCTATGTAACGTGCAAGTTAGCAGCAGCAGCAGCAAATGCACCACCCCAATGTGATTTTAAGAGCTCATTCGTTTCTCTGGCAACTGTGCAAAACCTTCTGAACCATCGCAAACTAGGATGGCCAGGGTTAAGTTTTACCAGTTTTTTCCCCCCAAGTGTCCAAATGTCAGTTGATTTCACCTCGTTAATAAAAAGCACAGTATGAGATGCAATAGTTTTTTTTTCTCTCTTTAATGTAATTATTTGATATAGTTATACTTTAATGAAAGGTGGTTCCTCTTCGCCTAATCTTCATCTTTATTTCCCTTTTTTAATTTAGATTTCTATTCTGCAATTAATTGACTTGGGTTGGGTGACCAAAAAGTAGTGATACCATTTACAATGTCTGATAAGTCTTAAAGAAATGATGATTTCTTTTTAGATAACAGGGTAGGTAAAAAAATAGGACATTTGGTGACCCTGTACAAATCCTCTATGGAATTAGGTAAGCAGAGTGCGTCCAGCAGGGAGACGGTGTATATTCCAATCCAGACACAGGGAAATTTCAATGGCGTATATATTTGGAACTCTCTCTCTGTGTTTGGATACTCTTAATCGTGGTGATGGGTTTCCACATGTGTTGGACGCTCATCTGATCAAAGAAAATCCACCAGAAGTCACATCATCTGATCCCACTCTCCTGCTCACTCTACACAACCTTCAAATATTATTTTCTTTCTCAAGAATCTATCTAATTTTTTTTTAACCTGTGTTTGGGCTGTGTTTCAACAACAGATGGGATTTTCTCTCTTCCCGTCACCAATGCTTCATCCCTATTGTCCGACAACGACAACAAAATTACATGTGTATAAGCGCCTTTCATGTCGGGAGGACGTCCCAAGGCGCTGGACAGTCAGAGTTTCAGACCCGAGTTAGTGGTCGGGTTTGGGGAAGGTGGAGGTCAGGGGGGGAAGTGGGGTGATCGAAAGCACGGTCCAAAGAAAAATGAAAGCCTATCTCCTGCACACCGACACACACACACACACACACACACACACTCATAGTGAGAACACAGAAATGTCCACATTAACTCAATGGCAGCAATTCTTATGATGTCATATTACCAGCTGCTAGTGCTCCCATTGCAACTACAGTGCGGTTTTACGCAGAATAAAACACACTCTTTATGTAAAATATGTTCAAAATGACTGAGCTATGCCAAAGTAAACAGACTTCTCCTCGCATGGCCATTGCCGAGGTGAGTTTTAAGCCAATTCTGAAGTTGTTTCTAAAAAAGATTTTCAAGTGATTGAAGCTCTGGTGACATAACCTGGACATGGATAACTTTCTAAAGTGCTTTCAGGCTTCACGACAAGTAAACATGTGAATTGGCACATGTTTGGCCAACACGTAGCACAGAATCGCAAATAAAACTGTGGATAAAATAATAATAATTCTCTTTTCTTGGTCAGCCAAGAGTCTGAACATGCAGAAACCCTCACCGGCCTTAAGAGTATCCAAACCAAACTGAGAGTTCCATACATCCCACCTATACACAAAAATTCCCGTGTGTTTGAATGGAGTGTGCACTCTCTCCCTGGAGAAGCGCTTACCTGATACCAAAGAATATTAGGAGCAAGGCTAGCAAGAGCCAACGCTTGGGGATCCAGCGTGTGTGTTGGGATACTGCTTGAGACTCGTCAGCTAAAACTGCAAAGCACTGCCTGACACGCTTTGAGGACAAAATTAGATAGGGACTTGAAAAGGAAACAATTGCAAGGATATGGGGAAAGAGTGGTTGAGTGGGTTTGATTGGGTAGCTCTTCCAAGAGCTGGCGCGGACACGATGGGCCGAATGGCCTCCTTATGTGCTGTAAGATTCTATGATTTCTGTTCTGAACATTTTATTGCTCTCTCTCTCTCTCTCTCTCTCTCTCTCTCTCTCTGTGTGTGGGTGGAAATGTAATGTGTGATGTGATAATTATCACTGATAGTGATGATCATGTTCATGAAAATTGCACGCCAAACCAGTCCTTAATTCTTGGTTGGTTTGGGTGTGAATTCCCCACCAACTTCAGCACAATGATTTGAGCAACGCCTCTGGCAAACCACTGCTGTTCAGGGCTGTAACATAGGATTCACTCAATCAGCAAGAATGAACATTCCCAAATGATTTTCAATTGTGATACAGATCTTTACATCCACCTGAACAAGCAGACGGGACCTCGATTTAATATCCCAACCAAGGGGCGGCACCTCCAACAATGCAACATGCCTCCAGCTTTGCGTTGAAGTGTCAGCCTAATGTGGGACTTGATTTAGAAAAGGGAGTATTACTGATAGAGCCAGGTTGACACCTGATTGTGGCCTCAATTCACAGTATGACATAATTCTGATTAAATGCAAATAGAAATGTAATGTTTCAAAGAAAGTTTATTTATAAAATGTCTTTCGAACATGCAGAATTCTTTAGAAGAGATGCGAACCCACATGGGGTGACCTTGTATTTTTAAAGCACTACATTACAACAAAATGTCTCAACGAACTTCACCGGCCATTAATGTCAAGCGTAGTGACTATTTGTAGGTAATCATTGGCATAAGCAACATCCCGGCAACAACCATTGAATGATTGAGTAATTGGAAGGTTAGTTAACCTGCAAACCTGACAGAAACTCCCATCTCGTGTTCAAATAATCTTTGAAGATCACCTTAACAGATGGATAAGATCAGAGTTTAACGTCTAAAAAACAGAACTTCCAACAATGCAGCACATCCCCAGGACCACAGTGAATAATCAGCCTATCATTTTAATACACATTGTATATGCAGTATGACCTATAATGTCTGAAACTGCTAGAAGCTTCAGTCCCAACGTGAAGCTTTGACCCTTAATTAATTAATTAGTCGATTAGCAGATCGCTTTCTGGGCATATTAATCTCTTAAAGACAAACTTGATCACTCAATCCATGTCTGTTTGTGGAACACTAGTGTACGCAATTGGGTGCCACGTTTCGCCCACAAAATATACGGTCAATTCACTTTACAATATATCCTGTGAAGCACATTGTGACGTCTCAATGACATGATAAGGCGCTATATCAAATGCAAGGCTTTATTATTATTATTATTATTATTATTATTAACCTAGCTCAAAGGTGACAGTGTTGTTAGCTGAACCAGGCACATCTACAGACCATATTAGTTGGTTGTGGGGGAACGAGTTGGCTTGCAGTTGGTCCTTGTAGAAGTTCAGTCAGTGTTGCCTGACTGGGAAGAGTTCTTCCTGTGGAAAAGGAGATGTTTCTCCTTGTTTAGCTACTCGGGGAATAGACTGCTCCTCTATAAGCCAGTTCGTCTGCCACTGGGCAGTCTTTGGCTTTCCAAGGCAATTGGGTTCTGATGTGAACTTAGGCTGTGATTTCAGACCCATTCCCTGGGAATGGGAGTTACCACAAACGTTACCGAAGGAAATTGATACCAGCTTGTGAATGAGAGGCTCCAAATTATAGCCTTCTTTATAATTTCATACAAAACAAATGTAACCGAATTGAACTTCTGGGGCGCGTGGATTTTTTGAAGGACGCATTTCTCAATGGAAGTGTTTTTTTTTTAAACGAGCTACTCAAATGTCCAGTGAGACATTTCAAGCCAAGAAACCTTCCTCTCATCAATCTCATCGCGTGTGTGTCAGGAAAGGTTGAAAGGAAATGTTTTGAGGGACCTTGACATGATGAAAACTGAACGATTTGAGTTACTAACATCGCTGCATTGTTTCAAACTATCCATGCAGCTGTTTCAATAAGAACAAATCAAATCGTGGACAGGAATTCAAGCAGATGTCTGCGCTAGTTTCTTACTGAGCGAGACTAGGAGTACAGAACAGCTCAGTGTGTATTTTACTTAATAGTGTGCTAGTGCAGTAAAAGAATAGATTAAAGAAAGAACCTAAACAGAACTTCAAAGAAGTTATTTAATCTCATACGAAACAAACTTCAAAAGACTACTAACCTGGCTTCCTGGGCAATCGTCAATCCGAATGGAATGTTAGGTGGGGTGGTTGAGGGAGGATTCATATCACCTTTCAAGAGGGTCTGGGTAGACATTTAAAAAAGAGTAATTTGCAGCCAGGTTAATAGTTCTGAATGGACTGTTCTATCTCCCCCATGCCCAGCTAACATGATCTGCACATGAGCCTGACTCAGTTGGCAACACTCCCCAACCCACTACACTCTGCCTCCACTCCACGTGGCTCCGGCCTCCTGCAAGTCTCTCGTGCCCTCCATTCCACCATCAGTGGACGCACTTTCAGTCAATAAGCCCCCCCAAAACTCTGGAGCATTCGTCTTCTATCCCTACACCTTGCTGATTTCTTCCGCACACTCAGGTCGCGCCTGAAGACCTTCCTCTTCGACCGTGCCTACGGTCACCTTCCCCGTCTCCCACGGCTCGGTGTCGTGCTCCGCCACCGTCAAGTGCTCTGGGCTGATATTTTGCGTGAAGGGCGTTAGATAAATGCAAGTTATCGCTGTTGATTGTTCTTCTAAACAGCCAGCACCGACACAATGGGCAGAATGTATATTTTGATCAGTAATCCGGCTCAGTTGGTAATATTTTCATCTCTGAGTCTAAAGGCCAAAGCCCAAATCAGGACGTTGAACTCTCTCTCAGTCTCGGCTGACACTCCAATACAGTGCTAAAGGAGAGCTACATTGTCGGAGGTGCCGTACTTTGGGGAACTTATTTAAGCGCTCCAAGACACTACCCCTCGTGAAGAACACTGTACAAATCCAAGTTGTTGTTAATTTTGTAATTGTGATATCAGTAAAGCGCTTTTGCTTTCAAGTCCAAACTAGTCAGTAAGATAGAAGCAATACCCTATTTACCTTGTCTTAAATTACGGATTAACTTGTATAATATGGAGTTCATGACAAAAAAGGTTTTGATTTCACTTTAATCGTTGGAACATGTGGAGTTTGAACTATTTTCTCTTTGACCTTGTGGGAAAAGGTCTGAACACGTTACTTTATATCATAATATACATAAATTTAGCTGAAAGCTGAAGACTAGGTCAAGTGATTTGTTAATTTTGCATGAAAATTGCTTTGAGAAGACTTCCTGCCAAAGGTTTTAACAGTTAAAATCTAAAACAATGAGCTTCTAATGGATTTTTCTCATTTGCTTGACTCCATGAGTTTACAAATCTCTCGCTAGCTGTTGCCATGCATTACTGTGAGGACTAACATAATAATAATAATCCTTGCATTTGATTAGCGCCTTATCATGTAGGAAAGACGTCTCAAAGCGCTTCACATAATTTACTGTGAAATGAATGACTGTGTATTTGTAGGCAAACGCGGCAGCACAATTGTGACCCACAAACATTCATGAAGGGAATGACCAATTTGGAAAATCATGATTTTGGGGCAAAATATCTGACATTGTTCATCTGTTAGCTGTCTGTATTTGTCATCAGCAACTCTGGGTTTTAAAGATTGGGAGGGGGAATGTTGCCACATAAATTCCTCAGAACTTTGGACCCAATTGAGAAACAAAATGAATAAAACATTTTGAGGCTCTAATAGAATTTGCAGCAGAAAATACTGATGAAATCCTGTGGCCACATCCACAACATTAGATCAAAGATTATCTTGTTATTTTTGGTGCTTAAAAATACTACATAAATAGAGTAAGTCAAGACTCAGGTGGAATTCCTCTACACATGTGCCTTATTCCAACCAAGGATAAGCCCGCTTATTGCATAAGTATGGTATTACTATTGAACACAATACCATTGTTCATTCCTGGCTTGACTATAGGCCATATCTAAACTTCTAGAATTGCATCTAATGGAATTGGGTTGAAACAGCACAAACTGGATTCATGTTCGATCCATATTCCTGCACACGAAAGCAGACTTTCAACCCATCAGTTTCAGCTAGCGTAAGAACCAGAGACCAGACGCACTGGACCTAATCCCTCCATAGCAACATTTTAAAGATTTTTTGTGAGTTAATTGCGGTTAAGGCTATTATAAGTCTGTACGGCAGTTTAATTCTCCCTATGGCCAGGCAAGGTGGCTTTCCTCTCTCCTGAGAGCTGTTTAACGGCCATATGGTAAATACCTTAAGGAAGAATTTAAGTTAAACAACACAGGCTGTTCCTGTAACAAAGATAAGATTGTTTTACTATTTCATTTACAATGCTCGCTCCAGAATGTGCAACTGGTTCCTAATCGAAATGTTGCACATTAGAGCTAATTAGTCACGGAATTGGTACTTCTCACCAGCAAAATAACTAACAATTAAATGATCTTATCTAATGAGTTCCACATTTGACATTGAAACGCAGACATCGTAAATGCCAGTATTGAGTAGGGGATAATCCTGTGGTCATGCCAGCATTTCCCAGGGAAACCATCCTACAGGCTTGCGTATTTCCCTTCAAACCTAATGTAAATAAGATGTGGCATTACATTAGGCTGCTTAACCCTTAAATACTAATTGACATTTTTTTTACCGTTTTCTTATATTTCCCCTATAGATATGGTTGACACTGGGATCTAAACTGTGAGATTTGCAAAAGGATTTGTAAGAAGCGAATCCTGCAAACTCCCGGATGTATCTGTCTGATGCTCCTCAAATCTCAGTCTTGATTGGTGAATCGGAGCCTTGTGGCATGGTATGATTGAGGTCTAACTGAATTTCCAGATTCACTATTTGCAAATGAGCCATAGAACTGCAGTGATCATCAAAGCTTATTCCAGTTCCCTGCTCTTTCCCCTTCCTCTGCATATCACATGTTGAGATTTTCACCCCAATAACAACAACAACGAATTACATTTGTACAGCACCTTTCACGTCAGGAGGACGTCCCAAAGCATTGGACAGTCAGGGATCTAGACCTGAGCTGGTGGTTGGGATCAGGAGGGTTGGCAGGCAGGGAAGGTAGCAGTAGGAGGGTGACCGAAAGGCACCCGGCAAAGAAGAAGGTCTTGAGACGGGTCTTGAAGGAGGCAAGGGAGGGAGCAAGGCGGAGGGACTGTGGGATGGAGTTCCAAAGGTTGGGGACAGAGAGTCAAGGCGGGGGACGTGAAGCCAGCCGGTTACACAAAATGCCAAAAATAAAGGAATCTTCAGTGGTTTTGTAGAATTTTGTGTTTTCTCCTTGGAGTGACAATTTGGGGACTCATCCAAGGCAAGGAGATTTAAATGCACTTTCCATCTGTCCCAATAAATTTAACTTTCGTTATAATTTTCAGTCCGATATTCAAGAAAAGTCTCCCTTTGCAGATGCTACATGAAAGAGTGGAGATTCATATCTTGCTAACTCCTAATTCCACTTGTTCTCCAAAGGTCAAATCATCGTCTTCCAAAATCATCAGAATGACAGCTTCAGGTCTACGGGAAGAAAGGATTTCTGGTGAGTTCAAAGAGTGATGTTGCATCGCCTCAAATTAATTATGATTAATATCTTCAGCAAAAGAGACCTGGAAATGCAGGAGACATGTTTTTAGTAAAGGGGTGAGAGGTGTGTGGAACAGACTGTTAGCACAGGTGGTGGATCTCTACACTACAAAAGACTTCAAATGGTAACCAGACAATGTCCTGTCAACGAAACGGATTTAGATTTATGAGATTTAAAGACCGATATCCCAAGGAATCTTGGGGTAAATTGGACGGGTAGATTAGATGCCTCGATGATCTTCACCTGTCTGAAATTCTTTCTGTGTCATGAAAATAAGCCGGGAATTACAATATTTTAACAGCCCATGACAAATGCAATTTTGATGAAAACTCAATTCATCCGAGCAATGTGTTTCATATTAAGCAGAACTTTAGAGTTTTAGAGCAAACGGTGCTTTCATTGCTCGCGTGTGAAACGGGCGTTATTTTCGGTGTTTTGAGAGGCCTTTGCTGCAGGAATCCTGCACGTGACTTCCCTCGTTCCCCAAGGATTTATGGTCCCAACAGTAGGTGCATTAAAATGATTAAAATGTCTTGAGTGAACCGTTTTATTTCTGTTAATGAGGTAAAGTTTCCATCCTAGCATCTTATGCAGTGCGAGTCACAATCAGTGTTGAAACACAAAACAGCTGAAAGCGGACAATGCATGATTAATGTGAAGGCCACCTCCTTATGAGCTGCTTTCACTGGAAGGGTTGATGTATTGTGGTTTAATCAGTTGACAGTCTGACCTTGTTGCTAAATCCCCACGTCGGGATTTTGAGCTCTCAGTCTCTGCTGAGGATTGCTGCATTGTCGGAGGTGCTATCTTTCTCGTGAGACTGTAAACCGAGGACCCATCTGCCTGTTCAGGAGGACATTTAAAAATGCCATGGCACCATTCAAAAAGAGAAGCAAATTTCTTCTGGTGTCCTCGCCAACAATCCTCCAGATAAAATTGGTCATTCACTTCATGGCTTCCTGTTGGCTCATTGCTATGCTTTGTGCACTTATAAATGCGGTCACTGAACTTTACACAATTTATTATCATTATTATTATTATTCACTAGGCTGATTTCTAATGTGGCATTTGTCACATCTTCAACCGGTGATATTTTAGGTGTATTACTGTGAGAAGCTTTGCTGATTGGTTTTGCTAAGTCTTCAGTCTTCAATGAAGCTAAAAGTCCCGTATTTTTGTTATCAGGTGCAACAGCTGAATGGGAAAGACACTCAATGGAAAAGTATGTTTGGTTGTCATGTATACCACAGTGAGCAGAAGTGCTCGAACACCAAGGACTGCTTCTCAACAGCAGCATCTTGGAAAACCATGTTTGTAAGTAGGCAGCATAAAATGGCTAACGTGTAGGACTTTAGTACTTAATCACTACCTGGAACTTGGAATAGAGTTGGAGCTTGATTCAAATTGACACAAGGCTAATAAGGTTATAACGCCAGCTCTCCTAAGGCTACCGCAAGTGAGAAGCAAAAGCTAAATAATCGTTGCATTTCACATAGCGACTTTCACGTCAGGAGGCCATCTCGAAGCCCTTCACAGGTTTATTCCGTAAAGTGTAGTGACTGTGTTTTGTAGGATGCAGAGACAGGGCGAATGCCCTGACGGAAAAAGAAGGAAATTAAGAGCAAAAGCAATTGGGTGGCGTTCAGGGAATGGAGTCTTGAAAGGCATGGAAAGGCAGAGGAGAGGGAATATTTCTTCGTGAGAACAGACAGTGACTAGGAATTGAAATGAATTGATAACAGAGAGCCAAAGGGGCTTAAATCTTCCCGAGTCAACTCGCATAAAACAGGAGGGAAGAGACATTGAATTCTTCCAGAGCTGTGTGTAAAAAAAATAACAAGAATTGCGGGAAAGGTTCAGGAACGAACTAAAAACATGTTCAAGGAGATCCCGACAAGAGCTTTGTGGAAAAAAAAATGAAGGAATGTGATTAAACATAATTAAAAGAAAATAGCCAAAAGTTTGAATAATTCTAAACGAACAAATATCCCTCATATTTTTAAATATTGCTTACTTTGGATAAGTAACATTGTTACAGGAGCTAAAATAATATCGAACAGAAAACTTAATCATTGCTGGGGTAAAATTCCAGCTGCTTCTAAATTGACTCTATTTATGCAGCATTTTAGAGAGTCCAGAATTTGGCAAATTATTGAATTCAATCTTAACTTTCAACTCTTTTTTTCCTCTCGTTCTTCAGAAAAAAATCTCTACCCACACCCCACTCCCCCATTCAAGTCCAAAGCAATGCAATTCGAGTTGAACTGAATGGTCAAAGAAAATCTTTCCTACAAACACACAGTCTCATCAAAATCGTTTCGAAGCGCTTTGAGATGCCTCGACGGCCCGAGAAGGCACTATATCAAAGATAAGGATCAAAAGGATTATTATACTGTAAAGTTTGGTGACTGTACATTTTGTAGCCGAACTTGTGAAGACATTTCTGTGTGCGCGTGTCAGTGATTTTACAATAACTGTTCTCCTTTCTTACCCTTGTTCCTGGCCAACCCCTAGCTTAGTAAAGCCTCCCGATTATATTTACGTCTTCAAACCCCATGACTTTAGAGCGGGCAAGCTTACTTGTTTTGCAGTTGTTAAGAGAATATCCAGTTATTTGCTGGCTTATGACTTGGCTTCAAATACAGACTTTTTTGTGTTGGGACATGCTTGCTAAGGAACAATATATCTTTAAGCACTTTCCATCCCAACTCTTTCTGAAGTAAAATTGAGTGCGATTTGCAGCCACATACCTGAGATATTACTGACATTTACGGGAACAAATTTTGCACCATAAAACCCCTGTCTAATGAATCCGGATATTGAACAATTCAATCCTTGTATTATATTATCTAAAGAGACACTATTCCTTTTGTTAGATTGCAGACTACTATTGAACACTCCTGTCTACGCAGCAGCGTTTTGAATTCCTCTGTTTTTACATGAAGATAATGTAACAACATTTCATTTAATGGAACGAAAGAAGGTAACCACAAAAGGATTCAACAGAGCTGGTGTATTGTTCCTGGAGAGTAATTAGAAGGGGAACGCTTTTGAAAATAAGCAAGGAGTTCCATTCATAATTGCAAAGGAGCATCAATCATTCAGAATGTGAATTGGTTCTATGGAGATGTTCAAAGATCATATCTCAATATGTTCAAGCTGCCTCGGGTTACTTTACCTGGTTGCTTTATTTTTGTGTGTTATTTTAGTCCCTCGTCTCAGTCTCCAGTCACAGCGACAACACGTCACGAGACAGAGAAACCAGCGGTGGACCTGTGTTTATGACCCGCGTTTAGTTAGCAACGAGCTTCAAGGTGCAAAGAAAACAGTGCAGATTGGCTCTGCCTCGCACAGGTTAGAAACTCACCTGGTCCACATTTACTCTATTTGCCAAACAAAGGAGGCGAGGGAGGTGGTGGGACTGCGGGATGGAGTTCCAGAGGGTGGGGGCAGATTGGCTGAAGGCTCATTCGCCAATGATGGGACGGACGGGGCGCGGGTCGTGAAGCAAGCCGGACCACGCTGAGCGGTGGGAGCGAGCAGGATGGTAGGGGGTTAGGAGTTCGGAGAGGTAGGGGGGAGAAAGACCATGGAGGGTTTTGAATGTGAGAACAAGAATCTCGAACTGTATCCTCTGTGTGATGGGAAGCCAGTGAAATCAGGCGATAGGGTCACGGAGTTTGGTGTGGAAGAGGACATGAGCTGCAGAGTTCTGGATGATCTGCAGCCTATGGAGGGAGGAGTTGGGGAGGCCAAAAGCAAGGAGTTTGCATAGTCGAGCCTGGATGTCATGAGGTCTCGGCGGCCTGCGATGTGAGCCAGTGGCGGAGCCGAGCGATGTTGCGGAGTTGAGGAAAAGCAGAGTGGGTCACGGCACGGATGTGGGGGATGCAGGACAGTTGAGGGTCGAACAGGATGCCTAGGTTCCATATTGGCTCCCTGAGATGTAGAGTGCATCCAGGGACAGAGATGCTGTCAGCGCCCGAAGTACGTATGTCTCGAAGCGTTTCACAGAAAATACTCTGAAGTGTAGTGAATGTATATATTTTGTTGGCAAAACTCGGCAGCTAATTGCACACAGCATTTGTACCACAATGTTTTGTTACGCGCTTATGTTAGCCTTGCTCTACTTTATGCGCATGTCCAACATTACAAGTTGGCAGAGGTCATTTTCACAGATGATTTTTGAGGGATGCTGTCGGTATTCTATGAAGGACATTCAGTCCTTGGTCAGTTACAACCAAATGATTAACATATTCTATTTACTCTGGCGAGGTCTTCCCTACAGCTGGGGGTTGGAATAAAGAGTTTCTTGGGATTTCTTTTAATGCAGCTCCTATAAGGCACACGTTACTGTTAAGTAACTTAAGCTTTGAGGTATTTGAATGAGCCTAGCAAGATAACAGTGGCTACCACACTCTGCAACTTGGTTGAAAATCCTTTGGACCAATTCAATCCAACCCCAGTTGGCCAGTCCTCGCTTAATTGTTTCCCCCATTTAAAGGACCAGCGTAGGAGTGACTGGATGGTTAGCACGGCACATTGTGGGGACTTGAAATGGAATGACGTCTACATTAATGGGAGGAAAGTCTTCTCTTTCTGCCAGCTGAAAGGATCTCATGTAAAATGAGCTTAGCTCAACGAAACTCAAGGAAGTTTGGAATGTGTGTGGGTCATTGCACGGATTGCATCCCACGCAGATTTGAGTTCAGTTGGCTTTTTGACTCACAGAGGCTGCAAGAATGGATCTTATGATAAACGAAAACTGAAGCTCATGATAATAATCCTTACATTTGATACAGCGCCTTATCGCGTTTTCGAGACATCTCAAAGCGCCTTCAAATGTCCATTAGGGGCACTTTTCAGAGGTTCAGGTTTAAAGTTCAGTGTCAGGTTCAGCATATCCATCCCAGGAATGTTAAAACCAAGTAAAACCCAAAACTCCCTCATCTTAAAAAATATGTATGCTGTAAAAAAAGACCAAGTATTTTAGGACAAACCCCAGAATGAGTTTACATACAGAGGGAATCAATACCTGGAGTGGGCTATCAGGCACATGTCTGATTTTGTCATCTTCTGTCCTCCACCTAAATTTTTCCTTTGTCTTTCGTTCCCCGCCACCTTCTCTGCTTGTCCTTATAATGTGCTCCCTTCCAACATCCTCCAGTTCTGACGAAAAGTTATCGACGTGAAATCGTTAACTCATTTTCCTCTCTCCAGCCTGACCTGCTGTGTGTTTCCAGCGACTCCTGTTTTTATATCAGGAATATTGGTTGACCATAATTGGGCAGACTTTCAGCCTATCTGCTCCCAACTCGCTCTTTCTCTCACTTCGATCAATGACCGTCTCAAGATTTACCTCTCTGCCCATGCTTTCGGTCATCAAGCCAGGACTGGTAAGCACCTTGACACATCCCCCTGATGTGGAAGGTGCTCTATAAATGTAAATTGGTATTGTATTGAAGCTGGGATATAGGACTCATTTAAGAAGCAGCTGGGGTTAAGATTAGAAAGTTCTTATTCTGATGGATGAGTTGGAGAGCCTCATAAGTTTGCAAGTGTGGCTTATATCATAGAACTAACAAATATGGAAGAGGCATCTGATTGTGGAAAAGAAGATATCATAATTAGATTATTGAGGAGAAAAATATTAATTCTTGCATCCTCTCTGAGCAATTAAAATACCCTGGAAAGGATTTATTTGTAAATCTGATATTGCAGGAATGTGAAACTTCTGAAAATATTAACGCTGTGACAATATAGTTAAAGGTAACCCAAGAAAAGACTAAGACTTATAGAAGGACCTTGTCTTGTCGTCAGACAGGATTGCATTGTGCCCATTGACATCTCTGAGACGAGGAAGATTAAGGATAATCACAGATAATGGATAGGGAATTTAGGAAGAAATCTGGCTGATGGAAAGTTATGAAATACGAAGGCGACTTGGCACATGAAACAAGGTGTGGTCGGACGGGCTCAGGAGAAGACCAACTCTGAAATCTCCTGAACACTGGTATGAACTTTGAGCGTACTGTTTCCTCGTGCTTTTCTCCTGTTTGTTATTTCTTTTTCTCTCTTGTAATTTCAAGGTATTGATTATATATTATATACGTGTGTGGTTCAGAAGAGAACCGCAGGTTAGCAACAACAATTCATATTTATTCGGCACCTTTCACGTCAAGAGCGTGTGTCTCAAATCACTTCACACAGCCAACTGGGAGCCCAAACTTGGGGGAACGGGGACCACCAACAACAACAACTTGTATTTATATAGCGCCCCTCAAGCAGTGTAACATCCTTGAGCGCTCAGAAACTGAGAGGGGGGNTGAGAGAAAGGAAGCCGAAAGTGCGGTTGAGATGGTAAGTCTTAAGGTGGATTTTAAAGGTGGGGACTGAGGGGGTGAGGAGAGTATGATAGTCTGTAGAGCGAGGGCAGATAATCTGAAAGCTAATCCACTGATGGTGGGGAGGAATGGGCAGGGGATATGAAACAGTCTGCCGTTTGCTGTCCAGTCTTGGTTAATGAAAAGCACGAGACTGTGGATAACACTAGTAACCAGTGGTACAATCCCAAATTTCATGAAATAAAAATATCCAGTTACGATAAAACCCTGGCCCTGATTCTAATCCTTACTAACACTCAAGCTAATTTTACGTAAGTAAAGGACACGCTTACTGCTGTGAGCAGAGTAAATATGGTATGTGTGTCTCTGTGTATCAATAAATGTCATTGACTGAAAGGTATATTACGCTATCCTGCTGTAATATTATCACAGGTTGTTAAGAAAATATTTTTTTTTACTGGCCTCGGAAAATTCCTTCATGAATATATAATGGAACGAAGCAATGAACAGGGAATACATTTCCAAGTTCTAAAGAGTTAAATGATCAGCAAAATGGACCTGACTGAGAGTCGGTTTTGCATGAGCAGTTATTTGATAGAGTCAGCATGCCCAACATTTACACAAATTGATCTGTAAAGGTAAAGCAACACACGCTTATTTAAAGTAACATGCACTTTTTGATGTGATATCAGTCAAAGTAAGTTTAACAAAAAATGGCAAGTCTGGTGTAAGTGTGGTGTTTATAGCTGTGACGATGTGTTTGAAACGGATACTGACAACTTAGAAAATATTGGTGAGACAGTTTGAACTCATGATTGGAGAAAAAAACACCGTATGTAAAATTTGAAGAAAAAAAGTGGAGTTTAATGCGCTTTTTTTTGCTAATAGTCCTGGAATTTACATTCCAGATAGTGTCTATAATGTGGAAATGACTCAAAGAGTTTCATATGTAATTACCGTAGTGACTGTGTGTTTATTGGCATACTCAGTACCCAACATACACTCAAGGAGACATAACCAGATCTAAAGCAAATAATTAACTTATGATTATCTTATCGAGAAGATTATTGGCTGGAAGAAACTCTCTTTTCTCTTCAACTTGCTTCACGGGATCTTTAACGTCTGTCTGAACAAACATTTTATTATTGTAATGTCCATCCTCAGTTTAATATCTCATCTCAAGTAATGGCACTTCTGACAGTGCTGCACTCCCCCAATACTAAACTGGAGTATCATCTTAGACTTCAAGGTCAAATCACAACCTGCTCACCCAGAGGCAAGAGCGCAAACAACTGAGCCAAGTTCAGTCTTTTGCAGCGTGGTACAAATGTAATTGTTGTTGTTGGTGTTTAAAAGATTCATGGCTACATTTGGCGAACTCAGTGCATCTCGGCCGCTAATACCAATCTTTTTACTTCAATTAATTTACCGGCAAATATTCCGGTACCTGTAACACTCTGGTTTGAGAAGTGAAGAATTTGAACGGCTGTCATTACCCTGACCAGACCAGGGCTAAAGATTACCATCTGCTTCCTCCAACTGAAAATGTGATTGGGCCAATGCTCTATATTTGAACAAAATACATCAAAATCACGAATGAGCAGCTGGCTTATTGCTCTTGGAGGCATTACCTTGAGAGAGACTATTCGTGTAGACACTGTGTGCTGTTGGCACTCCTGTGTTATACCAGCTGGCTTAAGCTAATAGAATTCAGGACACCTGTAAGCAAGCTGTTTTTTTTTGTGCTGTGGATGAAATGAAAATGCTGCTGGAACGATTTAAGAACCGGCCTTTAATCGCAATCGCTGCGTTATTTCAAACGAACTTTATGCAAACAGAGGTATTCATTTCATAAGCAGCTGTGACTATTTCATATTTCTATGCCTGGAGTTGTTGGAAGGACTTTACAAACTCGGTGTGCAAAAATCCCTTTAAGAAATTAAATGGCAATTATAGAAAGAGCCAGTGAAATAGAAGCAGGGAGTATAAAAGTATCCTGGGAAGGTGACTGGGTTTTGTGTTTATGGTTGGAAGCAAAGCATAAAAGAATTGCTTAATGCACCAGTGCTGTAGATTAAGAATTATTACACAATGAGTGTGATAATAATGTGCCAATGGTAGAAAACACAGGAGTGTGTGATCACTGCAAAAGAGCAATCTATCTCCTTTTTGTTTGGCTTGATTTGGCCAAGGTGCCAGGCATTGAAAGTAAACCATCCGTGGTGCCTTCTCTCTTGCAATATTCTACTCCTTTTCTTCTGCTACCAGGTAAAGTTTGTGTGTGTTAGCAGCAATTCAGTCATGGGCAGGCGGGCATCAGAGCTGATATGCACATATGCGTGCGCACATACTTTACTGAAGGGGGTCACGAGCTAGGTATCTCCTTAGGTGTGGGAGCCTATTAATAATAATCATTATAATAATTATAATCCTTGCATTTGGCATAGCGCCTTAAAACTTGTGCAAAACCTGACAGCCAATTGCACACAGTGTCCACAAGCAGTTGTGGATTGAGTGACCAAATTATTATTTTTTTTAATCATTTATTTTTGTTTTGAAGGGATTATTACCCCAGGAAAAGCGATCCCCCAATCGACTAACAAGCGGGTTCCTACTTACTGCGACGTAAACAGAGGCTTGTGGAATAAGGAAACTTGCCCAACGATTTGCCCTGCCCAGGAATCGAACCCAGATCCTCTCACTTGCCAGGCGAGTGCTCTAACTTCAGGACTCCACAATGCAATAAGGTGTGATTTCAAATGGAAGATTATTATAATTTCCTGCAAGATGTATTGTGATAGAAATAGGGAGATTAATATCTGTAGTTACTGCATCTGTGTAGAGGCCAGAAAGTGTGGAGTGGGCTGGTCACCAAACTCGTGAACAGTGAAGATAAGATTTATGATTTCGGGGCCACCATTTGACTTATTTACTTAGTGCGTTTATTCTAGTTGACTGTCGATTGATTTGTGGTTTGTTTAGATCGACATTTTGGCACAGCGAGTCCAAAATACTTTAACGTTCTCACTTTATTCATTTCAAACAGAAAGCAGGTCAGAGTTTCCAGAATTTGATAATGTTTGTACAATGTTATTGCATTGCAAATGATTCGTTTCCTCACCTGGTTTGGTTTGGGTTTGAGATTTATGCCCATTCTTGCTTATTTTACCTTGAGGTTTTACCAGCGCCTTGGGATGTCCTCCTGACGTGAAAGGTGTGGTACAAATGTAATTTTGTTGTTGTTAAAGTTGTCTGGGAGACTTCCGTGTGAGCTGATGTAAAAATGTGTCGTGATGAGGACCACAGGCAGAATAAACTTCCCAATAAAGAGAACAAAATTCAATTGACATAACAAAAAAAGAGGTTCTGCAAAATACCTTCTCCTTTCCCTTTAATGAGGAACAGGCTATGCGATATACGTTTACTGCGAAACATATTTTCAGGCACTTGACTGCGTTTTCTGATTGAAAGCTTTTAAGTAATATTCAACGAAGGCCAACATTCTTCATTTGCAAGGACACGGGTTCTGGGAGCTAATTGTACGTAAAACTAGACCTATCAGGATGTAGAAGAACACATTCCATAGAAGCAGAGCCAGAGAGTGCCTGGAGAATGTCTCGTTACCCAGATCTCTGGCTGGAATGTTTGGTACCAACTTTAAAAATAGGAACAGGACCTCAACATTTCCACAGTCATTAATTAGGCACAGATGAATCCTGCAGATCGCAGCAGGAAGCCTATTGGAATTAAACAATATTTTTCCGGAGTGCAAAACATGCTCCTTCACAAAAAATGTTCAATGTGTTTGCTATCAGTGCGCTGGTCTGTTCCTGTTTTGTGTCAAACTTAAGATGTCTGCTGTAGCTTTTTTTCAATAGAATGAGCAACGGTTGCGAATATCAAAATGACACGTTAATGTATGTTCAAGCTTAATGCTTTCACATTGTTAGCGATGGTTGCTCTTTCTCTTGAACGTTTATTTCTAAGAAATATATTCCGCTAAAATAAAACAATTACAATGGGCCGTGGCTAAAATGTACTGGGAATGTAGGACAGATGGGAAACGGGGGAGAATATTGGGGGTTTCCTAACTTTCCCTATGGGCTTTCCAGTTGTTTGAGATCCAATATCCAAGGGGGTTCCTTAATAAAGGCACTTCTATACATCACTCTAATTCTGCTCTGACATCTCTTACATCAGTGACATCAGGGCAGCATACATCCAGCTACCGCGAGTCCCCAACTCAAGTTCTTTATTAAGGAATCTTATTATACCCCATAGTTAACAATTAATTGCTTTGCTGTCTCCTTCTTAGAGCAAAGGAGTCCTGTAGCTCAGTGGTTAGAGCACTCGCCTCACAAGAGAGAGGACCTGGGTTTGATTACCTGGCAGCGCAAAACATTGGGCAAGTTTCCTTACTCCACACGCCTTTGTTTACCCAGCAGTAAGTCGGAACCCGGTTGTTAGTCAATTGGTGGATCACTTTCCGGGGGTGATAATCCCTTCAAAAAAAAAATTGGTCACTCCATTCACGAGGGACACTGTTGTATGTCATTGGCTGATGCATTTCACCTACAAAATGTCCAGTCAATTTACTTTACAGTATTGAAGATGTGATTAGACTCTATATCAAATGCAGATATATTATTATGTCCTTGTGGTTTGGAACTAAGGGATCAACTGGAGGTGAATCTGGCAGGTTGCTCTAAGCATGCGCAAATTGTACAGTATTAGTCATCTCATCTTCCGAGATTTCTATTTGGTTTCTTGTCTTCAAACCATAATGACTCCCCTTTTTCCTGCTAATGAGGGTTATTTGATATAAGCCAGAAGGAGGAGGTTCTTCACTGTTACTGTTTCAAGACAATTTAAGGAACTAAATGGAGGTGAATCTGGGAGGTTGGGTTAAACGCAAATTGGACAACATTTCTCCCCTATCTAAATGCAATACACTACAAAATTGCATTTGTGAAGTGCTTTTCACGTTGGGAGGAAGTCCCAAGGTGCTGAACAGTCAGAAATTAGGGCCAGTATATTTATAGTGTCTTGTATGTTGGGAGGATGTTTCACACTGCTTAAGTATTATTTATGTGCTTCTATAAAATAAATCATGCTCGGCTCCAACAAAAGTAAAACAAGAAATATGCTTTCTTGTTTAGATTTCTAATTCAAGACATAGTACAAGTATTAGAACGATGTCTACAGCCGAGCCAAGGAACATAGGGTCTTGAACTCTACAACATTTTCCCCCCAAGTTGTGAGAGTACATTTTAAGCAGACCTCTTATCATCTATTTTCTTGCTTGCATACAAGTTATTGAGAAAAAAGGTTAGAAAATAACATGATGCCATGACTAAAAGTTAATATCATCGCATCCATAAGCTTATTCCTCCCTTACCTTGCCTTGGTGACATCAATAATACATTGTCCGAGGAAACAGCCTGGATTATTTCATTCTGTTCCAGTAATGACATAAATACTCCAAGAATATCTTGGAAAGGGTGCAATATAAGGCAGCCCAGTCAATTCCCTGCATAACGGGTTGCTGATTTGAGCTTGGATGTCTCACCAGAAGGAGAACAAGGTCTGAGATTTGAATGAACCTACTTCACCCTCTCTCGTGTCCTAGAAATTAGAATAATGGCCGGGACAGAAAGAAACCTGGTGACAGATGGTTACTGCTCCGTGCCATTGCTCCTGATATTAGGGGAAGTGTAAAGACGCTCATTTTCAATAATAGTTGCTCAAAGTGCTTCACAGAATATACTGCAAAGTGTAGTGACTATATATTTCCTGGGCGAAATGCGGCAGCCAATTGCGCACACACAGTCGTGGATTGAGCGACTAAATTATTATTATTCTTTTGGAGGGATTTTTACCCCCGGAAAGCGATCTACCGATCGACTAACAAACGGGTTCCTCCTTACTACTAGATAAACAGAGGCGTGTGGAGTAAGGAAACTCGCAAGGTTTCACTTGTGCTGTCATCCCCTTCCTCAAGAAACCCTCATTTGCTCTCCAACGATGATCGCCTCCCAGCTTTATTACTTCCTTTTCCACCTCTACAAATCCCTCCAATCTGGTATCTTGATTCCAGGAGAACTTGCTGCAGAAGTGTCATAACAATAATAATCCTTGCATTTGATATAGCGCCTGATCACATCGTCGCGACATCTCTAAGCACTTCACAGGACACACTGTAAAGTACAGTTACTGTGTGTTTTGTGGGTGAAAGTGTTACACTACTGCTATCAACTTGACAAAAATGATTAGGCCCAAAATTCCACCCAATCAGCTTTAAATGCAAGATTATTATGATTTTGATCGCAGGAACAAAGTGAAAGTTCAATTTTGCACAAGGACCATCACAAAGTAAATAATAATCTTTGCATTTGACATATAATAATCCATGCATTGATCCTTGTATTTGCACATCAACAATGCCTCGCATACAGCCAGGAAGTGAATGAATCAAGCTGAATTAGTTTGAATGGCCTAGCTCTGGAAACGGTAAGTAAATCCTGACTAAATCAAGGCGAAACCTTAGGCAAGTTTCCTTCCGCCACACACACGCCTCTGTTTACTTCGCAGTAAGTAGGAACCCTTTTGTTTATTCGCTTTCCGGTAGTAATACCTCCAAAATAATTATAATAGTAATGTGGTCACTTAAACCATGACTGCTTGTGGGACACAGCTGTGCGCAACTGGCTGCCGCGTTTCGCCCACAAAACACACAGTCGCTTTACTTTACCGCATATCCTGTGAAGCGCTTTGAGACGTCTCGAAGACGTGAAAAGGTGCTATGTCAAATGCAAGGATTCTAGTTATTATTGTTATTTATTTGCAGTTTCAAACGCCACTCTTAGCAGGGCTAATTCTTTTGGTCAACCTTGGAAAAACAGCACCGTAAGAGTTGCTAGAAACAAACCACACAGTGGGTAATGAAGGAAAGGAATGCATTTAGAAATGCCACCGTTTTCACCCAATTTGTGTCAAGTGGTTTGAGAGATTTCAAAAGAACTAATATTAAACGCTTTTTTTTCAAGGGCATGCCAGTTGACTGACATACCCCAATACCCAGGAGTTTCCTATTTGCCATTCGCATTGGTTCAAGAAGCCCACATGGTGTATGAATGAACTGCAACTTAACGCACCCGGCAGTGTTTCACTGTATTATTCACACGTCTGTCACACATGCAGATGGTTTCGGTAATTTACAGTACAACAGGAGCAAGCAAGACTTCTGGTTCGTGTTTGTTAAACTGAGGCCCTGCTCACTTGTGTAATAACCTATGAGATCATAAACAAAGTCAAAGCTGCATTTAAGTTGTATCAACAACTTTGTACCACCCATGTTGTTAAGGTTTTCTTTTATAGGGAAAGGTTGTCAGGTTAACAGCTCATCCAATGTATTATCCTGTCACAAATGAATTGAAATCCAATATATACAGGCTACTCCATTGTAAAGGTACTGTGTAAGCTCATAAAACAAGACCATTTCTAAACTGAAGGAATAATTGGATTACTTACCCCTAGTTTTTTGGATGACAGAATTATTTTTCTTAGAAGTTTTCGAAACTGAGGCGAAAAATGCAGTACATGATCACGATTAGTGCGAGATATAATAATGCTTCGATTTACTACACAGTGGTGCTTCATGACAAATAAACATCTCAAAACTCTTCAGTTTTCTGTAAAGTGGAGTAACTGTATTTTGTCGGTGAATATGCATCAATTTGCGCACATCAATCGCGCACAGACAGCCATGAAGTGATTGATTGATGAATTGCCGTGTGCAATTGGCTGCTGAGTTTCGCCCACAAAATACCCAGTCAATTCACTTGACAGTATATCCTGTGAAGCGCTTTGAGACGTCTCGAAGATGCGATTAGGCGCTGTATCAAATGCAAGGATTATTATTATTGTTATTATTGTTGGTGATTATAACTCCCTTCTTTTTAAATAGGATTTTAATGCTCATGTGAACAAGCAGACAGATCTCAAAAAGAACAATTTGGGTTTAGATGGCGCCTTTCATTCGGGCCCAATGGTGGGGTTGGATAATGAACAAGGGGTAGGGGATAATAATAATACAATAAAATATTTATTTAAAAAATTATTTAAATCTCCATTTAATTTCTGAACCGAAGGATGTCTCTCCACACTAAAATTTCACCCTTTTTAAGTTGAGGGCCTTTTAGCGATAAAATCAAAATCGAATAGGACAAAATAACAAATGAAAAGGCAACGGCCTGAATCTTGAATGTTCAGTGAAAAACAGTCACACTCCGTTTCCCTTCGAACACTATCACACCATTAGAGAATGACGAAAGCACAAATAAAGGAAGTTTGAAAGAGTGGGTAAAAAAGGGAAGCGATTAACCTAATGTTTTTAACAGTCTCCACAGCAACATAAACCCAATCTCCCCAGTGTTGATTGGTCATAGATGTGAATCATGTTTTAACTCAGGAGATTAGCAAAGCCCTACTGCCTGAAACATTATACCTTCATATAAAATCTTTAGAGGACAGTTTGGGGCTAACTAATATCCTAACTTCACAGTTACTGCCATATTTTCTGTAGAAAACTTCTATTCTCGTAAAAAGCAAATCATGGCCAGTGCTAGCCAGAAGGGTAGGGAGCAGACAGTAAAAGCGGTCACAGCAGCCTTACAGGACATCACCCAAGGTGTTGCACAATAAAGGGTTTGCACCTGAGCTGGGGGTTGAAATCAAGAGAGGTGGAGGTGATAGGGTGACCGATGGGACAATCAAAAAGGAAGGTCTGAGACGGGCTTTGAAGGAGACAAGGGAGACGGCGAGGTAGAGGGGCTCTGGGATGGAGTTCCAGAGGGTGGGGGCAGAGCGAGGCTAAAGGCCTGACCCCTCCACCCCCCCCAATGGTGGAGTGGACAGGTTAGGGGATGTGGAGTAAGCCAGTGCCCGCCGAGTGGAGGGAGAGGACAGGTTGGTAAAGTTTTTGTAAGTCGCAGAGATAGAGAGGAACAAGATCATGGAGGGCTTTTAGGCTTGCGGTGGTTTATGGACGCAGGGATTTTTGATCTTGGCTAGGTTATTTGGTGAGTTAATGGTGTAAAAGGGAATCATGTAGTTAGGAGGTGTTTTTATTGCCAAGTCAAAGCATTACAATGTAAGGTAACGAGCTGATGAAGCAAATAGAGGTTTCGATATTTGACAGAAAGAGATAAGTCAAATAATAATAATCCTTCCATTTAATGAAGCCCTTTTTACGCCAGGAGGATGCCTCAAAGTGTTTCGTAGGATTTACTGCAAAGCGTAGTGACTGGATATTTGTAGGCTATTTGCAAGAAATTGCACACTCCACCAAGCATCAGATTTCTAGACCTCATTGTAAGGATAAAAGTTCTCCTTGTTTCTTTCCAAGAAGCACGCAACAAGTAATAATAACACGTTGAGTAGCCAGAGCAAGGTTATGTATATATGTGTAATCTGCTACAGTAGGAGACCTGTGTTGTAGTAAATAGATTAGTTCCTATGACTGCATGCAAAACTGGAATAAAAGGCTAGAAACACCTGCACTGAATGTTTAATGCAATCTGCTTACTAATCACCATTATCCTGGCGGAGTTCTGGACAATAACTCCCATTACAGTTGCAATGCGCCACTGGTACAGTTTGGATGTGTAAACTTCAGGTTCAGTTTCATCGGCTGGGGATTAGCAATGTGGCTTGCAAACATTGGAACCATTTCAACTTGGTAGAATGAATATGTAATTAGTCCTCTGTGTCTCTCCTGGAAGGATTGATGCTACGCAAATATTGCGAGAGAGAATGCATTACCGGGCAGGATGGCCTTCTTGTCAGTTTCAGGCACTGGCAGGGTAAAAGGGTTCGCTTTACTCCCTTACGACAACAGTCGCGAAGGGAATGTGGTACGTTGCCTAAAATTGTTAACGCGACAGCTTACAAAACGGTTCCAGAAATGCATCCAGTCCCGACGTTGTAGCTCTCAGTTCTCCGCAAACAAAATTTTTAAAAAAAATTATGATACTTGCATTCGAAAATGGCAGCTTGTCACACTGAACACTTCGCACAGTCAGTTACACTCGGAGTGTTACTGTGAAGGCGAACCAACTGATTTGCTAGGGAAGTTAGACAAATGATGAATTAGAGTGGAATTTGGATGCGTGACGTTGACCAGGACACCAGGAGAACTCCCTGTTCTTTTTCAATATAGTGTCTTGCAGACTTTAACATCCCACATGGATTACTGAAGCAAGGGAACAGAAGGCTACAGGAGGGAGTGAGGAATCGGTGGAGACTCCATCGTGGACTGGGTTGGGCTAAATCGCCTGTTTCCCTGCTGTACATTCTTTGTAAATCTTTGTAAACGAATGACAGGATGTACAAGATGTCACCTCCACCAACTGAGCGCGCCCTCGCTGCAGTTGTCAGCCGAGATTATAAGATCAAGTCCTGTCATGGGGATCGAACCCATATTCTTTTGAGCTAAACATGAGACTGCTACCAACTGAGCCAAATTGACATCATATTTCACATCACTTAATCGGAAGATTAATTTGTTCGGGCACGTTAATTCCCCTGCATTGCACAAAGAATGCAAAACATAATTTGCAGCAATATCCTGCACTGGGAATTTGAGCACTACATTCCAGTGGATTCTTAGTTTATAGTGATGATTCTTAATCAGCATTGAACCTATTACTATGAAATATTTGTCGCTGTAAATACATGTTATGACTCAAGTATTGTCACCAATGATTAGATTTCCCTTATGGACTATTTGATGAGCTTTTACATTCCCCCTGGCAAACAATTCACCTTACGATCTGAAGTGTATTTGGGAGAAATTTCATCCGAGTCCAGATTGAAGAACAGCAGAAAAGCGACTTCAAAATTCATTCTGATTTCAACAATTTGCTAAATTCTGGATGTTCTGAGGCGCTATTCGAAAAGAGAAGGGAGTTACCCTCGACCTGGGTAGAATTTCTCCCCATCTAATCTTGTAGAACCCAACGAGAAAAGATGTCCAAGAAAATGAATACTTTGGAAGCTTTTGCACCAATCAACGCTCATATAAAGAGGCAATTTACTGATCTGGCAATTTCCTATATTGATGTAATCGAATCGTCTGAACACGAGCAACAATATGAATAATTGCCATTGGGGTGTAATTTGTGTGAATGTGTGTGAGTGTGTGATTTCTACGTGTTCTGTGTTTGATGACAATAGTGGATTTACTCATGAGTGAGGGAAAAGGCAGAGGAAACCAAATACTACTCTATAGATAAATAATAACAATAATAATCCTTGTATTTGACGTCTTTGAAACGTCTCAAAGTGTTTCACAGAATATAGTGCAAAGCGAATTGACTGTATATTTTGTGGTGCGAAACCCGGCAGCCAATTGCGCACAGCAGATCCTGTTAGTAAAGGATCAAATATATAGATCCTGTTAGAAAGAACAAGTACATGTGAGATATGGACACAGAACAACATATGACAGTTTGGTACTCAGGCCACTTCCTACCGTAATGCTTTATTCTGTGCCCCCTATTGTAAAGGTAACTGTCTCTACAAATGTTCACAAAGTCCTGTTACCCCATGTTCTTTTTTTTCCTTTGAATTTTTATTTTCGGAGTAAACGTTACGGATGATGTCGCACCGAGCATGGTGACAGACCATTATCTGCGAAGAAAATGATGAGGCTGGTACACACACATACGCGCATACACACCCACCAATTCTCTGGACTTCTAAGTACAGTTAAACACTTGTACTGAGTACAATTGAGTAGTTCTGAATACAATCGTCATCATTGTTCCACATGTTTCAGTTGTTTGTCAGTGCACTGTAGAAACAAAACACATGGGGGTTAACAGGAGTTTGAGAACTCACTGTACAGCATTTATGCTAGGTTTATTAATATATTCTTGTTGCATTCTTTCTTCTCCTCCACTTTAGAGAAGTTAGAACTCCGACACTCGTCTCGTGCAGTTCAAACAACAATAAGAGGTTTGTATTTCTGTAAAAGCATTTGCCAATTCAGTTCAGTTCCGAAAGAGTTGAGGATTTCATTTATCTGCAGTTTAAATGAGACATTTTGCAACTCTAAATAATGTGATCATTATCTCTCATTGCCGCTGAAAACATTGCGGAATTCTGGCATTTGGGAAAAAAAAATTGGCCTGTGATTATAATGCTTTGTTTATGACAAGGTCATGCATTGCTTAGGCCTCTCACAGGTTAAAATGCCAAGAAGTACACTGTGGGTTTTAACAAATGGGCTGTGAATGCCAAGATTGATGTTGTACAAAGCACCCATGATACACACTCGTTGCGACGAGGATTGCAATTGACTTTTTGTCAACTGCAGTCAGCGTTATTTCGTGTAACCCAGTGAAAAATAAAAGACCCAACGCCGTTCAAGATTAATTTCGTTCCAGACATTTGTAACAGTCGTTTTTTTTTACTGCAATAGAGTTAAAAATCACTTCATTTCTAAATGTCGGTCACTTCGGTGGCATTGTTGTGCCAGGACGAACGTAACGTTCTTGGCATTGAAACCGATTTTTCCAGTTTAATTGCCAAGTCGAATATGGCTTTAACGCTTTCTGGTAATGATCACCCTTGCTTTGAGATCAGGCCTTTTCACGACCCAAAGAATTTCTCCGAAATCGGAAAAGAGATACACCAATGGACTAACAACCGGGTTCCCGTTTACTGCTGGTACACAGAGGCGTGTGGAGTAAGGAAACCTGCTCAACGTTTCGCCCAGCCCGGGAATCGAACCCAGGTCCTCTCGTTTGCGAGACGAGTGCTCCAACCACTGAGCTACAGGAATCCACAATTATATTAAATGCGCAGATTATTATTGTTATGTAAACATCAGAACCTACTGCAGTATGGTAAATCTCAACAATAACCACACCAGCCTACTCACTCATAATTACTGGGATTTATCAACCTCTTAAGTAAAGCTGGTAGATCAATCTGTTGTCAAAGGCTTTAGTTAGCTAAATAATAGTTGGATAAATATGGGGTATCACGCCAGGTATGTTAAGTTACTGCCACTGTTTTAGTCGGCATGAAATGAGTAATAATGGATACCTCAGAGTGATTACAAAGCTGAGATGCAAACATTGCGATAAAACACAAGGATGAGTCTTGATTTCTTTATAATCATCATCACACATCCTTGATTTGATCGAGTGTACTCCATAGATTCACGTGAGATGACGTCCATGGTGTATTATTCAATGTTAAAAAAAACCCACAGCGGTTCGATGGTTCGGAATGGCATTCAGCGTATCGAAAATCTTTAGGCGCTTATCTTTCTGGTAAATCACTGGTTTCAGCACTGGATGCGAGTCCAATAGATTGAGGGTTTCAATCCTAATGCTTCCTTTCTGCTCTTGGAATCACTGCAGAATTTCTACAAATTCCAGCAACAACAACATTGCAGTTACAGAAACCTAACATCGTAAAGCCCTTCACAAAATATAATTGATCGTAAGCATGATCAAAAATGTGCAACTATAATAAATATTAATGCCTGTAACATACCGAATATCTTTGATCCATTTAAGTTATTAGGTAGATATGTGTCAACCAAGAAACTATGGACTAAAAAATTCTGCCCGCCTTAGCCTGTCTTTCAAGTCTCTGAGAGGAGCGATATAAATGCAAGTTGGTGTTGTTGTTGCCTTAAAATTTAAGATTGTGAAGAATTGTTGAAAAAACGTAAATTCAGCCTTAGTTTTTCAACTGTTTTCCCGCTGTTCCTAAAAAGACAGCTTCCAAATTAAGACTGAATTTAAGGTGTTTCCGCATTTCTGTAGCACCTTACATTTTTACCACAAAATTCCTTATGGCTCAAGATTGACACTTATTTATGTAGCATTTTCGAGCGTCAGAATTTGGCAAATTCTTAAATACAAGTAATTTTGAAGCTAGTTTTCCATAGGTTTTAGAGGCTAAGACGAGGTGGAATTTTGAGTCGTGTGTTAGCTCGAATCAGCCTGATATCAGTCTCCATACCGACTTGTCCACTCCCTCCACTCAGTGGACTCTGGCCTGCTCCATGTCCCACATCCTGTCTCCGCCCTACCATCAGCAGTTGGGCCTTCAGCCTTTTTGCCCCCACCCTTTGGAACTCCATCCCACAGTCCCTTTGCCTTGCTCCATCCCCACCCCTCCCTTACCTCCTTCATGGCCTGTCTCAAGACCCTCCTCTTCAACCGTCCCTTTGGTCACCCTCCCTGCCCTCCACCTCTCCTGTTTCCAACCGCCAGTTCAGGTGCACATCGGTGACTGTCCAGCGGCTTGGGAAGTCCTCCTGATGTGAAAAGTGCTGTGCAAATGTGATTTGATGTTGTTGACGGATCATTGGTGAACACACAACTGCACTGAGAATTCAATACAACTGTCTGCTATTGAATAGAACTTACTGCAATCCATCCTGATCAAACTGAATAGTAGTTTGGATTTGAGTTTTATCTCCACTTAGCATATGTCAACGTGATGGCACTTCATTTGGGCTGGCCGATTTTGGCAATCCAAACAGTAAAATCAACCTCAGGGAGCCAGAGAACACAGAAGTCAGCAAAATATTTTTAATTCTTCCACATGGCTAATTCATGACAGAAAGAGTAAATGCACCATTTTTAAAAAAAATCCACACGAAATCCACACAGTTATGTAAACTGTTTTCTTTGAAAACAATCCCCGCCCATCCCAGAGCTGCCTGTGTCTGGGAATGAGTGCAATTTTGGATAGTCAACTGTATATTTTTAATGATTAATGATATCTGTGAATGTCTGATAAATACAAGATTGGCAATGAGTCAAGCAAAATGCTCCCTTGGTGTAAACTCCATTGGCGTTTCCTGTCAAACATGGTCAACAATTTTACACTTGCTCTTGTAAATCCTTACCATGTGCATTTATTTGCAGCTCAATGGGTACATTGAGTAACATTGTGCAACGTATAATAATAAATTGGTCACTCAATCAATCCGCGACTGTTTGTGGGACACTGCTGTGCGCAGTTGGCTGCCCCATTTCGTCCACAAAATATACAGTCAGTATCACTTTACAGTATCTTCTGTGAAGTGCTTTGAAACGTCTCGAAGACGTGATAAGGCACTATATCAAATGTATGGATTATTTTTATTATCATCTCCAAGAGATCCCATCAAATGAGATCCCGTCAACATTCTAATTGAATCCCCGAGTAAATAGGATGGACAGCGCTGCACATGTTGCTTGAGGATCCAATTTGATGATTGAGGATGATCTTCTGATGGACGAGAGGAGCGTTCCTCTGGCTTTTGCTTAAGCTCATCTCTCACTTCCTCCCTCTCCCACATCTCTTGCTGGGCGCCTGACTCTGTCGGAAGCACCTTGAAATATTTTACTACATGAAGGGTGCCTGTAAATGCAAGTCTTTGTTGTTGTTGTTGTCCGTAATCTTGCTTCACAGAAATCTGAATTTAAGTCAATATCCAAACGGAATCCGCAAGAGGCAGGACTTCTGATGAGGCAAGATACTCCTGAACTTCACACTCTGGCCTTTCTCCAACAATCTAATAAAGAATAATAATTTGGTCCCTCAATCCACGACTGTTTGTGGGACGCTGCTGTGCGCAATTGGCTGCCGCGTTTCGCCCACAAAGTATACATGTCAATTCATTTTACAGTACATTCTATGAAATGGTTTGAGCAGTCTCGAAGATAAGGCGCTATATCAAATGCAATGATTATTATTATATTATTATCTAACAGTTTTTAAACACCAAACTTGGCATCACCTAATAATTTCTTCTACCCCTTCAGCAAACACGGTCCTGTCCTGCACTTAACCTCTCAGCTGAAGCATAAAAGCAGCATTGATAGAAAATGAAATACTTTCCCCGCATATTCCATCCAGAAAAAAAAGGGATTCAAAAACAAATACAATTTGCTCAGTTGCGAGTCAAAGAGCAGCAAGATTTACGCCTTGTGCTTAAAACCAGCTGAGGAAAAAATGAGAAGTATTGATTTAAAAAAAAATCTGATGGAAATGATGGAAGCTATTGCCATTTATTTCACTGAGCTTTCGTGGGACCGACTCCAAAATAAACATGTGCAGCAGAAAAGTAATAAATGTCAGATGCCCCGAGCCTATACAACAACAACAAGTGCTTGCTTGCACTGATTTCAACCCTTATTCAGAGTAAAGATTTGTTGTTTCATGTATTCAGCCACACATCAGATGACATTCTTCAGTGATAACAGAGATAAATGGGTCTTTTATCTTGCTAAGGATTTGCATCACTCTTATTTTGTTGTTTATTATTGATATTAAGTAATTGACTGAAAAGTACTAAACGCAGCTGGCACTGGCCGAAGATTGGAAAGGTATCAGAATGATACCACAAATGTCTTTAATAGATGCTGAATGTCTCATCGAAAGGCTCAATAGTGTCCCTCTGCTGTACAAACCTGCCAGGAATTAAACTGTAGCATATCCAAAATGTTTGGATACAAGCCTATGCATGGATTGAAAATATCCAGCTTACAGTTCCTAGGCTAGTGGTGATTATTAAAGTAACTAACAGAAACTAATACTGACTAATACTGGAACAAGGGGACATAAGCCAAAGTTCAGAACTAAGTCATATAGAGTACCCGTAAAGTTGCGAATTGGCTACGCTGGGGAGGCCGAGGAATGGATTTTATCAGTAAATTCAAGCGGAAATTAGATAGCTACTTGACAAAGTGATTGATTAAGGGTTGTGTGAGTGCTACAGTAGTGCAGGATTCCCTTTTTGCTGTGAGACAAGCCAGACAGATGGAGCACAGTGGTATATTCCTGTGTTGTACAGCCCCATGTTTCTATGGTCTAAAGACACAAATCCAATCTCGAGGCTCAGAACAGGCCAAAAACCACGCAAGGCTTGAACGGCTTGACCTGTGTTATTTCTTACAATGTGCGATTACGTACATTACATACAATGTCACCGATCGTCACACAATGTTAGGGCAACCCCGTGACGTTTAGACTGATGTGTGGTATCGGATTCAATTGCAGTACAGAGCATGGCATTTTATTATAGTTGGAGGGAGTGTAGGTAAAAAGGATAGGCGGTGGGTGGTGGGTGCTTTATAAAAGCGATCAAGATTCTGAAAGGGAGTGAGAGGGTCGACCACAACAATACATTCAGATACAATGCAAATTTACATTTCTACAGCGCCTTTCACGTCGGGAGGTTGTGGAAAGACCCTGGATCTGCAGGGCAGCAGAACAAGAGGAAACCGGTACAAGTTGCAAAAGGCAGTTTCAAGACAGACACCGGGAAATATGTCTTTACACAAAAGGATAATTAACGGTTGGAATGGATCACCAGGAAGAATGGTTGGGGTCAGGACTATGGACTCATTTAATCGACAGCTTGTTGCTTTGATGGGAGGACAGTAGGTGGGGTGGTAGATGGATGAGATCCAATGGGCTGAAGGATCTCCTTCATCCAAACCTTTCTTGTGATTTGATAGCCATTAATATAGATTTGATAGCCACTAATATAGATCCAAAAGCAAATGCAAATCTATGATAACTATTTTCCCTTCAGTTTTGTGTGTGAGGCAGAATTCCTGTCCTCGCAAACAAGTCCCCAGTGTCACTGTATAAACACCTCGTTTTACCTCTTGGCATTTTTCCAGGAAGAAATGGCCTGTAGTGCCTCATATTCTACCTAGTAATGGACTTCATCATTTCACTATAAATGCTAACTGTTTCTTTAGTGGTGAATATTTATTCCAGTGTTCGCAAAATATTATTCAATTCATAAATCTGTACAAATAATCATATCAAATCTCCAATCGGATTCAATAACACGGAATTGCTCAGCGCATTACTGTTGAAGCAGAAAATGTAATATTGTAAAAGCTATTCGATGTCATTTGTGTTATTAATGTTTCAAAGATTTTGTGGTTATAAAATTAGAAAAAAATCAATCACGGCTGTCAATTAACTCTCTTTACACAAGTTTGTGAAGTACTGAATTTTCTCAAATGAATTTTTCTTGGCAAAGGTTTCCTTTGGTAACACAAAGAATGATTTGTACAACAGTTTTCTTCAATCTGCTTCTAAACACTGTAAAGCCTTTTACCGCGAGTGTTCACATTTCTCTTGATTATTTGGAGATTAATAATTTTTTTTAGTTCAGGTAAGCCTCCAACTTGATTCATAACAGATCTCTGCTTCCAAAGACCTCACATTCACTCTCTAGAATATTGAATGACCCTGAGCTTCATCTCAAAACCTATTGTGCGTCTTCCCCATAATCTCCTGACGTATATTCTCAGTCTTGTTGAAAAGGTGAACCCAAAATATTAATTTACTCACCGGTCCCTACACTTCTGTCCTTTGGAACCCTCTGCTCTATCCTTTCGCCTTGCCCCTCCCTCTCTATCTACATTTCCTATTCATAATATATATTCGCCTACAAAATATACAGTCAATTATTCTGCGAAGTGCTTTGAGACGTCTCGACATGTTAAGGTACTATATCAAATGCAAGGATTATTAATATTATTATAGTTCTCTTTAAATCCCACCTTAAAACTGTCTCTTTGACCGTACCTAAGGTCACCTCCTTCTCCTCCCGCTTTTCCCTAGCTTGGGGTCTGATCCCACTGTGAATCGCACTCCAGTCTGAAGGGTGCGATATAAATGCAATTTGTTGTTATTCGTTCCAGGTTTTAAAGTCAGTTTGTGGGCATATCCAACTTTTATGGGGATTTATTTCAGAATTACAGCTTTCACTGTTTTATAAGATCTTTGCCGATTCAATGCGTTTCGCCCACAAAATATACAGTCAATTCACTTTACAGTATATTCTGTGAAGCGCTTTGCGACGTCTCGAAGACGGGTAAGGTGCTGTATGAAATGTAAGGATTATTATTCTCTTTGTGCTCAGTCAGTCAACAAACCACCGAACACACTGTCCTTATAACATAATAATTTAAAATTTTTAGACGCATTACACAAGTGTAGATCCCTTATTGACCATCACTGATGTAGGCTATAGTTCTACTCATCCATCTTACTAATTAATATCCATAACGGAATAACTGGCCAATTCTGCGATAATTTATTGAGACACAAATCTCTCCAGACAGTAACATGAGTCATCTGAAAAGCTTGACTGTCTGGAAATTCAGCTGCATAGTGAAGGCTTAATGTTGCTCTTTTTCTGACTAGATACCAGGTGCCTATGTCTCTGCTGGATTCCTATGGCATATCCTTCATTGGATGCGATGCAGTGGCTCATGCTGATACAGAGGCTCATTCCTTTCATGCTGGTGAGAAATGTGCCAATATTTTCGAAACAATGAGATCAGTCTTTTGCAGAAATTTCCAATTGCTTTAAGAAAGTACAACCGAGTAAATCACTGAAGGAGATGGTAATGCCATCCCTTCAACATATCACTACAGTATGTTGATTAATCGTTGATTAATAACTGATTAATTATGTAACACAATAATAATAACCTTCACATTTCGTATAAACAAACTCCTTTCACACCAGGAGTACGTCTCAAAGTGCTTTATAGGATACACCTACTGTGGAGTGCAGTTACTGTGTGCTTTGCACGGGAAATTACACTGCACTATAAAACTTCACAAACACTGAGAATTTACAGTGCCGTCATGACTGGCTGGGATGTTTGCTATGCTTGGGTTAAATGGTGAATAAATTCTGCAGGAGCTGGCAATGTCAGGCAGGTGTGGGGAAAAAGACCCTATCCAGTAAATGAGCACTTAGTGACTTTGCAGATTAATTTAAAACAAAGATATTCTGCTGGTTATCAGATGCTGTTTAATTTGGCCGCTTTGATACAGACCGGCTTGCTGTGACCTCAGTCAGATACCATCTCCTGTTGCTTTTCTTGCCTCAGACTGGAGAGAAGAGTCAATGGAGCAATTTTCTGCATTCTTACTGCACATGCAACCAGTTTGTTACAGGATACTGAGGGAGAAATTCTACCCGGGTCTGGATTTACTCTTATTTCTGCAGTGTTTTAGAGTGTCCAGAATTGGACAAATTGTTGAATTCAGTCTTAAACCTCGTCCTCCGCCACTATCAAGCACTCTGGGACACCACCCAGCATGAGGGGTGCTATATATATATATATGTATATATATATGCAAGTTGTTGTTAATTTTGAAGTCATTTTTTTCCCGTAGTTCTTAAAAGAAATTTACAGCAAAGTGACTTCAAAATTAAGGCCGGTTTTAAGAATTTCCAAAGTTCGGACACCCTAAAATGATGTAATGAAGTAAATCTAGACCCGGTGAAATTTCTCCTTGTATAATGCTTTCAATCAAAGAATAGATTGAAATCCTCATTATGACACGCTCTGCCAGTTTCCAACGGTGCTTGATTTTTAAGGTTTAATCCAGTTTGGGGAAGCAGTAGTCCATTTCTGCCTCTGTCTGATTATGATTATTACTTTAACATAACAATTCAATGAAACTTGTCTTAAACGGTAATTCAGAGTGGTTTGCGTTGATTCTGAATAGTTGGACCAAAGTAAAAATCCATCTCTTGCGATTTTCCTGATGGAAACAACGACGACAACAACTTACACCTGCGTAGCGCCCTTCAAATAAGTCACATGAACTCCGAATCTTGGAAATGGGTGTGAGAGTTATTTGCGTACACCTTACGCGGTTTCATAACAGGTTGAGGAAAGCGCTGTGCCAAAGTGGGGATTATTATTACGAAACCCAAACTGTTTTGGATTAAATCTGTTGGAGGGTTGGAGCAGGGATGTTGCTAAGACATGAAGTGCATCTCACAATCTAAATAAAGCAGGATTACCATCCACATCTGAACCTGCAGAGGGAGAATCGCTGTGCTGCAGGCAAGGTAAGTGTGTGAGTCTATGTCAATGCAGATTAAAAGTTAGCAACATGTTACAGCCCATGATTTTCTAACCTGAATGTTACTTCAAACAATGCGTGCAGTGTGCTTCAAATTGGTTATTGTATTGTACAATCTGCCGGTCTAGGCAGCGATGTGTAATGTCACAATATCTTGGGAAGATGCCAGGAGCTGTCACGTGTATTTCTAATAAGTGAAACATTGTGGGGCTACGTTAGGAAATTAACGGGAGAGAACCCGTTTACAGCGCGGTTCACAGCAGAACAGAAGAGAACTGCACATCACTATACGGCTGGGAGTCCGGCATATGGCATGAACAATGCCAACACACACACACACACACAAACACAGGTAAAACAGCTGAACTCCGCAGTCTGTTCCTTTTGACCCTTTTTTTTTTGTCCCCAAACACTACGGAACATTCACTGGTTGTTACCGGGTGTTGTCGTAGAGCTATTTAGAAGCTTTGGGTTGCAATTTACAGCAAAATCGGGTTTCCAGGGAAAGCATGTATTCTCGTGGTTTAATTAGGTCATCGGTTTCCAAGGCTGTTTCCTGGCTAGGAACCTACTTCCAGAATGTTGTTATCTATGCAAAAATGCAGAACCTTGGCCACTTTACCAATTCCTAGCATTTAGCAATTTTCAAGTCTTTGTACGACAGGCCAATTTTACGATTTGTCAGACAATTCAGTCTAAACAAACTCAACAGATCACACTTAAAGCATATTTTATACCAAACGATAGCCTCTGAAACAGGCTGTACCAAGTTGAGCAATGAAAAATTGATAATAATAGACCATTTGTGCTTGGAACTGGGTTTTATTTTTAAATGCTGCCTGGGTCACACAACTGGATTCTATTTGAGGCAATTGCCTTACATTAGAACTCAGTGCTCAGATCAGGTGCAGGCGAGTGTAAAATTGGCTGTTTGGATAGATCATGTCATCACAAACTGTTTAGGGTCGAATGCAGATTATAGGCTTTACAACCAAACTCAATTTGTGGGTCTCGAAAGATTGCTTGACATGACCATGCCACTTTAGTGCTTGCTGTTGGTGTACCCTTTGCCAAACACGTTTATTGGTGAAGAAATTGATAGGAGGAAGATTAGACTTTGGAAGACCGGACGGTGCAGTGGATTAGCCGCTGGCTTTTCACCTCTGAAATCTGGGTTCGAATCGAGCCGCAAATGACGGGAAGAAAAATCTCTTCCGTTGGCTGTTAGTGAAATCTCAACATGCGCCTAGCCTGTCTCCATCCGATTCCAGGTCCCACAGTGGAGACTCTGATATGAATGATTATAGGAGCTTATCTGTTCTCTTGCAAGTCTGAGAGCCCTTAAAATGATTTTGCACACGGTCTTTACTGTTCTGTTGAAGACTTGTCTTTCTGTCCCCGTGAGAGTTAATGGTTTAACAGGCAGCTGGCTCAGTGACAGATGGAAATTAAACGTTAACCCTCTGTTAACAGCTATGAATAGGCACGTTAAACATTCATGTTTTCTGCTGTTGGAATGCAAATCCTCTTGTTTATCTTGAGTTCCATTGGAACTTGTTTGATAATAATAAACAAGTAATAATAATAATCTTCGTATTATTATTATAATGGACCACATGTGGATGGGGAATATCATAATTTGAACTTAATAGGGAATAAGTATCTCGTGAAACGACAACAACAAAATTACATTTGTAAAGCGCCTTTCACATCGGGAGGACGTTCCAAGGTGCTGGACAGACAGAGCTACGGAGCCAAGCTGGGGGTCGAGGTGGGGGAGAGGGGAGGGGAGGGGGAAACATGGAGATTGAAAGCACGGTTGAAAAGGAGGGTCTTCAAGTGGGTCTTGAAGGTGGCGAGGGAGGGGGCGAGACGGAGGGACTGTAGGATGGAGTTTCAGAGGGTGGGTCAGAGTGGTGGAAGGTCCGCCCGCCGATAGTGGGGCAAGGCCGGAGCCCGCTGAGCGGAGGGAGCGAACAGGGTGATAGGGGATTAGGAGGTCGGAGAGGTAGGTGGGGTCAAGACTGTGGAGGGCTTTGAAGGTGAGGCCCAGAACCTTGAACTGTATCCTCTGTGTGATGGGAAGCCAGTGGAGTCGGGCGAGGATGGGGGTGATAGGGTCGTGGAGCCTGGTGCGGGACAGGACACGGGGCTGCAGAATTGTGGATGATCTGCAGCCTGTGGAGGGAGGAGTTGGGGAGGCTGACAAGCAGGGAGTTTGCATTGTCGAGCCTCGATGTAATGAAGGTGTGTATGAGGGTCTCGGGGGCTGCTGTGTGAGACAGTGTCGGAGCCGGGCGACGTTGCGAAGGTGGGGGAAGGCAGAGCAGGTCATGGCGCAGATGTGGGGTAGAAAGGATAGTTGAGGGTCAAACAAGACCCCAAGGATCCGGACTGGCTTAGCAAGGTGGAGTGTGCAACCATGGATGGTGATGCTGTCAGCGCCCGAGGTGAGGAGGCGCTGACGAGAGCCAATCAGGAGAGCCTCCGTCTTGTTGACGTTCAACCGAAGAAAGTTTGCTCTCATCCAGGACTTGACGTCTGACAGATGGACAGATGTCTGAAAGATAAAACAGACGGAGAATGGATGAGTGACACTTTATCTTTAAAGTATTTTTTCCGTTTATTTTGGTCAACTGGGTCTGACACGCCGTGCTTGAGAGTCTCCAAACCAAGCTGAGATTTCCCTGCATCCCACCTACACATGTTAGGTTGTTGGAAAGAAATGCGCTCTTCTCTCCCTGGAGTACAGGCAGAGTTAATGTATCTCTGTCGGATAATTTGACTGGGGGCACAAGTAATGGCGATTCAGATTTCTCAGACCTACACAGTACTGGATTTAGAAATCTGGGTAGATTATTACGAGGACAAACCCCTGCCTGCCATTATGATCATGAGATGCCTTGCTTAAACTCCCAAAGAAGTTGAGCAACCCTGCACAGGGATTCAATTGTCTTGGTGTCAGCTGTTTTAGGCTATGAAATGAAATGCGTTGGCTTTCCTCCGCCCACACACACACACACACACACACAGACACACACACACACTCTTCGAGTCATCTGTCGATAATTTTGTACTTCGAATCGTGACAACCAAGGACGTCTGTGTTTCAGTTTCGAAAGGCTAAAAACTTGCAAACAAAAGAGAATCAATTTTGCATACAAACTCTAATGGGATTTCTTAATGAGGATTCCCAGCCGTCCAAATGGGAATTTCATTCGTTGACCAAAAGTTACGTCACGCCAACCTATGACACCTCCAGAGTGATTTGTTCCACTTTCAGAGCAAAAAATAAGGACCAGTCAGTCCGGATCAACAGGAATTCTAACTGGATTGCTTGGTTAAGAAATACCACAAATTAGAGCTTAAAAATTCTTCAACGTCCATCTTCCAACTCAATTAAATTGTCCTTAGTATCATCGAAATTTACACCACCAGAAGAAGGCCATTCACAGCCCATCGTATAAACACAATTCTTTCAGTCTCATTGACAACAGCAAATTACGTTTCATATTAGGAGGATGTCCCAAGGCGCTGGAAGAACCTGCCCTTTCCCCATTCCCCTGTAGTTCCCTTCTTTTTAGATATCTAAGACTAAACACACTGGACTTTCTTTGGGGATAACCAACAACAACCACAAAAAACATTTATATAGCACCTGTCACATTGGAAGGATGTCCCAAGGCGCTGGACAGTTGAGGGTTTCTTCCCAAGCTGGGGGATGGATATAGTGGGGGTGGAGGTTGGGGGTAGATAAACAAAGGCAGAGTCAAAGAAGGAAGTCTTGAGACTGCTCTTGAAGGAGGTGAGGGAATGGGCGAGGTTAAGGGATTCCGGGATGGAGTTCCAGAGAGTGTGGGCAGATAGATGAATGCTCGACAGCCGATGGTGGGGTAAGTAGGGACATGAAACAGACCAATGGCTGCCGAGTGGAGGGCACCGGCAGGTTGGTTGGTTTTAAGAATCATGTTAAATATTTTGATGTCGGTGTAGAAATGGTATCGAAAGCTATTTCAGCATTGGCTGCTTACTGCTGCGCTCTGTGCAAATCTGCTCTCCTATTTACTCACTGACGACTGACTGCGTCTCATGCATTTTGCTGAATAGGAATATTTGACACGAGGTAGGAAACTTCATTGGTTTGTTTTGCGAAGGGTTCAGATAGATTGGGAAGCATTTTTAATCTCTGAAGTGACTCAAATTCTGGCCGGTTTGCTAACAGTGATTCATTTATCTGAGCGGTGACTGCTTTACGGGGTGTGAATATATTGTGGTCTCTTCCCTAAACTCACTGGTCGCTCGCTTGTCAGGCCTCTGTTTTAACGTTCTCTTTGCGACAGATTTCAGCACAGTCAAGCTTCGCAGTGGGGCGAGGAAAAGAGAGCCAGCAATTGTAGCTCGCTGGAAAGAAAGGTAGTAAGAAAACGAGAAAGAGAGAAAAATAAATACAAAATGAAGGCAATCAAGAGAGAACAGAAAGCTCACAACATTGTCCTTTTGCTCATCCTCCAATACAGTCGCTACACTTTACAGTAAATACTTATATAACTGTTCAAACGTGGACAAAGTGCATTTGAGAAGTTTTGACGTGAAATACCAGGCATGATATCAGTGCAAATATTAATATTATGATGTTAAAAAGAATGGCTCCACCATCAAAATATAGCAGTCATAAGATAATAATAATCCTTGCATTTGATACAGCGTCTTATCACATCCTCGAGACGCCTCAAAGCGCTTCACAGAATATACTGTAAAGTGAATCGAATGCATATTCTGTGAGCGAAAGTACCAGGGGTTGCTTGAACCCAAATCTCCCAGCCGCAAAGCGATATGCTTCATTGGCCCTTCATCAGATTGCTGAGCTAAGTTTCCTGGGAAAGAAACATTGAGGGGAGAAATATGTGGCCGCACTCCAACCCAGCTTCTGCCAACAAGAAGCAGAATTGGCAGTGACGAGCCTTGCGAGAGCGAATTCTCACCGCGCCTCTCTCTCTCTCGCACCGAAACGATCGCGCCCGCAATTCCCACTCATTCAGGATAGATCGCAGAACCCGACCAGCGCTTCTCCCCAGAGTGCTCGAAATGTTTTGAAAGCTGCGCTGCACTCACATGCACTCCCCCCCCACCCACCCCCACACACACACCTTGCATTTGGCATGGTTTGCAGCTGCATTCAGCAGCAAGGCTCTGATTCCCTTAGCAAATGTGTAGCGTGATAGCAATGGCAATCGCACAGCCAGCAAATCCTATTGGTATTTTTTTCGAGCTTAGCACGCAACCAAAAGGTCGAACACGAATCCAACGAATCCTCGGAATCAGAGACATTGACCTAACTTTCTCATCCGCAGTTGAGTTAAGTTGCTTTCGTCGTGTTTTGTCGAAGATTTTACAAGAGGAAAAGCCTCTGCCTATTTCTCCAGTGCTCGTTTAATCTATAGGGGAGGGGTATTATTACGCCCGGAAAGCGATCCATCAATTGACGAACAATTGGGTTCCTACTTACTGCTGGGTAAACAGAGGTGTGTGTGTGCGTGTGTGGAGTAGGGAAACTTGCCTGAGGTTTCACCCTGCCCGGAATTGAACCCGAGTCCTCTCGCTTGACACCACTATTTAGAACAGGAAGAAACGTTGTCATCTTTTATTTATTTAGAATCAGTAAAAATTTGCCTCATCTAAGAAACTCACTGCTAAAGATTTGAATTAAAGGACCACCGAAATTCAAAACACAGTGTCAATGTGTTCCGAATTATTGAGCGAGATATACTCGTTTAAAAAGAATGCAACTTTGTCTAGACAATAGATCAACGCTGTTAGTTTTTAATTCCTTTTATTGCTAAATTTTGATGATGGTAATTTAATATGATCCGAGTGAAGCCAAGTCTCCATTGGAGCAATCTTTTTACATGTTAATGTTTGTTCTGCTCCAATGTAGTTGAAAATTACTATCACGTTTTAACTGATGTTTCAGGCAATAAAACTGCAGGATTGAAGCCACAGCCTCTTACAGTGACCTGCGAAAGAGTATTGAAAACATTTCTTCTGTCAAAGTATTGTATTTCTGCATGAAACATAAGTATTAAACAAAAATGAACCTAGTCTTTGGCAATAATGTGTTGTTCCCGGAAATGGAATTTGCAAAATTTAAAGTGATAAAATGTATTTTGAAATCTTACAAATTTAATTCCAATTTTTTTTAGTGCAGCGATGAACATTCCGAACATCCTAATCAACATCGTAGTATATGCAACACATTTAATTGGGGATCTGAGTTCCAAGGAGGGACAGCAAGGCTGGGAATGTTAGCATTCGAAAAGCTATGATTTTGAATGGTGATCTTTCGAATTTACTGAATATTGCAAACTGCATTAATTGCAGTATTCTTTGCGAACATTGATCGCTACCCGATCTTTGCAAACTGGAAGTTACAAATAACACATACAATCCATTTTGTGATTATTACGCCCACAAAACATGCGATTTCGCCCACAAAATATGCAGTAAAATTCACTTTGCAGTACATTCCGTTAAGCGCTTTGAGACAACTCGAAGACGTGATGAGGCGCTGTATCAAATTACTTTCATTACAATTTAGACCAATTGAAAGCTTCTCAATCTGTTTGAAATGGAACGACAAACTGGAGTCTGGTGGGGCTGAAATTTTGGACACCGATATTCTTTTGATAATATCAGTCTTTGGTAATAACTCGTTCCTTAGAACTAAATTGACTTTTATTGTAGTTGCAAGGTTAATTATTCTAAACCACCAGGAAGAAAGGCTGTCCCTGGGTGAGGTTTTAATCGTTGTTGTCAATGCAATGAACACAATAGTTTGTCTCACATGTCCAAGGGTCATCCATCCCACTGAAATTAATAAGAGGTGATAAAAATTCACCCGGGAGATAAATCCAATTCTGTTCTTCTTCCAGAATTGTCAGCTGGTGTTACCGGCTTCAATGATCACTGAAAGAATGGAGTCCTGTAGCTCAGTGGTTTGAGCACTCACCTCGCAAGCGAGAGGACCTGGCTTTAATTCCCGTGCAGGGCGAAACGTTGGGCAGGTTTCCTGACTCCACACCCAGTAAGTTTGCCCAGCAGTAAGTAGAAACCCGCTCGTTAGTCGATTTGGTGGATCGCTTTTTCGGGGGTAATAATCCCTTCAAAATAAATAATAATAATAATAATTCGGTCACTCAATCCACGACTTTTTGTGGGACACTGCTGTGCGCAATTGGGAGTTTCCATCAATTGAAGTTTGACAGTGACATTAGGTTACAAAGTGTGGTTCACGTACCTTACTTACCACCTTTTTGTTAAACGTAAAGCTCACCTCCCCTGCACCTGAAAAGTCAACGGCGTTTAAGAAATACTTTGCTTGCGCAATGCCCACCATTAGCCAGCCACAACTGTAATTGCATTGGAGTGGCAGGTCTTCTCGTGTATCATTTTTGGCAGTGGTGGTGTGCTTTACGTAATTTCGCTACCCCTTCTTAAAACAACACTCGAGAAATAGTCCAGATTTTTAATACCCTGAACAAATTTGGGTATAAGAACTCACCAGTAAAATATGCTGCCGCACAATGAGGCCTCTGTATTCCTCCAAGTTGTCAGCTGTTGTTGTAAGACCTCCTTTATCCTGTATTTAAGCAAGCATCACAGGCATTAGGTTTACATCACTGGCCGACCTACCCTCCAGGGTTGCGTTTTATCAACCCTGAGTGGATGAGTGCTGACACTGTTCGCTACTCCAATCTGCAATTTGTTTCCAATTTACGAAAAAAGTTTTATTTTTGGCTTTTCCCTCGTGTATTTTTTTTCACAGTTCCTCTCTCTTGCACCTGTGTTCGCCTGTGTGTATATGTGTGTGTGTGTGTATGAGCTCATTGAGATGAAAGAAATATTACTATAATTCACAGTTTGCCATGAGTCCTCCAATAAAATCCTCAGCACAGAAAAAGGCCCATCTTTGCATGTACCAGCGACTGCTGGCTCTTTGCAAGAGCAATCTATTCAATCCCACGTATCTGCCTTTCCTCCATACTCTTGCTCATGACTCCTTTTTAGATATCTTCCCTCTTGAGAACTAATGTCATTTCTGACTTGACCCAATAGGTAGGGCTTTCCACAGCCTAACAACTCTCTATGTAAAAAAAAACGCTCACTCTCCTTTTGCTAATTATCATTGACTTGACAAACAGTGGAATTTTTTCCCTGTTGACTCTATTAAAACCCCTCATAATTTTAAAAACCTCTATCAGGTCTCTCCTCATCCTTCTCCGTTCCAGTCTCTGAGGTCTCTATTCGAAGTTCAAAGTCCCCTTGTAACAAACCCAGGATATAAGTGACAAATATTGATCAAATCATTACAGTCAATAGAGAAGCTCAAATCTCAATTAGATAGGGTTATGAAAAGAAGTATTCTGCAGAGCTACTGAACAAAAAAAGGGAGTAATTTGATCTGCATTTTTTTAATAAAAAAATTTGTTGAACATCGCATCCACTTTTTTAAATGCCTCCTCTTAAGAACTGCCACTGGCTTCAGTCCACAAAGACCTCACGGCGAGATGTCATGAGACTGTTAGGATTGTTCATTATCAGCATTGGCTATATGAAGAATGCTTCGGTTTTGTTCGCTCCGACTGTTAATTGTAGTGGCACAAAAGAGGTTTGTGGCACAAGGCAATTGGAAGCAGAATGCAAAACACCACTGCGTCATTTAATGCCTGGAAACATGTGTAACTGGTCAGAGGTCTGCTGTAGTGTCAGTGCCCTCAGTTTTGGCACAGTGCGACATTTGTTTCTGGTTTCTGGTCTCCTTTTCGACTGTGCCTTTGGTCACCCTCTTACCCCTCCCCTCCCCGCCCTCCACCCCTCCTGATCCCAACCACCAGCTTGGGTGTGGATCCTTGACTGTCCAGCGCCTTGGGACGTCCTCTTGACGTAAGAGGCGCTGTACAAATGTAATTTTTTGGTTTCATACCAGCGTTTGGAGAACTTTCTTTGGAGAGCAAACTCTGATGACACCTTGAGATATCACAGCATAAAGGCAATATTAATAATAAAAAAAAATTAATAATAAATTGGTCACTTCAATCCTCGACTGTTGTGCTGTGCACAATTGGCTGCCACGTTTCGCCCACAAAATACACACTTTACAGTATATTCTGTGAAGTGCTTTGAGATGTCTCAAAGTCGTGATGAGGAGCTCTATCAAATGCAAGGATTATTATTATTATTATTATTACTCTCCGGAATTTAGTTAAGCAAGGTGCGTCTCTCCCTCCAGGGAGAAAGAGCACATTTCCATCCCAGACACAGGGAAATTTCCATGTGCAGATGACATATGACATATATATATATATATATATATACACATATAATTTCAGGCGGATTTGGATACTCTTAAACATGTTGATGGGTGTCAAACATCCATGGCTGGTCAAAAGAAATCAGCATAAAAGGCTCCACCAACCATTTGACTTTTGTTCCCCTTTAAATTAAAACCTATCTGGAAATAACACAGCTCCGAATTGCCAATAATCAGTTTCTACCGAGTTGTATAACTGCTGCATACCATATGTAATAACCATGCTATAGATTACACAGTCACTGCACATTATAGAAAAACAATCACTGCTCAAAAACTAATCTTGTGAGCAAACTTTCACCTTTTCACACCAAATATTTTTGCAACAGTATTGAAATTTGGAAGCTGTCAGAATATCGCAAATGAAAGTGATTTACAGCAGCTAATGAGAGATTAATTCCGCAATCGCTCACGAATAGACTTGTGCGGTGCGTGGTGTCAAAGTACGACAGAACCCACATGTTATCATGGTGCTGTTTTGATCTGAGTTAGAATTTCTAACAGCGTTGGCTCTTATGGTGTTCCAGACATATGCAGAGGAAAACACGGATCAGATTCCTCACATTCTCCTGCTGGCTCTGTTTTGCAAACAGAACAGTGATCACTTACAAGGTGGATGGCCTCCTTTGTGCAGTAATACAAGATAAAGTTAATTGCGCTCAGTCGAGGAAATTCAATCTATCACGGAATCCCATGAAAAACATGCAGTCCGTATAACATTGCCAAGCCTTGTAAAGAGTATCAGTGGATATTAAATCCATTGATAATAATAATAATCCTTGCATTTGATATAGCGCCTTATCACGTCTTCTAGACGTCTCAAAGCACTTCACAGAATAGACGCTAAAGTGAATTGACTGTATATTTGTAGGCAAAATGCAGCAGCCAATTGCGCACAGCAGCGTCCCACAAACAGTCGTGAATTGAGTGACCAATTTATTTATTTTTCTTGAGGGTTTATTATCAGGCGTGTGGAGTGAGGAAACCAAGGTTTCGACCTGCTGGGAATTGAATCCAGGGCTCTCACTTGTGGGGCCAGTGCTCTAACCACTGAGCTACAGGACTCAGTGATCAATGCTTCTTGAAACTCGGGTGGTTTGGGTTTTGAATCCAGCTGTGGCTGCGTTGAGAATAATAATGATAATAATTCTTGCATTTGATTTACCACATGAATTGATTGTATATTTATGGGTGAAACTCAACAGTCAATTGCGCGCAGCAGTGTCCCCACAAACAGTCGTGGATTGAAATGACAATTTGTTGTTATTTTTAAAAGAATTATTGCCTCCGGAAAACTGATCCGCCAATCGACTAACAACGGGGTTCCTTCTTACTGCTAGGTAAACAGAAGCTGTGGAGCAAGGAAGCTTTTCCAACATTTTGCTCTGCCGGGAATCAAACCGAGGTCTCTCGCTTGCAAGGCGAGTGCTCTAACCACTGAGCTACAGGACCCCCGAGTGGGTGTTACTGGCGGGTCTTTGAGACCTTGTTTATACTGCACTGTTCAAAATCCCAAATCTTTGCACGGCAATATTATTGCCAAAAGGGGAGAACTTCAATCTTTTCTTATCAAGTGCTCTATTGTTAACTATCATTGGTTACGAACCAAAATAAGGCCACTTGGATCACAGTGTCCAGGCTTTGCAGCAGACCATGTCGAATGGTTGATTACAATGCTGTGAATCCTCCTAACTCACTCTCCCGAGGGAAGAGACGAGCTAGCCACTTGCGGAACTTCCAAAAAAGAAGAATTCCCTTCTGGTCCGCTGAAGATTATCGAGGGAAAATTCCAGCAAATTATTTTACCATCGAAATCTGCCCTACAGACTCCACAGATATCATTCCCACGTTTCAACAAGGGCTGGGTTTGTGATGATCCACTGCATAGGGTTGAACCATCCCATGTCTGTACTTATCTTTGTAACCTTGGATCCCTTATTTAACTTGACATTAGTCCAGCTCTCACGTGTTCCAACCTCACCTGTTCCGGGTAACTACTACTCGAAAAATGGCTTCAATGGGTGAGATTTTCCGATCTTGTAACTTTACATGACCTCAGGGGTGATGAAAGGAGAATAAGGTGGACTCACCCACTGAATTAAAATAACAATAATCATTGCATTCGATCTAGCGCCTTATCACGTTGTCAGGACGTCTTAAAGCGCTTCACAGAAAGTGAACTGACTGAATATTGTGTGGGTGAAACGTGGCAGCCGATTGTGTCCCACAAAGAGCTGTGGATTGAGTGACCAATTTATTATTGTTTTACCGAGAATGCAAGAATCACCAGCCGAACCTTGAGCCTTGTTCAGTCCTTCTCTTTATCCAGCTCACATGTTTCTCCTGTGACTATCTCTTGTTAGTGACTCGCTGCATTGCAGCGACCTGACTCACCTAATGCAGCTGAGATTCAAACCATGGCATCAGGTGCGGAACAAATCTGTTGCCATCCGGGGAATGAATTAAAGTTGATGGATTGGGCTCCTTCTACAGTGATATCTTATTTACCGTAACTACATTTTTGTCCTGCACCAGGGGAGTTACTATATTAGGAGTCGTCCGATTGATAGTTGTCGGCTGACAGATTGATGAAAGGGAAAGTGGGGAGGTCAGGTCAGTTAGTGTAAAGAACTCAACTTGGAAGAGCTACACATTCTCGTCGCTTGAGCGATTCGAACATTGTGATCTTTTATGGTTCTGAGCTGGAATGGGGAAGGGAGTCATTCTCTGCTGTCGGCTGGACCTCAGTCACCTGTTTCCTTCTCGGGAGGGCAGTGTTGGTGCTTGTTAAAGGCTAGACTGCTCCATTTAACAGTGAAGCATTGCGGTGTTCCTTGATAGTCAACTCCATTCACTTATTTTACAAGCTTAAAGCTTACAAGTAGCAGTAAATAATCTTAATGTGCCAATGTAAAACTGAATCTAATTATAAAAAAATGACGTTGCTGTTATTTATAAGCCTAAATTTGCTAAGTAGAGCGTACGGAGTATAATAATAATCCTTGCTGTGATACAGCGCCTTATCACGTCTTCGAGATGTCTCAAAGCGCTTCACCAAATATACTGTAAACTGAATTGACCGTATATTTTGTGGGCGATATATGTCATGTATTTTACAGCACCGATATTTGCAACATAAGCATTTTGAGATGTCCTTCGCGATGTGAAAGGTGCTGTATAAACGTAAATTGTAAGCATTGTTACATTGATTGAACAACGTAGAATCGATCTTTACTGGAACTCTTTGACTCAGAGTGTTCCAGTTGAGACGACAGCATTCAATGGTCATACAAACAGAAGGTGTCAATTGAAAATACATTTGAATAAGGGCTGTTTTACGCACAGTACATACGACAAGATGATCATAATCATTCAACCATTTTGCCTCACTAAAAATACCAGAAAACACTTAACAAAAGCATACTTAGCCCAGTGGTCCAGTTCCTAAACTCTACAGCTGTTTGTACTTGGATCGAGTGCATTTAATTAGCTGCACATTAAAATGGGATAATTGGAAACAATTTAAGGTTGGATTGGGAATTCTGAGTTCAAGTGTTATGCTTGGATCAGGAATCCTATACAATAAGAATGGATGGGAAGTGATTTAGTACATTGGAATGCTATGATTGGATCACTATTATATTTGGCTCAGGTACGTATATATAATCTACCTGCAGCTGAATTCCAGCAGGAAGTATTAATATTTAAGACTAATAGCCTGGGCCTATGGTTCACTGGTGTTGACCAGAGTTTGGAGACACTTATTACTTCTGCTACCCAAGTATCTCTCTATCTCATTTAAACATCCCTATTGATTCTATCTCTACAGCTCTCTGTGTGTACAGAAATACAACAACAACATGAAATGCTCCTGGCCTCCGGTCACAATACAAGTCGCTCTATTAGTTGGGAAGTTTTGGGGGTTTGGGGGCAAGTTAGATGTCGTGCGATTAACAGCCGAGTGAACCGAAAGAGCAGTTACTGTGATAGAAGTTTTCGTGGTAACCATTTTCAGAAAAGTGCAGGCAAAGATTTTTTTTGGAAAACAACAAGCCAAACAAACAAAAAAAATTCAATATATTGGTTACAGAATAATTTTGGAATTTCTGAATTTTTTTCCCATATTTGGCTAAAAAATATTACGTATAATGATAGTCTAGTGTCGTCCCGAGACACAACCAACAAAAGCGATGAGCTGTTGGAAGCCTGTCATATCTGAAAGTTATTGGATTGCACAGACTGAATCAGTAATTCTCTCTCTCTGCAGTACATCCAAGAAGTTAACCTCATGACTGATAAGTACATTCGCTGTGTAGCTGATTTATTGCTTGACTTCTGGCTGGGATGAAGTTCCAACTTTGGAGATGTGTTGGTCCTTTTTTTTGGTGCGTGTTTATGCAACTTTTATTATTTAATGGATAAAAATGTTGTGAATGTTGTGAAGCGTATTCCGTTACATTGAGTCAGAAGTCAGACATTCGAACTATGCATTTAAGAGAACACATGTAATGAAACATTCACCGAGCGATAAAGCGGAACACATTGTGAGGGCCTAATGTGAATTAAACTTGCTCTTTTCGAAGTCCAGCACATAAAAAGCAGCTTTCAAAACAATATCCATAATGACTGAGTTTCGTTTTTAATGAACAATATATGTATAAGGAAAATTCATAGTTCAAAGTAAGTCTTCTGTAATTTTTTTTGTTAACTTTTCATTGTTAGTTAACAGTTAGACACGTGGTCTGCTTCAGATAGAAGGCTGAACAGGTACCAACCAGCTGTTCGAAGGTGTTCAAAACTATGTTGCATAAGTCATCACATTCCTGAGTTCTTCATCCTCTGCCTTGGCTCTTGCCGACCTGCGCCTAATACTTTCCGGAATTAGGTAAGCAGAATGCATCCCTCCAGGGAGAGAGAGAGAGAGAGAGAGCGCATTCCATTTCATTCCAACCATCTATCTCCGCAATTGCCATGTGTAGGTGGGATGCATGGAATTCTCAGTTTGGTTTGGAGACTCTTAAGCAACGGTGATGGGTTTCCGCGTGTGTCAGACAGCCCCGGCTGACAAATGCAATATTCTTCATACTTCACCAAACATTTTATGTGCAATAGGGATAAATTAATGGTGTTTCATAGTGCAGTTGGTTCAATCTGATAATATCATGAAGGCTACTAATTTACGTGCTGTCCTTCAGAAGAAACGTTAAACTAAGGTCCAGTCTAGTTGCTCAAGTGGGTGTTAAAGAGCCCATGACATTATTTGAGAAAAGAAAGGAGTTTCTCCCAGTGTCCTGGCCAACAATCCCCTACTTAAATTAGTCATTCATAACATGGCTGTTTGTAGGACAAAATGCTGTGTGTAAATTGACAGTAACATTTGCACTTGTCTACAAATACACAGTCACGATACATCGCAGAAAACTCTATAGCGCGCTTTGAGACATTTCGATGTGATAATAATAGTTATGATAATAATCCTTACGTTTGGTATAACGTCTTTAATATCCCTAAAGTGTAGTGACTGCATTTTGTTGGCGAGCAGGGCAGCCAATTTGCAAACAGCATGGTCCCTTAAACAGCCGTGGAGTGAGTGCCCAATTTTATTTTGGGGGAATTATTAAAAGCGAGGTTCTATATTAAGTATAAGGATTATAATTTATCCCTATATAAGGTATAATTTTCAAACTAGTTTATTTGATATGCCAAGTTATGGATGCTCCGAAATGGTAAGAAAATAGAGTAAATCTAGACTCAGGTGGAACTTCTAACCCAAAAATGATTGTTTCTCCATCTCGCTCTACAGCAGTGATGTCATGGTCACAAGCTGTCACTTAATATTTTTATTAGATTTTATTGGTGAGTGTTTGCCACATCTGAGACAGATCTTAGGCGGGCAGCCAGGAGTTCAGGCAAGCAGGCCTGTGTGAGTTCACGACTAAAGCTGACACTGTTTTGCTTGGAAACGTTTGCAAAGTGCAGATGTTGACGAAAATGTTTAAAAAGGCACGTTAGTAACATCGAGCGAAATGCTGAAAACGAAATGAAATTCGCTTTGCAATAAAACGTTTCTCAAGTCAGAACGCAGCTAATGCTGGATGCTCTGAAATGGGAAGAAAATAGAGTCTAAATCTTGACTCGGGTGGAATTTTTATACCCAATCTGATTGTTTCTCCATACAGTGATGTCACGGTCACAAGAAGTCACTTCATATGCGTATGAGGTTTTATTGGTGAATTTCATTTCACGCAGGTTTTGTATCAAAGGAGTTAATGATTCTGACGCTCCTGGCAACTGACAAATTATGCAGCCCCAAAATTTTAAGCTCATTCATTGATGATTCATTCATAATTAATTAGCTGTCGCATTTCGCACCTCAAAATGTACAATCAATTCACTTTACAGTGTATTCTGTGAAGCGTTTTAAGACCTCTCAACAACATGATAAGGCTCTGTGGAAATTTAAGGATTAGTACTATTATTAATACCTCGTGTCTCGTTTAGTGCTGGTATAATAATCCACAAGTCTATATCAATCTGTGTACCAGGGAGAGGCAAGCCACAAGACTAAGCATGTTGTTCCCTCGCCTGTTCCTACAGATTATTATTTTATTATTATAAAGCGCTTTGCAAGATTCACTGTAAAGTACAGTGTATTTTTGTAGGAAAACGTGAAGCCAATGTACGTACAGCATTGCTTCCCAAACAGCTATGAGATGAATGACCAATTTATTATTTGGGGCATTGTCGGTCAAGACACTGGGAGAAGCCGCCTACTATTTTTGAACAGTGCCGTGGGATCTTTAACGTTCTCCTGTCAGTCACTATACAATTCAGTCACTCGTTAAAGTTTGCAGTAAAACCCTGTGAAGCACTTGGAAATGTGTGATCAGTTTTATAAGGCACTAAATCAAATGCAAGCATTGTTATTGTTAAAATAGTACTGGGTAGAGAATTCTGATGTTAGCAGTGAAAACGTTGGCTCAGTTTGGATTGACGAAATGGGCCACGGATTTTGGAACAGGGATTTGCATTCCCCATTGCAGACTTTCCGTGAAAAAATGATTTGAAAAATAGCAGAATGAGTCGGGGAAGAAAAAATAAATACATTCTTTGTTGGGTATTAAGTAAATCTTCACGGTACTTGTAACAGTGGATGTGCAGATTGAATTTAGAGCTTAGGGTTCACAGCCAGTGTTTTTTTACTTCTATGGGAACTGAGATGAAGTAATGAATTTATGTGCGAATCAGTGTGAGAATGAGCACAGAGTAATTTTTAGATTCCACATCCCCGAGTACTCAGTGTAGGGCACATGGACAACACAGATACTATAATAATAAAAATTAATCATTGCATTTAATAAAGAGCCTTATCACGTATTGAAGACATCTCAAAGTGCTTCACAGGATATACTGTAAAGTGAATTGACTGTATATATTTTGCAGACGAATACTGTATTGATCAATAATCTTTGCACTTAATACAGGACCTTTCTCATAAGGAGGATATCTGAAAGTGCTTCATAAGATTTACTGGAAATTGTAGTGACTGTTTTGTAAGTAAACATGGCAGGCAATTTGCACACAGCAATGTCCCACGAAGAGCCATGAAATGAATGACCAATTGTCGGGGGAATTGGTAGATTTAAAGGACAGTCCCTCAGATTGTTCCTTTCATGGCTGTTTGTGGGACATTGTGTTTCCCAAATTATAGCTGCCGTATTCACCATGGAATGTTAGGTGAACAGTCACTAGAGTTTTCAGTAAAATCCTGTGAAACATTTTGACAGTGTGATAAAGAATTATTATTATTATTTTATGATACTGGATGGGAAGAATTGTTGGATTTAACGAAGAGTCCAGATGGAGTATGCAGGGTTTAAAGTAAATCCATAGACTTACCTTTAAAATCGTGACACGATGCTTAACATGATATATATCATACATTTGATGAATAGTCGTATGAATAGGCATAGTCAATGAGGGAGTCAAACAAATGCCAAGATTCAGAAGATTTAAAAAAAAGACGGAGAGATCATAACCGCTTGAAAGAGTCCCTGAAATAAAAAACCTGCCAATATGATTCTGACAAGGCTCACATTCAAACCATTAACCTTTCCCTTTCACGTGCCTTCTCTGCATTTCCAGCCTTTCTGTTTTTGTTTCGGATTCCCAGGAATTTGTGGCTTTTTTCTTTTATCTCGCAGAAGCCCCCTCGCCTCACGTGAGTTGAGATAGCCACCCATTCACAGCGCTGAATGGAGCAGTTTAAATAAGGGCGTGCGTTAAGGCATGCGGCTACCTCCCTCGATCCATTATGGAAACATGTAGATGTCGTCTTCAATTCAAGGCGCTAGGGATGGCTTTCACATCTCATTTCCAGGTTCATCCTCTGATCACAGACAAGAGGGAGAAAGTTGCCGCCGACGGTCAGGGGATGGCTTTGACTGCCGCAGTGGTGCTCTTATTTGGAATTTGTTATTTGCAACTCTGGAACTCTCTCCCTCAATCCTTTTGCTTTGCCCCCTCCCTCCCTCCCTCCCTTCAAATCCCGCCTAAAGACCTTCCTTTTTGATCGTGCTTACGGTCACCTTCCTCTCCCCCGGCTCTTCATCAGACTCCGCCACCGTGAAGCACTCCGGGACGCTACAGTAAATGCAAGTTGTTGTTGGTTTTGTCATTATGATTGACATTTGAAGGAAAATTGTTGGTCCTTTTCTTAAATCCTGGAAAAGTATAAGTGGATCAACCGTAAAGGCTGAGATGAGTACAGGATTGTTCTACAGCTCGGGTCATCTGGTAGCATTCTCACCTCTGAGTCGGAGGTTTGTGAGCTCAAGCCCCACGTCGAGACATCAAACGCAGAGTTAATGATAAACCGAAGTCCTGTCTGCCTGTTGGCACTATTCAAAAAAAAGAGAAACATCTCCCGATGTTCTTAGCAAACGATCGCGCAGATGATACTGGTTATTGACTTCTTGGCTGTTTATGGGACATTGCCGTGTGCTGAATTGACTGTCGCATTAGTCCACCATTGTGCAACTCATTCCACTTATCAGGAAAATTCTGCGATGAGTATTGAGACATTTCGACAACGCGATAAGGCGTTGTATCAAATGCAAGGAATTATTAGTATTGGGATTCAGGTGCAGGCCTCACAGTCCAATAAAGCCAATGCCTGGTGCATTAAGTACATTAAGTGCATTGTGTTTGAACACTTTCCCTAGTGTACGAGAGCCCATTCAAGCTTGCACTCGGGCTTATCTGTCCCCGGATAGCCTTAACCAGGTGTTCGAAAGCAAACAACTGGCAGCAGTGGGCCAAAAACGGATCTGTTTTCATCTCACTCACTCTAAACGTAAATCCAGATCAGTTGGTGGTGGTGTGCGTGGGCGGGGGAGGTGGAGCGGGGGCGGTGAGAGGTGGCACCTGGCGGAAAGAAATTTTGGAACTGCTGTGTGTTTAGCAACCATTCTCCGAAGAAAATATTTCCAGTGTTAAAGAACCGGGCTTCAAAAAACAAGGCATAAAAATACCTTCTTTGGTCATATTATTTTTCAATATTATTCATGTTCAAAAAAAGAGGTTAATTTTTAGGTCACCATTTTACTTCTCGTACATTAATTCTGGTGATGATATTACCCACAGGGAGAATGGACTTGCGCTGTTCTGAGAATATGCAGTAATTAAATCTATGTAGGACAAATTAATGAAGACACTTTTCTGTTAATATTTTACGTGGAAAGCCATTAATCCTATCCAGTGTTTTGAATGAGCTGTCAAGGGTTTCTGGATGATACAGTTAGTAGTTCTCATTTTTTGGCCAAAATGTTAATGTTAAGGAATTGAAAGAACTTGCTCTCGTTTTTGAGAAGACTTGCATTCCATCAGATATTTATCCATTTTTGGACAAGTCTCTTTCTGTTCCCTGACGGAGCAGGCTCTTTAGTTTGAAACATCCGAATTGTTTTCAGATTCCTCACTTGATTCTTCTTTGCACACGTAAATTCCCGATGGCTGACTTGGTAAGCCACCAAAGTAAAAGACCTTCGAAACCCAGCCATTCAGAATCAGACGCTCCCAGGTCTAATCCCAAGCACTCTGAGAAGTGCTATATAATTGCAAGTTTTAGTTGTTGTTGTTCCCCGGTCTTGGCTCAGTTAGCTGGGTCTAAAGCATTACAAAATGTTCCCTTGGCAGATTGCTATCCGGTGACTGTTATTAGAAAACAGTTGTGTGGTTGTGTGTTCATTGTGGTTATGCTTCAGGTTAGACATGACAAGATCACAAGACTGGTTTGAGGTTAAAGAAGAACTTTCAGCCCATGCAATCTTCCCTGCCTTCCTCCTCCTCCCATCATGGCATTAAGCTGGCATTTGGAGTCCTGTAGCTCAGTGGTTAGAGCACTCACTTTGCAAGTGAGAGACCTGAGTTCAATTCCAGGCAGGGCGAAACCTTGGGCAAGTTTCCTTACTCCACACAGAGCCTAATAATAATCCCTCCCAAAAAAAAACAATAATTAAATTGGTCATTTTCAATCTACGACTGTTTGTGGGACATTGCTGTGCGCAATTGGCTGCCGCGTTCTCCCACAAATATACAGTCAATTCACTTTACAGTGTGTTCTGTGAAGCGCTTTGGGACGTCCTCCCGACGTGAAAAGCGCTATATCAAATGCAAGGATTATTATTATTATTATTATTATAAGCTGCTTTTTAAATGAGTCCAGTGTTCTGACCTCAACCATCCATCCCGGCAACCTGTTCCAATCATTGATTACATTTGAATAAAGAGAGATTTCCTGGTATCTGTCCTGAGATAATCCTTTATAACTCTGAACCTAAGTTCTCTTGTTCTCCTGTCGTGGTGCATCCTGCAACATATTATCTGGGTTTATTCTTCATTCACATTTAAAAATTTATACAGGTTATATTTTACCTTCCTTTTAAGCTCTTGAGCAATTGTGTCTGAACAAAATAGTGATAATCATCCTTGCATTTGATATAGCGCCTTATCACATTGTTGAGACGTCTCAAAGGTCTTCACAGAATATATTGTAAAGTGAATTTCGACGCAACAACCAAAACTGCTTCTTGACCCCATGTCAGGTTGACATTATTTTACTTTTTGTTTCGTAAGCAGATCTTGAGATGGCGATGAGACGAGATGTCACAGTGGATCATTCTCGCTGCTATTGAGGAGAAGGCTGAGGCAACATTGTAAGAGAAAGCTGTCCCTTCCATCCGACCTACATCAGATCTGACTGAAAGGCTTGATGCTACTTGTTGCCTTAAATCAGCTAATGATAATGTTCTCAAAACGACACAGCTCGATTGAGGCAAGTTGCTTATCGGAGCGATGGATTCAAATCAGAGAAAGGTAAGCTAAAAACTGAGGAAATTGGAAGCAAAAAAGAGAAGCCAGATGGAATTATTTTTTACACAAAACGTTATAGATTTGTGGAGCATGCGACCAGCAGCAGGCAGCTAAAATCAACTGTAATAATAATCCTTGCATTTGATATGGGGTTTCATCACCTCGTTGAGACCTCTCGAAGCTCTTCACGGGACATACAGTAAAATGGTGTGATTATGTGTATTTTGTGGCTGGATACGGGAACAACAGCATCAACAATAACGAACAGCAACTTGTGTGTGTGTGTGTATATATATACAACAGGAGTGACTTCACAAGACAACTAGATGTGTTTGTAAAGAAATGAAAGTTTGAGGGATGGTAAGAGGCAAAGGAGACAGTATTGATAAATATACAGCTGAGCCTAAGGGTATTTTGCTTTGATTAAAAGTTCCCGTTTTCCTATACAGTCCTTATCGAGCTACTAGAACGTAATGTTTAGTCAAAATAATCCGAAGCTTGCAAGAACATGTCTTTTTTTCTGTCCTGCCAACATATTTCGTATTCTTTTCACGTTGAGAGATTCATTGACACGTTTTGCCTAATCTGTGGACAAAACAGCATTGGCAAACCATGTAATTTACTCTGCGGTTGGTCTGTTGTCTAAGTTTCCATAGCAAATAACAAACGATTGCAAATTGGGTTACAAGTTCATTGCGAAAATATACAGTCAATGTTTTCTTTCGATTCCTACCATGGGATTCTGTTACGCTTGTTTTCTCAATTCATGTTAAAAATGTGGAGATGTAAAGAATGCGATACGGGATGGGAAAATGACCACCTCACAAAGCGCGTTCTTCACCCCTCCATCGTGAACATAAGATTAGACAATTATGCGATCAACGCCAGTACAAATTGCACCTCTAGGCCAAGGCTTTATCTCGCAAGATCACAAGAGAGATTCGGATGAAGACGGCCTTCCAGCTCATTTGATCTCATCCTCCTAAAGCACTCACCCTACCGTATGACTGATATTGTGCTATTCTGGTTCTAGCATTCCATTAGCATCACAAATTGCTTCAGGATTTTGCCGATAAATGTCATGCATAAGATCATGAGAGCTGTACGGACTAAAAATAGCCCTTGGGTCTTCTGATCTCAGCCTTGCAAGCTCTAGTATTCGCCCACAAATATACGGTCAATTCACTTTACGGTCTATTCTGTGAAGCGCTTTGAGACGTCGAGAAGATGTGAAAAGCGCTACATCAAATGCAAGGATTATTATAATTATTATTATTATAGTAAGGGACACAATTACTATAGTACAGTGTTTTATTTTGGTGTTATTTAACTGAGATGATCATGCTCAGCGTTGCAAAAGGAATTGGATCATCCAAAAGGATCATGCTTTATAAAGTATTGCAAAATAATTTTGACTTAGAATTTTCAGTCAAGGTGTTCCTTTATAACAGAGCATATCGCTGTGATGACCTCTTCTGAACTGCAAAGCTGTTAGAAAAACAATTGCAATGAGCAGTCTTTGGGGGATTTGTCACCGTTTCTGTTATATTTTATTTAAGCGACTCAAAGACACTAACGAGGTCAGTTGAATGACATTCAAACAGCGAAGAAGACTGAACGTTCGAATCTTTTAGAAATGCAAATGGTTACACATTTTTTTATTAAGAAATCTGATAGGAAAAACCCACAAATTAAACCGAATGCTTTCAAATGTATTGAATAGTTTAATTCAAGGACGTATGCAGACAAAATTAACTGGTGATTCCAAATTTATGAAGGCTGAAACTAATGAGCGTGAGATGAGATGAATATACTTAGTTGATTATGTTGCTAAAGCGCTCTAAGATTTAAAACTTTTTTGTTATTTTTGTTTCATTTTTTGTTCGTTTGGAGCGCGCCTCACGTCCCCCGCCCCACCCGCCCCACCATTGGCGGGAGACCCTTCAGCCACTCTGCCCCCAACCTCTGGAATTTCATCCCCCAGTCACTCTGCCTCGCCCCCTCCTTTGCCTCCTTCGAGTCCCACCTCAAGACCCTTCTCTTCGATCATGCCATCAGCCACCCCCCCTTCCCCTCCCCCCCTCCCTTCCCCCCCCCGCTCCCCCCCCCCCACCCGTTGACCCCAGCTCGAGTCTGTAATGCTGTACTCTGTCCAGCAGCTTTGGACATCCTCCCGACATGAAAGGCGCTATACACATGTATTGTTATTTTTCATGAAACTTAGTTATCAACAAACTGGTTATTGATTACCACTCGTTCCATTTTCTTCCTGCTCCCATGGGTGTCATTGAGTCGGTGAATACGAACCATTAAAACCAACCAGGGTGTCAAGTGCTCTTAAAAAGAAACACAGCTCCAATATTTTTTACCACAGGCTCGGGATTACCGAGTCATCAATCTAATTACTACCCACGCAATCTCTTCACTCACTAGATTTGCGTAAAAGCATCTCTCCTCGAGTCACTCAGTGCCATCAGAAAATCAGGTTCGGGCTCGTTTCTATCCGCATGTGTGGGCGCCTGACACATTGGTAGCAAGAGCAAAATAAAAAAGAAATTGAGATTCAGCAAAATTTTCTTTTCCTTTCGCTTGCTGCAACCCACTCGACTACAGCAACAACTTTTTCTATATACATTTACATAGCACCCCTTCACGCAAAGCACTTACTAGCTTTGTTGAATCCTGTTACAGCACCTGGTTCAATTCCTAGCAGGTGAAATGTTGGGCAAGTTTCCTTACTCCACGCGCCTCTGTTTGCTAAGCAGTAAGTAGGAACCCGGTTGTTAGTTGATTGGTGGATGGCTTTTCCGGGGTTAACAATTCCTTCTCGAAGATGTGATAAGGCGCAATATCAAATGCAAGGATTATTATTATAACAGCAACAAATTACACTTGTGTGCGGACTTTCTCATCGGGAGGACTTTTCAAGGTACTGAACAGTCAAGGATTTTTGCGAACTAGCAAATGTGCAACAGTGTTATCTAAGGGATTGCTCTTTTAACCTTTCCAACAAATCCTCCGCACCATTATGCTCTGGTGAGAGGCGAATATTTCTAAATGGGTTACTACTGACGTGGGCAGATTGTAAGGATTTTGCCATGCAAGTGGTTTGAAGCAAGGTTCCAGATAGGCCCTAGTATTGTCCGTCGGCGGGAAATGAAGCATTCCCACTTCGTGGGATCACACTTCTAAGGGATAACTGATAATGCTTGCCCTTCATTAGCTTGTGCCTTTCACGTCAGGAGAACATTTCAAAGCATTTCACAATACTTTTATTGTAAGGGGTAATTACGACTGTGTATTTTGTAGGCGAACACATACATGTTATATCTTAGATCAGGGTGGTCCACCTTTTGGCTGCCGCAGTTTCCCTGTTTGAGGAAGGTCCGAGGCATGTACAGGCAACATTGTGTGTTTCCCTTCCAGAAACGTAACAACATTTACACGGAACCTTTTCATACTGGAAGGACATCTTGACGCTGCCGAAGGAGATGCGCTTGCCTTCCTGACAGACTGCAGTAACGGCCGGTTTTATTCTCACTCTCTGCGCTGCTTCCTTCCAACCGCTGGCTCCCGCCGCTGTTTTGGGAGAACGTTCACCAGGGAGTGAGTGAGGGAGGGAGGGAGGGAGCGGAAGTGGGATGGTTGGAAATGGTCTCGGGCTGGATAAAATCACCCTGTGGCCCGCTGTCTTAAATTGTACTTGGACTCACTCCTTTTCTCAACAGTGGTTTGAAATTCCTGTTTGGTATAAGCACATGAGAAATAGGAGCAGGAATAGGCCATTCGGCCCCTCGAGCCTACCCCGTATCTTATGAAATATTTCTATTGATGATTTACAGCTGCGGGGCTCATTTGTTTCAGTCTGTAAACCCGTTTTCTCTTTAAGTTTGAAAGATTGAGCGAAATTGCAGTAAATTCTAATTTGGTTTTAAGTGATGCAGCAAGTGGTCTTCTAAATTCAAACCAACTTTAAGAATTTTCTGCAGTTCTGCACATTCATAAAATGAAAGGGCAAATGGCCTTACTGTCCATGGCTCGGTAGAATTTCCGGCCAGTTTTTTTTTTGACAGTCCGCCAGAAACCCAGCACCGACACGTGTGGAAACCCATTTCCAAACTAGACGAAGAGTTCCATGAGCGCCCGCCCCCTACACGTGGAAATTCCTCTGTTTGTAACGCAGTGTGTTCCCTTGTCAGTGGAGGAACACATCCTTCTCACCTGATCCCGGAGAGTGTTAGATGCAGGATAAAAATAAATACAGCGCTTGCATTTGATACAGCACTTTATCACGGTTTTGAGACGTCTCAAAGTGCTTCACAGGATATACTATGAAGTGTATTGACTGTACATTTTGTGGACGAAACATGGCAGCAAACTGCGCACAGCAGCGTCGCACAAACAGTTTTGGGTGGCAAGAGCCAGGGTTTGGGAATCTTAGAGTGTGTTTTTGGGTACTGCTGGCATTAAACTAGTTAGCTCGCCATTGATAGCACTGTCTGGCAAGTTTCCCACTGTTTGTTCATCAAGTCCACCCTACTCATTAAGGCTTTGGCTTGCAGGCTTCAGAGCCCGATCTGCCCCCCTCCAAGCCCTGCGATGAGTCAGACTGGTCGGTCTGTAAAATAATTGAGGGCCTATAACGGGGAAACCCCATTTGAATTTCCAGCCGCAGGGTTTCAGCAGTTTGAGAGCATCTTGTTTTATCATCAGAAAGATTGCTGGTAAGAGTCAGGAACCGTTATATTTTGGAGCGTCTCAGAGATCGTTGAAGCTGTCTCCCTCTGACTTGAGTTCAAACAGGACAGTGAAGAAACTGAATGTAAAATGCAAGCGATGTTTTGGGAATTTGCTGGGAGATTACAAAAGAATTTGTCAGGCAACTGAGAGAATCTAATGATCTGCAAAGCATCAAACCAAAGGAAGGCCTGTCACTCTCGTTCTAATCACCAGCATAAGTCTTAGGAGACCCAGTTCCTGGTAAAACAATAGTGAATGGGAATGTTTTGCACCGTCAGCAAATCATTTGCTGCTAATTGAGAGCTGGAAAGCTATTGTATACTGGGCTGATAACCCTAAACATAAAACTGTCTGCCCACACTCACACGTTATGATTAAGGATGTACTGCTTGAAGTCAGATGGGATCAAGATTTCTTTACAATGATGACTGTTACCAGACTCAGTGCAGCTTCCACTGTTGGAACCAATAACACTAACAAATGTTCCGCTGTACGGCATTGATTCAGCAGGGTGCAAAACGATGATGCTGAGGATTTCATTGAAGACTTGGGGTTGAGTTCATTGCTTGTGACGTCCTCCCGACATGAAAGGCGCTCTACAAATAGAATTGTATTGTTGTGGTTGATCTGAATAACCGACTGCTCTCGGTTACATCTTATTAGATCATTTTTTTTCTCCTCAATTCTGGCAATTTTAATTTTGAAGGCGCAACGGTCTTACAGCCAATTACAGGTGGAATTTTAAGTCCTTTGCTTCTACCTCTAACCTCGAACAGCTTCCGAATCATTGGGCCAATACCGAGCTTCATTCCTTTTTTTTGTGAACAGTTTCAAATTAAACAAATTTAAGTATAACTAATCACTTCTGATTTAAGTCCAGCCATTGACTGCATTTTCGCTCACAAAATACAGTTAATTCACCCTGCAGTCTATTCCATGAAGTGCTTTGAGATGTCTCAAGGAAGTGGTAAGGCGGTGTATCAAATGCAATGATTATTATTATTATTAAAATGAACCCATCTGGAAACTATATGAAATGGAAATGCATAGATTATTAATTAACCTTAAATGGGTTATATTCCTCTGGTGTTAAAATGTAGCAATTTGGGCAATGCGGAGTCCTGTAGCTCAGTGGTTAGAGCACTCGCTTTGCAAGTGAGAGACCTGAGTTCAATTCCAGGCAGAGGGCGAAACCTCGGGCAAGTTTCCTTACTCCACACAGAGCCTAATAATAATCCCTCCAAAACCAAAAACAATAATAAATTGGTCATTTCAATCCACGACTGTTTGCGGGACTGCTTTGTGTAATCGGCTGCCGCTTTTCGACCACAAATATACAGTCAGTTCACTTTACAGTCTATTCTGTGAGACGTCTAGAAGACGTGAAAAGCGCTATATCAAATGCAAGGATTATTATTATTATTAATGCATTTTTCTGTTGCAAGGGTTACTGTCAAAGTCGCTGTGTTAATTGTGCGCATGTAATATATGAGGAGCAAAGCAAATAATAATTCCCACTCTATTTTGATTTGAGGTCAAATGCACGTCAGTGTGTGAAAAAAAGTCTGTTTTGCTTTTCTTAATGTTATCAAAAAGCTGATCGAGCGGTGAGTCCAGTGTGAATCACGGAGGGAAAAAACACAATTTTATTTTGCTTGCAGTAACTATCTGGAAGGTTTCTTTCGCTGCTTTCTATTTGATGTGGTTTACTGATCTGATCAATTACCCAGTTTGGAAAATGAAGATTGCCTAACCTCGTATTATGAAAAGCACTCAGGCAACCCACTTTTCGATCATTATCCTCTGTTTCTCTCGCGGTTCCCATAATGTCTCCCAGATTTCCTAGAAAAGGACTTTGGATCAACGCTGACCACTAATGTAGGGCTCAGCGGTAGCTAACTCCGCTCACAGGGGACAGGCATACTTCCCACTTAGCCTCTGTTAGCACTGCGAGCCAAAGCCCTATTGGTGGTCCTAGCTGGACAAGCAACGGGTAACTATTGCCAGATAGTAATTTCAATGGAAAGCTATTATGGAGAACAAGCTAACAACAGCTAAAGGGCAGTTACAGGTGGATAAACTCCAGCCGTGATGCACACTCTGGGCTCCCTGAGCCTTGACTCTTGTCAACTTGCACCTGACACTCTTTGAAATTAGTTAAACCGGTTGCATTCCTCCAGGGAGAGACTCCACATTTCATTGCAGACACGGGAATATCCTTGTGTAGGTGACGTGCATAGAACCATCAATCGGTCTGGTTTTGGATACCCTTAAGCTCGATGATGAATTTCCACATTAGTCAGACTGATCCTCAAATAGCTAAATATTGTTTGGGGTGTGGGGTGTGGGGGCAGATGGAACCGGCCTGCGGGACGCCAGTTGAACCACCCTGACGTAAGTAAACTAAAATTAAAGGTTGCAAACTAGTGGTTAATGTCAACTAAATCACGAGGGACGTCTGTATCTACTGGTTGAGATTTGCACATGAAAAGCGCTATATCCAGTCATTTCACTTTACAGTCCATTCCGTGAAATGCATTGAAATGTCTCGAAGACGCGATCGCAGCACCAAATTACATTTATATAGCGCCTTTCACGTCCAGAGTACGTCCCAAAGCACTATACAGGTTAGGCGCCATGTCAATTGCAAGGATTATTATCATCATGTAATTGTAAGTTGTTGTTTCTCAACCAGCACATAAAGATGTATTCCAGAGAGTATCAGGCGCTGGTTGACAAGAGCCAAGGCTTAGAGAACCCAGAATGGGCATTATGGTACTGTTGGATTAGGTCAGCGTGGCTCAGTTGGTAGCACTATTGCCCACTGAGTCAGACAGTTGTATGTTCAAGACCGAAGTAAGGGTTTTGAGCTCATAGTCTATGCCAACGCTCCAGTGTAGTACTGAGTGACCGAAGCATTGTCGGAAGACCATTTGGTACTGATTTACGGAATCATTTATACAGTTGTAAAGAAAGCTGCTTTGCTCCCAGCAGAACACAATGTTACGCTTGGTGTGAAAGGAGAAATGTTCTAATGGTTGGAAGTTTAGCCTGGAAGTTAATGCTTTTCTGTCATATCATTCCTATTTTTGAAACTTCCCACCTCAACATAAAGAGTATTTCTGATGAACTTTCAGCCAACGGCTAACGACACAACAATTTGTAGCCTCATTAACTTTTATCACAGTTGCATTCCTGGGAATATTCAATCTTGGGATTTTTGCCAGTGCCCTCAGCCCGCGATTAACTTGTCTGTGAAAGTCAAAAAGTTGTTTGGTCTTATTATGTGGCACAGGAAAGCGGGATGAAGACTTGAGCAAGTATTTGTAACTCACAAAGAAATAATGGGTTGTGTTAAATGTCATGCCTACTGCACTTGCATTGATTCCACCCACGCAGTCTGGTTTTTGATTGATTGCCTTTCACGCAGCAAAATGTAAAATTAAAGCGAAGTCGGAGGAGAAAGAACCATATTGCTTATTTTACTATTTCAGTTCAATTTCAGCAAAGTCATTTTTTNAATATCCTTTCTTTTTCACTGCCATCACCTCGATGCTTCTCAAGCGCTACCTATAATTGTTTGGGTCAGCCGGGTGTCTGACACATGCTTAAACCTATCACCGTGCTAAAGAGTATGCAGACCAAACTGAGAGTTCCACATACGTATGCCACCTACATGTGGAAAGTCCGTATTTCTGGAATGGGATGCACAGTCTCTCGTTGGAGAGCTGTATCCTGCTTCCTCAATTCCAGTGACGATTAGCCACAGGTTGGCAAGACTCTTAGCTTGGAGGCCCCAGAGTGTGCGTTGGGAGAACAGCTGGAGTTTAACCAGCTAAAGTCACATAGCTTACCAATGAGAGCACTGACTTGCAAGCTTCCTGCTGCTTAGCCAGCTAGGACCACCCTACTCATTAGGGCTTTGGGCTTGCAGAGTTAACAGGAGCCGAATGAGAAGAATCCCTGCACGCAGTCTGCATTCCAAGTCCCGCTGGTGAGCCAGGCTGGACTGGGCTGTCATCGGCAGTGCCCTGGAGTGATGTGGACCCTCCTGGCTCAGCAATTGGATTATGGCGACCGCCAGAGTGCATTGACTCCATTCCAACATTCCGTTAAAATATTTCCACGTCTGAGGCGCTGTCTTAAATGTGAGGTCTATTTGTACTATTGATAACGTGCGCTATTTATTCACGGGATTCCTTAATAAAAATAATGCGTCCTTCAGCACATTTGCTCGTTGAGAAATTTGCCGATGGGACCTTTCTTGTTCAGAAGCTGTTTAACGAACATCAGAATTCAGACCATCAGGTTGTTTTTAAAAGTACAGAAGTTTTTGTGAGGCAAACGTCCCTCTAACATTCTCCACTCCCTTTCTGAAAGCATTGACTTGTGCGTTCGACAGCTGCCCCAACCAGCTGTTCACTTGTAGCTTGCCCAAGTGACCTTCTTTCACATTGACCGCTTTTCAGGACCATTAAGCTGTGGAGGTGAAATCAATAGGGATGTTTAATAATAATAATAATCCTTGCATTATCATGTCTTTGAGACGTCTCATAGCGCTTGACAGAATATTCTGCAGAGTGGTTTGACTGTATATTTTGTGGGTGAAACGCGGCAGCCAATTGCGCACAGCAGAGTCCCACAAACAGTCGGGAGTTGAGTGACCAAATTAATTTTATTTACTATTGAAGGAATTATTCCCCCCGGAAAAGCAATCCGCCAATCAACGAAGAACCAGGTTCCTATTTACTACAAGGTGTACAGGGGCGTGTGAAGTAAGGAAACTTGCCCAACATTTCACGCTGCCCGGGAATCAAATCCAAGTTCTCTTGCAGAACTCCATGCTTAGGAGAGCGATAGACAGATACTTGGGTGGTAGAGGAAGTAAGAGGTCTAGTGACATGGCGGGGAATTAGAACTAAAAGATCTACCAAGATAAATAAACTGATGGGAAAAGGCTCAATAAGCTGAATGGCTGCTCCTCCTGTTCCTGTGTTTCTTTGTGTCCCCTATTCAGTGTGGGGGTGATTTTCCAACTACAGATAATGTACCGATCCTCCCTCCCGAATATATTTCATTCTCCACTCTTCAATAAATATAAATAATAGTAATCCTTGCATTTGATACAGCGCCTTATCACGTCTTCGAGACGTCTCAAAGCTCTTCGCACAAGTGAATTGGCTGTGTGTTCTGTCAGCAAAATGCAGCAGTCAATTGGGTACAGCAGCGTCCCACAAACAGTCATGGATTGAGTGACCGAATTATTATTATTATTTCGTTTTTATTATTGTTTTCAAGCAGACTTAGCTAGGATTTGCTTTGTAACTTAGTTGTGGCTGTGGTCATTTCGATTTTGGCTTTGTCATCCCAAAACCTCTCCCAAGCAAAGCAGAGTCATTGCCTGTTCTCACAGCAAGAAAGAGAAAATCAATAGGTTGATTCATGCGAGGCTGCTCTCAAACAAGTCCCAATGGCTGAGAGAAGAGAATTATCAGCCGAGACGTGGGAACAGACCCTTGCTCCTCCGCCAATTGTTTGCCATGGGAAAACACAATTGAGATGGTGGGAAAACAAGGAACCTCGAAGCAAGTAAAATATGTCGGCCTTTAAAATCCTGTTCGATTCTTTATAGTATGTCCTTTGACAACCAAAAATCTACCTTAACCTATTTGGCATTGCTTCTCTGCATTACAGCAGTTCACCCCCAAATCAAGTTCAACAATGATTTAAAATAAGTGTGCAATTTGTGAGGATTTATGACTCTTGTTGCCTCATGACGAAACTAAAGGAAATGTGTTTAAAGCAGAACACAATGGTGCCTTCTCTTACTGGAAGGGAAAACCTCCACTTGAAACTTACTATAAATCCAATTTATAGTGATCAAGTTGGTCTGAGTGCAACCAATGGAGAGTGAAGAGACACACAATTCTGCGACACAAAGTGTTTTGATAAATGATGGAATACTAACAAGATTGGACTGCAGTGTTTGAAAATGAACTGCAGTCCATTTTGACATGGGATTCTGACACCATAAAGCACTACAGTATTTGTCATTATTGGCTTTGGAGGAGAAACTGTTAAGCGCAATTTTAGCAAAAACATGACCACAAGTGGGGATTTATGATACCATAGGCAATTGGCAGGAATAGTTAGTGGCTTTATCCCAGTCAAAACAAATATTGCACATACTTTGTCCTTTGCAAATGACTTCTTAAGAAATCCTAGATCAGATATGACCTTGCGCTAACTTCGATTTAACCCCCTTTTTAAGGGCGGAAAACCTTCTGCCTCAAATGTAGTGGAGCATGAAACCTTGGACATGCTAAGATATTGTATTGCAATCATTGTGGGTGTTCCACGTGTTAAATAGCTAGCGACAAACCTTTTCTTAGCCCTATCCTCCAAGGTAATTTGTTTATACCATTCATAAGCTCATCAGCATGAAGTGTGATAGTGCTGGGAAATAGGCAATGCTTCCTTTTTGCATCCAGTTACAGCTCCGTGCTAAATTGTAATTCCGAAATCAACTCTTCAGCATCCGCGCAGAATAAATCCTGAACTCCCACACAGAATTTAAAACAAAATTCACAACCTTTATGTTTCATCTCAGCGTGCAGAATTATTGAAACGATGCATGTAAGAAAATCCACCGCAGGGCAAATGAATGACGATTCTGATGGAACCATTATTTTTTTTCTGTATGCAGCAAAGACATTGCACGCTGAATAGTACACAGAATGCACACACATGTCTGGAGCGTGGGAAGTACACGAGAGCTGCGTGCCGTTAACCAAGGAGATACACAGCTATTCAGATAACAGACAGATGTTTACAGCTGTTGTTGGGAACACTCGGCAGGTCAGGCAGCATCTACGGAGAGAGGAAAGTGAGTTAATGTTTCAGGTCGATGACCTATCACCAACACCAGGAAGGGTACTTGTCCTGACCTCAAGACCCTTCCTGGTTTTGAGGCCAGGACAACGGACTCATTCAAAAAACAATTTGATGCTGTGAGGGGGGGAGCTGAAGGGCCTTCTTCGTCTGAAACTCTCTTGCCAACTTGTGAATTGCATTTTATGGATTGCGAGACAGATGTGCAGTGCACCAGAGAGACAAGAAAGCGAATCCCAAAAATAGCAAAGGCCGAAAATCGCCGGAATTCATAAAATTTTGCTCACTGACATTTGTTTCAGACTTTGCCGCCGGCTGATATCCAGAAAAACTGGAAGTGGCACTGAAATCTGGTTTGAGGATATTGCACTTTAGACCCCCTGATGTTAGCTCAATGTCTTTCCATTGATTGAAACTGAAAAGTAACTTACTTTTAGGAAGTCGGCACATGAGATTTTGCAGCAAAGCTACGTAATAATGTAATACCATACCACTCTTCAACTTCCAGCAACTCTGTTCTGATTTAATCTATTTGTGGAACAGAGTTCCTGAATATGTTGACGTGACATGATGTGTTGATTACCCACTTGGATCCCTAAATTAAAGAATCCTGTTTGAATTCGCAGTGTATTTAGACCCCCAAAATGTTCGGAAAGGAATCCATTTTACTGGGCTTTGCCTACAGACTGAGAATGACATCTTCTAACAAGTAACCAACAGCACATTCCCTGAAGCAATGTGAATTTGTGCAGATAGGTACTCGGTGGGTAGGAAAAAAAATAAAGTGAAAGGAAAAAAGAGGTGGAATGCTATATTAAAAACTCACTTCCTGGGGAAACATTGAATGTTATAAAAGCAGTCTTTGTCCCAACCTGATATAACTGTTTTTTTCAGGCTGCCCTTGTAAGTATTGGAAAATAACAGTTGTTGTGGCCAAACAGCCTACAAATTAACTAGATTGAATGCATATGTTGCGCTAACAATCATCTGTTTCCTATTTACTGTTAGAAGAATTGGCATATTCTGGGCATACACAAAGGACTTTGTATTTGTATAACTGCGCTGAGTGCAGACTGCTGAGCCATGCAAGTTTTACAATAAAATGGCAAATGAACACTTAAATAAACACTTAAGTGAAGTTCTGGTCAATCCTGGGCTTCTATCTGAGTATGGCGCACTTATCCTGGGACCAGGTGAGAAGGATTGTCAAAGGAAATTATTCTGGTGAAAGAAATGAGTGGCAGATCCAGTCTCGGAAATCCAAACTGGTCTAACTTAAGCAACATTTCAGGGTTTCTGAAAAAAGAATAAAATGAAATAAAATGTTCTCCTTTTCCAAACCAATTTGGGTTTCCATTGCTTGCCTCTTTAGGACTTTATTGGTTTTGGTCCTCTCACTTTCTGGCCCTTGCCATTTTCTAAGTCTTACCAAATGTTTCCTGCAAAAATCTTTTATTTGCGATCAGTTGAGCTCAAATAAAAAGCTGGCAAATGCTGCCTCTTGGCCCGTGTGACTGATGTTCATGAATTATGTTCCAAATTCATCTTTTATTTCCTTTTAATTCTAGTGTCAGTTTGCTGGACCAGTTTGGGATGTGGTGTGGGCAGATAGATATGAATCGTCAATTACGTCCTGCCATCAGATCCGAATTAATCTAACTATCTATATTTAACTCATCCGTGCAAAAGATTGTCTTGTTTTTCTGATGTTGTTCGCTGCTAGTTACTACGGTTTTGTCTTTGAGTTGAGTTTCAGGTTGTTTCCTGTGCGGATTATGATCTTCACCATCTGAAAATACTCCTTTTTCTCTATCAGTTGGTTATGGCTCTAAGGCAACCATTTTCCCTTCAGCATTCCAGGGGACTGCTGATGACAGCACAGCCAGACTGGTTCATCGGTAGGACTTGGAAGGACAGACGAGTCACTGGGGACATCTCCCATTAACCCTACAAGCCAAAGCTCAAACGGTTTAGGGTGGTCCTAGCTGGAGAAGCTGCAGGAAAGCTTGCCAGACAGCAGTATCAATGGTTTTAGCGAGTTAGACTTCAGCAGTTACCCCAACACACACTTTGGGGTCCCCAGGCCTTGGTTCTTGTCAACCTGCGCTTAATACTTTCCAGAATCGGGTAAGCAGGATGCATCCTCCAGACAGAGAGTGTGCATTGCATTCCAGCGAACATCTCCAGAATTTTCACGTATAGGTGGGATGCGTGGAACTCTGATTAGTTTGGATACTCTTATGCGTTTCCGCATGCGTCAGACACCCGGCTGGCTGAAAGAAACAAAAAAAATCCATCCCAGTGTCTCACCCAAGTGGCCGTTATTCACATGTGAGACTTGACCGTGAGTGTCCAGGTCACAACCGACCGGTGAATCAAGGCTGAACTCGATCCTGTTTTTAATCCAACAACCACCCAAATTCTCCCTCCAACACCAGTCTCCGACAAGCTGTCGAGCATAGGATTCCTGGGGTAATTACCATTGCTTGATTAGTGTTAATGAGTGCAGGCAAGTTCTTGTTAATTAAGAACTTGCCCACGCTGCTCAGCCTCGCTGCTTCTAACCTTATTCATCCAAAGATGTCATCTCCCAGGCAACTGACTACTCGTTGCCAGGCAGCGTTCATTAATACACCGCAGGGATCCACCAAACAGCTTCAGTTCATTTATTAAGGTGGTGGCGTTTGGCAAATGTCACCCTCTGCATTGGAACATCGGACAGTTTCATATGTTCCTGATATAAACACACGAATGCAGATTTTTCGAGAAAAAAAAAGGTTAACTTCCCAAATGGTAATTTGCCTTTGTGTTTAAGAGGAAACAGATTACTCATTCATAAATTCACGTTTAACTCGATTTGCTGTAATTTATTCCTTGTCTGGAACATTAAAAAAATGGAGACCATAAATAAATGTCATGTTAGACTAATATGAATTACCTTTTTAAAAGGCAATTTATAAAAGAGCTTGGAACAAGCGACAACTATTGCTGTAATATCAGATATCTTAGAAATCCATTCCATTAAAAACTCAAGGCTTGCGCAGTGCCAGAGGTATGAAGCCAACAGAACATTTCTCTGAGAGGTAATGCTGTGGAAACAAAACCTTTCTTCTAAAATAAAACAGAAAGCGCTTCAAGTCTGCAACAGGCCAATCGACGTCTGAAAGATGAAAATATGGTGAATCAGGATTGCCATGTGCGATGATTTCTAACAGGATTCCTTAATAAAAAATCTGAACGTACATCACTCCAACTCAGGGGAAAATCTGGTTGACAGGATTTCTAATTATTAATTAATCCTGTTGAGAAATAATCGTAATCCTTACATTTTGATACAGTGCCTTTCCAATTGAGAGGACGTCTCAAAGTGCTTTGTGGGAAAATGTATTTCCCAGAGTAACAATCCCTTCACAAAATAAATTAATAATAATTTGGTCATTCAATCCGCGACTGTTTGAGGGACGCTGCTGTGCGCAATTGGCTGCCGAGTTTCCCCCACAAAATATACAGTCAATTCACCTTACAGTATATTCTGTGAAGCGCTTTGAACCGTCTTGAAGATGTAATAAGGCGCTATATCAAATGCAGGGATTATTATTATTGTCGGAGAATGTGGCAGGTAATTTGCACACATCTCACAAATAGCTATGAAGTAAATGACCAAGTTTATTCTGGGGATTGTTGGCCAGGACACTGGGAGAAACCCCTTCCCTTTCTCGCCATGAGATTTTTAATGCCCACCTGAACAGGCAGATGGGACCTCGGTTTAACATTTCATCCAAAGGACGGCATCTCTAACAGTGCAATGCTCTCCCACCAGTGCATTGGAGCTCAATCTGGACAGTGACCTTTCTCTGGTAGATCAGAACCTGAACTGCCATATAAAGATGAGAAAAGCTGCATCGTGTTTGGACAGACAGTTCTGTTTTTAGCGCTCGAAAACATATTTTGTACTTTAAGGTTGGGAACCATTATTTTCCCACTCACGCATCAGGGAACCATTCAGGAAGTGAAATATTACCGAGGATATTGGAGACTTGACAATATTCCGAGGTTTTCAAAGACTTTGTGTGATAATTATCGCTGGTGATAATTACTGGTGATAATTATCACAGCACATGTAGCCTTTTCTCTTTCCCACGTTTTAGGGAACGAGCAGAGTGAATAACATGGCACAGTGCAATCAGTGAACAACAGACTGGACACAGACTACCTTGATCTGTTATTCTGGTGTCAAATGTCTTCGGGGTTTAAGGGGTTAAACGGTGATCTTTTTTTGAGAACGGACAACTATGAAGTAAAGGCAACCGTCGGTACTGTTAACTGTTTGTTTCGGATTGATAACACACCAGTGGCATGTGTCTTAATGATTTTGACTTGCCAAAGTATCTCAAAGCATGTGAGTCAGGCCAAATGATACAGTATTTAATAACCTCCAACACATCAACGAGATATAAACACCTTGAATATTACTTTAAGTTGGTGGTTTTGGATTGACTGCTTCAGGATCACTTTGCCCTCCGGTTAAGACATATTAAGTGTGATGAAGTGTGAAAGAGCAGGAAAGTCAGACATGCGTTAATTTAGTAACCGTTGGAAGCACCTTTTGATAGTTTGCCAGTGTTTCAAATGAAGCAGTTTGGGAACGTGTTTAATAATTTAATGAATAGGAGATGTCTTTGCCTTTCCCCCCATTATCATCCTTTGGATAAGACGTTAAAACTGAGGCCCGTCTGCCTGTTCAAGATCCTACGGCACTGCCCGAAAAGAGGTGGGAGCTTCTTCCGAGGTCCTGACCGATAATCCCCCTCAAATGAAACAAAAGAGTTGGTCGCTCATTTCATGGCTGCTTGTTGCTGTGCTCAAATTGGCTGCCACGGTGTTTGCCTACGAATGCACAGTCCCTACACTTCACAATAAAGCCGTATTAAGCTCATTGAGATGTCTCGATGACGTGAAATGGTGCATTGTATTGTTGCAAGTAATAATGCTTGCAATAATACAAAGCAAGTATTATATACAAATCTTTTTTTTCCCCTAAGGCACAGATGAAGGTGTTTTACTTGTACATCCTCTGTGGGTGCCACAACACTTTCAGAGTTGCGGGCTATGGGTTCGGCATTTCAATAAGTGGATGAGGGGGCCAAGCCGAGGCCACACAGTGTAATGAAACAGGTTTATTTTTGGAAGGATGTACCTTTCTTTCCTGATGTTGCAGCTGACGAACAAGAGGATCCAACTGGAAACAGGTGTAGTAATTCTGTCCTTCATTTGTTAACAAGTCAAACATGGTGCCAGTGCTTGCACAGAGAGGGAGTAATGTGTTGGTTACTGCAAGGCAATTGAAATATTGCATTTTCTTTTATATACATATAATTATTGTATTTGTTTTAGTATGAAAGGTGCTGTACAAATGTAATTTGTTGTTGTTGTTGATGTGGTAGGGCTAAGGAGAGGAATGCTGGACCTAACGTGTGTCAGCATTGCACAGTGGTAGAACTCTCTCTCTCTCTCGCCTCTGGGTCAGAAGGTTGTGGGTTCAAGCCCCCACGCCGGCACTTAAATCACACAGTCTAAGCTGACACTCCAATGCAGCAGTGGGAGGGTGTTGCGTTGTCGGAGGTGCCGTCCTTCGGAATGAGACGTTAAAGCGAGGTGGCGTCTGCCTGTTCAGGGGGAAGTTAAAGATCCTACGGCAGTGTTCAAATAGAGAAGCATGTTATGATGGGAGGACATAGTGTGGGTGTTCTGGAAGGGTGAGATCACATTGGCTGAATGATCTTCCTCATCCAAACTGGTCATGTGAACTCAGATCCACAGTTATGTCAATCTGATCTATGAGAACACTGCTTTAGTTCATTCTGCTTCAATGCAATCTGCTTCCAGACTAGAGTTTCCAAGGTCCAGTGGGAATTCTAATGGGATGAGAAAAGTACATCACACTATATTAGTATTGCAAATTAGTTCCCATATTTATGGTAAGATGGTAAGATCTTTACTGTAGTAAAATTAGTAGTATGTTTTGAGCTTTTATTTGAAAGATCATTATCTTATGTTGATTGAGGTCCTTAAATGATATTTGCAACCTGTTCCAGTAGAAAGGCAAAGTTTTACTTCCTAGGGTTGCTACCGAGAAACCATTTCCTCTGATGGAGGAATCCAGACCAAGGGGGGCATCATCTTAAAATTAGAGCTGGGCCATTTAGTAGTGAGATCAGGAAGCATTTTTTCACTCAAAGGTAATGGAATTCTGGAACTCGTTCCCCAAAAGACTGTGGATGCTGGACCCATTCACATTTCCAAGACAGTGCTTGATTGATATTTGTTAGGTCAGGGTATTAAGGGGCAAAGGCGGGTAATTGGCGTTAAGGCACAGATGCGCCATGTTCTAATAGAATGGGAGAACAGGCTCCAGGGGCTGAATGGCCTCCTCCCGTTCCTATGTTCCTATGCTGAAATTGCGCTTTGAAACTCTAAACCGATTTCCTCTTGTTCTGCTTTGTGTTGGTGATTCCTGAAGTATAGTTATGGGTTTATTCCTTCAATCCCACTGAAAATATTATGCACCTCAATAACGTCCCCTCTGAGATGTTGTTCCTCGCTGGAGTCCTACCTTTGTCTAGTCCCAGCTCATTCCTCTAACAAGTATCTTCCTATTGCTCTACTATTGGATGAAACATCCCTTCTTGTGAGACTCTGATTCCCTGTTAAGAAACAAGAACTAGTTTCAAAAGGATTGATGTTAATATGGATTTTTCTGAAGCTTCTTCCACCATTAAAAGTCCCAAGAAAAAATACTTCAGTACGTTGTGATAATGAGCACATTGAATCTGTTAAGAAACATTGCAATTTGTAACCAGCATTTCCCTGTTTTGTTTTTGGGGTTGATCTGGGAATGGTTATAGGAGGTCTAACTGGTTCAAAAAACAAATGCTGCCACATAAGATTCCCAGCAAATTTTCCATCGATATCGTTAAAAAAACAGTTTATTTGACCAGGTTAATCCATCAAAGATTGTGAAACCAGCAATAACTGATAAAGTAGCAGTCACACACAAACCGATTTGTTCAGGGTTCATTTGGCTTCCAGATCCAAACAGCAGGTACTGTATTTCACTTATCGTGTGGGAACATTTTCCTTAAATCAGGAGGACTGAAAAATCGTAACTGTGTGAAAAGCAGGATTCTGGCATTTCCAGAGGAGTATTGAGTTACTAAAGCGAATCTGGTTGCCTTGGAGATTACAGCTCTCTAACCAAAACACATTTGTAACCTTAAGTGATGTGAGGTATAAGGGACCTGGGGAGAAACATGGAGTTCAGGGCTTCAGTTCATTTCTGTAACCAACAGTGCATATGAACAAAACAGACCCACTGTATACTGCGGTTAATGTCACATATGTCCAGAGGTGGAAACAGATGACATCTGCCCAAATACTGACTTTAGGAAAACACACTTGTGTGTGTTTTTTTCCCCTAGATCTGGAGAAACAATATGATAGATTGAGAAAGAGCAGGGAATTAGGATTAGGCAGAATAGGCTGAATGGCCTCCTTCTGTGCTGTATGCTTTCTTTTATATCTCGCGAGTTAAGACTTCCGCACTGAAATTAAATTCTATTCCAGGCAAAACTTTCCTTACCGATCAGAGAGAGATGGAGAAGATTAAAATTATAATCCTCGCGTTCCCAATAAAAAGGCTTTATGTGAGGGGTCTTTAACGGCTAATGAGAACAGTGAGGGGCCGGAGCAGCCAATTCTGGTTACCAAGGTTCCATCCTTCACTTTTTGTAAAACTTTTCTCTCACTTTCACTCCCAGTTTCTAGGGTTAGTAGGTTCATAGATGATACAGCTCAAAAACAGGCCATTCAGCCCATCCAGTCTGGCTGGTGTTTATAGTCCACACCATCTACTACTTTTCAATACGTTCTCACACACCCCGTGGTGGTTAAGAGAGAATAAATTTAAGGATATGGGGGAAAAGCCATGTGGATCCTATCGCTAGCGCATTTTGTGGCTTTTTCACCATATCCCTCAAATTTATTCTCCCCTCAAGTGTCCAGTCTTTTTTTTGTAATGTGTGCACGGTTGCGGCTCGTACAGTTGATTGTGGCAGAGAATTATACGCTCCCACCACTCTTTACTTTTTTATTTATTTATATAAGAAAAAGAGAATAATTTGGTAACTTAATCCAGGACTGTTTGTGGGGACGCTGCTGTGTGCAATTGGCTGCCGCGTTTCGCTCACAAAACATAGTCAATTCACTTTACAATATAGTCCATGAAGCGCTTTGAGACATCTCGACGACGTGATAAGGTACTACATCAAATGCAAGGATTATTATTATTACTCCGTGAGTGAAAAAGTATTGAAATGTAGTAAATGGCTTACAATAACAGATAGGAACATGGTACGGTATGTGCATATTACACTGAGTAGTTAACAGTCGAAGTTAACTCGAAGTTAACAGTCAAACAAAACTGATGGTAATTTAGCACAATTGACATGAAACCGACAGACAACCTGACAGCGAAAAGACTATTGGGGTGGGAGGGGAGGGGGAAACCAGAGATGTCTCATTGGTGCTCCCTCGAGTGTCCTCAAGGGAATAGTGTTAATGGCACAGAAGCCATTGGATCATCTGCAAGCTGATCCAATGATTTATTCTTACATCAGGTGCGATAGATAGATGCAACTTGTCCCCTTCACCAGCACTGGAATCTCTTACTCTGAGCAGAAGTATTCCCCTTGCCCCCCTCCCTTCTCCCCCTCAACCCGTGTTAAAGAATAATTAAAAATATTATTTGAGAAATCAATTTGGCTCATCTCTCTGCTGCCATTGATTTGTTTTCTGGTGAAATGAAGTTGAAATGATGTAATCTTGGGGGACTTTGGTTTGCATCACATTTAGCACCACACTGAGATAATTTGAGGGCAGGATGCCCAAATGTATGACATTAATAAGGATGAATACAAATGTTTATTTTTTTTACGCCAATGATTATTTCCTACCAAGACATTACAAGTGGTTTTATTAACCCTCTACCTCTGAGTAATTTTCCAGCACGGCACTTGGCTTCCCTGAGTGTACAGTGAAATCCGTCGAAATTCGCATTCCTGCCAACATCGAGTTTAGAGAAACCTCCCAAAATAGCGAATTTTTACATCGCCAGTAACAAACCTATAAGATGAGGGTGAAGTCAGATTATCAGGAATGGGTTAGAATCACATAAGAAGCACAATATATGTGTTACCAAATGCTGGGGAGCACTCAGGAACTCTCCTCCTCCATCTTCTGTCTTGTCTGCTCCTTCCCATACCTTCAGGTCTGTTTTAGAATGTTATTGTTCTTGCTCATTTTGCGACTCGACTCAAGATGGACATCATCTTCCAAACCAATGATTGCCAATGATTTACGCTTACAAGTGGTCATTATCACGTCACACTGTGGTGTGGTAAACACTTGCGATAATTATCACATTACCCAACCCACAGTCTCTTCAATTGCTTCCCCCTCTCATATACCTCGTTGTTCAGTCCATGCCAGTTCAAGACCGAGATAGATAGATTTCTTATTGCAAAAGGGATTAAGGGATATGGGGATAAGGCAGGGTTGTGGTATTAGCTGGAGTTAGATTAGAAGATCAGCCATGATTGAATGGCGGGCAGGCTCGAAGGGCCGAATGGCCTACTCCTGCTCCTACATGTTATGTTATGCCGGGTATACTGAGTAGGTATTGCACAGTGCAGAGCTACTGGAAGCATTGAGAAGTCACGCATTTCATTGTAATATCGTCTTGAATTTACACAACTTTTAGACGTGCAGTGTTGTAACTGCGGAGTTATAATAATAATCCTTGCATTTGATGCAGCGCCTCATCACGACTTCGAGACGTCTCAAAGCGCTTCAAAGATTGTACTGTAAAGTGAATTGACTTAATATTTTGTGGGTGAAACATGGCAGTCAATTGCGCACGGCAGCGTCCCCACAAACAGCCGTGGATTGAAGTGACCAATTTATTATTATTATTATTTTTGAAGGAATTATTCAAGCATCCTGTCAGAATTAATCAGTATGCACACACTAACTTTGGAAGTGCCAACAACCAGCCCAACCTGTTTCACACAGGCCTTTTACAGCCAGCGGAGACTTTAAAATATATATTACATCTATATATAAATATATCAAATATTTGAATTAAATGTAAGCTTTTCCTTTCACAGTTACTGACTGGCACTTTGCTATGAGTGCAACACAGTTTTGTTAATTTGAGACCGAAGGAAATAGCGTTATTAAAGGGGGGAAAATAATCCATGTTCCATTATTTATGCTTCAAAAAGCCATTTAAAACATAGCACAGTTTCCACATCGCTGTTTGGGTAAATTCATATTTTTCAAGGACAAAACCGAGTTCCGTGGAAGAAAATCAATGCTCCTTTGTAAATTGAAATGGCTAATATTACAATGCAGATTGTAATTTAAGATATTATACTGTGCCAGTCTAAGCTTTTGGCTTTTATGTTCTTTTGGTCACAAACAGTCTTTTGCAGGTGAACAAATAGCAGCTGGATTTAGAACCAGTTGGTCCAAATTTCCAGGCAACCTAATTGATCCAGTTCCCATTAATCTGTGGACCAATGTATCAGTGCCAAAACAGGCGTTATCACTGAAAATATTGGTAAATTGGTGGGATTTATTCCATATGTCTGATGTGACCTTTTGCATGGAACAATTATTTCCAAGAAACCACAGCAATGTTCTTAATCACCCGCAAATATTTAATATGAAATAAAATTTATACAGTTCTTTTTGAAATCTTAATTTTTTTTACGACCACTCCTCTTCTTAAAAAAAAAGGATTGAACCCCTCCTCCCCCCATTGCAGGTTGTAGCCACCTCCTTCTCCCCCCCCCCACAGCTCATGTCCGTTTCCGTCAATCTGATGCATTCAACAGGCCATTTGTTTGACTCATTGAGTATTAAAATAAAAACCGACGCAAATAAAATAAATAGAAGCAAAAAAAAGAAATAGCACCTGTGCTGTAGTCACTGATGGAATGGAAAAGCATGACTTCTGTATTAAACAGAGGACCAGGTCATGTTAAATTTTATGGGCTCTCAGGGTTAATGGTGAAGGAATGTGCGGGTTGAGTGAGAAGAGTTAAATCTTCCAGAAGTGTATCTGGAACTGAATCGGAGTCCCTAAAGTGGGTGCTTCGAACTTATTTCCAAACTCCATCTATTCATCCGCAAGCAATATATACACCTGAGGGATATTGATGAAAAAGTAACTATATCTTTTGGCTTCAGTCATCCCTAAACAGAGCAAAGTGTCAAAATTAGAACATTTTAATCCCTCGAAATGAAATCAAACTACATTCCCAGTTGCAATGGGACTCCTGCCCCTTTATCGTCCCCCCACCTTCCCTCTTCCGTCTTTGAGTCTGATATATGAAAGTGGGGCAAGGAATAAAGGTTTTTGGCAAAGGAAAGCATCCTGACACACACAATTCTGTCTGGAAATCATAGCACTGATAAAGGAACAGACTGCTTAGTCAAGGAATTTTACACGTTAGTTATTATTTTCTCATTTCTCTTCCTCCCCGATAATGGATCCCAGTCTGCTTAACCCCTCAAATTTGCCATTAATATGCAAAAGTTCACCGTAGCTACACTTTCCAGTAACATCCCATTGAAGCACTTTGAGATGTCTCGACGATGTGATAAGGTGTTGGTGTGACATTACAGTGAAGGACTACCTCCCAGAGATTTTATTTTATTGGTACGGCTCAGAAACTGACCATTCATTTCATCCAGTGTGGTTGTTTTTTATACCCCACACAAGTGCCTATCCTTGGTCCAATATCTCTGCTATTTTTCCCATATCCCTCAACTTTATTCTCCAACTTTAACCATGTGTCTGTCTCCAGTCTTTTTGTGAAAGTGCACACGGTTGCCAATCTAATAACTGACTCTTACACTCATCCTTAGTGTAAAAGAGATGAGCTGTGCAGAGACTGGAGCTTGAACGCTCCATCAACATCAACAATTTGCATTTACGTCTTGTCTCGGAGCGCTTTAAAGAGACGACATAATAGAGGTCTATAAAATGTAAAATAGGATGGAAGCAATAAACACAGTATAATGTTTTCGGATTTGCCAAACATATTGAGGTCAGGACATTGATCCTATTAAGGAAATAGCTTAATGCTGTAATGGGAAGAGAGTTTCTGGGCTGATCTTGTGAAGTTAGGCTTTAATTTGTAGTATTTCTTAATGTGAATCCTTAATAGACACTCTGAATAGCGTGAATATCAGTTATCTTTCTGATAGCCGGTGGTATGTGACGCGATTTATTCCCACATCGAAGTCTAAGAAATACTGAAAAGAAATACTGCATGTTAGTCCTGTAAGGTGTAGTTATACAGATTTGTTATGAAATGTGTTTATTGAGACTGCTGAGAAACATTTTTCGTCTATAACTATAGATTCATGGCATGTTTGTACGCCATCCAATTTGTAATGGTTAGGCACAAAGCTAGTGCCATTAATGAGCATCACCATCTTTGTTCCCGTTAGAGTCCATGAATGTTATTAAGAACATAAGATCATAAGAAATGCAAGATGAGAAAAAGACCAAAGTCCATCTAGTTTGCCTTCAACCTTCCTGGTAGTCGCATGCACATATGTCCCAAACTCTCTCTGTACTGTATCTCATAATGTTATTTCCTAAAAGAAAACTAGCTAATCTATGTTTGAAGGATTCATTCTGGGACTATTGCCAGTCTCCTGAATTCTTTTACACAGGATATCAATTGACTTCATGGGATCACAAGAGAGGTTTGGATAAAGAAGGCCCTTTGGCCCATTTGATCACATCCTTGCAGAATACCCACCTTACCGCATTAAGCTTAACTATTGCAGCATTAAACTGTTCCTTAAGTGAGTACAGCATCCAACTCAATACCATGAAGCAGAACTAAAACAACAACAACAAATTACATTTATTTCACATTGGGAGGAAGTCCACAGTCCCAAGGAGCTGGACAGTCAGTGGTCGGGACCCGAACATGTGGGAGGGGTGGTATAGGGGTGAGGGAAGGCAGAGAGGCGGGAGGGCGATGATCGAAGAGAAGGGTCTTGAGACCGGCCTTGAAGGAGACGAGGGAGGAAGCGAGGCGATGGGACTGTGGGATGGAGTTCCAGAGTGTGGGGGCAGAGAGGCTGAAAGCCCGGCCACCGATGGTAGGGTGGGTCGGGTGGGAGACATGGAGCAGGCCGGAGCCCGCTGAATGGAGGGAGCGGGCAGGTTAGCAGGGAGTCAGCAGGTCAGAGAGGGAGGAGGGAGGAGGAGGCCATGGATGGCCTTGAAAGTGAGGACAAGGATCTTAAACTTGAACCTCTGGGGGAAGGAGAACTAGTGGAGTTGGGCGAGGGCTGGAGTGATGGGGTTGCGGAGCCTGGTGCGTGAGAGTACACAAGCTGCAGAGTTTTGGATGATTTGCAGCTTGTGAAAGGAAGAGTTGGGAAGGCAGATGAGGAGGGAGCTTCAATGTCAACACTTATATTTTCAGGCCTGACTATTGAGATGAAACGAATCCCTTTACGTAGTTGGGCCAGAAGCCAGTCATTATATGTCACCCTTCTTAGAAAACAGCCGGAAGCTATTTAGTTGATCGAGCCTGTTGACAATCACGAAGCATTGGTGATTCAGTGCCATTTAATGGGATGCTGGTTTAACTCCATTATATTCCACCACAATCCCAAGATCAAGCAACAGTTCACCTTCTTTCAAAGTAGTGGCTTTAAACCGATGTAGCTATTGGGATAGCTTTGTCTGGGATTTGTAATGACAATATCTGGTTTCTTTTGGTGCTTTTATTTCTCCAAGGAGTCCTGGGAACAGGCAAAAACAACAGCTGAGCTTGATTCTTCGAACAGTTAGATAATGATATTTGCTTTTTGGTTGCAAGTCACACTGAGTGCTTTGCAGCAATGTGCTGGGGAAAGAGAGGTGGCTGTTTTCTGAAGCCATTTTGCACACAGCAACGTCCCACAAACAGACTTGAAGCATTGATCAATATGTTTGAAGGATTGATTGGTGAGCAGACTGGGAGAAACATCCTTCTCTTTTCGAATACTACCCCAGGAAATTTAATGTCCACTTGAAAAAGAGGAGAGCTTAATATCCCATCTGAAGAAACACAACGCTGATAATCCAGCACTCCACAACTATCAGTTGAAGTGCCAGCCTAGAAAAAAAACACGATAATAAATTGGTCACTTCAATCCACGACTGTTTGTGGGACACTGCTGTGTGCAATTAGCTGCCGTGTTTCACCCATAAATATACAGTCAATTCACTTTACAGTGTATTCTGTGAGGCGCTTTGAGACGTCTAGAAGACGTGAAAAGCGCTATATCAAAGGCAAAGATTATTATTATTAGATGATGAGTTTAATTCCCAATATGGGGCTTGAATCCTATTTACTAAAGAGTCATAATTGTTAGCGATCGCTCAGTTGTCCCTGTACCTTGGCTTTCTAAATCTTCCCCAAAACACAAACCAGCTCAATTTATAGCGGGGTGGAAATCACTGCCTGAGTCGACAGCGAAACCCATTGTGGAACAACTGCGGAATTTATAGAAAAATCATCAGTGTTCAATTACATTTGTGTGTTCCCCACAGAATTCGCCTGATTGCCGACTGAAACATAATCTTTGAAATGAAAGTAAAAACGACCTTTAATTCTTTATTATTGCTGCCTTAGGAAAGGCCACCTGTGCCAGTGGCTACGTGTCTTGTCATGTGAAGGAGATATTGGGGGGGTTTGCTTGTTTCCAATGATTGCCAGAGGTATGTTCCCATTAAAAAGCACTTTTTCTTTCCTTTGGAAAAACGATTGGAATGAACAGCTGATCCAAACCAGGTCAGACTCCAGTATCTTGATCCAGACCTTTACATTGCCCTATTCACCTCTGGTTCATAACCCGATGTGACCTGTCACCCCAACCTCAAAGTTAACGATACAGACACAGGTCGCTGCCTAGCGTAGCTTGTCAACCTTCATCTTGGCCTGTCAACAAGTTACAACTTTGCTTCAGTTCATTAATCTCAGTTTGATAACAACAATAATAATATGAATATGTTGTAAAAAGTAGATTCGCTGTATCTTGTGGGTGAAACACAACCAATTGCACACAGCAGTGTCCCACAAGCAAGCGTGGATTGAGCGATCAATTTTTTTTGAAAGGATTATTACCCCCGGAGGAATACAATGTGCGTAATTGATCTGAATTCAATAAGCATCAGGGGAGAAACTTTGCCAGGAATTAAATTAGAAGAAAAATCTGTGTGAAATTTGATTCTGCACCTTAATAGTCGCAACCCAATTCCCCCCACCTCACATCCAAATAAGGTCCCCTGGACCCAAACAGAAGAAAAATATTACGACATAATTTTATATAATAATAATCTTTGCATTTGATATAGCGCCTTATCACATCTTCGAGACGTCTCAAAGCTCTTCACAGAATATAGTGTAAAATGAATTGACTGTATATTTTGTGGGTGAAACGTGGCAGCCAAATGCGCACAAAATTCCCACACAATCGACTTCCCATCGCACCAGCAAGCTGTTTCCTAAATGAGTCTTGCGGCCTGGCTTCAATCACTCTTTGTTATCTGTTCCTGTTGAAAAATACAATGCAGTTTATATTTATATAGCGCCTTTCACATTGGGGGGATGTCCCAAAGCACACTCGCACTCTATGACAAGAAATTAGGTTTCTTTCCTAAATTCATCTTTCGCAACCCTGCGCGGTATGTATAACCGTGAAAGTACACAACGATTAACAAAGTTAGCAATTGTTAATCTTCCTCATGCTACCCACTCGAGACAGGGAAGTTTCAATGTGCGAAGTTTATACTGGCCAGAAACTCGTAAGTATGTTCACTATCGAATCGCGGAAGACTGTGACGTGTGCGCAGAAACATACACGACGCAACAACGACAATTTAAATTTGTATAGCGCCTTTCACGGCAGGAGGACGCTGACACACACATCCCATGAATGCCCATGAAGACTTTGCAATTAGGTGGAACCATAATCTACCTTCCCCAATGTAACTGGGGAAATGTTATTCAGCACGTTTCCAGCACTGGGTTAGCATAATGGAGCTTCCAGTGGGGTCAGTGGAGGAGTTGGTCCTAACAAAATATTTCTAATTATACTGTGCAGTCGCAAGGCACCACGTTTAACTGGAGAAATACTTTTAATTAGTTTTCTAAGTGGGTTCCTTCAGAACAAAAAATGTTTTCAATGCATTCCTTTCAACCCTAAATTGTTCTAAGTGGGTGTTGGTGATGTTTTCATGGGCTCTGAAGGTGATATTTTGCCCTGGCTGGTGAAAATAAAAATGCATATCGCACATGTGCAGAATCGCTGCCTTGCGATTGTGTAGCTTTATACCGTGTAATGAGGGAATTCTCTGCTTTGTTGAAGGCACTGGGACTTCCTCGCACATAAGTTTTCACAGCCCGTTAGCATTAGGGAGTCTTGAAAATCCTTGCACTAAAATCAGAGCTCACGCTCACAATGTTTTCCAGAGTTTTTACGGACTGAACCTAAGTCTCTGTGGTTCCCACTTCCCCAAAACGATCTTGCCCACCCGCAGAAAACAAGGCAGAGAGTTGGAATGGGCAGGTGCTGAGACAGTGAGGCTAGCATTTGCTGATAACAATAATAATCCTTGCATTTGATATCGCGCCTTGTCACGTTGTCGAGACGTCTCAAAGCGCTTCACAGAATATCCTCCAAAGCGGAGTGATTGTGTGTTTTGTGCGCGAAACTCGGCAGCCAATTGCGGACAGCGACTTCCCACAAACAGTCGTGCGTTGAGTGACCACATTAATTTTTGTTGACGGGATTATTACTCCCGGAAAAGTGATCTGCCAATCAACTAACAACTGGGTTCCATGTTACTGCTGGGTGAGGCGTGTGTATCGAGTAAGGAATCTTGACGAAGGTTTTGCCTTGTTCCCCCAGAAATGGAATCGAACCCATTAGCAAATAGGTTGCTCTCATGTCTGTACCAAGCATCAGAATGTGCATTCACTTCTAAAGCTCTGGTCATCACACGAGGCAGAGTACCAGATCTGAGCAACAGCGCAGAGCAGTGAGGATGATCCCATTATTAAGAGGGATGGTGTTTGAGGAGTGATGTATAAGCTTCGGATTTTCTGCCATGACAGAAGACAACTGAAGGGACTAGATAATGCAGACCATGATAAGCTGTTTAACTTGTACTGAACAGTAGAAGCGGATAACAGGGCCTGCGATCAAAAGGGGGTAAATTCAGAACAAATCCGTGGAACCACTACTTCAGTGAGGCGAGTAGTATATGTACGAAACAGGTTCTCTCGGGAGACGGTGGAAGCAGGAAATGTTGTTTGTTTCAAGAACAAATTAGATAGATTTCTGCTAGAAACTAATATCTCGGGATACAATATATAGTTTGGGACACTACTATAAAGTGTAGTGACTGTGTGTTTTGTGGGTGAAACGCTTGAGCCAATTGCGCCCAGTAAATGTATTGTGAAATATTGCAAACTTTACTCCTATATTTTGCCGTGTTACCTATGGGTGGTGAAGAAACTGTTCAAGAGTAGGAAATCCTGGCTTATTTACTGGCTGATAATGATGCTTTTTTCTGCTCTCGTTCACATGTTCATTGTTTTGTGTGGAGGTAAGTGATCGTATTTTTCAAGAAATATTCGAACTTCCTGGGAGGGGGGAACAAAATGGCAATAGCTGAATCTTGGTGCTGACCTATTTTTTTGATCGGCTGCGAGTCTAGACATTCGCAGAAACTCCTTGCCCTGATTACGCCTCTCCAGTTCCAGCTGCTGTGAACACACAAAATGTCCCGTGTGTTAGTTGTGGAGTTTGTAAACTCTCCCCCAGGGCCGAGGGGGAATGGGACACAATAGTATGCATTGAGGTCCTCCTGGAATTAGACTATAACCTGGCAGTGTATAAGTAAAAAAACAGACCAGTTATCACACCTGCTTACAGGCTGATTGAGACCTGGGTTTGTAGAATCACTGCCCCTCAATGAAATGCTTCAAAATACCATTGATGGGCCAGACTGGTTCATTCCGTGAAGCCCTTTGAGACGTCTCGAAGTCGTCATAAGGCGCTGTATAAATGGAAGGATTATTAATATTATTGTTCTTTGTTAATAGTACCCAGGGTATTGCAGTCTGCCTGACCTGTACCTCCCTCCCTTTATAGATGCAAGTTGTTGTTGTAGTAAATTGGATGAGCAAAGGGTGAATACCCAGCTCAATGGTGACCTTTAAACTGTTACCATTGAGTCCTAGATTGGAATGAGATTGCAGCCTTGGCTCACATTTATACGTCACAGACCACATTCTCAGCTTATCCTCTTCCTCCGATTGACGATCATCTGCCAAGCCTTCAGCCACTCTGGCCTCTGGAATGTTCTTCCCAAATCACTTTGCTACGTTTGTCTCTGCTTTCACAAAACTATATTAAAAAAACTCATGAATTAGACTTTCGTTCACTGATAAATTCCCCCAATTGGTTGGCGCTCAGTACTCTTATTGGAAAATGTCCTTTGACATAAATAGCCACATATAAATGCAAATTCTTGTTGTATCCTTGCTTTCACAAGATGCCTTGTGTGGAATTTGCAGATGACAGACGCAGAGCCCGGTAGGGAGGACAGCAAAACGACTGGCAGGAAATCAAATCAAAGGGTTTTGCGTCCATTTATGAGTTTCTGTCAGTCAGTTTGATGTAGATCCATTACCAATTTAGTGAATTTGTGTTGCTTATCAGATTGCTTAGATTCACAAACTGTATGGTTGACTTGGAAATTAAGGCAGGAAATTTATTTGTGCTGGAGGCTGGCTACATGGAGCATTGGGCAAAGTGAATAAATTCATATTTTTACTTCTTTACATTCTCAAAGGGTTTCCATGGCAATTCTGACATCTTCGGAGGCCCATTTATGCTCTTACCCACTTCCTTCCTTGATCCTCCCGATGGGTGCAGCAGTGCCGTAGATTTGCGGAATAATGGAGGACTTGAATATGTCACCCAAGATCTGAAGTGACATTTTATTAGCCTCACACATGTGCAAAGTCGCCAAAGTTTTTTCAAGCAGACGCTTCTTATGGGAAAGGATCTTGGCTTCAATAGAAGCGCATTTTAATCCAACGTCGTCCCCATCAAACTTGAACTAATTGATGCTGGATACAATAGAGAAACGGAGGTCACTTAAAGTTCTGCGCAGTTTCAGCTTGATTCAAACCAGGGCAAATACAAGACTCCTGGCTGCAGCCTAGTCAAAATATGTGCCTGACATTCCCCTTAAACCCCATAACATCGCCTTGCAATAAAAAAAATCTCTTTTCGGTTTACTGAATGTCGGCTCATTGCTGATGTTCTTCATATCTGATCCACTTCTGCTCAGGGGGTTAAGGCCTGCTTCACGTCCCTGGCCTTGCCTACCCCACCATCAGCAGTCAGGCCTTCAGCCTCTCTGCCTCCGCCCTCTGGAACTCCCACAGACCCTCCATCTCACCCCCTCCCTTGCCTCCTTCAAGACCCGTCTCAAGACCATCCTCTCCAACTGTGCCTTCGGTCATACTCCTACACCTGCCCTGCACTCCTCCTGATCCAAACCACCAGCTCGGGACCTTGGGACGTTCTCCTGATGCATTATACAAATATAATTTGTTGTTGTTATTGTTGTTGCTTAGATCTGAGTTAAAAGTCTTGGCTTTTTCCTGAAATATCCAAATGGGTCAAACCTAGCTTGGTTCTGTTCTGGGTTGTCTTTGCCACCGGTTGCTTCTTTCTCACTTTCTCAAGCACAGGGTGAAAGGGGGGTGTTTTTTTTTTGGGGGGGGGGTTAACCAGGTGTTAGACACACGCAGAACCCCATCACCTTGCTTGAGAGTATCCAAACCAAACTGAGAATTCCATGGCATCCCACCATCCCGGAGAAATTGCAGAGATAGATTGTTGGAGTGGAATGCGCACTCTCTCCCGGGAGGGAGGCATCCTACTTACCTAATTCGGAAAAGTATTAGGCGCAGGTTGGCAGAAGCCAAGGCTTGGGGGCCCCAGAGTGTGCATTGGGGGGTAACTGCTGGAGTCTAACCAACTAAAACTGCATAGCTTGCCATTGATGTCACTGTCTGCCAAGCTTTCCCACTACTACTTGTGCAACCTGAATCATCCTACCCATTCGGCTTTGAAGGTGTAACATTGCTCTAGATTTACCCTACAAACAGAACATTTCAGAGGACCCAGATTTTGGCACTCTCTAAAATACAGCCTTGGTATTGAAGTCAGCATCCTGTAAATTCTTTCAAGATCTGCTGAAAAACAGCTTCAAAGAAGAGGCTGAATTCAACAATTTGCCAAACTCTGGACACACTAAAGCGCTATAAAGCTACACCCAGCCGGCATTTGAACCCCACATAATTGTAGTACCGAGTATTTTTTTCAATAAAGAAATCAAAAACCTCTTGCTATCTCCAGCAATGGAATTAAAATGTGATGTTTCATTGCAGATTCAATGTGACAATTATCCCGTTGAACTTGGCATGAAACATCACATTTTTTCCACCTCATTGAGTGAATGGGTGAGGCATCAAAGTCAAAGGCTTGTCTCTCCTCCAAGGTAATGCCTGTATTAATAGATAGAATAAGATGGAAAAATTGGATGGTTGCATTTCTTTCAAACCCACTTGAATGCAACATGGACCAAATAAACAAAAGATCACATGAGAGGCTTGGAATAAAAAGGGCCCTCAGGTCAATTTGATTTCATCCTTTCGGAAGAACCACCCTACAGCCTTCCCATCATAGCATTGTTTCGTAAATGAGTCACATAAGTTTGAGAATAATCATGACAACTTAGGTTCCATGAATTCAAGACCCCCCTCTTCGAAGCGCTCTGAGACACCGCCCGGCGTGGAGGGCGCTATTTAAATCCAATTTGTTGTCGTCGTTGTTGAATACTTACTTCTGCCCATGTGCTGTTCCAGAATGTTCTGTTCCGTATTTTCTATGGGGTCAAAATCAATCGCAATTTGGATTCATACAGACCCGATTGGCTTTGTCAAATGTGTCTCCTTGGATATTTTTAAACAGGGCGTTGATTTTATCATCCTTGAAACGATGAAGGGCTCAATGCCCCCACCAGGATTCAAACACTCAAACTTCTGGCCCCAAGTCAAGAGCTCAACTAACTGAGCTCCCCAGTTGCTGTTACAGTTGCCAATTTGTCCTCTTCAGGACTCTGTCTGTGTTTGTGCGTTGCTGCTGCGTCGCTGTGCTTAAAACGGAAAGAAGATGGAGTCAACCGAGCTGCGACCCAAAACCAGGGCTTTTAACCACATAAGCTGACCAGATGAGAGCGCTTCAGTGAGCGCTCTTCGTTTACTCAGTATATAACGCAAGCTGCAATCCTGCAACACGTTTGAGAGTATTTGGCTAATGTCACACATCACAGCTCAATTGGTTTACCAGCATTATCTGAAGCCCGAGGTGTGCTTTAGCCTTGAACACATTCCAAACTGGTTTCGTTATTCACAGTTTATGTGGTAATATTTTTTTTTACAGTTTTGAGGCAGTCCCGATGGAGTACCAGCTCACATAACCACGCGCTATTTTTCTGCCCGTACCAAACATGATTGTCGTTGAATTTTGCAGTAGGGGTGTATTTTTAAGATCATGACGTTCGACCCAGACAACGACAGTCAGTTGACTTTTCTCTCAGAGAGTACTGAAAAATACCAATTCCCGAATACATCCGATTAAAGTATTCAAATATTCTTTTTACCCAAGTCTCCGAATGTGGAAACTTTTCTGAGGAACTTCAGATTTTCAGATCAATAACAACTCACATTTATATAGCGTCTTTCGTGAGGGATAGCTTCCTGGAGCGCTTAAAGATCTTTAGCTAACAATGAGGAAAGGAAGATTTCACAATCCTCCAGGACCTGATCACAGAACAAAACGGATTGGGGATGTTATTCCCTAAATGAAGTGTGAACAGGTCAAATTCATGGTTTGTGTTTCCCACAATGGGGCGTGGATTGAAAGCCAAAAATTAGCAATGTTTTCCTCAAAATCGTTAAATCTGGAAATCTAACTTTCTACGGCTCTAAATGTCCCTCATACCCTCCGCTCCACCATTGGCGACCGTGCTTTCAGCCATTGTACCCCGGAACTCTGGAACTCGATGTCTCAATCACTCCGCCTTGCCCCCTCCTTGCCCACATCTGAAGACCTTCCTCATTGACCTTGCCTGCAGTCACCCACTCCGCTTCCCGGCTCGGTGTCAAGCTGGGCCTCTGTTTAGCGCTCAGAGACACTGACCTCATAAAGGGCTTTATATCAGTGAAAGTTGTTGTTGTTGTAGAGACGTAGAGGAAACGTTTGTGACTTTTATGGGTCAGAATTGTGTTCTACGGTGTGCTTTATAAAGCGGGTTCACTCGTAACATGGACCCGAGTTTGGCTTGGGACCCGGTTCCTGTATGGACAGGAGATGACCCCGACGTCGATCTGACCACCCGGCAGTTGTTCGTTTAATTAGGGAGGGGGCGGAAACCAGTCATTGCGTTGGAAATTGGCCAGCTTTCTGCATACATGAGGGGTGACTTTGCTGGTCGTATGATTGGCGACATCACAACATGGAAGCATTGTACAATGATCAAACCCCGTTGTAAAGCTGGTTGTTTTTTTATGAAGTCGAACTACTGGGTCGTAAGGTGCCTCTAACGTACTTTGGACCCCTAAAGAAAGAGTAAGTTGTTACAGGCTTTATACTGGGCTGATCATGTGCTTGGTTCTTGACTGGAACTCAACACTAGCAGTGCCTTCAGGAAGGGAGGAGATAAAAGGAGCATATTGGCACAAAAAGCACAGTTTGTTCATTTTCTGTGCCCCAGAAATTGAGGAGGTTAGGAGGTCTGGGAGCATGACAATATCTGGCTAATCCTGGTGTGCACATAGGACACCCAACATGGGGCCCATGGGGAGCAAATCAATTGTGCAAGAGTGTGTTTAACCTTAAAAAACCTGACAACTGTACAAGAAGTGTTAACATTAGATGAAGCAACACATTCACAAGAGGGTTCACGGACTCTCTAATCACAACCATCAATGATTTGGGAAGTCAAGTTAATGTAATTCATTAGCGGGTAATTTTCTCAGACAAGAATCGCTGCTTCTTTGCACCATGGTTTGGAAACACAGCAGTGAGAGGGGAAGAAGAATAGGAGAACTGTGTGACTTTTTTATACACACCCAACACAATTAGAGTTCGACTTCAATCCTTCCTTTATTTTTGATGATCAGCATCTGAAATCTATCACAAGGTGATAGATTTATGCATCAGCACGTGAAATGTGTGTCCACTGAAAAATATAAGCACCACTATTATTCAGGGTTGATCACAGAGCATGGTACGTGGGCGATAGCGTACAGAACTTTACTTAATTTTGCTTCATGTTAGCAGGATCGGGATGGAATGCTACTTTCATATTACAATTGCAATCTCACATTCAGGCCAATGTAAATGTACAACGAACAGATGTTTGGCACTTGAGCGCTGGCACCGATTTACATGACGATAATTGAGTTTAATCACTGATGTGGAAATTCACAGAACTTTATCTGCAGTAACTCGTTGAAGCCTGGAAGAGTACTTGTCCAGCAAAAGCAAATGCACAACGAGATTTTAAGTCTTGATTTTATTCCAAGAAGGGCCGGGCCATATGTTGAGAGATGTTCTGAGGCTCAGTGAACTTTTTCAAGTCGACTTTCAAACTTTCTTTATTCAAAGCTTTGAAGTGCTGACAGATGACCAAAGAGATACCAATATTTTCAAAGGAGAATTAAAAAAAATAAGTCCACAGGTGTGTTTTGATTTTAGGATTAATTTCTTTGGAAGTTCATACCTATTGATAACCACATAGATTTGCATAGAGTGTACAGCACGGAAAGAGGCCATTTGGCATAACTAGTTCATGTCAGTGATTCTATTCCACGTAAGTCTCTATCCATTCCATACTCTCTCCCATACCCTTCTATTTCATTCTCCCCCATGTGTATGTCTAACTTCCTATTTTATTTATCACATGATAATAATAATAATAATGGATGCATTTCTTATAACGCTTCACAGGATTTAGTATAGAGCTTATCGACTGTACTTTTTGTAGGTAAACATCCCAGCCAATTTGCGCCCAGCAATGCCCCACAAACAGCCACAATGTGAGCGATCAATTTTACCTGGATGATTGTTGGCGAGGGATAAAACTACTGCCTAACATTCTACCCCATTGAACAACCATGAATGCTGCAATAATTTGCGATTCATTTTAGCTTCCTGTGCCTGCATGTGAGCATCTTTGTTTCAGTGTAACATCTGAGAACATCTTTGTGGGAACCTGCTTAAGACAAGATGTTGTGCCCAATAGAATGGGAGAGCAGAAGTGTCGTAATCAATTCAGATGACCAAAACTTTGAAGACTTGGGGTTACACATATTTATCTGCTGATATTTCCAGACGGCAACTCCTTCCAGATGCTTCCTCATGTCATCACCACTCTCTGTTTAAATGAAATATTCAAACGAGTCACATCAGGACAAATTTTTAATTTTGCAGTATTTCTTAACAGGATTCTTTCATGACTTATCTCAGGCCCCATGAACAAGGAAACTCTGTCCCAATGACTGGCAGAACATGATTCTGATCAGCGGAGGTGCTGTTCTTAAGCGCTCGGAGACACCGTCCTGAAGGGTGTGAAGGGCGCGAAATATAAACGCAAGTTGTTGTGGTTGTTCTTATTCTGACAATGACCAAATTGAGGTTTTGTGAACAGAATGGAGTTCACTTGCTTAAATGGGAATTCAGAGTTAAGGAATTCCATTGGAAACATTGTGAGTTAAACTCCAATGTGTTTTTATTGCCCGAACGCAAAATTAATATGAAACCCAACTCTCAGCACCCTAATACCAGAAGCATTCAATTATTCAAGCATCATTTCCTTTGCTGTTTTCCAATATTTTGGGGACTGGATCTGTTCCAGTTATGGGCATGACTTTCAACCAACCTTTAATTCATTCATTGCTGGATAAGCACTCGTAACTGCAGTGGAACATCGTTATAACATGGTAATTTGGGTGCATAATATCTCAATCACCCTCATAACAGAGCTGTGATAACCTAACAACACAGATAACTTAAGGCATAGTATTTTCAATTGGGATTAATACAGCTTCATTAAATTACATTTGTTTTATGTAAGTGGATCGGAAAGACAACAAATTATATTTGTATAGCACCTTTCACATCGGGAGGACGTCCCAAGATGCTGGACAGTTAGGGATTTGGACCTGAGCAGGTGATTGAGATCAGGAGCGAGGAGAGAGCGGGGAGGGTAGGGGTAGGAGGGTGACCAAAGGCGCAGTTGAGAACACGACCAAACCTCACTATCCTTTTCTATACAGTGCTAGGATGTTTAATGGCGACTTTATTTATGTGGAACAACGCAACATCTGTATCTTATAGCTCCGTCCCAGGGTTCTGGCTTTCTGCTAATTCATTCCAGCCAAGCATCTGAAAAATAGACAGCACAGTGAGGTAAGCAGGATGAGTTTCTCCAGGGAGAGAGGGAGTGCGCATTCCATTCCAACAATCTATCTCTGGGATTTCCATGTGCAGGTGGGGTACATGGAATTCTTAGTTTGGTTTAGAGACTCATAAGCACGGTGATGGGTTTCCACACGTGTCAGACACTTAGCTGACCAAAACAAAATGCTCCCCCAGTACTCTACTGGAGTGTCAGCTTAGAGTCGGAGCTCAAAAAGGGGTGCCAACAACTTTTTAATACAGAGGCAAGAGTGCTGCGAACCGAGCCGAGGTGGCACACACTGGATGCTTGGATAAATATCTGGTCGAGAACACCAATGGATTATCCAAGTGATGATTGAAAAAAAACAAATGTTCTAAAGGATGCAATGCTTCCTGCACTGTTGGGCTTGGGGGAATGGTTTTTTGTTGAAGAAAGTTCAGGATTGAATGGTGGAGATGTTAACATGAATGAACCTTCTTGCGTAAGTTCTTGATTACATCTGGGTTTCTGGGAATATCTGTGCAATACGTTCCCACAGAAGATGGAGTGGGTAGGACAGAATAAAGGATAGGGTGTGGAGGATGTGGCTAGAGAGGAAAAGTGTTTGATGGGCCAAACACATCCACTCATTTTATCCTAGACCAACTGCTGGACCTCTGCCAATGGGTCAACTGTCCCTCGATGAATGATAATAATAATAATCTTTGCATTTACTATAATGCCTTTCGCGTTGGGAAGATGTCTCAAAGAACTTCACAGGGTATACTGTGTATTTTGTAGGCAAACAGCCAATTTGCACAAAGCAATGTCCCACAAACAGTCATCAAGTGAATCACCAATTTCATCGTGGGATTATTGACCAGGATATCATTAGAAATTCCTTTCTCTTTTAAAATGGAATCTTTAACATCTACCTGAATAGGCAGATGGCACCTTGGGTTTCAAGTCTCTACATGAAGTTGACCTGGACATGGAGAGGCCTTGCTGCTGATGGTAGATACATTCTTTTATCTCCTTTGCGTCTGGCACAAGTGAAGACACTTACAAAACTAAACATTACCAATTTATTCTGTTAGTTTAGAATGGGTGTTTGGGAAAGATGTAATGAAATGAGCCTAATGGACTTCTGAATGTGATCCAATCATGTGATCTTGTGACGGAGAGTATGAGGTTGAGGCATGAAATAACCAAATTGTATACGGTCTGCAGAGGGAGTGGGTTTGCTGAGCAAAAGTAGCTTTTATCTATTCTATTCTACACTTGTCTTGAAGTAAACATAAGCAGCCAGACAAGATCTATGCTGAAACACATACAGCTGTTAGGTATCAGAAGGCTAACACTCCCGAAGATCAAATGAGGACATGCAGCAGCTGGAGCGAGGATTTCTGGACTGAAAGATAAAGGAGGATTAATCTTGGCTTTACCTTGGCTGAGACAAATGGTGGTGGAAGAGACAGAAAAGGCTTGAAACTACAACATTGGGTTTCCGATTGAACCAATTGCTAATAGTCTTTCTATAGAAAAACAACGTTCTCGAAACCTGTCCCTAACGATTTTGTTTTCCATAATTAATGACTCTGACCTTGTTCAGGAAGATTGGAAAAAAGCCCACATCCAATATGTTTGTTTTGCTCAACTCCCCCGAGGCTAGCTGACTGGCCAGCACAAGCAGAGAATTATAGGTGTATACTGCGAGGGAGATGGAATGGTGGAAGGGAAGGTGAGGGGGTTCTCGTGGGATGACAACAGCAACAACTTGCATTTATTGCATATGGGTAGGGTCTCGGATCCCTTAACATTGGTGGAGCTTGATGCCGGGCCAGCGAGAGAGGGGAGGTGACTGTAGACACAGTGGAACAGGAAGGTCTTCAGGCGTCATCTGCAGAGGGGGCAAGGCAGAGGGATTGAGGCAGGGGATACCAGAGTCTGAGCGTGTAATTGTGGACAAACCTGGTAGGTTTTTGGTGTTTTTTTTACACTCCTTCCTGTCTGTATATCCATGTTGTTGATTACTTTCTCAGCACTTATAAATACTTTCTTATTTTTTCCTCTATTTGCCCTCACTTTCTTGAACTCCATCCCAGAGTCCCTCTGACTCACTCCCTCTCTCGCCTCATTCACGGGTCTACCGCTTTGATAACGTTTTCATTATGCTGGCCCCACAAGTGGTCACTAATGGTTGAAATGTCTCGTCAGCAGAGTGGGAGATTGCAGGAGAAAGAGTTCTTGGAGACTGAAATGTTTTTCGAACAATAAAAGAATCATCATAAAAATACTCACATTTGGCAAAGTGCCTTTCACGACGGGAAAATGTCTCAAAGTGCTTTACAGGATACAGTGCGAAGTGCAGTGGCTGAGTATTGTCATATAGGCGTAACGAGATTTTCCTTACTTGAAGGTGAAAAATACATGTTTGAAGGGACACTTGTGTGGCTCTTCTTCGCAGTGGACACAAAGTCAACAGAACAAAGCACAGACACTCCGAAGCCTTAAACAATTAGTTTGAGAGGGGAAAAAAGCACATTGATGCCCAGATAGAGAGGGTAAGGAGATGGTTCACACATCAGAACAAAACACAATACTGACTGAGAATAAAAAAATCGTTGCAGAACTATTGTCCCAGGAGCCCACCGGGGTGTGGAGGGAGTGAAAGCAGACCTGGCAACTTATTGCAGCTAAGGATTCTAGGACTTTCGCCAACAAACGTGTGGTCACATTTTTGGCATCACACGACATCTGCATGTTCGTAAAAAAAAAAAAAAAAAAAATCGGTGCTCTTTTCGGTCGTGATAAGTGGCCTCATTCTGTGAGACTTCGGTTGCGTCCACATGGGTGTAATTGATAGCTCCAGAACCCTGGGAAATCCAAAAATGTTATGGAACTGTTGCTGTGTTTGCTCTTTCCCTGCTGCTGGTTTATAGGAAAGCAGATGTGTCCGTCGTCTGTCTTTGCCAATACAGCTGAAATGCGTTGGACGTACAGTAATGAACACCGGGTAGCTCATCACTCCGAGGGGAAACAGCTCAGCCACGAGTCATCCAGAGTGGTGAGTTAGACACAGGTCCTCTCAGGTCGCAGGGGGGCTCTGTGATTGATAGGGCCTTCGGCAGAGGTTGAGAACGCCCACTCAGATGCATGACAGAGGCCTCTGGGTTATCGGAGGTCCGCTCTGTGATCTCCCACCCCATCTTGTGACAGGATATCCTGTAGACCACGGCACGGACCTCTGGTTTGAGCATGTGCGTACAACTCCCGCCAAGTGATCTCATCAATCACAGGACAGGGCGGGGGGCCTTGACAATGCAAGACGCTATCTTATAGGAAGAGTTATCTGATCTTCTCTGTAATATACTTACATTGTAAGTACTTACAAGCAGACGTAATATTGACAGCATGGCAACTTAAGTGGTTACTGTATTTCCACATGGTTAAGAGCGCCTAATGCTGGAGTAATGACCACAGAAATTCCGGGCGGCATCAGCCAAAGAAAGTGAGAGAAAGTGAGTCACAGTGACCAGTACAACTGAGGGAACTCCCACTCACCTTCTAGATACATAGAACACTCACAGCACAGTAGGAAGCTGTTTGACACATTGACTCTTGAAAAGAGAAGAGAGTTTCTCCCAGTATCCTGGCCAACAATACTCCATAAAATTGGTCATTCACTCCATGGCTGTTTATGGGTCATGGCTACGTGCAAATTGGCGCTCCCACAAAATGTTCACCCACAAAATATACAGTCACACTTCATAGTAAAATCCAGTGAAGCGTTTTGAGATGTCTTGACGACGTGATAAGGTGCTATACCAAATGCAATTATTTATGCACTTCTGCCCATCTAATGACCGTTTCACTAATGTAAGTTAACTCAACTGTGGCTTCATAACATCACATACTTTCCATGGGATTTTCCATCCCGCAGTTGGAATTATAAGTTTAATTTCCATCCGTACTGATCCAATTCAGTAGGTGTGTTGATTAATTGATCTTGTTTTCTGTTGTGTGCAATGGGCAAACACTGGGGTGGAAATTCCACCTCGTGTAACATTTGAAAGCCTCCAGAATTTGGCAAATGGTAGAATTCCGTCTTAGCTACAGTTTTCTGTGGTTTGTAAAAGAAACTTTTAAATTAAGAATTTTTAAAATATATGTTTAGAAATGCTAAGAAAATTGAGACCCAGGTACAATTGTGGAGTCCTGTAGCCTATTGGTAAGAGTACTTGCCACGCAAGCAAGAGGACTTGGGTTTGAGTCCTGGAAGGGTGAAACATTAGGCATGTTTGAGCTTTGAGATGTCTCAAAGGCATGATTAGGCACTATAATCAAATGGAGGGATTATTATTATTATTTCTACCCCATTATTGACACAAATGTCTTCGTTGTGCCTCAGGAAAGACCTGCTTTGTGTTTTAAATGCTTGTGATCTTCCCCTCACTTATTTTCGCTGTCCAAACACAATGCCTGTATCTAGCTGTTCATGAAACTACTGACCACAGTGTAATCTGTCACTCTGCACATCTCAGATTGCATTTCTCTTGGGTTCTGTGGATTGTTGTGTGTGTTCATAAACCTTTAAGAACTGAGGGCTAAATGTACCTTGAGTACACTCAGACGTGACTTACTGAACGGTACAGGAAGGTCAAGATCACTTGATTCCTTTGATGAAACGGAGAGAAAATGAATCATACACCAGGTTAAATTTCAATGTGTTCAGTAAATTCTTCACTGTTAATCTTATAATTGAAAATACACAGTCACCGCACTTCAAAACTATGAAACAAAAACTATGAAACGTTTTGAGATTGAAATATTTTGTCATGATAAAACACTGTGTTAAATACAAGGATTATGAATTATTATGAGCAAAGATCTTCATATAAAAAAATAGATTTTTTTGACTTTCTGAGCAACATTTTTAAGCACAGAAAACAAAGTATTACAAAATGTCACATTAAATACACCTGCGTACAAATCAGTTGGATCTATCATTCACCAACAAAAATACACAACCACCTCACTTCACAGTGAAGCGCTTTGAGATATCTGGACAGTTTGAAAAGGCGCCGTATCAAGTAAAACTTGTGTTTAGAAAACTTAACCTGGGGATTTTGGCGGCTTCTGCCAAATATTTTAAAGAATATAATAGTGGACTATTTACTGTTTAAAGTTTGGAAATAACAGTGAATTTGTCTTTGGTGTGGGAACGTTAGCAAATGGGAGAGCTGCTATATGAAAGCTGGCATGGACACTGACATGAACTCCAGTGGACTGCGCTCTGAAAAAAACATGGGCTTGCTTTTTTTTTCTCGATAGAATGCTTTGAAAATACTTTTCAAACGCTTTGCTCCCAGGAGTGCGAGAACTCCAACACAAGGTTGGGTTAACCGTTCAACCAGTGAGCCTTCCGAAGGCTACATCTTCTGAAACCGCGCCTTTGCTGTGAGGAATCCTCCATTATGTATCCCAACGATTCTTCCAGCAGCGAGTATCTCTCAGGAAGTTCACTAATGCACTGGCTTGCTTAACATGTTTCCCTTTTGGTCTATTATTACATAACCTCCTCCTTACTCATTTTTTGACTCGTATTCCCTTTTCTCCACTGTGGTTCCCACACGCTCCATTTCCTATGCCTTGCTTTTTCCAACGGCTGATTTCTCAAGGACACCTGTTTTCACTCCTCCAATGACGCCCTTCTGCTTCTTGCTCAAGCTCACAAGCAGTGCTCAAATATTTCTACATGCGGAAATGGACAGTCATATTGCCTGGGAAAAAGGAACACAATAAAAATAATCCTAATCCTTACATTTGATATAGCGAGTTTCACGCTCGGGTTTGCCTCTAAGCACTTCACAGGATGTACTGTAAAGTGGAGTGACTATGTACCTTTTGGGCCAATAGTACAAAACTAGTGAGTACCTATTAAGTTCTGACTTACTGTATCAGAGCCAAAATCGGCATGCGTAATGCTGAATGGTATTTTTATGCATTAGTAAAAATCCACCATTGGTACAACATTTGATGAAAATATTATTCAGCAAAAAAGCATCCCAAAATCACAGATCAGTTTAATTACCCAAATTAATCTTTAGCAAAGTGTGTAAATTCAGTAGTGTAATGTCAACGTTCAACTTTTCTTGGATAAAAAAATGTACTCTACGCAGGACAAGAATTAATTGGCATTGAGGTTCAATCGAACACTCCCAATTATCAATATTATTATTCTACATTGCAACAGGTGTTGTAGGCAAGAAACTCCAGCAATAACCCAGCACATATGTCCCCAAATTTTGGTTCTTGCCGACCTGCGTCTAACACTCTCTGGAACTAGATGAGCAGGGTGCATCCCTCTACGGAGAGAGCGCATTCTCCATTCCAGAACTAGGGACATTTCCATGTGTAGGTCCAAAAGTGTGTAACATTGAATAAATGTTTTGTCCACGGATCTGAGCAAGGTTGTTGTGCACCTACTTCTTCAGTACTGTGTCGGGTATACGACAAAAACAACAGCAACAACAACTTGCATTTATTTAGTGCCCTTCGCTTAAGGTAACATTTTAGACCGCTACACAAATATAGGATTGCATACTGAGCAGGGCGAGTGGGGAAGGGAAGGGAAGGGAGGGGAAGGGCCATAGGTTTAGTGAAAGAGGTTGCTTTAAGCAGGAACCTAAAGACAGATAGAGAGGGGGTTGAGATGGAGGGGTAGAGGGAGGGTCTTCCGAAGGTTAGAGATGTAGAATACAAAGGCTTGGCCACCGATGGTGGTGTGGAGAGGATAGGGTTAGGGTTCAACAATAATAATAAATGATAATCCTTACAATTGATATAGCGCCTTATCACGTCTTCGCGAGGTCTCAAAGGGCTTTGAAGCATGAGTTTATTGAGTGGAGAGGTCGAACAGAGGAGTGGGGTAGAAAATCAGAAAGATAAAGAAGTGTGGGATTGATAGGTGAGGTGAAGTGCACTGCAGCAAATTTTCACGGGACGAAGGTGATGTCGTTTTCTCAGGTACTATATGACATGCAATTTGCTAAACTTCCGAAGCGTTCTCGACTAGAAATGAACCGTCTTGAGTCACTTCGTTGTTTTAGGATGTCACATCATTAAAAGTACCGATCGTTCCCACGCCAGCCATTACCGCAATAGGTTACATCTTCCAAATCTCTCGTGGTTCTGGTGTGGTTCCTTTGCCCGCTGGGTGCAGTTGGAATGACGTTTCCTCACTGACACTTTTTTCTAATCAGAGTGCTAGCGAAAAGCACATTGTATTCTCCTGCGTTTAAGGCCTGGAGGGCTGTCAGCAGTCTGCTGTTGATGCTGTTTTTCTCATTTGAGTAGGTCAGGTGTTGAGAAAAATCATTAGTTTTAACACGTTGGGCCTGTGTTTTTAATTAAATCTGTGGCTCAAGAGACCAAACCTGGGACTTCTATCTGTCCCATGTGCTTTCCGGCAAGCTGAACAATTGTTCGTTTTGTTTTGAAAGGCAATGAGGGTCGAATTTCCACGGATCCACATTACTGATTACCGATCGGACTCGAGATGTTAAAACCGGGTTCCGTCCATCTGTTCAGGTGAATCTTTTTAAAATCTCATGGCACTTTTGAAAAAGAGAAGGGTGTTTCTCCTGTCCCGACCAACGATATTCCGAGTGAAATTGGGCGCTCACTTCCTAGCCATTTGTGGGACATTGCTGTGTGCAAATTGGCTGCTGCGTTCAACCACAAAACACACAGTCACTTCACTTTAATCCTGTGAAGTGCTTTGGGAGGACCTCTTAACGTGAAAGGCGTTATACCAAGTGTAAGATTATTATTATTGTTAAATGAATAGAACAAATGGTTTCCATTTACATGCAAAGCTCTGAAAAAAACATAAAATAAATGAACCCATAAAGTCATTAATTAGAGCAGATTAACTGCTCGGTAACGGCTGACCATTAGTTTACTCACCGATTTCTGTACTCTTGAAAACATTTAACAGAGGTATTTATTTACTGCTACTCAGTGAGCTGTAAATATGGATACAAGATTATTTATGAGGACCAGACATGTCGCCTTAGAGGAAAAAAATAGTTGTGAATAGCCTCATTCATCAAATGTTCTGTTGCATGTCAGGGACATAAATTCATCTGTTTGCAGCTTTTCACAACATCTACCCAGAGACCTCTAATTGTAATATGTTATCTGTTGCTGTGCTTACATTCGAAAAGAGAAGGAAGTTCCTCCTGGTGTCCTGGCCAACACAACCACATAAAAAAATGATCGCTGGCTCCTTATGGGACATCGCTGTGCGCATATTGGCTGCCGTGCTCACCCACAAAACACACACAGTCACTACACGTAACAGTGAATCCTCCAAAGCGCTTTGGGGATGTCTTTCACCATGTGAAAGGTGCTATATCAAACGTAAGGATTATCATTGTTCCTTTGGCATCAAGTAATGGATGCGATTTTGAAGACTTCAGGGTACATGTAGAACTTCCTGCAGTGCAAAGAGTTTTTTAACATCTTCCTTCAGTTGCACTCATGGTCAGTCTTACGGTGGATTGCTTCATTTAAAAAAAAACTCTTTCAGCCGAAGAATACTTAAGTTAGGCCTGCGGAGGGTACCTGACAGTGATAGATGTCAAGTAATGGAATGCAATCGTAAGAACTGGGAGGTATTTAAAACATACTGAATCAGGGATATCGGTGAAATGGTTGACAAGCTTTTTAAACTTGCACATCACATTTACAAAAATTCAAAAAACCTGAACATAGCGCAGCCAAAAGGGAGTTTAGGAGGAACTTCTTGATGCAGAGGGCGGGGTGAATGTGGAAATCATTGGCAGAAGCTGTAGTTGAAGCAGAAAACATCAACGTGTTTAAGAGGAAGCATGATGCATTCGTCACGTCGAAGTGATTAAAAGTGTGTGGGAGAAAGAATGAGGACTCACGTGGAGTATAGATACCACCACCGCCGAGATTTCTCAAAGCGCTTCACGGAATGTACTGTAAAGTGAACTGACTATATTTTTGTGGGCGAAAAGTAGGCGCTTTTCACTTTGGGAGGATGTCCCAAAGTGCTGGACAGTCGAAGGATTTCACCCGAGCTGGGGGTTCAGTTCGGGAGAGGTGGGGACCAAGGGAGTGGGGATGCTGTGGGGTAGGTAGGGGGTTCATGTGCATAACAGGAGTTTCTGTTTTTTCCCCAATCGTGTTCTAAATGACAGCGATTTCTAACAAGAGCCATTAGCAGTGGCTCCCGAATAGAATAGAAGAATTCTTTCCACTAACCACGACAGCCAAACTGCGGGAAACTCCACTCTAGAAGAGATAGTGGCGGAATGAAGTTCACCGGGTTTCGTGCTGAACATCCAGCTATTTGTGACTCGCAACTGTTCCTAGTAACGTCTGTTAGGAAGCTCTGTGCTTGAGACCGCAATGACAGCTTGAAGACATCCCACATTAGGTGCGGGTCAGCCTACGAAGTCATGTCAAAGTCAAGGGCAACTTGTGCTGCGAACAGTATCCTATGCAAGGTCATTTCCCTTGGAAACCTGAACTCCTCCGCCAATAGCTGTGTGGGACGTTTGTGTGACACTTGGCACAGCTCAGGGATGCATCCAGCAGTGACCGTGTATGTCTTTTCAATGTCATTCACAGCTTGTTGCAAGTTAATAACATTGGCTCGGTCACAGGAATGCTTTTCAAGATGGGAATCTCAAGAGAGGGCACTGTAATCCACCGTGTCTGGGTTGGCTCCAAAGGAAAGGTTGCAAAGGTGACAGGAGAATTGGTAGCACAGTTTCACCCAGTTTTGTGCTTTTATACCTATTTAACATATTGTTTTATTAGTCACAGCATGTGGCTGCAAAGGTGTCTGTAATGACCTGTATATTTTATTAGGAAATGCGGTAATTTACTTAGAACTTGTTAAAATCCACACGGCAATCTAATAGCATCTTGAATTGTTCAGCTGTTAATAATTCTGCAGGAAAGATACTAAACCGTGTTTCTAATCAAGTTTTAAGCAGCACATTAGGCTCAAATTCTCTAACCAGGTACTTCTGCCGGTTGCTTTGTTCAGGTGGATGTTAAAGATCCAGTGATGCTATTCAGAAAGAGATGGAGAGGTTTCTCTCAGTATCCCATTCAACTAGATGAGTCACTCATGGCTGTTCGTGGGATCTTGTTGGTGCAGAAATATCACTGTGCTGGCCTGCAAACCAGTCACTTCACTTGACAGTGATTATAATAACAATAATAATCCTTGCATGTGATATACCGCCTTATCACGTCTTCGAGACGTCTCAAAGCGCTTCACAGAACATACTGTAAAGTGAATTGACTGGATGTTTTGTGGCCAAAATTGTCATACAAGGAGTTATTGTGTGGCCTTTGACAATAGTATAACTAATAGGTAAATCAACGGTTGTTCAGTGCACTCCACAGCCATGTATTCTGAGTGAATCCCAATTTACTCTGTATTTCCAAGTCAGTTATTCAACTCATAGATCATCAAAATTGAAAGGATACCAATTGAGTTCTGTAACTACAATTGAATCAGCAGAGTGTAAACACCCAAATCAATGTGTTTATACTACTATAACATTCTCGAGCCAGCTAAAACTTGGTACATCAACTATTTACATCGATTAGAAAAAGTTCACTGCTGAAATATGTTTAGTTAATCAATTGAGATTGTTTTATACTAAAGCACAGAGGTTTAGCATAAAGCAGAGAGAGGCGTTTCTGTATGAATGCAAATATTTTGCAACTTACAGAGATTACATTTCACATGAGTTTAATTAAAACTTTGTGTGGGGTTCAATAAAAACAAATAAAATAAAATAGAGATGCAATAAATAATACAAATTATGTGAGGTTTCATTATGCCGACTGCAGATAAACAAAAGGCTGATTCCCAGTATAATTCTGATCCGAACAGCAAATTCCAATGTCCAAAACCACTTCCTATTAATTCCTTTTGTACAAGGTTCCTCATCCAAGCATAATAGTTACATGCAAAAGCCCGATCAAAGCATAAATGGGCTGAATTATCTGTTTCTGTAATGCTCAGCATACTGAGAATAGCCTATGTGTGGTTACTTTACAGCTGGAGTCTTCAGTGTAGACATCTACTCACTTGCAAACGAGGCTGTTTTTCATTCCTTATGCCATTTTTTTTGTTTAGAAGGGGTACCGTCTTTCTGATAACGTGTTCGCTAATTGTTACAAGCACATACTTCAAGCATCCAAGCTTGAATACGCACTGAAAAGATTTTTTTTCGAGTTAGGAGGTTGTGTGGATTAAAGCTCCACATCAGGTAGCCTGGACTGTACTGGGGGGAGACCTGCATTTTCACTCCGCCTTGCTCCCTCACTTGCCTCCGTCAAGACCCGTTTCAGGACCCTCCTCTTCGACCGTGCCTTCGGTCACCCTCCTACCCCTACCTTCCCCGCCCTCCACCCCTCCTGATCCCAAACACCAGCTCGGGTGCAAATCTCTGGCTGTCCAACACCTTGGGACGTGCTCTTGATGTGGAAGGCGCTGTACAAATGTAATTTGTTGTTGTTGTTGTGTCCCGTCTGCTTGTTCAGGCGGGCCTTAAAGATCCCCGCGATATTGTTGAAAAGCCAAGTGAGTTTCTCCTGGCAGTTTGTTCAATAATTCTTCAGATAAATTCATCATTCATTTTTATGTAGACTTCGCTGTGTGCAAAAAGTACTGTTGTGGTTACTAACAAAAACACAAGTCTTGACAGTAATTACTGTAAAGAGCTTTGAGATGTTCTCTTACGATACGACTCGTTCTTTCTTTGTATCTTTCTTTCTTTGTATCCTCCTTCCTTTCCGTGCCCCTCGCTATCTCTTCCATCACCACAGAAGCCATTCATTGATATGAACACAATGGATGTTTCAGCCACAACCAAACATTTTGTGTACCCATGTTGGAAGCTGGTACTCTTTTAAATAGCTCAATACAAACATGACAACTGACAACCATCTAGCAGCAACGCTTTGCATTAAAGTAGAAAAATCGTGTTGAGGTACGGCAGGGGACACACTTTAACTGCAAATGGCTTTGGTTTGAAAATGCACTTTAACACACGATTAAAAATGCTTTGCATGTAAACCTTACATTTATTAACTGACCGCATTGGGGTAGGTTTACATATCCAGAAACCAAAAAGATGGCATTCCCTCTGTGCTTAAGACCCCAGCTGTTTGCTATTTGCTTACTGCACAGCTGGGTAGCGCAATTGAGGGAGAAAATGCACCCAGGATTGGGCATCACTTAAAGTCTGTTGATTGATGATCAACAGTTGATTCGATCTACAATACCATGGGAAATTAACAACTTGTATTTCGTAATGGATTTTTAATACCTGCCGTGCATTAATGGTTAAAGCCAGTGTTACACCTAGCATCAAGACAACACCTTATGACGGTCCCACTGTGAAAAAAAAAGCAATAACATGCAGGTCACTGGATAGACAAGTTATCCAAATCACAGGAGTGGGATCTTATAATAAACCAGTGAGGGCAAAAATTCTTCCATCCTAGCCTTTAAGACTATTCTTATGGGTCAACCAAAAGTAACCTCTGTCCTTTCGCTTTGGATCGCACTGTTTAGAATAAAATGCAGTCGGCACTAAAGATCATATTTACTTTTTTCTTTAGTTTGAATAGATTTTATTAACGCATTTTTTTTAAAAAAACAACCCTCCAATATAGATGTAACAAAATTCCTGTTAGATTTATCCATTCCCAATAGTCCATTGAACATGCACATAGATCTTCATCTATAATATATGATAATAATCTTGCATTTGATACAGCACCTTATCACGTCTTCGAGACATCTCAAAGCGCTTCATAGAATATACTGTAAAGTCAATTGACTATATATTTTGTGGGCGAAACGCAACAGCCAATTGCGCACAGCAGCGTCCCCACAAACAGCCGTGGATTGTGCGACCATATTACTATTCTCCTTTGGCACATTTTGATAAAGTAGATTCATGAATAGGTTTCTTTTCTTTCACTCTGATAGTAATTCTGTGCCAGAAATTTCCAGTTAGACGTCTCAGCTTGAGACACAAGTGGTCGGGAGACTGGGAGCCGGGAATTGGAGAAGCAACCGTCTCTATAAAGGGGAGTCACTGCCACTTCTTGATCACGCGGTGGGGAGTGAGTGCGATTCCAGTGGGATAAACGTCAGCTTTCTTTTCTGTGAGGTGCAATGATTTGCTATCATGGGAGCCTCAATGAAGTGCCAGAGAACTGACACAACTCATTCCAAATGTGACAGATGGATTTTAGTGACAAAACACCTGGCACTTGAGCCCATGTCCATCTGTCTGGAAAACAAGGCTGTGGTTAGTCAGAGGCAGCCAAACCACTCTGGTGCTGTCATCTTTTTAGCTCAAATGCATCAAAGTACATTGAATGTTTCAAGAAGGAGAATGGTATGTAAGCTTCGTTTCTGTCAGGTTAACCTTAACCCTGCTGAACAAGCATTAAACTCCATATGGTTCGCGTAGCAAACACAGTGACTAATGCTTTAAAGTTTCTATATTTAACTCTAACATTCTTGGGTCAACCAAAGGTAGCCAATCTCTTTTGCTTTGAGTGTCTGTAGCGCTCAGTGGATTATGAATTAACAGTTAATACACATCTGGCTCTCTATGACTGTTGTATGTCTCATGGCGACTTTATATTCCTCCCTGTCCCCCCTATTCTAAACGTATTTATCTTCTTTCTTCTGCTCTGGTGTCCTGGGGCCAAGTTGTCAGTTGTCCTCTGACTGGCGACCATGGACCAAGTGGCCATAATCGTAAGTGACGTTTGATAGTGAGTCTTTAAGCTGAACTCAAAGTTCATGCATATTTGCTTCCTGAAGGGATTTCAGGATAATTATCTTGAACAGGAACCCTGGATGACTTTCCTCCCATTAACCTAGGAATTGAGAGCAATTTTAATCAGCACAGACTGTGTACCAAACGTGATATATTCTCAGTCTGTCGTAGTCCACTTATTGATTGGGTGAACCACCAAGACAGCTCTTAATGAACAATGTCCCTAAGTGCTGTACGTAAATATTGTAACTTGGGTACGTTCATGACACAGCAAAGGAAGCACCAGTTATTGCCTTGTTGAACAAAGCATCTGCTGCTTGTAATCAGAGATCAAGTGATGGAGGAGTCTACCATCAAAGTTTATAAATAATAATAATAATAATCCTTGCATTTGATATAATGCCTTATCACCACATTCATGACATCCTAAAGTGCTTTACAGGAATATACTATAAAAAGGGTATTTTTCTGGCGAGGCATGGCAGCCAGTTTGAGCACAACAATGTTCCACAAATAGCCATGGAGTGAGTGACCAGTTTTTTTGGGGGATTTGTTGGCCACGATACCGGAAAAAACTCCCTTCTGTTTTCGAATAGTGCCATGAGATCTTTAACGTTCAACAACAACCAGAACTTGCATTTATATAGCACCCTTTATGCTGGACGGTGTCTCAAGAGTGTTTCTGAGGCAAAAGTGCAATGCACTGAGCCAGACTGACACCAGTACCATCAAAGCATAAGTCTCTATTGATAGTGGTTCAAATGCTGGTGGTGAAACAGTATTACCAGCCTATTTATGCAGTTGGACTTTAACAGGTAAAGTCCCTTATGATACCAATCTAATTGGAATGAAATAAGAGATGAAAACACAATGTTTCCTAACAGTAAGTTTCACATTGAATCCATTATGAAACATTACGTATTCCAACTTCAGATTCTGAACACATCTCTAATTTACAAAAGATATGAGAAACAATTATTCTTCTTCAGCCTTGAAAAGGGAGATCTCAGAGGGAGATTAGTAAATAGCAATACTAAGATTTTCAATAGGATTAAGAAAGTAAAGCCAGAACACTACTTGCAGCGATGTCTGTCACAGCACCAAAGGGCACAGGTTCAGAGTCACAAAGAGCAATTTCAGAACAGACGCCAGGAAGTATTTCTTCACCCAGAGACCAATTAATGATAGAACAGGTTACCAGGAAAGGTGGGCCTCTATAGCCTTGCCGAGGAGGCTGTTATTTTTGTGGGAACTTTGATGGTGAATATTTGGATGGTAATTATGTGACCATCTCAGGAGCTAGGTGAACATTTTAACACCCAAAGGACCGTGTAAGGGATGTCCATTTGATCGATTGCTCTGGTTGCATAATCTTGCACGTACGGGCCATTCTGTAAAAGTTGAACCATCCACTGTGTGTTATTCGTTACATTTGGAAAACTTTGCTTTTAGTGAGTCTCTGGCCTCCTGACAAAAATGACTACTTATACCAACGTGAGAGTTAAATACTGACAGATTCATCAGCAGACACCTCCGCAAGAGACTCAATAAATGGCAAAGGATGGGGCCAGACATCTTAGGCAGATGATGGGAGCCAGATGACTTAATATTTCCCAAAATGGCAATAATAGAAAGGCACTTTCCCAAAGATCAAAGAGAGGGAAGATAGTCTTTAGACAACACACAATGAGGGGGTTCCAAGGGATGTAAGACTCCTCCCCCCTCTCCTCACTCCAGCTGAAATGTTGTTGGTACCTCATGTCTATAAACTGGTTGTCCTTTGGGATTTAAGTGCTGAGAGAACTGAGGAGCATTCTTCCATTTAAGTAGTGTTTCGCCCAAATTATCCCTCCTTCAATTCCCGCAGTGACCGGTCCTGTTAAAAAAAAAATCTTTCTGAAGTAACTTGTATACGTGAGGTGAAAAATAAACGTTTTGTAACAAATTCAACGTCTAAATTATCACGTCGTAAATATCTGTGTCACTCTAAATCCGCTAAATCCTAACGCTTCCAATGTAAACCTCCATTTTTCAAGTGAACAGCTATCCTGTATTCCAGCTTGTATTGCATTTAAATATAATCCTACAAAGTACACGTGAATGTGGTGGAATAGTGGTTGTAGATTTAAGAGAATGGACATAGAATCTGACTGAAATGGTTTTGTTTAATCCACCAGTGAAGGGAAAGGAAGCAATACTTATATTTCCTGCTCCAAATCACTCTCCCTTGCTCTCTGCTATCCCTGGCAACCCTGCCTTTCTTCATTTGCTGCCAATAAAATTAATTGCAAAGAGATTTTGATTAAGGTCAGTTTTCTGTCTTCTATTTTTTTTTCTATGGTCACCCCCCACCAGCTCGGTGTCGTGCTCTACCTCTATCAAGCGCTCTGGAAGCTACCCTGCATGAGGTGCGCTATATAAATGCAAGTTGTTGATGTTGTTATCGAGTCCTGTAGACGATTGATTAGAGCTCACGGGATCAATTCCCGAGCAGGCCAAAACCTCAGGCAAGTTTCCCTACTCCACACACCTCTGTTTGCCTGGCAGTAAGTAGGAATCCAGTTGTTAGTCGATTGGTGGATATCTTTTCCGAGGGTAATAATTCCTTCAAAAAAAATAATAAATTGGTCACTTAATCTACGACTGTTTGTGGGACACTGCTGTGCGCAATTGACTGGCGCGTTTCGCCCACAAATTATAGTCAATTCACTTTACAGTATATTCTGTGAAGCGCTTTGAAATGTCTTAACAACATGATAAGGCATTATATTAAATGCAAGGATTATTATTATTTTCTTTGTCTGTGCCTTTCTTTGTGGTCATCAAGTAAAGGGAAGGGGAGGGAAAGAGGGTCAAATAGTACCAGGAATTCACAGGGAACTAGAGTGGGGAAAACTAACTCTATAAATGGTCAATGATTTGATAATGTATATCTGCCGTACATGTTTAAAGCAGAAAATAGTTTAATGAACAAAGACACATTCTGAGGATTTTAAGTCACAAAAACAAGATTTGACAGCCAGAATGTGGTGAGATCAGGACATCTAATGAACTTTGCAGCTTGTTGAATCTGGCAGATGAGATGAAACAGATTGTTTGAAGGACCTGACCTGATAAATTCACCCTTCAATAAACCCGACTGGTGTTATTTTTTAGCAGAGTGCACATTATTAAACTTGCCCACATACATGACCCTATCAAATGGCTCCAGTATGAACTCAGTATTGAGCATTTACGCCCACGTGATATTTGGGGTGAGCCATATACTCTCCGTTGCCTCATAATAACCTTGAAATGCACAGTAGCCAAAATGCCCCATTAAATTCATCAGCTCATGAAGCTAGCAGTTCACAGTCCTGTTTTTTTCCTCAACTCATTAAAGTTGGAAAGTGTCCGATCAGATGAAAAGTTAACTGATTGACAATCCTCGGAGGTGCAGAGAATTGTTACAAATGAGGTGAGAGATGTGACATTTCACAAACGGTTTGATGTAATAATTGTGACATAGGAAGTCGTCCTTATCCTCCAATCACTAAGGTCGAGGCCAATTTTAGGATGAAGCTCATTGAACTCCGTTGAGCTCTCCGAGTTGCTCATTATACAATGGGGGGTAAATCAGGGGTAGATTGGTAATTGTCGGGCTTACCACACAGGTCACCACACCAGCAAGAGGTGGAATGGGATTTGCCACTCAATCGTTTGGTTCAAACAGCCTACCAAACCCATCAATCCATTGCTGCACATGGAGATTGCGAGCGATTTGCCTTCGCAAGAGATCAAAGGCTCGTCGTGGTGCCAACATAAATAGAAAGCATGTCACGGCCGGCAGTGAGATATGATGAATGGCACCACGTGTGGGTCTGACTGCATAACTTACAAGTGACAAAGGCCTAAGTGAATTATGATCAGCCTCACCGGCGAAGACATTTATCATAGTTCCCTGCTCGCTGTGACATGTTCTATTTGAACCACATGTTTAAGGCAGCGCTTTTTTGAATGGAGTTATGCTTTTTTTGTGACATCACAGAATGTGCAGAGCTGTGAGTTGCTCTCAGGTCTCTGCCTACACGTGTGCAGTGTTACCAGCAGCCTCTGCCCTGAGGTATCCCCAAGATTGCGTGAGCTGCGACTTCCGAAATTCGCGGACTGAGAAAGCGATCCGCAGAGCGAGAAGATAAGGAAGATGTGCCTGTCAGACTGAGTCTGGAGCAAAGGGGCAATCAGTGCTGTCACTCAAGCCAGATGTCTGTGTTTATCGCACGAGTTGTTGTTCTTATACTTAAACACTCTGTATCAATCCACACAATACAAAACAAAATCACCTTTGTATTGCACCTTACATGTCGGGAGGACGTCCCAAAGCCCTGGACAGTTAAGGATTTGGACCCAAGCAGGCGTATCTGGGTGGGTATTGGGGCAAGTCAGGGTGGAGAGCAGGGAGGGTGACCGAAGGCATGGTCGAACAGAAGGGTCTTGAGATGTGCCTTGAAGGAGGCAAGGGAGGGATACAGGCGAAGGGAATGTGGGATGGAATTCCAAAGGGTGGAGGCGGAGTGGGTACCAACCTGGTTCAATTGGTAGCACTTTCGCCTCTGAGTCAGAAAGTTCAAGCTCCCCACGTCGTGTGCCAGCTGAGCAGAGGACTGGGGTACGAGCAGTATAGAGAGGAGGGAGGTTCTAGAGCGTGAAAGGGATTATTCCCGAACTCTGGGATGTTCTCCCAACGTGAAAAGCGCTGTACAAATGTAAATTTGTATTGTATTATTTCTATGTGCCAATGTACGATCCAGCATTGGGTGACAAGATAAATGTTCTCTAGGAGGAATAATAGCCTGTTAAAGGCAAACAGTTTTAATCATATGTTCTGCACCAGATGATTGCCTCTCCCTTCCAAATGGATTTCTCTTGAACAAATCGCTAAAAATATTTACTGATGTAGAATTCCCATGACGGAGTGAAATCAGAGATCCATAAATGTTAAAACAAACTCAAGAATACCTTCACCCAACCAGACGTTTCAACCTCATCAAACAAGCCAGTTTTTATCTCCCAGCATAGGACATGGAATAAGCACTTCAGGGAACATGTAGATAAATCGCTATGTGAAAAGGAGTCAAGTTTTATTGAAAACAGCAACGTTCCATCGCAAAGATGTTTAGTTTTACAGCGCAATGGACCAAAATGATATTTCCTGCCGTTTCTGAAAATTGCGCATTCACATTGAGGGATATGTTTCCTTTCCTGAAGGGATCCCCAAAACTTGGCTGAAATGCTAAACCGGTCAGTTAAGGTGCAAAATAAGAAGTTTCATAACGGCTTCGATGCAATAATCCTATTCAATCTGTTTCAAAACGTCATATTTTTCTGTCAAATATTCTGCATTCGGCAATGCAACTGAACAGATTGGTCAACCTGCCACCCACCCCCATCCCCAACCTCCATCTCCTTTGCCATCACTACAGTTGTTAAAACCATATAACACTCCTTAGTTTGATACAGTGCTTTTGTCTCAAAGCGTTTCACCTAATATAACTTGTAGTGACTGTTGGCAAACATGGCAGACCATTTGCACACAGCAATGTTTCACAAATAACTGTGAGGTAAATAACCAATTTTATCTAGAGATTTATTGACCAGGAAAGCGATAAAAACTGTCTTCTCTTTTTGACTAGTGCCACGGGTTCTTTAACGTCCACCTGAGCAGATAATAATAATAATAACAATAATCCTTGCATTTGATATAGCGCTTTTCACGTCTTCGAGACATCTCAAAGCGCTTCACAGAATAGACTGTAAAGTGAATTGACTGTATATTTGTGGGCAAAATGCGGCAGCCAATTGCGCACAGCAGCGTCCCACAAACAGTCGTGGATTGAAATGACCAATTTTTTTTTGAGGGATTATTATCAGGCGTGTTGAGTAAGGAAACTTGCCCATGGTTTCACTCTGCCGGGAATCGAACCCGTGTCTCTCGCTTGCAGAGCGAGCGCTCTAACCACTGAGCTACAGGACTCCATAACATATCCAACAATGCAAAACAATCCCACCAGCACTGCGTGCGAATGTCAGCCTACACTGTGTGAGTTCCAATTCCTGACATGAGGTTTGAGCTCACAACTTACTGATTCAAGAGGTGAGAGGACTTCCGATTGAGCCAGGCCGACACAAAACATTGTTCACTGAGCGCTCGGAATCAAAGGAGTCTCAATGAGTTTCTGTATGTGACTATCTGGAAGATCCATTCAGACAAATGTTGTCTTGGGCAATCACAGCAGATGGAGGAAGGAGCAAAGCTGGACAATTCCAGAGAGAGATCTATTGCTGATTGCAGTATTACGTTTCACTGATGGTGTAATCGTCCCAAATTGCTCATGTTTACAGTCCTGTTGAATCATTTCTCAGACACATTTACAGTTTGTTGTTTTGCCAGGAATCATTTCAAGTGCATTCGGGGACATTCATTATTTAAACCCATAAAAGCCAACAGTCCATTTTATTTAATTTCATGCTCAGATGGATAAATTTATATGTTCCTAAAATGTTACCTTCGTGCAACGCAGTGTTGACAGACATCAATTAAACTACTGTAACTCATTTGGCACCTGTCAGATCACATTACAATCACCAGTTTCAAAAAATCATGAAGATTTTGGGGGCAAAATCAGTCTTGGAGTGTTCTTAATTCAAGGAGAAGGCAAAATCACAAACATTTATAACCAGGATCAACACATATTCGAAGCGCTTTGGGACGTCCTCCCGACGTGAAAAGCGCTATATCAAATCCAAGGATTATTATTATTATTATTCAAATGCAAGCATTATTAATATAATTATTATTGTTACTGCATTATTATATTCTCAGGTTCAGTGATTGCAGTATTATAACAGTTTTATGTAACAGTTTCGCCCACAAAATATACAGTCAATTCACTTTACAGTATATTCTGTGAAGCGCTTTGACACGTCTCGAAGACGTGATAACGCGCTACATCAAATGCAAGGATTATTATTTATTATAATTTCTGTAATATCTGACTGAACCCTGCCTGTTGGGATGGTACATTCTTTTGTGTTGATAGTAATGTCAAGGAAGTTGACCAGATGAGTGAGCTCTCAGTTGACCCTCTCCCAAGCCACTGTTGTTGCTGTTCTGAGACTGGTCACTGGGAGCTGGAGAGTGGGATTAATTTCTCCCTCACTCAATGGGCATAGTTAGGTGGCTAATCCGTTCTCAGTATCACCTTCTGACAAAATGAACGCAATAAGGAATGTATCCTGTGGACAGCCGTGCTTGAGATCAAAGTTCTGCCACTCTGCGGCATCAGTGAGCTGCGCAACTGAGCTGCCGGCAAACTATTGATGTTTGTTAATAGGCGACGTGCCTGTCATCGGCATGCAAAGCAATACCATCTGGGACTTTCATTACTGGCTAAGATTTCTTACAAGGTCTATGTCCTGTTAATTGTTAACAGGATCAATAATTAATTCATTCATTAATTAATTGACTATTCAATCAATGGTTTATTTATTAACAATATTTAACCATTCTTTCAATTAATTGATGAATGTTCCATGTGAATTTAGAACTTAGGAAAAGAAAATGCCAAGGCAGTCGTCCCAGAAGTTTTGGACTTGCACAAATTACGATTGGGATGTAACTTCAGAACTCTGAAGTTGCCACTGGATCCAAATTTGAGGAAGGAAATACAATGTAATTTATATTTATACAGAGCCTTTCATGGCGGGGGGATGTTTCAAAGCACTTTACACAGCTGGCTGGGCACCAGAGCTGAAGAGAGGGTGTGCGTAAAATGACCAAAAGCAAGGTCAAAGTGATAAGTCTTAAGCCAGGCTTTCAAAGTGAAGAGGGGGTGTGTGTGTGTTTTCCGATACTGGTGCACTTCATAATTGAATAGAGCTGCCCGTTATCCGAGTGAAGGCTCCAAGGATGTTTTTAATTCTGAGAGCAAATGATTCATGTCCATGATCCGAATCCTGAGATTGGATTTCTGTTTTAAATTCACCAAAACAGGTGGGTGTCAAGATTTATGAGCAAGAAAGACAATGAGAGCAAATTCTTCTTGTGATATATATATATATTCCTTACCTTTGTATGGATATTCTTATCTTCCCAATGGCAGAGTGTACAACCAAGCTTGTGGTGTCGGTGTGCATGATACTGTTGATGAGCAATGTGGGAACTGGCTTTGTGATCCAGGCTTTGCAACAGGAACAGGAACAGATTATCTTTGTTATTGAATTACAGAAGCACACATTGTGAAAGGCATTCAAAAGCAAAAACTGAGAGCTCATCCTCATGTGTACAAAATATACAGTCAATTCACTTTACCGTATATTCTGTGAAGCGCTTTGAGATGTCTCGAAGACATGATAAGGCGCAATATCAAATGCAAGGATTATTTTATATTATTATTACTATGAAAGAATGAGACAAACGTGAGCCTTATTTACAATCATCTCTACTATAGACCACAGAAACCAATGAAATCCAGCAGCAGGGAATGTCTTTCTGACGTGAAGGGCGCTATACAAGTGTGATTTGTTGTTGTTGAAACAAAGTCAAGGTATAAGGTGTCAACCTGGATGAGTTGGTACAGTAAACGTCATTCGTATTAGTTGGGACCATACATTGAATGCAACTTGTGCAAAGTATGAGTTAAGTGAAACTTAATAATAGGAAATTCAACGGTATACGGATGTGGCCAATTATACGAGTTATACAGATCAGACTTATGAAAGTTTTACTGTAGTACTCTTGGATCTGAATCAGAATATTGTGGGTTCAAACCCCCATGTCTGGACTTTGAGCTCATAGTATGTCACTAGTGCAGTGAGCCAACTTGTGCGCAGCAATGTCCCACAAACAGACATGGAATGAGTGACCAATTTTATTCAGGGGATTGTTGGCCAAGACAACAGGAGAAACTCTTCTTCTCTTTTCGAATGGTGATCTTTAAGGTCCGTCTGAAAAGGCAGATGGGACTTCGGTTTTATGTCTCATTCAAAGGGCTGATATTTGGAGCTTGGCTTCTAGTCAGCTATGTGAAGCGCTTTGAGATGTAAAAGGCACTACATCAATGTAAAGTGTTATTGTTGTTGTAACAGCTTCCTAAAGGCACTCCAGTCTGAACTCTAACCCAATGCCATGCATTGTGCACATAACTTCTATGAATTTAAGACCGCCTTGCACTATTTTTGCATTATACTGACAATGTAAGGGAACATCTGCTGTTACTGCAGAAGTGAATAAACAACCATTGAACCCGGCTAAAGTTAAATCAATATCGTAATCACCTTCTACTTCTTTTTCTGCTGTGCAGTACGGAGTTTTAACACATTTAAGAAAGAGTTAAGTGTTGTTTTTAAGGTTTAATTAAAACACAATGGGTCCAATTTACTTGTTGCATGGTGCAGGCAAAATATCTGTGTAAGGTCTCAGTCAGGAACACACATGTGGAAATTTATTACTTTCTTCTCTATGTGAATTAACGGATGCATATGGAAATAATATGGAAATGAACACAAGACACATTGGCTGGGTTGGCACTCTTGGTTTCTGTGCACAGAAGAAATAGTTTCAAGAGACATCGATCAAAGCAACCGTTCTTTTCTCCTGCTTGAAAAATATTGGCAGAAAAGAGATGGGTTCAGTACTTACGTAAGATCTCTCAGCTTTGTTTTTAAGGGTAGGGGTGATTTTATCACTGGTAGGTCTGCTTTGGCTTAATAAACTTCTATACACCTCACTGGGAAATAATTTGCGAGGCTTTGCAAATAGCAAGCCTTGCAGCCATCCCCACTGTGTCTGAAACAAAGCTGTGTTTTGGATGTTGATCTTAGTCCAGACTTAGGTGTCTAAAGATTGGGAGCTTCTGGTGCCCAGCACAGCTCGGCTATTTACAAATCCGTATGCATGTATTACAAACAGTCTTGACTGAAGCCCTCTCAGACGGGACCTCATAAAGGCGCGTAAACTTTTATGTGGGATTGAAAAATTAAATTGGCTGCTGCGTTCGCCTAGAATACACACACCCTCACTTCTTTATAGTATATCCCGTGGAGCGCTTTAAGATGTCTTGAGACCCTGATAAGGCGTTTTATCGAATGCAAGCATCATTGTTATTATGAATCAGGTAAACCCAGAACAATACTTTAGGGTAAACAAAAGGACATAGGCTTAGAGTTCCAAAGAGCAATTTCAGCCCAGACACCAACAACAACAAACTATATTTTTATAGCGTCTTTCATTTTCAAGGACATCCTAAGGCGCTGGACAGTCAGGGATCTGCACCCAAGCTGGTAGTTCAGATTAGGAGGACGTTTTTCTTCAGCCAGAGGGTAATTAACGACTGGAACAAGTTACCTGTAAGGGTGGTTGAAGTGACGACAGTAGGGTGGACACCGTGGGAGGATGAGATCAAATGGGTGAAAGGAGGCTTTCTTAATCCAAACCAATCTTGTAATCTTATGAAATTAGATGTCATGGTGTTGCGGAGGGGTGGGGGTGGGGTGTGGGAGAATTAGGGTGTCCATGTCTGTGGTGCATTATAATTGGTTATTGTTCTTGTATTATTCATTCATAAATTCCCAGATGAGGCAAAACAAGTGGGTGCATACATGCAGTTCCATCTGCTCAGACTCTCTGCTGAGTCTCATTCATTGTGGGAGTAAGCTTAGCAGACAGTTCCACTTTAAGAAATGTGTTGCGTTTTATTCATTCCAATTCCATGCACCATTTTCCTATTGTGCTTTGAAGGTTCGATATGTGGCGCACATTTGAGATGTATGCCACGGGGGTAAGCTAAACTGACATTCACATAAATAGAAACCCAAAAGGTTCAGCTATCAGCCTTTAACGTGCACAGTACATTCAATGTTCTTCCTTCACTCGGTTAATTGCAAAGTTGCTCAAGAACTATAGGGGGGACATCCCTTAGATTTTTATTGTTCAACCCTTTTGAAACATGTACCCAGCAAACCCTTGTGGTACTGATTAATATTAAGCAATGCATTCAACACAGGCTATTGGCAAAGAGCATTTCCTCTGAGATTCTGCAGTTGGGTTTGCCAAACTTTATTTTGCCAGATAAATAGAATACACACGAGGAGTGAGCGTTGGGTGCATTAAAAATCCAACCCCCTTGAATGTGGCTGGCTCAGGTTTTACATCAGTTGGATCTGCTGCCAAAGGTTTTTTTTCTTACTTCCATAAATGGACTCAGCTTAAAAATGTACCTGTACATCATAAGCCGATTTGACAGACTTCGGTATTTATGGAAAAATATCACACTGGAAAAACAATTTGCTTCCACTGAATTTTTGAGTGAAGAAAGGACTCGCCACTAAAATTGCATGCTTGAAATTAAACATGTATCTTTATTTTGTTCCAAGTGTTCAGTAATGAAATCCCCCCCCCTCACCCACTGCAAAATGCAAACACATGCACACATACAGACGCACCTACAGCATCTTGCATGTTATAGAGCACTCTTCACACAGGATAGCGTCTCACAGCGCTGAACAATGGCACTGTTTGATTTCGATTTGGTGCAGTTGAAACATTGGGGAAAAAATAGGAATAACAGTCACATTGAGAATTGATTTTCAAATATGATTATACTTGGATTCTGCTCCATTTGACTCTTAGGAGAGCAAAGGCGTATATCAAAACCAATGATTATTATTATGATTATTACAGCATTAAGTTGTTTTTTTCAATTGAGCCCCAGTGTGCTGGCCTCAGCTTTCCTTCCTGGTATCCCATTCCTGTTGTGAATTATCCTCTGGGTAAAATAATGCTTACTGGTGTCTGTGCTGAAATTGCCCTCAGCCACTGTTTAACCTGTGTCTTTCCGCTCTCCTGCCTCAACACATCGAAAAGCATTGTTTTGGGTTTACTCGCTTAAATTAATACCATTCAAAATGGTATAGACTTGCAGTGGGTAGAGCATCCTGTCAAATAAAGCCCTGACGATTTATTCGCTCCCTTATTGCTCTCTTAATCCACACATCAAACATCATCGGGGAATTAGAACCAACCAAGCCCTTTCCACATCTCTTTTTTAATATATATATATATATATACATATTTATTCAAAAAAAAATTGAACTTTTAAAAAGTGAAAACAAACATTGGAAACGTTTATATTCCTTTCACATTGCTATTTATTATTCCCCACTTCCTTTCAGGTTTACACGCACAGTTTTCCCAGTACAAAGGAGGGCAGATGCCTCAGGCTGCTCTACAGTCAAACAAAGTTCGAACGCCCTTGATAACAATAGGAACATAGGAACAGGAGTGGGCCATTCTGCCCCTCAACCCCATTCTGCTATTCTATTAGATCATGGCTGATCTGTACCTCAACTCCAATTACCTGCCTTTGCCCCATATCCCTTGACCCTGACCCAACAAATATCTAGCCACCTTCGGTCTTTAAAATTTGAATGAATCCAGCATCCTCAGTCTTTTGGGGGAAGAGACATTCAGAGAGAGAGGGAGAGAGATGATACTTGCATTTGATGTATTGCACGCCAAATGTCTCGGAGCACTTTGCTATAGTGATTTTGCATTTATAGGCAAACACAGCAGTCAATTTACGTGCAGCAATAATATTGCACGTACAGCCAGGAGGTGGGTGACGAATTAACTGGCGGATTGTTGGCCAGAACAGCACATTTCCCTTTAGAAATAGTCTCCTTGGTTCTTTAACATACAGCTGAACAAGTAGCCAAGACCTTGGTTTAAAATCTGATCCGAGGGAAGGCACGTCTTACAAAGTAGCTCTTCCCCGAACCCTGGCTCAGCCTAGACCACAAACGCAAAGCACCCAACATGGGATTTGAACCCATGGACTTCTGACTCAGAGGCGAGAGTGCTACTCACTGATCCAGATCTGCAAGTGGGCCTTGTAGCAAATGCAGATACCGGTAGAATGCCTTTCTACAGTACGAGCTATAGCTGGACAAGTAGTAAGATGTTTGTCAGTGTTCCCAGTGGTAACCTACATGGTGTTAGCTGGTTAAACTCCAGCAATCCCCCGCTGTGCACTCTAGGGTTCCCCAAACCGTGTTTTTATTACAATTTGCATCTAAACAGTGCGAGGAAGCAATAAACAAATTAGACAGGATACCGAGCTATATTGCCAAATCAGTTGAATCCCAGAACTCCAGAACCCAAGTTGTACTCTGCTCTAGTCAGGCTGTACCTGGAGTATTGCCTACAGTTCTGGTCGTCGTGAGATTAGGTGGCTTCCCAGGTACTAAAGGCACTGCAGAGGAGAGCAGTGAGGATGATTCCTAGTGTTAGAGGAATGAGCTATGATCAGCCATTACCAGTGTTGAAGTTGTTGTATAAATGTAATTCTCACCATATAGTCAATTAACAACATTTCATATAGCGCCATAATGTCTCGAAGCACTTCACAGCATTTTTGTAAAGTGTAGTGACTGTGTATTCGTAGGCAAATGCAGCAGTCAATTTGTATACAGTAATATATGACAAGCTGCCATGAAAAGACTGAACAATTTTAACTGGGGGATTGTTTGCCAGGACACCGGACCCTATCAACTAGGGCAGGTGAATGTGGTGTCTGATAAGAATTTTGAAGCAAGAATTCCTCAGTGTATTTGAATATGATATTTCATCTTTCATACACGTGTCGAACTATCGGTTAACCAATTTTATCGTTTCTCCACATTCACGTGAAGAAATTTCGGAAAGTTAATGTTAATCCACTCTGTGGCCCTCAAAATGTATATAAAGCTCTGCAGAACTTTGCTGCTGGAACCCAACAAATGATGAGGTGTGGGTTGAAAATCATTGGATTACAAACCAGAAGTCACGATGCTAATAGCAATGAGATTGTCGGATTTGGTGTGAACCTTACTCAAAAAAATTGGGGGAAAATCTCAATTCCTGAAGTCGTGCCAAGGCTATTTTAGGGCCGTCTTGTTGCTTTCGATGAGTTTTGGTTCGTTCTCAGCCCAAGATTGCTGACTGTGCCAATATGGTAGCTCTACAGAGTATGTGCTCTTAGAAGTTGAGCGTTGAAAGGAAACAGGTCAGGCAATGTTCTAGTCAATCGACCTCTATCATAGACAGCCTGTGGGAGAAGGAAAATTAGCTACGTTATGTATCGTTCTACCCAGGACAATGTTCTCTACAAATCTGACAAATCTTTTATTAATGAGTCGATTTTTGAAAGAGAGCATCTAAGACTTTTGACATAAATGCTGTCGTTGCTCATGCGGCCTCTTGCGCGGACCTGAACGGGGAGGAAAGCACGGAGAGTGGAATGATTAATAACACGCCACCAACCTTGTTTAAAGCCCTAGTCAGCAAGTGAAGTTAACCTGAAGAAAACAGCACACATTTCCTTTGAGAGGTCTGAGCGGGTGCCGTGATTTCTTGAAGGAAAACCCTGTGCAGGCCTTTCTGCGCCTCTCTTGAGAGACTCCAGTCAAAATATCTCCAGAAAATAAAACGTGAAGCTGTAATCGTCAAGGGTATACACACAGCACGCTTCGGAAAAATTGCGATCTTTCACTGTCAGTTTCATGTTCTGTTCATTTGACTCGACGATATGCAGCTGATCGCATAAACCTGAAAGCAGGTGTGCACCAAAGGAGTTTAAAAGCCCACCGCAAGTATTCGACCCTGTATAAAAAAATAACACTTGCGAGTTCACCGGACACGAAGGTGCAGATCCGTTCAAAGAGACTCAAAAAATCTTTGTGCTTTGATTTCGTATTTCCTCCCTCTTTATTCCGTGTTGGTTTCCCCGATTTCCTTTCCTGCTTTGTATAACAAAACAGTAAGTTGTGTTTGATGTACGACCCTATCACGTCAAAATATTTCTGTTCTAATGAATGTACTCCCAAACATTTTGTCTGTCCAGTTGGGCTATAAGATGTTTTCTGTGTGCCTGATCGCATTTGACTTGTTCAATCCGCAAAAGGTATTTGCCTACAAATCCAGTCACTGTACTTTAGACCAAATACTATGAAGCTCTTTGAGTTACCCCGGTGGCCTGAAAGGTGCTACATCAAATGAAAAGATTATTATAATAAATCATAATAATAACAATTTGGATTTAAAGAACTCAGCAATCTTAAGTTCCAAATTACGATTGGTTTAAGAAATTTCCAAAATTCTGGTTGATCTTGTAACAATTCTATCAATAATATAATAATATTCCTTGCATTTGATACAGCGCCGTATCACGTCTTCGAGACGTCTCAAAGCGCTTCACGGAATATACTGCAAAGTGAATTGACCGCTTACTTTACGGGCGAAATGCGGCAGCCAATTGCGCAAGCGGTGTCAAGGTTAAGTCCAAGAGAATTTGGGGGCCTATGATCTTTAACAGTAAAGAAGATGAGAATAAGATTGTTGCAAGAAAGAACAACAGGTAACTAAGATCCAGAACTTATCTTATCTACTTATAACCGTATCCCCAAACCTTATTATATTTCCTCACCCCTTTCTACGATCTGATAACACGACAATATGCATTAGTATCAACTAACCTCAAAACTCAAACACATGCAGTTTTCAGAGGTTGGATAAACTCCAAGTCCAATCTAAAGCTTTCCCGACTAGGATCTGGCTTGGATTTTTTTTACATAAAATATTAAGTGTCTAAATAGCACCAATCCAACTCACACATGTGGAACTGTGCGTGTACACAGCTGCACTTCTGAAATAAAGACGAGTTTTCCTAAAGTCCCCGGATGTGTATATAAGTTATTTTTTTTATCTGGAGCTTTGTATTAAAAGAGCAAAGCAGCTGCCTTGTTTTGAAGCTTTTTTTACAGAGGGGTGGGGGAACACAAAACATATCTAACTCTCACCTCTTTGCAGAGTCTTTGATTGAATGGGAATGTTTATTTCTGGTTGATTGTTTTGTGGTACGGTTCACAATCCTGCCAAAAGACACTTCATTTTCTGATTGAGTCCAAAGCAGGCACAGGCATTGCACTTTATCCTCAAAGGAGAGCATATTGCTTACAGACCCTCTTGCATGGGTCAAACCTTCTTTCAGTGCAATTGCTTGAGCCCTCCACCTCCTCTGACCTTGACGGACACCCATCTGATGAATCACACATGAAGCATGGACAAGGAGAGGTCATTCAGCCCACAACTTCCAATCCTACAGCCCACACTGTTCAACCTTGAGCGGTTCCTTTCTGCAGATGTTTCCTATGTCTCAACAGAATGGAATCACCATGTTGCACAATTAAGTCTGCTTCTCTTTACAATTCTCAATCCTACTCTTAACCAGATATTCATCCAACTCTCGTTAAACCTATTAATGGGCAAAACAGGACACACTGCCGACGAAATTCTATTCCTCACATTGACTGCTCTGTGAATAGGTCGCAAAAAAAAATTAAGTGTATTTTGCGCTACTTGCAAATGCTAATTGGGGAAGACGGTGAAGGACCTTTCCTTCTGATAGAAGGGGTCTCTAGCATGAGGAGAAGTCCTTTGGAAGAAATCCAGATTCACAGAAGACTTAAATAGAACAACATTTGATTCTCGTTCAGCGTTCGAGCGGCGTTTCCAAAGAGTTGGCTTGAGAAGTTGGAGTCATCAAACTAAAGATGTTTTTCACCCTTTCTGCAGAGATAGGTTGGCTGGGTGTTTTAATTGTTTTTTTTTTGTCAGCTGGGTGTCTGACACATGGGGAACTCATCAGCATGCTTACGAGTATCTGAACCATAATAAGAGTTCCATACATGCCACCTACACATGGAAAGTCCTGTGTCTGTAGTGGAATGTGCACTCTCCCTGGAGGGATAGATTCTGCTTACCTAATTGCACAGAGTATCAGGAGCAGGTTTTGATAGAGAAGGTGACTGCACTAAAATATTCAGACATTGCGTACTCATAAATGCTTCACATAGATAGTTGAGTGTAGGCTGGGCATTTCCATTACCCTAGTTTTGCTGGTCAAACTGTTCAGTTACATTTAGTCTGGCCAGTCTGAATAAAAATTTGTGCTTTTGTCAAACTGGAAATTTTATTTGCAGACACATAAAGCAGTGATATAAATTATATTAAAGGAGATTGTTATGTCACTGGAGCATGACGTCGGTGTCATACGAACACATCAAATGGGGAGCAAAGGATAGGAGGGGAGAAAAGAATTGAAGCTTTCTACAGAACAAAAATTTGGGATTGTCACCCTAAGGTCAGTGGGATACTAAAAGTTGGAAAAACATTATAGGCAGCATTTTAGCTAAGAGCTCATTTAAAACCGCAGCAACATTAGACTCCTATTTTTGATGGGTTGAGATGGTTAGGCAAGCTTCCAGTCTGGCTCATTTGATAGCACTCTTGTCTCTGAGTCAGAAGGTTGTGTGTTTAAATCTCACTATTGGCACTTTGAGCTCATTGTTTAGACCAGAAAATAAATTTTCTTGGTTGTATATTTCTTGATTCATGGTATCAATCAAGAAATATTCAATTAAGGAAAACCTGGAAACTCATTACCAATCGAATACAGACTTACTTATGCGAGTGCAAATGTGTTCGGATCATTTCTTGACATCCTCGCAAGCCAGAACCAACCCGCAGACTATAGTTTGGCCGACACCGGTCTCGACTGGCAATCCAACTGGGTTGTGGTGATGTACTTGGCAATACTTAGTGTTTCAAAGCTGCAGCAGGACATTGTGGTGAAGAGGAGGGTGACTAATAGAACCAGGCTACCACGTAAAAGCTTTTTATAATGCTCACCCTTTCATCTTTGCGGTTCCAGATTTGCATTTAACTGGTCCAAAGCAAGCATCACTTTGTTCAATAACACAGAAGGGGTTGGCAGAGTCAACTCTCTAGTGTAGACACATGTGGGACAGAAGAAGATTGAAACAAAATGGTGTCCAAATCCCTGACTGTCCAGCGTCTTGGGACGTCCTCCCAAGGTGAAAGGCGCTACACAAATGTAATGTGTTATTGTTTGTTTGTGTGGAAAGGCGAATAATCACCAGATTGGGATTTGAGACTTTCAACTTTGATCTTAAATAATCACTGTCTGAAATAAATCTGAATAATTGATCAATGGTCGTTAAAAATGTATTCATCCAATTTCATGGCCTCTTCTCATAATAATAATAATAATCCATTCCAGCTGTTTCTATACCTTTATATATATATCACTGTACCTTTAGATATGAGAGGGCACAGGTTCATGATTGAGAAGGGAAATTTTAGGATGTCTATGTTTAGGATGAACACAGAGCCACAGAGCTGGAATGGGTTCCTTGAAACGACGGTAGAGGCCAGGATTTTGGACTCATGTAAGAAATGGCATTTCAGTATAATAGGAAGTCGATATCATCTTAAAAAGGCACATGTGATGCCAGATCCAAATGGAACAATATCGGATTAACTTGAGCAGATCCAAAATGGAGCAAATGTAGATTTTTGGGCGGGTTTGTTTCCCCGCTTAGATGACATACATCAGTTTATTCCAGATGCCATAAACTTAAAATCCCAAATAGATGACAACGCAAGATTTCCTTTGAATTTATTAAACTACGTATGCAGTCATTGGTGTTCTTCATGCACATTCTGTCAGGCAGATGAGAAATGTGATTGGCGGTGTGTAACAGAAGAGGGAAACAGCCCTGGGAAATAATTTGTCCATCCTGGAGACATTCTGACCCATTCAAGTGGGACAGAGATGGAGCTATATGATAGAAATGATGAACAAGACATGTGGGTACCATAATTTGCTAGTCAACAACACACCCTTATCAAATGCAAGGATTATTATTATTATATACTATTTTATCATCCGCTCTGCATTATAGGCTGGGCAGGAACACTGAAAAACAGGAAAACAGAAACAGAAGGAGACCATTAAATCTGGTTCCCCCAGTTTATTAGATCTCAGCAGGTTTTTTAATTCTAGTTCTTACCATTTGATCATACATCTCAGGTCTTGATAGCAGAATTCTAGGATGCTCCACCATCCAAATGTAAGCAATGTTACGTTTTAGAAAACAAAATTATCTTACAAGCTAAGATTAGGTGGAATTTCAGGCCCCAAATTCTTCTTGAAAGAGGCCCATTGAATTTTTCTTCAGCCATGAATCCCACCACCCAGAAACACTCTGGTCTACACTGCACTGCACTGGTTGACCACTCAATCTGCAAGGTGGTAGTGGCAAAAAACACAGGCAGCATCATAAAGAATCCATGGCAGGTCAGGAGGGGGAGACCTCATGGAAAATTCCTCCCTTCACATCCAACGGTAGTTGAGCTAGCTCTAGCTCTAGGAGTAGGGATGTTTGCGAAATTTTGCACATTTCACTCCAATCTGTGTTATGTAAATGTGTTATGTAAAGCCCAAACAAACATAAGGGTTGTTTGATGATCTGTAATTTTCTTCAAAAGCAGAATGAACTAGATTTTTTGTGGTGACTGTACAATCTGCAACATCTTCAAGTTGGTCCCTAAGGTTCCCGGGTCATGTACCTTGCATATGTGCACAAGATGAGCCCTGACTTTTTAAACCCTTTTCTCAGGCACCTGTTATAAATAATAGATATTTAAAGGACGGGTGAGATTAACAGGAAAATCTGTTACATCTGCAGTTCCATCTTTACAAGGCCTGGCTTGTGTTCCTTTCCAAATGCAACTCATCAGAGCGTGAAAGCCATAAACTGCAATTTAGGAAGAAAAGGGATAAAACCTTCATTTTTATATTTCTGTGATTTTTATTCATCTTAACACACGTTTAATCTTAACTGGTGATACATTTGGTTCTGAATATTTTGTCCAAGATTTGAAAACGTGTTTATTCCCAGTAAAAGAAGGTTTCAGCTGAGAAATTTTAGAGGGTTTTAACAGTTTGAGTATTTTGATGATGCAATAGAGAGAAGTCACGTTATTAAATCGGTAAAATTAACGACAATAACAGCAACTTACATTTGTATAGAGCTTTTCGCATCGGGAGGACGTCCCAAGGATTTGCATGCGAGCTTGGGGTTGGGATCAGGAGGGGTGGAGGGTTGGCAGGCAGGGTTCGAGGGCAGTTCTTGAGATTAAAATCAAACATCACAGTGATTCAATTCTGAATGGTCCGGAGTGAATCCCAAACCGGTCGTTCCGGACAGATTATTAAAGACGGAAAATGACGGCATTTTAATTCCAGTTCCTGCCCTTTCATCATACAGCTTAATATAGACAGTCAATTCACTTTACAGTACATTCTGTGAAACACTTTGAGACGTCTTGAAGTGGTGACAAGGCGCTATATCAAATGCAAGGATTATTATTACGTCTACTACCCAAGTATCTCTCTTTTAACCAAAGCTATTGGTTCCACCCCGACAACTGGGATAAAGCGTTTCTGTATCTGTGATATTTAGCCCATTTCTGCGCCTCCTTCCCCTATGGGTTATCACTTTCCACCATCTCAAATTCTTCCACGTATCAAGTGCAGCTAGCTGTTACTGTTGTTGCTGCCCTCAAATAAGGAATGAATATATCCTCCTCGCTGCGTATCTCGATCACAAAGTGTGGAAGAAAACAACTCCAGCTGCTTGGGAGTATTTTCGGCACGTAAATTGCAAACACATAACACGCACAGAACAACTACACACTCTGCAGAAACTGCCCTGGAATTTCCAGGCTGGGTCTCTCTCGCAGAGTCACGTTGATTCACAATTCACCCAAAGAGACACTCCTCACAATATTCAACACATCAGTTGGTTAACAAACCAGAACACCAAGTACTGCAGCAGAACATTCTCAATTACCTGTACAGAGACTATTTTCGCTGTTACTCTTAGTTGCTAACAACAAAATACCGCATTCCCGATGCAAAATTTACTGCAATAAGTTTCTCTTCGTTCCCTTCCATTTTGCCCCTTCCTCTCTCAAAGATAGAGACAGACTGGCCATTGGGGGGGTTGTGGGGGGAGGGTCAACAGGCTCAAGGGGCTGAAAGGCCTACTCCTGTTTTATGTTTCTATGTTTCTTCATATCTTTATCATAATGAGACTCTTCATATCACTTCACTCATGAAGATGCCTTGAACTCTTCAGTTTCCACATTGCGCAAACATTCTTTTTGCTGATAGCCAAAGGTAAGTCTTGTGCTGTTGTGCATCGTAGGGTCCGAGAGAGAGATAGAGAGGTGGAGATACTGTAGAGATAAAGAGAGAGAAAGTTGCAGACTCAAGAAAGAAAGAAAGAAAGAAAGAAAGAAAGAAAGAAAGAAAGGAAAAAAAGAAAGAAAGAAAGAAAGAAAGAAAGAAAGAAAGAAAGAAAGAAAGAAAGAAAGAAAGAAAGAAAGAAAGAAAGATGACAGAGAGAAAACGAGTGGTCGAGAGAGAATGGCAATGATAACAACAACTTACATTTGTATAGCGCCTTTCACATCAGTTGAATGTCACAAGAGGGTGAATGGCAGAGAGAGAGAGAGAGAGTGTGTGGTGTGTGTGTGTGGCCGAGAGAGAAGGCGTTGATGAAGTCCCCGTGTGGTACAGTGACAATATAACTCCTGATCATCACTTTTTGCAGTTGACACTGTAAATAATTCGCATTTGGTTGATGTCCAATTGTCTGGACTATTGGCCTGTCTATAAAGGGCTGGTCACATTTAAGATAGTCTCTAAGTAAGTAGAGTGCAATCAGTGATATAATTGGGAATATGTAATGTTTAATGCAGTTATAAGGCAGAAGATAAATACACAAAATATTAAATTAACTGCTGGATAAGGAAGACGACTGATAAAGTAATAGATACACATTCTCTTGTTCCCGGATATGCATCCGCATAAAGCACTGATGTGTTTTGAAAGATCGGGGACTTCATCTGTCTTAAAACTCAAAGCTGTGTACTGCATGTTCCCCAACCCCAGAGAAACCCAAATAACCTTCAAGGGGAATACCTGAACATAATAGCACCACAGTTACATCATTGTGTGAGACGGTCTCACACTGGGACCTGAATCTACCATCGTTATAGAAGATCTATTTCATCTGCAGAGTAGTTTTCATTGGCTTACATATTTTCTAAGTCATTAACAGCCCAGTCTTGTGCTTGCTGAAAAGAGCTCATACTTGGCACGGTATTCGAGATGTTCAACGTTCAGTTTTAGTTGTTGTGAAGCAATTTCAGAAGAATATTGGTTAACTTTTACTTTGCCAATTCTCCCATGTTCTTTCCAACCACAAAACTATAGACATTTACATCATGGAAGGAAGCCATATCACCTGTGCTGACTCTCTGAAAGAGCTGTGCGTTCACTTCCATTTTGATGTTTTTTTTCCCCCCACTTCTCCTTTTATAGAACCTTAGAGAAAATCCTCTTCTGATGGCGTGGACTTTTGTCTGGGAATAGAGGAAACTGGGAGAAGGGATTGGGATGAGGAGGGAGAGTTGTGTGGCCTATATACATCAGCATTGACTAGTTGGTCTAAGTGGCCTATTCCCACGCTGTAATGTTCTGTCATAGTTGTATTATGCTAGAAACAGCATCAGAATGCTAGTGATTGGATGTAACTAGGCTAAAATATGAGGGGCCATTGCATTACTTTGCGACACGATCTTGCTGCCTGAATCACTAGTTATTTCATGCAGTTCCACTGATACTTCTTGATGAAATGAACTACCTCAACACCTAGATAAATAATAAGAATAATGCTTGCATTTGATATAGCAGCTCATCACGTCTTCAAGACAGGCTCATAGCTCTTCACAGAATATACTGTAAAGCGAATAGATACGCTGGTAAATTGCAGATTACCGCGGCCTATCCTCTCCCCTCATCCAAATTCATCCACAAAGTTCAAAGTAATTGCCAACCCATTTTGTTGATATTATTGTTTGTGGGACGTTGCTGGGCACTGATCGGCTGTCCTGTTTGCCTCCACAGCAACATTCAATCCTTTTCGAATTACAGTAATTCTCAGAAATGCTTTCAGACATTTATTTTCTTTGAGAGGATCTGTATGAAAGTAGGTTGTTGCAGATTTAGGCCTCGCAGGCCTGTGGAACCGTGGAAAATTGGTTTCCAAGTTGGGACTGAGCAAGCCACAACCATGAGAGTGTTGTCTCCACTTGCGTCACTATAGTTAGAGTTTGCCTAGTGAAGTTGACACAGGTTTGGGTGTGTTTATGGGATGGTGGCCCTCTGATTGTGTGAAGGGAAGCATTTTGGAGGAAGGAGCTGTTATTTGCAAAATTGCACGCTATGTATCAGACCCTTATTGTGCAGCAACCAGGAATTTGAGCGAAATCAACAGCTGCCCATGACTTTTGTCATCCCCAATGTGTGTGGAATGCAGAAGCATCTAGTTCACCTTCTGCCCAGTGAGAATGTTGTGCATTAAACAGTTTTGCTGTTGCATCGCTCGCTTCAATACACCTTTACCTCCCGCATGGTAAAGGTAGACCACAGGGTTGATATCACTAGTCTGCAACCTTCCTGGCACAGTTTCTGCAACAAGCTTCACTCTGCTTAAACCACAGATACATCTCTCTCTTACCTCTGGAACTCCCTCCCTCTACTCCTCACTGTTGCAACTCGCTATACGTTTTTAATTCCCTTATATAAAGTCTAGCTCTTTGTCCATGCCTATGGGCACCTTTACCTTCCCCAACCCTTCTCTGGTGCTTGGTGGCTGACCCTGTCATTGTAATAATAATAATAGTAATCCTTGCATTTGGTATAGAGGCTTTTGACTGATGTCTCGAAGTCCTTCAAAGGATTTCCCGTAAAATAGAGCAACTGTGTATTCGTAGGCAAACACGGCATCAGAATTGTACACATCAATGTCACCCAAACAGCCATGAAACGGATAACTAATCTTTATTTGGGGTATTGTTGGCCAGAACACCGGGAGAAATTCCTTTCTCTTTTCAAAGAGAAAATGTCCCCCGTCCTATTCCCCCCCGAACAGGCATACGGGACTTCGGTTTAACGTCTTATCCGAACGACGGCACCTCTAACAATGAAACACAACCCAGCTCTGCACTAAATTGTCATCTTAGACTATGTGAGTTCGACTCCTGACTTGGTATTTAAACCCACAACCTTCTGACTCAGAGGTCAGAGTGCTACCCTTGCACCAGGCTGACACGAGTGTAAACTGCTCGGAAGACATTTTCCTACGCGGAGGGCGCTATTTAACTGTAAGTTAGAGAATTTTATGATCTCTGGGGCCAATTTGTAACAGAGCAAAGGTGAGTTTCTGTCACAAGGAATTCTTGATAAAAACATTTTTTTTTGTTTTTTACTTGGCAACATGAAACTTGCTCCTAGCGGGAATCAACTGTGGTACTCAGAAAAAGCTCATAAAAACGTAACTCTGGTCTTATTTCATTTATTGAAAGTCAAAACGGATCATATATACAGCTGCAGTAATGATGTCAGCGGCTGGCAACAAAGGGATTTAATCTCAAACTCCTTGTATAAACTGGCAGCGTGGCGAGAGAATTGAACTCCATATTTGCACAACATTTTACTGCTAAAAAGTGCCTCTGAACTGGGAATAAGTGGGATGGAAGCAACATCCTGTGGTTCAGTCAACATTCTGTGTTGCACACAGTTGTTGCTCAAATGATTCTGAATAAGTTCTCTTGTAGGAAGTGCTGAACAAAGATTTCTCATGACCTGAGACCCAGGTTTTATATAATTATGCAACGATTCTTTGATGAAACTTGCTCATGTTGTTTTCCTGACAAGCGGAGTGATCCACCCACGAGGGAGCCGTTGCTCTGGTATGAAAACGCTTTCGAAGAATAATTCCGCAAGCTTAAGAAATCTTAAACGGAGGAAAATCAACCAGGAAGCATGGTGAGAGGGTAAAAATATCTTTATATTTTTGTTAACTTCTTTTCAGCTGATGGGCTTTCCACAATAATACAACGGAAATCCCACCAGTGAGCTGAAATTCTACTTGAGAACCCACCCTCGACCATGTTGGACATTAATAGAATTTCCCCCCATCATAATTATGCATCGCCAATGGCACTACATAGATTGCCAACCAGATAGTTTAAGCCTGTAGGACCTTTTCGCCTTGAAATATAAGATTGTGCAGAATTCTGGAAAATTGTCCAATTTAGTTCTAATTTGGAAGTCGGTTCTTTTCAATAACTCCAGAAAACTGGCTCCAAACTATAAAATTTTCTACAATTCTGCGAGAAAGCAAGTTTTAAGAACCAAACGATTTTACAGGCTAAGACTAGGTAGAATTTCAAGCCTTCGGTTGCAGCTTGAAATACCATGTTAAATCATTATACTTATGTTTTGGCCAAATCAATTTTCCATCGTGTCACCATTGATTATGTATGTTGCATCTTTGGCCAGACTCTGTGTAAACCAATGAAGCTTTTTTGTTACAAATTGGATGTTAGACTCTACAATGAAAAGGAGTTCATCAAATCATTCCACTGTTAGGAATTTGTGGGTTTCCAGTTATTTTGTTTTAATCCATCTCCCACTTAAGAATTTTAGGCTTGGATATGCTTCTAATGCAGTAAACTAGGGAGAACGGGGCCTGATTTATTGGAACAGGCATTAAAAAAATAAAGACTCGTGCAAACAAAGACTTTTGCTTTCTCTTTGCAACGCATTTCAGCTATTGAAAGTTCAATATGGTCGCACACTTTGGCTGTGTTACCGGGGAAGGTCGAGATACCAGTATCGATATGATTATTGTCCTTCATAACTGCAGACACGATTGAATTGTGCCCACGTGACAGAGTTGGAAGCAGACCGTGTCTACTCGAAGGCGACTTCCGTGCTATTGGCCGGAAGTCAAGCAAAATACTGGGAAAAAATTCTTGTTGTGGCGAATGATACTGTTGTCCTAAACCTTACCTCTGCCATGGACTGGCTGAAAACTGATCCACAGATCCACGGATCTTTTTATTTTACAGAAGTTTATCGAAGAAAGTGAAGACTGGAGCACTCCAGCCTCACCTATCGATGATTCATAAATGATCCAGGCATTTTGAATATGTCATGAGATATAACAGATTATACACATATTAACAGTTAACCCGCGCTATATCTTCAAATGCAAATATTCCTGTTGACTTTAAGGCAATACAATCAGCGCAGGAAATATGTAACAGATTATGAGCACATGCAATGCTCCATTCCAGTTGGCTGACATTTCGATCTGCAAACAGCAAGCAGTGTGACATCTCTGATAGGAACTCAGATATTACTGTCTGATAGTTACAGATTGGCTGAAAGAGAAGCTTGTTATAACAAAACAGCTGGTGAGAAATATTACTGCAATCCCCTACGGGCCAGTGAGAGAACATGCATCCCAAATGTGGAATGTTCTTCATCTGTTGTTAACCTACAAATGCTTTCACAGATGACATGTTGAATCGCATTAGGTCCTCGGCACTGTGGCACTGTTGTAGGCTCTCGGTTACGTTGGTTGATTTCTTGGGCAATACGTCGGGTTCTGTGAATAACATTGTAATTACGTACCTTTTCCTGATCAATCCTGTTGTCAGTCATGGAGCTATAACTTGATGACGTGCAATAACAAAGGTGTTGCCAGGCACCGCGGTCAGATGATTCACTTTTCAATGACCAGTAGATCAATGAACAGTGAAAATAGGCTTCTCAGCGGAGAGTGCTAAATTATACTTGAACGATAATGTGTAGATACTCAATGACAGTAGGATACTGGGGCATCATGTAGGAGAGCGGCTCACAGCACTGCTGGAACAAATTAGCTGGAAGGATGGTGGAGTCCAGGAAGTTGGATTTGAGAAACAAATAGTGGAGTCCTGAGACATAGTGGTTAGAGCACTCGCCTCGCAAACGAGAGGACCTGAGTTGGATTCCTGGGCAGGGCGAAACATTAAGCAGGTTTCCTTACTCCATACGCCTCTGTTTACCCACAGTAAGTAGGAACCCGGTTGTTAGTCGATTGGCGGATTGCTTTTCCGGGTAATAATCCCTTCAAAATAAATCAAACTAATGTGGTCACTCATTCCACGACTGTTTGTGGGGACGCTGCTGTGTGCAATTGGCTGCTGCATTTCGCCCCACAAAATACACAGTCAATTCACTTTACGGCATATTCTGTGAAACGCTTTGAGACGTCTCAATGACGTGATAAGGCCCTATATCAAATGCAAGGATTATTATTATTGTTATTATTATGTTAGAATAATGATCATAAGCTTCCATGCCTGATACAGGATTGCATTGGCAGGGGCAAGCAACTGTGAGGACACTACACTTCACCAAAGAAGTGGGAAAGAGTGAAGAATTAATTGCTTCTATCATTTACCATTAAAGCACTTTACTTTTCTTATTATAACCTTATAAGAATTATAAAATCTATAAGATTTGTAAAAATCCCGACGGCGAGTTTTAAGGCTATTTAAAATACACAAGCTGTTGTAAGACCAACACAAAGTCTTACTTTGCTTTATTTAAGTCTCATTCGAAATATATTTTATCAGCTGAAAGGATGATTGTGGGTATATATATCATGTGATGGTTAAGTATCCACAGACGGGTATTATTAAGTTAGAAATCCGTCCGCTTTGCAGTGGTTACAAGGAATTTTCAGAGATAAAGAAATCGACCTAATCCAAGCTAAACCTATCATAGCCTACACAGCACATTTGTGGAGGATTTTCTCTTCCTGTGCATTCCCCGAAGTTGACTGACGGTGTGCGTTTGAAATTTACATTGGAGTTTGGTGTCATAACGCCAGCAAACTGACCTCATGGAGAGTCGTTAACGCAGCCAAAGTAAACACCGGTCCAAACCATAGTCAACTTGACACTTATGTCCACAGGTCAAAGACTATAGAAGCAGCCAAAAGTTATCCTTTAATACTATCAAAGACTCAATAGATCTCTTGTGAGCTGGAGTAATATTTCTTTTCAGCCTTTGATAAGCAAAGTATAGGCTTAGCATGGGTCTGAGTTGCCTGCTTCCATGGGGCTTCCACAAGAGATTTAGTGTGCTTTGGGGGTGGAAGTATGGTCAAAGCTCATTATAACAAATTCAGAAGAACCAGCCAAATGTTTTCTGTCAGGGTTCTTGGCAAGGGCTATGGTTCCTTTATGCTCCCCCCATCCTCCCCCCCACCCCCCCCACCACCACTCCCATTCTGCTCTAAACTTCACTGCAGCACAAGAAAGCACAAGGTGCCCCTCATTTTTAAATGGTTGCATATGTGGAGGGAATGAATCTGTCAAATGCTGACTGTGTTAAGTGTTAGCAAAGAGTAGGCGAATCAAGGTCTTCACTCCCCTTTGCACATTTAACAATAACAATAATAATCCTGCATTTAATACACAGCCATGTAGCATCAAAGCATCGCAAAGCATTTGGCAGTAATTATTGTAAATAATAATAATGATAATCCTTGCATTTGAGCATTTTTCACGTTGGGAGCGTCAGGAATAGGGAACAAAATGCCCCATAACTTAATGAACTCAAAGGTGTCCTTTTATTTGTCCTTTTATTGTGGGTTTGGACAAAGTAAGGTTTGTTTTGCATTTTTTCCCACAACGGATTGTGAAGATACGGAACGTTTAAAAGATAGACAGATACTTAGTATGAAAGTACCAAGTATTAAGTGGTATAATAATGATAATAATCCTTGCACTTGATATAGCATCTTTCACGTTGTTGAGACTTCTCAAAGTGCTTCATAGCACATAGTGTAAAGTGCATTGACTACACATTTGATGGTGAACACATCCAATTTGCGCACAGGAATGTCCTATAAGCAATTAAGAGGTGAATTATCAATTTATATTCGAGGATTGTTGGCCAGAAGACACTCCCTTCTCTTCTCGTCTTAGGTTCTCTCGTGTCCACTTGAGCAGGTCAATGGGACTTTGATATAACTTCTCAACTTTGAGATGTTCTCAATGTTATTAAGGCTATACCAGCTATATAGCTAGTTGACCCTGAGCATTACACGTAGAATTATATTACATAGACTGTAGAGAACTGAAACAAATTGTTCGACGCAACTCATCTGTGTCAATGTTTATAATCCACAGGAGTTTCCACCCCTCCTAATCCCCTATTCCCCTCCAATATCACCCTGTTTCCCTATTTGTGCAATACTGGGGGTAACATAAAACTATACGAATTGAATATTTTTACTGTGACTATTACGAATTAGATGAGATAATATTTTGTGCTTTTATTAAAAAAAGTTGTATCAGGATCTCTATTTCGGGACTGGAACTGCATACTAAAATAATCCTTGATAGAGCACCTTATCATGTCATCGAGACGTCTCAAAGCAATTCACAGGATATACTGTAAAGTGATGAGTGTGTGGATTTTGTGGGCAAACAAGGCAGCCAATTTGTGCACAACAATGTCCCACAAACAGCCATGGAGTGATGATCAATATTATTTTGGGGGATTGTTGGCCAGGACACATAGAAAGAAACTCTTCTTATGAAATACATGGAAAATAGCTTGGTTCATCACAGTTTTATACATACCACTTTGATAAAACATGTCTTTGTTAAGAATCAGTCCCTACAAAGTCCCATACCATTCCCGATTTTGCAGTGAAACTTAATGACTAAGAGGCAGCTCAATATACTTCCCAAACTGGTGAACCAGAGTATCCTTGTAACATTTTTCCTTATATTTATTTGGCTTCTCACCAAGATTGTAAGAAAGGAAGGATGCAGGTTTACTGTGGTGAAAAGATGGGAGACAGATTATCTGGAACAAAAGTTCAGAAAATAGACTGCAGTCAGAGAGCAAGATGGAATTAAACTTTATCCTTATATTTATCTGGCTTCTTCAGACCCAGGCAAAAATATTTCAATGCATGTTCATTAAGTGGATTCAAGCCGAGGGTAGAAAGTACTAGAAGAGGGTGGAACGAATAAGTTTGAAGGGTCATATGGTCTTTTCTCCTTCCGGGTTTTCTTATATTAAATTATATTAGTATTCCTATATTTTGCACAGCTCATTTCAGATCAGGAGGATGTCTCAAAGTGCTTCACAGGATTTACTGTACAGGGCAGTGACTGTATTTTGCGGTCCAATGAGGCAGCCAATTTGCAATACAGCAACATCCCACGAACAACCTTGCAACGAATGACCATTTTGATTTGGAAAATGTCTGGCTAGGAATCCGTGAGAAACTCGGGATCTCATCTGAAAGGACGGCGTTTCGAACAGTGCAGTACATCTCCAGCATTGCTTTGCTGTGTCAGCGTAGACCATATGAGTTCAAAGTCCCGACACGGGGCTTGAACACACAACCCTCCGAATTAGAGACGAGAGCGCTATCCTCACCGAGCCAGGCTGACACACTCTTAGTGCGAAAACACATTAAACGGAGATGTATATGTTAGCAATTCTAATCTTGAAGAATGCACCATCTGGCCCAGCGCATGAGAAGGAATTGATCTATCAATTACAAAAATAAAATTAGAAATTCTGTCTGATGGAGATTAAGACCATATGGGCAATCATTATTACAATCAAAATAGCTGTCCTTTCTCGACAGATTAATTCTAAGTCCCATATTAATGGTGCGATGATTTCAACAAGGAACGTATTGGGTTGCGGTTAAGTTTTCAAACCAATAGCATCTTGGGTCCACCATTTCAAACTGCGGATAGAAAAACCTTGAATTATGAGTCAGGACTGCATAGTTTGGAGACATATGGTAGAATTTTGTAGTAATTGCTCTGGTGTTGTGCTCTGATTCAAATGCAATAGCATGTTTTCCATCAAAACCCACATTGGACTATTGCTCAATGTCCCTGAAACATCATGTTCTGAATAAATCTCACGTAGATTTTCCTGCAAACGTTTTTTAATTAAAACATTGAAACATTAGTAAGAAATGACTGGCTGTGGCTATTATTTCTCTGATTTATTTCCCTGTGAAATAGACACAAGGGCCTGAGTAACTTCCTGTAGCTAAAAGGGCTTTGGGTTTCTTGATTTCACCACTGTTAATGTTACTGCTCAGTTTGGTGATAACTGTAACTGCTGAGCAAGGTGACAAGGAGATAACAAGGCGGAGAGGAAATAAATATTTCTTTTAATTGGGGAATTAGTATCAAGTGGACCCAGTCTCAGGATTGTTCGTAAAAATGTTTTGGGGAGAGATTCGAAGGAATTTCTTCACTTTGGTTTGGGTATTCTTTATCACAAATGTTTACCGAGGCTGCACCGATTTCAGTGGGAACTGGATAAGTACCTGAACTGTAAACATATTAAGGGATGCGAAGGTAATTTAGAAGACAAGTAGAAATGGCACAGGTTTTGCCCTGTGCAGAAAATGTTTGTTTCGAACTACATTTGTAACAGTTAAATGAATAACCCCTTCTATTTGATAGCTGTTGTTTCCCTCACAGGAATTACTGTAAAGTGCATTGACTATATATATATGAAAGTGAATCGTGACAACCAATTTCTACACAGCAATGCCCACAAACAGCCTTTACAGTGTATTCTGGGAAGCGCTTTTAGACGTCTCGACGATGTGATAAGGCTCTATACAAAATGCAAGTACTACCATCATCATTATAAAGCATTTTTTGTTTGGTCTGGTTTGTTTATTTGTTGTCCAGGACACCAGGAGAAACTCCCACCTCTTTTTGAATAGTACCGTGGGATCTTAAACGCACGACTGAACAGGCAGACAGGACTCGGATTAACATCTCATCCAAAGGACGACACCCGTCACCAAATGCAGCACTCCCCTAGCATCGAACTGGTGTGTAAGCCGAGGCAGTGAGCTTAAAGTCTCTCTGAAAAGCCTCTCAGTACGGATGCCATTGATTACAAAGTTAGTAGACGTGCATTCCAAACCTTTCAGGCTATATTTTATACTCTGACGAAAGATCATCGACCTGAAACATTAACTCACTTTCCTCTCTCCGTAGATGCTGCCTGACCGGCTGAGTGTTCCCAGCGACTTCTGCTTTTACCTCACATTTCCAGCATCTGCGGTACTTAGCCTTTTTTATATTTTATGCTTTATACGTTATGGGGAAATGACTAAAAAACAGTTCTACAAAATGTCCCAGCAGTTCTGTCATGGAACCAGCAATTGGCAATAAATGGGAGCCACATCCACAGATAAGTTTTAACTAAAAGCTTAAGTGATATTTTGCCTGGAGCGTACATGCTAAGATCTTCATTGAACTTGAAGTTTGGAAGTACATACTTCTGCAGCTTAGGGTTCCAATTGGCCTCTTACTATTGCTGATGTTGCTGATAAGAGTTCTGATTCATGCACACTATTATTTTCCAGATTTTGTCTCCTCTTACTCATACTGCGGTCTCGTTCCACAGCCTTTGGTAACCCATCCATGGGACCATCAGTCACTTGGGAGCCCAAACATTGAGCCATTGCGAACTATCATCATCATAATAATAATCCTTGCATTTAATACGAGCGCCTTATCACGTCTTTGAGACGTCCCAAAACTTTCACAGAATAGATCTGTAAATTGAATCGAATGTATATTTTGTGGGCGAAACTGGCAGCCAATTGCGCACAGCGATGTCCCACAAACAGTCGTGGATTGGGTGACCAATTTATTATTTTTGTTAAGGAATTTGACAGTGGGGGAAGAGGGGGAGGGAAGAGTAGAGGAATGTGTGTGTGTGTGTCTGTGTGTGGAAATCGCAGCTACACATCAATTTCTGCCAGAAAGATAGATAACAATCAAGTGTGGGAACTTGATGATTCTGCACCTCCCTGGTCTAAGAACATTGAGACCACTTGTAGACCACACCATAACTTTGGCTGAAATCAGCTAACTCAACACAGACCAGAAATAAAGCCTAGGACTTCCTGATCTGTTTTACATTTGAAGCAAGGTTACATAACGTGGTTTAGCCTTAAGTCTTTGGTATGCTTTGATTGACGATTTCATCAGTTCCTTACAGCTTCGCGCATTCACAGAGTGTAAATGACAATGGTTTTATGAAGTAAAAGCAAAGCTTTGACATTATTTATTTAGGTAATAATGAACTCAAAGGTGCCCTTTTATTGTGGGTTTGGAACAAACTAAGGTTTGTTTTGTCATGAAGCATTTTCTCACATGACAGGTTATGCAGATGTGGAACACTCTGCCCCAGAAAACGGTATAAAAGAGAGTTTAAAAGAGTGATAGATAGATTAACACTTAGTATTAAAAAGTACCAGGTATTGAGTGTATTAAGGGGTAAAATAATAATCCTTGCATTTTGATTTGGAGGATTGTTGGGCAGGACACAGGGAGAAAATATGCTATGGCTAAGACGAGCTGAAATTTCACTTGTATACATTGATAAACTTTATAGAAGTCAGGATTGTAATAAGATCATTATTACATGAGGAGACACATATGCCATATCTGAACTACACTAGAGCTAACTTGCTTTCATGTTTGGATGGTTCTTCACAGCTTGCGGTTCAACAAGAAAAACGGGAGAAATTGGTGGCATTGTGACAAGGAAGAAAGGTGTGAAATTCTGGAAAATTGAAGTTAACAACAGCAACACCAACAACAACAACAACTTGCATTCCTATCATAACCCTCTCGCAGGGTAGAGTCCCAGAGTGCTTGACAGTGGCGGAGCACGACTCCGAGGCGGGGGCTGGAGCTGACCTTAGGCTCAGTCGAATAAGAAGGTCTTCAGGCGCAACACGTTAAGTAAAAATGTGAGTATTTTCCCGCAACTCCTGGCCGAACACAATCATTTATACTCCGCTTGATTTGATTTGCTCAGTTGTTTTGACCACAGCTTGACTCGATGTTTTATGGACGTTCGTTTTGATTTTCTTCTACACTGAAGCATGTTAAAAATCTAGTCGATGCCCCGTAAACCTTTTCACAGCTTTTAACATTGACCTAAACATGTGCGCTAGAACAGACACATGCTCTGTCGGGATTTCCTGTTGAGTTTTTCCAGGAAACTGATTTCCTTAACGGCACGCAGATTCTAAGGTTTACGAATACAAAAGGGGGCCACATAAGGCAGAGTGGGTTTAACTTGATGGGTTATGTGTGCACATCCCAAAGAAGCACTCACTTTCAATTCTTTGGGTGGAGGGAGTCTTTGGATATTTCACATATTAACTCTTGCTGGTCAACTGCATTTTACAGTTGTATTTCCTGTTAATCCTGTTTGAGCACAGATGGTCTCTCTGTGGACTATAAAAATGCAAGATTTGGGCCAGCTTTCCACCTTTATGTCCTATAATTCCATATTCAGAATACTTGTGGAAATAAAAAGGGCATTTTTTTATGGGGTTTCGGTCACACACAATTATGGCCTCCATGACAGGAGCTCACGCATCTTTGAGTGAAAATATTATAGTTGAGTGGACTTTATTAGACACTGGTCTGTTCAGACTATTGCATTACCAAGGACCTTCATCATATTATGGAGTCCTGTAGCTCAGTGGTTAGAGCACTCACCTCACAAGCGAGACACATGGGTTCGATTCCCAGCAGGCCAAAACGTTGGGCAAGTTTCCTTACTCCACCTGCCTCTGTTTACCTATTAGTAAGTAAGGAACCCACTTGTTAGTCAATTGCTGGATCGCTTTTGCAGGGGTAATAACTCCTTGGTCAGTCAATCCACGACTGTTTTGGGACACTACTGTGCACAATTGGCTGCCACATTTCGCCCCCAAAATATACAGTCAATTCACTTTACAGTATATTTTGTGAAGCGCTTTGAGACATCTCGAAGACATGATAAGGCGCTATATCAACTGCAAGAATTATTATTATTATAATTATGTTCCGACAGCGACGAGATGTCAGAGATAGTCTGTGTACCCTCTGCTTATCTGTAATCTCATTCGGCTTCTCAACGTGGGGTACTATATTCCCCTGTGCTCCTCTGGAAGCTCCATGATGGCCAATAACATTGAATGCACAATGAGGTTCTAGCTTAACTTAGCACCTCACGCTCACGTTCTGTCTAGGCTCCTCTTAGCAAAGACAGACATCAGACTTTACTAGACACTAGGAGGTCTGGGGAAGGGTCTCCTCTGGATCTTTTCTCACTTATTCTCCTGCTTATACATCATTTTAGCCAACAGAAGAAAACAAACATGTCAACACGTTCCTGTAGAAATTGAGGGCACTGAACAACAAATTTAAGCTTACACGTTCCATTTTCTCACAAACAACCCACCCGTGTCAGGTTCGTTGATGTTACGTGTTGTTGTCAACATGGTGCAAGCTGACTAGTGATGCATGCTGTCACCCACCCAATGAAGAAGTCATTCCAAACTCCAGGAGTCCAATGGAGGAAACATGAGATGATCATGGGGGAACTTTTGTGTTTACTTGAATAAAACACTCAATGCTCTGAACAGAACTCTCTTTCGACCATCCAGGCATGTTGTGTTTGGCTGATCTGGAGTATGTATGTTTCACGTGCCTATCCCCCATGATCCACACAGCAACTATGCAGTTGGATGGTAAACTGTACTGTTTGTCATGACACATTCAGCTTCAGACTCGCTCTAACACCAGCCTGGTTGAAGAGTGTGGCCCATTGATGTTGATTGAATGACAAGCGGTCAATTGAAGAGACTGGCTCACGTTGAGTGATAGCTGGCAATTACGCAACAGCTTTCCAACAGCAAGTGCGGATTGGCAAGCAATGATGGCCTGATTTATAAATGTTATGGCAACAGCGTTTGGTGCAGTTGGGAATTTTTATATAAGAAACACATTTCTTAGGAATATGGAAAACCTTGTCACTTGACCTTCAAATCCCACAGAATACAGTGAAATCCAAGCCTCGAATTCCTATACGAATGAATGCAAATAATTATTCACAATCTTGGCTTGAGTTATTTGGACCGTGATGCATTGTTCATGTTTGGGGGCAGCCGAGAGAGAGGAACAGAAGGCATCGGAAGATTTGAGAAGGATTGATGTGTGTGCAGGTGCGAGGGTTGAACGGGCAGGGGAGTGAGTGCGCAATAAAACGTAATAAAACATTAGCACACAGGAGGAGGAAGAGGTGACTGCCAAACATTGTCCCGAGCTGCTTAATTTCTGTTCATTAGAACCGCTAACATCACCGTTGTTGCTGAAATCTGGAACGGATTCTCATGCAGTTAAAATCGAGCCATCTCTATGCTGCATTTCCTCTTGATACTGACAAGGCTTTCATAACATACGCTTACTCAGCTGTCAATCTTGCAGGGCTAATGATTGGAGTCAGGAAGATTTTTGATTAGGAATAAATCGGATCCAAAGACGATTCCAAGATGAGAGGCGCAGAGAACCACTTTGTGAGTTGAAATCGGCCAATTTTCCAAGCGTTTAAATGACAGACTTGTACAATGCAATACGAATTTACATTCATATTACAACAACAACATTGCTTGTCCAGCGAGGAGCCAAAGCCCTAATGGGCAGCTGGACAAACAGCGGGAAAACTTGCCAGACAATGATATTAATGGCAAACTATGCGGTTTTATCTGGCTAGACTCCAGCAGCTACCCCATCGCACACTCTGGGGTCCCCAAGCCTTGACTCTTGCCAATCTGCGCTTAATACTTTCCGGAATTACGTAAGCGGGATGTGTCCCTCCAGGGAGAGACAGAGGGTGTAATCTATTCCGACAATCTGTGTCTGGAATTTCTATGTGCAGGTGGGATGCATGGAATTCTCAGCTTGGTTTGGATACTCTTAAGTGCAGTGATGGGTTTCCGGATGTGTCAGACACCCGACTGACCAATTTAAAAAAACAATTTGCATTTATATGGCCCCCTTCACGTGGGGTAGCATCACAGAGTGCGTTATGTAGCACGTTTCCTGTCAAGAGGATGTCTCAAGACTCTGGACAATCAAAGGGGAAGAAAAGGTGGTTGAAAACACGGTCAAATGATCCAAAATAATTTGTTGTACTCGTGATTATTCAAAAGGACGCTTTTCACCACTTCCTCCAGGAGAAACGAGCTTCCGGTCTGTTTCTGATGCGAGGCTCTGTTCTGACCTTGGTGAGTGAGGTGTTACTGAGCAATACATTTTAGGGAGGTCCAATATTGTGTTCATCTTCAATGCTGAGCTGCTTTGATGCCCACAAAAGACACAGTCACTATAAGCTCCTGTAAATCCTTTGATATGTTCTCATTGAAAGGCATTTGATCAAGTACAAGGATTATTATTATTTCTATTAGCATTTGGGTTCCGACAATTGGTGTCAGTATCTCCAGGCTACTGGGGTTGGGGGACGCACACAGAGTTCATGGTTCCAAGGGCATTTGATTTATTTTCAGTGAACAATTCTTGTGCGCATACATTCCTGGATGTTATACACAGGGCAGAATTGTTCTGTGTTAACACCGGGTCACAAAAGCCTGCCTCTACTTACTGTCTAAGATAATAATAATCCTTACGTAGAGCACCTTTCACTCAGGACTTCTCCCAAAGCACTTCACATAATTACACAGTAAAGTGTAAAGAGTCTTTGGTGGGCGAACGCAGAAGCCAATCTGTGCACAACAGCAACAAATTACACCGACGTGGAAGGCGCTATACAAATGTAATTTTGTTGTTGTTGTATAGCACCCTTCACGTCAGAAAGAGCGCTGGACAGTCAGGGGTTTTTAGACCCGACCTGGAGTTAGGGTTAGGAGGGGTGGAGGGCAAGGGAATGGAGTGGAAAGGTGGCCAAAGGCACGCACGGTCGAAGAGGAGGAAGGTATTTAGATGGGACTTGAATCAGGCGAGACAGGACGTGAGGCGAAGGGATTGCAGGATAGAGATCCAGAGTGTGGAGGCAGAGATGCTGAAACAGGCAATATCCCACGGCCTACGAACAGCCATGAAATGAACGGTTAGTTTTATTTGGGGGAATGTTGGCGAGGATAAATGTGTCACAAATATATATGTATAAAAAGATGAGCGTTTGGGTGAAACAATGGGGCCTGCAAAAAAACACATTGCGCCGTAGATCAATATTGAGGCTGGAATGTTAATCCGTCCCCATGAAAGACACAGAAACCACATTGCAGGTGACCGGTGAAAGTACGATGGGAAATTGTTAAAAAGCGAATTTATGGCTGTTTTATTTTCAAAAAAAAACACGCAAGGAAATGCTGTTGCAAGTTGATTTATATATTGACAGGAAAGAAAGCAAGCTGTCAAAGATAGCTATTGATGATGACGAGGGTTTTCGTTATTCTCTGCAGGTTTACCTGAGACATCCCGCCGAAACAAAAACAGATGTCTCACGAAATCCCAAATCCTTTAGATGTTGATTTGATTTTTTTTTATTGCAAAGCGATTGGAACTGTTTCAGGGGGAACGCACTTTTAGGTGTAAGAAGATCAGGAAATACTGGAAAGCCAGACACAATCCCAACCAGCAAAAACCTATGCCGGAATCGAATTTTCATTCCTTTCCGTTGACTAGCGAACTGAGGTCCGAAAATGTATGTATGTCTGCCTGTCTCTCCATATAAAAGCAGTACAACCTGTGGGGGAACTTTAATGGAGGTCTGCAGTGCACTCCTGCCACAGTGGGGACGGAAATGTTCTTGCATAAGATGTACAGGAATCCTGTAGCTTAGTGGTTAGAGCACTCGGACAGGGAGACTATCCGGTTTGATTCCCGGGCAGAGCGAAACCTTAGGCAAGTTTCCTTACTCCACGCGCCTCTGTTTACCCAGCAGTAAGTAGGAACCCAGTTATTAGTCGATTGGCGGATCGCTTTCCGGGCGTAATGATCCCTCGATGTGGTCACTTAATCCACGACTGTTTATAGGACATTGCTGTGCACAATTCGCTGCCGCGTTTCGCCTATAAAATACACCGTCAATTTACGTCTCTGCTTTGAGATGTCTCAATGACGTGATAAGGCCAAAGTGAAACGCGTGACCTACTTCCTTTTACCAGAAGAAGTCTCAACTTGGAGAAATCTATTAAGGAACAATGCAAGACTGACCCCAATTATATGGGCTACACATTTGATAATAAAAAAATCATGAGTGAAGTGTACGTCCACAAATTAGGAGGCCACTTCTTTTTAAAAATATATATTTTGTAATGTTATTTTTGATACGTTCTTGTGTACATTCCAACCCATCTTTTTGTATTTCCCTTCAGACCAGGCAGGGGGACAGGTGCAGTAGTGAACTGTTGTGTATGAATTTCCCACAGGAAATGGGATCTGAGGTCACTAAATTAATCCTTCCTCGTGCCTAGTGCCCTGAACTTCTTACTTTATTCTTAATCTGCACCCCGATACACAAATGTCCTTTTTTTTGTTCCGAAGCAGAGTGCTCAGCACTGCACAGAAACTATTCCAAATGCAATCTCTTAAGTTAGAGTCAAACTCTCTTGAGGTGGCAACAAGATCTGAGTTTGTTTTGCTGTTAATAACTTGTCTGGAGAGATTTGTAATTGGCAGGGTTTTGACATTAAAATTGTAATGTTAGTGATTTACAACCGATAACTTGTTCCAGAGCACACAGTTTATTTGAAAGATAGCTGTCTAATCCCTTATGGACCACAGTCGTAAGCGCCGCTTAAGACAATAAATGCAACGTTGACCAGAGATTGACATTGTCTCAAGTATTGCCCAACTCTCTCATTTCTACCTGCCAATACTTTCTCCAAGGTGGCTAACACTTATCTTCCCAGTACGAGGACTATCCCACCTGTAAAGTGACTGGGTATAGCGGTGCTGATCAACATATCCATCAGAAAAATCTAGCAGGCAGGTTCAAAACAAAACTTTTAGGTATTAAAGTAATAGTAAACAACAATAATTGTTGCATTTGATATAGTGCCTTATCAGGTGGCTAAATGGCTCAAAGTGCTACACAGGATTTCACTGTTAGTTGAAGTGACTGTATACTTGTAGTCAAATGTAGCAACCAATTTGCACACAGCAATGTCCCACAAATAGCCTTGATGTGAATGACTCATTTTATCTTGGGGATTGATGAACCAGGACCCCAGAAGAACTCCCCTCTCTTTGTGAATAGTGCCAATCACAAACGTTTAATGTCTCATCTGAAGGACAGAGCACTTCCAACAATGCAGCGTTCCCCAGAAATGCACTGGAGTGTTAGCTCCAGACTGTAAGCTCAAAGTCCCGAATTTGTTTCAAACTCTCACCGTCGCTCAGTGAGTCAGATAAGCATTGCAATGCTCCAAGTGGGAGAATCAAAGGTGTAGTATAATATTTCCATAGCTTTTATCGAACATTTCTGCTTGTTGGAAAATGTGTTTGGGATTTGCTAGAGATGGTGAAAATATCTAATCTTATCTTCAGAGGAGAGACTGTCTAACTTGATTGAAAGGACTTGTTGCAGAATCAGGCCATTTGTTCATTCCCCACTGAAGCAAATGTGTGGATTGGATGATAGCCAAATTTCTGCAAGAGTTGTAACACAATGCTGGTCTGGCAAGTATATTCACCAGGATTGTGGTGGTTCAGGAAGTTAGTAATTATTAAGAGAGCTTTCGTTCCATAACAAATAGTTCTTAAAGTTACTTTATCTTACATGTGTCCTTATCTATTTCCAACCTTCATAATGGAACATGTTATTTTTAAATAATGCATACTTCTTGGGCGCAACTCATACTCACAAATGTTTTTTTTTTCAAAATTCGCCCCAAACTTCGAAAAAGAATTATGCAAATTACAGTCGCAGCTATAAATTCGCTGTTTTGATTTTTTGGGGGGCGATTCGCTAACATTTTAAGCAAGGTCGGTGCAATTCGGGAAAACTCTTAACGTAATGCGTATCAAGACAAAGGAACAACAGAACTGAATGGTAATCTCTCACACCAACAATAACCTCACAGAAGATTTAGAGGCTTCTGCGGAAATACACGATCACAACCCCACAGGCACTGGTGGCGGGAGCTGTTTGTTATAATAGTTAATAGGGCAATTAAGCGCTGGAACAAGTTGCAAGGCCAGGACATCGGGGCCAGGACAATGATTGAGGCCAGAACACTGGACTTAGTTGAAACGAGCAGCTTGATGCCATGGGGGGAAGACGGAAAGGGTGAGTTTTCTGGAAGGTGAGATCAAATAAACCAAAGGACCTTCTTCACCTGAACTAATCTTGTATTCTTGTGAAACGAGAAGCACAAGGGCAACACCAGGCCTCTAGCTGTGCCTCACCTGTGAGCACCATCATCATAATGTGGAGTCCTGTAGCTCAGTGGTTGGAGCAATCGTCTAGCAAGCAAGAGTTCTGGGTTTGATTACCGGGCGGGGCGAAACTTGGGCACGTTTCTTGACTTCACACACCATTGTTTACCCAGCAGTAAAGCAGGGGACCCCGCTGTCAGTCGATTGGCGCATCACTTTTCCAAGGGTAATAATTCCTTTAAAAAAAATAATAATTTGGTCACTCTATCCACTGTTTGTGTGGGACGCTGCTGTGGTGCAATTGGCTGCTGCGTTTCACCCACAAAACATACGGTCAATTCACTTTACAGTATATTCTGTGAAGTGCTTTGAGACGTCTCGAAGTGGTAAGATGCTATATCAAGTGCAAGGATTATTACATGATATGAAGGCACAACACTGTCAGTTTGCCCACTTCTTTTTGAAGTCAGCCATGGTGATCTTGAGAGACAGACAGAGCTGGCCTTGTCTTGCTGATTGGAACCCATCGTGTTGGACCTTCAAAACAGGAGCTCTCTCTCCATCCAGCTGTTTATGAGGCAAGCCTTGATCAATGTCCTTCTCACTCCTGCGTTCCAAAAGCATTGTTGAAGGAGACCGCATAAAGTCGGCACTCTTTCCAACAGGCAACAACAATTCTCCAGATAAGTTGTTCGTTCATTTCATGGCTGTTTTGCGGGACATTGCTGTGTGAAGATTGCTTGTTGCGTTCGCTTACACAATGCACAAACACTCGATTGTTCGAAGCAGTTTGAAAGATATGCTTGCATTCTTAGGCCCAATATCAGATGCAAGGATTATTATTACTCTAAAGTATCTTCAGCAACAGGAATAGCGATTTACACTTATATAGAACCTTTCACATAGGATAATGTCTCGAAGTACTTTAGCAAAACAATGACATGCATTTATCTTGCATCATTCGCACGTAGTGGCATCTTGGAGCACGTAACAGGGTCCTGTGCGAAGTCAGAAATACAACACACATTAAAATAATAATCCTTGCATTTGAGATTTTCACGTCAAGTCATCTTAAAGTGCTGTGCTTCACGGGATATACTGTAAAGCCACTGTTAAGCGAGCCGAGACGCTACCCTGCTTAGAGGGCGCTATATAAGCGCAATTTGTTGTTGTAAAGTGCTGTGACTGGGTGTATTTTGCTGGCAAATTGCTATTGAGCTTTGCTCAGCACTGAACTGTTCTGAACCTGGGCGCAAAAAGGCATGACAATCTTTTATTTGTTGTCGCTACGGTTGCTTATCCGGACAAACATAAAATTCACCATTAAAAGAAAATTTGGTCTGTTATTTCCGCAGGTTACTAGTAAGATGTGACACTTACTTTACGATCCAGTTGTAGCCAGTCCTTTTCAGTTCCATTTCGCCCTTGTTGCGTTCAATCGTTTGTTCAGCTAATTCTTATTTCATTGATGTTAACGTCGTCCTATTCAACAACGTGCTGAGATTTTGCTCTCCTCTCCAGCGCTCGCTCCCACCACATTCCCCCGTCGTTGAAGTATAGCCGTGGAATTTACACAGACAGTTTCAGAATGCCAAGAGTGCACCTTGGAACTGGGACAGACAGACGGGAATAAGCAGAGTAAATCCACTTCACTTGCTCAAGGCTGAATTGTAACATGGGCAGCAGTCAGTAAGAGAGTTGTCAGCTTTGACGTGGCTGAAAACGGAAGATAAGTAAGGCAAAAACATGTGTCCCCTTTTATGGGTCCATTAATATTTGTGAAGGCTGAAATGTCAGAGACATAATAAATGGGAATTGCTCTTAGATCAGGGACGTGTTCATTTCGCTCTTCCTGCCCACAAAGGTTATAGGAGGAAACACTCTTAACAGACGAATGCATCCCTGACCAAGTGCATTCATTCCCAGGAGAAGAAAATTATAATCATCACATCCTAACGATATTGTTTTCACGACCAGATCAGCTCTGTTTTAAACATTCAAACTTCCGCAAGATTAGCAACAAACACTTTCCCTCGGTTCTGCTCTCTGTCGGCTATCGGAGGGTAAATTCAGACTAAGACAGGTCACGACACTGGGAAGTCTCCTTGTGCGGTGTACACATAATGAATACACATGCTGCAGCATTTTAAACAGATAATGCTGTCTCTTTCCGGGCACACACTGTGACGAGTTTACAATGATGGTGTGAAACGGTGTATTGTTAGTTTAGGGCTCAGACAGACAAGGGAAGGGAGGGCTGAGGGAGGGCTCCAGTGCGAACCCTTAACTCTCCAGCACCTTGGGACGTCCTTCTGACACGAACGGCGCTATATAAATGTAATACGTTGTCGTTGTACTAGATAGGCACCAACTACAACTTGCACTTATGCAGTTCCCTCCTCGCAGGGTAGCGTCTCAGAGCGCTGAACAGTGGCGGAGCCCGACTCCGAGCCGCGGGGGGTGTGGTAGGGGGAGGTGGCCGTAAGCACGGTCGAAGAGAAAGGTCTTCAGGCAGGTCTTGAAAAAGTGGAGAGAGGGGGCAAGGTGGAGGGATTGAGGGAGAGCGACCATGCCATCGGTCACCCCCTTTCCCCTCCCCTCCCTTACCCCCCCTGACCCCCAGTTCGGGTCTGAAATGCTGTACGCTGTCCAGCGCCTTGGGACGTCCTCCCGACGTGAAAGACGTTATACGTTATACAAATGTAATCCGGTTGTTGTTGTTTTGTGGGCAAAACCCAGTACTAGAGCGAGGACTGAGTTAATGTTTTCCTAGTCTGTCACATGACGGCATTAAGCAGTCACGTGAATATGTGATTGAGTCGGGCAGTCATACAGGAATAAATAAGAGACACAGTGCAGACTGGGCTGTGTGGTTCACTTGGCATAAGGAGCTGGGTTAGAGAACCACATGGTAGCCAGCAGTGGATTAGGCAGTCACAGAACAGAGAAAGACAGAGAAACTGCACTAAATCTTTAAAGTTGAAACGAGTTTGTAAATGGAAGCTGCAGTGAATAGGTCTGTTAAATATTCATTAATAACCTCGTGCCTCTCTGGTAAACTCAAGTGTCTTTTTTTTAAAAAGAAAACCCACACTAGCCTGGAAGTCAAAGATTAAAGAAAGAATAGCGGCTTTAAGGATCGCTCCTCTGTTTAGTGTTAAAACTGCTAAGTGGATGAGCTTTGACAACCTTGAATCTAGTTCCCGGTATTTACAATGGAGAGCCCCTACTCCGAGATAGCACTTAAGCAAATTAAAGGATCCAATTTGTTTTATGAAATGGAACATCTTACTAAGTAATTGAGCAAGATCCATTGGAGATGGAACAAAGCTGACTCTTGCATTGTGGTTTAAGGTCGACTCATGCCATTAGTGCAATACATCCGACCAGGCTGTCCTGTCCCGATTCACTTGATAGCAAGTGAAAATAAGACAAAGTGATACTTACGCATGATGTTTAGGAGATGGTCACAATAACGCTGTTGTCACCATTTGTACTCGGGATACATTATGTGGTTTTTCAGAGTGCTTTGATTTTTGAATCGTGTTCTCATCAGAATAAGGCTGGAAATGTGTGTTACTTTGAGCGCACGCAGCAGCAAAGCATTCATAGAATCATCGGATATTACAGCACAGCAGGAGGCCATTTGTGTCCGTGCTTGAAAGAGCTACCCAATCAGTCCCACTCCCCCGCTCTGTTCCCCATATATCCCTGCAAGCGCTTCCCTTCCAAATACCTGTCCAATTCCCTTTTGAAAGCGGTTATCGAATCTGTTTCCATCGGCCTTTCAGCCAGTGCGTTCCAGACCGCGACAACTCTGCGTGCGCGTGTGTGCCTGCGCGTGTGCGCGTGTGTAAAAAAAAAGAGTCCTCGTCGGCGATGATACGATCCTTCGGGAATCTGGGTTCGAATCCAACCCAAAGATCGTGAGGGTGAGGGTGAGTGTGTCTTCCGTCCTGATTTGGAATCACGTCCCGCTGTCCAGCTTCGCAGCGACGTGTTGGTTGTGGCCAACGTGCGTTGCAGTCCCCACACAAGGACAGCAGGTGGTGATCCCGAGCCTGAGTGCACACTGCACATTGCCAGCCAGTCAGCAGGCGATGCATTTCTGTCGCACTTTTCTGCAAAACTCAGAAATAGGCAATGAAAGAGGTTCTTGAAAAAAAAAACACATTGAGAATGTGAAACGCAGGGCGAACCGTCGGGCAGGTTTCCTTCCTCCGCACGCCTCTGTTTACCCAGCAGTAAGTAGGGACCCGGTTGTTAGTCGATTGGAGGATCGCTTTCACGGGAGTAATAAACCCTTCAAAAAAGTAAGTCAGTAAATAAATCAGTCGCCGGCTGTTTGCGGGACGTTGCTCGTGCGCAAATTGGCAGCAGTGTTTCACACACAGAATGTACAGTCAATTGACTTTAATGTTCTGTGAAGCGCTTTGAGACGTCTTGAAGACGTGCTGTCTCAATTGCGAGCCTTCTTGTCATTGTTGTCTTGGTTCAGGATCCTTGATGAAAGTCAGGTACCTGATGCAGCATTTTATTTAATCAAACAAGGAATATCACACGCTATTTATTGTTCAAGCGAGAGCTCTGGTGCAGTGTGGTCGAGTTTGTGTATTTTTAATGGAAGTGCTTAGGAATGCTCTGTTAAAACGGAAAAGTTCACTTAAAGCAGTGCTTTGTTAGAGCAGCTCGTCTCGCTCACCTGCCTGGCTGGGTGCCGTGTGGCGCACACTCACTCACATTGTAACTACCTCACGCTCACTCCCTATTGCATTTCTCACTTCTGACATTCCGAGGTTAATTCCTAACCGCCACAAATAGAGAACTAAACAGTGAGTGCAACCATAGTGATGGACTGTGCTGACTGACATCATCTGCTTCAGTTGAAGCTGCAAGCTCACTCCCTTTTATTCGCTTCCCAACAGATGATCGGTGTCACAAAGGATCAAAGTGGCGTCTCAAGGCACACCTGTGGTAGGGTCCAAAACACAGAGTGAGTATTGGTGGAGCAAAGCCGTCAGTTTACACCTCCCCGCAATGGAGCTAAGTCACAGCAGAGACTGACGGGCTGAGCAGTCACTCACGTGGGTTACAAGATTGAGTGGAAACCTGAGTTATGAGGGAACTGCGGGGGGGTAGAAGAAGGACCTGAGTGGGCGCAGAAGCTTCTAACAGGATCATTGGGAAACTGAGCTTCTCTGTGTGTCATTGTTAAATGGGAACCATTGACCGGATACTCTATCGCAGAGATCTGACCTCCTGCTTTGAGCTTGAAAATTGCCTCAGGAACTCACCAGCAGTCCTGTCCATCATCAGTGTAGACAGTGAAAAGATATCAGCGGGAAGGACAGTTACTCCGCTTTACGGTAAAATGCCGTGAAACACTTTGAGACATCCTCCCGACGTGAAAGCCGCTGCAAAATAATAATAATAATGATAATCCTTTCATTTGATATGTGTATCAGACAAAAGGATTATTTATTTATTATTTAAATATCGGAAACGGGACATAGAGTTAAAACCTAATTGTTCCAGGTAACATATTGAAAGGCAGCACAGGGGGAACATTTCACATCTTCGAGACGTCTCATAGCGCTTCACAGAATAGACTGTATATTTTGTGGGTGAAACACGGCAGCCAATTGCGCACAGCAGCGTCCCACAAACAGTTGTGGATTGAAGTGACCAATTTATTATTGTTTTTTTTTCTGGAGTGATTATTATCAAGCGTGTGGAGTAAGGAAACTTGCCCAAGGTTTCACCCTGTCGGGAATCGAACCCAGGTCTCTGGCTTGCGAGACGAGTGCTCTAACCACTGAGCTACAGGACTCCATTTGTAACACTGTCAAGGTAAACGAGCTGAGGAGACGACGGGTGAGACATGGATTATGACTCATTCAGAGTAACCGTTTGAGCTTTGGGGATGAATGAGGGAAGGTTTGGATGGGGCAGGGCAGACAGTATGTAACAAGTCCTGTTGTTGATTGTGAAGAGTGTTGGTGAGTGAAGGATGGGATGTGTGGGCCAGGGTTGAATGGAGCCCTTCATTCGGCAGCTGTGTTATCAAAAGAACAAAAGCATTCTGTACAGTGACAGAGCCTCTCCTGCCTGCATTTTTCTGGCTTGCACACAAACACTGAGGGCTCGTCTCGGAGACGAGTAGTACCAGCTAATGGGCATCAGGATCTGGTCAACACACTCTGTGGTTACTAATGTGACCACATCCAAAAAGCATCGCAAACCACACAGTGACTATGCTTTGAATTATTCTGGGTTCTCGTTAGGGGGGGTGGGGTGTGGGTGTTGATTATTCAGAACATTCTGACAATAATTCACCACCACCGCTCATTGCTTCCAGTTCACTGCTTTTCCCAGAGTAATGTGTCTTGAGGTCCAGACGAGCGCCCAAGTTTGGCGTCTGCCAGTTTTCGGCCAAGTCTTGGTTCTTCATTGAAGAGTTGAAGCTGACACAATTTCTAACAAGAATAATAATCCTTTGATATAGCGGCTTTCATGTCAGGAAGACATCTCATTAGTGACTCACAGGATTTACTGCAAAGCCAATTCGCACACAGCTAACGTCCCACAAACAGCCATGATGTGAACGATTCATTTTATATGGGGGAGTTTGTAAGGCAGGACACTGAGAGAAACTTCCTTCTCTTTTTGAATCTGGCTATGGATCATTAATGCTCGCCTGAACAGGCAGACAGGAGCTCAGATTAACATCTAATCCGAAAGGGGGCACCTCCAACAAGGCAATGCCCCCCACTTCCCTACCCCACCACCATCCTCCATCACTGCACTGGAGTGTCAGCCCAGACTATGTGATCTCAAGATACTCTGTGCAAATTAACAACGGGAATCAAGTAATATTTGGTTTAGGGGATTGGTTTGATTCCAAATAATAAGAATGGAATTTGAAATTGTCAACAATTGCCTAAGCGCTCCAGGACACTAACCTATGTGAAGGGTGTTGTATAAATGCACGTTGTTCTTGTTGCCGGTGATGCACAAATAAGCCTGGAACAATTCTGAGATCACCATCTAGGCTACAGCAACAATCTGCATTTATATAGCTCCATTCACGCCGGACGGCATCTCGGATGCAGTGCAGGGGGAAGGCAGGATTTAGTATTGCTCTGGCTTGCTCTGGTTCGAGAACATGTTGCAAAGCTTAAGTGGAATATCTGTTGTGGGTCACTGAAGAAATACGCTTCTAATTCTTTGCTGTTCAAACTTTCCTTACGCTTTGACACTGAAATCCGAGGTAACATTAGAAATGATTCCACTCTGCGGTTTAAATGCATTTTCAGCATCTGAGCGTGTATGCTTGTGTGAGAAGTGTGTGTGGGGCTGCCAGATTGAGGGATGTGGGCAGATTCAAAGGTCTGTGAAGTGCGATTAAGATGGTTAGATTGGGGAACCCAGTTGGCAGAATTGTGTGTGTGTGTCTGCGCGCGTCAGCCTGCAAACGTACAATTCCACTTTCATGAAGTAAACTCAGTGCTGGGTTCTATTAGCAAGGGTGCAGCCCAGCCAACAGCTATGCGGTGTAAAGCAATAAGCCACGTCTGTTGGTTCTTTTAAGAGTTTTTTTTTTACCCATTGAGGTTTATGATCCAGGGAACACTGGCCTGCTTCATGTGCGATTCATTCCACTATTGGTGGGCAACCTTTCAGTCATTCTTCCTCCTGGTATCCCACTAACAAGAGTGCCAATTCCACAGTATCTAATGGGTGGAACTGACAGCTTTGGGTGCAAACCCAGTGACGCAGTTGGGGCGGAGGAATCACATTCATGGATCAGTTGGTGCCCAGTTGTTATCAGAGTGGAATTTTCCACAGTGCATTAGTTAGCATATCACGGGTCCCAATTTTCACCTGATGCCCGTTATTTACAAATAAGACAAGGTTTTAAAAGGAAGCAAAGTTTCGGAGGTTCCGAATCCTTCTCCATGTGCCTGAAGCTTAGGACGTGAAAGACACTGTCAAAATGTAATTTGTTGTTGTTGAAGCTGTAAAGCAAGCCCAGACAACCATTTGGTTCAAATGTTGAATCCACACGGGACAAGTAGCAAATATCCATCTCATATCCTGCAGGGGAGGGAAAGGGACTGCTTTTCACATAGGAATTTCATTCCTTTCTGTACAGTCCAAAAGGACTCAGCGTCATTGACTTCTCCGTTCCCTTTCTTTGTCTTATTATAGTGAACAATTAAGTGGGTGGGCATGGATGAAACAACCAATACTCTTTAAACTTGTTGTGGTAAATTGTCTGTGGCACTTCCTTTCGACTCAACATAATAGGCTACAAATTGGCTAAAATTAGTCCAATACGCAAGGGAAGCAATATTGCTGGCAATACAAACCATACTGTGCGTGGACTTCTTTCTATACAACAATAAAATGCAGTTCTATCTCGCTTATAACATAGTCATAATATAGTGTAGGCGTTGGGTTAGGATGGCCCACTATTGGGATCTCACATCTTCAACTCTTTACAATGGAAGCGGTAGAAATGTTTAGAAATGATGAGAGGCTTGTGATGAACTTGTGGTATTTGGGTTTCTAAGAAGCAAGAAAAGGGATCAGTGAAAATGTGAACGTGAAATGCAAAGATATCGATAATAGTAATCCTTGCATTTGATATAGCGCCTTATTACGTCTTCGAGACGTCTCAAAGTGGTTCACAGAATATACCGTAAAGTGAACTGACTGTATATTTTGAGGGTGAAACTAGGAGATATGATATGTCTCATGACTGCCAGCGTGGTGGAAGGCAAACTAGATGGACCTGGTCTGATTTCGCCTAGAAACTTCTTCTATGTTCTTAGGTTCCTATCAGACCACCAAACCCCATATTGACATAGCTTTTAAGATGGAGAGAGTGAGGGTGCGGAGGAGCAGAAATGAGAAATGCACTGCAGCGGAGGAAACAGTGTGTCAGATGTTAGACTAGACAATTGGCTCAAGAGTCGGTGAAAGATAAGTCACCAGTCGACAAGAGTGAATACAAACTGTAAAGGGGAAATGATTTCAGGCTTTGAATCTTTAACTGAATTATTCTTTTATCTGTTGTTCTGAGCTATGTGGCTCGCAGTCGTATGTTCTAGGGAGACAAACTGACTGCGAGAAAAAATGGGAAACAGCTGGAATATGACGGAAGCAGAATCTGGTGCTGTACTCCTGTAATCATGCAATAAAGTATTTTGAGATGCAAGATCGCGTTTGGAAACTGTAATGGCTGTTGAAGATTTTTGGTCCAGAGACTCCATAGCTATCAGTGCTTCAGATTAAACAGTGCCCTGAGTGAGAGGTTACAGTGAAATGAATGGAAATCCATCACAGATTGGGAAATCTCCTCTCGGCAGTGTCATTGTGATGAAGCAAGCTCAAGGAAGGCTGGAAAACCAGAGGACAAATGGTTGCAAAGTCCTTAGCTCAGTGGTTAGAGCACTCGCCTCACAGGCGAGTTTGATTCCCGGCAGGGCGAAACGTTACGCAAGTTTCCTTGCCCCATATGCCTCTGTTTACCTAGCTGTAAGTAGGTTAGTCGATTAACGGATCGCTTTCCGGGGTAATAATTCCTTCAAAAATAATAATAATGAATTGGTCACTCAACCCACGACTGTTTGTGGGACATTGCTGTGCGCAATTTTTGTTGCATTTCACCCACAAAATACACACTTTGCAGGATATTCTGTGAGCCTCTTTGAGGCGTCTCAAAGACACGATAAGGCGCTTTATCAAATGTAAGGATTATATAAGCTCCTGAGAGTCATAGTGACACTTTTTCTCTAAGTCTTATGAATTTGCAAGTTTTTTTTCTTGCAAAAATGCATCATTACCATGCAATGGAGTAACATTGCACAACAAATCATGACCTTGTTTAAATTCATCTGCGCGAAATGACCTTTAATTTCTGTTGCCAACGACACGATTTGAGCTCTGTGCCTTCGTAAGAAAGACTATTGTTTCCAAGCCACTGTTTTTGCTTTGGCTCCGTCAATTAAGCCCTCTATTTCCACCCACCATCGTTGAATTTAATGCGTTTGAAAAGATAGTGGGCGCAGAGTATAATTTCGGAGGAGATACAAAAAGATATTGTTCTATTTTAAGATGTGTAACATTCAGCAAGTTTATGCAACTGAAATGAAGCCAAAGAGACATGGAAAGTCCTAGGTTCAATCCCTCATCTTTGCTGAATTGGCTAATAAACTATGAGGATACTGCAGTGTGACCTGAGCACTGGAAGGGAAAGATTGATCAATAATATATAATAATAATTCTTGCATTTGATGTCGCGCCTTATCACGTCGTCGAGACTTTTCAAAGTGCTGCACAGAATATACTGTAAAGTGAATTGACTGTATATTTGTGGGCGAACGCGGCAGCCAATTGCGCACAGCAATGTCCCACAAACAGTTGTAGATTGAAAATGACCAATTATTGTTTTGTTTTTTGGAGGGATTATTATTGTTGTGGATTGAGTGACCAAATTATTACTAATATATATATATTTATATATATTTTTAAAGGAATTATTACCTTTCGAGGCAACTAACCAATACATTACAGGACTCTGAAGGAAGTGACCCTCGTTGGGCAGTGTACATGTGGGTCCCAGGGAAAGAGACAGGAGAGGTTGGGATGCAGAAGACATGAGGTGAATGACCAATTTATCTGGAGGACAGGCAAGGACACTGGGGCGAATGCTCCTCTTTTTCATTAGCGTCATCACATTCTGATATATTGGTACACTCTGCACTGGGAACAAAGCATTCATTTGCACAGATAAAGGGCGAATCCTCCTCATCTATGACTTACACACACCACAGTTTGGCTTATTGCAGGCAGTTTATGGCAAAGAACATACATTGTGTCTGGAGTGTGTCCTTCTGCTATCATAAGACATGATAGCTGTGTCTGAATCTTCATGTTTAGTTGGGCTGTTTGACCTTGATGACCTTAGTGATGTGAATACGCATGCACAGAATGAGCCAATGTTTGGATTGGTCTCACGTATTATATTTGTATTTATATTTGGTTAGAATCTGTGGTCAGAGACGAATTAAAAGTCAACGTAAGCAGCTCAGCCACGGCCCATTTTTCGTTCATTAATTCTGGGATCAGGACATGAACCGTTACATTTCAGAACAAGAATGTCCTGATTTCTTTCCAGCAATCCTCCCTTCCTCAATGTTTAGGCAGCTCACTTGCATTCTCATTTGCACCTCAGCCTTGGCAATGAGTGTGCGCGTAGGATAGGAAAGATTACTGCACAATGTCTCATTCCACAGCTGCTTTCAGGAAAGTGATACTGTAAAAAATTGGAATGGAATCTGAGCGGATTACAAGGGTCTATGAGAATGAAACTCTTCCCTTTTCGTAACGAGATTGTGTGCGGATTCAATCCTCAATATTGCACGTGTATCTCTGGAGTTCAGGAGAGTAACAGCAAAGCACAGATCGCTTTTGAGAGAGTTGTCAGGTCAACAATGAGGAAATGGAAAGACAAATGTTTGGATTTCAGAGACAGTGAAATTGAATTGAGGAGGGCAGGAAAGTCAGCAGACTTTGAGGTGAATAGTGAACAGCGGTAAGTTTACAAAAGTTGACAGGATAGTGTGCGGAAGCCCAATGTTTCTCATGGTCTTAGCCTTCAAATAGTTGTCTTAAAGTTTGGGATCGGGCAGAATTTGGTGGAAAGTCTCAAACTTGTGCTTACGCTGGAAGCTGTTTTTCAAGAACCTGCTTCCGAGTTAAGACTTAATTTATTAGAAGCTTTTCCAAAATTCAGTACAATCTTACATTTCAAGGTCCTGTGATGCACTTTCGGGCACCATTCTGGCGTCAGAGGCACTAACAATTATTATTATCAATGATGGAGAGCCAAGCAATCAATTGAGAACAAATGAAGGGACAATTCATAATGCCTTCTATTTGATGCATTATAAAAAGCAGCTGATTCCGCTTTATCTCGCACTTACCCTGCAGTAAGAACTTATTAATTGCCTTTTAAACTTGTGCAGTTTCTTGTCTTTTTCGCAAGGCTTTATTATTGTTCAGTCCCACACATTGTAAAACCAGACTAATCCTTTCCACTTATGCATTTTAATCACTGATTCTGAAAAATGTTTAGATACACCAAAGACTGTTTGTTTAGTAACATTTGATACACCGAATTGCCCAACAGTTCAGCTAAATATAAATCTTATATCATCAATACAACATTATGTTTGTATAGCGATTTTCATGTCGGGAGGATGTCCCAAGGCGCTGGACAGTTAGGGATTTGGACCAGTTTCTTGGCTAACGTTTCTAAAGAGAGTCAAGAAAGCAAGGATGATCAGTGGATACAGTGAAGAAACTGAACCAATCGCTCCACAATCTGACCCTGTCTTATTTATGTAGTTCATTCCTGCTCCGTTCTGCTGTCTGTAGCTTCAGCTCTTCTGAATCTGGTCAGTAGCTAATCCATCTGTCCCAACCCTGGTCTCCGAACCACTTCAAAATCTCTCTCTCACTCTTCCTCTCTCCCTGTATGTAAAACTCTCCTAAAAAACATTTCTCTTTGACCAATGCATTTGATCAACATCTTCTAATCTCTCTTTTTGCTGCTTAGATATATTGTACAGTTACATAGAACAGAAACAGCCCTACTAGTCCTTGGCGGTATGTATACTCCGTAAGAGCCTACAACACTTCTACCCCTCTCCTATACTCCACTATTCCCTTTGCTCTCATTTATGCAACAAGTGTCCTGCTTCCTGCTTCAACCACAGTTTTCGGTAATGAATTTCACAATCTCATCAAATGCTCGAAGCGGTGCTTGTGGTAAGACAAAATGTTCCGCTGAATAAACTTAGCAAAACGTGAACCTCTTGTTTGTTTGTTGAAGCTGATCTGAAGTCAATTCTTTGAAGTGCTTGAGCGTGCCGCTTGACAGTGGCGGAGTCTGACCCTGAGTCAGGCGGAGAGGGGGAGGGAATGGGGGCAGTCGGTGACTGTAAGCACGATCAAAAAGGAAGGTCTTCAGGGGGGATTTGAAAGTGGGGAGGGAGGGGGCAAGGTTGAGAGATTGAGGGAGATAGTTCCAGGGCTTCGGGGGCGAAGTGCATACCATATATGTCATACATACACGCCCTGTTGACGTGAAAGGCACTGTATGAATGTATTGGATCATATAGTGTCTCATGAACTCGGGTCCCATTGCATATCACCTCAGGTGGTAGTGCAGGAGAAACAGCAGAGAGCACAAAAACTTGCCATGTGAGAGCACTATGTCATTTGTACAGGAGGCGTGCATCATTTGTACGGATGATTTATACCATATGTCTGGCCTGGAGAACAGCAGCTTATTTGGAGTCCTTTTATTTTTCTCCAGGCACTGGAGCAGTTCTCATGCTGTTCTTGCCCTCTCCCCAAACTGCAACCCGCACCCCCCCCCACCGATGTATCCCCTTACCCCTTATCACAGCCACCTAGCCACTCCCTGTTTCCTTCCTCCCAATCTATCTCTTACCAGTACATGGACTGAACCCTGACATCCAGTCCGGTCGCGAACAATTCACTTGATGCCAGCGTAAGTGCGCCATTCAAATTGTGCTGAAAATCAACAGTCTTTAATCCTCAAAATGGGCCTTTTTTTTTCGCGTTGCAGCAGATGGTATAAATAAGGCACACAATGGGACTCAGTGGTTTTTTGAAAACATAAACCAGCGGGGAATTGAGTCTGCCCAGCTCACAAGCTCGAGTTATGCGCATGATGTCTATTATTCAGTAAACCACGAAATCCCATTACGTATCCGATATGTATGCAATCTCACTGCTCAGAGTCAGAAACTCTGCTTCTCCACCAGTCACTGAGTCAATTATGTTTCAGCATCGTCAAGCTGGGAAACATAGCAATTTGGCATTCAGTGCAGGTCCCAAGCCTTGAACTGACCAGATCCTTGTCAATAACTAGGTTCATGTATCCTTTACAGATGCCATTCTTCTTGTTAATGTTCAAAGAATGATATGAAGCCAAAACTATAATGAGAAGTTACAATAAGTTGTTCTAAAGCGCTTCAAGATGTTATCCTACTCAATAATTGCAAATCATTTTTGTCATTGTTTTTCATATACTTTTGAACTCTGGCACTGCCTGTGATTTGAGAGAAATGAATAGTCTTCTATATCACAAGTGCAGCTTGTTCTATCTTCAAATCCTGGCTCTCCAGCTAGGATGAGTGGCCAACGACAACAGACAACAACAAATTCCATTTAAATGGCGCCTTTCACATCGTGAGGATGTCCCAAGTTGCTGGGCAGATGATGGTATGCACCTAAGCTGGGGGTTGGAATGGGGAGCGTTGGGGGCCAAGGGAATTCAAGTGAGAAAATGACTAATGGACCTTGTAGGCCAGTTATAATGTTGGTTTGAAACTTATGGACCAACGCTTTATGGTAGGTTCTAACATTGACCCAATATCTAAAAAATATTGGAAATAACTTTCATATTCTTTGCCCATTACCAGGTCCAATTTTCTCCTCAATGTTTCCATGGATCAAACCCTAGTCGGTCACCAATCTGTCCTTACCAGGCGATCATAGGCTTGACACTCTGGAATTCAATCCCGCAATCCCTCCGCCTCACCCCCTCTCTTGCCTCCTTCAAATCCCGTCTAAAGACCTTCCTCTTCGACCGTGCCTTAGAACACCCTCTTAACCCCACCTCCCCTGGTCTCCACACCTCCTCCCAGCTTGGGTCCAAAAACCCTTGACTGTCCAGCGCCCTGGGACGTCTTTCTGATGTGAAGAGCCCTATACAAGTATGAGATTTTTGTTGTTGTTGCCATTGCTGATTTTGCTGATCTTACCTGGAGGACAGTTGAGATGATTTAGTTGGTCTCAACAGCGGTGGTGTGTGAGGGTAGGTGCCTGGGTGCGAGTGAGAGTGATTGCATGGCTAAGTAATGCTATGGAGGCCTGGCCTGAACAATTCTCATTCCTCTTGATAGGATGGCCAAAGTCCTGATCCTTAGAGTGCCTTGAGACGTCCTCCTGACGTGAAAGACGCTGTGCAAATGTGATTTGTTGTCGTTGAGAACATTATTGGTTTTCTCACCCAACATTCCCTCGTATCAACATACCTCACATCAAGCAGTTCATTTTGCCCGCCTGACCATTTAAATGACAGCCAATTTGGGTTCGGAAAGGGCTAGATCTTATCTCACCAACCTCTTAGATGTTTTGAGGAAGCGACATATGGCAAAGTGTACCTAGATTTCCAAAAAGTATTTCACAGCTGCAGAACACAATGGGCTACTTTGTGACTTCAATACGAAGCCTACCATTTCCTCATTGCATCAAGCTGCTTTTTTTTAATAAAACTAATTCCGTGTCCTTGCCCACCCTTCCCAAATGCCCATTTCAGCTGTTGATTATCCTCTTCGTAACAGAAACACTTCTGTCTACTTTGACATAGCCCTGCAAGCCAACACCCTAATTGGTAGGGTTGTCCTAGCCAGACAAGCAGTGAGAAGCTTGCCAGACATTGCTCTCGATGGCAAGCTACGCGTTTTAGCTGTTTTAGCTGTACCTTTTTCTGTTGATTTGAACTCCAGCAGTACCCCCAACTCACTCTCTGGGGTCCCCCAAGCTTGGGCTTCACCAACTTGCGCCTAATATTCTCAAGAATCAGGTAAACCAGGTGCAAGACTCCAGGGAAGGAGTGCGCATTCCATTCCAAACACATGGATATTTTCATGTGTATTTGGAACTCTCAGTCTGGTTTGGATACTACTTAAGCAATGGCGATGGGTTCCTGCATTCGTCAGACTCCCAGCTGACCAACAAAAAATCTTGCCATTAGCCTACGGAACTTATTTCAGCATCTGGGGCCCCCCTCGCGACACGAAAAGGCGCTCTACAAATGCAATTCGTTATTGTTAGTGTTCTTGTATTCCCTCCTCTTTGCCCTGGTGCCTTTGCGGACGTTTTGCTCCGAGTTTAGTTTCTCCACTCGGTTGGTACCTTTTTCTGTTGATTTAAAAACTAATCCCTTGTCTGGTTTTCCATTACAATGGAACGGAATAAGAAGATTTTATTTTATAGGGATTGTTATTTCATGATGTGGAGCAGAGTGTTCCGTAAACAAGAGTTTAACTCTGTGACAAAGTTCTTTTTACAGACCACGACTTTACTTTTGTTATGCTCTGCAGGACCCTGTCAGATTAAGTAACCGATAATAAGTTGCTCACTCCCCAGGTAAACAAGTGGGTAAATATACTTTCTCCCTCTGCGTGTTCGTCCAACCCCCACTACCCTGGATCCCTGCACTCACGCACGATCTAGCAGACTGGAGGAAGGAACGAGAGAACTGTGTAGTGATTTACTCTAACTGAAAACGAAGCCAGCTGCACAGAGTATTCAATGCATCTCGAAATAAAAATATAACTTTATTGTTTAAACTGCGGTAAGTATCACCACCTCCTCAAACACGAGATGACACCCAGCGGCAATCCAGCGGTTGAAGATTCTTATCTAGGCTATATGGACCAGAAATCTATTGGTTAAAATCTCAGCCTGGGGGGGAAATAGCCAGGCGAGCAGTAAATAGGATCCCGATTGTTAGTCGATTGGCAGATTGCTTTTCAGGGTTAATAATCCATTCAAAATGAATAAATAATAATTTGGTCACTGAATTCTCGACTCTTTGTGGAACACTGCTGTGCACAATTGGTTGCTATGTTAAATATTCAGTCAATTCATTTCACATTTTATTCTGTAAAGCACTTTGAGATGTCTCAACGATGTGATAAGACGCTATATCAAATGCAAGGATATTATTTTTATTATTAATAATCTCTCCTTCGCAAAATTGGGCTCATTGGCTGAAGAGCAAATGTATGTACGGTTGAATAACTTGCCAATATCTACTGCCAAAGCTTTCTCGAGAACAATGGTGGGCAAAAATACTGATGGTTTAGCAGAGCTTGTGCAAACATGCAAACGGTGTAAAACAAAGCAAAAGGAGTCAATGTCAAGAGGCGTTTAAGCTTCGACAAAATCTGAAACCTTATGAGCAAGATTTACAAAGCTCTCAATACGTTCAAGTGAAATAAAGATGTCACTGTTTGAACAAAGTTTCCTGAAGAGATAGACGAGTTGGTTTCAAAGTTCAGGAGTTGAAAGCAATCTGTTTCACGCCAACGGGAAGGAAGCTAAACGTACATGGATTGATATTGATATGGCACGGAGAGAGATTTGGAAGTTTCCATAATGTTCCAGGACAAACCAACATCCGACCCAACCTCCAACCGGTCTGTACCTGCAGAATCAGCTTTCATAAATCCTCGCATTTTGATATAGCGCTTTTCACGTCTTCTCGACGTCTCAAAGCGCTTCACAGAATAGGCTGTAAAATGAATTGACTGTATATTTGTGGGCGAACGCGGCAGCCAATCGCGCACAGCAGCGTCCCACAAACAGTCGTGGATTGAAAATGACCAACTTATTATTGTTTTGTTTTGGAGGGATTATTATCAGGCGTGTGGAGTAAGGAAACTTGCCCAAGGTTTCGCCCTGCCTGGAATTGAACCCTGGTGTCTCGCTTGCAAGGCGAGTGCTCTAACCACTGAGCTACAGGGCTCCACAAATATTACTATCGGTAAAGAAGAACTGAGAAGAACTATTTTGTTGATGATTGCTTTACGTTGATTTGTTCTAACTGGGAGAAAGACGTATTTGCTTCCGATGAGACGTTAAACCGAGGTCCCATCTGCCTGGCCAGGTGGACGTTAAAGATCCCCTGGCACTGTCCAAAAAGAGAAGGGAGCTCCTCTTGCCCGACGTTCTTGCCAACAAATCCCTCAAATAAAATTGATCCCTCACCCCTATTTGTGCGACCTTCCTGGGTGCAACTGGCTGCTGCGTTTCGTTCACAAAATACACAGTTAAAGAACACTTTACAGTAAATTCTGCGTGTTTTGAGACATCTCAGCCACATCACGAGGCGATATATTAAAGGCAAGGATTATTATTATATTATTATCATTCACTGACCTATGTCCTTCTGCGCTGTTAAGAAACTGTAAAAAAGGTTGAATGCTATAAACCTCTTGTGCAATTGTTGTGTTTTATCATTACTCTTGAAGAGTGGGGCAGCTGTACACAATGTAGGATAATCCCTTTAAGCAAAAGGCAATTAAGAAAGAGCAAATGAAATATAAAAAAGGATCCTGGGAAGGGAGCTACGGTTTGGTGTTGGGAACTGAGAATACTTAATATATCAGTTTTGTAGATTGAGATTCATTACGGGGGAAATCAACCACAAGAACTTGCATGTATATAGCGCCCTTCAGACCTGGTAGCGAACCCACAAACAGTCATGAAGTGAATGATCAATTTTATCCGGGGGAGTTTTGGCAGGAATTCTCTTTCTCCTATTGTTCTGACAAAGGGTCCTGGACCTGAAATGTTGACTCACTTTCCTTTCTCCATAGATGCTGCTTGACCTGCTGAGTGTTCCCAGCGCCTCCTGTTTTTGTTTTAGAAGTTCTCTTGATTTTTGTGCAGTGCCGTGGGGGTCTTTAACATTCACCTGAACAGCGATAGAGGGCTTAATGTCTCATTTGAGAGACGGCATCTCTGACAATGCAATTCCCCCCCCCCCTCCCAGTGTCAGCCTCGACCACGAGCTCAAAGTTGTGTGGAGGGGCTTAATTAAACTTACAACCTTCTGGCTCAGAGGCGAGAGCGCTACCAACTGAGGCAGTCCGACACCTATTTGGATTTATTTTGTGTTGACAATTAACAAAAACGATTAGCATTAATTAAAGGCTGTGCATAGAGGGACATTGCAATCCTGTGGATCGGAAAGGATTGAACGGCGGTGATTGTGGCTCTCAGACCAATACAGAGTAAAACCCCTCGGAGTAAAATACAGTGCAAGCCACTGGTGAAGAAGGGAACATTAGTAGGAATCAGACAGTAAATATTTTACTGCCCCTTGGGGAACATAACAAGGTTTTTCGGAGGGATGGCAGTAATTTAAGCCACACAAAATTTCACAGGAAATGGCAGTTAGAGGGAGGAAAAANGCATGATTTTGAAGAATGGGAAATGTAAAACAGGTTTATGAGAAGCAGCCCCCCCGAATGAAACTTCTAGTCCAGGCTCCATGACTGACCTGGTGAATTCTCTGCGGTGAAGAACTTTTCACAGGTGGAATGCATTTGCTATCGGTTCTGAAATTTATGAATTGTTTTTTCTCTTTGGGAAAATTTTGCACAGTTCGAGTCAGCCCTCCAAGCCCGAGCGCTATCTTTTGGCATTCGACATGTTTCCGTCATTAAAGGGAACCTGCGCCACGGTATGATTTCAATGACGGGGAATGCGGACGCATGTCTGGGGAGCAGAGAGCAGTGAGTAGGGGATAAGTAGGACTTTCTTTGTTTTTTGCAGACCAGCAATACAATACAACACAATGCAATTTACATTATACAGTGCCTTTCACATCTCACAGCACTTGACACTGGGGCGAGATAATAATATTAATAATCATCATCCTTGTATTTGACACAGCGCCTTATCACGTCTTCGAGACGTCTCCAAGCGCTTCACAGGACGTAGTGTAAAGTGAATCGAGCGTATATTTTGTGGGCGAAACGCGGCAGCCAATTGCGCACAGCAGCGTCCCCACAAACGGTCGCGGATCGAGTGACTAGAAAGAGCTGGGTCTTGAGACGGATCTTCAACGAGTTAAGACAGAACGACAAGCTCCGGATTTTGACGTCTAAACCGTTTCAAGCTTTTAGCCCCTTGCTGCCTGAATATCAGGTCGAAACATGTGCCCGGAAAGCGAATAATGCCAAATGCGATCTGTTGACGTCGAGCAAGTGCTCCAAACATTTTAATAGAACAACAGTTAACATCTTGATGCAATTCGCTTTGGGCAGCGTCTCAGCAAAGTCGGCAACAATACTTGCTCAATAAGTTGACATTAATTCGGGAAATCAGCTTCAGTCTCTCAGACTTGGATTTTGGTCTCCCGGCTTCTTTCTCTCTCACTTCGCAGATTCCTGCTGAAGCCGTGCACTGCAAACAACGCTTGATGTGCGAGCAGGATTTGTAATCGAGATCCCGTGACACATTTGGAAAACGGATATGAACTGGTGTAGACGATACACATGTTGACATCAAACCTTTCTCCATGGTTCAGTGACTCTCCTGATGGAATCTGAGACGCTGTACAAAGGCAATTCGCAGCAATATGACTTTTCAGGTCATTTCCTTATTTTTTTATAGTTGTGTGTGTGTGCGCGCAATTTATTTTGCTTGATCCCTTTCCCTGCCTTCAAGAGATGTCTCAGAGCAGACCTTACAGAGGTATGCTAAACAAACCCAGAACATTTGCTTTTGGAGATGCCAAGGCAGCAGGAAAATAGGCCACAGGTTCAGCGATGTGAAAGAGACAGGCACCAGGAAGTATTTCTTCACACAATAAGACACCGTGACCAACAACTGGAATGTATCACCAAAAAGAGTGTCAGGGGCCAGGGTACCAGCCTCAATGAAAGAAACCCATCTGGATCTTGAATTGGGAAGACAGTAGAGTGGGTTCTTTGGACGGATAATATTAAGTGACACACAGACCTCTTTTATCCAAACTGCTCTTGTATTGTCTCACTCTCTTCCTTCAGCCAGAAACCATGGCCTGTTCCTAAGGACTGAAACCAAGAAACCTAGAACTGTTCCTAAACTCGGTTTGAATTACGAAGTGACTTGGATTGAACCAATTCAATGTGCTTTGTGAAGCTGATGCAACAACAAAAACAACTTGCATTTATATAGCACCCTTCAGAGCGCTTGAGAGTGGCAGAGTCTAACCCTGAGCCAGAACAATCCCAATGAGCTGAGGGACCTTTGATTAAAAGCCCTCTTGTAATTTCTCTTGAGAAATACTTCATTTCGTTGACATCAAACCTGTTTCATGTCCATTTTCAGCTTTCTTGTCTCAACTAAAATATATCTCTGTAGCTTGTAGGGAACACAACTACGTAGGAATGAAAAGGTCAGCGTTTTAGCTGACGGCCTATTCCGTGGAGAATAAAGACAGATAAGTTATTCCTTAAGTTTAGCCCGTGGCTTTCTTAAATTTTAATAATGTCTTGTTTTCCTATCCTTGTTTGCCATCAAATACCTCGTCACATCATTTCCTTTCATTGTTTAAAAACATGGGATCATGTTCCCCTTAATCTTCTCTGTTCCACTGCAAATAGATTTTGTTTCTTTGCTGATCTTCTCTGAGTCATGAGCACTGTCTCTATCAATTTCGTAAGAATGGGACCACATGCAATGAGTGCTCTCACTAATGTTTTCAGAATGTCAGTGTCGCTTCCTTTTTGTGCTCTTATTGATCTGTTTAGCCATTGCCAACATGTAGCTTGCTTTTCAAACCACAATGTGGCCTGTGCTGTGGTGATGTCTTTATTATAATAATAGTAATCCTCATATTTGATATAGCGCTTTGTCAGATCTTCCAGACTTCTCAAAGGCGCTTCGCAGAATATATTATAAAGTTGATTGACTGTATATTTTGTGGGTGGAATGCGGCAGCTGATTGTGCCACAAATAGCTAAGGACTGAGTGACCACACTCTTTTGAAGCGATTGTTACCCCTGGAAAGCGTTCTGCCAATCGACTAACCGCTGAGTTCCTACTTACTGCTAGGTAAACAGAGGCGTGCGGAGGAAGGAAATAGGTTTACAGGTTTCGCCCTGCCGGGGATTGAACCCGGATCCTCTCGCTTGTGAGGCGAGCACGCAAACCACTACAATACGGGACTTTTATTCCTTATTATAGAGTAGGTTTACAGCAAAGAAGAGGGCCATTTGGTCCATCGCGTCTGTTGGGCCTGCTGTTGGGCTCTGGCTTTCTCACGTGCCCCTATCAGTTTAGCTTGCTCACGTGGATAAAAAGACCAGTGTAGGCCTGATACGCTAAATGGCTTATTTCGGTCCTGTAGCTTTGTGAGTTGCAAAATTGTTAAGGGCAGGGAATGCAAGACTGATTGTCAACATGCTCTGCTGGTACAGCTGTCCACTGTTCACTGCCCTTTGCTTCTTATTATTTAGGTAATGTATAACTCAATTTACTGCTTCCTCTCATCCCATCGAAGTCACAAGCCTTTTGTACGCCACTCTACCAAATGCCTTTTAAAAGCTGAGTTACATAACATCCACCCCATTAATACCACCAACCAAAATGGTTCCTCTCTCGCAGGATTCCCCTAACCTTGATAGGCATGACCTGTCTGATTCATAAATCCAGATTGGTTCGGAATGACCTTTGGTCTTGTTAAATCTGCTTGAGTTGCTTCCCCTTATAATGAATTCCAATGTTTTTCCTGCCATAATGTCAGGCTAACAGGCCTGTAATTCCAAGGATCACGACACTGACCTCCGTGGAAAAATTGTAACAACATCATTTATGTTCAGCCTTCTGGTTGTACTCCAGCGTTTAATGAGCTGTGAAAATTTTTAGCTCCAGCTAGGCTGCTTTTGAAAAGCAAGCTACCAATGTAATAGTCACCAATTTACACTCGCATCGATGTCAAGTCAGTGGAGAGTACATGACTACAACAACAACTTATATCGATGAAACAACTCTCACGGTTTAAGAGAAAACCCTGTAGGGCTCTGCAAAGTGAGATTAATTAGAAATGAAGTGAATGGGATGATGGCAAGTGTAATCGTTCATTCGCACCAGCAAAGTCCACCATCCGACGTTGAGATGTACAGCCAATTCGTTTGACTGATGATGGCCTTCCGTGTTGACACATTACCAGTCAACGGGGTACATGGAGCACTTAACGGATCCTAATGTGTGTCAATGATACGATGGGGGTCTGAAATGGGATATCCGCAAAAGGAATTCTAAATACCGTACTTCAATCCTGCCCGGCAAGCCATGATTGTAAGGAAAAGATTCAAAGTCTCTCAGTTTGCATAGAGTTTACATCTCAGGGCAGGCTCATGGTGTGAGGTTAATATAAAATATTATGAAAACTCCCACTTTGTGTATTATCTGTCTCGTTTTATAACCATGATGTCATAATAATCAGGTTGCCTCCTAGACTCTGATTTATTAATCTTGTTGTTGTTGAGGTTGATAAAACAATGATGCCATAAAAAGTCTTATCCTGTTGCTAAGACGATAGGATATTATAAAATATTATGAAAACTCCCACTTTGTGTATTATCTGTCTCGTTTTATAACCATGATGTCATAATAATCAGGTTGCCTCCTAGACTCTGATTTATTAAAAAGAAACATTTTGACTATCCAAGAGACTGATTTATCTGGTCATGTGCTGTGACCTAACTCTTAACTACAAATAAAGACAAGATAGTGGGATGGTTAGGCTCCTCAGACAATATGCAGGAAGAGTATTGTCATCTTGCCTTGTCTTACCGACTGAAGACACAAAAAACATACAGCCAATTCACTTTACAGTATATTCTGTGAAGCGCTTTGAGACGTCTCGAAGACGTGGTACGGCGCTATATCAAATGCAAGGATTATTATTGTGAAGGCAAAACGACAATCCCATCCCATTTGATTCCCAACAGCTGAGCTCACATCCCTTTCCTGTATCTTGCAGGAAAGTGAAATCAAAATGCTTGACAGAGGAGCTCGGGTACAGATAAAGACGCCTTGGAATTATTGACGTGTATGGAAGCGCAAACGTTTTACCATTTATATTTTTATTTCTTTGCGTTGAAGGAAAAAAATCCCATTCCCTCTTTTGAAAGGCGGCAAAATCGAGCATTGAAATTCCTACCTTTGAACAGCACTCATCGTTTATATATTTTAAACAGGAGCTCATGCATAGCTATTATAGAGACTAGCTATATATTTTTAAAAACCCCAAAAACCCAAATTGTCCAAAAATGAAATTACTGTAACAGGCAGTTGATGTTTGCGGTATTTCATAACAGATTTCTTAATTAACCAATTCAAAAGCCTGTGATGCTGTGTTGCAGGAACCCAATCTATTTTCAGGGCTGGCTGCCCTTGAGCTGGATTGCTGTGGCTGATTTTCAGTTGGTTTCCAATCCCTGTTTGCATTTCTTAATTAAGAAATCCATTAAGAAATACCGCAAAACTCGCCCTCGTGCTAGCGATATGGTCTGATTCAGAGAAAAATAAAACCTTTGTGGAATCGAGGGAGCTTTCTGTAGGAAATGTTTTTTTGTTATCGAAACGGAAAGCAAAGACTATCTATTTTCAGGCTTGTAAGTTTGAAAGTGGAAAAATCCAATCTCAAGTTTCTCCCAACTTTACTCTGATTATTGTGCTTTACATTTTGCTTTGACCTGACTCATTACCTAACTGAATTAAAATATCTTAGCCATTATGACAAGACTGGCCTATGTCTAGGATATTTAATCTTTACTATAATAAAGTTTACTATATCATAAACAAACATGAAAGGCATGTCAGAGGCATCAGTCATTATCTTTTATGAATTGTAAATGTAATTATATGGAGATTGTTTTTTATTATGATGCGGTTGAGTGATTCTTTTCTTGCTATAAACTTATTTTTAGCTTTGAGCAGACTGCCTCCTGGCTAAGATAAACCTATTTTACAGTGAAACCCTTTTATAATGAAATTGTGTTGGTCATGATGCTATTTCACCCTTATCAGATGCTGACTGACAGAGCTTCATATAATGTTAGAAGACAGGCCATTAACTCACACGCAAACAAGTACGATGTGGAAAAAGACTGACGTTGGTAGACCAAAGAGAAGCTATTATTCAGGACACTGCAGGGCAGAAATTCCACCTGGTAATGGGCCTTATCATGTTGTTGAAATGTCTCAAAGCTCTTTTTTCCCCACTGTGAAGTGTAGTGACTGGGTATCTGTGGGCAAATAATACTAATAATCCTTGCATTTGACATAGCGCCATATCACGTCTTCGAGATGTCTCAACGCGCTTCACAGAATATACCGTAAAGTGAACGGATTGTATGTTTTGTGGGCAAAACGCGGCAGCCAATTAAGCACAGCAGCGTCCCACAAACTGTCGTGGATTGAGTGACCGAATTATTATTATTATTATTTTTGAAGGAATAGATAGTGTTTGAGGTGAATGACGTGCTGGTTCTTGCTATAACTTGGAGATGGTTAACCAAGTGAATTGACAGCAGTTAAAGACAGAGTACTGCTTTTACGACAGACGTTTAGGATCTCAGTTAAGGAGTGCTTAAGTCAGAATTAGATTTGGGTTAAGTGTGCATTCTCTTGCAGTTGAGTGGTTTGGCGAAATGTCAAAGGGTTCATCAACGCTTCACAGACGCTAAGGTAGAAGGAGTAGAATGTCGCTTTGTGATACTTTGACCCTCCACTTACCAGTTTTATTCTACAAGTACAATCGATTTGTGCAGGTTCCTCCAACCAACATATTGCCCACCAGTGCGGAATAGAGATTTCATTCACTGAGCAGCTTTCCACCATCCCTGACAATGTTTGGAAAGAACCTTTCCCAATCAACGCCACAAAAGAGAAGTAGAAATTTGTAATTACTGTAATAAATGGGCAGGTCTGTTGTGCCGAGGTTCAGGTGTGTAAAGTTTGTGCTCCAATAGTCGTGATCTCCGGGTTTAAAGACAATGCAGCTGTTGAACGCGGAATTTAAAGAACAAATGGCAAAGGCTGTAAGCTTGGTGGCGGCTGGTAATCCAGTTGCCATCAGTTGATGGAACATTTCCTCATATGTCTTTGAGACGTCTCAAAGCTCTTCACAGAATATATTGGAAGATGAATTGACTATATATTTTGTGGACGATTGCGCACAGCAGAGTCCCATAAACAGTCGTGGATTGAGTGAACAATTTTTTTTGAAGGAATTATTACCCCCGGTAAAGCGATCCACCAATTGACCTGCAACCAGGTTCCTACTTACAGGCTAGGAGTGTGTGGAGTAAGGAAACTTGCCCAATGTTTCGCACGGCCTGGGAATCGAACCCAGGTCTCTCGTTTGCAAGGTAAGTGTTCTAACCACTGAGCTACAGGACTTCACATGATCAGATAAAAGATGAAAGAGTGACAGAGATAAAGGAATAGATGGTGAGAACAAGAGTCAATATTGGGCCAAGGATGTGAATGAATGGACCAGAGGTGGCACAAGGAGGGTGAGGGCAAGGATGGTTGAGGAATACGTCATAGCTGCCATAACGATTGTCAGATCAAAAACCTTTACTGTGCCCAATGGAAAAGGTACAGAGCTGACTCGATGATAGAGATGAAAGACTCCTTACTTTTCCAACACTGCCCTCACTCCCCTTCAGAGCGATTCGCTTTCATTGCAGAAATAAATTGTGGCCTCGGGAAGTTTGGCTGAGTTTCTTTCTCTGAAGATTCTTTCCTCAGCTCGTTTTGCTTAAATTGTTGAAATGCCTATTCTGCGCAAAAAAAAAAAGCGGGTGTTTGTTATTTCACAGTCCCGATGCGATGGGGAAGGGGAAATATAAATCAGGCTTCCTTCTTCACACTGATATACAATTGGGAGCAAAGCAACTTCATTCCCAGCAGTACAAATACAGTGTTAAAGTTGTACATTCCATGCTTTGCTGGTCGCCTGTTCGCAATCAGTCTGCATTTGACACCCATTTCTGGCTGGGTTCCATTACGAATAATACAGAATAAAAAAAGATTCAATCTCTCCAAATAAGACTCCGATCAAATATGCCCTCAATCAGCAATCAGAAGCCAAGAAATGCATGTCAGCGTTATGCAACAATAATTCCAAATTTGTCAGGCGCACAACGACGCTTCTCACATTTTACGGCTAATGTTTCACATGTTGAGCCGAATATTCGGTAAACCACATGAGATACGAAGCGAACGAGATACAGTCACAGATAAAAAGAAATGAAATGTGCTTGAGTAATTACTAATGCATTGATTTCTTGTAAAATGTGCAGACAGGGACTCGCAGAGGGATTCAAACAGCTGAATTAGCTCATATTTTTATAAGCTAAGTATGAACCAAAAGCCTCCACTTTATATTAATCGTGGTCAGTCTGTTTGTATTGGCCAGGATACCAATAAATTAATCAATTCCATATTGAACCAAACTGGTTCCCGCAGTTCAGGATTCTGGATATTAACAAAAACATAAACACCCCCATTGCAGTTTGGTTCCTCACTCCTATCTGGTTGCGCATCAGTGACTGACACAGAACGAGAAAAGACTGTGTCCTGTTTCTGATCCATTGAAAATTACCCCCTGCTCCCACTCCATGAATGTTGTAGGTTTATGCAAGTCCACGGAGAATTCTGCCTCTGTGGGCTTGCTGATTCCGCACATTTTCAGTTCATACCCCACAACGCTAAAGAAAAATATTAATTACCCAGTAATAAAGCTACCGAAACCTGAGGATAGCTTTACTATGAAGCCATTAACTCGGCCTCTAAAGTAACGACAGAAAACACAATTTAAAATCTAAATAAAACATATTAAAAACGCCGCGTGTTCTCACCCTGTCATCGTGTTTTTCCCCCCCCCCCTCCTATTTTCTGCTTCAATTTTAACTTGAGATTTTCCACGTTTGACTTTTATTTCTTATTTTTAATTTCGAAAACTCATCGCCAGCTTTTTTTTCATTCATCTGGTCGTGAAGATGGAAGCAATTTTTTCCATCAAAAAAAAAAGTGTTTCTCGCTGGTAGCCTTGGAGGTAAAGGTGCAGGGTGAAAAACACGATATTTCTTAATTTCTAATGTGTTATCAAGTGAGTTATGGAATATCGCAGATTGCTGCCTTTTCCCCAAAGCTCAACAGTTGCATCTGTAACCAATTCCAAGATTTTAAGTGCATCTGTTTGGATGTCCAATTCTCAATTTACAGAGTTTTCTGTAATGTGTTGTGATTGTGTACTTGTAGGTCAAAGCAACAGAATTTTGTCCACACAAAACAAGCGTGAAGTAAATAACCAATTTATTTTCCTTGAGGGATTGTTGGCCGAGGCACTTGGAGAGACTCTTCTCATTTGGAATAGCGCTATGGGATTTGTAAAGTCTGCCGCCACAGACAGGATAGTCCAAAGGTGATTGAAAGAATACTCAAAAGTGGCACCTTTGACGATGCAGCACTTTCCCAGGGATTGGATTGGATTGTCAGCCCAGACTATGACCTGTGCTTTACATCCGATAAATCCCGTTAAGTATATTGCAAGCATAAATCCATTCAGGAGACTTTGCTCCTGTATCCCAGTAATTGAGCAATTTTGTTGGGCATTGTTTGTGCCAAATAGCATCCTAAACCACAGTTTACAAACAGGATCCAAAGAGCCAGGCAAGACAGTAAGTGAATTAGATTTCATAACTTACATGACCTTAAAAGGGCATTTGCTCACTATGGTAATTCTGTTTTTTAATGGCTTGAAGAATATGATACAAATAGTGACCCTTGTTGGTCATACCATTCCAATGATTCGAAAATGACAGAGTTTTTAGCAAAACAAGTTATGGGAGTAAATTAAAAATTACAACTGCAAATGTTAACAGTCGGAAACGAGACCAGAAAATGCTGGTAATGCACAGTGGGTCTGAATCCGAATTGGAAAGAGAGAAGGAGGTTAGAAAAGAGTCAAAGGGGAGCAAGTAGTAAAGTGGGATTAGGTTAAGTGGCTCACGTGCGGTGCTGGCGGTATCCTGCGTTATCAGAGGTGCTGTACTTTGGATGAGACATCAAATCGAGGGACCATTTAGGTGCTCATTTAGGTGGACATTAAAAATCCGGAGAGTTGTTACGGTCTGGAATGCAGGGGAAACAGATTCAATAACAACTTTCAAAAGTGAATTGGATAGGTGCTTGAAAAGAAAACACTTGCAGGGATATAGGCAAAGAGCGGGGGAGTGGGACTGATCGGGTAGCTCTTCCAAAGGGCCGGCACAGGCACGATAATAATAATAAATAATAATCGTTGCATTTGATATAGCGCTTTTCACGTCGGGAGGACGTCCCAAAGCGCTTCACAGAACACACTGTAAAGTGAATTGACTGTATATTTGTGGGCGAACGCGGCAGCCAATTGCGCACAGCAATGTCCCACAAACAATCGTAGATTGAAAATGACCAATTTATTATTGTTTTTGGTTTTGGAGGGATTATTATTAGGCTCTGTGTGGAGTAAGGAAACTTGCCCAAGGTTTCGCCCTCTGCCTGGAATTGAACTCAGGTCTCTCACTTGCAAAGCGAGTGCTCTAACCACTGAGCGACAGGACTCCACGATGGGCCGAATGGCCTCCTTCTGTGCTGTAATATTCTATGATTCTATTCCCTGTTCTTTCCTGTAAATGCTTTCCTGCCCATGTCCTTACTTAATTCCCTTCCAAATGCTCTGATCAACTCTCCAACAGCCATCTCTGGCAATTCATTTCCACTATCTGGCAACCCTCTGTGTGTGTAAAAAAAAGTCTTTGCTTCTCCTCTTTCACTCTCAGAGTTATCTCCACACATATTATTAATTACATTTGGCGCATTTAACACATTTTCCTTTCATGTGGTTAAGAAATAGTTTGGCTCTGAGTTCTGAGCAAAAACGTGTAAACCAATGTGTTGACCCTGTCCCACTTGTCTCTGTGCTTCTGACTCTGTGCATCTGCCAGGTACCAATATACTTATCAATAAAAGGTAGCTTTTTAATAATATTTGCTGTTTCATCTATCTTAACATCCTGTAATTTCAGATGTTTGGCATTTGAAACTTTAAACATAACCGTACTATTTGTGATTACAAATGTACCAGTTGTACAGAGCAGTGTCTCGCAGTGTCTAACAGTCGTGGATTGGGCGATCGATTTTTATTTTGAAGGGATTATTACCCCTGGAAAGCGATCCGCCAATCGAAGAACAACCGGGTTCCTGCTTACTGCTGGGTAAACAGTGGCGTGTGGGGTAAGGAAACCTGCCCAATGTTTCGCCCCATGAATAATAAGTGCTCAGTCAGCCTCCTGATTTGATTTGCAGAATCAAAAGAAGACAGGAGGTGGTGGTTAAGAATAATTAATGGGAGGGTGACTGGGCAACACAGTGAAAACAAGGGTTTTGCTCACCTGGGTCTGGTTTCCCCATAACCACTTCACTGCTGGGACAAATTGATTTATTTTGCAATCTCATTACATTCACTTTGAAATCCCTGCAGTTCTCAGGAAAATTAAAAGGCCCCTTCGCTCACCCAAAGCCCCGATTAACCTGGGCACTGATCACAGCAGCAGTGAAATGTGTTTTAACCATCAGGCTAAGTTTGAGTCAACTCGAAGTATCAACTAACCAAATTACCACATGTTCAAAACTCCCAGAGACTCCAAGGCAATTTGAGGAAACCTGACGATCAATTTATGTCGTAAACCACTTGAAGCATCTCGTGTTAATGGGATCCTATTAAAGAAACAAGGGGCCCAATATTTCTCATGGTCTTAGCCCTAAGGGCACTCGTCTTAAAATGTAAGAATTTTGGAACATTCTTCAACTGAGTGTCACTTCAGAAGCTGTGCTTATGCGTATCTTAACAACAGAGAAAGGGATTCCAAATTAAGACTAAATTAAGGTATAGTGCATTATGCCTAAGACGGATTGTAGTTGTCATAGCGCCTAATTACATCTTCGAAACGTCTCAAAGCGCTTCACAGAATATACTGCAAAGTGAATTGACTGTATATTTTGTGGGCGAAACGCGGCAGCCAATTGCACACAGCAGCGTCCCCACAAACAGTCGTGGATTGAGTGACCAGGTTCCTATCTGATGCTGGCTAAATAGAGGCGTGTGTAGTATGAAAACTCACTCAGCATTTCGCCCTGACGGGAATCAAACCCAGGTCTCTCACTTGTGAAGCAAATGCTCTCACTACTGAGCTGCAGGACTTCACAAACCCTGGGAACGTGCGAGAACTGATTTGAAAAGAGTTAACGTTCTTGGGTCAAAGACTGTGGACATTTTAGTGTCACGTATTCACCAGTATTTAAAAACTTCCATGAAGAGCAATTAAAAGAAGCAGCTATTATATTTATAGCTCCATTCTGCATCATATATTCAGTTGCTGAAACTCCGGACTTTTAGGTACCCAGGTCTGATCAAGTCAGAGCTTAGATCTTTACCCATGTTTCAAGATAATCATCTTTGTTTTACAGCTTGCGAGCAAGGCCTTTGAAATGATGAGAGGCATGGGCAAGATAAATATAAGATGCCAAGGCCGTGAGAGCAGAACAAGAAGGAATAGTTTTAAAATTAAAAACGCCTTAAGTGGGATTTGAGATTTGAGGTTTTGTATTTCCCACAGAGAAGTTGGACTCCTATAAAAAGATCAGCCACACATGTGGAGTCGTGTAGCTCAGTGGTTAGAGCACTCACTTTGCAAGTGAGAGACCTAGGTTCAATTCCCGGCAGAGGGCGAAACCTTGGGCAAGTTTCCTTACTCCACACAGAGCCTAATAATAATCCCTCCAAAACAAAACAATAATAAATTGGTCATTTTCAATCTACGACTGTTTGTGGGACATTGCTGTGCGCAATTGGCTGCCGCGTTCGCCCACAAATATACAGTCAATTCACTTTACAGTGTGTTCTGTGAAGCGCTTTCGGATGTCCTCCCGACGTGAACAAATGCAAGGATTATTATTATTATCTCTCTGTTACTCCACACCAGGGAGCGAGTACTGTACAAGGGTATGTTTCTTTTCTCTGGTCTTAAACAATTCGCACTTCTCAAGATTAAACTACATGTGCCATGTATCAGCCCACTCTGCTGAGCAATGTATGTCCCGCCTGAATTCTTCCTAACAGATTGCCACCCCCTCTAATTTGTTAGCTTCAGCAAACTGAGAAATTGTTCTTTTCTGCCGATTTCCAAATCATTAATATAGATGGAAGAACACTAGTGGACTCTTACAGATCCTTTGGGGCGTAGCATTAGCTACATTCAGCCAATCTGAGAAATACCATATCTCCTACTCACTGTCTTCCCTCATTAAATGGTGTTAACTGCTCTCATTTATCTAACTGAAGCCCTCAGGATTTTTTTTATATACACACACTTCATGTTAAGCATTTGTCAATGTCCACTAAGCATTATTCTGAATTTATAAATCGCTCAAGTGCAATTTTAAACACTTAATGTAATTTCAGCACTTCAATGACATGTCAACTCTAAATTGTATAGGTAAAGTTCCCCCCCAAAAAAAAACAAGCCTCAAAGATTTTAGTGTTTAAGACTGTACCAAACATTACAGATGATAGAGTGCATGAAGAATGCTAAACAAATGCAAGTTGTTGTTGTTGATAGAAACATCTGATAACAAAAGTTGACTTAGAAGGAACGACATAATTAATAGACAGGTAGGAAATGTCCTCCTTTAGTTTTTTTCACGTCATTTTGTCTCACGTGCGGAAACTCAAGTGGTCAGACACCCTCCCACCCAGCTGACCAGAAAACACAGAGGACATTTCCTACCTGTCTACTGATAATAACATAATAATCCTTGCATTTGATACAGTGCCTATCATGTCTTCCGGACGTCTCAAAGCGCTTCACAGAATATACTGTAAAGTGAATTGACTGTATATTTTGTGGGCAAAATGCCTATTGCACACAGCAGCGTCCCCACAAACAGTCGTGGAATGAGTGACCACATTGTTATTATTATTATAGGGGTAGTTATTAATTATTTTGAAACTTGCAGCTCCTGTCAAAAAGATAACAGGTAGGAACTTGAGGAGTATCTTAATAATAATAATAATAATCCTTGCATTTGATATAGCGCTTTTCACGTCGGGAGGACGTCCCAAAGTGCTTCACAGAACACACTGTAAAGTGAATTGACTGTATATTTGTGGGCGAACACAGCAGCCAATTGCGCACAGCAATGTCCCACAAACAGTCGTAGATTGAAAATGACCAATTTATTATTGTTTTGTTTTGGAGGGATTATTATTAGGCTCTGTGTGGAGTAAGGAAACTTGCCTGAGGTTTCGCCCTCTGCCTGGAATTGAACTCAGGTCTCTCACTTGCAAAGCGAGTGCTCTAACCACTGAGCTACAGGACTCCACCTTGTGATTAAATTAGGCATCAAAGCTTTTTAGGGATAGAAAAATAGTCCTTTTTATGGAACTCTGAGCTCTTCATCTGATTAGCATGGAACACCCACTCAGACCCAAGAGAAAGGAATATTATAGAGCTGAGACATAACAATAGTTTGTGAGAACGGGGTTAAATAGGCAAAGCTAAACCTCAAGTGTCTGAGTTTTCCTCGAAGCGCATCTTGCGAAGCAAGCATCCATACGGTGCTGGAAAAGAAAGCATTTCTGAAAATGAAAATAATAATGAAACGTAAATTGGGGGGGGGGAAAGATATTTTCGGAGTCAGGGGCGAGGGAGAAACTAATCAAAAAAAGTTTGAATCGCCACTTAATGGAGGGAACCGATTGGCGTATTCTATTTGCTTAGCAAATTAATGAACAAGAAAGGAAGCGAGTGATAAATTTTAGCATTCCATTGTGATTTTCCATTCAGCTGTTACCACTTATGTTCTCAAATGGGTTCTTTGATACCCGTCGACCATGTTTTGAATCTGTTTCAGATTTGCTTTACTTTTCCTTAAAATCTGTTTTTACCTCGGCCGGACTTTGAAGAATATTTGGTTCGGTTTATTTCAAGGGCTTTTAAATTATTTGACTGTACTCATTGCTTGTTACTGCCCCACAAATGTACAACAAATTCAAGTGGTCCAACACTGTGGGGAGAGAGGGAGAGAGAAAATTGTAGAACTCCCTCTCTCCCCGTAGTGCTCATCTCACTTGCATCGTTTAGGAAGGAAATCGCTGGTGGATTCAGGCTCAGTATCGTGCAGTTCCTCAAGCTAAATTGTTCAGGCGAGCGTTAAAGATCCCATGGCACTGTTTGAAAAGAGAAGTGGGTTTTTCTCTCTCCCGGTGTCCTGGTCAGCAATCCTCCAAATAAGATCACTTTCACGGCTATATGTAGGATACCGACGTGCGCCAAATTGACTGCTCTTTTCGCCGACAAAGGTACTATCATTGCAATATGCAGTAAAACTTTTGAGCAGCATTTGAGAATTTCAGTGATGCGCTAAGGAGCTGCATTAAATGCTAGGTTTATCATTTGATATTTTTACAGCCTGATACATTTTGCCTTAAACTTTGTGTATTCTGTGCTCTTTGCATGATTAGCTCTTTCAGGGAGTGCGGTAGTATTTTTCCAGCCGAATCAAAAGGATCACATAAAGACTGATTTACTTGGCATTGCTGATTTTAGCTTCCATAAAAGGACTGTAATTATGGTACAGAACGTTTGTAATGAATACCTGGTATAGAAACTGCCAGTAAAAGAATGTGCATTATTTTCCAACAACCGTCTCTCTTTCCGCCATGATTCCTTCAGCAAGGTTTCATTGCGAAGGACCTTAATATCTTCCTCTTTGTCTCAAGATCTACCTCTTTGCCCGCATCGTTGGTCTTGTTGCGAGGCGATTGCTCAGACCGCCAAACTACAGGACTCCACGATCTAACGAACTGACCCCACACAACTCACTACCCAATATCCCTCGGTCGATTTCGTTGTCAAACAGCGATCTGCAGAAATCATGTCAAATGATCTGCCTGAGCATATGTGGAAAGCTTTCAGCCATTCTGCCGATGTGCTCTGGAACTCCATCTCCTACAGCATCTCCCTCTTACTTCACCACGTTTAAAGCCTTCCTTAAAACCTATTTTGTGAAAAGCGCGATATCAAATGCAAGGATTATTATTATTATTTTTCAACCGCACTTCACCCAGTGCCCTACTGATCAAGTTTTCTCCATAAAACACTGAAATATTTCAATTGTGTGTTTCATTAGTCTTTGCCCCGACTCAAACTCAGCCAATGACTTATCCTTTGAGCACCGCGAGATGAAAAGGACAATCGTTTACAGATTTCAAATCAATTGGACACAGGATTTATTGCAAGCTTCGTCTGAGTGAGCATTGTGATGTGTGGCGCTTCCTTAGAAAGATAGATCGGCTTACGTTCTATAACATGGCATTGTGTTGTGGGCTCCCTGAGTCTTGTTGGAGTGTGTCTTGCTGGTTATTGTTTCGTGCACTCGCCTGATGATAACTCTCGCTGTGTGTGGTGCTTGGACTGAATGAGACCTTGGAGTGTGACGCCCTGTAACTGGGATGCAAAGCGACCGAATCTCAAAGAGGTCATCGCCGTCGATTTGTTCCTTCAAATGTTACTGAGCGCTGCTTATCACGACCGAACCTTCCAGCTGCTGTTGTGGTTGACTCATTTTGTTAAAGAATAGTTGGGGACGTTTTCGAGTGAAAAACCAAATGAGACTAGTCATCCCTCGACAAAATATCAACCTGTCCGCTCCCACCGCTCAGAAGGCTGTGGCCTGCTCCACGTTCTCCGCCCGGCCTTCAGCCTCTCTGCCCTTAGCGACTCCATCTCACATTCTATTTGTTCACATTAATCGGGGTGTCAGCTTAGACTGGAAGAGTGCCAAGTCCTGACGAGGAGCTTGATCCCAGGAAGCGAGAGTTCTTCCCATTCAACCATATTTACTTGGCCACAGATGTATGATGAGTTCTGTTATGGCTGAGTACAAAAAGGTGGTGCGACGCTTCAAAACGTTCCTGGGTATGTGTCGTGTCTTGACTGCCAGGTGAGATGTGGGTTGTTTCCATTTTGGTGTAACTTGGCACAATGGAGTCGTAAGTCATTAATTTCCTAGTCATTTGGTATGTTGATTTGTGTGCTATTGTACAGAGAGGATACATTACAAACCTAGAGCTGGGCTATTTTCAAAGCACAAAGTAAATTATGCCTATAGTTTGATAGTTCTGTAGAGACCAATGGACAAAGCGATCCATTGGAAGGCATTACACAGCCCTGACAAACACCGTAAGTTTCAAACAACTGCAGTGATGGGTACAAGTGCTCTGGGTCACTACCCTACATGAGGGACGCTATATAAATGCATGTTGTTGTCGTTGATGATGTGATAATTATCACAGGTTCTAATCACGGGCAACGGTCATCACAAAGACACAAAATTACGGACGTGTCGTGTTCTGTCTCCAGCGAATGGTTTGGGACCAGACGCCTCTGACCCCACCCAACCTCTGAAGAATTAATTTGCAGCCACCATGTTTTTAGTTTGATTAATAGGGAGAGAATTTTGCTTTTGATTCCTAGTAACTCGAATTTATATTGTTGGCTGAATTTTTTTTAACTGAATCCTCGTAATCGGCATTTTCCCGATCTTCAAGGGGTGTTTTTAACCCGGTTGATTCCATTTCCAGATAAAAGCAAAATGATTGAGTCAGCCCATTGCACCAGACAGTCTTGGAATCTCTCCCATTGCCTGGATCTATGGCAAGTGTAAGCAGTGGAACATTGCTGTGTTTGATGCAGTTCAACTGGTCTCCATCGAGATGTGGTGATTGCACATCACTGAAAGAAGATACTTCGAAGTGGCTTCATGCATGTTTGCAGCGCTTAGGTAAAGCTGATTAAAGGGGAGGAGGAATAGGAAAACATGGTTCATATATTTAGACTTAATTTAAACCACACATTTAATATGACACTTAATGAAAGTCTCAAAGGCCTCATTTGGTCTGGTGGATGTTGATCTTTCTGGCATCTAGCCTGTGTAAGTCTGTATAAAATCACATAATTACATAATATAAACCAGTTTTCGTCCAATTCTTCTGACAAAGCAAAACAGGGACTAACTATGCTGTTAGTTCTGAGTTTTTTTTCTTCTGGTCAGCCAGGTATCTGATACATGCGGAAACCCATGGTTAAGAATAGCCAAACCAAAGGGCGAGGTGCCTTCAGCTCCCCTCTCGACTCTCTTCCCCCTCCTCGCTCCCTCCCTTCCCTCCCCTCACTCTGACCATTTCCCCCCTCCTCGCTCCCTCCCTTCCCTCCCCTCACCCTGACCATTTCCCCCCAATGCTCGGGTCATGACCCAACTGTGCAGCGCCTTGGGACGTCCTCCTGACGTGAAAGGCGCTTTATAAATGGAATCTTGTTGTTGTTGTTGTTGAGGTATCAGGCAAGGGCCTGGCTCAGTTGGTTGCACTGAGAGAGTCATAGTCAGGTAGGCTGTGGGCTCAAGACTCACACTGGGGATCTGAACACACGAGGTGTTTCAGCTTGTTCAGGTGGATGTTAAAGACATGACTCCTTGAAAGACGAAAGGAGTTTCTCCTGGTATCTTGACCAGTGCATCGCCTGGTTTTTTTTTAAAAAAAGGGGTTATTCCCCTCATGGCTGCTTTGGGACCTTGCAACATGCAAATGAGCTGCTGCGTTCACCTACAAATGCACAGTCACTTCACGATTCAGAAACGTTTGTGAAGCATTTTGACATGAAAGGACAAATGCAAGGATTATTATCATTATTTAGAAAACTGAAGAAATTCGCTGACCAGATTGTCCTCAAATACAATTTACTACACTTGACAGTGAAGTGAAGTGTTTCGAAACATTTTTGACGTTACAAATGCTGGGTCAAACTGCAACGATTACATGTAAAAATAGACAAGAGCATTCAGTGATCTGCGCTGTTACATAGTTGTTTCCAATTCTCCTTGTGTTTTCTACATAGACTTACAAAAATGTTACTTTCCAAAAGTGCCAGAAATACCAACTCCACGAGAAACGGTCAACCAGAAACTTACAAAGAACAAACATACTCCTATATGGATGACTGGTACAAGTTTGAACTGTATATGGATAAATTATTAACTCTTTGAATGAAAAAATGAACACAATAATATTCTGTGCAGCAACTTTGAGCCGTCTTGAAGATGTGACAAGACACTATATCAAATGCAAGTTTTATTATTATTATTATCATAGATACTAATTCCTTGACTATAACCATAGCCCTAGTTTCCTGGGTTAGCTGCATCAACATTTTAAACAAATGGTTATTGCTTTGGCCATTCTCTCGTCCTCTGGCATGTTTCCTTTCTCTACAGAATGCTTAAGAATATATACAAGAGCCTCAGCTATCTCCTCCCAAGTTTCCCTAAGGATTCTTGGTGAAGCACCACTTGTGTGTTACGCAATCTGTTTGTCAGGGTGTAGACATCTGTACAGCCATATGTGCTGATTTCACCCAAGTAGAATGACAACCCTACAGAATTAATGTATTCCAATATCTATGAGAAACAGAAAAGACAGTGTGACAGTTAGCCACATGCATACAAGAACAACAACTTGCATTTATATAGCGTCCTCCATGTCGGGTGGCATCTCAGAGCGCATACACAGTCAATCCTCAGCGCGTAAAGGTGTTCTATGGCATTTTGATGTTGTCCATGCATTCGTTTTGGAGCCAAAATGATTTCCCAATTTTATGGGATTGTATAAATTTGTTTGGAAATTTTGAGAATTGCTGGATAGTGATTTACCGGAAATTGTAACAGTTCTGGACTCAATCCCTAGATTTATTCCAAAAAAATTATTATTGTAAAGTTCCCTACTTTACTGACAAACTGTGGCTCTGGCCAAATCTCCATGCTCCCTGAACCATGTAATGGACAGATCCAGTTTGGGCCATTTCAAACTCACTACTTACAAAGGAAAAGCCTCTCGTCGATTGCTTTCTGGTAATATGACATCTTTGTGACCGTTTACCCTAACCTGCTTTCAACAAGATCGCTGTTATTTCAGTGAAGCATTGCACGAGTGGAGAGAGGATTGATTCCTCAGTCTTTCGTGATAATGAAGATAAAACTCTGTAGAAAATAGACTGTTTCTGTCTTGGCACGATTCTAGGACACTAACCTTGATCTTTGCCTTTTGTTGCTGGTTCACTGATAATAGCATTTGCCTTTTGCTACAACAGATTCTGAAAGGCAGTATTCTTACGAGAGTCTAGTTTATTTTAAGCAAAGAAGCAAATTGATATAAAAAATAATATGCGTTTTATTTAAAGAATAGATCTGGGAAATGGAGCAAAATATCAACATGTGGTGAACTCTGGTCTGTAACTAATGTTTGTGCATCTCGCCTCTCAAAAGAGAACAGTTGAACGCTGGAGAAAACTGACACCTTTAGCAGTGGAAACTGGACGTGTTAAGTAATTGGGGGAAAAAACCGCTTCTCACACAAGCAAGAATAGAATAGTGGCCCACTTCTAAGGTAGAGTAAGTACAGCCAGCTGCATAGTTGGGATTGAAAAAGACTTTGTTCTGCAGTAAGAGAGATGTTTTAAGCTGAGCACCGACTGACAGGATAATAACTGTTGGCTGCATCATTAGCCCAGGTGTCTGCTTTCAGCGGAGTGAGATATATTGGACAATTGCCTTTTTCCATCTTAAATTTACTTCACAAGACAGGCACCAAGAGAGCTTCAGATGGAGATGCGCCTGTATATCAAAAGCAAGGATTATTATTATTATTGAATAAATAGTGATTTGTTTCGGGGCTGATTGTTGGATATTGCTTTGTGCCAACTGGCTGCTCTGCTTGCCTACAAATGCAGAGTCACTACACTTTGTAGTAGACAATTGTGAAGTCCTTTGATGATGCCATAAAGTGCTACATGAAATGCGAGGATTACTATTCCACCAGAATACCAATCCAGCTGTCTGTCTGCCCATTACAGCATCGAGCTATTTTTTTAAATAGGTTCTGTGACCTGGCCTCAGCCACACTTTCTGGTAACTCGTTCTAGTCAAGAAGAACTTGTACTCGCTCCAGTCTCTTGCTTGTCCCTTGTGCCCTCCGATCGACCATCGGTGGCTGTGGTTTCAGGCACTATATCCAGTAAACTTCCTGACTGGAGGGATCTTCCTCTATCCCTCCACATTATCGCACCTTATCTTTCCAGAACCTTTACCAAGGAGGCCGAATGAGTTGGGCAGCAGACACTAAGGAGCCGATTGTAGGCAGTTTTAGAAAAGAATGAGCCAAAAATGGAGCTGTTTTCATGCTTTAACTTCCGACAGAGTCTCATTATTGGTAATGCTTTGGGTGTACGTATCCTTTCAGTTGAATAAACGTGCACCAAGTAAAATGCACGTAAATCACACATCAAGTAAAAATCTGTATTTATCCGCCTCACTGCAGGGCAAGTCACAATGGCAGCTATTTAATGACCAATTGCATTTCCATTTCCAACGGCGGTTTTCAAAACACCACATTTCGCCCACAACTATTATTTTGTTAAATTGCTGTGTGCATTTCAAGTGATATCATATGCAGATTTTTTTTTTTTTTTTTTACTTCCCCCCTCGGAGTTTCGGGCCCTTAAATCGGAAGCAGATGCTGAATAATTCACTCAGCACATGTTCGTTTAATGGCATTAGAGGAATCCTATGCCTGGAAAAAAGCACACGGCAGCATGGCTGAGCAAACAGCTGAGCGGACAGCAGATGTTCGAGTGACTTGTTTTTTTCGCCCGCTCAAGTTTACTTAGATTGAAGCGGGATGGACGGACGCCTTTCGGTCAAAATGTCGGAATGAATGCGATGGTTAACCTTTTAACCGCTGAAAATCCGAAGCTTTCCTCTCGTCAGAGCTCAGGCTCAATGGCAATTTCCACAACGAAGAAACGAGAAGAAGCTCATTAGGTTCATTTTGATTCCCCCCATTGGATCAAGTTCAAGATAATAATGATAATCCTTGCATTTGATACAGCGTCTTATCACATCTTTGAGACGTCTCAAAGCGCTTCACAGAATATACTGTAAATTGATTGTATTTTTGTGGGCGAAATGATCATCGTCAAACATTTAAATACCTCCACTGACTTACCTCACCCTACCCCTTCTAACTTTTCACACTCTCCCAACTTAGCAGCTCCCTTCTCATTTTGTGTAGATTATAATAAGGTTATTTATTTATTATTTAAATAATACAAATTATTTATACATGGAGGTTAAATGCATCAGGGGCAGCAAACTTCGAGCAAGACTAATGCATAAAAAAATAATATGTGGTCACTCAATCTGCAAGAGTTTGGAGGACGCTGGTGTGCAAATTTGGCTGCCGAGTTTCGCCCACAAAATACACAGTCAATTAATTTTACAGTATATTCCGTGCAGCGGTTTGAGAGATCTCGAAGACGTGATAAGGAGCTATATCAAATGCAAGGATTATTATTAGTATAGTAATAATAGTAGTATTATTGAAAGCACCTGAATGACATGAAGTGTAGGCACAGGGTAAAGAACACTGTTGTATTCCTAGTCAGCTGATTTGCATCTGTTTCCATTCAAGAACCCAGACTTATTTTCCCAAGGACCCAAATACTCCTTTTTTTCCCCCTACGGACAAAAGTGTATGTATTACAAAATATTTTCGATATTCTTGTTCCTTATTTGCTTGCATCTGCGTTTAATTAAATCGCTCTGTTTTAATGACAGAAAAAGCCTTATTTACTTACACAGAAAGGGGCCTCTGCCAGTGTCAGGGATCACAATGGTTTTTAAGAACAAATAAAACCAAACTCAAACTGCAGTTTTTCATCACTCTTTCTTCCTAATTTGCTGCCATTTATTTCTCTTTATTTTTTAATGTTAATTTTACCTTCAATACGCTTTGAAGATTGGAGGTTTGAAGATTCGGTATCATCTGTCGGAAACCCACTGGAAGAAATTTCGCCTGGGTTCCAGATTTACTCTGTTTTTTTTTCACAGTGTTTTAAAACGCGCTTAAAAGGTCCTGAATCATTGCATGCAGTCTTAACTTTGAAGTCGGTCTTCTGCAGTTTTTATTTTAAAAAAGAAACTTGCAGAAAACTGGCTTCAGAATTAAGGTTGTATTTGAGAATTTGGACACTATAAAATGCTACGTAACTTGGGTAAATCTAGACCCAGAAGGAAGTTCTTCCCAATGGAATTATAAAAATTACAATACAGGCCATTCAACCCATTGAACCTGTGTTAGTGCCAACTCCCCCACTGGAGCTGACTATTCTAATCCCATTCGCTGCTCCTTTCACATCACAGAATCATAGAATCATAACAGCACAGAAGGAAACCAATCAGTCCATCGTGTCTGTCCCGGGTCTTTGAAAAGAGCTATCCAAATGAATCCCACTCCCCCGCACTCTCCCCAAAGCCCTGCAAACTTGTCCTACCCACATAGCCTTTTATATTGTTCCCCCTCAAATATTGAAATGCCGTAAGAGTCTCATCCATAAAAGCTACTTGCTCTAAAAACCTTCTGTGTGAAAACATTTAAAACATAAGCGTCATCCTGTCACTGGAGTAGTTAAGAGAAGCAAAACTGTTCTCTTAGTGCTTATCTCTGCCCTGTTGCTAATTCACTTACTCGTGAGTTTAATCTTTTAATTTTCTAACCTCTAAAGTCTTTCGATCTTGCAATCCACCGGTTGATTAATAACTGGATTCCTACTTACTGTGTGGTAAACAGAGACGTGTGGAGTAAGGAAACTTGCCTAAGTTGTTGCCCTGCCCAAGAATCGAACCCGGGTAAGTGCTCTAACCAATACACTAGTTTACAAGTTGTTTTGCTTATTGTTGCCTCATATTATCTGAACAGTGTGAGCAATCTCATACCTCTAGATCTCTTTCAACTTCCCCTTGGCCCGTTTCAACCCCCGCAGTTTACAGCTTACCAATAACTATCGACTGCATTTGATTGCAATTTTGGTCAGTGTAATAATTATCACCTGTGATAATTAGCACATCCAGACATTGCACTTTTGTCCCCATCAATGTTGCCAAGCGTTCAAAGTCTGAGTTGCAAAGAAAAGAAAATGCCTGAGGAATAAACATGGCTAAAATAATCCTGGGTCAATTATGTGGTATTTCTTAACCGGTTTCTTAATTAAGCAGGTCAGAAATCCATGCCACCAACAGGTAGGAGTGTCAGTCCGAACCAATTCATTTTTGGAACGACAATTTTGAAATGCTTCCTGTGCCCCCACGCTAATTTCCTAATTAAGAAACAGAGGGATGAATTGGGCACTATTGCCTAACAGATTTCTTAGTTAAGAAACCCAATAAGAAACCCAATATGAAATGCTGCAAAATGGTTTCCTCAAAATAGTTTTTCTTGACAAATGCAGGGCCACTTTTGCTAACACTAAGGGATTGCTCCTTGGCTATATGTTGGGCTCCACAGCCGACTCAAACATTTGGTAGGTGTGCTCTATCCATTCAGCGTTAATTAGGAACTGTTGTCGATCGCTATGTTAATGGAGCTCCTTCAATATCCACAAAAACACAACCGTGAACATAAGTAGGTCAAGGTCTGGATGGAAAGATTGCTGCCACCATAGGAGGTTTGGTTTGATCCCCGCTGTTTCAATCCAGCCAGTGCCTTAAACTGTTTGTGGATTATCTTGTGTTTGGAGACCTTAGTGGCTTCTTCCCGACATGTGATATAATTGCTAACAGAAGGGATTTCCTGTCAAGCACTCCCTACTTTGGAGCCAGTCATCCAAAGTATTAATGAAGCGCCGTAAAAAATAACGAGTTCATCTGAAGAGGTGACGGTTTGGATATACTGTTGTTCACAGAGGAGTCAAGGAGTCTCTCTCTGTTAATTACCACGTGACCATGGGTTAATTTCCATATATACTATACAGTCCAAATCACAATACATGAATCAGATATTTTATGTGTAATGTCATGGGTTCCCTAACTAGGCAATTAACAGTGTCCTACCAAGTCTCTGAAGCAACATAACCACTTTAAAAAATAATTTAACATGACCTAAAGTAGACATAACAAAGCATAAAGTGATGTGTTTTAATTTAATATAACCAAACATAATACAGAACAATCCAATGCATGCGTTCCTGAATATCACATCATAATAGACATTGTAAGACATATTATATTACGACATAATCTAACATAACAGTAAAAATCTGTAAATATATTACAGATTAACTATAATATAACATATTTTCTTGTATCATTCATTGAGCAAGTTAATACATGCACCCTACTATCAATGGGTAGCTGTGTAGTGACTGAAACTAAATTTAATCCATTGCGATATCAGGTTAAACAGATTAAATTTTTCTTAACTGGTACATAATATCCAATAGATCTTTAAAGGCTGAGTAAGATCTAGGATAAGAGTCTCTGGGTTGTACTGCAGAAAACGAAAATGATTTTGGATTAAAATCTACATCTGTTTGCTATTCAAAGTAAACTGTCCAGGACGATTAATTAAAATACAATATGAAACTTTGCTCAAAGGCTTTAATAGATTATGAGGAAGAAATCTAAAATCATGTCTGTGGTATATGAGAAGAGAGAATGTATCTGAGAGGTAGGATTTACTGTTACTTAAAAATAAATTGTGGCTAGAGACACAAAATAAATTTTCACTCAAATGTATTCATTATTTGAATAAGGAAGAGTTACAGACTGGTATAATAAATAATAATAATAATCCTTGCATTTGATATAGGGCCTATCGTGGCATCTCAAGGCACTTCAAAGGATATATTGTAAAGCAGATCGACTATGTATTTTGTGGGCGAAACGCGGCAGCCAATTTGCACAAAAACAATATCCCACAAGCCATAGAGTTAGTGACCAATGTTATTTGTGGGATTGTTGGTCAGGACACTGGGAGAGAGAAACTGCCTTCTCATTTTGAGTCAAGCTGTGGGAATCTTAAACGTTCACCTGAAACAGGCAGAGAGGACCTCGGTTAACTGCTCATCTGAAGGATGGCATCTTCACAATGCAGTCCGCGGACCCCAATACTGCATTGGAGAGTCAGCTTAGACTACATGGGTTCCACGTTCCAATGTGGGGCTTGAACCCACAACCTTCTGACTCAGAGGTGAGAGTGCTACCAACTAAGTAAGGATAAATGTAATTGGATTCAGCACAGTGACCTTCTCACGGAGGAGTGGCTTTGCTCCAGCTGCTTATGCTTCTAGCCTTGCATTGGGTTTGGTGGTTAGACATGAACTACAGCTGAATTCACATCCTTCTGACTCAGAAGCAAGAATGCTACCGGTGACACAATTCAGCAGATTGTAGAATACAGTCTCAACTTTGGAGGCAAGTTGTTCTATAATAATAATCCTTCCAATTGATATGGACGCCTTTGAGACGTCACAAAGCGCTTCACGGAATATCCTCTAAAGTGAATCTAAAGTGTGTATTTTGTGGATGAAATTGTCTGTCTACCAGGATAGGCTTAACCTTGACCATGGTTGAACAGGCAGCCAACACTCACTCTCAATCCTACTGGATAAATGATTGCTTCTGGGCCAAGGTACCAGAGGCTGGTCAGCCAGCACCCATGGAACCCGAACCGCACGGAAGGAGAAAAAAAGGAGTCAAGTGCCTTCGGAGAGGAGAGAATAAGGGGAGAAAACTGGCGAGAGAAAGAAAAGGAAAATATCAGAAATGTATTGGCACCTTCCAAATTGCTTTCAAAGTTTCCATTTGCTGCATTATTAAATATGTCGACTGTTTTCTACTTAAAAATAAAGTCTGCCTGCCCTTTGGCTTCTAGGGATGGAAAGTAAGCCATTTGAGCAAAATTATTTTAAGCCTGTACCTCGTTTGCTTTTAGAATATTTGTCACTTTAAATTTTCCTCCTGTTAAAATGGACTCAAAAGGATAAAGAACCAGGCATTTAATTAAAGTTTCTTAGATGCAAATATATTCCTGATACATGTTCAAAATTATGAGTTTTTTTTTAATAGAGTAGATAGGGAGAAATGATTTCCACTGGCAGGTGGATCGGTAACCAGGGGCCAGAGATAATTGGCAAAAGAACCCAGAGGGTAGATAAGGAGAAATGTTTTTACACAGAGAGTTGTTACGGTCTGGAAGGCGCTGCCTGAAAGGCTGGTGGAAACGGATTCAATAACAACTTTCAAAAGGGAATTGGGATGAACTTCATAGAATGTTACGGCACAGAAGGAGGCCATTCGGAACTTGAAGAGGGAAAATTTGCAAGGACATGGGAAAAGAGTGAGGGGGAGGGGGGCATGGGACTGATTGGGTAGCTCTTCCAAAGAGCCAGCACAGAGATGATGGGCCGAATGGCCTCCATCTGTGTTGTAATATTCTATGATTTTACTTGAAAAAAGCTACCAGTCTGTAATACACCCTGGTGGCAGCCTGGCTCAGGCGGTAGCCCTCTTGCCCAAGTGTCAGAACATTGTGGGTTCAACGAGCTTCCACCTGAGCCACTGTCTATGCTACAGTGTGGTGCTCGGGGATTGTCCGAGGTGCCGTCCCTTGTATTAGTCGTTAAACTCAAGGTCTTATCTGCCTCTTCTGACAGACATTAAAGAGCATTTTTCGAACAGAGAAGTAAGTTTCTCCCGGTGTCCTGGCCAACAATCCTCCAGACAAAATTGATCATTTACTTAATGGCTGTTTTTGGGACATTGCTTTCTGCATAAAATAACTGAGAGGATTCCCCGGATATAAGTTTGTAAGGGTTCTAGTCAATTCACTTTACGGTATATTCTGTGAAGCGCTTTGAGACGTCTCAAAGACGTGATAAGGCACTATATCAAATGCGAGGATTATTATCATTATAGACCCAAGTACTAGATCTTTTTCGTCTGTATAATAAGGTGAGAACATTCCACATTGATAATATCAAAGGTGTGAATAGTTATTTTTGAAAATAATATCATAGCGACACGTCACTTGTGTTTTTTGTTAGCGATTGCGTCTTTTGCAAGTTGCACAATTTACCCAGTTTGTTTCCGTTACCTGTGACTCCTCAGAGTTTGAAGGAAGTCCATATGGCTAGACTTCAGGTTATTGCCAATCCTTTGCACTAGTTAACTGACTTCTTGTGTTTAATTGTTTAATATTCCACATAAAAGAGAGGCGCTGTTAATTACTTCCGGAGATTCCTGACTGGCTTATTTATATATATCCCAGCTCTTTTGTTGCTGCTGCACAGGGGGAGTTCTTTGAACCATCAAGGTGTTGATGAGAGATCAGGGACATTTGGCACCTTGGCACTTATTTACACACTGAAATACCGAATGCACGGGGCGCTTTAGCTTTTCCAGCCCTCTGGCAATACTGAACCATTTGGATCCGATGATTTCATCACTTGCCTTGTGGTGTGTGGCTTTACTATGGAGGTGATTTGACACATTCCATCACGATGGAGTGCTATAAAATTGTGAGTTGTTTCTTTCTTTATCACTTTACAGTACAGCTCACGCGGATGTGTCAATTTCACTTGAGTTTGAACTGACGCTGAGGAATTTGAGACAGCTTCTCGAAAACTACCGACCTCCCATCAGCTCAGACACTGTTCAATGATACTTTGATCATGTTTCTCCCAGCATCTTGGCCAAAAGCCCCCCAAATAAACATGGTCATTCATTTCACGGCTTTTGTGGGACGATAAGATACAGAATTGAGCTGCCACATTCATCCACTCAATACACAGTCACAGTAAATCCTGTGAAGTCCTCCTGACTTGAAAAAGACTAAGAAAACCAAGGATTATTATTATCATTATCAATATTATAAGTTGGATGTTTGTGGCGTACAGAGTTACAACACCTGGCATTTATATAGCGTTCTTCACATGAGGTAGCATCTCGGAGCATTTAACAGTGACAGAGTTTCGTCTCTTGACTGACGTTTTAGAGAAATATTTGCACGTATTTTCTAAAATTGGGGGAGGGGAAGAGAATGGGAAGCAGTTTTGCACATCCTTTTGCTCAATGGGGACAAATCTGATCAGTTAAGGAACTGCAGCAGAAACAAAGAGACTGACTTGCCTCGCGTTGGTCAAATAGTTTTAATAATTTCAGATTTCAGTGCCGACCAAAAGAGAACAAGTAATTAAACTATAAGAGCATATATAGTGCTGCCTTCTGCTGCTGTTGTTAATTTTACCGACATCCGTTTTGTTTCCAGATCGTTAAAATCGAGTCCCTTTGCTCTGCTCACTTTGGGCTCTCTTTCAGTGATATTAAAACAAATTAAAGGTAGATCCCTGTAGTTTTACTCTCCCTGTTATTAGAAACAGCCATGCCCAACACATCTCCAGATGTGTCCTTCCAATCAGAGAGCGACCCAGTTTAACTGCAGATATCACTAAATGTTTACTTGTCCAACATTATTATTAATAAGCTGAGGTTTCCAGTCATAAACCAGAGCCTCAAGATGGCTGGCTCCACTAATGTATACTGCTAGATTGGTAATACTGAGCAGTTCTGAGCAGTTCCGCAACATGTCACAAGCCATTCAACTACTTCTTTCACAAGAATATTAAACCCCTTCAACTCCCTGTCTTGTTAAACAACAATGGAAGTTATGGCTGACTGAGATTAGGTGATTTATTTGCATTATAGTTGCAATAATGATAAATTGGAAAGGAAAGTGGGGGCAGGTCATGCTATGGTTCATTGGGGCACTGTGAAATTATATTATTTTACTAAACACGCTCTGTGTGTTTTAGTTGTGGTCAGTATATCTCTCAAAATAATATATGTTTTTTTTATTTTGTAGGGAATGGAATTGCAACTCAGGTCAAAGGATTATCTAAAAAGAAGTAATTTGCAGGGATATGGTCAATTGACAGGTAAATGGCATTGAATCGTAGCATCAAAGAATTTTACAGCACAACCAAGCCTTTCAGAGCAAGGTGTTCATTCAATCCCACTGCCCTGCCCTATCAAGCCTCTGTCTTTCATATCCTTCAGCACTCATTATTAAGATGTTCAACGTCTTATTATGTTCAGCCTTCAGCAAGACAAGTTATGTGTCAGCCCAGTTCGGTTGCTGGATGAATCAGAAGGTGGTGAGTACAATCCCTCCATATTGGGGCTTTGAACTCCTATAGTCCAGGTCGCACTCCAAAGAAGTACTTGAAGGTGTGCTGCATTGTTGAAGGTGCCATTCTGGATGAAATGTTAAAGCAAGGTCCTGTCCGCCTGTTCAGATGGATGTTAAAGATCACGTGGCAGTAATCAAAAAAGAGAAGGGAGTTTCTCCCCATGTCCTGACCAACAATATTATTACTATAACACGTAAAATTGCTCACTCAATTTTGAATGTGTCTCCTCTCTTGCTATATAACGCCCTTTATTTATATAGAGTCCCAGAGCGCTTAATTCTCATTCTCAAAATGAGAGTATCAGTTTAATACCGACTGAATTTGTTGAATTTCTATTTAAGGCACATACCAAATTGGATCGTCAGTTAAAACTGTTTAAATTCAGTTGTCTTTGGTAACTTGGCCAGGGGAGAGACTGAGAGAGACAGAGAGAGATATTCACCCCACCAGTCTGCGGTGGATTAGAATCCAGATGCCAGAGATGAAAGGGCAGTGTGTTAATCTACTATACTCGCCAGTTCTTCTATGTTTCCTTTATTAAATTAAAATTCAAGACCTTCCTGACTTCCAATTCTAGCATATCCTTACACTTGAGCATAATTAGGAAGCTGTAGGTACTTTAGCCTTTCACAGTTACATGGAAGGCCGAGCAGCATTGATCACTTACTCTTTAAATGGTTAATGGAGTACAGATGGGTGTGAGAGGGGAGAGACATCTCAATTCTACTCTTCCTTTCTCTACCCGTTGCCGCTAATAGTTCCACTTGTAAAATCACAAACCCCGGAGTGCGGAAAACAAAACCAAAATGGTTGAAATAACACACGGGCATTAAAACGATTTGGGAATCGACTTTGAACTGCCTTTAAAATTGTTCAATTGAAAAATGAAAGAGTTCAGTTTTGCTTTTAAACAGCAGGCACCTCGTTCCCCATCTGCTTTAGAGCCCACCCCCATTGACTCCTACCCCCCAGCTCAGGTGCCCAACCAGCGCTGTGAAGCACTTTGAGGGGCCCTTTCAATGTGAAAGGCTCTAACTAAGTATAAATTGTATTATTGTATAGCCCGGTGGTGTCCTTCAAGACCCCTCTCAAGACCCTCCTCTTCGACTGGGCCTTCAATCACCCTCCTATCCCTACTCTCCCCACCCTCCACCCCTTCTGATCCCAACCACCAGCTCGGGTGCAGAATCCCTGACTGTCCAGCGCCTTGGGATGTCCTCCTGACATGAAAGGCGCTATATGAAAGTAATTTGTTGTTGTTTTCCTGTCAGGAGAGAGTTGGCATGCCATTTCATTCAGCTGAATCTTTTCTTTCATTCCTGATAGTTACCCACTTGGGTTTGCTTTTCGTTCTCAAGGAGGGCAATTAAGATGCAGCTCCAAACAAGATAGACCTGCGTGAAGTGCTTTTGAAATGTTTTGACGTGATAAAGCAATGCATCAAATGTAAGGATTTCGATTAGTTTTACACTTAAAGACACCCCTGGGATAAAATGTAACGGGAAGCTCCCAGATGCATTCACCCCATCACAATTCAGGAAACTCAAATTAGTAAATGTACCATTTCTTTAGATATGATAAAACATAAGGAAAGCTAGATTGGCCACCAGTCTAGTCAACCATATGATTTGAATTACAATATAGTTGAACTTTTATTAACTCATTTGCCAAAAAATGTTATGCTTGGATTAGAGTTTTTCATAAAGTGCTTATAAAAATGATCGATGTGCAATATTTGTACCCCGAGATCTCCTGAATCATTCCGTAATGGAATCTCGGACCTCAGAAAACTCAATGACACACAGAACTGCGCCAACGTGCAATGGATTTAAGTATGAACCGGACGTAACAACGTGAGCTGAATTCTGACGACAGACAGAGGCATTGAATATTAAACGAATGATAAATAACTGGGTCATCTTTCGCTTTGGCCCAGGATTGTGTATTTAAACCTGGATTGGGAATTCTATCTAATGTTCAGGAACAGGAAGTGATTTGGTACATTGGAATTCGTTGCTTGAACCTGGTGTGCATTTCTGTACATTTTAACTGTAAATTCCATACAGGAAAGTAATCAGGCTGGTTTTCAAGCCTGAATACCAGTTAGCAACCTGCAGAGGTCTACTCCATTATATTGTTAGTGGTTGCACCAGCTCAGTGTTTGACACAGTCTCTCAGCCCCACTTACCTCCAGAATGCGACTGCTTGCTTAGGTTCAGGAATTTCCTGACCTCAAACCCTGGAGGCAATAATCCTCCCGTTAGTTAGTTGGATGTTAAATATCTGACAGAGAGCGAGGGGGAGGGAAGGCTTGAGTTTTAAAAAAAAATTAACCCAAAAGTAAACTAGATTTGAAGAAATATCTTCATTTTTTTTGCTTGCTCTTCATAATGCTCTGAAATTATAATAGAATTATAATTTTTGGGGGTTCAACCGGGTGTCTGACATATGCGGAACACCTATCTTCATCAAGTAATATAAAAATTTCCATTTTGTCCTCTCCCCTCCTTTATCAGGTTGATGACTCCCAAGCAATTTGGAGCAGCATCAACAAGTTGTGTTTATAGAGCGGTCTCCAATGCAGGAAACGTCAAAGATGAAATAATGAATCTAAAAAGAAAGTTGTGAGATATATGTAGCTATTCAGGACATTTAGTAATATTTTTTGCCCACAAAAATATATAGTCAATTCGCTTTACAGTGTATCCTGTGAAGCACTTTGATACGTCTCGAAGACGTGATAAGGCGCTGTATCAAATGCAAGGATTATTAATATAATTTCTGCTATTGCTAGTTGCAGTGGCATTCCAGACTCAGCCAAGGGGGAGCTGAGCACTGCCTCAACACTAACACTAACACATTCGGTTACGTCCTTATGATGGGATTTCCTATTATGACTCCTGATAGTAAGATCCTGAATAAAAGCAGTGAGAGGAGCGCTAGACCCCGGAATTCTTTCTAAAATAATAGGTCATTCACTTCATGGCTATTTATTGGACATTGTTTGCCTCACAAATCCACAACAACTTGTATTTATCAAGCCGGTCTTCACAGGATCACAATATCGGATTGGGTGAAGAAAGATCTTCAGTCCATCAATCTTATCCTTCCAGAACTCCTCCACGAGGAGACTGTAGGTTGGGATAAAAAGCATTGATTGACCTGCTTTGTAAATGAGTCCTTGTCCTGGCCTCTACCACCTTTCCTGACAAACTGTTCCTTTTTACCTTCTGAGTAAAAGCTATGGAAGGTAACGGATCATTGCACAGTGGTGGGATTGGGCGCAGATCACCTCGACGAGGCGATCAGTTGCTATATCAAATGCGAAGATTATTTTCCACGACTAACATCTGCAACAAAGAAAAACAGCTTTCAGATTAAGACTGAGTTTATGAATTTTCAACAGGTCCTTGTGATATGAAACTTCAAGACAAAAGGGAACTCCCGGCTAAAATTAGGAGGAATTTCAGGCCTCCACTACGATGTTTCGCCCACAAAATATACAGTCAATTCACTTTACAGTGAATTCTGTGAAACGCTTTGAGACGTCTTGAAGACATGATAAGGCGCTATATCATATGCAAAGATTATTATCTGCCAATAGCTCACAACGACCTCCAGGTTTGTGAAGTCCAACAGTCGGGCTATCTTTCCTGAGGAAGATGAAGGAAGAACGCATTGTGGCTACACTGAACCAATTAACAGATGGCCAGGCAGATAAGTTACAGCCGTGGCAAGACACCCTTATTAAGTTTGGGGTTTGAATGTCTACAAGTGCTGCTGGCCTGAAACCAACTCAAGACCACAAAAGCTTCTGGAATTCATCCCAAACAGCTGTTCTCTGGATGGGCAGCACATAGCGTTCCAGGATGCATTTGAAGTTACATTTAACATTCTACCCCGAGTTCCACCACATGAGTGCTAAGAACACCTCATTCCTTCTTGGAGAAAGGACCTACTTACTTCTGCCCCCCCCCCAACCCATAAATTTAGACAATAGACATACATCTTCCACGCTTAATGAAAAAAAATGCTGTGATGTATTCCTTTTCCATCCATGCAGAGCTACTTCGCTCTGATGTACAAGCCAAACCGATTTAGGGTTTCATAGGGTAGGAGCACATTGTTAGAGACGGAAGCCTATGTAAAAGTATGGATGGACAGGAGGACACACGTTCTTGTTTGAAGTTGTTTGAGATGCATATTTCCATTGAAGGGGTGTAGTGGATGATAGCCAAGATGGGGAGGGTAGGAGGTGTGGATTAGATGAGATTAACCTTGAAGAGAAAAGGGTCAGTGTGCACCTATGGAGATAGAGTGAAATGCATCATTAGATGCTGCAAAAAGCTCAAAGAAGAACAGCTGTTTTCACAAGGATTTGGATTGAACTGTTTGAAGTAAAGGATCCATGCACTGAAATTCTGGTCAGTTACACATAGAGGCATTGACGATAATAGTCCTTGTACTTGATGTCGCTCCTTATCACATCATCAAGATGTCTCAAAGAGCATCACAGGATATATCCTGTGCAAAGTAGTGTGACTATGTATTGTGTGGGCAAAACTCAGCAGCCATTTGGGTACATCAGGGTCTTACAAACAGCCATGGAGTGAATGAACAGTTTTATTTGGGGGATTTGTTGGGAGAAATTCCCTTATCTTTTCTTTTCACACTTCAACAACAACTTGCATTTATATAGCACCCCTCACTCGGGATAGGGTCATGGAGTACTTGACAGTGGCGGAGTCTGACCCAGAGCCAGGGGGAGAGGGAGGGGACCGTAAGCACAATGATGACCGCATCAAACAGTTCAGGGTCAGGAGCAGAGACCAAACAACTCTACTCTACCCTTGACCTTGACAACCACCTCAGACAATCTGCTCCATTACCGAATTGCCATTTCGCTCTGGTAGTTAGCATTAATTTTATAGTAATTCAACACGAACAATGGGGCCAGCAATATTTGTTGGAGATTTTCCCATTGTAAACATGTAAGGAAGTATTGGCTACTGCTATGGAACACTACATGATGACTCCAATCTCCCCCATCAGAATTTCTTCTGAAAATCAGTTGCAAGCAATTATATTTAACAGGATCTCTGTTCTACTTTAATTGTTTTGGTTAGTTTTGATTATGTGGCAGAACTGGGTTAAGATCCCAGGAAGCACAAAACGGTAAGAGGTGCAGATTCCGTGTAGCTGTGTGTGTTTTTACGCAGACATTTTTTTAAAAGTGTAAGCATAACTGAAACAAATCTTAAGCGTTTGCTTCAATATAATGACCGGTACCTTACACTCGAAAAGCAATACTGTAAAAAAAAAACTGCTGTTTTCCTTTGGGCCCAAAGCTTTCGAAGGGAGGCTATCATGTGTGTCAGCCTGGCTCACGTCTCTGAGTCAGAAGGTTGTGTGTTGAAGTCCACGGTAAGAAGTGGAGCTCGCACAGTCTAAGCTGACACTCCAGTGTAGTACTGGGAGGTGCACTGAATTGCTTTCCTTCGAGTGAGATGTTAAACCCGAGGTCCATCATCTGTGGCTGTTCAAGCGGACATAAACATCCCACACATTCTTTAAAACAAGAAGGGAATTTCTCTTTCCGAGCGTCCTGACCAACAATGTCCCCCAAAAAATTAGTCATTCATTTAATGGCTGCTTGCGGGATATTACTGTGCGTAAATTGGCTGCTGTGTTCGCCTGCATAATACAGTCATTCCAACTTTACAGTAAATCATTTGAAACGCTTTCATGCATCTTCCTGACGTGAGAGGGGGAGTGAGTCATATCATATGCGGGATTATTAACATCACAGTGTTTTAAAAAGTCTAAAAAGAACTGCGAGGAAGAGAGATAGCGTGAGAGTTAAAAGAAAAAAATCTCATTGGAGTTTGCTCATAGAAGAAAGTGCGTAAGATAATGTCTGTAGCGTTGTAAATAAAGTCAATTGCGTTCACTGTTCTAGCACAGTCCTTATTAATGGAGAATGTAAGTTGACTTTCTTTGGTCCTTTGAAGATCATGGTGGTCCTTTGAGCAAGTCTGGAGGACAATAAAAGACTATGACAATAGTCAAAGGCCATTGGAAGCAATGATATTATCAATGAAATATGTGAAGTCACTCATCAGATTTCCCCAGTCCCTGTGACACCACTGGGCTGACAATGATCCCAGACGGACAGAATTTCTCACCTTTACGGATCAATACAACAAGCCAATTTTGAGTATGTATCATGTGTTGCGTACATTTCACATCTGCATGCAATTTAAATCGTCTTTTTGTAACATGCTACCTCGGGATATTGTACATAAGGTTAATATGTATAATGGAGTTTGGGTTATTTTGTGATATATATACACTGCAGATTCAACCAAGAATAATGAGGTCGCTGAAGAACTTTCAGCATAATGTGAAATTGTATTGTTTAAGCTCGGAAGCTTTGTCAGGATGAGTTGTTGCCAATGCAAACCTGGGACCTCGGTCTAACATCTCATGTGAAGGACGGCCCACGGATTCTGCACTCTAACGATTTCCCCTGCTGTTAGCAGCAGTTACGTTTGGTGTTACGGTCTCATAATGGACTAGGACAGGCCATGATCAGTAAAGCTGCGAGCTCAGTGCATGCTCAGAAATCTCAAATCAGTGTTTGTTTCCACTTGAATCATTAACAAATAAACAGTCACCACACCTCTCTGGCAATCCTGTGAAGCACTTTGAGACACTGATATGGCGCTGTGTCAAATGCATGGATTAGTTACTTAATGTTACCGTGAAAGGCGCTACACAGATGTAATTTTGTTGTTGTTATGAAACCTGTCCTCTTTTAAACTTGCCCATTCAAGGGACCATTAGCTCTCATTAGACATGTCAGCATTACGCCCAAAACCCCTTAATTTCCTTTTTAAAATTATGTTGTAAGGCACTGACGATGGTGTAAGGCAGATGAGTCTTTTCCAGAGAAAACCGAATAGATCAAAGGAAGCCAAGTGGGGTCATTAATTGATCTGTATCCTCCATGATCACATTTAAGGAACAGTTCATTGGGTTTTACATTTTTTTTCCATCTCAGGTTTGTCTATTAGCCAGCTAATACATGTGGAAGCTAGTGAGCGGTTAGAACAGCCAGACTATACCCAACGCATTAAGGAATAATATTCATTTTGCTCTTTGGGAGTCTGCTTTTAATTACTTTCAGAAATTAGATCCATACAACATTCCCTTTTATATACATCAGTATTGTCACATAGGTCGTAATGCACCACTGTGTTTTCACTTATTATTTTAATGAAAGCCTCTTACTTGAAGGCTATAATTTCCTCCAAGATTTATTTTTCTGCAAGATCGCTACATGAAAGATATTTTTGAGTTGAGGCAGCTTAATAACATTTTGAAATAATAAAAGTAAAATACCTGAAATATACAGCAGGTGGATCTACATGTGAATAATAATGACTAACATTTCACCAGAAAGGAATCAATTGGGCTGGAGAAAATCCTTTATGGAATTGAAGAGCCCAGAGAGGACCAGGCCAAGAACACAAAGGTACGAACATTTTAAAATGATTCATAAAAATGCACAAGGAGACGATTATGCATTGTGGTATATGATATACAGTTATTTTCAGATGGGAATCAGATATCCCAGGAATCATTAAAGCAAGGACATAAGATCCAACTAGTATCCGTACTCTTAGAGGGAAGGTAGATGGGTTTCATCGGGGCTGAATTGGTTCCAAGGTGATATACCTGCCAATGGACTATCAGAATCAAGCACTGGGCTGTTTCACATCCTATGTCCCACCATCAGTGGTCAGTTGAGATTATGTCTCACCCTCTGGAACTCCATCCCAGAGCTCCCCGACTCACCCCTTCCCTCACCTCTTACAAGGTCCACTTCAAGACCTTTCTCAACACCCCTCCCACCCACCCTCCCCGCTTGCAACCTCACCCCTTAGCCCCTACCCCGAGCAGCACCTTGTGGCGTCCTCCTGACATGAAAGACACTATGTAAATATGAATTTGAATTGTTTTGTACTGTATGAATGAATTGACCCAGGACAGTTGGTAAACTACTTGCTTGCCAGCAGCAAGTATTTACTCTAAGTAAGTGCGGCCTTGTCCAAAATGATAGTCTTTTGAGTCGTTTGCTTCGGGATTCAGCATCAAATGGCCGAGCTCCAAGATGCACTAAGAGGGAAATCTGATCATGTGGAAGTTCCATGGGGAACAGTTTCATTGGTGTCGACATGAGGTGTATCTGTATACTGAGCTGTAGAGTGCTGACTTGGACCTTGTGAATCTGTGAAGTGCTTTACATTGCAAAGATCCCAAAGTTATCAAATACTTTGAGTTTGGACACAAGAAAAGCACGCACAAGAGTGTCTTGGGGGTCGTTTAAAATCCGTGCCGATCATCTGGTGTTTGCATACTGCTTCCCAGGCTATCATCTGAGTAAATATAAGGCCTAAAAACCTTTAATTTTAGTAGAACTTTCAAGGTGTAACTTGAGGCTTTGTCATTTTTTTGCTACGATTGCTTCAGAATATTATTGCATTCTACACCACAAAATGTTGCACACTCCCTTGGCCTGTGTTCCTCCAGTACTGTATTCAAAATGGGACCTTACAAAGTTTTACAAAGAATGGATATAGCACGGAATATCCACTCAACCCAACCAGTCCGTGCCAGTGTTTATATTCCGCAGAAGTCTGCACCCATTTCTGCACCCTCCCGTACCCTTCTATTCCCTGTCTCCCTCATGGGAAGGTCTAACTTCCTCTTGAATGTATCTACGCTATCTGATTCAACCATTGCTTCAGGCAGCGAGTTCCACAATCTCACTACCCCGAAAATAGTTCTCCTAAATTCTCTTTTAGATCTCCTAGTCGCTTTCTTATCTTTGTGTCTCCTGGTTACTGACTCCCCGACCCATGGTAACAGCCTATTTATGTTAACCTTATCAAAACCTTTTATAATTTTAAACAGAATGTGCTTAAACCTTACGTAAAAACATTTCTAGTGAATCTAATCAATGTAATTATCTGAGGACAGTTTTTCCATGGAATGATATTACCCAATATCACTTTTCCAATCTCCTGGAAGATATTCTCTGCTCCAGGAGTCTAGCCGGTGACAATAAGCAGCAGGTTATATGTCACTATCTCTACTTCGCTGAAGTATCTGACACCCAAAGGAAACAATTTACCTTCATTAGAATTATTGCTTCCATCCAACACATGGCAGAAAACTGCTCATTCTTTAAATTACTCACTTCTGCCTGTGGGAACAATGATTTTCAGCTCTTTTGCTGTCTGGAAATGTTTTCTGAATGGCTTATTGAATAGCCAGAAGCTTTCAGTGGTAATTTAGCCCTAAAGTACCTCATCTACTGTAACATCAGTTCCTTGGAGTTGCTGCCAAAGGAGAGAGAAATGTGTTGGTTGGTTGGATCTGGAGCAGAGTATTGTGTATGTGCATGACTGCCTTCACATGTCTTTTCCAGTCAGTGAGCCCCCAATCCCAATTGTCAGGTTAGTGTTGCAGATAATTCAGCTTGCATAGCCTTTCCCTTCAAGAGATCTGCAATGTAGTTTTCCAGCTGTATCTCTTGTTCCAGCCGGCCTCCTGTTCATCTCCCGCCACCTCCGCTCCATCATCGGTAGCCGTGCCTTCAGCCGCTACGCTCCGAAACTCTGCAACTCTCTACCTGAGTCCCTCCACCTTGCCCCCTCCCTCCCCATTTTTAAATCCCGCCTAAAGACCTTCGTTTTGGATCGTGCTTACGGTCACCTACTCCCTCCCTGGTTCGGGGTCAGACTCCGCCAATGTCAAGTGCTCCAGGACGCTACCCTACGTGAAGGACGCTATATAATTTATAATTGCAAGCTTGTTGTTGAGGGTTCTCCTGGTGATAGAGTGACCGATCCCCAGCAAATACAGGATGCTTTATTCTCTGTGATTTGCAGTAGATTGAGTTACAGGAGAGATGGTAAAGAGCTCAGCTCAATTTGGTGCTTGAGAAGCCAATGGCCAATAACAAATAGTAGAAAGTTCTCTATCAATTCCTGAAAACCACAGATATTTTCCCCTTTCCTCAATTCCTTTCATTTCTCTCCTCCTCACCATCTCGATTGACATGTCTGATCCCCCTGCATCTCGTCAGCTTACACCTTCTTTGAGGCGAAACAAAAGAATGCAATACTTGTAATATTCAGAAATTTCTTGCCTGTTTCTTATATTCAATCATTTCCTTGATTTCTCTCGGTTTCCACCTTGCACAGCCAGGAGTATCTCTGTCGTTTAAAGTTTTCTTTGAAGTTTTAACAACGTGAGGCCCCCAAATATCAAGTAGATGTACCGTTTATGATCATGTTAAGCTCCGATCGATAAGTAATACTTGAAAACTGAAATGTAAAGTTGAAGCAGAATGGTGTACTTTTTTGTTTAAATTCAGTGTTAATTTGGTTGAAATTTTCCACAGCACTTAGAAAGAAACCGCCTATGAATGTGGGTTCAAGCCACGCGCCAGGACTTCGAATCACACTGTCTCAGTTGACACTCCAGAGCCAGTGCTGGGGTTGTCCTGCATTGTCAGAGACTCCGTCCTTCGAATGAGATGTTAAATGAAGGTCCCGTCTGCCTGTTAAAGTGGACGTTAAAGATTCCACGGTTCTATTCAAAAAGAGGAGGTAATTTCTCCCATTTCCCCCAAATAAAATTGGTCACTTACTCCATGACTGTGTGTGGGACATTGCTGCGCGCAACTGGCTATTGCGTTTTTCTCACAAATGCCCGGTCACTTTACTTTACAGTAAATTCTGTGAAGCGCTTTCATATGTCTTGACAACCTGATAAGGCGTTGTATCAAAATCAAGGCTTATTATTAATATTCCCTTCCAAGTCTTTCAAATCAGTGTCTTTTTCGACCATGGCATCTCTGAGACTTGAACGTTCTCTAGACTGGTGTCTGAACACATCCCAACCCATCTACAGAGCAAACAGGAGCCAGCCTGGGCTTTGTTTCTCGTAAAAGGATGGAAGTCACCCCATGTTGAACTCCGAGCCGTTGAGTTACTGTGCAGAACAAATCAGATTCAGGGCAGATGCTGACTTCTGAATGTCTGCATTAGTCATTTGCAAATTGGTCATTAGTGAGTAATTTTTAGTTCATTTGACACTTGAACGTGTGTACGATGTGTACTGTATGAGATGAGGTGGGGGAAAATTCCTTATTGTGTGCAACAACTAGTTGAGCCGCAAATATTACCCCAGTATTTCTAATTTAGATCCGATGCCTCAAGTTGACTCAAACTTATCTCAAGCTTAACGCACCATCAGCAGCTGGTGAGAAAGCAGTGAGTCTGCACAGATGACTCAGTCATCGGTCATTCACTTCATCGCTGTTTGTGGGACATTGAAGTGTGCAAATTGGCTATGCTCTAGGGTTGAAGGGATTTCTAACTGGTTTTCTTATCATTAAGAAATAACGCAAATTACACCTCATTATCCATCTCTGCTTCCGATTTCAGATCCTCTGCGGTTGCTTATCAAGGACAACATAATAATTATGCTTTGATCACCAGGAACTTTAGTCTATGCGTATGTGTAAGAATACATGCACTTATTCTGAAATAAATAACGAGCTTGATAACAACCTCTTATGAAACTCTAAGATGCATTATTGGCTGTCGCATTTCGTCCACAATCCATTTTACAATGTATTCCGTCAAGCACTTTGAGACATCTCAACAATGTGATAAAGCGCAAAGTCAAATGCGAGGATTATTATTGTTATGATTATTATATGCACATTTCATGGTGATCTACTCACGCATATCTTTACCATCCTTCTGTTAATATTTAGAGCAAAGAAAATCTTTTGTCAAAAATTGCACCTTCACAAAATTGCTGCAGCCGCCAGGAGACTTTGACAGATATCTACACAATAAAGTAGGGAAACTAAAAGGTGCTGGCAACAGAACAAACTCCAAGGGCACTGGGTTAGAACATCTTGATCCTCATTTTGCTCATTTAAGCCATGTGAGAAAGATCGTCCATGTTGCCAACTTTCTCGTGAGGATCCGCTTGAAGAGATTTTGCTGTGAAAGACATTGTTTAAATTACATATAACATGTGGGTGGGATAATGAAATAACTTTGCACAGTAAGGATGGTATGCACTTGGGAAATGTCTTGGTGTTTGGATTGTATAGTTAAATTTAGTCCAACAAATTGGTTTCAGTTTAGTAAATTAAATGCATCCATTAGCATTTGTACTTAGACATTCCCCCTTCCCACACTATTCAGAATGGCCACATCCACAATAATAATTATTATAGTTATCCATTTGCATTTGATAACAGTGCTTTTCACGTCAGACGGATATCTCAAATCACTTCATAGGATTTACTGTAAAGTGTAATGACTGTGTATTTTGTAGGTGTCTAAAATGCAAGATTAAGGTTAGCCTCTAATCTTTAGAGTTAGGTTTGGGTCAGGGCTTGGGTTAGCTATCTAAATTATGTTAAAGGGTTCAGGGTGTAAGTCTGGAGATTTGTTAAGGTTAGCCCCTAGATGTGCGTTTGGGTTAAGATTAAGGTTAGTTTGGGTTGTGCCTGGACAGAAAACACCAGGACACAATAACACCACATTGCAGATTCCTGGAGAGTGAAGCCTAATCGTACATTAAGAAATGTTTGGCGTATTTTTATGTTTTCAAAAAGTTCCTGTGCAACAATGAATATAATTCCAAATAGGGATTGAAAAAAAATGTTGCTTTGAGCTTTGGGAACAGCCTGTTTAAAATATAATGTAAATACTTTAATCCCTCAAGGAAAAGGCAAAACAAGCAACTGAAGCCCCCAAATTTATTACGTTACAATATGTAGGATGGACATTTGCAATGCAACACTCATCACTTCAGCTCCAGTCTGACCTTTCCTCTGCAGACATCGAAAATATTGCTGTAAAGTATTGAGCTGCCTTGCGCAATACAAACTGATTCTGGCTTGTATTTAACCGAACTCGGCCTTGACTTTATTGAAGTGTTTCGGATGGACAAGACCATTTGGCTCATTTGATCTCATCCTGACAAAATACCCACCCTGGCACCCGCCCATTATAACATCAAGCTGTTTCCTGAATGAGTCCAGCGCCCTGGCATCAATTACCTTTCCTGGTAACCCGTTACAGCTGCCGATTAATCTCTGTGTCAGGAAATACTTCCTGGTGTCTGTCATGCAATTGCAACCTTGGACCTGCTGTCTTATCAAATCCAAGATGACTGATTTTCTGTTACTTTATGGACAGTTAGGCTATTTCCGGTACTTTGCTTCTATCCCACACTCTCATGGTCAATGGATTGAAGGGACAAGAAGCTGATTTATAATTGCAAGATTAATGTAACCCTACAGAAATATTCCTGTGCATTCCGGCCGCCTGAACAGAGTATTGCGCAAATGTCTTAATCCCTTCAACATACACATCCATTCATTAAACTGAACATAATACAGTGCGAAGTAAACAGTGGAATAAAACATCATTGCAGTTGAGAGTGAATTAATGTTTAACCCCAGTTGATTGTTTGACAAAGAAGAAAAAGAGACCTTTTGCAGTTTGTTTACCATCAATTAGTGACGGTCGGAAGGACAACAAAAAATATATTTTGTAATTAATCTATGAACGAGGTTAAGAACTCATTAAATCAACCAAACCCGTTTGCCAATGACTTTTTTGTTCATTGTTTACTCCATTAATTGAGAATTTATTTTTCAGAGTGTTTCAGAGCTTTAGCATTCAACCTTTTTTTAAGTGACAAGTTTGGCCATTATCACAGAGCTGTTTGCTTGACTATTTGGATTTTAAGCAATATGCCTTGGGTTGTCCTCCTGATGTGAAAGGTGCTATATAAATGCCAGATTTGTATTTTGTTGTGTATATATAGGAAAAGGGATCAATATAGAAAGTGGCAACCCTAACCATGATCCATTAACGTACAGTGCAATAATAATAATAATTATCGCATTTGATATAGCGCCTTATCACGTCTCAAAGCGCTTCACAGAATATGCAAATGTAAAGTGGATTGACTATTTGTGGGCAAAACACGGCAGCCAATTGCGAACAGCAGTGTCCCACAAACACTCTTGGGTTGGGTGAACAAATTTTTAATTTTATTTGAGGGTTCATTGCCCTCGGAAAGCAATCCGCCAATCGTCTAACAACCGGGTTAGTCCAATGAAATGTTATTTCCTAACTGGAGGTACCAGTTTCCTTCAATGGAATAGCCACCAAGTTAATTTGGCTAGACTTTCACATGGGCATCGAGACACAATAAATTATTGCAAGTAAATATTTCTAGTTACGCCCAGTATAAGTTTAAACTGCTGATTGGAACGTATTTCACTGTGTTTCGTCCTGTCTCTTAGTCATAACAGCATGAATCGGGAATTGCACAAGGACACAAATAATGACTGGAAATTGTATGTTGTAACATACAAAGGATCTTAAAAAATTTAAAGTACCATTCAGTTTTTATACAGAATTAGATACACTTTGCCCTATTCTGTGAAATAGCATGTAGTCCACAGCAACGTAGATCATTTTCCAATATATCACATTACAGGGAAAAATGTCAATCTTAGCAAAGATTTAAATGGACTATCTGATGTGCTTTGTTCCAGCATTTTATTTGCCTGTCGCTTGGAAAAGAGTTGAAATGACAGAATTTGTGTAACTGGGCATAAAAAAAATCCCTCAAACTGTAAGCCTTGGGAGCTGTTGCAAAGCACAAAACAAATTGGTGAATGCTGCAGATGCCAAAGAGATTCGGGATTTTCTTTGTTAAGTGGAAATACTCCTGTATCAGGTATTGGATGATTGCATTCATTCCATTGACCTGTGATGGACCTCATTCAAGTGAGATTTCCTCCGCATGAACTCATGCAGCCTATCTGCCTATTTCACCGGTTCATTCCCTCCCGGATTCCAAACACTTGTTGCTTTTGGGAAAAGCCAGCTGCCAGTTCTAATCAGCTGAATGTTGCTCAGTTGACGCTAACATTTTCTCAGCGAACCAGCAAGATATCCCCTTTTAAAGCCTCACATTGTTATCAGTGTTGATTGGCAGCTCCACAGTCATAGCACAGCCAACGGCGCTGTTAGCGTTTAGCAGTGAAATCCTTAACAAATTGAAAAGAACAAAATGTTCTAAACCAAAGCAGAACATAATCAATTTTCTTCTGAGCCAACGACAGAGGACTGGCCATCACACTGAGAAGCAAATGGAAGGACCCCTTGATTCGTCTAATCGGATGTTATTGCAGTGAGCTAATCACACAGCTTCCAACTCTGTAATCTATTCATTTGTTGTTCGTTTCTGTCAAAACAGCTGCGATAGTCACATTAATCTGTCTTTTTCTGGTAAGATAATAAAAATCCTCACTCCTTATGGCTAACGCGTCATTGAACCATTGGACTCGAATCACTGACAAAAATCTGTTTGAACACAAGATAACTTCTGCTTATTTGTGCAAGATCTTAAGATCGCAAAATCGTTCAGGATGAAGAGGACCCATTCAGAACACCCACCCTACTGTCCCCCCCCCGAATCACAGCGATCAAGCTTCTTTTTAAATGAGTCTAGTATCCTGGCCTCTACCACCCTTCCTGGCAACCATTGATTACCCTCTGCGTAAAGAAAGACTTATTTATGTGCCTGGAAACTGCCATTTGCAACTCTAAACAGCCATGTTTAGAGACTTTAGTGTTGGAAGAGGAAACAGAAGATGAATTTAGGGATCTGGAAGGGTTAATCATTCGCAATTATCCACATTAAAATGATAGTAACTATATTCTGGCCCAAGGCATGAGCTAGTCCAGAGTCTGTGTTTTTAATGGCAACTGCACACATTGACTTGGCTCATGTTTGTAAAACACAGAGGGAGTCTTGGCACTTTGCAGTGAGTACATTTTCATGAATATGGGTCAAGCTCGAAATCAAGTTGAATGTTTTCCACCAATGTATGTATGTATGTATGTATGTATGTATGTATGTATGTATGTATGTATGTATGTATGTATGTATGTATGTATGTATGTATGTATGTATGTATGTATGTATGTATGTATGTATGTATGTATGTATGTATGTATGTATGTATGTATGTATGTATGTATGTATGTATGTATGTATGTATGTATGTATGTATGTATGTATGCATGCATGCATGCATGCATGCATGCATGCATGCATGGATGGATGGATGGATGGATGGAAGGAAGGAAGGAAGGAAGGAAGGAAGGAAGGAAGGAAGGAAGGAAGGAAGGAAGGAAGGAAGGAAGGAAGGAAGGAAGGAAGGAAGGAAGGAAGGAAGGATGCATGCATGCATGCATGCATGCATGCATGCATGCATGCATGCATAGTTTGTAGCCCAAAAACAATGTAAAGGATTTTGACTGAGCCATTTCACGTGACACCCTCCCTCCACCCCGACTCCCCACAAAAGAAGAAATAGACTCCATACCTTGACTCAACAGTCGATAGCTCATACGTACACAAATGTACGCAACTGGAGTTTGACATCTAGGCCGTGCGTAGATTGTGCAATAGGTAGTCTGAACATCCAGCTCCCTGATTTCTCTTTAGCTTTGTTCCAATGTCCAAAGGCTACATGTGTAAAAAGATTTGCTGCAGAACATGCATTGCCTACAAAATGCACAGTCACTACGATTTGCGAACGCTTTGAAAAGTGTTCCAACGTAGAAGATGCTGTGTCGAATCTAACGTTTTTTTTAATACTTTGCCTCAAGTGACAATTGAAGCTGATATTATAATATTTAAAAAGGGAATTGGATAAACAGGTGCAGAGGAAGGACGCAAAAGGGAAAGGCCAGGGGTCTGGGATTCAAGTAAGTTCCAGTGGGGGAGCTAACACCAGCACAAGCTTGATTGTAATTTCTATATTGTAATTTCCACAAGTTCTACAAGATGTTGCCAGAACCTGTGGTATGTCTTCACGTCACATACTGTATTTTGTTCCTCCAGTGAGTTTATTTGAATCATAATGACTGTTCTGTAAGTAAACGTGACAGCTAATTTGCGCTGAAATTGCCTAGAAACAGCAATGCGGTGAATGACCCAGTTGATCTGTCCAAAATTTTGGGTTGGAATGAAGTCAGAATACATTTTTGTGAACTTCTCTTCAAAATCGTGCCATAGACCTTGAACACCCCCCTGACCCAGCTAGAGGGGCAGACAAGGAGCCCAGAATAACTCCTCAACCAAAGGAGCTGAAGACATCAGTCAGCACTGCAGAACCATTTGTGTATTTTAGAATAGATTAATTTAACAACCTCTGTGGCACTGAAGCATGTCACAGAGCAATTAACTTAACCTAACCCTTCTTCCCCAGAACATCGCTGCTTCATTTAGTGCTTAGAGTTGATCTGGTTTGTCTCTATGTATATTGGCTGCATGAGTACAGCTGACAATGTGACACATCTGTCTTTAATATGTGATTCACGTCCCATCTGTGATTCCGAATCCCATAGGGATTCTGTGATTACATCGCACCTTACGCTTGTCAATTTCTCTTGAACGCATTTGAACTTTGCGCATTTAGTGTGGGATTTCATCTCCTCTTGCGCCTTGCTGTGCTCTCTGTGACATTTCATTACATTGAGATATCAGCGTGTCCCTGGCTCCCCCTGTTTAGCTTGTGCACGCATTTCATGGCTGCACAGCTTATTGTGATCAGTAAACATTGCTATATTCGGTGAGTAGAAGGTTGCCATGTCTTTTCAGAGTTTGAACTTAAGGAACCTGCTTCAAGCGCCAATCATTACGGTTGTCATAGCAGTCTTCAATCTCAAGCATAAACACAGCGTGAGGTGCTGGAAGAGTTTACACATTAGTCTGTTTTATCTGGTTTCAATACGAGGGCATTTGAAGATCAGCCTGGCATATTATATTAAGGAGATCTTACCTAAAGGTACAACAGCTTGACATTCACTGTCTTATTAAATTTAATGCTTGTAGGCATGTCCAGTCGCTGACGGTACTGTGAATTGGCAAATGCGTTGTGCTGGGAACATCATTGTCTATCTGGATGGAACACTGAGCACTGAAATTCCCTGTAGTAAACACTTCAGGTTCTCCTTGAATCTACAGCGCTGTATCCAAGATACGCTATTTATTTTTTTGCAATGATATGGAACAGAGTTTTTTTGGGGGGGAGATTCAATAAGGATTTTTGCCTTTTGAGTCAGAAGTTTTTATGAGCCTATGCCATGTTAAATCCTAGAAATGTAATTGGCTGGATATGGGGCCAAAAGCCACAGCAACCACACCATTTGGGAACTTGTCCAAGTTGTGTCATATTGAGGAGGGGTTGAACATGAATTACAGATGGTTCTTATAATTTCTACATCCATTGTTGTGAACTCTCAGTTCTTTTACAAGGTCAGCAACATCTAATAGGAGTAATAAATCGGGGTGCTACAGTACACTAGGCCAAAGGTAACGGTTTCTACAGCACAAGCAACGAGTAGCCGTTGTTGACGTCTTGCATGTTCAGTGCATGTGTTCTATAACATTTGGAGAAGTTTGGGCAAATTGAGCAGAAGACCTGTGTCTGAGAGGAGAAGCAGTGTTGTTGTAATGAGAAGCCAGTATTTGTCTATATCCATACATCACCTTTCACTTCAAAGGAACATCTTGCATCTTACGACACGGTTATAACAGTTGCAAGTACTGTAACACTAATAATAGGAATAAATCTTATATTTGATATAGCACCTTCTCACATCTCAAAGTGCTTTAGGGGGTTTGATGCGTAGCGCAGTGACTGTGTATTTGTAGACGCAGGTGGCAGCCAATATGTGCACAGCGATGACTTACAAAAGGCCGTGGAGTGAATGACCGATTTTAACCATTGGACAAATGGGCTATACCTCGTGTAGAAAGGCTATGTTGTACAGCATGTTGGATGTTGCTGCCGCAGACTAACGGCCAGGTTTACCTAAGCAAAAATTACGCGCAATTTTATTTAGTTCCAGTTCATCATCTCATTCTTTGTGTTATTAATATCAGGATATATCTGCTTTTGCTATTAAGGGGGATGCAAAGCCCCTGCACTGCAGCAGTTATAGCAAAGGTACTGGAAACCTTCCTCCCGATATCCTGATTAGTCCTCTCTTAATCCAAATATGCCTCCAAATCCATGTTAATTAGTCATGGCTGTTTCCTGTGGGCAAATTGTCTGTTGCATTCACTCTGAAAGTGACACCTCACCATGCTTTATAACAAATCTTTCGAAGCCCTTTGAGAAGTCCTCCCGACATGAAAGACGACATATCAAAATGCACAGATTGTTATTATAATTATAATAACAATTGTTTTATGGGGCGTTTCTGGCACAGAATGGGATCCTGTTTGCCTACAAAACAACATTCATTTCTAAACAATTATATTTTGTGAAGAGTTTTGAGGCATTTATTTTTATACAAAAAGCCTTGTTTAAATGTATGTTATTATATATTTCTCATGCAGACACATCAAGGCTGTTCTGCCTTAGTGCTATGTCTTCTTCTGCATAACAACTATAGCAACTCCTTACACAATCTTTTAACCATTTCGGCTTAAACTTAGAGGTATTCTGAATTCCCTGCAACAGGACTACTCTCCTCCTTTGTTTGCAGAATGCACTCTGAAAAAAAGCAGACAAGTTAATAAACAACTACAGCAGCAACAACAGGCGCGACCTGAAGATGGGGAAGGAAGGGGCAAGGCGGAGGGATAGAGGAAGAGTGTGCCAGCCTTAAGAAATCTCAACAGAAAATAATGTTCCAAAGATTGCACGTGAATTTAAAAGCAAACATTGCTGCACAGAACCCAGAAGAAAGTATCAGAATTCCAGAATCAAGCAATGGACGTGATATCTTGCAACAGATTTGATCAAATCTTATGTTTCACCCCGATTCCTGCCAGTGGTTTCCCTTTTATTCAATTCACCTATTGCTTGATAGAGAGGATGTTCCCTGTAACTTTTGTATGATGTGGGGGGTGGGGGGCAGTACTGATGGCTTAGTGAATACAGCTGCAGCCTTGTGGTCCATGAGTTTGCTGGTTCGAATCCTAGTCTGTGCCCAATTTGCTGGGTCTCAGCCAGTTCCGGATGTGAGGGTAAATTGGTCCTGGATTACTCTGAGTTAGGGAGGAAACATCAACCCAGGTTCCTGTTCTTGGTCCTTTTGCAGCAATCTCTACTGTATGTGTGTGTGTGAGAGAGTGAGTGAAAGAGAGAGAGAGAGATGATCAATTGGGGATCCTTTGGGCTCTGTTCTGACTCCCTCTCCAATCTGTTAAAAACTCATTGCCAAGGCTCAGTCCCACATGATCAACAGCCACTTTGGGTGGGTGGGGGGTAATGTGGAGTATCCATCCAATGGAACCGCGCACAGGCCAAGCCCCCAGAGGTTTTCAACAACAACAACTTTACTCCAGCAGGGAGAAAATTCTAAAAATACTTGAACGCACTCAAGTAAGAGAGAAATTTTTTTTGTCTTCAAGTTTACAGACGCTGTAAGTTGTTGATCATTGATGTGGTTGTTTAGTAATGTATGTTTAAGATTTTAAAATGTACCCTTTGCCTCATTTCCTTTGGGAGTGTTGCCTTGTATTTGAGAGTCTCAGCTATTGCAATTGCTAATTGTATAGGAGGCAGCCTAAGTTTGTTTTAGAAGGGAACCATTTTACAGGCGGAGGGCATTCACAGGACAAAAGATGTTTGCAGGTCATTCGAACTGTGTGTTAAAGTTGCGGGTTAGTTTCGGGTCACAACTGGACCTTTAGCCACAAACTGGAAAACAACCGACCCGATCTCAGTGTCGTCCTTGAAACAGCAAGTCATTTGTTTAATGGGATTTCTTAAACATCGTCCCTGGTCTTGATGCCATGCGAGCAGCAAAGCGCGTCCCCTCACATCAAAGCAACGGTAGTGTGTGCAATTATTGACTGCAATGCAGCCAAATAACATCAAAGGAAATAATGCAGATGTGTTGTAAGGTTAGATAGCAGGCCATTCCTTTGAAGTAGTTGTTTGGGTCCTCACTGCTGAACATTTCCTGAAGAGTAACTACTGTATTCCTTAATGTTATGTCTCTGTGTACAGGCTCCTGATTGTTCTTCCGTGTTATTTGCTCTGACAAGGATATATTACTCAACAGCTTATAATTAACTAATCTTTCTTCACGAACCATCATTCTGTTGCAGAAAAAAATACCACTTACCTGACTTCCGATTTCCCCCTCCGCCCCACCCCCACTCCTCCTCTCTGCATCTCCGATCTATGCTTTCCTGTTAGAAGTTTGGCAACAGATTTCGTAATTGAAGATACAGAGTTCAATTAGACTTTGAAACGTTGTTCTTATCATATCCTGGAAAGTACACAAGTGTTTTATCCTCCCAGCAGCGAAGCAATTGACAACTGGAAGCCTTGTTCATGTTTCCCCATCGGAAATCACATTGGATAGAAACTGGGGAGAGCCTTGTGCTACTAAGCCCTGTGTTCCTGATGAGCTGGCCTTTGCGCCAACAGCAGAACCCCTGCTATGAAGTGTTTCATTTCAGTGCTTCTCTCTCCCCCACCTTGAAACCCACAAAAATATACAGTCGATGCACTTTACAGTGAATGTACGCTTTGAGACATCTCGAAGATGTTATAAGGTGCTAAATAAAAAGCAACGATTATGCTTGATATTAAGATTTACCTCTTTGACCGTGCTTTGGGTTATCTGCTCAAATCAGCTACGAAAGACCCAAGGGCTTTGCAAATGCAATGTCGCAAGATGGAGTTAGTTCTGATGGTCCTGAATCAAGGGTTCCCAGTGGACAGTACAACAAAGAGCTCTGTGAAATCTGATACCGATGATTCACTTACCATCAAGTTCGATCTGCAGAGCAACGGGGTTAGAAAGTGTAAACGGCATAGTGTGGAGCTTGATGAACATCTGGTCACCTCTGTCAGGTGACACCTGCCCCTTCGATTTCCTGTGTGAATTCCCAGCTGTATAAAATTATACATTTTGCATAAATTGGTAGGAGATCAAGGCCATTGTTTTGACGTTGGAGCTTTGTAGAGAAACCAATGTCCGAAACTTAAACCAAGCCAATCCGTCCCATACTGAACACTTACAGATATCTGAGAGATCAAAGACTCGCGTGTGGTAACGAGATTTTGGAGTTTCTTTGATGTTGATGTGTTTACAAATCGAGCCATGATGTTTTGTTGACCTCAACTGCTCGTTGCCATGGGTCATTCTTATTTTCAGCATATCTATTCCAGATCATATGGACCAGGTAACACCTGACTCTCAGATGATATGCATTATAGCTCAGTGGTTAGAGCACTCGCCTCGCAAGCGAGAGACCTGGGTTCAATTCCCGGGCAGGGCGAAACATTGGGCAAGTTTCTTTACTCCACATGCCTCTGTTTACCTCGTAGTTGTTTGAAAGTGGGTTGGGAGGGGGCAAAGCGGAGGGATTTTAGGGAGAGAGTTCCAGAGTTTCGGGGTGTAATGGCTGAAGTCACGGCCACCGATGGTGGAGAGGACGAGGGACAAACCGGAGGTTGGTGGTACGGAGTTTTAATAGACCACAGGGTGTGGCTGGGATTGCGATTCAGTAATTCCAGAGCCCCTTTATGTCTTCTTCTCACTTGCAGCTCCCATCCCTATCAGTTACCTATGCCTCCCTGATCTACCAGTCTCTTCAGGCACCAGCCTTCAGCCGCAGTCCTTCCAAACAGTTCAATGATGATAATCCTTGCATTTGCATTTGGTTTGAAGTCACTAGAGAAGAGGAAGGTTAGTGCTGCAATAAATAATATGGACATATGTCAGATTTTACCAGTGAAAAACAAAGGTCCTGCACTCAGAGTAGCACACTTCCCATTGGAAACTCTTTCCAAAAGACATGTTTGGTTCTTCCAAGATGACCTTTGAAAATGCTTGTGCCAAGTGTAATAGCAGGCAGAATTTGAAGAGTAATGATTTACTGGGCCATAAATAATAAGTTAATGAGGTCTAATTAAGATTTTTTTTACACTGAGGAAAAGGCCTCAGAATTTCTTATGTTGTCAGAAAGGAACATGCTGCTTAACTCTTGAAATTAACTGACGGAAATGTGTGCCCCAATCTTAGCCCGATTACTTGTGCTCAAAATACATTGCGATCTGTAAGTTCTATAGCTGTCACTTACTAAACATTTACTCTCCGTCCTTGTCATTACCAATGTTAACAAGCTTTGCTTGTTTCTCACCTTCTCCTCAATCCCCCACATAAAAACATCTGTCACTTCATGTCTGTTTGTGGGACACTATTGCGCGCAAATCTCTTCCAAGTTCGTCTACAAAATATACAGAAAAACACACTTTAGAGACGCTTTGTGAAGCCCTTTGTGACTTTCTCAACGTGATCGGCACTGTATCGATTGCAATAAGTTAAATTTATATAGCGCTTTTCACATTGGGACGATATCTCAAAGTGCTTCACCCAATTGACCGACTGGCCAAGCTGGAGAAAGGTAGAAGCTGAGAGTAAAGGCAGTATTTTTATTATTGCTCTGGTGTGAGGGGAAAAGCAAATTGCTTTTTAAAAAAGAAAAGCACATAAAGCAGAAATGTAACTTTTAGTTCTGTGTTGTGTGTTTTGTTTAATCGAACCACGTAAATGCAAGTGATTCAATATTGTTCTTGGAACAAAAGGCATTTACTCAGGCTGGCAGGAAATAAACTATTATCTTAAACTTAAGCTGACAAATGTAATGATTTTTGTATTCTCCAACAAAACACGGCGCACTGTGTGAGACTGTGAATGCAATATCAATGTCAACTTGGCATAGATCGTTCCAGACTGGAACATCATTTAAATTATCCTCATTCGCAATTATCACGAACGTGGGGAGACGACACAAGCTATTGTTTCAATTTTCTGTTCTGTCTCAGGCCCTCTCTGAATCTATTTATTGGGAACCATCCACTAACATTTTCCAACTGCATCCACATCAGAATCATTTAAGGTAGTCTTCTAGAAGAGGAAAAATAAAGCTTTCGCCTTCTTTCCCATTCTAAACCAGTCGCACAAATCTTCCTGCTTCATGCGTCTAACCTTCAGATAGATCGGTTTGCAGCAGTGACTTGGGATAGGACATGGATCCTACGCAGTCCTTCATATAGGTGTGTACACTTAGTGCATTTATGTCATGTTTGCAATACATCCTGTGAAGTACTTTGAAACTTCCTGACGCAAAATGTAAGTAATAATAATGTAAGGGTTCTGTCACTTTGTTACTACTCTGGCATCTCATCCTCCGATTTTAAGCACATGCTAAATGCATTTCAAATATATAGAGACATACTGCGCTGCTTATCTTATTGAGATATCATTGAATTTAATCAGCTGGCTTTGCTCCATGGAAACCGACAGATTTGTGTGTTGCAGACACATTTAAGATTAAGATTTATAGATAGAACACTGACTTCTGTCTATCAATGGATCTACAAGCCAAAATGACCTTCTCCAAAAATGATAAGGCGCAGGAAATCCATAAACCTCAGATTGAAATCCTGTATGAACCTTTATGTCTTCAAAGATGTGTACGGAGAAATTTCACCTGGGTCTAGATTTACTCTGTTTGTGTGGCATTTTAGAGCATCCAGAATTTAGCAAATTTTTATCACAGCTTTAATTTTGAAGACGTTTTTCTGTAAACCACTTTTTAGAACTGCGGAAAGATGGCTTCAAAGTTAGACTGAATTCAACAATTTGCCAAATCCTGGACACTGTATAAATAGAGAAAATCTGGACCCAATGAAATGGCACCCTGGTAGCTGTTTTGTTTGACTTTGAGCTCCGTTTATAAAATTGAAGTTTCAAATTCATGCCAAGTCTAGCAATATTATGCAGAAGTTTACATTTAAGGACTTGTAAACCATGGGTAATGGTCAATGTAGACCATTTATAGACCATGTGTGGTTTGCATGTGCTAAAAACTGGCTGACTTACAATAAAAAAATAATAACCCTTGCATTTGATATAGCGCCTTATTACATCTTAAAGACGTCTCAAAGCGCTTCACAGAATATACTGTAAAGTGAATTGACTGTATATTTTGTGGGTGAAATGCATCAGCCAATTGTGCACAGCAGCATCCCACAAACAGTCATGGATTGAGTGACCAATTTTTTTTTAACGGAATTATTACCCCGGAAAAGTGATCTGCCAATCAACTAACAAACGGGTTCCTACCTACTGCTAGGTAAACCGAGGCGTGTGGAACAAGGAAACTTGCCCAACGTTTCGCCCTGCCTGGGAATCGAACCCAGGTCGCTTGCGAGGTGAGTGCTCTAACCACTGAGCTGCAGGATTTCACGTATTGTTCAATATATCACTTGAGTGTTGACCCAAATAGTGAGATCAGCTCTGTTTGAAGTAAAGGACAAACCACATAGGCTTTCATCTACAAAGTACACAGTCACTGCAGTTTACAATGTATCCCGTGAAATCCTTTGAGATGATTGGGCAAGTCGCTGTATCAAATTTAAAGATCTTTTTAATGTTTTTTTAGGATTTTTTTTCTTACGAAATCTAATCTTAACCTAATCCCGTGATCATTTTGGTTGTGTAAAGTTCTCAGAGTGATCAACGTTCTGAATATTCCAAATTTCCAGAATTCTTTTAGAAAAATGGTGAATTAAAATATTTCCACTGCGCGATTGAATTCAGCTGTTCTCCAAAAAGCTACAGACATATATGTTCCAGAAATGAAAATCATCTCAGTCTAATAGCACAGAAAATAAGAGGCAGCAACTGTCTGTCTGTAATAATATAATCTCGGGCTTCCTGGCACTTGTCTTGAACCAGCCACAGCTCACCAAGTTCCTCTCTATGACTCTTAATTGCTGGTTCTGTTTACCTAGCAGTAATTAGGGACCCGGTTGTTAGTCAATTGGTGGATCACTTTTCCGGGTGTAATAATCTCCTCCAAACGAGATAATAATAATAATTTGGTCACTCAACCCACGACTGTTTGTGGGACGCTGCTGTGTGCAATTGGCTCCCACGTTCTGCCCACAAAATATACAGTCAATTTACTTTACTGTGAAGTGCTTTGAGTCATTTCGAAGATGAGATAAGGAGCTATTTCAAATGCAAGGATTATTATATTCTATCAATAAACCATCTCACCTCTCATTGTGTGGTGTATCAGGGTAGTAGGTCAGGTGTGGCAGTGCTGTTGAGATGGTTGTGGCTGTGCCCATTCGCTTGATTGTCCTCAAGAATTGAGGAGGAGTTTGTTATTTTGTTTCTTTCATTTCGGGGGAAAAAGTTCTTGTTTTCTCAAATTTACCTATGTTTCTTTTTGGTTTTCTCTGAGGGTTGCCTTCCATAGGAGGACACTAAGTGACTAGCGCCAGGAGAGATGAGATGTCTAGGCGTACATTGTGTTGGAGATGGAGATGAGAGCGAAGGTTTTTTTTCCTGAGACTACTTGCTAAGCCTCTGGCTCTTCTTCCCATCTACAAATCTAGGTGCATATCTCTCTCTCTCTCTGTTTCTCTCTTTTATATTCTGTGAAGTGCTTCGAGACGTCTCAACGACATCAAATACAAGGAATTATTATTATTATCTCGGCAATGCCTTGTTCCAATTTTGCTTTCTTTCTCACTGGGGTTTGGGTGCCTGATAAGACGAGCCTTTATCCTAGGAGCTGTTATTGTATATCTATACTGCGCAATTGTTGCTTGTGGAAAGAACAGGCCAACATTTATTATCCAAAGGAGCCGAATAAATCTTCTCTTCATGATAATTTTCCTTTTTTCTTCACAACATGTCTGAGCTGCTTTTCCCCCAAGATCCCCTATATACTACTGTTTTGGCTTTGTTTCCACTTTCCTCGTTCCACATTAGCTCTACTGTGCCGTGTTCTGTTGCAGCCCGAAGACATTTCAGCTCAAATATCTGGAAAAGCTTCATGTTTTCTCCATTCACTCCAGTTCCTCCTTTATATATTAGTGCTGATCTCAATGCCCTATGGTAACAAAAGTTTTCCTTTAAGCTAGGTTGGAAATATTTGAGGAAAGGGGAATCCATCTGACTCTGAGGATGTGAGTAGAAATTGTGATGATGTTAATCAGTCTCTGTTGGGAAATTACATTGAAGTTTTTCAAAATGTGTCCAATAACAATTCTAAATCAATTGAATCAGGAACAAATAAGCCTGAGCAGACCGATAACCAGAAGTGATATTAATAATAATCCTTAAATTGTTGACACACTTCCTGTCGAGTTGAAAATCCCAAAGTACTTTACGGTAATGTTGGGCAAGTTTCCTTAGTCCACACACCTATGTTTATAGCAGTAAGTAGGAACCTGGTTGTTAGTCCACTTAATCCATGACTGTTTGTGGGACACTGCTGTCTGCAAATTTGTGCACAAAGCATAGTCGATGAGGAGCTATATCAATGCAAGGATTATTATTATTATATCTCATCCAAGCACAAGCTGTGATCCACCACAACCCCCAGATACTATTAAGAATCAATAATGGGAATAGATCCCCTTGTTTCTCCTAATCAATTACAGTGAGTGAAGAATATTACCCTCAATCTGCTTTCTTCCTTGACTGAAAGACGGGTGAACTGAACTGGGTTCTGAAACTGTTCCAACCCAGGTTTGGCCAATGCATTTTATTTCTGCTCCCAGATTCATCGAAAGTGCCTCAAAATATCAAGAACAGTGAGTTCCAGTCAACGATAGAATGAGGTTAGAGAGTGAAACCCATGTGCTAATTCAATGTGACATGGTGCTGTACAATAACAGTGGTGTCAATTTTACATCACGGACGAGTTCAGTTGACTCTGTTGATGGTCTTTGTGAGTCTTGCTTCACCTGACTTCCAGAAGGTTCCAACATAAAGTTTTATTAAACTGAGCGAGCAAGGCAAAACATAAAACATGCTGACTTTTCCGAAGAGTAAACTGCCTTTCATACGACTTCAGATAAAGACTCCCACTCAACGATTCTCAGCAAAACATCCTTTTGGTTTTGGCAGACCCAATTGGCAATTAAACTTAACTGCATTGATAGCTCTTTGATGGTACAGCAAAAAAAGAACTGAATTGTTTACCTTGTGTTTGAAGTATCTCTCAGTCAAGAGTGGGTTCACAGTCAGCATATATCCAGGTCAGGCCTTCGGTGAAGGCAAAAGGCTCTGTTATGATTTTCTTCATCATTGGCAATGCGTTTATTTCTAACAGGACTTCTTTTAAAAAGTTATAGTTCTGGCTTTCGTGTGTGTTTTTGTGAATATTCCTAACGTTCTCCTCAAGCTTTTGAAACTCAAAGCACCGAAAAAGGGAATCAGTCTGCAGCCTGGATGTGACTGCAGATTACCTTTATCCATGACATTGTCTGCTAGTTTTCAAACTAACTGTGCTTGAGGACATTTCTCTATTGATGGTTGAGAAGTATTTCAAAAGTAAAGTAATGCAGTTGATGAATACAACTAAACCGCAACATGTATTCAAGGGAAAACAATGATAACAACAACAAATTACATTTGTATAGCACCCTTCACATCAGGAGGACGTCCTAAGACTCTGGACAAGACTCCATTGAAGTGGAGATTGTTGCACACATATCTACAATACAAACTTACATTTATATACCGTCTTTCACTTTGGGAGGATGTCCCAAGGCTAAAAGGGAGGTATAAGTACAACAGACTGTGTTTGTGTGTAATGCCATACTTGGGTGAAACCCAAGCAAGATAACGCTCACACAAACAGACAGTGAGTTCCATCCTCTTAAATTGGCTCTTAAAGCAGAACAGCTTGTTCTTTGATATCAGAGATGGCACCTCACAGGTTTTTCAATTAAATCTTGGGGACTTCCTGAAACAGATTTACTCCGTGAATCAAAATGACTCCAGCTGTTCACAGTGGTGGTGTCTGCTCCAGAAGAAAAATGCTTTTCCGATTGTCATTTCGCTGTTTTGTTCCCAATGTGGCAGCTCGACAGACATCAACGGGGAGATGGTTACAGCGGAGGGTGTGGGAGAGAAAATTAGGAGGGGGTTAAAATAATCCTTGCATTTCATATAGCTCTTTATCTTATCTTTATGTGGGTGAAATGCAGTGTTGCAGGTTTGTGCATATAAGTAGTTGGGCTGAATGGTCTGTTTCCAAGCTGTAATGTTCTATGTAATTTTATTCAAGGTTAAAGTAAGAAACCAAGGAATGGGAAAAGTCCATTCAGCCCATCAAGCCTGTTTCTTCTCCCCTGCGGAACAGCCCTCACCTACTCTTCACCCCTTAAATGCCCTGGAGTGGAGAAACCCTTTGACACAGTCTCTGATCCTCAGAGCTGCTCAAGTCCTACATCACACAAATGGTTGTCCACAGCGCAACATTTGTTGATCGCACACCTTCCCCTATAATGTCTAATTCTGTTTTCATTAATTTCTTAACTGAAACAGTTAATTGTCTCAGCATCATTTGCTTGCAGTTTGCTCCACATACCCACTAGCCTGCTGGAGAAATAATCTTCAAATCTCAAGTATGACTGGAGGGTTTTTTTGAACAGTAAGGCTATGTTCTTTATTTCTGCTCCCACACTCTTAAGTCAAGTAACCTGTATCCATCTACATCATCTGTGTGGCTCAGCTCCCACACCAGCTCAGTTACCAAACCAGGGTCATTAAGAGCCTTGTTTCTAATGAAAGTAAATTCAGCTTTGGGAGTCTCTCCTAATAACCTATGAGCCATTTGACCGGGAAACCTCCTTGTCATTCTTGAACACCCGAGGGAGAAGGAAATAGAGGGCTACCAGACAAGGCGATTAGAAGCGTTGGAGGTTCGTGTAAAGTGCAAACACAGGCGTGGACTAATTGAACAAAATGGCCTGTTTCCGTGCCATAATATTTTATGCAACTCTGTGTAATTCATTCTCTCTCCAGTGCTTCCATTCCAACAATCTGTCTCTGGAATTTGCACGCATAGGTGGGATGTACGGAATTCTCATCTTAAGCATCAACAACAAAACGCAACAACAACTTGCATTTAGATCGTGCCCTTCAAGTAGGGTAGCTTCCCAGGGTGCTTGGTGATGGGTTTCCGCAAGTTTCCAACGGTCCCCAAAAAAAACAAAATCCAGCGTCTCAATATTTGGGAAGAGGTTTGGGAATTCCAGGGATAAGCATTGAGGCAGGTGAGGAAATCCGCAACATGATGCAGTGCCTTTGTTAATGTTGGTTCCTCGATGACCAGTGTATAATTGAAAGTGGATGAACGGTCACAAGGGCTTGCTTGACTATGTTCAGAGATGAGGATGCAGCCACGGGAGGGTTGTTTTTTTGGGCAGTTTGTGGAAGGATCTGACTTGATGGGCCAAATGACCTCTTGCCATTGCGTGCTTTCTTTTATGTTCTTAAATGCTTGCCTGCTAAGTGAAGGAAGTCGGAAAACATCCCAACCTGATGATGTTATTGCTGTACATTGCAGTCATCAGGGAATCTGCCACAGCTGTAAAGCGGCCAGATATGGGCTGATGTATGTGAATTTGCTTCTATAACTGGTGTCACAGAGACCTGTGTCACTGTGAAATTGTTGCCTTGTTCCCGATTGCTCCGTAGATCACATGAGAATGCTCCCAACGTTTGGCAGCATGACAAAAGCCATTTAAACTGCCAAAATGCTCTTTTGGAAACTGCTTTGTTTGACTGTTGACAATCCTGTGAGAGGAAACAAATTGACAAGAAGCCCTCTTACACCACAAACTTGATTGTAAGCAGAAAGGGAATATTAAGGATGAAAATGCAGCAATTGTAATAGTAGTAAATACTAACAATAATCCTTGCCTTTGGTTAGTGCCTTATTACATTGCGAAAACATCTCAAAGCACTTCACAGGATGATATCGATTTGTAAAACACATGGGAAATTGACAGCTGTGGAGGAAAGAATTAGGTCAATTTTTCTTCACATTTTTTTTTCTTCTTCAATTTTAAGACGTTATAAGACTGGTCAACCATTCCAAGTTCCAGTTAACTATAGAGCGACTGAGACAGAGTTTAGTTACCAGGGTTCAGGTGACGTTAAAAATGACACGAGTGACTACACTCAGATTATTATCGCAAGAGCTTCAAACTTAAGCTATTGTATTTGACTCACTCTCTGGAATTTGCTGATTTATATAACTTTTCCCTTAATTACAAAAACGGTTCTGCACAGGTTCCAGAATATCATGCTATTTTCTATTCTCCTATGGAAGAGTATTGTGTTCTGCCATGCAATTAATGAAGCTTTTAGAAGTGAATAATTAGCTGCAGATAAAAGAGAAATGGAACGCACCATTTAGATTAAAGTTATGTGCATGATTAGTGCTCTTATTGAATTGTAATTGCTGTAACGTGAGACCGTACATTATACTTCCACATGTATACGCATTCATTGCCAAGGATTTAATGAAGGTTTGCTGTGTGTAAACCTGATGTTGAACTGCGAAACTACTATAAGGGCGTCATGCTGTATTATGCGCTGAATCAACCAAAAGTCATTTGATATCAGGTGGGAAAAAAAGGTTATTTAGGTAGAAAGTTAACTTGTAAACAGTTGCTTCATTTAAAACAGAATGGATGAAAGTTGTTGCAATTTTCATCCAGTGCTGGCCAAGATATATAGGGATGAACAATGAAAATGTTAATTACCACATTAAATCTGTCATGAAATGTCATATATTTCACCCCAGAAATAGTTATCAGAATTCTGGTTTATTTTCAACTGTGATGAATTAATTCCAATTTTTTTTTACAGTGTTTAAAACAATTACATCAGGCTTAAGATCTCCTTTTGCCAAAGCAAAGAAAAATTGTGATGTGATAGTTATCATCGAAAATAAATTAGAACGTCAAAAATGCCGCATTATTCCAGTTTTTGATAACTATTTCCAATTGGTACTTCTCGTTACAAGTGACATTGTACTCCTGCCATTGGTTGCCCACGGGGCTGTTATGAAATACATTAAAGAAAAACAATATATCAACACATTTTACATGTTCAACAAATATTATTTGATGTTAGTTCCAGATGTTACCCTGGACTGACCGTGTTTGAGACTCGAACGGCCTTTGAGACATCAGAGCAGCATTCTTATGCAAGGCTAGACTGTTGAGGGACCAAATTCTTACCACCGAGAACACTTCTTACCTCCAACGCTATGAAGTCTTCACAAATCATACCTGACCTTGTCTTCCAACATTTCCTCTTTTCTCCAGACTCCCTCGTATCAAGTAATCCTTCCACCTCCCCTCCCCCCCTCGCCCCTCCCCCTCGTTCCTTATTTTCACCGTTGCTTATTCTATAACTCTGGAGCTTTTAAATACTGTTCAGCCAGCGTGAGACAGCATGTGATGTTGCCTGGTGAAAAAAATGTGCTGCAAATTACCAAAATCTTGTGAAGCACTTTGAGACATCCTCCTGACACGAAAACCGCTGTCTTAGATACTAGGATTATTATTATTAATAATAATAATTCTCTGCTCTGGATTGGCTCCAGATGGCTCCATGCTCTGCGTCTGTCTTGCTGTGCAGGGTTCTTCCTGATCCAGAGCAACAGTTTTGAGTTAAAATGAACAACAACTTGCACGTATATTTTTATAAAGAGACGATATCAAATCAAGTAGCTGAGCAATGTCATGGTAGTCGCACAACAGCTTAAACAAAGTCTTCTGTCCTTGCATTTGATATAGCGCCTTATCGCGTCTTCTAGATGACTCAAAATGCTTCACAGAATACACTGTAAAGTGAATTGACTGCATATTTTGTGGGTGAAACGGAAATGGATGGCAGCTGCCTTGTTGTTGCTGAGATTTTATCTTAAAAACAAAACGCTGTTATTCTGGGCTGCTTTCGATCGAACTGGGAAATGTATCGTCTTAACAAGATGCTCTCTCTTTTTTTTTCTCTCTCTCCTCCAAAAATACAAATTGCCTCGGTGTAGCGGGAAAGAGCAGTTGGCGCACACTGGGGCTTGTCTGTGTGTGACATGTGAATTAGAAGAGGCCAGCTTGTCTAAACACAAAGCCACACACAGTGCCGAGGTAACAGAATCTGACCACCATGAACTTGTTAGTGCACTGAACCAACTTGCCGACCAGCTCAGCAGAAAATCCATTCCAACTCAGCAGTAATGGGAACGCTGCTCTTTAACTTTAACCTACCACTGACTGGAAGGACATTTGCTGACTCAGTGAGCCTACGCGTTCACCTCTGGTTTCTTTTCCCCCCCCCCACCATCACCCGTTTCTTTTGCTTGTCCATTTGGGAGTCCAAGGTTCAATAGCACTACATTTGACACCAGGAGTCGGAAATTCTGTCAGGAAGTCTGCGGCGTGATACGACTTGTAGAACACAATAAAGCAACTGATCTTAACGTCCTTGCCAAATTCTGTAGCTCTTTTATTATGTAGTCTGAGGAAATCAATGTTAAAATCTTAATTGGCCCTCAGGAGAGGACAGAGAGGGAAAGAACACTCTTAAACACTTTTTAACACTCTTACTCTATCCCTCCGCCTTACCCCTTCCTTCCCCATCTTCAGGTCTCACCTGATCCTAATCTATCCTATCCTAATTTGGGGGGATTTTGTTTGCTTTTCACCTTCCAAATATTCCTGCCCTTTTTTTTTCTTGAGCCAAAGGTGCATCAAACCCTTGGTTACTTAAGCAAATGAAACCATTGAGAAAGTCTTTGCACAAAATGTCTCACCAGCTGGTACAGCCATTACAGCTTTTTCGTCCTGAATGAAACCCCGATGCGACGTACAAATTTATATAACCTTTTTTTTAATGCAACAGTTTCTTCCGCGCAACATAAAGTCATTTTCATTTAACTGTACATGGTCCAAAGCACAAGAATCATTTGAAGCAGCAAATTGATGTCCTTATTGTCAAATTCTGCAAACTTTAGCTTCTCAGCCGCTTGCAAAAGTGGCCCATTTCCAACCCCATCCACAAAGTGCCTGACACTGACCATTATTGAACCGTTATATTTTAAGCCCCATTGGTTTTCTCAAACTGTCTTATGATTGTGAATCTAATTTTAAAAAAAACTGGGGGGGAAGAAAATCGGAATTGCCTTGTAACTACAAGGACACCTGCAACGGAGTATCACTGAGTGCGACCAGTGTCTGAAATCTCTTGGCAGGACTTTTGCATAGTTTGCAAGTTCTGTCCTGCATTCCGAATCATCATGAACATTATTATCAAGTGGATTCTTCAACCTCCCCCAAACTATTCCAATAAAAGCTTCGCTTGTGTCTCCGAGGAGCAATGATGAGACTCGAATCATTTTGGCAAAATAGCCCATAATGGTCTCAGTGGGAACATTCCTGTGTAATCTTAATGCTATTTGGTTTGTCCAAAATTCTGCCATTTTACAGCCACTCAGAATTAGCTCTTTCCCTAAGCTTAAAGGAAACTTTTTTTTCGTCCCACCTCCGTACAGTCATGGTGTAATTTTCTTGAAAATTCATGTTAGATTTGGCTTCGAGCATCCGATCTGTAGGCCTGAAATTCCACCTAGTCTTAGTCTGCCGGATCGTGTGGCCTTCATATTGAAGATTACGCAGAAAACTCTCGATTTCTGTCTTAATTCAACTTTATACGGTGCTTTTGACAAACTTGCCACTGTCTTGAATTTCTACGACCTCCGCCTCACTGTAGATCATCCAAAAATCTGCAGCTCCTGTCCTGCAATAGGCTCCACTAATTCCGCACCCCCCCCCCACCACTGAACGAACCAGTCTATTCCTCTTCCACCTGTAAATCCAAAGTCACCGCACTCCACGGTAAATTCTGTGAAGCACTTTAAGATGTCTGAATTATGTGATAAGGATTATCACAATATGAAATAAAAGGATGATCGTATATAATTTGGAGGAAAGTTAGTGACACTAAACTGACCTGATGACAGTATAAGGTCATGGATTATTGCTAAATCAGTGATCTTGTATCTAGTTGTCCCAATTTAGTATAGTCTATTGAATCCTGTTCTCCTGTGGTACTAATACCACAGTTGCTGTCTGTACACACATTCATTTTTAATCCACTTGGCACCCAGTCAAACTTTTACGATGAAGTGAGCAACCAAAGCAGATCCCGGAATTGATAAACTGCATCCAATTCCTATTTTATTCATATGCTCGATTCGGAGAATTTTGGCCCTGAATACAAAATCCCGAAGAACTCTCAAAATAATCTTTTGCATTTGACACAGCACCTTTCACATCAGGAGGCTGTCTTAAAGCATATCCGAGGATGCACAGTAAAATGTCTCATCCGAAGGATGGCATCTCCAACAGTGCAACAGCCCCCCAGCACTCCATTGGAGTGTCAGCTTAGAGAATGTGAGTTCAAGCCCCAATATGGGTTTCCCAACTCCGAGGCAAGAGTGCTACCGCTGAGCTAAGCTGACACACGTTACCGCTTTCGGTGTGCGGATATTTTCTCCATTCGTTTCACGACATTAACTTCTTAGTAAAGGCAAACTGCTCTTTTCAAATATGGCTTAGACTTTATCCAGAGTGAAGCCGAAGAGCCTAAAGGGAGATTTGAACTCTTGTCCTTGTGTGTCAAAGGTGTGACTCAACTGTCAAACTCGGTTTATTTCCATTTTAATGTTCTCCATTCTATTTTGTGCATTACTCATCTTAAAAGGAAATAACTTCAAAGGAACCTATTTCATGGGTGTAAAGTTTTGGGTCATTGGAAGTTTGAATTCCCGGTAACAGCAAATCCTGTGGGATTTTTTCTGTTGGAAAATCCACACTCTTGTTTTTGTTGGAAAATCCAATTGGCCCATCTCAGTGAGTCAACTGGATTGATTTCTCCTCTACTTTTGCGTTGCTGAAAGGTTGTTGAAGTCTCTGCAAGTTTGTTTTGTAATTTGTGTATATCTGAATATAGGTCTAAATATGTATAATAATAATCGGTAATTCTTGCGTTTGATACAGAACCTTTCACGTCAGGAGGACATCCCAAAGCGCTTCACAGGATATATTGCAAAGTGGAGTGACTGTGTGTGTTGTGGGCCAACGGAGTATTGCATATTTTGTGGTGTAATATACAACATAGTTCAATAAGGAACCAGAAGTAGGTCCAAATCACTAGTGGAAATTCCATGAGTCCAAATCCTCTTTCAGAGCAGAGTTTCCACAAGTCAGTGTCAAGTGACTTCTAAACGCTATAGGAATCCCCAATCACTTTTTATTTCATATTAGGGAAATCCATTAAAAATAACTGCCTAATGGAACCCACCCCATAAGCCTTGTATATTATATGGAGTTCTGCCTCTTCCCACTAATAATAATAATCGTTGCATTTGGTATAGCGCCTTTCACATCAGGAGGATGTCTGAAAGCTCTTCACAGGATATACTTTAAAGTGCAGTGACTGTGTATCTTGTAGCTGAGCACCCAAAATTCCACACGTCAATATCCCATGAATGTCCCGCCCAAGTTGTGAAGAAGCAAATGTATCTGGGGTGACTGTTGGCCAGGACACTGAGAGAAACTTGGTTCTAGTAAATGGTGGGATCTTTAACGTCCATGGGTCAAGCCTGAGACTTAATCACTCGACCAGAGTTATGAACTTCCAGTGGAAGTATTTTCTGAAACGTGTTGATTTATCAGGTTAGATTTTCGTTCAGCTGTGGGGTGGGGTGTGAGTCTGCGTTCGTGTTGGGGGTGGGGGGGGGAAACGTCATGGAAAAACACGACAGTCCAAACTTGCACATGTGCCATCTGGCAGCCACCCTTCAGGTTAGAAGCTGATAAATATGTTTTAAACCGAACCTAAATACATATGGAAAACTGTGATGAGCTGTTCGCCAAAAGCACATCTGGAGTTTCATGTGTAATATTGCCCTCTGACTTTCAGTCAAACACTCAGCAATCCCCAAATGATGGGATTATTCAATACACTAAATATATACCAGCAAGTTCGAAGGTCTTCCATTAATGTATAACTTCTGAGTTTTCCATCAATCCTTGATAGTAAATAAGCTTCCCTTGCAGGAGTATATATGGTGTAAACTGTGTACCGGGTATGTTTCCTGCATAAATATACAAAGCCTATGTGCTACATGTGTGGGAAGATCCTCCAGCACTTTTCTACCTTACGTTTACTTTAGCTTCTCTAACAGAGTCCATTCTCTGTTGATTCCTTCTAAATGTATCTGCACTTCACTTCCAAAATAAACCCTGTTTATAGTTCGACCCTGTCCTGGAAACTAAAACCTCCGGTAGCGTATTTGCACAACAATCCGCGCCCAAAAACAAAATCCTTTCCACCTTAAATCACTTCTCTGATTCCGTTTTGTAGAATCATCTAAGTTTAAAATAAATTGTTATTTCTCTGCCGCTGTCGGTTAGCAGGAAGGCCACATTCAAAACAAAGAGACTAGACAGAAACACGGTTAAGAGGGAATAACGTTGAGGGAGATGGTGACAAGCCGGGATGTGGGACAAGGGAAGGGATCCAGGATAGCACTTGGACTGGATTGGCTGAATGGCCTGTTTCTGAGCTGTACCTTTTATTAATCCAGGGGCTAGTCAATGTGCTAATTATTATAAAGTTGCTAAATTCAATGGGTCCAAATCAGCCTCTCACTGATGGTTTGCATGCATTCAGCACCTTGGACATTCCCCCTGATGTAAAAGTCGCCATGCAAATGTAATTTTGCTTTGTATTTGCCTACAAAATGCACAGTCACTACACTTTGAAGTAAATCCTGTGAAGTGCTTTGAGGTGTCCTCCTGATGCGAAAGGCGCTCTGTCAAATGCAACGGTTATTTTTTTTTAATCTGACAGAAAAAACATCGTAATCATCTCACTGATCCATAGTTTGACATATGTAGAGTTTGAGAGGTTGGGGGTCAGAGCTGACAGTCTAGATGCACTGTGGGTGATTGTCAGACCTTACAGGCCTGATTGGGGGGTTAAATAATACTATTCAGCCTCCTTAGTAATTACAGATCACCCTCTGCCTCACTTCCAAACTCTAACCTTTATGGACAGCTAGAGATTTATGTTACAATGCTCAATTACCTGAGAGTAAACCCGTAAAGAAAATTAGACCGGAAGACTCTTTAAGATGTGTAGTTGCTCAGTTGGATCCCAAATGGAACAGCAAGTGAATGACCAATTTTATCTTGTGGGGAGGGGTTGTTGGGAGCTTTACCATCCACCTAAACAGGTATGGACGGGAACTCGGTTCAACATCTTATCTGCAGGAGAGCACCTCCGACAATTTAGTGCACTCCCAGAATCTCGCTGGAGTGTCAACCCAGACTATGAGCTCAGTAGATCACATCAGAGAGAGAAGATGAATGTTAGGAGATGAGCCAGACAGAACTCTGAACTTCTGAAACCATTTGGATTTGCAATAACTCGAATCCAGCGTTAAGCGTCAAGAAAGATCCTTTGTTCCCGTGGCATAGTTTCTAGATTGTTTCATCCACCTTTTTTTTGATGGCCCACATTAAGCTTTTTCTTCTCAGTCAAATCTTTGTTGCCCGGCATTCGGTGTGTGCAATTTACTTTTTAGCTTTGCAACACGTTGAAGATCATTAATCAATCAGTTTGCAGCCTTCAGCAATGTGTGTAACCGAACACGTTTATTTTTGCAGACCATTTGCTGTTTGCTGTCTTGTTGAAACAGCCTTGTATTGTTCTGTGGGCAGCTCTTTGTTTGTTCCCCCAAAATGCATGTGGGTAATAATTTACTGAACTCTGTTCCCTTTACACTGAGGGCAGTGAAAGAAAAATGTAGCTTCTCTTTGTTTCAGTGGGTTGAAAATTGGAACCTGTAATGTGTTAAGTAACACTGGTGTCAGTCATCACATAATGGCTAACAATTTTCACCTCAACACTACTTATTCTGTTCCTCGCTGTCTCTGGGGAACGGAAATAGGCCACTTGTGTAGGTTAGTTATACAAATGGTTATGACTTTTTCTATTTTTCTTAGGCAAGAAGTTTGAATAAATGCAGGTAAATGATTTAATGCTTCAATGTTCTCTCTCAACAGAATTTTTTTAATTTCATTGTGACAGGAAACAGGAGAAAGTGGTCACCGAGTCACCAAGGCTTTCTCTGTTCACACCTAGAGAGTGTCCCACTACTTTATTTTATTGAGTGACTAACAGCTTGTTAGAGGATAATAAGGGCTTTAGAATCCAGAGTAATAGTGTCCAAAAATAATAAGAATCCAAGCAATTTATTTAGTGACCATAATGCTGTATAAATAGCATGTCATAAAACACTTAACAAAAAAATTACTGTCCACTTTAGTGGATTTGTAGGCAAATGCAGCAGTGAATTTTCAAGCCAGAATGTTCCCCAAACAGCCATCAAGTAAGCGAATGGCCAGTGTCATGTAAAGGATTGTTGACCACAACACTGCAAGATAATCCCTTCTCTTTTCAAGATGTCACAGCATCTTTAATGTCCGTCTGGACAGACACACAGGATGGTTTAATGGGAAAGGACATCCAAAGGACAGCATCCCGGACCATGCGGATGGGATTGTTAGCTAGGACACTAGGAGAATCTCCTTCCACTTTTTGATTTAGTGCCAAAACATCTTTAACGTCCACCTAACAGGCAGGTGGGACCTTGGTTTAATGTTTCATCCAAAGGATGGCACCTCCAACAATGGAACACTCCAACAGGACTGTATTGAAGTATCAGCCTGAGTTGAAAGTCCCAACTTTGGGTTTGAACTCCTAGCCTTTTGACTCGGAGGCAAGAGTGCTACCAACTGAGCCAGACTGACACCTGGATCAAATTTCCTCTAGAAATTAACTTTAGTGCATTATGTGTACCTCTCGGATTGTACAGTATTACGCTAATCTAATGGTGATAGGGTTTAACAGAGCTATAATGGATAACATAACTATGTTTTACGAGGGAACAGAGACTTGATTAAAGAAAGTGGTGATTTAATAAGGTGAAGGTTTCTTCCAGGATAAAGTATTCTGACAAGTTCTAGGCATGAGAGAGCTGAAACTTCAAATAGATTTGGAGTACACACACCTCACGCAATAAAACTTCTAAAACCTCAGGATTTAATGCACATCAGTACCTGCCCTCCAGCCAATTAAGTGGGACCTTTTTATCACCCCGTGTATTAATTAGGTATAATGATCCAAAGTCATTGGGATGTCAAGTAAATTGAATAAATTCTAATCCGCTGGCTAATCTTTTTGCCCTTTCAAGGACACTGCTTTCACCAAGACGGTATATTTGAATGGAAACTTCATCCCGTGAGAGCAAGTTTACAGCTCTACACTGATTATGTGATTTTTAACATCAGATTTAGCCTTTGCTTTGGGTTCTGAGAAAAGCACAAATCTCCTTGTAACACAGGATATGTCATAACTTAAGGCAACAGCACAATTTTCTCAAGTGGGTCAGGAATTGGCTCAAACCTTAGCCTCAGGGCCCCTTGGTTGAAGCAGAGAAACTCTGTCAGTATTCACAACAACTCCTCTTGCATTAATATAGCGCTCTTCATGCAGGGTGTGACAGTGGCGGAGTTTGACCGCGAGCCAGGGGGAGAGGGAGGTAGCCGTCAGCATGATCAAAAAGGAAGGTCTTTAAGCAGGATTTGCAAATGGAGAGGGAGGGAGCAAAGCAGAGGGATTGAGGGCGTGAGTTCTAGAGTTTCGGGGCTGAAGCCACAGTCACCAATGGTGGGGACGAGGGATGACCCAAAGGCTGAAGTCCTTGTTCTCTGGCTCTTTTCACAACCGAGAAATCAAAGAAGCAGCCTTCCCTTTGGACCAGGATTTCTGGAGTAGCCAAAGATTCTGGTTTGAGTTCTGACAAAATCCTGAAGAAAACTGAGAGAGAGGTTTGCTTTAATCAGGTTTGAATTGCATCCAAACCTCTCCTCCTCAAAGGGTTGATCTTCAAGGTACAAAGTGGGTTTCAATTACGCGATTGTTTTATTAGAACCACAATCTCTTTGGACTCATGGGTGCTAGAAATCTCACCTCATTTTAACATCCAGAATTTGGCAAATTGTCCAATTCAGGCTCAACTTTGAAGTTAAGTTGGTTTATGTTATTCTTAAAAGAAACTTACAGAAAACTGGCTTTAAAATCAAGGCTTCTTTTAAGAATTTGCAGATGAATTGGTGAAGCAACTCATTCTTGCTTGTAGCTGGACCCAGTTAGTATCTGGGTTTGTGCGGACACATGGCAGGTAACATTCACATCGTGCAATGCCCATCTCAGCAATTTCCAGCATTGCCCACACCCTGAGACAGAGTAAAAAAAACGCTGTTTTAGTGCCGCAAGTGTGACATAACCACATACTGTAGTACATAACATGTGTCATTAATATGTATTGGATATAAATAGCTTTCCTGCTGTCTTAGATGCGGAACGATGTGTGCCCCTGGCATGTTTGGTAGTTGGGATAGTAACAAAAAGCACGAGAAAAGCATAAACTAAAAAAAAAACAACTGTCATATCCTCTAAATATGTCCTAAAAGCTGAACCTCACAAGAGGGCTTCTGGCTGCCACAAGATGACATTTTCAATCATCTATTCTGTTGCCTCTCTCAGCAAAGTTTCCAATTGCATTAGTGTCAGTCTGTACTGAATTGAAGTAATAGTGTGTTGTGAGCCTAATGTCATTTGTGAGTACCCAGTCTCATTACACGGAGGATTCTTACACCCACACACGCCATCATTGTAGGTTGAATGCAACCTCGGGTCCCAAAGAGATTGAAAAGCCCAGAGCAATTGTTTCTAAGCTGTTACATTTAATAACTTGTTATGTGAATGGCCATTTTTCTATCTGAAGGATTTTGGGGCCCGGACAACGGGACGAACTCCCTTCTCTTTTCAAATAAAGCCATGGGATCTTTAACCTCCATCTGATTAGGCACACAAATGGCACCTCCGATAATGCAGGACCCCCTCGTTAAACGAAGAGGAATAAATAAACCCAAACCCAGCTGTACATCGATGTAAGACAGCGATGAGAAAAGTGAAAGGAGATTTTTTTTCACACAGAGAAGTGTTGAGGTGTGGAATGCCCTGTCAGGTACGTTGGTAGATGCAGAGTCCAGAGGAAAGTAGACAGATATATGAAAGTTAGAGGCTTGAAGTGCTTTGGGGATAGGACAATGGCATTAAATCTACTTGGTCACTCACTCCAAGGTGGTTTTTGTGGGATATTGCTGTGTGGAACTGGCCGCCACGTTTCGCCCACAAATAGACTTCAAAGCCAAAGTTAAGAAAACATTTACAGTATATCCTGTGAAGCGCTTTGAGACATCCCAATGTCATGATAAAGCACTATATCAAAGGCAAGGATTATCATTATTAAAGATTAAAACTTGTGACATTTGACAGTGTTTGCAGCTGAATCTATGAGGACTACTTTATTTGCTGTTTGTGACAGCTCCATTATTCAGAAAGCAATAAAGGTTACATATGTATGATATGTTGCAGTCATAAAAATGTTGCCGTGTTACACATAAAACTGCTGGCGTAAAAAGTCGGCAGGAATTTGACACTGGAGTTTGCAAATCCACAGCAGCTGACAAATTTAATCCTCTGACAGGACACGAAAGGTCAGAGGACACAATGTCCCAACAGGTTGGCTTCGTGCCTGGTAAACATACATCTTAAAAGAAATCCTATTCCCAATCTCAATTTATGCGAGAAAATAAAAGTCTGAATAAATTACTCAGAATCGTGCGAGAATCTTCATCAATCTGTTGATCAAGTTTTGGTTGGAAGAGAGGCCAAAGCATTTGGAAGCCTAAAATTCCACCTCGGTTTAGCTCGCTCGGAGAGCAGTTTTGACCGAATATTTGAGCTGGCAGAGAAACGTGGAAAAATCTTTAATAAAATCATCTTTTCGGATGCCGGGTTTGTGTGGTTTTTTAAAAAAAAAAAAAGAACCAGCTTTCAAATTTGTGTCTCATCTGAAGCGAGGCACTTCATTCAATAGTGACTAGTGACAGCTTAGTCCATGAGCCTCAACTCCCTCCTTGAAGCCCACAACTTTCTGACCCAAAGGGTCAGTACCACCTGGTACTGTCTCTAAACCAAACAGTGGCAATTAAATCTATTTGCATTCCTTCACAAATGCTATATTACTGGTGCACAAATACTCCGGGACGCTACTCTGCATGAGGGATAAAAAATATAAATGCGAGGCTGTTGTTGTAGGGGCAGACGTATTCTCTTGGGGAGACCCTTAAGTGGAATGCAGAACTTGTTTCCAGTGGCTGAGGATATTGGTTCGCACATCAAATATACAGTCAATTTACTTATATTAATACTGCAGTATAATTTATGAAGCCCTTTGAGACGTCTCAATGACGTGATGAGGTACCACATCAAATGCAAGGATTATTATTATATTACTCAAGGGTAAAGTTTAATAATTTTACATCAGCATTGATTAACATTTGGGTCAAGTTATCAAACACCCCAAATTTTATCCCTCGTCGGGCATTTCTTATTTCTCAGTTGCTTTATGTGGTTTAAGGCTGTGTGCTTGGTGGAGCCTGATCTGTTCAATTCAACTGTGCCCAGTGCTCCATCCGAACATGGAAAAGATACTTGTGAGGTTTCAGACCATTAGCGCAATACCAGCATGGAAATTCAAACCTGCAATATTTTTGGCTGATTCGATCGCTTTTGGTGGGCTGTGACATTGTGTGAAAGTCACTCAGTTTTTACCTGTGTGTAAGATTCTGACTGAGGTACTACTGTAGTTCAGGTCTGGCTTCTGATTTGATAAATCATAGCCAGTATTGGTTGGACCCAGGTTATTTTCTTCAACCAACAAAGAAAGCATTGTATAATGCTAATAAAAAATCCAACGCCTTAGACAGCAACGTGAAGACCTGTTTTAACGCTTTCAGAGAAAATTGACCCCGTAAAAACGACCTCAATAACCTTGTACTATTAACCTAACACAAGGAAAATGAATGCACAGTAAGAAGCAACAGCATTGGTACATGTTTATTGTAGAAAATCTGTGATTTACTCGGTTTCTAGTTAATTTTGGCTCATCAAATAATGATTAACTCTGCATTTGAATTTTGTTCAAAACTGTAATTGATTTACAGGATGTCAATAACAACTTTTAATTAACTATGTAGCGCATTTCACGTGGGTGAGACATCAAACCAAGGTCCCTTCCATTTGTTCAGGTAGCTTTAAAATTCCCAAGACACTCTTCGCAAAGAGAAGGAGTTTGTCCCTTCTTGTCCTCGCTAACGCTCCTTCAGATTAATCGATCGTTCACCTCAGAATTGCTTGTAGACATTTTGGTGCAATAAAAATGCAATGCTTTCATTTTTTTTTTCTTTTTCTGTCCTTCCTTCCTTCTGCCCCCTTCGTCTTCATAGAATCATAGAATTATCCAGCCCAGAAAGAGACCATTCGGCCCGTTGCGTCTGTGCTGGCTCTTTGTTAAGAGCTTCCAAATCAATCCCACATCCCCGCTCTCTCCCCATAGCATTGCAAACATCTTCTCTGATGGTGCCCCGTCAGCAATGTCAGCTGATATTTTTTTGCAGATTGAGTTAGTATGGACTGGTTACGCAAAGAGAGATGTGTGCTTAAACGCTTGTTTATTAAATGTTGGTTAACCCCTGTTAAAAAATTACAAACAAAAAGCTTCAAACAAAAAGTCCTCACAAAGCTGCACAGCTTCGATGAAATTGCATTCAGGATGGCGTGGAACTTGGCATGAAGGCACACCACGAGCTCTGTGCTCGTCAATGTGGTCTTACTAAACTCCGTCCAAAATAGCTTTTGTGCCAGGGGTTCAAAAAAAAAATTCCATTTTACAGCACACAAAAGTTTCAGTGTTCGGCAAGTTTTCTTTATAAATATAAAATTTCCCGGTCCCGTAAAAAGCAACCAAGAGCAACAGCTTTGTTCCTTGCTGAGACCCTCTGTGATCATCCTCCCCATTGTGGAGGAACAAAATGGCAGCTTTGATGTGTTCCCGGAGCCGAATTAGAATGACGTGACACACAAAAGGCCCGAGATTTCATCTCGTCTTAGGCTGTAGGACCACTTTGTCAGAAGAGGCAGCTTGGCTCATTTGGTAGCGCTCTTGCCTCTGAGTCAGAGGATTGTGGGTTCAAGCCTCACTTCGGGCTTGGAACTCATGTAGTCTTGGCCGACGCTCCAATGCATTGCTGTCGGTGGGCTGCATTTCTGGTCGGGTCTTCTCCTTCAAATGACATTGAATCAAAGTCCTATCTGCTTTTCAGGTAAGATCCCATGGCACTATTCAGAAAGAAAATGGAGTTTATGGCATCTTGCTGTGTGCAAATTAGCTGCCACATTTCGCCCACAAAATACACAGTTTACAGTAAATCCTGTGAAGCTCTTTGAGATGTCCTCCTGATGTGAAAGGTGCGATATCAATGCAAGGATTATTATTAAGAGTAGTAATCGTGTTGTTATTAGTTTTAAAATGACTTTACGTGAGCATATCGGTTCAATGGACAGTCCCAAATGTTTCGCATGAGGTTCTGGAGTGAAGCGTACCAGTGAAAAAAATTACCAACAACAGTATCTTGTTCAGTGCCAAACAGCACGGCAGGAGACTTTGTTTTGTTGCTATGAACTATTAGCAAGGAACAGGAATTTGTATACCAAATGCTAAACTGACTCTGTTTTTTTTAATTCTGAATGCAGGGATCAAATTGCAAATGAAACAAACCTTCCATTTTGTTCCCTTAGTGTAATTATGAAACACTCCAAAGTCAGATTTAGGGCAGGCATCTGCATAGTAAATCTCTTCTGTTTTGCTGTGCAATTTTATCTCGTCTCCTCTGGAAGGACACAGTGGGCTAAATGTGCTGCTGATTTCTGTTTTCCTCCTGAAGGCATAGCGTCATGCTGGGCTACAACCCCGCAGTTGCCAGCCGTAATACATACAATACAATCTACATTTATACAACACCTTTAACATTGGAAGGAGGTCTCAAAGCACTTTGTCACTGCTGGCTGGGAACTTGAGCAGGGAGGGGGAGCTGAAGAAGGTTAGGGACGGGTGACCGAAAATATCTTTAGACAGACTTTGAACATGGAGATGGAGGGAGGAGAGTAAGAGGGACTAAAGGATGGAGTTCCAGAGAGTGGGCAGAATGACTGAGAACTAGCTCCTCTCCCAAGAGGTTGCCCCAAATTGGCACTGTGGATATTAAATAGTAGATTTCAACAAGACTAATTATTTGCCTGTCACACCGAATCCTTATCCTATCCTCTGCACTTTCCAACAGGGGCCACTGGATTGTCTGTAGCACTGGGAGACCTGGCTAAAGGTAGCAAGATGGAATGGGAGCACTCCAAATGCTCGCCCAGCCTGAGATCAGCTAACTCAATGCAGATTATGGATAGAAGCTGGGATTTACGTGTTCTGTAGGGCTCAGTTTCACACTAGATGGTAGCAACACCAACTGGACTGTTCTCAAGATTACGAGATTGGCTGCCATGGTTTGCCCACACAATTCACAATCAATTCACTTTACAGTATATTCTGTGAAGCGCTTTAAGACGTCTCGAAGATGTGAGAAGGTGCTATATAAAATGCAAGGTTTATTATTTTTATTAATCCTGTTCCAATCCTGTCCTCCCGATGTGAAAGGCGTCACACATGTAATTCTGTTGTTGTTGCTGATCCACAATATCAGCCAAAAGTCTCTCCTGCACTGGAGCTACAAGTCTATTCCATGTTCCATGTCTTGCCCAGTTCTCACTTGTCCTCCTGTGAGTGGTATTCCTTTCAGCACCAGCTGAAACCACAAGATTTTATGATTAAAAACATGCCCTACTGGAGATTGGGAATGATGCTTATAGCCAGGAGCTAACAGAGAACTTGGGCTGGGTTAGAGACCACAGCATAAATGACAGGACATTGAGCCGCCCAACAACAACAACCCAGTACCTCATCTATGTTTGATTTATTATTTGTAAAATGTATAAACTGGAATCTATGGGCTCAGTGTTATGCTTTGGTCAAATATAATGCATGCAACTGATCTGTGAAGACACACTGAATGAATAGCAATGTTGAGTGGTCCAAATGACCATCCTTAATTGACGAGCATGGAGTAAGACATTATCATTGCTCCAAATATTCTTAATCTTTGTCCAATTTAATTTCAGCATCTTGATTGCTATTGATGCTGTGCTTCATTAAATGTTGAGTCAGTGCTTATTACTCCATCTATAAAAAACACCTTGCACTATCTCTGTCAGGCTTTTTACATAGCAGAAGGTCTCAAAGCGCTTTATAAAGACAGAGTGGGAGCTCAAGGAGATTGGGAAACTGGGAAGGGGCTGGCGTGTGTGGGTGGCTGAAAGTGCAGTGGAACGGTTTTTCGATGGGTTTGAAAACCGAGTGGGTCAAACCTTGTCCACTGGTGATGGGGTGGAAGGGTAAGGAGACATGGAATAGGCTTGAGTTGATAGAGCAGAGGGAGAGGGTGGGGGAGTAGGACTGTAGCAGATTGCAGAGATAGGGATATATTTACCACAGGAATCCTTGAATTAGGTATCATGCTTATCACATCGGCAAGATGTCTCAAAGGTCTTCACAGGGTTTTGCTATGACTTAGTAATGACTATATATTTGGCAGCTAATTTGTGCACAGCAACGTCCCACCCACGAACAGCCATGACGTGAAATGACCAAGTCTGTCTGGAGCATAGAAACTGTTAAGACAGGATGAATGCTGAGCTTCAGGAAATGTCAGAATGTGCACAGCTGAAATTTGCATCTTGTGACCATCAATACTGCCACAAAAATGTTTTTTTTTTGCACAGACAAAACTATTGTCAGAAAATAACGGCTTAGCCATCAAAGGGTTAGGTTTCCACGCCAAGTTTTGCTCAAAGGCTCTCTGCTTGCTAACAATCAACTGACTGCAATAAAGATGAATTTAACAGCCGATCACATCCAACGCCCTTACACATAACATGTTACGCAAACACATAGGCTAAGCAGGTCATCAGTGAGCTGAAGGTGTTACAAGGTTCTCACTTATCCAATAAACTGTAATATGTTCCATGCCTGGAGCACACATGACTAATGGGTCTCGCAATACATCAACCATTGCTATGGAATCTAAAGCTCATTTGGACTTTCTTGAAGCATCTGTGCTTCTTATGGGTTGAAGACTGTCAATTCATAACAGGTGGTTTCAGCTTGGCTCAGCTGGTAGTGTTCTCGCCTCTGAGTCAAGAGGTTGTGAGTTCAAGTCCACATGTTGGAACTTTGTCTCGGCTGATGTTCCAGGGCAATGTTGGTGGAGTGCGACAGTGTCGGAGGTGTCACCTTCAGGTGAGACGCTATATCGAGCTCTGTCTGTTTAAATGGTCGTTAAATCACAAGATCTCAAGATCCCTTTTCCTTCTTCCCATCACAGCATCAAGGTATCTCTAGGTATCCTGATCAACAACCACCCAGGGTAAAATTGGCCTAGAGATACACAGTCACTACACTTTCCTATGAAGAGCTTTGCAATATCTCAATGTAGTGATGAGGTACAATATGAAAAACAAAGATGATTATTATATATAAAAAAGCCAAAAAGTTTATTTTGCATCTCAAAACCAAATACGTTGTTAAGGTTACCCATTAAGATAAAACCCCTTGAATCATTCTTGCTGCTATGAAATTCGGTGTGTTTTGATACAACGATAATAATCACTGATGTGTTGCAAGGCAAAGTTAAAAATTTGCACATTTAAATAGGTTTTTGAGCAAATTTGCCTTTATTCTGCGTGGTAAGGGTGGGATCAATTGGGGTGTTGCCCAAAGAGTATTGAGCTGAGGTTTTCCGTTCTGCTCACAATTTCCGTGAATACATTTTGAGAGCGTTCTGTGGTTTCGGTATGTGAATCCGTTCAGAATGATTGTTCCCACAGGCTAATTCACATTGTGCTATAAAAAGGGAGATTAAAGGTCAGATAGTTAACATTACCAATAATATGGTATTGCTACTTTCCCATGATTTTCGGTGTGTCAATTCTGCAACTGAGCCAACAAAGGCTCGGTCTTCGCAGGGTTTGTTCTGAAACTCCCATCAAAAGCAAATCTATTCTTAAATGCCTTGATGTGAATGAGTTTCACGGAGAGGGTTTAAATGTAGATGCACGGTGTTGATGGTGGGTGGGAGAAAGAATTAGGTCTACCTCCCTGATAGTTCTATCAATTCAGGTTTTTTTCGGGGATGGGGAGGGTCGAGGCAAGGGGAGTAAATCATATTCTGTGGTCTTTGTGGATGTGAAGTCAAGCTAGGATTCCCGCAGGGATGTGCACCAAATTGCTTAGTTGATTGCAATGTACATGTTCCACGAGCGAAACATTCTGCAAATGGTTTGGAACGTTCTCTTGCCAGAAATATGCTTTGCGAATTCTTGTTTTGCAAACAGAAACATCCCTAAAGGACACCGAGAACGGCCCACTGGTGTGTGTATCGGGTGGTGTAGGAGGGATGATATGTGGGCAGTGGTCACCTCAGCCTAATGGAGATTTAGGCTCTGTGATATCATGCGTTGTTATTTTTTATCTCAGCTAGTTCGGAGAAGGAGACAGGCACCAAGTAGAAGTGAATTGTAAGGTTTCAGGCCATGAACTTCTGTGAATACTTACAATCTAACTTCTGATGGTGCCAGTCCATTCTACATCTATCGCTTGATCAGCTTGATAGCGATTGGACTCAACTCAATACTCAGCATTATTATTTCCATGATCATTAGAAGTTCATTACCTTGATACCAGACAGAAGCCTGGATTGCTCTTATTTATCTCCTAATGACTAAAACTGTAAAGCAGCCTTGGCAGAAGCCTGGAAACCTGGGGAAGAATCACAAGATCTCAAGATTGGTTCGGGTGAAGAAAACCCTTTTCCTTCTTGCCATCATAGCATCAAGTAGTTTGTTCACCGCTTTAAGTCCGGGCTGGTCTGTCCTTTTAAACTGTAGCCCATAGGAACAGAAGAGGGACCAGTGGAGGAAACCGCCAATGGAGTATTTGAATTTCCTGATGTCCAGGGTGTACCCAGGGTGTACCGTGTGCAAGCTTGTTTTGTTTTCCTAAGACATTCAGCAGCAACATGCAACGTACAGCAAAGGAGCCAGAGGCTTTATCACTAGTGATTACGCTTGATTGCCCTCCATGCAAAGTTCTGGGAATTCCACTCTGCGATCCTCATTCAAAACCCACCAGTCTCGTTCACGATGATCAGTTGTTGTTTCGTTGTAATAAACTGCTCCCTTGGGCAGAAGTACATATCTGAAGTATTGGGTAATAAGCTCATCCTCGCTGGCATTTGCCAAGTCCTTATCTGAGCAGCACTGTGAACTGCTAAAGATGATGATACCACTCAGAAATGTTTTCCTGGTAACCGATGGCTCAGAATGGTACTATTTTGTTTGAACGCGTTCCATCACCAGAAGGCTTCATCGCCTGCATTCCAATCACATCTCCTCACCGATGTGAAAGGCGCCACACAAATGTAACGTTGTTGTTGTTGTTGTTTGGACACCACGTGCGCCCATTTTCTCATAAATCTGAAATACCGTATTAGAATTGCCATCGAATCAATACGAAACCGGTCTAATTCGAGAAATTTGCATTTAATCAGCGAATGAAGTGCTCCGAGACGCTACCCCATGTGAAGAACTCCACATCAATATGAGTTGCTGCTGTTGTTGACCAGGATTCATTTCGCTGTAACTCTCGATGTTACCTTGGGTATATTTTTTGTTGTCACTTTGGCTCGGCGGTAGCACTCTCGTCTTTGAGTCAAAAGGTTTTGGGTTCAAATCCCACGCAGGGACTTCACTTCATGATAATTTTACGCTGCAAATGTGAACTGAATCGGGGAGTGTCTAAATTAAGTTTGATTTACTAAATATCATTGCTCTCCACCTAACTCACGCTGCCATGAGAAGCCTAACTACTTGAAATTAACAAAACTATCAAACTGAATGTTCACCCATTGGAACAGCCATTGATTCAGTTCCAAAACATACCTGGAGTTTGCACAGAAACCAATCAACATCACCACATGCTTTGTGAAACTGAACATCTCCACGTGCAAAGGGGAGCGCAAATTAATTCTGAATCGAATTGATTTTGTTGCCATGCGAGTTTAATGTGGAGATGCCAAGTGTGTGGCAATTGTAATAATGTGCTCTGTGATCCAATTTGTCTGAGTATAATCATAAATAATCCTTGCATTTGATATAGCGCCTTATCATGTCTTCCAGACGTCTCTCAGAATATACTGTAAAGTGAATTAACTGTGTACTTTGTGGGTGAAATACTGATGCAATATTGCCTACCACATTTGGGTCTGGATATTTCTGAAGGGACTTCAGGACTTACTTGGCTCAACATTGCTAAGAAGCATTCAGGACAATGACCACAAGAAAACACAAGCAGAAATCCCACACGGCACTCCCCCATTTCTATCTGCTTCGCGAGTGAACGAAACAGAGTTCATAAACATCTTGCAGAAATACAGAGCACTAAATTCAGTGATCTCCTGAGGGTTTAATTAATACCAGGTCAGGATGTGTCTCTTAAAAAAAAACCTCTGTGTCAAACAAACTGCCTTTTCCCAATTAATCTTATTGGGATTTTAAACATACATTCATCAATCTTCAAGTTAAGAAGCACAGATAGTTTCAATTAATTTGACATCTACAGATTTTATTTCAACTTTCTTTAATCACTTGTCAACGTCTGGCAATCTACCCTGGTAGACTTTAGGACTCCAATTGGTCTTTAACAACCCAGCTTTTTTTTTCACACTTAAAACATTAACAGAACGAGGGGCACGATGAGATTCTAGAGCATATGGGAGTAATCTCTTCCATTGCAGCTTTTGACTTGACACTAAGATCCGTGCACGAAACTGGTTAAAGGAACATGACTCGAACGCAGCCAAGAGCAGCAAGTTATCCTGTGTGGAGTCCTGTTGCTCGGTGGTTAGAGCATTCGCCTCACAAGCAAGAGGACCTGGGTTCGATTCCCGGTAGGGTGAAACGTTGGGCAAGTTTCCTTACTCCACACGTCTATGTTCACTCAGCAGTAAGTAGGAACCTGGTTATTAGTCGATTGGTGGATTGCTTTTCTGGGGATCGTAATCACCCCAAAAATAATAATAATAAATTGATGACTCAATGCACGCTTGTTTGTGGGACACTGCAGTGTGCAATTGGCTGCCACGTTTCGCCCACAAAAATATCCAGTCAATTCCTAGAATGAGATTTCCTGCCAGAATGATTTAGCGGAAATGGTTACTATTTTTAGAGATCCGCGTGTTTTAGGATCGATTGAAGCTAGCAAGTCTGAGTGGATGGGTCTGAGATGAATACACAATTTCTAATGATATCAAGCTGAGACACGGCATGAAAGAAACTGGAAAACATGAGGCTTTATAAGCGCACCAGAAGTAAAAAGGGTAATGATAATCCTTGCATTTGATCCAGCGCCTTATCACATTGTCGGGATGTCTTAAAGCGCTTCAAAGGATATACTGTGAAGTGCCAGTTTTTCATAAATATAGTGTTTAAGCCCCTTACGAATCCAGATTTCAAAGATCCAACAATAATAGTAATAATAATCCTTGCGTTTGGTATAGTGCCTTATCACGTCTTCGAGTCGTCTCAAAGTGCTTCACAGATTATACTAGAAAGTGTATTGACGGGGTATTTTGCGTGCAAAACGCAGCAGCTAGTTCCGCACAGCGGTGTGTATGTTACGAATGTGTACGTTATCACAAAGAATAGAGGTCTGTGGTTGTTTTGCATTCGCTTTCCTTTCATTGCAGTTTTTTCCCTTCTCTAAGCAGCAGAAATTCCATCTGTGACTCGATCCGTCGAGTGATTTGGCAAATTCTTAATGATAGCCATAATTACATTTTTTTTTGCTTTATTACAATCCAACAAATTCTATAGGCTCTCAAATGCTACATTGAGTGAATGTAGACACAGGTGGAATTTCTCTCATTATATTTCCCTTTGCAGGATTTTCCAGACTGTACAGACAGAGACAGACACAGACACAGGCTTGAGAGCCCTGGTACACCATGACAAAAGTTGATGGGGCTGAGGGAAGCTGTGCTGGTTCTCATTTAATCACAGCCTTTTTCTAACCTTTCTGCCGTCCCAATATTTTGAATAGCAAAGTGCACTTTGTATTTGCTTTGTAACCGAAGGAAATTTCCTGCAAACATTAATAATAACTGGCTTAAAACCTACGTGACGTCCACAATTATCTTTTGAGACAAAACGGCTTCCGAAAATAACCGCAACCTGAAAATGCTTCCTTCCAATTCTTTCGGAAAAGAGGTCCCTGATCAACGAGGTTCATCAGTTGAGCAGACCCCCTCCTACTCTTCACTATCGAGTTCCTGTGACAGTGGCTCCATAGGAGGTTCTCAGAATAATTTATCTTGGATTCCCCATTAGTTGACAGGTACTTTAACAGTCGCTAAGACAGCCTTCCCGGAAGCTTTAACATTATTGTCGCCACACAGTCTGTGAGAAACGCAACAGGGGGAATAGTTCTCCTCTCCCTCTCGCTTGGCCATTGTTCTTGTATTCAGGAGTTTGGATAAGGAGAGAGAGGGAATAACAATCGAGATGTTTTAAAGATGTGCAGAAAAAGGGCAGGTCTTGGAACACATCTTGCTGTTGAGTTGATTTAATTTCAAGCAGGAAACTGAATGTCTTGAGGTTGCTCGATGCTAGGAAGCTCAGATCCTCTGGTCCCTGAAGACCAAAGGCAGAAGAGAAGGCGATAGATAGCAAGAATCGCAACAGCAGAGTCTCTGAGACATTACAACGCAGGAGCAACAATAATAACCAACAGCAAACTATATTTGTATAGCGCCGTTCACACATCAGGAGGACTTCCCAAGGCACTGGACAGTCAGGGATCAGCATTTAGCAGGAACCCATGAAGCCCATCAACCCTGTGTTGGTGCTAGTTTCTCCACTGGAGCAATGGGGAGCGGAAGAGCAAGGAATGCATCATGTGATGTTAGCGCTTGATAATTATCACATTGTCCCACATTGTGGTCAAAAAAACAGTTGGGGTCACCGCCATTTCCACAAACCCCACATAAACTCGAATCCAGCTATTTTCTGCACTGTATAAAATGAATGCCAGCGATCTGAAGCTGAGGTAATTACTGAAGCAGATCAAGTCACTGCACTATTTAGCACATGAATCGTAAGAACTCAGTAGGATGTAAATGTTGCCTGATTTACCCCGGCTCATTATAGAGACCAAGAATATATTTAATAAGCATAGCTCCAGCCCAAGATTGATCATTTCCGAATTGTAATAACTGAGTTAACTCAGTAAATCAGTGAGCTTACAACCGAGTAAATGATAAAAACTGGATAGAAAGATATGCTCTTCACAAAGAACACATTCTGCATTCAGAAATTATAGGAAATTATTCAGAAATCCCTGGTGGTTTGAATATAGAATTTAGGAGCTAGATAATAATAATAATCCTTGCATTTGGTAAAGCGCCTTATCACGTCTTCAAGACGTCTCAAATCCCTTTGCAGGTTATACTGTAAAGTGAAACGACTGTATATTTTCCGACGTGAAAAGCGCTATATCAAATGCAAGGATTATTATTATTATTATTATTTTGTGGGCGAAACCTCCTGATTCCTCCACATTTTCCACACAACAGCTTTACCAGAGCTTCGGGTATGTGGTAGATATTTAACTTTGTTTATCTCCTGTGATTCTCTTTCATCCGCATTAAGATGTTGGTTAAGACTTTGATCCAACGCGAGTCAGAATCCTAACCATTTACAGAACCTCCGCTTCACTCCTGGTAAATATTAATGCGGTTTCTGATCCTATCAGCTTTTTGACTATGTCCAGTGTGGCCGAGGGAATTGAGGCTTTGAAGTTTCGACATTAACTTTATGTGCACGAATTAATGAATGGCAGTAACTGCGAGGTTCCCCCGTGTAACTTTTACAATGACACCAATAAATAATGTCAACTCAACAGCACTGTATTTTTCCTGCTGTTTAGCTGAGAATCCGTTGGATGTTTTTTCCGAATGACACACACAGAGCCCCGGCTAGACACAGTAAGGTGATCCATTTTCATTCATTCGAATTAAAGTTTTATTTGGCTGCGCTATGTGCCAAGACTCACATTTTGCATAAAAATCTTATCATCACCCATGCAACTTTCTTCCATAATCTAAAGCCACAGCACAAAGCTTAACGGCCTTTGCTGTTCAAGGGAGGAAACATCAACACAGCATAGCTACTGCCGACAAAAAAATTGCATTTGCTATTGGTGGCCAGACCTGTAGTTACCGGCATTAAAACAATTTGTCAAGCACTTTTTTGAGGTCTTTCTGACACGTATGGAAACCCATCACAGTAATTAAGCCTTCAAATTAAACTCTTTGGCTCCCGCATACATGTAAATGAAAGTGTGCATTCTCTCCCCAGAGGGATGCATATTCGGAAAGAGAAGAGAGTTCCTCTTGATGTCCTGACCAACAATCCCCCAGATAAAATTGGTCACTCACTCCACAGATGTTTGTGGGACTTGCTGTGTGCAAACTGGCTGCCTTGTTCCCCCCGCAAAATACAATCAATCCACTTTGCAGTGTATCCTGTGAAGTGCTTTGTGATGTCTCGACAATGCGATAAGCTGTCATATCAAATGCAAGGATTACTATTGATATTATTATCGTGCTATCTGTAATTCTTTAATGCCACTGAGCTTTATCCTCCCAGCTCTTTAATAACATTAGAAGAAGGCATTGGCATTTTAAGGTAGTTAGTAGAGCTCTGTGCTAGTCCTTAGATGAGCAAGGGCAAAACTTGACTTAGCCCCAGGCCAGAGAGAGAGAGAGAGTGCAGTGAGAATCTAAATCTGTCTTTACCTCTCTGGATCACTCCCTGTGGTATATATGAGGCTTTAGTTTTCTATGGACCCATAATAACTGCAGGCCACACAAAAACGATGGCATGTGTAATTGTTTATCAGCTCGCTGTGCAACATGAAATCCTATTGTCAAACTGAGTGCCAGACCAGCTGAGAAACACCACAAAGGAGACATTGATATTCACTGCACAAACTAGCATGTCCACTGTCTTAGACAGCTCCACAGGATGCCCAGCTATTGACTTTAAATGAAACTCACCGTAAGTAATGGAACGTTAAAACCCAGGGGCAGAGGCCAGACAGGGAAACATGTCTCTGCCAATGCTCCTGGAGATTGAATTTCAATGAACAAAACAAATAAGTTGGTGATCTTTGGTCGTGTGTGTAGATATGTGTCTTCCTCTGTTGGCTATCTTTCTGTTTGCTTAGTCAAGTGTACTTTTGAGCCTGGCTTTGTTCCATTCCAGGTCTCTCACTTTGACTTGATAAGCTCTTCCTTCAAAGCTTTGAGTGGCTTATTTAGTTTTTTTTGCATTTCACAAAGGACCTTTATTGTGCCGGACGGAGTATTGGAATCGTTTTACAGAAATGATTGATACATTCTCCTTTATACAGTAATAATTATTCTCATTAAAATATCCATAGCTATCTTTCAACAACCTGTGATTAGGACAAATCCTGTCCGATGCTGAGCGCAACCACAAATGGTTTAGGACTTCTCCTTTGATCAAAAAACCATGGCGTTAAAACAGCTCAGGAAGAGAGTCCTTGAAAATTGACTGAATCTTGAGATAAAACAAACTTAATTATAGTTTAGGTCATGAAGACGATCTTTCATGCTAAATTAAATGGTGTTTACACTACATTTTGGCTGCACAATATCCAGTCAATTCACTTTCTAGTATATTCTGTGAAGCGCTTTGAGACATCTCAAAGACATAATAAGGCCCAATATCAAATGCAAGGAATATTATTGTGTACAGTATCTCTCTGTATGCATCTGGCTGCACAGATTTAACTTTAATTTCCGTCTGATCTCATAATAATAATAACAATCACAATCCTTGCTTTCGATATATCGGCTTATCACATAGAACGTAAGAATTAGGAGCAGGAGTAGGCCATTCGGCCCCTATAGCCTAACCCGCCATTCAATAAGATCATGGCTGATCTATTCTAACTCCACCTCCCCGCCTTATCCCCATATCCCTAATCCCTTTATCTGCAAGAAATCTATCAACCTCAGTCTCAGTCTATATCACGTCTTCAAGACGTCTCAAAGCGCTTCACAGAATATATACTGTAAACTGAATTGACCATACTTTTTGAGGGAGAAATGCGGCAGCCAATTGCGCACAGCAGCGTCACACGAAAAGTCGTGGATTGAGTGACCAAATTCGAGTTAGACTACCTTCCAGAATACCATTCTATTGTCCTCTCATCACAGCATCAAGCTTTTTTTTTAAAAAAATGAATTCCAGTGTCCTGGCCTCAACCACCCTTTCTGGTAACCCATTCCAGTCATTAAATACCTTAAGGTATAGAAAATCCTCCCGGTGTCGGTTCTGAAATCGCCCTTTGCAACCCTCAACCCTGTGTCTTCTTGTTCCTCTGTCTCTTTGCAGCCCAATGTATTAATGTATTGATATTTTAGTGATCAGGACAAAATCCGGGCTCCTGCTAGCCTTTCCCTGTCATTGGGACATGTCCACCTAATGTTTATCCAACATGTCAGCGCTTTTACATTCTGCTCCTTGTGTATTTTTTCTGCAGTAAACCGTTGATGGTCACCATGAGGAGATTGAGTTGTGCCATCAGATATATGTGAAAAATATAGAGATGTATTTAGATTCAAGGCATCAATGATTATTCAAGCTGAACATCCAGCAACAGACAGGAAATGGAGTTAACAGTTGCAGCGATTCACAAAGTATTCCTTTGACCACTGCGACTACACAAATGCCATTTCCTCCAATCCTAAAAGGAAGTCTCATTTTTTTGTTGCCACACTTAGGCAGCCGCTGTCAAAACAGCATGTATTTAAAGCGCGTTTTCCTGTGTAAGATTAGGCCATGTCCATTAGATATACAAACATAGCTGTTTGCTACGTATAGGAAAATAAACCTTGCGGTGACTGGGAATTGGGTTACAGTGACCTGCATTGCGTAGCCAGTGAAAGTGGACAGTTTGCTCACATCCAAAGTTCCAACTAACACACGTATCTGTGTATGCAGTCTGTTATCTGCTGCTGTAATTATACTGCAGGCACGAATTTGACTGACGTTACACTGTCTGGTCTGCATCACTCTCACCCTGAACTGAGAACAAGGAACTTAAGCGCATAAACTGAGTTCCAGTGCTCAGACCCGAATTTTGCAACCTTATTCAAAAGGGCTCGTGTGTCCCTCCGTCTCTTCGGTAACGTATAAAACTTGAGAACTTTCAAAGTTGCACTTGTAAGTTTAAAAATTGGCTTTGCACGTGTTGCAGTTACACCAAAAGCGTCGCAAAGCCAAGGTCACGTGAGACGAGCTCCAGCTTCGTCAGGTAGCATTGCTTCACAAGAAACCAAGCGCTCCGGGACGCTACCCCATGTGAAGGGCGCTATACAAATGCAAGTTGTCGTTGTTGTTGTGAAGTTGTGGAAGCTATGGAAGCAATATCAAAGGGATGTTTGAAAGACAGACAGACAGACAGATCCCTAGATCACAGCAGTATCCAGAAGTATGGCAAAAGTGAGGCACAGTGGGATTAACAAATCTGCCAAAATCTGATCAACAAATCCAAAGGGGTTGAGTGGTCTAATCATGTGTTCCTGAGGTCTCTCACTGCTCGCTTGGTCGCTCTTAAACCTGTAGTTAAATTGCAGAGTTAGCATCTATACAATGCAGGTTAGTGCGATGCTATTGCAATCCATTTATTGCTGATGAGTGTTTCCAAGCGCAGTGGTTTGTCACTCATTTGAGCAGTTTTGTATGATTTTATGTCTTGCTTGAAATAGCGTGATCTGATCAATTCTTCACCGGGCTGGGATTTACATCTCTGCTTCTGTGTTTGTTCACATTGAATAGTCCTACATTCAGCATTGACGACAGTGACACAATATCTATTTCGAGCGGGAGCAGACCATTAATCTATCCCGTTATTCGACATCCCTAAAGGTTCCTCAACACACATCTCTTTCAGGACTTCACAGCCTCACAAATAGCTGAAGCATAAAAACAACACCACGACAAATGACGTATCTATGTCGTCTTTCATGTCAGGAGGACGTCCCATTGGTCGGCAAGTTATCTCGTTAAAATCACCACGAGGGAGAGAGAATCCACAAGAAAACAAATGTCCTTCACAGAAACCAAAAAAAGAGACTTTTAAACAATTGGATATTTACAGTTTTATTTGTGCACAACTGAACAGATGTATACATGGTATACATAACAGCCAATAAACGGTATTTATGCCTTTTGCAGTTTAAAATTGCAAAAGGGAAAAATAAATCCCAATAACATATGAACCATCTTTTAGATGGAAGAACAGTGACTGCATTCCCTCCCAACCAGAACACAAGTGAAAGGGTTACAGGGTTTTGGCATATATGATGTGTTTTTAATGAGAGAACAAGGTAGAGAGGAAAGGATGAACTATCACGGTACAATGGGAGAATGAAACAAAGCCCGTCTTGTGCGATGTATACGTGGCCTGGTGATTTCATGAACCAAATCACAACTTGCCAAATCGAAACCCATCACCGTACAATGGGCGGACAAAAAAAAAAAAATCAATCAATGTTGCGGATTCACCGGTTCTAAATTTATGTGTAAAATTTGTTTTGCTTTTTTAAAAAAAAAATCTCCTCCCCCCACCGCCCCCCACCGCCCCCACCCCACCCCGAGGCAAAAAAAAAACAACACAAAATCACAAAATGTGTACGGGCAAGGTTATAAAATGTGCAAATGTCGACAAAACCAAAAGCACCATCGTTACAATCCTACCGTTAAGAAATATTAAAATAGAATTAAGTTGTCAGTTTTTTGGCATTGCATTGTTGGTGGTTTGGAACCCGGTAGATACAATAAATAAAGTTGCCAGCATACAGAGCATGATTTCTGCACCATGGAATATTGTCCCTCTCATAATAAATTATTACATACAAAAACACGGTAAGTTTACGAAGAGATTCTTGGAAGAGATCATTTTTACAAACAGGCTCAGCTACTGACACTGTAATTAATGCTTTAATTTCTTTTAACATCCAAATGGCATTTGCTATTTATACAGGACTGAACCACGAGCTGAATGGCCCGCTTTTGTTTCTTAAACACAGATTTGTTAGAACATAACACTTTGTAACTGATGACACCATTTGAACTTGACTAAACTTCACTCAACATGTCAACATTATAGTAATATTGGTAAAATATTCTAATACTTGTTTTTTTTTTGCCACAAAGAACAGGTTATCTACCTAATATATTTCATAAAGTAGCACGTTAAGATTGCCCGTTTACAAGTAAACCAACTTCCACATCTCTGAAGTTAAGGATGTCATTTCACTTTATCGTTGACTTATCAATATATCATATTAGGGCATACATCCCTGCATAATATTGCAGCCATATGTACACTGGTCCCTGTATCATTTTGTGCTCAGTGGTGAATAAAACACCATGAAGTCGGAGAAATCTTCAACTGCTTCCAACCTTGTGACAAACTGCACTCTGTAAGTGCTCCCCATCAAGCAGTCACTCACTACTTACATTAAAACATGGTCAATGAAGCCACCATCATAGTTTTAATACCGACTGTTGACAAATACCAGAGGTAGACTTCTGCATGTCATTGTCAGATTGTTTAGTTGCAACCACAATCATCCATCATCGGTCTCTATTAATCCCAATATGAAGTAGCTCTTCTCGTTCAATATTCCTTTTGCGTTTTAGTTGTAACAGTCATGACCGTCACTAAAGGTTGGTGGACACCTCCGCAGACTTCCATCGGTCACCTGCCATTTCTAAAGATGACTCTTATCTGAATTAAGTCCTACTCGGTCCTCACACGGCTCTCAACAGGGTCTCACAGTACAAAAGTCCAGCTCTTGTGGCTTCTTCCTTATACTGCAGTGTTCCCTGGGCAAAGCATGTCCTGTGCCGGCTCTGCATTTGATGATGCGTCTCTTGAATCCTTTTCCACAACTCTTCGAGCAAGGTGACCAGTCACCGATCACCCAGATCGGGCAGGGGTTTCCGCACTGCCTGATGACCTCTGGCTTCTGGGTGCTGTCACAATCAAACGCGATCTGCCCGTGATGGTCTTGACACTCCACGGGTCTGTGCTGTAGTCCATTCCCGCAAGTAACGGAACAATCAGACCACGTTCTCACCACCCATTTATAACTGGGTCGTTTATAGTCTGGTTGCCTCACAGCAATTTTATTCAGTTTGCTCAAACTGTCGTTGTTCAGCATTGTTCCCTTTGAGTCTTTTTTATTCAAACTGTGGGACGACTTGTCCTGCTTCTCCTTGTTGTCCTTATTTAGGTAGAAGGAATAGCGAACGCGAGGGGGAGTCATTTTACCAACTGACAGGACCTCGATGACCAATGGCTCCTGAATGGGCCTAAAAGCTTGAAGGCTTTCAACAGAATTTGCCGTCCCACTGTACCTCAACAAGCTTCCCTTTACGACAATGTCCCGCTCTACTGCAGAAACTATGTAGTGGCCATTCAGTAGGTACTTGTCGTGCTCATTCTTAACAGCCAAATAGTTGTCATCGTTGGTCATGCCTCTGTAGCCTCTTTGCTTGATGTCGATACTCGTGGCTCCAACCGGTATTGTCACAATATAATTGTATCCGTATCTGTAGGCAGAACACAGTTATCGGTTGGAAAAAGAACTTAATATTGCATATATGTGAACAGTTTTTTAAAGAAAATAACGCTTCTCAATACTGGGCTTCCTGTTAATTTCAATTAGAAGTAGCGCTTTATAATAATGATGATAATAATCCTTGCATTTAATGTAGTCCCTTATCACCTTCTTCGAGACGTCTCAAAGCACTTCACGTGAATATACGGTAAGGTTAATTGACTGTGTATTTTTGTGGGCGAAACGCGGCAGCCAATTGCACACAGCAGCGTCCCACAAACAGTTGTGGATTGAGTTTCCATGCAAAGAAATGCATGTGCTATTTATTTTCTCCCCATTGCCCTCAGTCTCCTCAGGATATACATGACCTGTAGCCAAAGACTAGTGATCTGAAGCCAGGCCACTGCCAAAACCAGTGCAAGCGAACTGCCAAAGGCACTTGAGGACAATCCAGAAATGACTCTCTCTCTCTCTCTCGCTCTTTGAATTTTCCTTCCACTACAACACTGAGGCAGCAGAACAAGAGGTTGTGTGTTCAGAAGTTTGCAAAGGGCAATGTCAGGACTGACATCAGGAAGCATTTCTTTACACAGAGAGAAACTGATGACTAATTGGGAGAAAGTCCATCTGGGTCTAGAGTTGCTCCGACGCAAGTAGTATTACAGTGTCGCAGAATTCGACACATCCTGAAAAATAGGCTCAATTTTGCCCACAAAATACTCTGTCGATTCACTTTACAGTATATTCTGTGAAGCGCTTTGAGACGTCTCAAAGACTGGATAAAGTGCTGTATCAAATGCAAGGATTATTATCATTATCATTTTCAAATAGGGTTCCTCCACTCTCTTTCAACAACTGTAGAAAATTGACTTTAAAGTTAAGACTGAAATCACCAATTTGCAATTGGAATCAGCGGAAACACAACATACTTGGGTTTTGTGAATAATCCGGAGACTTTCTTGCAGCTCTTGTTATCCCCTCCGCACACTCCGCACTTGTCAAACTTTTTCTTGGAGCCAAGCTTCCCATCGCATCCGGCTTTGATGCACTGTCCTTGGACACATACGGCAGATGTGTCTGGCATGCATGGAGTTCCGTCAACCACCTGGACGTGTGAGAGACACAGATCGTGAATTGTGGCAAAATACATTAACGACAATAATCCTTGCATTTGAAATTGCAGCTTTCAAGTTGAGAGGACATCTCAAAGGGGCTTCACAGGATTTATTATAAAGTGTAATGACTTGTGTATTTTTTAGGTGACAACCGGATGTTCCGATATGCTACCTTGCATGAAGAGCGCTATATAAATGCAAGTTGCTGTTGTTCTTGTTGTAGACTTCTGAACTTTCATCCCTGGCACATTAGACCCAACTTTTAAAGGTTATTGTTGACAGTATATCATGCTTCAGTCAGCCTCTGAGCTTTTTTATAAAATAGTTCTGACTCTTGATTTACTCTATCAATGTAGAATAACAATCAGAACATGTCTTATTTCATCTCATCTAAAGCCCTTCCTCTTCGACAGTGCCTTTGGCCACCCATCCACCCCCACCCCTCCTCCCTGCCCTCCACCCCTCCTGACCCCAACTCCCAGCTCGGGTCCAAAAAACACCCCGACTGTCCAGCGCAAACGTGACGTCTTTTCGACGTGAACTGTAATTTGTTGTTGTGGTTGTATGTAGAGTACAAAGGGGAAGGAGCCGTAGAGAAAGCCGAAATTCAAAGTAAACTGCTGACTATGTTAAATCAATACAGTAACATTGAAACTCCTAACAAGTTGGGTAAAGAGGTCCTTTTTTTTTCACAGTTTACACATCTGCCAGCCACATGTGCACAGGGTTTGGTCAGTTTTTACGCCAGACTGTCAGGCTGCCCAGGAGGAAAACAGAATGACACACTCTGTCAACCGTAGTAAGTATGATCCTGTCAACTGGTCCAATGCGTGGCCGTGGGCCCATTCATCTCCCTCTCAGCCAACAGAAGGATTCCAAAAATTAACTGGAAAGAATCTTTGCTTGAAGGGAGTAAGAGAAAGCAGCAAAAAAATACTTTGAGAAACAACTACAGATATAGGAATTGTGAATGTATTGAAGATGAGACCATAGCATAGGAGTGGGGCTGATTAGGTACTCTTCCAAAGACCCGGCACAGGTATAATGGACCGAATGGCCTCCTTCTGTGTTGTATTATTTTATTATCCTTTGACTTAGGAACTATCTAAGGACTGAAATTTCGTCTTGTCGTACATATATAGCTTTTAAGATCATTTTGCCTTAAAGTTTATAAGAATTTTCTTTTAATCAATAAAAATGTTTTGGAAGCCAGTTCTTTTAAGAGCTGCAGGAAAATGGCTTCCGAAATTAAACAGGTTTTTAAAGCTTTTACACAATCCTACAATGTGTCTTAAACTGTAAGACAAAATGATCTTACGGGGGAAGACTATGTGAAATTTCGAGCCTATACAATATCCATAAACCCCTAGTTACAAATGTCATGGCTTTGATACAATTAATAATAATAATAATAATCCTTGCATTTGATGTAGAACCTTATCAAGTCTCCGAGACGTCACAAAGCACTTCACTTAATGTACTGTAGAGAGAATTGGCTGAATATTTTGTGGGTGAAACGTTACAGCCAATTGTGCTCAATTGAAAACAAAACGTGAACGCGTGTGGTTTGCTTACCTTGGGCGCAAGTACATAGAAATATCCAGTGCCATTTGCTCGGCATACAAGTTTGCATTTGTCCTTGGGTGACACCCCAGAATACTTGGGCACCCAGACAACAGATGGGGCGAGCCTGTTTGTATTGATGTTATATCCATTGAAGGCTTCACACTGCTCCTCTCTGAAACTCTTACCTGGGAATCATGAATAAGACAAGACAATCAGAAGGGGTTCAATACAAAATGAACCGATTGTAAAGACGTCACAGAAATATACCTATTTTTAAGCAATATTTATTTGATTAAAAATATTGAAGCAATTTAGCAATCGGATGGGGAATTCAGGAAGCGTATGGGTTTGGAAACACAAGTCACAGAATAAAAAGAAAAATTCAAATTTTCGGGATTTGGATTATTAGCGAGGCTGAGTGACGCAGGACAATGCAACACATTTAGATGATATTTTAACTTACATTTTGCGAGAGTGTACAGATTAAAACTCGACCAATGTCTAAGCAATGAAAACAGGTATAACAAATAAATGTTTCCATTTAGTCTATGGCCAATTTCAATCCAGGATCAATATGGGTATCGTAACTCGACTTTGTAGGTATAAAGATCACTATTGGCAGGAATATACTTAATATTTTGACAATAAGGTCTAACCTGCAGTAGTCGCGACAGGATTGGGAAACACTAAATTGACTCTGAGTTGGACTGAGAAATCGGATTGGTGTTGAGGAGGTTAGAGATTTCCGAAGGTCACAGAATTGCAGGTCAAGGCCAGAGAGTGAAAGGGGCCGATGTCTGCAGGCAGCGTCTCACTCTTGAGGTTTTTTTGTGCACTTTGGCAACTATCAGGACACGATTAGATCTTCCGACTCCTTCAGCAAATATCAGAGGTCGGAGCCCGGAGCAGTAGCACGTTTGTTTCAGTGGGTGGAACGATATCTTCACGGACTGAAACTACCAAATCAACAAAGGTGCTCTCCAAAGCAACCATGCAACCCACTACTTATTTTGGATTTATCCAATGAAGAAAAACAAGCATTAAAAGTACCCAAAGTCTGAAAGGCCCTCAGTGTGTTACAAAATGGCCAACGGTGTGTAAACACCGAAAGTCACACATTTGGCAACAGCTATCAAAAATGTCACACCACTTGAGTTTCTCAATAGGTGTGTGTGCTCGCCTAACTCGCGCGTGTGCTTTTTCCAGTCTTCTTATCCTCTTATAAAATAATTGTACAACAAGCCATCCCCATCCGAACAGAAAGGCTATCAGTGTGCAAGAAGCGTAAATTTTGGACAAAATAACATAATCATAAACCTTGCATTTGAGATAGCATCTTATCACGTCTTCGAGACATCTCAAAGCGCTTCACAGAATACATTGTAAAGTGGATTGACTGTATACTTTGTGGGTGAAACGCAGCAGCCAATTGAGCACAGCAGCGTCCCACAAACGATCGTGGATTAAGTGACCACATTTATTTTTTTGAAGGAATTATTATCCCCGGAAAAGCGATCCGCCAATCAACTAACAACCGGGTGCTTACTTACTGTTAGGTAAACAGAGGCGTGTGTATGTGGAGAAAGGAAAGCCCAAGGTTTCGCTCTGCCCGGGAATCGAACCCAGGTCCTCTTGTTTGCGAGGCGAGTGCTCTAACCACTGAGCGACAGAAACACACGAGAATAGATCATAAACAAACTTCTTACCGTTCTCGGGGCACGGATCCAAATTGCAGGATCGGTACTTGACCCGGATTCCCTCACAGTACCTCCCACCATTGGCAGGGGTTGGGTTGTTACACTCCCTCTCGGCAAGTTGTACTCCCCCACCACATGTGCGTGAACATACTCCATACTGGCCCCATCTTCCCCATCTCCCATCGACCTGCAAACAGAAATCATCAACGATAGGAATTTAAACACCTTCAGCAGCCTTGAACCATAAACAGTGGATCCTCGTGTCAAAACTGCTAGGTAACCAATCTTGACACCGTCATTAATATTTAATGAAAAACAGATGTAGAATCATTTTAGAAGAAAGTTTGAGAGTTGATTTGACTGAGATTTCTGTCGCCATCAAGAGCATCCAGCGATCAATCACTGCATGGGTTTACACTCTAGATGTCTTCTACAATTACTGAGGTAACCTAAAACTACCGTATGATACTCATTCCAATTTCCTTTCATCGGTTGCAATTTCAAGAGTCAATGATCATAAACAATTGTACGGCTTCGAAAGCAATATTATAGTTTCCACGCTTGTGGAGAATTCTTTTCTTTTGATTTGTGGGCATAATTTTATGGCCAGTTTATTGTTCCCAGTGTGTCTAACAAGATTTTAAAGATCGTCAGATTGTAATACTGGAACACAGTCATGTGAGAGATTATTATTATTATCAAATGCAACGATTATTAACTTTCTCAGCCTCCATATGCTTTCTAAAAAGGTTGCCAACATTTTCACTACAATGTACTGTTTATAGCAAACAAAACATTGGGGATAATTATTTCTGTACATAACAGTGCTGTCCTGCTCATGATGAAGACATAAGAACATAAGAATTTGCGAGATGAAGGAAGACAAGGCCCATCCTAGTTTACCTTCCACCATCCTGGCAGTCACTTGACATGTCATGTCCCAAACTCTATAGTGTACCCCGAGATATTATTTCCTAAATCTATGCCATTTGTTCTTGAAAGAATCAACACTTTCTCAGTCTCTCTCTCTCAGTCTCTCTCTCTCATAGTTTCTCTCTCTCACACACAGTTTCTCTCTCTCTTCACACTCTCTCTATGAGAACATAAGAATTTTGAAGAATATTTACTGCAATGTTGCTTAAATGATCATTGCATCCCTGTGCTGTTTTTATTTGTAGCCTTTGAATAACAGCATCAGGTAAATTAAGTTTAATTTTTATTTATGTCTGCTGATATTGTAACAAGGAACAAAAGCTTCTTGTAGGCACAAATAGATATTGAGTCAGGTGCAAAGGAATTTGCAAAGGACTCACTGGATACCTCTGTGACTGATGGATTTTTGTGGTTAAACAGTCAGAAGCTATATAAGATTACTGGTTCTATAGCCATTAAATTTAATTGGTATCCTTTATGGGTTATAAACTCCCAACAGCTTGACTGCGGGTATGACGTCAATGGCTTAGCATTAGGACCATGTATAAGAACAACTGCCAACTGCAATCAATGCCAAGATCACATATAATACGATTTCAGTCTTCACAAGATGCTCTTAAGATGCTCAGATACAACTCATGCAATGCGAGGTCCAATTTTTCATGCATTGTTTATATACAACAATAACAAGAGCGATTTGCATTTGTACAGCGCCTTCCGCATCAAAACACTTCACGAAGCCAACTGTCTGCATTGGCAATTTATTGACGAGCATTTCTTGCTTTTAACACTATGGACTGTACATTGGTGAGAAATGAAGATATTCAAACTGCTTCATATGTGCAGAATCGCTAGTATTAGACCTTACTGTAAGTCAGGAGTATTACCTCATGTGTATTAGAGAAGGAAGTTTCTGCAGAGAAAGGAGTTTCTCCCAGTGTCCTTGCCAACAATTCCCCTAATAAAATTAAGTTATTCACTGCATGGCTGTTTGTAGGACATTGCCATGTACAAATTGGCAAGTTACATTCACCCACAACACACTTTATAGTATTACATTGTGTGTCGCATTTTGAGAAGTTCTCCCGAAGTGAAAAGCACTATATTATACCAAATGTAATGATGGGGATGATATTATTATTATTACTACTATTATTACCTTGTACTTGGTCACATCGTGCCTCTCCACACAAATGCCTTTCAAGCAGAATTTTCCATCTCCACAACTCGTCCCGTCTGCCCATGGGAAGTGTCTGGTTTGACACACGAGCTGCCCACGAGCTTTTCCAGTGCACCACAGTTTGAGGCAAGACTGCATGTAGGGACACGGCTTGGAGTTGGTACCGAATGCGAGCACACACTGTCTGTTCAAGTTGTAGTTTTCGCCCGGCAAACTATCTGGCAAAGTAATTGGCTTTGTTGGCTCATCCAGGAGGCAATCACCTGTGGATAAGAGAGAACAGTTATTTTCCAAATGTATGTATCTTAGCTCTTTAGCAAAGTGTAGTTACCTCCTTCAAAGATTCTGTATAATAATCCTTGCATTTGATATTCTGCCTTATCACATCTTCGGAACATCTAAAAGCGCTTCACAGAAGACACTGTTAAGTGAATTGTGTATATTTTGTGTATGAATTGTGAAGTGGCTATGATACATATACACTATATATAACGTCGATAGGGTTGTCAATATGTACAGGGTTGTCTATTTCTGGACACCTGCAAATAAATATTTTGATTACCAAACTCTAGTACTCTCTCCGTAGTCTCCCTCCAAACAGAATCATGGCTCGTTTACTCTGTTCCAAAAGGCTGTTAATATACGCTACATATCGCTCTCTAAATGACGCAATTTCTTACTTTAAAAACAGCTGAAGGTGTGAGGCTCTTTCAATGTATTGGACAAACAGCCCTAGCGTTAAAAAAACACAGTTAAAACAGCCCATAGGAATTCTTTTCCGAGTAAATTACCACTGCTCCCTCCACATCAAGTGAGCTATCTAAAGTCCCACTTGCTTTGTAGTGTATTGCTTGTAGTGACAGAATTTTGACCCCTGTGTCTGTCCGAATAAAACAACGCCTCCAAATTCTGCTTTACTTCAGTCTTCCTAACTGCACTTTGCTGAACAAATATTAGGGTGAACGGCAAGAAGGTTAAAGGGTTCTGTAATATGATCCTCAGATCTATATATGGTCATGCTTCTTGCTGTTTTCATCTCAAAACTGCATTTTGTGTCACTGCTGAATTCCTTTTACATTTAAAATAATGCAAAGAACTGAGTCGAGGGGCCCCTGTTATTTACGTTGACTCCATAAAAGCTTGGAAGATAGACAAAGCTTTGCATGGAAAATATACAATTGCATGCTGCATTGAATCCTTAACACACTTTGATAGGTTTCGAAGACATGATAAGGCACTGCATCAAACATAAGGATTGTTATTATTTATCATTATGCATTCTTCAAATAAAGCCTGAACTTTATTACTATCTGAAAGTTTATTTAGTTATTGCTGTCAGATCATGTTAAATTGGATCACGCAAACAAGTTGAAGTAACCTATTGGGTATTTTAACTCTGGCACTCATGCACTTTAGGAAAGTAATACTATATGTTAATGTTGAACAACTGCCAAGGTTAAAATGATTTAATAAAAATACTTAACTTCTCTTCCAAAACATCATAACAACAAAAAGCCTCCTGTTACAAACTCCCTCTCTATGCATTTAGAAGCTTGGGGAGTGCAATAAACTTACTCAGCAAAGATAAACATTGCCAACATTTATGCTCCGATTTTGCTGCTCATAATTGTGACTCAGAGATTTTCTTTTCTTTGATTATTCTTGGCAAGACGCAAACTGAGGTTCTTAAAGTTTCAGCGCATCTGTTTTCCACCCACTCTATCCTACACATTTAAGCAGGCTTGATCTGTATTGCCACTTGATACGTGAAGAATCCTTTGTGAAAATTCTGGCTGACACTGTCATAAGGCCGTTGGTAGACAACTTATAACGGGGTGAAATCAATAGCATTTTAGCATCCGCGTGCAAAATGGGGACCCCCTTGAAAACACACTGACGTGCTTGCAAACTTGATACCGTACTTCAGATCCCTTTCTAATAAAATAATGATAATAATAATCCTTGCATTTGATATAGCACCTTATCACGTCTTCAAGACGTCTCAAAGCGCTTCGCAGAATATACTGCAAAGTGTGTATTTTGGGGGCGAAATGCGTTTAATGCGCTGGTGGGTTTTGAAGCACGATGATGGAGTTGGTAATGGTGGGATATCGAGGTAAGAAAATGTTAGGGTCCACAACTCGATCGTGTCACACCAGAGCTATAACGCGGTGTAACAAAGTGCATTATAACACGGTTCTTCCATATCCTGAAGTTATGGGGTTAGCAAATTGCCTTTAACCAGGAACGTTTGGGTATACAGTCAAAGGGAAATGAGTAACCATGCACTTAACTTTCCGTGCAGATGGATGTTTTTCTGAATTGAGTTCCCTTACGCAATGCATTTCTCTGTGTGACAGATCCCTTATGTAACAGCTTGTTGAAAACCCAGAGGTTCACTGATTATACCGTTTCTCAAACTATTCAGCTCTCTCAGTAACGTTACACTGTGAAGGATTGAAATTACTTGAACGGAAATAACAGGGGAGTGAGTGGAACTGGCCTCGAGCTTTCCACCAAGCATTTTTCTTAAGTTATTAAAGTGGTGATCACGCAATGCCCATTGATTCACCAAGCAGAGGAATAAGCACCAGTCAAAATCTTTCACTATTTATCCTCTCAAAACCCTTTGAACCTTCTCGTTCCAATGATCGAGTTTTTTCCAGTCTTTAACTCTAATCCCCTCATCACTGGTACCATCCCTGTGAATCCACTCTGTCCCTTTTCCATTTGCTTCAATGATCTTTCGGTGCAGTTCCTATTCTACAATGGTTGCATTGTTTCCTTGTGAACGACTGTTTAGCAACACCATATACCAGCTGAGCAACGTAACTGGGATCAACTGTGCCCTTTACGTTCAGAGCACAAAGAGGGAACACAAAACATTCCACCTGGAGCTAAACTCGCACTGTTTTCTTAGTGTTTCAGCACGACCGCAGAGTTTGACCTACAGCAAATGCCGTCTTAATCTCGAGGCCGGTTTCCTTTCAGGAACTGCAGAAAAAGAGGGCTCGGTGGTTAAGGCCGAGTTCAGCAATTTGCCGAACTCTGGGACGCTCTGAAACGCTAAGAAAATAAGCGTAGATCCAGAGCGCGTAGGGATTCCTCCCGCCTCGAGGTGGAGTAAACTGGCTCTGCAGAAAGCGCTCAGGATTTTCAGGTTAGATTGGGGTGTCAATTTGACGGGGTGCCCTGTGTGCAAAAACTTTATTCGGGCTTCAACAGGAGGGCGGTATCCGGGCGGTAATTGGCTATCGTAGCTGTCGCTCATCGGTCAGGGCGGGCTCTGCGCAATGATTGGCTGGTCTGAGCCGTCACTCACCCAGAGGCCAGGCTCTGGAGTGGGAAGCAACGAGTGCCAACAACAACAACGACGACGCCAATCACGGAGAAGTTCAGGAACCATTCCCGATTTCCCGTATAGCCAGTCCGCCCCTCCACGTATATAATTGCGTTGGATATAGCGCCTTATCAAGTTTTCGAGACGCCTCAAAGCGCTTCACAGGATGGACTGTAAAGTGAATTGACTGGGTATATATTTCGTGGCCGAAACGCGGCAGCCAATTGCGCACAGCAGCGTCCCCACAAACAGTCATGGATTGATGCGAGTCTCGTACGCACTTTGCCCGGTAACCGTAGCTTTCCTACTTACCGTGGCCGCTGTCCAAGAAGTCTGTGACGATGGCTGCACTGCAGATCGACCAGGGTTTCGAACGGTTAATGTGGATGAGAGTAGGAGACATCATGTGGTTGTCCTTCAGCTTCCCAAACACATTTTCGCAGGCCTTGACACTGTCGTGTGGCATATTGAACACATGCCCTGAAATGTCACGGACAAAAGAAGAGAAGTGCAATTGAAATTTGCCGTCGTGTAGAGCAGATCCTTATGACTATTCTACAGCAGTTGATCCAATTTGCCGTGCAAAAGTGGTGCAATAGTAAAATTGTGGAGGGGACATCACTAAGTTATACTCGCTGCTGTTACTTATCCTGCTATAACACTGCATTACAACAACTTGCATTTATATAGCGCCCTTCTAGTGGGGTATTGTCCTGGAGCGCTTCACAGTGGTGGAGTCTGACAACGAGACATCATGTGATTGTCCTTCAGCATCCCCAAGACATTTTCACATGCCTTGACACTGCCGTGCGGCACACTCAACACGTACAGTATCTTAACGGAGAGCAGTGCTGCGTCGTTTACCTAGTTCGTGAGCTGTGGTGAAAGCAGATGGGAGCCCATCGTCTTCAATGACAGAGCAGCTTCTCTTGGGGTCACACATGGTGCCCACGTCCGCCATCCCCAACGTGTCACAGGTCTGAGCTCCGCACAAATCCTATAAACAAAGAGGACGCCATCCGTCACAAAGCCCTTCCGCAAAGTCAGCCCAATATAAACGTGAAATGGTCACAATATATAATAATAATCCTTACGGTTGATACAGCATCTTATCACGTCTTCGAGACGTCTCAGAGCGCTTCACAGAATATATTGTGAAGTGAAATACTGTGTATATTTTGTGGGCGAAACGCGGCAGCCAATTGTGCACAGCAGCGTCCCCACAAACAGTCGTGGATTGATTGACCACATTATTATTATATTATTGTAAATGACTGCAAGCGGAAAGTGTAATTGTTACACATAGAAAAAGAAGATCAACCGTCACATCTTACTATGCGATGTAAGAAATACGTCTTATGTTGGGACGTCCTCCTGACCCAAAAGGCGCTATTTGTAAAGGTTAACGATCGCGCGGTATTGTTAAAGAGATTTTGTTGCCGACGTCGACAAAAAAATGAATAAGTCCGTGATGACCTACAACAAGACACTTCATTCAAAAAAAAATAAACCCAGAGTTAAGAGTTGACCTTCGTTGTACGGTGACAAAAACATTTCAGTTTCAGGTAGAGTCAGGCCAAGTCCTAAAAGCATATCTGGCAAGCTGCAACAGCCTGGCTAAACATTCATCACTGATTTCATCATCGCCGTTAGATTACTGGTATTTGCGTTTCATTGTAACTGACTTAACTGAGGGGCCAGGCATTGCATGTTAGGTTTACAGAAAGAGTTGACTTAAATAAGTCACAAAGACACATTTTGGCAGCTGATTCCGGTCATTATGCAGAGCGTGAAGGTAATAGTTCAACTGAACAACTGTAGTTGAACCGGGCAGGTCTGTGCATGCTTACACACGTTTTACAAATTGTCAAGTGCTATAATGAATACACTATAGTGTGTGACAACGACATAATAATAATCCTTACAGTTGGTATAGTGCTTTATCACATTGACAGAATGTCTCAAAGCGCTTCACAAGATTATACATTAGAATACATTGGAATATACAGCACAGAACGGGCCATTCGGCCCAACTGGTCTATGCCGGTGTATTATACTGAAGTGTAGTGACTGTGTATTTTGCAGATGAATGTGGCAAGTCAATTTGGCACATAGAGTTATGAAGGGAATGAGCAGATTTTCTCTGGGGGATTTGGGAGAACACAGGGTAAGATGCAGCAAAAGAATCTTGCGATTGATCCTGTGGGGAATAGGAAGCCAGTGGAACTTTCCTGGGGGTCGGAGGGGTGGGGTGGGGGGGGGGGGTCGGACATAGAGCCTAATGCATCAAAGGATATAGTAACTAACACTGCAACACAGTGAAAAAAATATTTTTTTTCAAGATCAACAGTTTTTGAAATACATCTTGTTCCTCACTCTGGTGTACTTTGTACATTTTCGAAGTATATTCAGTAGGAGACAGTATTAATAAAATGCCTTGTCTGAACCCCAGACAAAATAAACCTTTGCTCTTAAGTGAGCTGTACTTTGAGATGCTTTTATTATGGTAACTCCAACACAGTGAAGATAGAGTTACTAAAGATGCCAAAAAAAATCAGCAAGATTTACTGGTTTGTTTTGAGCTTTCTTTACCAACAAGTGGAGGGCTGTCAATTACCCCTTTAAGCATTTTGATTCAAAGCAGCTGTAGACTTTAGGGGAGATCCATACTTAGAGCTAAATCATGAACAGTGACGAAAGTAATGCAAATGATGGATTGCGTTGCCTTAGTCGGGCTTGTTAGGATGTGAAACCCCAGAAGATTTTTAGGACATGGAATACTTTGCCTGGAACAATGATGGAGGCAGAATCCAGATTTGCTTTTAAAAGGGAATCCAATAATAATAATCTTTGCATTTGATACAGCGCCTTATCACGTCTTCGAGACGTCTCAAAGCGCGTCACAGAATATATTGGAAAGTGGATTGGCTGTATTTTGTGGGAGCAACAAGGCAGCTATCTCTCATCGACTGGTCACAAATGGATTAAGGTCAATTTGGGTGATCTCGTAAACCGCTATGGACCTGCTCCACTGGTTTCATGACAAGATCTCAGAAAAGAATCAGCAAGCGAGGGGAGTCAGCTTGATGATCAGAAAACTACTAGTCAGATGCTAAACATTGGCTTCAGCTCCCCCTGACAAATGCACAAGTTTCCGCCTCTTTATGTATCATTATCCCGGGTGTTACAGAGGCCTGAAATTCCACCTCGTCTTTGCCTGCAAGACCATCTTAAATTTTGAGACTGCCCTGAATTGCGGAAAATTCCCACATTTCGTCTTAATTCTGGTGCCAGTTGTCGGTTAGAACTGTAGCGAAACAGTGGATGAGCCTGTGAGGAAGGCAATCAGGCATTGGAACAAATTGCTGACACAGGCAATGTGCTCACAGTGAAGATTGGTCACTGGGGAGAGGTAACTGAGGTAAGTGGGGCACCCGTTAAAGGAAAAATGAGTCAAATGCCTTTGGCCAAAGAGAGAAAATTGGAGACGAAAAATTGGCAGGAAAACTTTTCCCATAGTTTATGAAGTCACTGACCGACAATAAAAAAAGCCTTACCTTTGATGCAGAACCTTTCACATCAAGAGGGTCAGTACTCAGGATCTCAGTACTCTTTGCAGGAATCACTATACAGTGTAGTGACTGTGTATTTTGGAGGTGTATTGTTACTCTCTGTACACCTCCTTTTGAAGCCCAGAAGTGACACAGTCTGGCCTGTTGTAAGCAACAACAACAACTTGCCCTCCTCGCAGTGTAGCGTCTCAGAGCGCTTAGCAGTGGCGGAGCCTGACTCATTGCGTAAAATAGCCCCGAATGGGCTTTGTTTTGTTTCGCAAGTAGCTTCTACTGGTGGCAAAGCGCAGATTCAATCTGGTTTTAATGACCATTTCCTTTAACAAAGAGGCAAACAGGAGCGGATTTGAAGCGTAACTGATGAAACAAAAATGAGAGTAAGAGCCTTCAGTCTACCTTGTCCGTACTTAACAGGGACCAGGGAAGGGGATTTCAACGATGACAAAAGCACGTTTTGAATTGGTTTAATTGATTAGATGAAAAGTGATGATTTTCGTGACTGAAAAACAGATGTGGTGAAGGCATTTCATGGTGTACAAGTGCTCAAGCTGGTGGGAAACAGACCTGAGCCTAACCTTTGACATCAGGAAGCCCTGTAGGTGATTAATTAGACATCGAGTGCTGGTGCCTTTTGAGTTATTTGTCACAGGACCTTAGGACGTCTCCACAGAGACTAGTAAGAGTTAAAAGAGAATGAGCTGAAAGATAAGACCGGGGATCAATCATTTTGGGACTCCCTGCGTCACAGCCGTGTGTAAGAATAAAGAGAGTTACCACTGTTTATCCCAGCGTACATCAACCTTTGAACTATTTTGCGATGTGACCATATTTTGCAAAGAGCAGAGAGAAATGTTCTTCTTTTTTTAGGTTTGAGGCAAATCTATCAGGAATGTAGCTCGTAAGCAATACAGCAGGCAAAGCAGACCCTGGGAAGCTACTGGATATAAAGCAGAACCCAACGCTGGACTTACACTGATAACACTGCAATCACGTGCCCAGGTTTACTGTAAAACTGATACGCGTTTGCTTCTTTTCAACTGATGGTTACAGTACTCGTGATCTATCAGGAACACGCTTTGTAAAGCACAAGATAAAGACCTCAAATCACTGAGCCCCACATCAAACCCACGCGTTCAAAAGCACAATGACCTTCGATGGCAACGTGCCATTTTTATCATGTTGCAGCTGAGAGAACACCGGTTTCCATGATCAGCAGAGAAATGAATATGAACAGTGGTAGATCGCTCAATGTCAGCGGGAGATTTGAAGGACAAGCGATTTCTAAAAGCACTGAAACATTGGCTCGGGAAAGTTCTTCGCTGACATCTGGTCGAAATTCCGAGAGACAAATGATTCCTAAAGGGAGAGAACTGCTGTTCATCAGTGTGGTACAATTACCGTTCCCCTCTATATTACCACTTGTTATCCACCCTAATCCTGTCACTCCTTCTCCTGGGGTGTGGGTTTAGATATCTTGCTCTGCGTTAGATAACAAGGTGGAGTCCTGTAGCTCCGTGGTTAGAGCGCTCGCCTCGCAAGCGAGAGGACCTGGGTTGGATTCCCGGCAGGGCGAAAGCTAAGATTCCTTACTCCACATGCCTGTGTTTATCTAGCAGTAAGCAGGAACATGGTGGTTAGTCGATTGGTGGATCGCTTGTTTAGGAATAAAAAAATAATAATAATTTGGTCACTCAATCCACGACTGTTGGCGGGGACGCTGCTGTGTGCAATTGGCTGCCGTGATTCGCCCACAAACTATACAGTCAATTCACTTTGCAGTATGTTCCGTGAAGAGCTTTGAGACGTCTCGAAGACGTGATAAGGCGCTACATCAAATGCAAGGATTATTATTAGAACAGACGTTAAAGTCAAGATGTATCATTTAGAAATTATTGCTCAGTTTGGGGGGGTTCGGGGGGGGGGGGGGGGTGGGTAGTCACCGGAGGAAAGGATTCAGATGGGTGGGATTTAGATCAGTTTCAACAAACGGAAGGGAAATGTGAAAATGTTGAACACATTTTTTTTTGAAGATGAATAGGATTTGGCCCAGTCAGGATTTGCCATCTCTGTGTGTTTTTTTTCTTCTCTTGGCCAAGGTTCACGTTTCTTACAAAGGAAGATTTTTGCTGTTGTATTGGAAATTGGAGCCTGAACTGAACAAGTCGACCACGTTCAAACCAGCTCAAATTTCCTCACCGGATAAGTGCTCCCCATCCCTGCGACCTGTAACATATTAAACTGGCAGGAAATGTGATATTTCCTCAGCATAAATCCTTCCTCCCAGACGCAGATCCCATTCCCGACCAGAAGCACGTTACACTGGCATCATTAAGGAAGGTGGCATTGGAAATTTCTGCCGGATGATAGAAACATAAAGCCGGAAACAAAACGATTTACAGCTCGATCAAATTGGAAAGGGTGTCATGGATTGGGAAATAAAATTTTATATCAGACTAATGTTTTGAGGTTGGTTAGTAATCACTTGCTGTTTCAGACAGACAGACAGACAGACAGACAGACAGTTTTATCGTGCCTTACACTGACCATTAAGTGTAGTGACTGTATTTGTCAACAAACATGGCAGCGGATTGTGCCCTTGGATCCCACAGACTGTAATGAAAAGCTGTTGACCTTACAATTTCCTGCCTTAGAAAGCGGGTACTGACTGCTCAATTTGTTATGTAATAATAATAATAATCCTTGTACTTCATATAGCGCTTTATCGCGTCTTCGAGACGTCTCAAAGCGCTTCACAGAATATACTGTAAAGTGAATTGACTGTGTATCTTGCGGGTGGAACATAAGAGTATTGTAAGTAAACTTGAGAAAGTGTTCTGTTCCTTCGGAGTGTGCGCCATTCTTTTCATATCTTCACGCAGAATAGTGAACGTTGGTTGAATCCCCAGAGGTCAAGCACTGAGATTCATCCCGTAACGTGGTTGTGAAATGCTGTCTCTTCTCTCTCATCTCTCGATCATTTGTTTTTTTAAAAAAAATAACAGTTTACTCTGCAATGTGTCTGGACCCAGAGAACATCCCCTGTCACTTTGATGTAATTGGGATGAACAGCATAATTTCATTCAAGCACCAAACACACATAGAGCCACTGAGTAACAGATCCATTTCCCTTCCAACTGACTAAACCACATTGAATACAGTTTAGTGCTACTTCTATAATCCCCATTTGGTGTTGGTAACCTTGTTTAGAGCTGCTGGCCGTACAAAGGATATATGGAATCTTATTGTACTTGTTCCTATCGGTTACCACGATAATTGGAAGAAAACTAATTTAACCGGAAGTATTTGGTAATATCTTCTAACTATAGGGGTGCAAAATCCAACATTCCATATGCAATTCCATTTCAGAAACGCAATTAATTTTGCTCATCTACAAAATACGCAGTCGCTAGAGTAAATCCTATAGAGTGCTTTGAGACATCTTCCTGACGTGAAAGGTACTATATTAAATGCAAAGATTATTATTGCGATTATATTATGAGACCCTAAATACAGGGAAACCCATTATGATGCCATCAATACAGTTTGTCTTTCTCATAAGGCGGATAGTTTATGGACACCAACATTTCCTGGGTAACCGCTTTATTAACCACAGACCTGACGATGTCCCTTGTTTAAAAAAATGGCCAATGGTTGCATTTAACAGATGGTCACTGACGTCACTTCCTGACCGATGGGTCCTTTCCCCCAAAGAAGTGATGGTACTCATAGGTGTAACGCGCCAGGAAGTGACGTTGGCAGCGACAAGACAAACCTGGAAGTCAGACATTTTTAGTGTTTGGATCGAGCAGTTCATCGCATGAGCTGCCAGCCAGTCGTTTACAAGTACCCCCCCTGAAGACCTTCCTCTAGGACCTTGCTAAGAGGCCACCTACCCCCTCCCACCAGCTCGGAGCCAGGCTCTGCCACTGTTAAGCGCTCTGAGACACTACGCTGCGTGGAGGGCGGTGTATAAGTGCAAGTTGTTGTGGTTGTATCGCAAGACTGCTTTAGCAATATTGACCAATATTTTCTGCAGCAATACATCTCTGTGTTCCAATATGATCCTAAATATCTAAATCTGAGACATTTCTGTGTCAGCTATTACCATTATTTTGGATCTTGTCCCTACTTTTGGAATGGTTCAATAATTCTCGAATCACTCTGTGGTGTTGAAAATCAACACAATTCCCACAAATGCACAGTCATTACACTTCATAGTAAATTCTGGGAAGCGAATGGCTGGAGACTTGAAAGGCACTCTAACAAAGGCAAGGATTATTATTATCATTATTATTATTAATAATATTATTATAAGCATGCAGATTGAGTTGAATTTCACTTGATGTTCTGGCTCAGAGATTTCCAGGCAGAGAGGTGGGAACTCAATTCCCCCCCCCTCTCCCTCACAGATTCCTGGAGGAGCAGTTAGGAGTTCAAAGGGTGTAATTAAACCCTGTATCAACTGTGATTCACAGTGAAGAACTCAGAGCTAAAAACATTCCATCACGTAGCTCTAATTGCGCTGATTCGGATCAATCGGGGCGACCAGATTACAAACCTCCAGCTCCTAATTTCCTGAACTGGATTAAGTTTTATGTCCCTGACTGTAACTGAGAAGGCATCCGAGCCTTAAGGAAGGAAGTCCAAAACCATTTTAGGAACATGGGAACGAGGGGAAGCAACTCAGCCTGTTGGATCTGGTCTGGCTGTTTATCAAATCATGGCAGATCCCTTTAATCCTATCTCCTATTGAATTGGGATCTTAAAAAGATTCCTCAAGGATTCCCAAATGCTTCTGGTCTCTATTATCATAAAATGTGTGCAACCTCTTTTTCTAATCACGTTTGACGCTGTGTAGATTTTATTCTCTGCAGAACAACTGTTCTCACACTTAACTGGAGACAAAAGTAAGAATGGGAATTGACTCTCGCACGAAGGTAAGTTTCAAATTGAACAGATCACCATCAAATGCAGATTGATCTTGAGCTTATCTGTGCAGTTTTCACAAGGTGATACCATGAGATAAAGTGTGAGGCACTTCGCAACACTGTCCTTGTGTTAATTAATTTAAAAAAGTGTGTACCTTTTTAATTTATTGGTGTGATGTACCGAATACTGAAACGCTGTAAGATTTCTTGCAGTTGATATAGCGCCTTATCACCTCGTCGAGACGTCTCAAAAAGCTTCACAGCCACTGTATTCGGTAGGTGAAAGTGGCAGCCAGTTTGCAATGCACAATATTTTTACAATACCTACAGTAACTTTCGTAACTCTTATCTAAATACTGTATCTCTCCACTATTGCCAAACCTTGGCTTCACTGCTGGGTTTCCGTCCCACATACATCCCAGATAAAAGCTTCCTCTGCACAGCATCTCCCAGACTCTTGAGCTAATCCCAGCTCCCGGCAATAAATTCACATCAAGGATATCCAAAAACACTTTGAAGTGTCCACCTTACCAGGGCTAAAATAACAGAGGTTCCCCATTCCCCAGTGACTTCTGGAGGTCAGAAAGCACGTACACAGCCTACTGTGGTTACTCAAACACTCTCCCCGGGGTCTGAACACTTTCCCATGAACAAAGTACATCGGTCGTTGCTTACTAACTGCTCAGCTCACCCATCATTTGAAACAAGGCCAGGGTCTGGTACTTTAAGGGGACACCGTATTCATCAATAGTTTAGCGCAAATCGGTTTTGTTTATAAGCCTGAAAAGTGTTCCTGCAAAAAAATGTGAGAGAAATGAATCAATTCGGCGGACAACTTTTCATTCTGTCCATGGAATGCATTAGCTAACTGCGCATCATAAAACCCCAACTGCAAACCCTGTCACTTCTTGGCTTCACGAATAAAAATAGCCAACTCACAGTGTATAGTTTGGGACACGACATGTCAAGCGACTGCCAGGGTGTTGGAAGGCGAACTAGATAGACCTTAGTCTTCTTTCGCCTTGCAAATTCTTATGTTCTGAACCTAGTCACTTCAGTATATGTTGTGCTCTGGAATGCTGGTAAATTACCATTTGCCTCCTTGCTCCTCACAGGAATATTTTTGCAAACGCTGTTTATGCGGGAGATTACAGTGGGGTTAAGTTACGTTGCTTGTGTGCATGAACAAGGCAACGCACTAATTACAGTGTTGTCTTCTAACCAACGCTGAGACCTGAACATAAGCTAACCAGCCGAGCCCAATATTTTGACAAGCAAAAAACTCCTAATGCCTGTGTTCCGCCACATTCGATGAAGGTAGAGTTCTACAGCTGGAGCAGCTGTGGCGGTGGGTTTCGACTCGAGTTGGCTTTTGATACACTGCTGGGTGAGAAAGAAACCTGCAATCCTGACAGAAGCTCCGCCAATTATAGTGAACTTCTATCTTGTGCAATGAGAATATGAAACAAAGGGCGTTGGGGAATTTGCAATGGACATTGTGATAATTCTCGATAGTTAACAATTATCATATAACACATCTGCCCACTCCCTTACAACTTATCTCTGAATCGGTGTGAGGCTGCCGAAAATGCAGTTTATGATAAATAATCCTTGCATTTGATGCAGCGCCTTATCAGGTCTTCGAGACGTCTCAAAGCGCTTCATAGAATACACTGTAAAGCGAATTGACTGTGCATTTTGTGGGCCAAACCCACACAAAATATAACCGGGGAAGGAAAGAAAAAACAGGCCACCGTTCATAACAGAATGGTTTGTGATCACACCAAATCTGTTATGATTTGCCAGATTCCCCCCAGAGCTCTACATGAACTGATCTTGTCAGAACAGTAAAGGCGGAAATAAGCAACTAAACCAGGAAGCTGAGTTATGCTGCCAAATCACTTGAGTTCATATCCCCAGACGTCATACATGTACATGACAACTGGGGATTGAACTCAACTGATTTGGGTTCTGACTTTTGTCATTCAGTTTACTGCATACAGTATTCAGTACTATGGAGTCCTGTAGCTCAGTGGTCAGAGCACTCGCCTCGCAAGCGAGAGAACCTGGGTTCGATTCCCCGGCAGGGCGAAACGTTGGGCAAGTTTCCTTACTTCACACGCCTCTGTTTACCAGCAGTAAGTAGGAAGCTGCTCCTCGCTTGGCAGATCGCTTTTCCCGAGGTAATAATCCTTTGAAAAAAAATTGGTTTGAAAATAATAATAATTTTGCCACTCAATCCACGACTGTTTGTGGGGACGCTGCTGTGGCGCAATTGGCTGCCGCGTTCCGCCCACAGAGCATGCAGTCAATTCACTTTACGGTTATATTCTATGAGGCGCTTTGAGACGTCTCAAAGACGTGATAAGGCTCTATATCAAAGGCAAGGATTCTTATTATACATAGTACCATTTTGACTGGCTGCATTGCACTGATAGTACTGTTTACTGCTGCCCTGTCTGGTGGAGATCTAATTCAGTGCGTGTCCAGGCAGGGTGTATTGTGGCATTCGGACCAAACCACCGACAGACCGGCTGTGTTGTGTGAACCTGAGGCAAAATGTGCGGTTAATGAGTCACAGAGCAAAGAACACAGGCTGCTTGAGTTAAAACACCAGACAAGAGTTTTCAGAGTTCGCGCTTTCAGTGTTCAGTGTTCAGGAATTTAAATTTAAAAGCAAGTTAACTCTCGATTCCTTAAAAACAAGAACACATCATGCACACAATCACCCCCTGTGTCCAGAGGGTCCGGAACTTGGCGAATCGTTGGATTCGGTCTGAACTTTCAAGTTGGTTTTTTTCTGTCGTTTCTTAAAAGAACTTCAAGATTAAGGCAGTAATTGAAGAATTTGCCAATGCTCTGGATTCTCTGAAATAATATCAACAACAATGATAAATAGTAATAATTCTCGCCTTGTCACATCTCAAAGTGCTTCACAGAATATACTGTAAAAGTGTAGCGACCGTATATTTTGCTGCGTGGAGGATATCTAGATCCAGGTGGAATTTCTTCCCATTCTCCCCTTTGTAAGAGTCAGTTTAGACTGTGTCACTGCTCAATACTCTGGCCCTGACTTTCCTCCCACTGGGCGGTACTGCATGGGGTAATGCTGGCGGTAAATGTACTTTCTTCCGACTTGAGTGTATTCACTGGAAGATCCAAGTGGCCTGTCAGTGGTGCCTTAGGTCCAGCACTGGAGGTATCCATCAGGTAGGGCAGAAAGTTTGTCCCAGCAACAGGGAAGGGGGGGGTTTCAGCTTTTAGAAAATGACACTACATATTCCGACCGTGATCGAGGCAAGGAAAAAAATTTTGAAAAGAAAAATTAGAAGCAGGTGAGTGTCCATTTCCACCTGCCCTCTCTTTCCATTTATCGAATCCATAAAAGCAGTTGGGGGAATGGTTTCACCTGATGGATACTGTGACTCCAGGTACATTTCATTGAAAAATAAATCTAGTCACGTATCTACCTAGACATGGGCAAGTTTCCAGACTCCACACGCCTCTGTTTACCTAGCAGAGAGCAGTAAGTAGGAACTCGGTTGTTAGTCGATTGGCGGATCACTTTTCCGGGGGTAATAATCCCTTCCAAAATAAATAAATAATAATATTATTAATTTGGTCATTCAATCCACGACTGTTTGTGGGACTTTGCTGTGCATAATTGGCTGCTGCGTTTCGCCCACAAAATATACAGGCAATTCACTTTGTAGCATACTCCAAATCACTGACAATCCAGTGCCTTGGGACCTTCTCCCGACAAGAAAGGCACTACACAAATGTAATTTGTATTTTAATGGGAGCCCTTTGAGATGTCTCGAAGACGTGATAAGGCGCTATATCAAATGCAAGGATTATTATGTATTATTATTATTGGCATTGTGCTGTAGCATTCTGCAGTTTCATTGCTCTCTGCACCACTATCGCCTTAAAATTACACTCGTTAAATATAAATGATTAGTTTGGAAACTAAACTATGGCAGACATTTTGGCGCCGAGTTATCTTTGAAACCACATCGATCCAACTCCATAGGGCAGAACACTTCGCAAATTCTTTCAAGGTCTCTCTGTTTCAGTGGGAACTGGAAGCATTGCAGAAGAAAAAGGTTGTGTGTGGTGTGCAACTGAGTTGCAGCCAAGTTCTTGATGTAGTGTAAGAATTAGGACTCTTGCCTTGTGGAAATTCAGTCCAAAGTATAGGACATGGGAGGAGAAATAACATTATTGTAACTTACGTTTAGAACTGACTGACTGCACAGACGTGCTTTACAGAGGAGACTCATTGCCTACTCATGAGAAAGGTCTAAACACAGACGAGGAATTTAACACCGATAAGACTTTAACAGTGTTCTTAATGATTACAGACACTGTCATCCATCACAATAGAAAGGGGATAAATGAAGGTACCTGTTTTGTAAAAAGGATTGCCGTGTCAAAGTACTCGGGATTCTTATCGCTGGCCTTGTTGAACTTTTTCTGCCAGGCACAGAAGTTTCTCAGTGTTAGGGCTGCGTTGGTTGAGATTTTGGGCCCCTTGTCTTCGAGATTAATGACTATAAACTTCACCACCACAATACTGATGGGGTTCAATATGCTGGGGTGCTTGTAGAGCCTAGCCGCCACCGCCATTAACATCAGGACGTAGTGTTTGAGATCATCGCCGTGAAACTTGGCCATAGATTCATCGGCCACCAGTAGGGTTTCCACAAAGCGGGGAATCGAAGCAAACCGCTTGGATCGGCTGCTCTTTCTACCCACGTTCTCCCCTTTGGACGGACGTTCCATGGAATGGGAGGCTTGAAGAAAAGAAAATGAAATCGTTAGCAAGCGGCCTAGCGTTTAATGCAAAATACAGGACGGACATTTCGGCTGACGCAGATGCCTGACTCGCCTGCAACTGGCTGCCGCGTTTCGCTCACGAAATATACAGTCAATTCACTTCACAGCATATTCTGTGCAGTGCTTTGAGACGTCTCCAAGGCATGATAAGGCGCTATATCAAATGTAAGGATTATTATTATTATCATCATCAGGTATCAGTCTGGCTCAAGCGGTAGCACTCTCTCCTCTGAGTCAAAAGGTTGTGGGTTCAAGCTCCGAGGAAATGATTGTCCAAAAGGGGACATCTTTGCAGCAGCTGTCAATTGACTATAGAGTCAACCTTCAGTTGGCCTTCTCCTGTAATAGACCTGTCCATCACCACAAAGTGGTCCAGAAAAAAGCAGATATAACAGGGCAAATTTCACACAAGATTGTTGGTGGCAGCTTGGACTTAAATCTCTCAGATTCTGGTAATCACCATCAGCATTTACTGGTTTGTGTCCAAAAATAACCTTTCCTTTGCCAGCTCCTTTCCCTTCGCTGTCTTCTTTTATGCAAACATCTAGCAAATTCTCATGTTCTTAAGCTCCAGTCCTATGCTAGAATGTGTTCAAGTTAACTGAATGAATGGTGCATTGAGGTAAAAATAAATCTCCTGATTATTGATATAACTGTTTTCAGTCACAGATGGAACCAAGCAAGCAGAAAGAAAGAAAGAAAGAAAGAAAGAAAGAAATAGAGGAGTCAAAAATATTGGGGTCAAATATACAACATCCACAAACCATAAATCACTGAGTTAATGGTGCAAATGTTCCACTGGGGTCAAGGGTTCCCATTTGCTCCTATTTCGTTTTCATCTGCATGATCTTCATTAACGTTGAAGATTAAAGTCAGCAAAACTCACTAAAGAGAGAGCACGATGATGCTCTGATGGTTCTGATCTTTATTAGGCTTTGTGGGACTAGAAAATGTCTAGATTTGATATTTCTTTCAATAAAATCTTCCCCCTCTCTCTCTCTTTCTGTCCTATTTCTCTGAACCATCATGGGTCCGGCATCAATGGGTATCAACAATATCTTTCCTACGGAGAAACTGAGCAAGTTCTCAGTATTTTTGGTCTCCAAGGGTCTCTACGTTGGAATAATAGGCTTGTTTGGAGCCTTGACCTCTCCTCCCAGCACTGCTCTTGTGTAAATAGCTTACAATGAAAACATTTATCTGGCTTTCTTTTTGAAGCAAATAACATGAGTTGCCCAGCCTCTCATTAGAGGGATGGTGCGTGACAAGAGTGAGAGAGAGAGAGAGAGAGAGAGAGGAAAAGAAAAAAATGCCAGGAATAAATATATTAGTACATATATAGCATAATAAAACCTTTTTGGAACAATAATAATCATTTTTGGTCAGCCAGGCATCTGGAAAAGCCAACACCATGATTAATTGTAATCTAATCAAATAGAGTTCCATGCATTCCACCTATACATGGAACTTCCAGAGATATTTATTGGACTGAAACGTGCTCTCTCTCTCTCTGGAGGGATGCATCCTGCTTACCTAATTCCAGAGACTACCAGGCGCAGGTTAGCAAGAGGCAAGGCTTGGGGACTCCCCAGAGCGTGTATTGTGCTGGAATCGAACCAGCAAAATCTACATAGCTTGCCAATTGAAAGCACTTGTCTGGCAAGCTTTCCCATTGCTTATCCAGCTAGGACCATCCTACCCATTAGGGCTTTGGCTCTACTCTGATATTCCATTACCAAACTTGTCACCTTGGAGCCAGTTCAGCTCCAAGAGGATTCCACTGATCTCCCTCCAAAGAAGATAGTCCTCCATAATATTAATAATGATAATCCTTGTATTTGATAACACCTTTAACATTGAGAAGATGACTTTGGTTTTGCCCACAAAATACACAGTCAATTCACTTTACAGTGTATTCTGTGATGCGCTTTCAGACGTCTCGAAGACGTATTGAGGCGCTGTATCAATGGTAAGGATTATTATCCTTATGTCTCAGTAGGATGTAATGATGGTATTTTGGAGATGAACACGGCAGCTAATTTGCACACAGCAACGTCTCACAATCAATCATGAAGTGAGTGACCAATCTTATTTGGGGGATTGTTGGCCTGGACACCAGGAGAAACTTTCTTCTCTTCTCAAAAGAAGTGCCATGGGAATCTTTAGCAGCCAACAATAACAACTTGGATTTATATAGCGCCCTTCACGTGGGCACTTGTCAGCACTCCCCCCCCCCTGCACTACACTGGAGCATCGGCCTAGACTATGAGCTCAAAGTTCTAGCGTGCGGCTTGAACTCACAACCTTCCGACTCAGAGGCAAGTGTGCAACTAACTGAGCAAATCTGACATTTCCCCACTCGTAGATGCTCATAATAATAATAATAATAATTCTTGCATTTGATGTAGCGCCTTATCACGTCTTCGAGACGTCTCAAAGCGCTTCAGAGAATATACTGTACAGTGAATTGACTGTATATTTTGTGGGCAAAACCCATGGCATGAGATCTAATGATTCTATACCCAGAGACTCTGCTTCTATTGCAACACCATCCCTTGGATATCTCAAAGAATCAGCCTAAACAAGAAGGTGCGATCCCTAACCTGGTGACTTTCTGACCGAGATCAAATACCTGAAATTGGCAATCTTTCTCTCTCTTTGGGAAGACTGGCTATAAATATAAGGATTCAAACCCTGGCTTCCTAACTTTGAGGGTTGGGCTTCCAGCTGGTCCTTAGAAGAGAAGGACATTTATTATGTCAGGAGATAAATGGCTTGAGAGCTAAACGGCTGAAGTGGTCGCATGAACCTCAATACACAATAAAACCGCCAGCCCCAGGAGTAATGCAGATGAAAGATAAAAAACTGCCCATGAAATTTTAACGCAGCTATTTCCTCCCAATTGAAAGACGTCCTGCTTATTGCTTTCGGTATACATTATTCTGAACTGTTATGGGAGACAGTTTTGATTAATTGGCCTACTTCTCCAGCGTAGAAAGCATTTCCAATGTCTATTGCACAATATATTAAGATACGAAATTATTGCAACTGTGATCCAGTGCTGCATTTCAATCAAGTGGATCTGACTGAACCTCCTATACAACACACACAAATCTCCAGCAGATCTTGAAGCAGCAACTGATCAGATAGAATTGGGTCAATAACCTCACACGTGTTATTGTGAACTCCTGCCAAGATCCAGTTGAATAGGCAAGGGACGTGGGGCTGCTTATGCCACAAATTACCTTGTTCGCCTACAAAACATACCTTATTGACCACATATCAGTCATGTTTCCCCTTCCCCCAACCTCTTCAACGCCCCCCCCCCCACCCCCACCCTTTCCCCCCCCGGCTCTGTGTCCTGGCCATCATTGTCAAGCTTTGAGCTGAGACGTCCAACCAACGTGAAAGGCACTACGTAAGTATCATTTGTATTGCGAAATACACCTAAGCAGTTCATTACAGGGAATTTACGATCTCTCTAAAGAAAGAATTTGCATTTTTATAGTGTATTGTTAAAACGTCAAGTGTAGTGACTGCTTTTTACGTAAATGTGGCAGCTATTTGCACTGGTAAATAATAATAATAATCCTTGCATTTGATGTAGCTCTTTTCACGTCTTCTAGACGTCTCAAAGAGCTTCACAGAATAGACTGTAAAGTGAATTGACTGTATATTTGTGGCAGAATCGCAGCAGCCAATTTTCAACAGCAGCGTCCCACAAACAGTCCCGGAAAAGCGATCCGACAATCGACTAACAACTGGGTTCCTACTTACTGTTCGGTAAACAGAGGCGTGTGGAGTAAGGAAACTTAACCAACATTTATTTCGCCCTGCCTGGAATAGAACCCAGGTCTCTGGCTTGCGAGGCGAGTGGTCTAACCACTGAGGACTGCACAACCCCTCAAACAGCCATAAATTGAATGATCGAATGGTCAATCTTGGGGGGGGGGGATTGGGGATGGCCAGGACCAGGACAAACAAGTTTCTCCGCAGAACAACCAGACGGGACCTCAGGTTTGACATCTCAACTTGAAAGACTACACCTCAAACAATGCAGCACTTTCCTGCACTGCACCGGATTGTCAAGCCTGGCCTGTGAGCCTGAATCTCCCACGTGGACCTTATCTTCCAAGTGCATATTTGTCTGAAATAACTGAAAGGATTGCAATTCGATTGCGGATCTACACGCAGAAATGCTAATGCAGGCTCTGATGGGTTAATATCTTCAGCTGGTCCAGTCACACTGGAGGCCAATGCCCTCATGGGTAGGGAGTGGACCTGGCTGGAGAAGCAGCTGGAATCTTGTTAGTGTTCACAACGGTTCCCTGCGTGGTTCTAGCAGGTGAATGAACTCAGGCGCACTCTGAGGTCTGCCGGCCTTGGCTCTGGTCAACCTGCCTCTAAACTCCCCTGGTATTAGGTAAGCAGGAATGCCTCCCTCTGCGGAGAGAGAGAGAGAGAGAGAGAGCTCACGCTCCACAGCGGACAAACCGAAACCACACATAGGAGGAATCCTCAGTCTCTTAAGCATGGAGATGGGGGGGGTGGGGGGGGGGTCTGCGTTGTGTCAGCATTTTTAGAAACAAATTGCAGGGTTAACGGCTCAGCTAGCCCACTGATTGCAGTTGTTCTGCCTGGTGGCTGGCTGCGGGGGGAACGACATTAAAAGCCGGTTCACAGGAACATCAACCATTGACAGCATAATCTTGAGACCATCAGCGAAGCTCACGGCTGCAAATCTGAAGCAGCTGGAAACAGATGTTAGAGAGAGAGAGAGAGAGAGCGAGCGCGAGCGCACTTTCTGACCAGTTTGATCACGTGTAGTGGAGAGGGCTGAACCCTTGTACAGTATGCAGTGTGAGCTCAAAGGCATGAGCTCCACAGTCTGACAGATCCAGTCTGAGCAGCAACACAGCTCTGCCAAGCGAAGGCACTCAGGTTAGAAGGCTCTACAGTATAACCAGCGTTGTGAGCAAAAGGGACGAAGAAAAGGAATGACAGAGCCTTATGTCGCTTGTTTTCCTCTTTTTTTTATGTATATTAAAAAAAAAGGACGAATTGCAGTAAGTATAAGTCAGCAGCAGCTGGAGAAGCGGAACTTGTCTGAAACTTGCCACAGTATTGAAAGCATTTCAAAGTATTTTTGCGAGCGAGAAAGTCGATGTGATTTATTTTATTATCGCACGGAATGAAGTTTTATCCAACCCGCTGTCAGTTTTTTGGGCACACAGACGCACGGATGACACAACTGGATTAATTCCCCCGCCCACCCTCCCGCCCCTCAAAGAGTCCTGTAGCTCAGTAGTTGGAGCACTCGCTTTGCAAGTGAGAGACCTGAGTTCAATTCCAGGCAGGGAAACCTCGGGCAAGTTTCCTTACTCCACACACCTAATAATAATCCCTCCAAAAAACAAAACAATAATAAATTGGTCATTTTCATTCTACGACTGTTTGTGGGACATTGCTGTGCCCAATTGGCTGCCGCGTTCGCCCACAAATATACAGTCAATTCACTTTACAGTATATTCGGTAAAGTGCTTTGGGACGTCCTCCCGACGTGAAAAGCGCTATATCAAATGCGAGGATTATTATTATTATTATTAAAGAAAGATTTTTTTTCCAAGCAACAAAAAACAGCTGAATGCGCAGATGTTCAGAGTTAGTTGGTTCATAGAGACCACACACTTCCTGATCTGTCATTTCTCACCTCAACCCACTCAGTGTGCAGCGACTGACAGACCGGAGACCAGAATCAGCTGAGTTCTGACGACAATAAAAGGAGGGGGAGTGATTTGTTTTTTAAAAAATCAATATAAATTGATCTAAACGACTGCAAGAGCTGGGGATTACAGCTGCAGCTTTTCTTTGTTTTTTTTTATGGTTTAAAAAAAAGGACATCATTACGCACCCTAACAATTGCTGCAAATAACAAAACCGACATGTTATTATTGTATGTTTCCGTGGCAATTTTTAATCCGTTGCTTTGAAGCCACCCACCCACTCTCCGCCCCACACTGAATCTAAATTAGAGTTGATCTGTATATTTTTGTGTTGCGCTGCGAAGTTATCATTTTGCCCACCAGATACACACTTCACAGTATATTCGGTGAAAGAGTTTTGGCCAGAGACGTCTCGACAACGTGACACGGAACGGCTATGTCAAATATCAACTGCGAGGATTATGGCGCTAGACCTAATATAAATAAGAATAATTCAGTCACTCGATCCACGGCTGTTTGTGGGGTCGCTGCTGTGTGCAATTGGCTGCCGCGTTTCGCCCACAAAATACACAGTCGATCATCCACTTGACAGTATATCCCGCGAAGCGCTTTGAGACGTTCAGAACAAGGGATAAGGCATTATACTAAATGCAAGAATTATTATTATTATTATTATATCATTACAATATGTAAATGCAAATCATTATCAAATGTAAGGAGCGTTCTAAGGCGCACGCAAATACAAAAAAAAGCCACTAGAAATAAACAAACAAACCAACAACAAAAAAGTGCTTGAGATCACCTTTAAATTTTTCCAGAGCTGCCAGGTTGACGTGTGTCCCACTCACCCCACACCTGGAGGTGATGTTGACTGATGCTGATGCTGGTGGTGGCATTGGCTCAGAGGCGCTTCTGCGGTGTATAACGTGGGCTGAGCTTGGTTCTCCCACTCCGGGTGGCTTTGCCAAAGGTTGGATGAGATACTCGGAGCCGTTCACACCGAATGCCCCCTGCATCCCATCGCACAGGCTGAGAGCGGCGTAGGAAGAAGGATCTCGGTTGACCGAGCCCGAGTAGAAGCAGTGACTGATGCTGTTGCCCCAGGCGGGTTGGGGGAAGAGGGACAGGGATTGCAGGGTGAAAGCCGACCCCAGGAAGCTCGAATCGGGCACCAAATCCAAGTAAAACTCCTGGCTGAAAGCCCCGACTTTGAACAGCATCCTCTGGTCCTGGTGGACATCTTCCAGGCTCCTTTGGAGGAAGTGTCTCCTCGCTCCTCCAGGCTCCACGTCCAGGCGGACTGGGTTGACCACCTCGCTCTCCCCCTGTGTGTGGTGGGTGGGTGTCTCCACACTGACTCCAGCCTTGCCCAGGACCAGCAGAAGAAGAGCATCCATCAGCAGGAGGATGGAGTTGACCCTTGCCATCATTTGCTGGTCGATGTGTCGGAATTAATGAATGAATGGATGGATGGATTGGATGGATGGATGGGTTAGAATAATAATAATAATAATAATAATGATATAATAATAATATTAATTATAACTAACAATGCTAATAATAATGATGATGATAAGGATGAATAATAATGAACAATTCAAAAAAAAAGTTTCTCTGATGCATTCAAAAAAAAAGGTAAATCCAGAAATGTTTTTTTTTAAACCCCCTTTTTTTTCCCCTCTTCCTATCTCTTTCTTTCCTTTTTCTTTCTCTCTTTCTCTCTCACTCACTCACTCACTCACTCTCTCTGTCTCTGTCTCAGTGATGTGTGGGACTCTGCAATGTAAGATCCACACTGCCCATTGCTGGCTTTTTAACACACGATACCTGGCTGTTGGCTTGTGTCTGGGATGTGAAACTGGGGCTTTTTATATATTCTGTCATGTGCAAACACTGGTGCAAATCTCCCCCTGGCACCTCCTAGAGAAATGCTTATTGGACCTTTTTTCATTTTAATGTGACGTTCCAACCACTTAGAATCAGATCCCTCTCTTTCTCTCTCTCTCTCTCTCTCTCACTCTCTTCCCCCTTTCTCCTCCCTTCCCTCTTTCACTCCCCTTCTCTCTCTCTTTCTTTCTCTCTCTTACCCCCCCACCCCACCCACCCTCTCTTCTCTCTCTCTCTCTCTCTCTTTTCTCCCCCTTCTGTCCCCCACCCTCTCTCTCTCTCTCTCTCTCCCCACCCCCCATCCCCTTTCCTCTCTCCCTCCCCTCTAGTGTCCCCCTCTCGCCAGGTTCCCCCTTTCCCCTACCTCCCACCCCCCTCATCTCCTCTCTCCCCCCTCTCCTCTTCTCTCTCTCTTCATTCCCCCTTCTCTCCCCCACCCTCATCTCCTCTCCCCCCCTCTTCTCTCTCTCTTCATTCCCTCTTCTCTCCCCCACCCTCATCTCCTCTCCCCCCCTCTTCTCTCTCTCTCCCTCTCTCTTCATTCCCCCTTCTCTCCCCCACCCTCATCTCCTCTCCCCCCCCTCTTCTCTCTCTCTCTTCATTCCCCCTTCTCTCCCCCACCCTCATCTCCTCTCTCCCCTCTCTAGCCTGATGTCCCCCACCCCTGCAGAGAGAGAGGGGCTGGGGGTAAGGGGGGTGTGATTGACAAAGATGGGGAGTGGGGAATGTGTGTGTGGGGTGGAGGGGGGAGACAGAAAGGATCAGCAATGCTTTTAGCTTTAACAGTCACATACACACAAGCCCTCCCCATGAGAACTAGGGAGAGTGGTTTTAATCAGAAAATCACCCCTGCAAAAAATGCAAATAAATATATATATAAAGACGAGGAAATGTCTTGTGCAAATAAAACAAAAAGTTTAATGTTTTTAAAAAAAATGCCAACTATTGCATGTCAATTGCAAACTAATCTGGCTTCGGCGAGGGTTCAATTAAATAAAAAAAATAACTGACTAACCGAATGAATGAATAAATAAATCTTCCTTTTGCTCTTTTATTTTGCTCTCCTGATATCCATCAGTCAGTCAGTTGGTGCGTCTCTTTATTGTAATGTTGGTATTAGAGAAAGGTTATCGCTATATCAAATGCAAGGATTATTATTATTATTATTATAAGAGGAATTCTCTCCCTCTCTCTCTCTCTCTGTTTGATTCTACCACGTTGCATTGAGTTAGTTATAACATTGCTTTACTCCCAGCAGTGATTTTCTCTCTCTCTCTCTCACATTCAAGACGTTGATGTGCGATGCTGATTGCAATGATCTGGTGACGCCTATTCGTTATAACTCAGTTGGTTATCGAAACCAGAACTGCAGTCTTGAGTATGCGATGTTTGATGCAGTGGTGTTGTGCACACGGTGGGTTGTGTGTGTCTATCAGTCAGTGTGTGTGTCTGTTACAGTGTGTGTGTCTATCAGTCAGTGTGTGTGTGTGTGTGTCACAGTCTGTGTGTGTGTCTTATAGTGTGTCTGTCACAGTCAGTGTGTGTGTGTGTCTATCAGTCAGTGTGTGTGTGTGTGTGTCTATCAGTCAGTGTGTGTCTGTTACAGTGTGTGTGTGTGTGTGTGCGTCTGTCACAGTGTCTGTCTGTCACAGTCAGTGTTTGTGTGTATGTCTATCAGTCAGTGTGTGTCTGTCAGAATGTGTGTGTCTGTCAGTCAGTGTGTGTGTGTCTGTCACAGTCTGTGTGTGTGTGTGTGTGTTCTGCTTCGAAACAGAGGAAAGACATAACACGCTGCGTCTGATAGTCTAAACCTCTTGTCTATATGGTAAAATATATCCCAGCATCTGTGTCTTGAGATCATTCCATGACACCAGTTTCCCTGACCTGATTATTTTTCTTCCAATAATGACCGCCCCCTCCCCCCCACAAAAAAAATCAAACACACTGGACGGAGCGCACAGCTTGGACAATCTAAACCTGGTCTGATTTTTCAGATACATTAGCACCAACATAGACCGCTAAATACCGTACAGTACAAACCATTGATGCTCACAGAGACATTACAGCTTTAAGGGCAAATATAGGGGCCGCATTGGTCCAGTACACACACACAGTGCCCTCAGCCACTGACTGCTAAGTATCTGTTGGTCCATCTGTTCGTACAGCATTAAGGTATCTCACGGAAGTGTTAGCAAGAATAAGAGTACATTTTTGCCTCTGACTTAAGCAATGGACTCCCATCACTTATCATCTCCAAATGATCAGCGTCGCTTTGTAAAGGTGGATCTTCTGAACGCTTGCGAGAACACAATCATTTACGGAGAAAAATACCACGGTTTATTTACTAGAGGAGGTGTCTGTGTGCGCGCGCGAGTGGGGCGGGAGGGGGGGGGGGGGGTTGTTGGTGAGTGGGGGGGGTGTAATTATCTGATCAATGTATTTCTGCTTAGTTTTGAAGATTGCTAACTGTGTCTGTCCGGTGGTTTTGCTATTTGCTGGACAACAGCGCCACCCGTTCAATCGCTTTGGATGGGGTAGTGCAGGCGTTCTGAGCACCGGGGTTTGGGCATCACATCCTAAAACATCCTGATTTAACATTAACGCAATTAAACTATCGGCCTATTCTGTGACCTTCACCATAACGGTGAGCAGGCCAGAGGTGAGCATGGTCGGAGGGGTAGGTTTTAAGGTGGGATTTGAAGGCAGAGCGAGCAAAGACAAACGGGCAGAGGGAGGTTAGGGCAATTGGCAAAATATTAATGGTGATAATCCTAACGTTTGATGCAGCACCTTAACACATCGTCTCAAGGCGCTTCCCGGGATTGAAACACCGTGAAGTGGATTGACCGCGTATTTTGTTGACGAAACGCGGCAGCCAATTGCACACGGCTGATTTTATTCCGGGGGTTATTGGCTCGGAAATCGGGAATCTTTTCGAATAGTCCCACGGGGATCTTTAACCCGCAGGCAGGCGGCGACCTCAGTTTAAAAAGGATTGACTCCCAAGGAGAGTAATTCTAAAAATATATAAAAAGTCCTTTCTCTCCCTCTCTCGCTTCCCCCTCCGCTTTTAATACTGTAGATTTGAAAGTAACCTGTTACATTCTCCCCTAAAGCCAAGTTCATTTAAGATTACACCGTCTCCTACAGCACATTGGATAATCCGAGCCTTTTGTCAATGTTGTCAGGAACTGTCACCACATTATGTTGTGTTTTTCCTACGAAACAGTCACTACACTGTACAGTACATCCCGTGAGGCACCTTCAAATGTTTTGGCAACGTGCTAAGGCGCTTTGTTAAATGCGAGGATTATTATTATTAATAATAATAAAGGAAGATCTGCTTATTTCTACCTGTTTTGGTCAACAGAAGTAATTAAGGTTTTGAATAGCATAATACAGTACAAAGTCAAACTCCAGACACCAACAAGCACTGAGTCCACAAGCTACCGGCTACGCTGAATAGGTTAAACGACTAACATTGGATAATTGCCCTGATTTTAAGCTCTAATTCACTCCTGAGCAGTTAATATAATTGAATGTAATAATGCAGGGAGATACTTTGTTCTGGATTTCCAATTTTCCGTTAGTTTAACAGAAATGCTCCCTTATCAGATGCTGTTTTATCTGAAGCCAAGGGTATAAATAAAACAACTATTTATAAAGTCTCAAAGAAGGCTCACAAGTAATTGATAGATGATGAAAAGGATTCAGTGATGAGTGGTGATCCAGAGTGGCGAGTTTCATATGTATAATAGGCGTCTGTATAAATACACCAATAAATGCCTCCGAGATATGCTTGATGACAAGTTAAGCCAGGGTCCAGTCGTCAGGAGTTTATTTTATTTGTAGGCAAATCACAACGCAACATTGCGTAGTTTGTGACTTTTGCTTTTCTTGAACATTGAGTATTATTGGCAATTTTATTTGCCAATTTTATTGGGGTAATCAAGTCTCAATTGGTGTAAACCCACAGAAACCGTAGAAATCTATCATATGTTAGGAGTGTTTGCTCCAGCAATAAAGCCATCTATCCTAATCCCAATTCCCTGCTCTTTCCCCCTTCCCATCTAATATCTTCCACCTGTGCATATCTAATTCCCTTCGTAATTACTCCGCAATCTTTTTAAAGTACTCCACAACCTTTTTCTCCACAAACCTTTTTATCCCGAGGTCTTTTGGCCTTCAAGACGGCACTAGACAAACATCTCAAAGAACCAGCTACAGAGCACGGGGTAAAGTGCAGGTGACTGGTGCTGAAAGGATTGCCGTTGGAACTGCCAAAGACATGATGGGCCGAATGGCATTCTTCTGTGTTATAAATGTCTATGGTTCGAGGGAAGAGTGCTGCCAACTGAGCCAAGCTGCCAGAGTGTAAACGCAAGAAGACAACTGCATTAATCCCCATACACCTGTTTAAATACCTACTTTTGACTCCAGCGGCACTTGTCCAGATTCTCCACAACATTGAGGAACCTTTAACCGCAAATCAAATTGCCCTAATTCACTAAACTCAATAAATTCCTCTCGTGTGAATCAGTTCATTTGTGAACAAAATGCTTTTGTTTCTGTCAACAATAGTCAGTTACCAGGCATTCATGTTTGGAAACAGATGGGTTTGTGCCTTGTGCTGCGCTCAGGAATGCAATTAACCAAAAGGAATTTAAAACTTTTAAGAGTCCAAAATGAATTATGATTATAAACTATATCTTAATCATTCCTGAACACAGATTGTCCCGAGCAAAACGTGATTATCAGAATGATGAAATAGATGCCATTCCAAACAACTACTCTCTTTTAAGAACAACATGTTCTCATCAATGTTTTTGCCTGAGACATATGTAGAAATCGGGTGGGGGTGGGAATCTCAGACATCGTTCAGAGAAAAGAGAAAACAGTGAACGTTAGAAATCTGGAATAAAATCCTCAGTAAGTAGTCCTTCAGATGAGATGTTAAACCGAGGTCCCGCCTGCCTGCTCAGGTGGACGTTAAAGATCCCATTACGCTATTCGAAAAGAGAAGGGAGTTTATCTCTCCCCGTGTTCTGGCCGACAATCCCCAAAATAAAATTGGTCGCTCACTCCACGGCCGTTTATGGGACATTGCTGTGGGCTGCCGTGTTTCGCTCACAAAATCATTCCAAACCACTCTACAGTCTATCCTGTGAAGCGCTTTGAGACGTCTCGATGATGTGAAAAGGTGCTATATCAAATGTAAGGATTATTATTATTATTAAATCAATCAATAATTAATTGATGGAGCCTGGCCCAGTTGGTGACACTACCATCTTGGCGTCAGAAGGTCGTGGCCTCAAGACCCAGGTTAAGAATTTGAACTCATCCTCCTGACATGAAAGGCACTGAATCATTAAAATAATCCTTGCAAAGAGCTTAACAGGTGATTGCTGTCAAGTGATGTGGAGTGACTGTGTATTTTGTGGGCAAACACGGCAGCCGATTTATGTCCAATAATGTCCCACAAACAGCCATGAAGTGAATGACCAATTTTAATTTGAGGGATTGTTGGCCGGGACATTAGGGAGGAATTCCCTTTTTTTTGCGAAGAGTGGGATGGGATCTTTAACATCCACCTGAACAGGGAAGATCGGATCTCATGGGGGGGGGGGGGGGGAATGAACCCATAACCTTCTGACCCACGAACTAGGATTAGCGTGCGAGAGAGCAACTCCAGCAGAATGTCGCAACTGAAATGATAACTTGCGCTATCTCTTTCAGGTGATATTCTTCCAGCTGGCGTGTTTATAGACAAGTGCTCTGGGACGCTACCTTGTGTGAGAGGCGCTATATAAATGCAAGTTGTTGTTGTTACAGCGACGCTGTGAAACCAGGCATTTTGCGACATTCCCGAAATTTTGCTGTAAAATTGCGAAACCACGAAATCGCTTAAAATTAGGAGTCGGCGATTTTGTGAAAAAGGGATTGTTTCGTCATATTGATAACTTTGGGTGGAACACTTGTTAGGATTCCCAACGAATTAAATAACACATTATGAAAATGATCATTTTCCTCACCGTAAACTTTAGGTGACGCTGACGAGTCAAATGGTCATTTGTCAACACAAGCGAAGCTTCCATGATACCGAGAGTTATATATTAGCTTTGCTTTGAAGCTTTTATGGCTCTTTGACTGTGCCTTCGGCCACCCTCCTACCCTCCAACCTCCCTTACCCCAAACCCAGACCCCCCACTCGCCCTATTCGGGTCCAAATCCCGACGTGAAAGGCGCTGTGTAAATGTAATTTTATATTGTATTGCATTTACAACAGTTGGTCTGATATTTCTTCTGACCGCAGTGACATTTTTTGTATCGTGGACGAGGTTTTAACGACTGCGGTTTCACAAATTGTACTGAAAATTTCGGGGATTCCTCCAAAACTCCCGGTTTCCCAGTTTTATTTCTTCTTTCGAACCAACATTGATCATTCTTGTTCTGAATAAAAACCAATCGAAATAACAAACAGGAGAAACAGGCTAAGTTGATGCCATCTGCTGGATAATGGAAGCAAGTTTATCCATTGCCGTTCTTCCCCCATCAACGGATTTGGTGTCATATATACAAAGGATAAACAGTTAAACATCTCTCACGTGCGTTTAAAACAAAGGCATGAAATAAGAATTAAAATTAATAAAGCACCAACGTGCTAATACCCGCGGAGTGCTCAAAAATGTGTTTGATCTGCTGTGATGGTGCTTTTCCTGTGCAAAATTAAGCCAAGACTGACATCTGGTGATAGGAAGTTGTGTTGCAAACTGACTGATTGTGTGCCTTCTTAAAGGATTGTTTTATACAATGGATAATAATTTTAAAATACAATCGATGTATGTATATATAATCGAACGGCACGATAATTGACATGCCATTCACATCTGCTAATAATAATTGTTATGACTAAACATGTTTATTTCCTTTGCAATCGAAACAACTCGGTTTGGTTTTGTAAATATTGACGGCTTCGATAAACAGTTCCAGAATGTAGTCAGTGTTTACGGTCACAATGCACAGGACCAGCAAATTATGTTGACATCCACTCTGTCCTTGCACTAACAATTTATTGAGTCAAAGCCAAAGATGTATTTTCACGAGCATTCTTGGTACATCGTACCAAGATTGCGCACAGCAGTGCCACGGGTCACTGCTGTGCGCAATCGTCTGCTGAGTTTCGCCCACAGTCAATCCACTGTACAGTATATTCTGTGAAGCGCTGTGAGACATCTCGGAGACCCGATAAGGCGCTCGATTCCAAATGCAAGGATTACTAGTATTATTATTTTGAGGCACAGAAACAATCGTGTGTTAGCAGTACCACCTCGTGGCGAATTACAGTATTCTGAATCAACAAAAGTCAAGCACTGAATTTATCAGATGGAATATATAATGTATATTTGGGAGGCGGAGAAAGGGAGCTCTGGGCAGGTAGATCGTGTTGAAAAAAGCTGTCGATGCTGACAATCTGCAATCCACAGCATGTGAAATAGAAGTTGGGTTAAAACCGGGAGCAAAGAAGAGGAAATAACCTGTTTTATTCGGTCTTTGAGTTGAGTTCTGGTTTCACCTACTGTGGCGGGATCGAGGGTTATTATCAGTAATAATGATAAGACTTGGCAAAGTTCCCCTCGTGGATTTTGCTGTGAGGTTGAGATTCGCTGTGATCAGTTCTGGGGTTGAGTTCAAGCGGTAGAGAATGATTTCCTACCTACCCACTGGGAATAAATGTCTGACTTGCTCCTGGCTAGACTTGGTCAGACTGGTTCATACTTACATGTATAAACAACAGTAGTAAATACTGAACGTTACTTCCAGAACACAAACATTTCCTTAAGCATCCGTGTGTTTTAGGGTTTCAAGATGTCTTTTTTTAAAACAGAAGAGACAGCTAATTGGAGGGAAGCAATACACAGAGAAAAAGAGAGAGATAGAAAGAGAAACAGAGAGAGAGAGAGAAGAGAGAGAGAGAGACAAGGAGAGGAAGATACAGAGAAACAGCCAGAGAGAGACAGAGAAAAAGAGAGATAGAAAGGAAAGAGAGAAAAAAAACAGAGAAAGAGAGAGAGAGAGAGAAAGACGGGGAGAAAAAGAGAGATAGAAAGAAACAGCGAGAGGGAGAAAGAGAGAAGAGATGTGCTGTTTTGAAATAAAAACGATTCCACGTGAATGTAAGGGGAAAGCTTAATTGTCGCTCAACATATCGAAGCCTCACTCCACCTGCACGTCTCCTATTCCTACCTTTTAATTCATTTTCATAAGAAAATCCAGAGCGAGAGAGGGTGGGTGGGGGGGGGGGGGGGGGGCGCGGGCGGGGGGAGAGAAAGCAAGACAGAAATCGACAGTAAGGTTTAAGGATCTGACTGGAGGGATTGCTGTGTTGGTTGGTGTTTAGATACAGTCTGTGTCTGTGTCTGTGTCCGTGTGCGGCTCACAACCACTACACACAGCGTCGTTATTCCAAACAAATCACCAGTGCTGAACGGGACGATTTTAACCAAACAAAACACAGTGGAACACGGTAATAGTCTCCCCCTCTCTACCTCCCTCCGTAAAAAAAAAACCTTCGCCAATAAAAGTGTGATGAATTGTAATCTGCGTTTAAAAACTATTTTAATTGCTGCTGCAAGGCAGGGCGAGCAAATAAGAACTCGCTTAACCTTTCCTTTTCCAGAAAACAATTTAACGTGTGTGTGTGTGTGTGTGTGTGTTTGGGGGTCAGCCGTGCTTAAGAGTATCCAAAGCAAACTGAGAGTTCTCGCCCACAAAATAGGCAGTCACTACGCTTTGCAGTGTATTCCGCCAAGCGCTTTCGATTCCACTCTGTGTGCGTGTGAGCTTTTTTATTATTATCATTATTATTATTAATACCAATAAGTTTTCTCGTGCCCGCCCCGCCTTGCAGTAGCAATTCAAATAGTTGTGTTTAAACACGGATGACGATTCATCGTACTTTGATTATTATTAATAGCAATAAGAATAATAATTCCATTGCCTCCGCACTACACATGGGAGTGTCTGTGTGGTGTGTGTGTGTGTTTGCTATGTGATCCAAAAAAAAGTTTGATCTGCTGTTTTGTTTTAAATTAAATTAAAAAATTGTGAGAGAGAGAGAGAGAGGGGTGGGGGGGGGGGGAGAGAGGGGGGGAGAGAGCCAGGGGAGCTGTGAGGGGTTGGGAGGTGCTGTGGGGGTTAATAAACCCAGTGTTTGGGATGGTTGGGAGGGAGGGAGGGGGTGATGGGCTGCTCTCTGGTTGGTTGTGAGTTCGCAGCCAGTCAAGGGGAGGGCAGAGCAAATCCTGAAAGTGATCAAAGGAAGAGACACCGAATAAAAATAAACCCTCTTATGTCAATGGATGGAGTCAGAAGGGTATATAAGGCTCAGACATTCCCAGTCTCACTGCTACTGCAGCCATCAGGGGGACTGGAGCACAGAGCACAGCACAGGGCAGTGTGTACAGCAGTGTCAGGGCAGTGTATAGCAGTGTGTGTGTCAGGGCTGTGTATTAGTAGTGTGTGTGTGTCAGGGCTGTGTATTAGTAGTGTGTGTGTGTGTGTGTGTGTCAGGGCTGTGTATAGCAGTGTGTGTCAGAGCAGTGTGTGTAAAGCAGTGTGTGTGTGTGTGTGTGTCAGGGCAGTGTATAGCAGTGTGTGTGTGTGTGTCAGGGCTGTGTATTAGTAGTGTGTGTGTGTCAGAGCAGTGTGTGTATAGCTGTGTGTGTGTCAGGGCTGTGTATAGCAGTGTGTGTGTGTGTGTGTCAGGGCTGTGTAGAGCAGTGTGTGTGTGTGTGTCAGGGCTGTGTATTGCAGTGTGTGTGTGTCAGGGCTGTGTATTAGTAGTGTGTGTGTGTGTGTCAGAGCAGTGTGTGTGTCAGGGCTGTGTAGAGCAGTGTGTGTGTGTGTCAGGGCTGTGTGTGTGTCTGTGTATTAGGGCTGTACATACCAGGGGTGTGTGTGTGTGTGTGTGAGTGAGTGTGTGTGTGAGTGAGTGTATCAGGACAGTGCAGAGAGTGTGTGTCAGAGCAGGAAAAAGGAAAAGGGAAAGGAAGGATGGTTTGAGGTTTCTTTTTATCTAAACACACACACAGGAGAGAGAGAGAGAGTCAGAGTCAGAGTCAGAGACAGAGGTGCAGTGCAGTACAGTACAGTACAGCGCAGGACTCGATGAGAAGTTATTAGCAGTTCTCTCTGGGATCCAAGTGGATTTTATTTGTATTTTTTTTGTTAATATCAGAGAGTTTTTTTTTCCATCTTCTCTTCTGTGATTTTTTTTTGCCAAACATTTTTTTTTCACATTTGCAAAAATTGACTTTGTTCTCATTTTTGTTTTGGGGGCAATTTTCTTGGTGCAAAATTTTATTTCTTTGAAGGGGGGGGAATCATTTTTTGGGGTTGTAATTGTTTGTATATCAGTGGTTTATAGCCCCCTTTTGTTTTGTTTTTAACCCCCAATAGTGGTGAATTTTCTGTGTGTTCTCTCTGCACTTCCCTCTTGTCCTTCCTTAGGTGAGTGAGGCAGAGATCTGAGTGAGTGAGAGTGAGTGAGTGAGTGAGTGAAAGAGTGAGTGAGAGCTTAGAGAGTGAGGTTAGAGAGTTGAGTGAGTGAGAGCTCAGAGAGTGAGTGAGAGCTCAGAGAGTGAGTGAGAGCTCAGAGGGTGAGTGAGAGCTCAGAGAGTGAGTGAGAGCTCAGTGAGTGGGAGCTGAGAGAGTGAGTGAGAGCTTAGAGAGTGAGTGAGAGCTTAGAGAGTGAGTGAGAGCTCAGAGAGTGAGTGAGAGCTTAGAGAGTGAGTGAGAGCTCAGAGAGTGAGTGAGAGCTCAGTGAGTGGGAGCTCAGAGAGTGAGTGAGAGCTCAGAGAGTGAGGAGTAAGGGAGAGAGAGAGAGAGAGATTGGAGAGTTGAGTGAGGTTAGAGAGTGAGGTCAGTGAGTGAGTGAGGGGTGGGGTGTGTGTGTGTGGGGGGGGAGATGCCTGGTGGGGCTGTGCTCCTGTGGCTGTGGGGCTGGGGGGTGATGGCGGTGGGGGGGGCGAGCCTTGGCCGGGAGGGGTGGCAGGAGGCACTGACCACCCCGCTCAGGCTGGCGGGGGGTGCTGAGGGTGGGGAGGAGGAGGGGGGGGTGTGGACGCTCGGAGCCTTCGGGAGGAACTTCACGCTGTACCTGGTGCCCGACTCCAGCTTCTTGGCACCCGCCTTCACCGTGCAGAGGCTGGGCGGCAGCGGGGGGCGCTCCCGGGCGCTTGCGCGGAGGCAGGAGGCTGAGCTCAGGCGCTGCTTCTACTCCGGGACCGTGAACGGGCAGTCTGGCTCGGCGGTGGCCGTCAGCCTGTGCCAGGGCATGAGGGGCGCCTTTTACGCGGATGGAGAGGAGTATCTGATCGAGCCCGCGATGGGGGGTTGGACCCCGAGTCCGAACCCGGACCTGACCCGATCCCATTTGATCCGGAGACGAGAAGACAGGAGCGGAGATGGAGGAGGAGAGGGAGAGGAAGAGGGTACCAGGAGGAGAGATAGAGGAGAGGAAGAGGGTACCGAGAGGAGGGATGGAGGAGATGATGGAGATGGAGGAGAATGGGGTGCCAGGGGCAGTCGTGTACCCAGGGCTGCCCCCCTCCCAGCCGCGCGCCCCAGCCCCTCGCCCGGGGGAGGCGCTGGGGCCAAGCCGCGCTCTAAGAGGTTCGTGTCGGAGGCGCGCTATATCGAGACGCTGCTGGTGGCCGACCCGTCCATGGTGCGCTTCCACGGCAGCGGCTTGCAGCACTACCTCCTGACGCTGCTGGCGGTGGTCGCCCGCCTGTACCGGGACCCCAGCATCAGGAACCTGGTCAACGTGGTGGTCGTCAAGGTGCTGCTGGTGGAGGAGGAGGCGGCGGGACCCCCCGTGTCGGCCAACGCCGGACTGACCCTCCGCAACTTCTGCAGCTGGCAGCTGGACCACAACCCGCCCGGCGAGAGGCATCCCGAGCACTTCGACACCGCCATCCTCTTCACCAGACAGGTACCTGACTCCGGGGGACCCCCCACCCCTCACTCCCTATCTCCCCCACTTTCCTCTCCTCCCCTCCCTCTCTATCCCCATCTTCTCTCTCCTCTTCTCCTTCTCCCCTCCTTCTCCTTCTCCCCTCCTTCTCCTCCTCCACTCCCCCTCTCTCTCCATCTTCTCTCTTCCTCTCTCTCTCCCCTCTCCCTTCCCGTTCTTCTCTCCTCCCCTCCCTCTCTCTCTCCCTCCTTAACAATAATAATAACAATAATAATAATAATCCTTGCATTTGATAAAGTGCCTTATCACGTCTCGAAAGCCCTTCACTGAATACACTCTTTAAGATACTGCCGTGTTTTTTGTGGGCCAATTGCGCACAGCGGCGTCCCACCAACGGTTGGGGGTCGAGTGACCGAATATTTTAGGGGAAAACCCCCCCTCCCCACCCCCTGGGAAAGTGATCCGCAATCGATTGCCTGGGAATCGAACCCGGGTCCCTCTCCCTTTTCCTAATCGCTACGCCACGAAACTCCGTAGCTTCAGTGGTTAGCGCTAACCCCTTTATTTTTCTCCCCTCCCCCCCCCCAACCGCCCACCCCCACCCCCGCACTCCCAACCCAACCGATGTCGTCAGAGAGGGCTGGGGGAACGCGCTGCTCTTGATACCCAAACGAGCCACTCAGTGCGCAATATTGGGCTGCGTTCGGCCTCCCGTCCGGTCGACTTTGGGCTTCAAAAATGAATCGGAAATCCTGGTCAACCCTCGTAACCCCACGATAAGCAGCCCCCCCACCCCCTCCGCCCCCCGCCCTCACGGAATTGTGACTAAACCTTCAACCCCACGCTCCCCCGTGCATGGTCTTTCGCCAGCAGAAGCGCCGGGAGCCCTCGCGGGAGGGCGAAGGGGTGGGGGAGGGCTCCGAAACACCGCACGGACGTGCTTCTGACCAATTGCCAGCGGCGCGAGCAGCGTTTAAAGAACCCGTCGCCTCATTGTACAGCAAGAGTCGAGCCTGGCAAGCCATAGCCGAGGGGGTAGGATCATTGCGCTGGTGGATTTAGGTACGTTAACCCCTGCAATGCAGACGGGATAATCTTTTCCTTTTTCACTGGGTAAAGTAGCCTTATTATAACCCACTCCCTCCCTCCCTCGTTCGCTGTGAAATTGACTCATTGGAGGCACTTGTTGTGGGACTGTGCCGGGGTTGGGGTTTATCTATGCTGGGAGTGGGGGGGTGTTGGGGAGCACACAGGCATTGACCACCCGCCCCACCACCACCACCACCACCACCACCTCCCCTCTTATCTTCGAGACGTCTCAAAGCGCATCGGGGAATATAATGCCGTAACGCACATTAGAGACGAGGCGATCGTTGAGGGGGTTTGCTATCCTGGAATGAATACCTTAACTTGGGGGGGGGGAGAGTCCTGTCGCTCAGGGGTTAGAGCCACTCGCTCCGCAAGCGAGAGGACCTGGGTTCGATTCCCGGGACCGGACGAAACGTTGGGCGAGTTTCCTTACCCCCCCCCCCCCGCGCCTCTGTTTATCCAGCAGTAAGTAGGAACCCGATTGTTAGTCGATTGGCGGATCGGGGGTAATAATTCCTTTTCCCCCCCCCGCCCAATTTTTTTTAATAATAACAATATTAAATAAAATGCCGAGGTTTACTTGTCAAGCTTCTGCCGCTGATCCAGAAACCTGCGCACGCACACTCCCTGCCACCGCCTCCCACTCCCAACCGCCCCCCCCCCCCCCCCCCACCACCCAAAAAAAAAAAATCACTAGTTGATTTATTTTAGAGCTTTCGGCCACTCTGCCCCCGCTCTCTGCAGCTCCGTCTTGCCTCTTCCTTGCTGCCCTTCGCAACCCACCTTAAAATCTTTTGGCCCGCACTTTGAGTCAGATCCCTCTCTCCTCTCCTCCGCCGACACCACCTCCCACCCCCTCTTCCCCCCCCCCCATCCTTGCCCCGCCTCAAACACCCAGCCATGTGAAGCGAATTTGAGACGTCCTCCCTGCGTGAAATCTGCTGTATGACGAAATTGACCAAAAAGAGGGTTTTAAGGAGAATTTGGAGGCAGTCGCAATGATGAGCTGCAGGCTGCTGGTGCTCCCTTGACCTACGCCCACTCTCACTCCCGAACGCAAGATTTTTCTTCTGTTTACAAATGGATTCGAAACGTTGAATAAAAGTCTTTCCTGGCGTTGTCATTTGCACAGCAGAAGGAAAAGCCTTTACACCTCCTATTGACGCAGAGATTACGCGTTTCGCCGGCAGAATACGCAGTCGATTCACTTTACAGTGCATTCTGCGGAGCGCTTCGAGACATCTCGAAGATGCGATGAGGCGCTGTATCAAATGCAAAGATTATCATATTATTATTGCGATTTACGAGCTAAACGAGCACCTGTAACTGGCGTAACCGAACATTTTCAATGCGTCTGATAATCAGCGCACGTCCTTGATGATGACAAAGCCATTTATTTTTCCCAGACATGTCCTGTCAATTACTAGATCAACATCCTTGGTACTTGGTACTGAAGGTCTTCGGTCCGGTCACCCATTTGTTCTTTACAATAATTGCTGTGAAGCTCGGTGAGATGTTTTGACGTAAGGCACCGTGTAAATCCTTTCTCTCTGAGCTTGCGAAACTACTAGCTCTCCCCCCCCCCCCCCACCACCCCATTTCGTTTGCAATAAAGAGGCTCGAGTCCCTGTTGCAGTTGCTGCTCAGGTACTGATCAGATTTCAGAAACCCTACACCTGCTCTCTTAACTGTTTCATCAGTGGTTTCATAATAAGATCATTAGGGGGCGATGACAGATGTTGGGAACTGTTACTTGTGGATTTGTACCAACATTTCCCTCTAGGTGCCGCGCTCCAGGATTATGTTCCTTGGGAACGTTTTATAATGAGTCTCTGATGGAAACCGAGGTACTGAGCCTGAGACTGCGCTTCCTTCGTTAAGTACCGGAAAAGTTCTGCAAAGCAAAATGCGGCAGGTTGACTCGCGTTTGAAATTCAATAGCGTAACCAAGCCCGTAATCCAATTTGGAAGAAATGGGCAGCTCAGAAACGTGTACACGTTTTTCACAGTGTGTCTCTCCCTCCACTTACATGTGTAGAAACTTCTAATAACTAAGGTAAAGTTTACAGTATTCTACTTACAGCCGGGCTTCCTAAACCTAAACAAACCTTAACGTTGCAGTTGTTGTGCCTTTCAACGATAATCCGATTTACAATGGAACCTTTTTATTACAAACTCTTATTTGAAAATCGGGTTCTTGGATGTGTTTTAAAAAGAATCCCTAGTCCCAGTTGCAATTATTTTCGATGAAAATTGGACTGATTAGATTATGCTCTGATAAGAAGTGACCTGATATTTTATGAACAAGTCTTAAATGCCCTGAAAGAACCTTTAACGCAGCAAACTGCATATATGATTGTATGCGTCAGTCTCAGTTAAGCAACCTCCTTATAATGTAGAAGCAAATCCTTGCCAAGTCCCTATTTGGTTCTAACTTTCTAACGTGCTGTAATAGCAAAGTTCCCTTATGGACAAGTCAATCAGTAAGCAACTACTTGACTTAAACATCCCGCTGTATAGACCCGGATTCCAATGTAAGTATCCGCAGTAATGCTGAAACAAATTAACACCTTGTTTGTTGGCTCTCTCGTTTTATAAACCTATTTTGCAGTCGCCAATGGCATATTTAGAAATGGGTCTAATCTGCGCATTTCTTAACGGATTTCCTCATCAGAATTTCTGTCAAATTGCTGAAGAAGGGGATTGATTTACAGCAGAGTTCCTGTGGGTCACCATGGTGTTATTTTGGATACAGCAACAACAGTTTGCCCTGAAATAGTGCCTTCCACATGGGAGAGTGCCTTTTTCTGGACTTGGTGTCTGGTCGCAGATAGGGAGAATGTCTTCGACCAAAAAACACAGTTAAATCTTGTGCTGTTGACACTTGCCCGAGCGCACCTTAGGTCTCGGGTTCGCATTCGTTGTCACGTCTTCTGTCGTTGATTTCAAGGCTCGTGTGGAATGAAAGGGAGAACGTTACAAGTGAGGAATGCGATTGATACGGATATTCCAGTGCAGCGGCTACGAGTTTCATTATAGAAAGCCTTTGATCATGTTTGCCTCGTGGGGGTAAGAATTAGCTTTGACCGATCGCCTCCTGTTTCATTCACAGAACATATGTGGGCAGCAGAGTTGTGATACCATGGGAGTGGCAGATACCGGGACCATGTGTGATACAAGCCGGAGCTGTGCGGTGATCGAGGATGATGGGCTCCAGGCAGCTTACACGACTGCACATGAACTGGGTACTGAAACATTCAAATAAAAAAAATCGTTGTGGTCGCTCAATCCGCGACTGTTTGTGGGGACGCTGCTGTGCGCAATTGACTGCCGCGTTTCGCCCACAAAATATACAGTCAATTCGCTTTACAGTGTATCCTGTTGAAGCGCTTTGAGATGTCTCGAAGATCCGATGAGGCGCTATATCAGATGCAAGGATTATTATGATGTCGTCATCATCCTTCATGTCTGCGTTGGCAAACGTCTTTATTATTATTATTATTGTGCGTTATACCCCAAATCCCTGTTGATGAAAGCATAATTGGTGATTTTTGATCTCATTGATGGTGTTGAAGGTTTTAATAAGAGTAACAAGAGGGTGCATATCTTTTGTGGAGTGGACATATCAAAGAGCTTAACAGGATGTCACCATAAAGTGCAGTGACTGGTATTTTTAGGTTACTTACACATAAGGAACGTGGGTATAATGAGTTTAATTACTATTCTGAGTCCTCTGTATCTGTTCCGAGAGGTGTTAAAAATCGCATGGCACTATTCGAAACAGGGAAGGGCGTTTTTCCCAGTGTCCGGGCCAACAATTCCCCGAAACAAAATCAGGCCCTCGCTTCTTGGCTATCTGTGGCACGTTTGATGCATGCAGATCGCCTGCTTGCTTTTGCCTACAGTCACTCCACTTCACAGTAAATCCTGTGGAGGGCTTTGAGACGTCCTTTCAGTGTGACAAGGCACGAAATCAAATGCAAGGATTTTTGTTATTATGCATGAGGTCAGCCGTGTCCCTTCGGGAAGTAGAGTGAAGGGCTAGAGTCAGGGTTGTGGCTGGGAATGTGTTGGCAAATAACCTAGTACAGTCAGTCTGGTTAGAAAGAACAGCTTATTTTTTCCACGTCCAACCCTGTCACCTGCCACTTCCCATGTGTAAGCAATTACTGGACAGCTTATTTCCTGGACGGGGAACTGAAAATTGTTTTGTTTGTACACTCTCGTCCTCTTCCGATGCTCTACTTTTCTCAATGGTAAGCGGGGAGACGAATTTAAATCTCCCGCTGCAAAACAAAAACTGTTCCCCGAAAGTTCAGGGGTTGAGATTCTCTTTGGCATTTCTAGGTGTAGCATTTTATGATGATAAAGCAATTCTGATGGAGGAGATAAATAATAATAATAATCCTTGCATTTGATATAGCGCCCTGTCACTTCTTCGAGACGCCTCAAACCGCTTCACAGAATATACTGTAAAGTGAATTGACTGTATGTTTTGTGGGCGAAACGCGGCAGCCAATTGCGCACAGCAGCGTCCCCGCAAACAGTCGTGGATTCAGTGACCAATTTATTATTTTTTTAAGGAATTGTTGCCACCGGAAGAGCGATCCACCAATCGACTAACAAACGGGTTTCTACTTACTGCTAGAAAACGTGCGTGTGGAGTAAGGAAACTTGCCCAACATTTCACGCTGCCCTGAATTAAACCCAGGTCTCTCGCTTGCGAGGCGATTGCTCTAACCACTCAGCTACAGGACTCCACATTAAAGATCTCATTAAATGTCGGCATTGTAAAATCCCGACTGCAATCTCGGCCAATTCAGAATTGCGAGATCGATTTCCTGGAAAAATATCTTCCTTAAAAATCCGTAGTCGTGGCTGGTGGTTTCCTGTGAGATCTTATTTGAAGTGTTTACAAACCACAAACCGCATTGATTTGCCACACGAAAAAAGTAGCTTAGAAGTAAACAGTTGTTGGCGATTATAAGGAGACGCAAAGAACGACAGCAGAACAGATCTCAGAGTAGATATTAAGTGCATCACCAAACCTGGTGGGGAGAGATTTAGCAAGCGATTTAATTCTTCTAAGCAGGGACACAAGCCTTGATTAATGGAGAGTTTATGTAAATTGACGATTTTCATGGGTGGCTTTTTGGGGGTCAAATACTAATACAAATCAAGGTTGAGTAACTGCGGTTGAAAGTGAATCACACAGTGGAATAATGGACCGAGATGATTTTGAGGAGCAGGTTCAGCAGCGTGTCCATGCACTTGCCTGGTAAATTTGGCCTGCACTCAAAAGTGGTTTCTCAAGGGTTCAAAAAAACCCCGACTGTCCAGCACCCCGGGACGTCGTTCCGATGTTAAGGGTGCTACACCAGGGTAATTTGTTGTTGTTGTTCTTTGGTGGGCGCAGGGGACAAGCAGGTGATGGTAATAAGGACATCACTGTGAAACGTCCACTCGACAGCAGCACCGACAGGGAAAGCTTGTTGTATCTGGGTCCAATGTCTCACCGACTGCGCTATCAGCCAGGTGCCAACCCAACCCAACCTCCGGATCATCGGGTCGCCACTGACATCACTTCCCCTATGCCGGGCATGTCACAGAGTATTGTTACCATCACTTCCTGTGCGTGGGTCGCATTGGCAGCCCACAGGAAGCGACACTAATGGCACTCGCTGCAAATAACTTTCGGCAAACGTGCAGAAAGCGATATGAGCGGTGACCTGATGAACCGGAAATTGGCCAATTTTTTTTTTTTTAGCCCTGAAAGCCAGTTTTGCAGCAATGGGAGAAAAATGTTACTGCGTTTCCAATTAGTTTAGTGTGTGATCTAAACAAGCCAACACTATATCAAAGGGAACTATAATGGGGTTCCTCCATAATTACCGTAGCAACATAGGTTTCCCTCTGCCATAAAACTGCTTGGTCCCATCATCTGGTAGCAGTTAAGGAGCCAGGTGTTCGCAAAATGTTCTCATCATCAGCTCCTCTTTCTTGTTTTTACGAGGCTTCTTGTTTGGTGGTGGGTTCGTTAGAAGGCAGCGCTTTTCAACCCAAAGCCAGCAAAGCGAGGAGGCCTTCAGCACTCCTCGTCTTACTCGAGAAAGAACTTGGTGTGCTCGCTCTTCTCAAAGTTACGCACTTAACAAGCTTTGCTTAGCAAAGGTTTGGCGGCCTTCCATTCTCATTGGACACCTTAAACTGTTTACCAGATTTCTTTCCTTTATCTTTTTGCAGAAGGCTTCCACATGTTCCTGCGCTCCAGTCTATACACTCTTTTTCCATAACCCACTCTTAACATTTTGCTCCGCAGAAATGTTGGCACAATCCCACTCTGTGCAAATCACACAAAGCCCCAAAGGCTCCAGCAAGACTTTAATCTGATTAACGTATCATGATACCCGGAAATCACCAGATTCAGAAATAATTTTTTTTAAAGAATAAATTAAAATGATGAAATATGAAAGTGGCGGAAGCATAATTTGTTTCTCCCAAAGACAATTGGTACTTAGCTCAAAAACGAGTGGAATTAGGATTTCTATAAACAGTTTAAGGGAAAAACGTGGACAATTTGAATTAATTAAATCCCAGTATATTTATTCACATAGCATGTTACTGAGTCACATTTGTTTTTTGCACTGTTTCACTTTGCTAAAAAGTTGGAGCGTTTCTTTTCTAAGGGAAGTGTGAAGAGGTTGAGCGACGTGTGCCCAATTGGCAATTTTCATTGCCATCGGTCATAAATCACCAGTAAGCAGTGGAATGTGTTTGCACTGGGATTTGGATGATCTATTTCACTATTATTGCTGGCTCATGAAATCTATACAATGGGAATTTAAAAGAAATGATTTGTTTTCTTGGAATCCAGCGCTGGAATTGTGTGCTGCACATCCTTATCTGCTCTCAGTCTGGCTCGGTTGGTGGGACTCTCGCCTCCGAGCAACAGTGTTCTAGGCCACATTCACATGGGGACTTGAACTCGCATTCTAGCTCTGATGTTCTAGCAAAAGTACTGGAGGAGCCCTGCGTTGCTGGAGGTGCCGTCCTTTATATACTGCAACGTGAATTGACTTGCGTGTTTTAGGGGTGAGTGTGGCAGTCAGTTTTGCCCACATTCACGTCCCATCAACAGCCGGGAAGTGAATCATCAATTTTATCTGGGGGATTGGTGGCCAGAGCAACGAGGGAAACTCATCTTCTCTTTTCGGGATCGTCAACGTTTATCTGAACAGGCAAATGGGGCCTCGTTTTAACATCTCATCGAAACGAATAATTATTAATCGAGCGCTTTGAGATGTCCTCCTGATGTGAACGACGCTAATATAAATGTAAATTGGATTGTATGCTGAGAAGTGGCCTTTTCACAGTCGAACAATAAATGAACAAGTTGATATTCCAGCCGCAAGTTGCCACTTAAAAAAAAAAAATACTGATTTTAAAAGAAAGTCGATTCATTTGACTGTTGGGTATGTCGCAGGTCCTGGAACTGCAGTGAAGGAACAAGATCCATTGAAATGAAGCATTCAAACGGTCAACGTAGGTGTAGCGAGTGATGGTATCATAGCAATGTTTTGCTGTGCTCAGTTGGATAGTATCATATATTACTCTGCAGCAGTATTATTTTACTCTGCCGAGATTTGTCCGGCGTGAAGGGCACTGTATAAATAATAATGATAACAATCCTTGCATTTCATGCAGCGCCTTATCATGTCTTCGAGACGTCTCAATGTGCTTCATAGAATACGCTGTAAAGTGAATTGGCTGTCATATTTTGTGGGCGAAAGGCGGCAGTCACTGCGCACAGCGGCGTCCCCACAAACGCTGGTGGCTTCAGTGATCCGATTATTTGTGTTTATTTTTGAAGGAATTAAATGCAAGTTGTTGTTGTTGGCGATTAAGGCTCCTGCTACTCTGTTTATTGTTACAGGACACGAGTTGAGCATGCCACACGATGACTCGAAGACGTGCGACAAGCTATTCGGTCACATCGAGAAAAAACATGTGATGACTCCTGTGTTCACACACCTCAACAGGACTTTGCCTTGGTCTCCGTGCAGCGCATTCCACATCACGGAATTCTTTGACCACGGACACGGTAAGTTATTCGCAATGCGCCCGTGCAGAACTCAACATTTTTCCTGAAGTTTCAAACTTTTTTTTTTTTTCCCCCCCCCCCTTCTCCAGGATTTTCAAACTCTTCCCAGGATTTTAATGGGACGCTGACCACTACTGTTTCGAGGGTTGTCTTCGGAATTTTGCCCGCCTGTTATTTGGCATCTGAGTCTTTCTTGAATTGATGAAACTGATTTGAAATTGGACGGAATACCCCAGATTGATTTTGCAATAGTCCCCAAACTCTAGCCCGCCCCAAAACCAGCCACGAGTTTGATTCTGTTAGTAATAGTTCTGGATTACTGCCATTAGTAATAACTCTGGGTGTAAATGCAAGTTGTTGTGCTTCTTGAATATATTGCCAAGCTCAGTTAGACAGACGGTAAAATGCAACGTGCGCGATGTGATAATAATCACATCAATAATAATATAACATCACACATTGCATGCTCTCTTATATTCCTACGATTGGGATTTAGATTTTCCCCAGGACGTGTTTCTGTGCGTATGGAAAAGATAAGGTCATTTCATTCGAGGTGTGCTTAACATGGGGAGTTCGGAAAACAAAGATTCGGAGACAAATTTGAAGGAAAAAAACCCAAACAGATTAACAGATCAACATATAACAATATGAAAATAAATAAAGGAGTAAAGCTTAGAGCCGTATAAAAACCAGACACACCTGTAAAATTCACTTTCAGCACAAATGCTACACGCGTGATTAACCATGCAATATGTGCAAGTAAATGCTCGGTAGGAAATAGTTCCAAACTTCCATTTGAATGAGGTTTGTTATTCTTACTCTCAATAAAGCCAGCACAGAATATAGGAAGACGCTCTCCTGCGCGTAAATCAGCAGAATTCACGCTAAAACTACAGTGCGACTTAGTTTTCTGGACAGTAGGTGGACATAGAATGAGTTCTGACAATTTTATAGAATTTCTTTCTGTACAAGCTCGCAGATTGCCCTGTGATTGTCTGCGCAAGATTTAAAGTCCATGCAGTCGACGGAAACAGAGGAACGTTTCCAGTTAGCGGTTTGGCTTGGATTTAAATCGAAGTCTCCGAATTGTGAAGCATATTCTGTGTCAGTGAATCTAGATAACCACTGTTGTTTAGCGTATTCGGTTGTAAAGAATGTTTTAGGGAGGGAGTTAAGCCTTCATGGAGTTATTTTCAGTGTCTTATCTAACCGTATCCTTGTTACAGAGCCTTGGGATGTCCTCCCGACGTAGTTGCTATACAAATGTAATTTGGTATTGTATTGTACAGTATCATATGGATTATACCTTTCACAACACTTTTTTTTTTAACTGTGATTTCCCTGATGTCACAGTGGTGTTCTTCACCATCAGAGGTCAGCTGCTGGTGAGGGACAATCTTCCACTGGTGAGGGTTTTGCTCCACTTAACCAGGGGTTGAGTTGAGAGCGTAAAAGCATTAAAACGCGCTGAGTACTTAACTGGATCTGCGGTTGTCCACAGGTGACTGCCTGCTCGACGCTCCTGTTAAAACCATCCCGTTACCCACCACGCTGCCGGGGCAGACCTACAACTTGGATGAACAGTGCCAGCAGACGTTCGGGGAAGAGTACCGGCATTGTCCGAACATGTCCAATTCCGACGCGTGCTCTCACCTGTGGTGCAGGATCGCAGACCAACCCTTGTGCCACACCAAGAACGGAAGCCTCCCATTGGCAGATGGGACCCCTTGCGGGCACGATGCCATCTGTATAGACAGTGCATGCCTTAACACGGCCGAGTTAACTAACATGAAGGTAAGGCGTGTAAATGATTAATAATATAATAATAATAATTAAAAATAATCCTTGCCGTTGATGACGTGTTGGGAGGAAGTGTTTCACGGGATATAGTGTGAATTGTAGACACTATGTCATTTTTTTACAGGAGATTGATAATTAATGGTTATTAACTGAGATTAGGATCAGTTGCTGTTTGTCCATATTGGTAAATATTGAGGTCTATTACATACTGATTAAAATCATATTCTACACGCGTGTGAAATCGTGTGGTATTAGCAATCGGAGTGTGTTAGCTGTAACCTTGCTGTCATTATATTTACTTACTATGTAGTTCTTTCAAGATCTAATCTCAAATCATCATTTGTTATAATAATAATAATAATAATGCTTGCTTTTGATATCACACCTCATCACTTCATCATAACATCGTACAGGATTTTACTATGAAGTGTAGCGACTGTGCATATTCAGTCTTGTTACTCAGAGGAATCCCTTTTTCCATATCTTGAATTCCTTATCAACAAATTATGTTAAAGTTATACGCATCCTTGCAGCCCTCCTGTTTACTAACAGCGGTAACCCTTCTGATAAGGAGCAGTCTTTCTGAAGCTTTACGTTCTGTGGATTCTTACATATAGCTACACATTAAGCCTTAACACTAACATCAACACTATTTGTGGAGATGTTGCTGTGCCAAAATTAGCCGCCACATTCCTTTACTAATGCACACTACTCCAGTTCACGGTAAATCATGTGAAGCCCTTTGGGACGTTTCGATTACTTCACTATAATAATAATAATAATCCTTGCATTTGATATAGCGCCTTATCATGACTTCGAAACAACTCAAAGTGCTTCAAAGAATATATTGTACAGTGGATTGACTGTATAGTTTGTACATTTTATGATGCATTCTATCAAATGCAAGATTCTCATTATATCTCTTGTGTGATGATAGACACACAGTTATTTTAGTTGAATAGTACCCTATAGGTCTGACCACTGATATCAGTTAACCTACTCAGGTAATTGGGTGTCGTCAGGACTGATGTGGAATTTGCGTCTCTCTTTGCAGACGGTTGTCGAGGGAAACTGGGGTTCGTGGAGCCCCTGGGGAGAATGTTCAAGAACATGCGGAGGAGGTGTGCAGTTTTCATTTCGAGATTGCAGTGACCCTGTACCTCAGAACGGTGGGAAATACTGCGAAGGACAAAGAACCCAGTACCAGTCCTGCAATACCCACGGATGTCCCACCAGCAATGGTAAATGACGAAAAGAACGCATGTGGATGCGTTACAATACAAAATTACATTTGTACAGCGCGGAGGATGTCCCAAGGTGCTGGACAATCAATAATTTGGACCCGGTGGGGGGAGGGTGGTTGGAGTAAGGGAGGGTGGAGGGCGGTGAGGGTAAGAGGGTGGCCGAAGGCACAGTCGTAGAGTCTTGAGATGCACCTTGAAGGAGGCGAGGGAGGGAGGGAGGGAGTGAGCGAGGTGAAGGGAATGTGGGATGGAGTTCCAAAGGGTGGGGGCGGAGAGGCTGAAGGCCCGACTGGTTTGTCGGAACTTGTGAGATTATTCACAACCATACTCGGAGAAAAGATTGCAAGATTCCTGATGTCAGGAGCTGGTTTTACTTTTTGATACACCAACGATCCCAAGTCAGGAACTCCGCAGGGTTCTAGGACACAACAAATACACATATAATTTTCACAATTAAAAGTTGATAATTTGATATAAGGTCACATGGTATTATCGTCATAAGGTTTGGATGAAGGAGGCCCTTTGGCCTATTTGATCTCATCCTCCCAGAACCACCCCACCCTACCATCTTCCTAGCGTACCATCAAGATGCTTTTTAAATGAGTTTCGATTGTCAATTACCTTCTGGGTCAATAAATAAATACTTAACGGTGTCTGTCTCGAAATTGCCGTTTGCCACCTTAAACCTGTTGTTCTACTGTCTCGGTGCAACCTAAAGTCGAATAGCCGTTCACAGATCACATAACTGTTCAACCATGTCTTGGACACGATATAAGCTTGAACGAATGATTTGAAATGCAGTTGATTTGGGGTTCCGGGTTGCATAATACAATACATTAAATGGCCTATTTTTTTTTTCAATCGGGGAAAGTCACCTCAAGAAAACCACAAAGCAAATAAATCTTGTAACGTGTGTGATAATCATGTTTGAGATGTTATGCGGAGAGGGATTATGCTGCTGTTAGTCTCTTAGTTTACTGAGTGTTTTACTGTGTAGGGAAGAGCATCAGAGAGGAGCAGTGTGAAAAATACAACAGCTGGAATTACAGAGATCTGGCAGGCAATCTGGTTGAATGGATACCCAAATACTCTGGCGTATCACCAAGGGACCGATGTAAACTGTTCTGCCGTGTCAAAGGGAGAAGCGAGTTCAAAGTCTTCGAACTCAAAGTGAGTACCTGTTTATTTACAAGCGATATCGAGGTGACTGATTCAACGTGGGCACCGGTGTATAGACCCTGACACATAACCAAAGAGTTAGTGACAGCAACTTGCGTTTATGTAGTGTCCTTCGTGCGAGGTAGTGTCTGGGAGCGCTACCAGTGGAACAGTCGCTGAGCCTGATGCCGAGCCGGGTTGAGATAACCATAAGCACGAGAAGGTCTTCAGGCACGATCTAAAAATACAATACGTCCCAAGGAGCTGAACAGTTAGGGATTGGGACCTTAAATGGGGAAGGAGGGGGTGGGGCGGAGGGTTTGGAGGTGGGATTTAGTCCCAAATGTAAAGCAGAAAGTTGGTTGGCTGGCTATTTGCTCAATGATAAATGGCCAACATCAAGGTCATCTCATCTCTGCTAACTTCTGTACGCTAAGCGTGTATTTTTTTGTGTATAGTGATTGTAGAACCCCTTCTAAAAACCCACCTCTTCGTCTCTATGACTCAGCCATCTCCTCCTACCCTGCTATCTCGCACCCTGCTCAGGCTCGCACTCCATCTCTGAAGTGCTTTGAGATATTTTCCCATACGAAAGGCACTGTACAATTGCAGTTGTCCTGTAAATCAAATTAAATTTTAACCGAAACTCAATAACAAGAGTTAACCATCGAGTTGAGCCAGCAAGTGGCTACTGGGACCTGAGTAAGTCATGGACTCTCTCCAATTAATATCTCCCCATGGCTCAGCAAGTCTTTCTGTACTTTCATGTTCCGCAGGATCAAATCCACAAGATATTTGCCCTCGTTACTGTTGCACTTTTTTTCACACTGAAGATAAAATGTGGATTGCCTCAACACTGTGCATATCAAAGTCCGTATCAGTCAATTAAAAGGGAATTGGATAAATATGTGGGGGGAAATGAACAGTAAAAGGTTGGGGAGAGAGCAGGGGAGTTGGACTAGAGTAGATAACTCCAATGAATTACCAACAGCAGAGACCTGATGGGTCAGTTGGCTTCCCATGCTTTCACTTCATGGCTGTTTGAGGGATATTGCTGTGCGCAAATTGGCTGTCGCTTTCGCCTACAAAGCACACAGTCACCACACGTTACAGTAAATCAAGAGATGTCCTCTTGACGTGACAGCATTAGGTATAACAATTAAATTATCCTAAGGAGGTTTGGATACACTTTCAGTCACTAGAATAAATCTAGAAGGGTTTCTTGTCTCGAATCTGTGATTTTACAACAATTGATTAACAATCATCCCCACACAAAAAAATCCATAGTCACTACACTTTGCGGTATAATCCTGCGAAGCACTTTGGGACGTTCTACTGGCTTGAAAGTTGCTACACCAAAGTATTATTCATCGTGCAACGGAAAAGAACAACCGTTAAACGTTAAAGTCTTGTTGCTGTCTTTGCCCGTCATTTGGACCTTCAGGTCCCTCTGCCATTAGCTCTTTGCGCAACTTAAGAACTCGGTGATAAACCGTTGGATGTCCTCAAATCACTCAGTTATAATTTTCCCAAATAAAAATGCTTTGCGTTTAATAATCTGAAGTTGCTGCCTTGCTAACAATGAATTGCTTTCGAAATGAAACACATCGGTTGTGCCCTTGAAAGGTGGTGGAATGGAGCCTCAGCATGAAAGCTTTAACAGTGGCTTGACATTTGCAATTAGGAAACTTTTGCACTTCATATCCTAAAAGACTTAATTGGGGCAAATCGACCGCTTGGATCGAAATGGTTTAGGATTGGAATTAGCCAAGGAACAGTTGGAATCCAAACCCCAGTTCCTTGTCTGAATAGTTTGAACCAGGAAAGGCAGTAGCTGGGTTTTCTGGGTCTGAAAAGGAAATGTGCTTTAACGTAACCCTTCCTGTTACAGGTGATTGATGGCACACAGTGCGGTCCCGAAACCACATCGATCTGTGTCCAAGGTCAATGTGTAAAGGCTGGTTGCGATCACGTCATTGGGTCGGTCAAGAAACTGGACAAGTGCGCAGTGTGTGGCGGGGATAGTTCAACATGCAGAAAAATAACAGGCTCTCTGAACAAGGCCAGGTACGTCTGTCCAATTCTCCTCCAGTTTCAGTGCTCAGTAACGATTTGAGGCAGGAAAAGCCCATTGATTCCTTCCTTCAGCCGAGCCACAAGATTTCTTCAATACATCGAAATCTGATAGTTTAGATGTATTGATAATTCGACTTCAGGATCCTCACTCTCTTGTTCCAATCCCTTCACTCTCTGCCACCACCTCCCTCCCTCTCCGATCTCCTCACTCCCCAATCCACCACCCGGCACCTCCGCCCGACTGGCACCGGCCTCCTGCTTGTCCCTCGCACCCCCCCCACCCACCATCGGAGGTTGTGCTTTCAGCCACTACACCCCAATACTCTGGGACACTCTCCTTCAATCCCTCCGCCTTGCCCCCCCCCTCTCCCCTGTTTCAAGTCTCCCCTGAAAGCAATCCTGTCTGACCGTGCTTACAGCCACCTCCACCGGAGGTGCCACTCTGCCACTGTTAAGCTCTCTGAGACGCTACCCAGTGTGGAGGGTGCTATATAATTGCAAGTTGTTGTTGTTGATAACCCTGACTCCTTCAATAATCCTTGCATTTGATTACATCATCGAGATGTCTCAAAGCGCTTCACAGAATATATTGTACAGTGAATTGACTGTATATTTTGTGGGCGAAACCTTTTTGTTGATATCTTCTTGAAACCCTCGAGTCCCCCCAAAAATAGATATAGATGGTGGCGCCTTTCACATCAGGCAGATGGCTCAATATATTGTGAAGTGTAGTGACTGTGTATTTGTAGGTGAACAATATTTTGAATTGGGAGTTTAAATCCCATTCTTCATTGATTAAGAATTGTATTTGTTTACGGTGAGGGACTAAACCTCTCACTGCACTGCTTAGGTTATTCTGGAGCATTAACAATGATTTCTGTTTTGCCCAGGTACGGCTACAATGATATTGTTACGATCCCAGCTGGTGCCACTAACATCGATGTCAAACAGCGGAGCCACAAGGGGATTAAGCATGACGGTAACTACCTGGCTGTGAAGTTACTGGACAAGTACATTCTGAATGGAGCGTATTCGGTGATCCCAATGGAACAAGATATCCCAGTCGGAGGGGCGATTCTGAAGTACAGTGGCTCCTCTACCACTCTGGAACGGATCCAAAGCTTCCAACAACTGCAGGAACCCTTGACCATCCAGCTGCTGTCAATAACCACGGATGCATTATTACCCCCCAGGGTGAAGTACAGCTTCTTCATCCCCAAAGGCGTGCCGTTCAGCAAGGGGAAAGCCAAGGCACCCAAGAAGTCCCCCAACGCCATCAAGCAGTCCGTGGTCTCTCAGTGGAGCCTTGGGGAATGGTCCCAGTGTTCTCGCAGTTGTGGGTCTGGGAGGCAGAGGAGGATTGTCGAGTGCAAGGACAATCACGGCCAGGTATCCCTGGAATGTGACATGGCATTGCAGCCGGATGACACCAGACCCTGTGCCAACGTACCTTGCCCACTGTGGCAGCTGGGCTCCTGGTCCCCCTGCTCAAGAACGTGCGGCCTGGGGCAAAGGGAGCGCAGTGCGTTGTGCGTTGAATACACTGGTAAGACTGTAGAAGAGGAGAAGTGCAACTCTACCAAAGAACTAAAGCCCGTGACTGAGGCGTGCGTCTTACAGCAGTGCTAAGCGGGGCGCTGGCTGCCTTTTATGTGGAAAGAGATTAAATCTGACAGCTTGTTAGGAAACAACGCTTGGCCCCTGCTTAGATTCTGAGATTCGAGGGGTTCGTGCAGCCGTAGGCAATTGGAGAAAGTGCACTAACGTGACCCAAATAGGTCAGCAAAGTAGAGACCTGTTGGTTGTATTCGACGACAGCAAATACCACTGTACATCTTGTTTCTTTTGCCAGATAGTTATCTACCTCGGAAGATGTTGCCCACAACGTTGCCTTTCAGAAGTTAGGCTAAGTATACACTGTACGCGTTCCCTTTATGCTGCTGTGCCAGGTCTTAACCCTCGACGATTGCAGATTGCGAAGACGGCAACTTTGTAGTAATTGTAATTTAATAATTAAGAAGTCCTGCCTTTTGGTGTGTGTGTGTGTGTATAATAGTCTTGTTCTAGATCAGTCTCGTACCACAGTGTGTATATTTTATGGAAGATTTTAAAACTAATTCTAATGAGATGTAGCATTCCATACTGTACATAGAGAACCTGAGGTATCATATACCTTCAATGAAGGAGTGTAGTTATTCTTAGCTTCCTTTAAAGCTATTTATTTTTGTACAGTTTGTACCTTTTACTGACATTGTACTTCAGATTGTTTTAGATGCTGCTGTGTTACAAACGGAGAGACTTTTTTTTTCCTTCTATAGATGCTTAAGTTTGTTGTACAACCGGTCATCAACTCCCACTCAACAAACAATGAAAACTTGTAGATGCATTGAAATAAATCGATTTTAATTTTATAAAAACGTTGTACAATTATGGTTATGTATGAACTTTGCCACTTTAGTAAATAATGCAGAATTTGCTGTGACAGCAGCCCTGTGTAAACATGCACAATAAATCATGGATTATAGCTCATACTTTACTCACTGTTACTTCTTTCTCTCTCCCCCATCCCTGGTCATTCCTCCCCTCTTTTTCTTCCTAATGCTTTCTCTTAACAGTTTCTTTGGAATCATAGAACTATACAGCGCAGAAAGAGGCCATTCGGCCCATCGTGCCTGTGCCAGCTCTTTAAAAAGAGTTATCCAAATCAATTCCATAACCCCACTCTCTCCGCCATAGCCCGGAGTTGTTATCGAATCGGCTTCCACCAGCTTTTCAGGCAATGCATTCCAGATCCCAACAACTCGCTGTGTAAAAAATATTTCTCCTCGCCTCCCCTCTGTTTCTTTTAACAACTATTTTAAATCGACGTCCTCGGCTTACCGACCCACCCGCCAGTGGAAATAGTTTCTCCGCGTTCACCCTATCGAATCCCCTTATTTTGAAAACTTCTATTAAGTCTCCTCTTAACTTTCTCTGCTCCAAGGAGAATAATCCCGGCTTCTCTCGCCTCTCCTGATAACTGAAGTCCCTCATCCCTGGTACCATGCTGGTAAATCTCCTTTGCACCCTCTCCAATGCCTTGACATCCTTCCTAAAGTGTGGTGCCCAGAACTGAACACAGTCTCTCGCTGAGGCCTAACCAGTGCTTTATCAAGTTTCACCATAACTTCTTGACTTTTGTATTCTATGCCCCTATTTATAAAGCCTGGTATCCCATATGCTAAGCATGTCTATCTAGGGTGGACCCAGTGGTGGATTGGATAGAACTGTAGCTTAAGGACTTTGGCTCTACAGCTTTGGGTCTGTATTCCTTCACCTTGTTCGTGTTAAAGAGAGAATGAAACTTTCCATTTTGTGTGGCCCAATTGAGATCAGCAAACTCAGTAGCGACCGGGATTCAAACCAGCAAGCTTGTGTCCTTAAGCTACAGTTCTATCCACTCCACCACCCGAGATAGACCTGCTTAGTGTTATCCCTCTCCCTCTGGACAGGAGACTATCAATGTATAGTATTTCAGCATTGATATAAACTGGAGAGTTTATAGGTCCACAAAACTTAGAGCTGGAAAGGCAAGATAACTTTATGGAAAAATCCAGCCCTTCCATTGAAAATAATTCTTTAAAGATTATTTTTAAATGAAACCGCAGTAAGCACTACAGTAATGACTACAACTGATTGTCATCGTGGCAACAGAATGGTACAGACGATCAAGCTCTGCATGTATTGTTAGTTCTTCTCTTAGATTCTCTCTGACTCTTTTCTCATTGTCGTCTTGTGGATTCTCTCTCTGTGTCTGACTCCGGGTTTACGTTGATAAACTCCATTGGGGTTCCCAATGCTGACAGAAATGGTTATTTGAAACCACGGAGGTAATGTTGTTCGACGATAAACAGGAATGCTGACATTCTAAGGGTAAAAATGAGGTCAATGTGAGTGTTAAAATAAAATGTTAGATGAGTTGGCAATTGTGACGTCTTAATTTTGACCCTTTGATTTCATCCATTTGCCTTGGGGACAAATTAAAACCCCCTATTTGTAAATATGAATTTGTGATTAAATTATTCTGTGTAGCACATTACCTGACTCTGATGGAATGTAACCTCAGAAGCATATTATAATATTCCTTGCATTTGCTACAGAGCTTTATCAGGTCATCGTAACGTCTCGAAGCACTTTGGCAGAATTTACTGTGAAGTGTAGTGACTGTGTATTTGTAATGTCCCACAAACGGCAATGAAGTGCGCGATCAATGTTTTTTCTCTCTGGAGGATTGTTGGCCGAGACACCAGGAGACACTTCTCTTGTCAAGTAGTGCCCATGGGATCTTTGACATCCACCTGAAGAGGAAGTCTGGATCTTAGATTAGCATCTCGGTACTGGAAGGTGTTTTCCAGATCGAGATGTCAGTAAATACGGGAGCATAAGAGAATTGGAAGCTGATGGAAAAAGAAGGTAGATCTTTTACACAGCGGGCGGGTAGGATACGGAATACTTTACCACAAATGTTTGTTGAAACCAAAGACTTAAAAGGAGATTTGATCCATAATCTTAAAGGCTATGGGGAAAGGGTAGAGGAATGGAATTGGGGCTCACTCTGGGACGCTATATCAATGCAAGTTGTTGTTGTTAGGGTCGAGAACTCCAATGAGGCAGCTTGCACCAGCACAAACACGATGGGTCTCCTTCTGTGCTGCAAAGATTTTATAATTCTAAGAAAGTGAAAGAAAAATTGATGTACAGGAAACGAAACAGCTGTACTTCAGCAAAGAAATGCAAATATTGCTCGACCTTTCAAATACTTTTTAAAAGTTGGGCCATACAAAATATGCACTAATGGAAGCAGACAGAATAAATTGGCCTTTGCTGGACATTGTGTGAGTAAAGAGGGTACAATATGATTTATGGAGCTATTTCACCACCTTTAACCTAGCTGAATACACAACAAGGAATTAGCAAAACTAAACTAATTATTGAGCAATGGTTCTCATAGAAACGAATTGTAAAAGTGACTTTTTTCCCAGGGGTTTTGAAATATGTTATAAACTTCCATACAAAGTTTGGAAGTTCGCGAGGCGAAAGAAGACCAAGGTAGGACACTGCTATGCGGGATTAGCTGCCACGTTTCGTCCACAAATATATTCTGTGAAGCACTTTGAGACGTCTAGAAGACGTGAAAAATGCCACATCAAATGCAAGGATTATTATTATCATTAAGGTCCATCTAGTTTGCCTTCCACCATCCAGGCAGAATCATATCGCCCCTCAACCTTCTCTTCTCCAGTGTGATCATGTCCAGTTTACCCAATCACTCCTTGCAGTCCAATTGCAGGTAAGTATTACAAAAATATTTGTGGGTGGTTAAAAACCATCATTTACAAAATTAAATGTCTATAATATTTTACTCTTCTTTTGTCAAGCCAAACTTTTACTATGACTTGTCTGATGGTACATTTGTTCCCTGCAGGGAAATCTACGGTTTTCTACCTGTTAGTTGATGTCTCTGACTGACGGACAGAGCTGTTAATGATAAATGATAAAGGATCGCATTGTTTCTCACCTGTTTATCCCACAGTTCACAAGAAGCGCTTGGAGAGTTTGCAATGGGGAGGATTGTGATTTATTTCTCTGTTCCTTCGGAAAATACCAAAATAATTGTAGCTTCATATTAGGAGCTGTCGCTAAGCCCAAAATTGTACCTCTTTGCTTCCTTTTCCAGACCAAGGGTGCTTTGAATAGAAAGCTAACTTTGTAAATGATACTTTTCCCTCTCGCTCTTCACTTTCCACTGTATGTAGGCTGCTGTATTTAAAATAAATAAAATGTGGTCACTCAATCCATGACTGTTTGTGGGTCAATTGGTTGCCATGTTTCTCCCACAAAATATACAGTCAATTCACTTCACAGTATATTCTGTGAAGCGCTTTGAGACGTCTCGAAAACGTGATAAGGCGCTATATCAAATGCAAGGATTATTATTATAACTGACTGTGTATTGGTGCTTTAGATTACACAGTAGGTTGATAGTACCAGCCTTTTCTCCTTATAACTTGGGCACCGATCAATAAATGTCCCAGAACAGGTTATATTGGTATCAGCCTATCAATATGAAAAGCATTCAGGATTGCAACACACTCCTTTTGGTAACAGTTCATTAATAGCTTCATCCAATACCCCCAATATATCTCACCTAGAATCACAGAATTTTTGCAGCATAGACATAGACAACATTTAACCTGTTGTCCCTGCGCAAGAACTTTCTGTTTAAATCCAATCCCCTGCCTTTTCGCCTTTCCTTTTCAGATATCAGTTTGGTTTTGCAAGTAAATCCAATACAATTCTTTTGAGATTTAATCGAGTCTCTTGAAAACAGCACATTATTCTGGCAATATCCATCTGCGATACGTCAAACCTGAAATGTGGGTTATTGCCCTCCTCGGTGCAGAATCTTAAGAATCCCTCTTGAGATGAACAAAATATGCGCACAGATATAAACCATTTGGTCCATCATGTCTGTGCTAAGCCTAAGAGAACTTGACTTGGGGCTTTGGTGACAGAAATTGCTTGGCACATATTAGGTGTCAGACTTGCTCAGTTGGTAACACTCTTGCCTCTGAAGGCAGAAGGCTGGAGGTTCAAAGCCCACAATGAGACTCTTCGATTGAGACATTAAACCAAGGCTTTATCCAGCGCCTTGGGACGTCCTCCCGACGTGAAAGGCAATATACAAAATGTAATTTTGTTGTTGTGGTTGTTGTGGTGTTTGTTTGTCTTTAACTAAAAGTACATGGCACTATTCATTGAAGAAAATGGAGTTATGGAGTTTGACCTGGTGTTCCTCCAATTAAGTTGACCATTCACTTCAACTTCAAAGCTGTTTGTTAGACTTTGCTGTGCACTAATCGGTTGCTAATACAGTCAGTGTATAGACACATACAGTACTCAGTCAATACCGGTGAGTCTTCAATCCTAACGTGACATTTGCCATTTGTTGCTGAATGCTTCTCGGCTGGATATGCAGTAGCATGTCTGGATAAACAACCTATTTCCTATTTCTTTTCCTGGGCCCCCGGTAATGGTTTCTGAATTGCACCCTCAGGAACAGAAACTGAACCCGTGCAAATTATTGCATTTCCCAAACCCACCGTTATTGAATGAGGCCATTAGGTTGTGCTAAAAAGTGGGTTGCAATTACATAGGTTGGCACCCAAAAAAGATTGGGTTCAGACCAAACCACCTTCATTCAATTTGAGACATCTCAGCATTGTGAGCTGGTTTCGTATCCAAATGCCAAAGTGAGAGCACCATTTAGATCTGCTCAGCATCTCAAACATGTTGCATTTTAATTGTCAAACTTTGAAAAACATTTTATTGTTTTACCTGGAACCGCTTGGAAGCTCTGCGTAATCATTACTTTTACGAGTTTTACTTAAACATTTATGCCACAATGTACTTGTTATTCAACAGAACATAATGTGGCCGAGACCCAGTTATTTCTGGCAATCCTTAGCTGGAAGAGTTCTCTGCCAGTCAGCGGTACTGTAGTATCTTATACACGCACGGCAACAAAGGTCCTCAGGATTTATCACGTATAAACAGGAAAAAAACTTTCAGCATAATTCAGAGTGTTGATAAACATTGTTTAGGCATCTTTGCTCCCTTTCCCACCTTGTCCCCTCTTTGCCCATCTTCGGATTGTACCTGAAGACTAGACTTTCCTCTTTGACCCACCTCACACATCAAGCTCTAAGATATTATACTACTTGAAGGGTGCTGTATAAATGCAGGTTGTTGCCTTTGAGCATCTTTGGTGCGGTGGTTTTAAACATTTTTAAAGTGTTTCAATTGTACAAGCGTTCTTCCACAGTTAAATTGTGAGGGCATTTCCATTTTGCGTGGGCATTTCAAAGGTACTTATTACCTGACTTATTTGCACAGTAATCTGTGCTACGTCAGAGTGTTGAGGTGATGCCAGAAAGAAAGAGAGCTCCGGATCTTTACTTATTATTCAAACAGGACCATCAAATCTTCTAGGCAAGCTTAATATGTTCACTTTAACCTCGCCTACAATAAGAACCTAAAAGAAATGCTAGACGAAAAAAAAGACCAAGGTCCATCTAGTTCTCCTTCTACCTTCTTGGTGGTCCCATGCACATGTGTCCTGAATTATCTATGTACTATATCCCACAATTATAGCAACAAAAATAATATTTGAATTTGATAGAACGCTTTTCAGGTCAGGAAGATGCCTCAAAGCACCTCATCAGATTTTACCGTGAAGTATAGCGCCCGTATTTTGTAGGCAAACACAGCAACCAGTTGGTACACGGGAACAACCCACAGATATCCCTGAAGAGAAATATAAAATTCAATGTTAAACTGATTTTACGATCCACGTCGGGTCTCCTTTCGTGGCTAAACCTTCCATTACTTTGTTCCATTGCTCTCATCGTTCTTTTACTTCAAAGGATCGGTGATGTGTGTGTGCTCCAGTTCTAATATTCAGAATCTAACCATATTTGACGCTGCCAAACCCCACAGTCTCCCCACACCCAACACTCTCGCACACTCTGCTGTATCCCACACTCTCCTGTATCCCGGCAGGGCGAGACCTGGGGCAAGTTTTCTTACTCTCCGCTCCACGCACCTGACGATAATCCCACCACGAAAAAAAAACAATAATAAAATTGGTCACTCCAATCCACGCCCGTTTGTGGGGGGGACGCCGCTGTGCGCAATTGTGGCAGCCGCGTTTCGCCCCCAAGTCAATTCACTTTACAGCGAGCGTATCCTGTGAGGCGCTTTGGGACGTCTCGAAGACACGATAAGGCGGCTGCATCGAAAGCGAGGATTATTATTATTATCATCATTATTATTATTTTTATTCCTCCTGTGCCGCGCTTTGAATGCTCAGCGCCGTTCGTGAGCCGCTCTATCAAAGGCAAAGACGATTATTCTTCTTAATGCATTCATTGATGAATTAAATAGGAAGGAATGAATGATTATTATTATTATTAGAGCAGAGTTGACATTGCCACATCCCACCCACACAAGTGACCTGTCACTCAGGGCCGAGAGGCCCCGCCCCTCGCTCCACCCAGCCCAGGCCCCGCCCCCTCCCAGCCAGCCCAGGCCCCGCCCAGCCCAGGCTCCACCCACTAAGCCCAGCCCAGGCCCCGCCCCCCTGCCGCCAGCCCGGCCCAGGCCCCGCCCCGCGCCGCGCTTGAGTGACAGGCGGCCGTGGCGGCGCGGAGGCTGTCGGGAACAAAACAAACGGCCGTTGGGCTCTCGAGACGGTGACCAACGCGCGAGAGAGAGACAGAGAGAGAGAGAGACAACGAGAGAGAGGCGCGGGGGGAGCGGCGCCAGGCCCGGGCCCGGTGAGAGACCACCCTCACCCCCCCTCACCCCCCTCACACCCCCCCCCCCCCACCCTCACACACCCCACACCGCGGGGGGAGGGGACACACACTGACCACCCGGCGAGCGAGGCCTGAGCGGGTTGGGTGAGGGGGGGGGAGGAGAGGTGGAGGTGGGTTGGGGGCGGGGGGTGGGGTGGGGGGGTGTTGTTGTCCCCGTTTCCTCCCTTCCCCCCCCCCCCCCGCCACCCCTCACGGTTCTCACCTCACTCTCCTCCCCGCCTCGCGCGGGCCCCAAACTGCAGTAAACACAGGGCCCCCCTCCCCCCACCGTAACGGCGGTCCTGTTCCTCACGTCTCTCCCCCCCACTCCCCCCCCTCCCCCCCCCGGGTTGGGGTTGTGTGGCTGCACACGACGAGGCCGCGGTGTGTAGTGTGTGTGTTGCGGGGAGCGAGGCCCCGTGCGGGGGGGGGAGGGTCGCTCACGCACGTATATACATGTGTGTGTGTGAGAGAGAGATGGGATGAGTGTCTGTGTATACGTGTGTGCGTACATGTATGTGTGTATACCTGTGTGTGTACCTGTGTGTGTGTGTACCTGTGTGTGTGTGTACCTGTGTGCGTATATACTCGTGTGTGTGTGTGTATACCTGTGTGTGTGTATACCCGTGTGTGTGTGTGTATACCTGTGTGCGTATATACTAGTGTGTGTGTGTGTATACCTGTGTGTGTGTATACCCGTGTGTGTGTTGTATACCTGTGTGCGTATATACTCGTGTGTGTGTGTGTGTGTGTATACCTGTGTGTGTATACCTGTGTGCGTATATACTCGTGTGTGTGTATACCCGTGTGTGTGTATACCCGTGTGTGTGTGTATACCTGTGCGCGTATATACTCGTGTGTGTGTGTGTGTATACCCGTGTGTGTATACCTGTGCGCGTATATACTCGTGTGTGTGTGTGTGTGTATACCTGTATGTGTGTGTATACCCGTGTGTGTGTGTGTATACCTGTGCGCGTATATACCCGTGTGTGTGTATACCCGTGTGTGTGTATACCTGTGTGTGTGTGTATACCTGTGTGTATATACTCGCGCGTGTGTATATACCCGTGTGTGTGTGTATACCCGCTTGAAGGGGACAGTCCTTTACCCTCTTGAACTCCATCCTCTGCCTCGTCCCCTCCCTCACCTCCTTCAAGGCCCGTCTTAACACTTCCTAGTCTGACCGTGCTTTTGGTCATTCTCCCACCCCCTTCACCCCTCTTAATTTGAACCCCCAGCTCGGGTGCCACTGAGCGTCCAGTGCCCTGGGATGTTCTCCCCATGTGAGAGATACCATATAAATGCAATGTGTTGTTGTTGTTTACGTTGATCAAGGCAAAAAAAAATGTTTTAAGTTAACTGCATAGCACCATCGGTCTGAAAACACGGCAATTTTCTGTCCACTTTTATGTTTTGACAATTGGTTACAATAAGAGAATTTAGCATTTTATGTTGTGCATGAATTGGGATTGCTGACTTTTGAAAAAAAACATTAATTATTCATAATACAGTAAAAATAATCATGATAGTAGAGCTAGACAACAGCCCAGCATGTATTTCTGGCAGGGTTGCAGTTAAAAGGGCTGTTGACTTCATTAAGATGCTGCAAACTTTTGACCTGTTAAATATGCATTGTAAATAGTGAAAATAATGAACCTTGTAATTTGTATTTCACATTGGGAGAATGTCTCAAAGTGAAATGAACAGGATTCATTTTAAAGTGCAGTGACTGTTTTTATAAGGAAGGCTTGATGCATAATGGTAGCATGTTTATAGCGCCTTGGGACGTCCGTTCAACATGAAAAACACTTTACAAATGTAATTATGTTGTTGTATGTCTAAGTGCTTCGTACAGTGAGTTACATTGAAGTGTGCTGATTGTATACCTTGAACATTCATTAGAAGCATGCACAACTACAAACTGTTTACTCAGATAACTTATGCAAATGTTCTAGTGCGTTAAAGTAAATAAGTATGCTACAATGCATAATTTCTACTGGCTGATCTATGATTAACGCTATCAGAACATCTGGCATTGGATAGAGCGGTATGTATCTACAGGAGTAATTAGTCAGTTTGGTCAGAAGAATATTAAATAAAAATACTATATATATCGCTGAGTATATTGTTTCACATCAATCACTTACCAAAAATGACATTGTGACTTTTCTGAAAACATTGAATCAGTTTATTGAAAGCATAGTGTGGTTATGAGGGTGAACTGTCGGCATATTATAGTATTGCAAAGAAAATTATTGTAGATTTAGAATTAAAACAATAGGTTGAACATGAAATAGCTCCTGTCAGGGCAAGTTTATTTAGTGAGTAGCTGAATTACACTGGGAAAGTCCTAGTTTCCATTTCTGTTCTGTGTTGTTAACTAGGGCAGCAATACTGTCGCAGAGCTAGGGTTAGTTAGGGAAAGAAAAATCAGCCAGAGGTCCTCTCATTGCTGGAGATGGACTTTAGGTATGGAGAGGATCAGGTTTGTTGCAATTCTCTTCCTCTTTCCTCTCTCCAGGTAAATTACCTGATGACACGTTTACTGTCAACTATTTTGAATGGATTATTGAGCAAGAGCACACGGAACTATATTTCAGCAGCAGAAAATTGGGGCGATCGGGAAAGCAGGGGAGAAATGGAGTAGGAAATCAAAATGTTGACATTTGGACATTAAAGTTTCCTGAAAAAATCAAATACTGATTAAAAGTGAAAAGTTGCCACTTGCAGTAATTGGGAACGTTAATTTTACCAATATATTTGACTCCGACATCAGCAGCCACTTCAACATTCAATTCATGATACTGTAACATGTATTTTTACATGCACATACCTATAACTTTTGTTTTACTGTTTTTTCTTTTTATACAGCCCAGTATTTTTGGTCAAATTGCACGCATCAAAGTATTTGAATGAATATTTCAGGAAATGTCTCGCCGGGAACATTGATTTAACAATCAGAAGGTGGGTGATCTCCATTAATGCTGTTATTAGAACACATAGTATAAAACTCGGAAAGGTTGAAATGCTTCCCAGAATGTAAAATGGGAGTTGGGAGAGATTTCCTTTTTAAAAGGAGTGTTGAGTTGTTGACGCAGTTGAAAGCTTTCATTCTGAAAGCTCTGATCTTACGTTTGCCATCTCTTTATATTTTGTCACCTACCCAAGCTCCACAGTAAGCCTTACGTAAAACTACTCAAGAATTATTCAGATGAATAAACTGTATTCGGTTGAAATTATGTATTTCGATTACTGGAAATAAAAGTTTAGACAACTATCCATTACCTGCTTTAATAACATTGTATTTATGGTTGTGTAATTGAAAAAAGGCAAATAATTTTAAAAGATCAAAAGATATTTACCTGCTATTTACTACATAATGTCAAAGTGAGAAACTGTTTAGGTCTTGTTTACTAATAACTGTACGTATATATTACAATTAGTTGGTTCACTCAACTGTAGCATATGAGGGTCTTATAAAATACTGCAGTGTTTGATATGGCAAATTATCTTCTCGAAATGAGTAAAATAGTAAAAAAAAAGGAAATGGCAACATTGAAATACATATTGCACATTTTGTTTCCTTTAGGGTTTAGGTTACCAGAGTATAACTGAACACGGAACGGGCGATAAATAATGGGTGTGCGAACATTTACACACAATTCTCCAGTCCATGGCCAAGAGCTGCTGGGGAAATTAAACAAACTCCGCAATGAAGGACAGTTCTGCGATGTGACTATTCGGGTCCAGGACAAGCTCTTTAGGGCCCACAAAGTGGTTCTTGCTGCATGTAGCGAGTTCTTCAGGGCGAAACTTATCACGCAATCAGATGGAGAGGAATGTATTTTGGATTTGAATCATGTTACCGTGAGTGGGTTTTCACCACTGTTGGAGTATGCATACACCGCTACTCTTGCGATCAATACCGAGAATATTATTGATGTTTTGGCAGCTGCAAGCTACATGCAGATGTTCCATGTCGCAAATACTTGTTCAGAGTTCATGAAATCAAGTATCCTGTGGAACACAAACAGTAGTCAGCCAGGACCAGTCCCCTCACTTCCTCAAGAGACCAGTGGAGCCTGCATCATTCAATCCCACGATGATAGTCTATCTCCAGTATCATCAGACTGTAGTTCTGTGGAAAAAAGCAAGCCCAGAGAATCGCGCAGGAAACGAAAGAACTTCATCATGGTTTCCCCTGAGAGTCCCACTGAATCTGCAGTACAGCCTAATTCATCACAAGCCGTAAATCCCTCTGTAACCTTTTCAGATACCAGGACCCAGCAACCTGTAGACTCCTCTTTGTCGTTTCAATGGACCTATCCTTTGGGTGCTGATCGCCGGACCCAAACAGACAAATCTAAACAGACGGAAAGTGTTAGGGCCTTAGAGCAGACTGCAAGCACAGAGGTGACTGGAAGAGTGCCTGATTACACTAATTGCGAGAGTACAAAAACATCGTCCCCAATGATGGAAGATGACGTGCGGATCAAAGTTGAAAGGTTAAGTGATGATGAAGGTCACGAGGAGGTTTCACAACCTGTCAGTGCTTCCCAGAGTTCCCTTAGCGACCACCAAACTGTACCAGGGAGTGAACAGGCTCAGGAAGATCTACTGATCAGTCCCCAGTCGTCCTCCATTGGTAGGTACCACTAAACCTTTACCTTTTTATGCGCATAATGCATAACCGCTATGTGGGATGATGTGAAGATTAATTCAAATTTTTATGAATTCAATAATACTAAAAAAATGTAACGTGTCACATTTTGCCATTGATCACTCTCACCGAGCTATTTAAGTAACAGTCCAGGAATTAATGCTGGAGATTTAACGGTCAATCAGTAATAGAGTACTGTACTTTTTAGATAGCACTATGTTCTGCTTGAACATTTGTATTTGGATTTTTTTTTAAACAATGTTGAATGCTACACCTTTGTTCTTCTGGAGTATACCTCTAGCTCAGAAAATGTACCCTGCCTCCAGGTTAGTTTCAGTATTGGATATGAAAGGGACTCTCTTGTTTGTTCATCAATGTATCTTGAGTTGCCTTTGAAACTGGGTCAAACTGCAGGTGTTTATAATAGCTGCAGCTGCAATCTGTTCAACCTATCCAATATTTTAAATAACTACTTCTGATTAAAATGCTTTAATTTACAAATTGGCAAATCATATCCTGTTAATCTGGAATAGGTCTTTAAATCACGTTTTTGAGTATATAAAAAAGGAAATTTTGCAGAAGACAAATGGTGAGTAACTGTACACAGGTTGCATTTGTTTGTTTCTATCACCTCCTTTAGCAGCTGCAGTATCATATGTACTCAGAATCTACCAATACATCTATCCAGCATTCTTTTCCTGTCTCAATTTCCTTTCTCTTCTTGTCTTATTTCTCTCCTGATTAAAGAAGTCATTGACTAATGTAGGTGATTTTTATTGGACCTAAAACTGACACTGGTGTAAATCTGTACCAGTTAATTTCATATTCTATTTTACTTTCCTACCTTCTATTTAATTTGGATAAATTTAAAATATGCTGTATTTGACACCGACGTTAATTTCATATGTACTGACGGAAAAGTTATTAAACTTCAATTGGTATGCACAGCATGAAACTTCAGTTGATATGCACATTGCAAGAAAAGGCTGCTCACAACCGCAGGATGCATGTTCGGTATATCGAGGTACGAACTCTAAGTAACAGACTTCTAAAATGTTCCAACGTCGTTCCCTTTTTACCTTAAAAGGATCAATCGATGAAGGGGTTACAGAGGGGCTACCAACGCTCCAAGGCACTTCTGGTGCCAACACTCACCCTGATGATGACGATAGGTAACTACATTTATACTTGAAATCTCTTTTGGAATTAATATTGGGACATATATTATTGTGATAATCATTTTTTTAATGCATTTCAACATATCTTTTGAAATCGACGACATGCCCTCACACCTCCCTACCTCTCCGACCTGCTTACCCTGCACTCCACCATCTGCTGCCTCCGCTCAGCTGGCTCCAGCCTCCTGTTTGTCCCTCCATGCCACCATCAGTGGCTGTGCCTTCAGCCACTATGCCCTGAACCTCTGGAACACTCCTTCAATCCCTCTGCCTTGCCCCTTTCTTCCCCCTCTTCAAGAACTATCTCAAGACCCTCCTTGTCGACCGTGCCTTTGTCACCCTCCTACCCCACCCTCCATGCCCTCCACCCCTCCTAATCCAGGGCCCCCGCTCAGGTGCAGATCCCCGACTGTCCATCGCTTTGGGACGTCCTCCTGATGTGGAAGGGCTATACAAGTTGTAAGTTGTTGTGTTATTGCATTAAGCATTTTTTTTAATGCATTTCAACATGTCTTAAATTCTGTGGCCTCAGATAAGGATGCATTTAGCTGCAGAATTGCTAGAAAATGTATCTGCTCTCATTTCTTGTGATTGTTTCTTATGCTGTGTGGATTCTCTCCAGCTACCTCAACGCCACTCTAGATAGGATCTGCAGTTTATCTAGGGCACGTACTTGTAAAAACTTGTATTGACTTGATAAACACATTCAGTCATGCAAATAAATTGGGAACTTCTAAATAATCCTTGGATTACATTTTTCAATTGAAGTTTCCTGATTCCGTAGATTGGAGAGTGGGCAGTACTCGTACCAGCTGTACATCAACCCGTCGACTAGTGGCACAGAAAGACCAAGTCCAAACGGTCCGGACAAACCTTTCCAGTGTCCCACGTGTGGTGCCCGCTTCACTCGCATTCAGAACCTCAAACAGCATATGCTGATTCACTCAGGTAAATGTGGAGGTGCTTGTGTTTGTTCATTTGACCTTTTCTTCCTTATCGGTCGGTGTTTAAAGCATGTAGACTTCAACTTGGGAACATTTTCAGGTTCTACCTTTGTTTTAACCACTTAAATGAGCTGTTAAGTGACAGCACATTGTTGTCTTAGATATTGCTGGGCAGAGTGGGAAAGGGATATACCGTGTTTGACAAAGAGAATTACAGGGTTTCAGACAGAATTAAAGTGCACCTTTTCCATTTAGTGGAAGCAACAATGGTACTTACATTTATATAGTGCCCTTCACACTGGAAGGTGTATCAGAGCTGGATATGCAGCTTTTTTATACCCAAATACTTTGCAGGCGGTAAATGTCAGCATGCAAATATTACTGAAATGCAGACTGTACATACAGAGATCCTTAAAATATATATTTGAATAAAGGCGTAGGTTTGCTGGTTTGTCATCAACAGCGACCTGGAATACTGTGTTGCCGGCTGGCTCTGGAACTGAGACTACCACAGAGGATTGACTAGATTCCGACATACCATTGCCAAGCATGTCAACTTGAAGCCAGTTCAGCTTAGCCCCCAAAAAAGGATTGGTTGAAACCTGGAAAAAGTAATTAAACGCAGTAAACAAAATGCATCTAATTCTCTGACTGCCCATTCAATTCAAGTTTGGAAACTTAATGCTAACACGAGTACAATTTGCAACCGAGTGAATTGAAATCAATCAATTAATAATGTTAATAATCCTTGCATTTGATATTGCGCCTTATCACATCTTCGAGGCGTCTCAAAGCGTTTCACAGAATATACTGTAAAAATATGCACTATGTGAGACAAACATGAACAAATATTTGGGGGAGAAAAGGTTCAGATAGGGGAGGGGGGAGGATTGTTACAATAAAAGTTTCCATATTTTTAAACTAAAGCAAGCCTGAGTGAGAATAAATTTCAACCAAGCCAATGACGATCACAATGAACCTTAACAGTCCAAACTGTTTCATGGAAATGAAAATGATTTCTCCACATAAAGGCGAGAAAGTAATCTGCAGATTAATCATTTTCAGGCCATCTAAAATGAATATCCTATTTAAAAATAATATGGTGCAAACAGCAAGAAAGAGACATCATCAAAGGCACATGAACAGCAAACATTACACATTGTTTCAGATTTATTCCAAAAGAATGAATTGCAAGAAACGTGGTAGCATATTGTAAAATGGTAGTCAAAGGATTTCAGTGGTGATGACAGTGGTTGCATAGTTCTGATTTATGCAGGTAAATTGTTGTTATAATTGCTTAATATCTGTCCAGAACATGAAAAAAATGCCCATAGGAGCAAGATAGATGTTGTAAGTCTGCAGTTTATTTTTCAGACATTTGATCTGTCCCTCTAGTATACCTGCGCTTCTGTCCTGGCATCACAGGAACAAGCTGTTTCTTAAATCAGTCCAGCATCCTGGACTTAGCCACTCATTGACGCAAATAGCATCAATCAATTCAAGAGAAACCTGCATCATTTATTTTATCATCATGACATTTTATATTCACCGACAAAATACACAGTCAATTCACTTTATAATATATTCTGTGAAGCGCTTTGAGACATCTCAACCCCGTGATAAGGCACTATATCAAATGCAAGGATTATTATTATTACATTCAGGACAATTGGGTATATCTCTTGTAAAACAAATTGATATGTTGCAATGTAGGAAACTGCAGTTGAAATCAACCAAAAAAGGTCTATGCCTTTTGGATAAAATGGCATTTGCACAATTCTAAAGTTTTCTGTGTGTGTTCGAACCTCAAAAAATTAATGTGCTCATTAAATAAGCTGTGATCTGCTAAAGTAAAGCAGAAATACTCTCATTGACTGAAGACGTTTTCAGCAATTACATAAAGTGTCGTCAAAACCAGAAAGTTCACATTAGAAATATGCTGTCTATTGCATAACATCTATTCTCATTGACTGACTTTCTATTTTAACTTTTTATCTCTTCAGATGTAGAGATAAAGACTCAACTTTCAAAAGCATTGTTATGCAAATCTGAAATATTCATGTTTCAGAAAATAACAGATGTTCATGATTTTATTAAAGTAATTGGTTGCATAGTACAGCTTTGGCCAAGTAAACCAGTCCAAGTCCTAAATCATTTTCTATATGAATGTTAGTAAATTGCAGTTTGCAGAAATTCCATGTTAGTAGGACCTACAAAGAAGCTATTGTATTTGTAGATAATATTGAATGCCTGTTTGAGTAAAAGAGCAAGACTAGGAGATGTCAGACTTCTGTGGATCTGTGTTGGACAGGAGACGCAAAAGTTCAGTGACTGCTTTTTTTAAAAAAGTAGCATAGACGCACACTCTTTACATTTATTTTTGACTCTTATATTTTTCCAATTTTTTGTTTTTCTTGGCTTCGCTATGGCACATTTACCCACTCTGCCATTTGCGGTTGGGTAACCTCAGTCCAGATAGCACTATGGTATTAATGTTAGAATTGGTATCCCGGGAAATGGAAAGTTTCACAAAAAAAATCCGCACACCAATTAATTGCAAATCTGTTTGACTGCACAAACCTCCCATGTGGAAGTTGGAAACGGGCAATAGCACTGTTTTGGGTATGTGCTTGTTAGGAATGCTCTGAGCTTATTTCAAAATAAGGTCATGCAAATCTTAACAGACTTACTCACAACCTTGCATATAAGCAAGCACCCACAGTTTTTTATGCCAGTAAGAAAGGCAAGTCTTTAGAATTTGTACCGTGAGTTTAGGGTTAAAAATGGATATTGCGGAATTAGGGAAAGAGAGATTCTGTAGAAAATTGGAGACTCTTGGGGAACCAGAGAGTCCAAGAGAAAATGTGTGTGGTACTATATTAACAGTAAAACTGCTGATGGGACAATATTTTGGTTAGCATTGCAGCCGATTTGCAGTTTGCGTCCAATTATCTGCACTGGTTGCTTATTCGCAATGGGCGGTCCCAATCAGCGTGGACAATCCAGACTCTACTGGCGTCACGTTTTGATTGCTTTGCTGTAAATCCCTGCTGAAAATGCACATCCGTGTTCATTGGGCGAGGACTGGAATGTACTCTTGCATGTCCCTTCCCTCATTGTTTCAGGATCACACAGTATGGATGGGTTAAGCACTGGAGGCCATGCAATTGCACCTCCCATTAGCCAACATTTTCACTAGAAGAGGGGAAATAAAACAGGTTTTTGACTTGCTGTGTAATTCTCCTATTATCCCAACTGATGAAAAAAGATGGGTTCTGAAGCTGAATAAAATGGTGTTTACAGTGAACTTTACAGCAGTTTTCCACTGAATCATAAAACTGTCATCTGCAACAGTAAAAAAACAACTTTTAGCAACAAACATTTCCTAATTGAATACCATATTTAGGTTGGAAATATTGCAAATATATGGCTGTAAACCCTTGGCTTCATAATATGCTTAGAGCTTATTTCAAATTTATTGCATAATGGAATGAGCTTCCAAATGTGAGGCTTTAGCTGTTGAAGCGAGCCACAGTCCACTCTGGTCCTGATGTGACCTCTTCCTGGAACTATACATTGGGTTTCGGAACAGATTGGCATTGTGGGGGTAATAAAAGCAGATTTGACCTTTTAAGATTAATGACTTGGTTGACTTCCATGTATTTGGCTGAGATGTAGTCATGCATATGCCTTTTAACCATTACAAAATAATTCCATATTGTTTTTTGTACAACTAGTAAATTTGTTCTTGAAACGTGACAGCTTTGCTGTTTTACTTTTTCTCCCAGTTTACTGCCAGTATTGATTTAATGTTTATGGGGGCAGAGACGACGTGCAAAGTAAAAAGTTGTATGAATTCAATTTTGTAAATACTAATTCGGACAAAAACGAAGATTCTGCTTTTACTTTCTAGCAGTAAATGAGCAGAAGATATTCAGAGTTGGGAATTGCGATGTAAATTCCTGATAGAAAATAAGTTGTGGTTATAATGTATATACAATATTTTTATTGTTGAATTGTATAGAAATCATTTTAAAATTTTATTGCAGTAATTAATACTGCAATTTGCAATAAATTGAATGAGGAAATTTGAAGTTATTGACATTTTGAGGAATTTTAAAGTCTGAAATACTAAACTCCTCATTTCTTTCCTCTGCGCTGTGAATATTTCAAAGCTGAGAATTGGTCATTAAATGAATCACTGATTTGTTTCTAGGTATAAAACCCTTTCAGTGCGACCGGTGTGGGAAAAAGTTCACCAGAGCATACTCTTTAAAGATGCATCGTCTCAAGCACGAAGGCAAGCGCTGTTTCCGATGCCAGATATGCAGTGCGACGTTCACTTCATTTGGAGAATACAAACACCACATGCGCGTTTCAAGGCATATTATCCGAAAGCCTCGGATCTACGAGTGTAAAACGTGCGGTGCCATGTTTACTAACTCTGGAAATTTAATCGTCCACCTGAGGAGCCTGAACCATGAAGCATCTGAGTTAGCATCCTACTTCCAGAGCAGGTGAGATCGAATGACAATTACATTTTGTGAGTGTTTTAAAAAAAAATTAGCAATGTGGTTAAATAGTGTGACACCAATTGCAATCACAACAACAAATTATATCTGTATAGTGCCTTTCACGTCAGGAGGACGTCCCAAGGTGCTGGGAGGTTGTTTAATCGCAATCTTTTAAAATAATGTCACATTCAACAACAACAACAAGATTCCATTTATTGAGCGCCTTTCACGTCGGGAGGACGTCCCAAGGCGCTGCGGCACAGCCAATTCCTGCACCAGCAAAATATACCCATGTCGTCAATTTTTAATGTGGAAACTAAAATGCCCAATTGCTATGTCATCAGGTCTCCGTCAACATCACTTGCCCAACATGTTAGGAATTGATATCGCTAGGAAGTGATATTCATAGAGAGGGATTTATTAGGTCAGGGTATTAAAGGATATGGGGCAATGGCGGTTAACTGAACTTGAGGTACAGATCAGCCATGATCTCATAAAATGGCAGAACAGGTTCGAGGGCTGAATGGCGTCTTTTCCTGTTTCCGTGTTAAGTCATTGATTTTAGTGCAAAGGCCAGCCAGAGTATGGGAAGCAGGTGGGCCAGGAGCAAGCATGTGATGACTTTCTATTTTTTTTAAAAAAAGGAAGGTAGAACAGGGCCACATGTGGTTCAAAACTGAAGTAAAACCTATGATCACTTTATCTCAAGCTGAACTTTGGGGCAACTAAGGAGTTAATCATTTCATAATCAGTTTTTTTTTGGTCAAGCGTGCGTTTTATATTTGAGCTGCTTTTTAGCACGCCACTGCCACCAAAGCTGACATTTTAATGTAAAATGTAGTGACATTATTTTGAATATCTCATTTTGATCCTTTTGGAACAAACTATTCATTCAAGATACCTTTATAATGGGTATTTGAAAATATCCACTACATTTTACATCTACTGAGCTTTTTTTTTAGCTCCCGTCCCCCTGAGATTAAATACCCTTTTTATATAATTAAGTTCATTCCCCCCTTCCCCCTTGTCTTGAGAGGAGAAACTGAAAATATACATATGGCCTATTAGATTCCTAAAGCTGCTGGTGGAAAAGACTCACTCCAGTGAAATATGTGACTGATCCATCTGCTGCCAGCTGTATCGAGTGGGAATCGTCATTCTTTCCAGACTCGAATGCTGATCCTTCCTTAACACGATGAGAGGTAGCTGCAGATGGACCTACCACATGCTTCACCCCGAAGGTTTCCAACTAAACTATTTTCTTTCTCATTCTGGAAAGTTGAAGTCTTTTGGCAACTTTTAAGATAGAAATAAACATAAAAACAATTCTTGACATGATTTTCAACTTGACTTTTAGTTCTGTGGATTCGGAATCTTAATTCGCCCACAAAACATACAGTCAATTTACTTTAGGGTATGTTCTGTGAAGTCATTTGAGACGCCTCGAAGATGTGATAAGGCGCTATATCAAATCCAGGGATTATTATTATTGATCCAAACGGGATTAAAATTTGGAGAGTTAAACCTGTGTATAGTTAGGATTGTTTTGTGCACTACCTCTCAATTAAAACCTTCTGATTTCTTGTTTTGCAGTGACTTCATTGTTCCAGACTATCTTAAACAGGAGCAAGAAGAAGCCCTTGCCCAGTATGAGCTAGGAGACAACGGTTTTGAGAACAACTCATCTGTGCAAATGCCTGTTATTTCACAGGTGTCCTCCACACAGAACTGTGACAGTGCATTCCCCCTCGGTCATTTGGCTGGGCTTATCAACAAAGATGAGGAAATAACGGAGGAACAGAAGACAAATAACTCTGAGGTCAATGGAATCCTTGGTATCAGGGAGGAGCTGCATAAGAGAGCATCTCCAGAAGAAGGACCCAATGTCCTTTACAATTAAATTGGGTTTGGCTGTTTACCTCCAGTTCTTTTGGAGAAAGTGCCTGGACTTGGGTCAAATGATTCTTGGACCTTTTCTGAACCTTTTATTTAAAATAGGTCAACGATGCACAAGTTACGTTATTTACTCCTCAAAGCGAGTGCACACGTTAAAAAGCCTTCACTTCAAGGTACAAGCACATCAAGCCACATTTTGCATAATTCACTCTGAAGTCAGGCAGACCCTGGAAGAAACTGGTACAGCTTTTAAATAATGCATAGCAAACAATCTGCTATATTTAAAAAAAAATAGCCTATACTTTTATATATCCTGATGACATTATTTGCTCTGTCATGTTGACATCTGTGGATACAATTTGGGATTAATGTTGAAATGCTGCATTGGTGGTCAAAAGAACAATCATCTCGACTTTTTCTGCATCAAGTCACTCTTGGAAACATATCGGATGTTTAAATAGCACATACATGCTAACTGCCTGGAATCGTTTTATGAAATATGTTCAGTCTTTTAATACAATAAAATAATGTTCACACGGTATCTCACATTTCAGAATGTCCACCAGAAGAACAGCATTTTTTTAATAGCTTAAATTACATTTGTACAATAATGGAATTTTTTTTATCAATAACAGTGCTCTGGATACCTACTGTTACGTACTGCTTAGTAGTTTCTTTTCACCACTCCAAATAGTGCCATATTTACTTATAATCAACTGATTGATTATTGGTCAATCTTCTTAAAGTACCACCAAGAAATTGGAGGGGGGAGCAGTTTCATGAGCCCCCTAGATGTACCTTTGAGGAAGGTTTTGGCTCATTTGACCATTATATTCTAAACGTTCATTTGACCATTATATTCCTGGCTGAGAAGATGAAAGTTCCGATTACATTTTATTTCTGTGTTTTTAAAAGAGAAACCAAATATGTCAATTAGTTGTTGGTTTTAAGACTGATATCATTAAGTTCCTGGCCAAGTGAGCAATCTTGAAATACATGTTCAGGAGTTGATTCGGGAGCCATTCAATTTGATGCTTTTTCTCTGATGGCCTATTTTACCTCTACAGAATGGTTTGCAACTGGAAACATTCAAAAACATTTTCCATTATGTACTTTACTGTTGATCTGAAACAAAGGCGAATGCATATTCCCTACAAAGATATGTCTAGCTACCTTTATAGTCTGTTGTAACTTGTGGATGTACGTTAACATTGACACCACAGTTGGTGGCACGTTAGTGAAGAGTATTTTCAGGGAGCTTGTTTGCCTTGGCTGTTGTTGAATTGGTGGTTTATTGCAGACTTTTCTAAGACAAAGTTTTTTTTGTGCTAACTAATGACTGGTTTTAAGCGTAAATGTTCAAACATAGATTTCTACAGCTGGTAAGATTTTTTTTATAATCGTAATCTACACATTTGCTGTTTTGTGAAGTGTCCACCTATTAAAGGTGTTAATTATAAGTGTTGATCCTTTTGTTAATATGTTCGTAGGATCAAGTGATATTTTGACAATCTGAAAGCATGCTGTGGTTGATTAAGGCATGTGTGGAGTTTATTTTATTTTAATTTTAGTAGTCCTGGTATTTTAAAACATGAAAATATTTAGAAAATAGTAGTCCTACAGATAAGGCTCAAATACATCAATGCAATTGGCTGTATTCAATTTAATGTAGTTCTTTTGTAAATTAACCTTAGCAGCAATGCAGAAAGATTTCTGCTTCTAGGTACATACATAGAACTCTTTGAAAGGTGGCATAGCTGGAAAAGCCTCTACTGCAATGTTCATTTTGTAGATAATGAAGCCTGGATAAATTTATCACTGATCCATGAAATATAATACCAATGTTTCAGCTTCTTTATATAACAGACAACCTGATAGTCCAACTATTTCTCAGTATACTTTTGCCCCATCTCCTTTTATCACCCCTCTTCCACGGGAACATTTGGTTCCTCAAGATAGTTTTATTTTATGTAAGAACGAAACATGTTGAAGCTTTTTTCAATTTAATTCCAACTAGTAGTTTGCTTCCCTCTGGTCTCATTTTGATCTGTTTACTAAGCAAATAGAAATAAAAGAAACATGGCTCAAAGTACACTATTTTTAAAATATGTGCACGTTTGAAGTAGTTATCATACTGCAGTGATTACCCATTATAAAATCTTATTAAGATCAATGCAGTAATGTCACTAAGAGCCTAATTTTCTTTTAAAAATACTACTTAATATGAATGCCTTCCCATCTGTATCCTGATTTTAAATGCTTTTCATTGCCAGCAATCAAGACTCTTTTCTGGTGCGAGATGAAATATACTTCCTGATATTGCAAGAGTAAGGTTTTGCCAACCATAATCAAATCAGTCCACTTTTGTACATTGTACAAAAGGTAAATCCTTTCCCAGTTGTGAAACTCTCATCCATTGTATCTAAGCAGGAAAATTCCAACAACCAGAAGTGGTTTAACATTGCGGAGCTTGTTGCATTTATTAACAAGAGTTCTAGTTTGCTCTTATTAAAAGGTTCCAATTCCAGTAAAGGGCATTTTGATGGTGAAAATCTACAAGCAACAATCAATGGTTAAATGTACTCTTTAATTCATACCTAAAAGATGATAGATACGGTTGGTGATAGCAGTGATTGTCCAGTTTGTTTACATCGGAATCGTTAAAAAGTAGTTAATTTGCACTATATCCTAAATGTGCATCTTTTGAATGGTTTGCATTTATGTACTTTGCATTCGAATAAAGCCCAGCACTTTTTGGTGATCCTAAACTTTCATATTCCCATAACTGCCATTAAAACTATTTCAAGGACATTATCACAGCTGAGCCTACAGTGGTCACTGTTGTGGTCACCTATTGTATATAGTGTACATGGATTGATAACTTTGCAATATTGCTAACCATTTTAAGCAAAAGGTTGCAGGTAGAATTTTTGATAGTGTGATTGCCAGCAAATTGGAGTTTTTCTTTTGGTTTTACGATCCTGTTTTCACCAGCGTTTCCCGTGTACACGATAGATTGCAAACGTTAAGCAAGTCGTGGGGATAAAATGTTTTTTTTAACATATATTGTAACAGATCCCAATTTAATACGTGTTTGAATTCTAAATGTAAAAGACATTCTATCCTGGCTATAGTTTACTATATTGATGCTGTTACGGGTGTGTGTGTGTGTGTGTGTTTATATATATTTAAATATATATATATATAAATGTGTGTGTGTGTGTGTGTGTGCCTATGAGTGTGCATGTGTGTGTGTGTATGTATATAGGGAAAAGTTCACATATTCTATTTTCATGCTCATATGATGGTCACAAGAAGCTAGTAGCATTGTATAAAGTTTGATAAAATAATACTGCAGTTGATAATCTGTGTGGAAATTATAAATAAAACTCTACCATTGTATATTGTGGCGTGCATGTCTTTGTAAGTTAAATGACTCTTTGCAGATAGTTTCGTGTTTTTAAATAAGTACAGTATCTTAAAAATGTTGCATTGGTATTTTTGACAGCGAAGCAATGTGCGACAGCTAAATTGGATTACAATCATCCCTAAATTATTGTGAGCTAAACTAAATGAACTGAAGGACAAACATTAATCATCTTAAGATTTGTTGCATCCTGTGCACATTTGAGACGTTTACTTTTAATGATATATCATAGCTTTGTAAGAACGGTTATGCTTTTTAGATATGTTTAAAGAAAGGGCTGTATTACAATGTGACTTCTGTTTTATCTTTTTACACCCTATTTGTAAAAATTTTGTTTATTTTTAACCCATTTCAATTAAATTGAACTGACTATTACAAACATTTTACTAAACCTTTCATGATGATGATCCACTTGGTGTCTTTTTTTTCCCCCCAACCCAGTGATTCTACACCTTATAATTTACTTAATCCTTGCAATTCAGTGTTCTTCACATTCAGTTGGTGGTTCTCGCACAGTGCACTCTTGTTTTTTAACACCATTATACTGAGGAAGTGGGAAGTATAAATCTGGCTTTCTGCTCCCCCATCAATGTACTATTGGAATCCATATGATTCACTTCAAACAGCCATGGGAATATTTTCGCAAATGAGAAACCAGTTGCTCAACACCACCAATATTCTCATTGGTTCTGAAGTTCTTCATGTGAATATTGTATTTTAATGGTTTTAGCAAACTGAGCTCGTAAAGTTTTATTTGGATTAAACATCTTGGCCTTATTTTTGATATTCCCTGATGTAATGGAATGTATGAAGTTAAACATTTCACAGGAGATGAAACTGACTTTTAACATCGCTATTTCACAATGTGATTGAAAAGATTAGGGTTAGCACTTTCCCTGGGGTAGTACTGACTCCTGAGCCACCAGTAGTAAACTGAGGCATTATTGATGGTTGATGGGTCTGTCCAACTCATCACGAGAAATGTCCTCAACTCCATATGTATCCCTTAAATAATGCTTCCTGAAGAAATGCTATGTATACTGTTTTTTTTAAAAAAATGCTCCATCCTTTCCTCGCATTCCACGCTTTTCCTTTTCCAATGAACGATGCCACTCTGCTCATGACTGGAAAGTTAAAGCAATATTTTGTTTCCTTCTTCACGTAATCAAGTGAATAGCATAACCCACCATCCACAGTTGTACGTGCACCACGATGCAATACAAATTTACGCAGCGCCCTTCAGGTCGGGAGGACATCCCAAAGTGCTGGACAGCTTATGGGTTTGCATCTAAGCTGGCGGGAGGGGCGAGGGGGCAAAGGTGGTCGAAAGCACGGTTAAAGAGGAGGCTCTTGAGTTAAAAGTTTCCAGCAATACACTTCACGTCTGACCCTCCCTCGTTGCATTGTTGGTGCCGAAATTTTTTTGAGAAATTTCAGTATGGAAAACCTTGGTCCCTGCACCCCCTCCCTGCCCCCAAAGCTTCAAGGAGTTTTAAGATCTCCCTCAAATGTCCAGCATCTTGCCTTAGAACTCTGCCTAGCTCTTGCCGAGTAAAACATCTGACAGGGTGACCAACATGCTCTCTCTCTTCCTCAATCAGGTACTTCGAGCTCTGCCCACAGAGAGAAATGTTTCCGCTCTCGTGAGGCAGAGCAGCAATTAACTGGAGGTAAAGACTATATAGGTGACGCTGATCTTAAGATTGTCATTTAAAAAGCAGCTTAATTCTGTGACGGTAGGATAGCAAGGTGGAGGGATGAGATCAGATGGGCCGAGGGACCTTCTTCAGCCCGAGCCTATCTTGATTCCTCGAACAACGTTTTCTACTAACGTGCGCGCCTGTGTCCTCAACGGCTCAAAATATCTCCAGCATCAGTTAAAAAGGTCTGAGCCCCAGAGATCAGCAGTTAGATATCAGTCCTGAACCCAGGCCTTAAGCATTGTGGTATTTTGCCAGCGGAGCTGAAACGGTTATACCCTCGTGGGATTACATGGTCTGCTTGCATCAGTCCATTTGGAATCCACTCCAGGCATTTCTGTGTGTGTGTGCGTGCGTGCGTGTGGAGAACGGGGCTTTCTGTGATGAAGCATGGACGCACAAATGTTGCAGCTCTCTGGAATGTTGCATAAAATCCTTTGACGCAAATCACGTGGGGGTGGGGGGGGGCATCGAGAATCTGGCGTGTGTATTCTACCAGCTGTCGTTGTGCCGCAGCCACCCGCCCGAGCGTTTTTTTTTTTGATTTGAAACAAACCTTTTGATCAGCAATTTGCCTCCTTAGAGGGGAAGCTTTTTAAAAAGAATCAAACATCAATATTGGTTGAGCAATCAATCAATACAACGCTACATTTTAGGACCACGATCCAAATCGATGCTTCTGTTGTACGGAAGGACTTCACTGGGTATCGTTGCTAGTGCAGTCGTTGTTGGAATCGAACGTATGCAGTGCAATACAAAATTACATTTGTATAGCGCCTTTCGCGTCGGGAGGATGTCCCAAGGTTCTGGACAGTCAGGGATGTGGACTCGAGCTGGTGGTCGGGATCGGGGAGAGAGGAGGGCGGGGAGGTAGCAGGGTAGTTGACGGCTCGGTCGAAGAGGAGGGTTTTGAGACGCGCCTTGAAGGAGGCGAGGGAGGGAGTGAGGCAAAGGGAATGTGGTATGGAGTTTCAGAGAGTGGGAGAAGAGAGGCTGAAGTTCATGGGTTTTATTTAGTTGGTTTAGAAGTTTGACTCTTTTTGGCCCGGCTTCCAAGAGCAGTAAACCACGAGTGACCATGATATTGTCCTCTCCTGATGTCCATCTATACACCTTCCAGCTAGAGTCTCTATTTTTAACAGCAGGATCTTTGCCTCATTTTGCTACCGCTAAAGTAGTGGGCGCCGGGGCTTGTTTGCAGCGACTCAACTGCTGTCCTCGCTCCGATAATATCACGTCTTTGAGACGTCTCGAAGCGCTTCACAGAATATACTGTAAAATTAATTGACTATATTTTGTGGGTGAAATATCTCCTCTCAGACAAGGATTGCACACTGATCTTCTGGACAGATTCCTGCTGCACTGGGTGATTAGCTTAGCCACAAAGCCGTTGGGAGAGCAAATGAGCATCTTAATCGTTGCCCTGCTTCGCTAGACTGAATAAATGTTTATTTGCGCACAGAGATCTCCGGGCCTCATCTTAAGATGATTTCCACTCTTGCGTGCCCGTCAAAAACACTGATGGATGTTTTATTTCTGTGAACCTTTAACAAAATAGGATGTAATAATAATAATAATACTTGCAATAACATTGTCAAAACATTTCAAAGTGCTTCATAGTATTTACCATAAATTGTAGTGTCTGCATTTGTAGGTGTTTTGGGAATAACATTTCCTTTGTAGTGATTCCATGTGATTGGGCAACTTTGAAACTCAAACTACAACTACTCGCCGCCCCGAAGTAGTGTTTCCACAGAGTTGTTCTGAATTTGCGCAGATCCAATCGCAGGCCGTGAGCTCTGGTTCTACTGTTCAGTGCAAGGTAAAACAGCTTATCTCCCTTCAGAATCTTAAAGACCGCAATCAAATCGCCCCTCAACCCTCTCTTCTCCAGCATGGACATGCCCAGTTCACCTAAATTGCTCCAAATTAGTCCAGCCGTAGTTAAATATCACAAAAATACTTGTGGGTGATCACGCGCTACATCAAATGCAAGGATTATTATTAATAATAATAATACAAGATAGCTTAGCGGATCTAAAAGAGAGTTCCGGAGGAACTTTGCACAGAGGGTGGTGAGATTGTGATGCTCAGTGCCAGAGTCTGTGGTTGAAGCAGAAAGAAGCTCTTCCCAACAACTAACTTAACATGTCAAAGTAACCTGGATCTGCTCCACAAGCCCGAGGTCTGGTTAATGTAAGCGGTGAAGGGGTTTTTTCAGTGTTGGCTGCTCCTGCTGTTTGAAAGCGTTCTCAGAGAACTGAGTGCCAACTCTTTCACAAAAAAAATAAATAAATTTTCCCCAAAAGGCAAGAGAATTGTTGACGGACTGGAAATGACCCTGGAAGAAATATGACATGTGAAGAGGGATATCGAAGAGCTTACAAAATCAGTTACAGATATTAATATTCCTTGCATTTGATATAGCGCCTTATCACATCCTCACAAGGTCTCAAACTCATGGGATTTCCTGTGCTATAAGGCGCTATAACAAATGCAAGGATTATTACTATTATTATTGCTGAATCTATTTGTGGGCTCTCAATTTGCACACTACAAAGTCCCACAAACAGCCGTGAAATGAACGACCAATTTATCTATGGAATTGTCAGCTAGGATACCAGGAGAAAAACTCCTTTCTCTTTTCGACCAATGCCAAGGGAATGTTAATGACCACCTCATCAGTCAGACACATCTGGGTTTAAAGTCTCTTTCAAAGGACAGGACCTCTGACACCGCAACTTTCTCCCAGCGCTGCATTGGAGTGTCAGCCCAGACCATGAGCTCCAAGTCGTGACACGGGGACTTGAATCCACAAAATACACAGTCAATTCACTTTACAGCGTATCCTGTGAAGTGCTTTGAGACGTCTCGAAGATATGACGAGTATAATTATGTCAATATTATTATTGAATCCACAATCCATGACTTCTAGCTGAGAGTGCTACCAGCTGAGCCAGCCTGATAGTGCACTAAGCTGACATGTAGATTGTGATTAACAAAGGCCAATAAAGAAAGCGCAAGGAAAAACACACATCACTCACTGCGTTCAGCCTTGCATCAAAGTTCCCTTTAAAGGAATCCAGGCATACCAGCCTCCTCGAAAGGGCTGCTGAAGCCTTCAAAATATATTTAGATTTGCAGAGCCAATGTGTGACGGAGCCATTTAAACAGGCTCTGAGACAATTATTAAAATATACCATTTGCAAGAGCATTAACAGGCTCTTCTGGGAAGAGGAAGTAATTTATCTCCTGACCTGAATAAATCACGCAGATGTGAGACAGTTGAACGGCAAAAATTTTATTCAATAGTCCAACTCCACATGAGTGACCCAAATAAGGTTATTGTTCAATTTATTAAGGCTAAATTGTGAGCAGGCTGCCCTGCGTGAGATCCGCTATATAAATGCAAGTTGTTATTGTTGTTGGTATAGATACTATAACATTACAGGGTCAGCCCAACCCCTCGAGACAGTTCAGAGAAGAGCAATGAATCTGGCCCTACAAAATACACAGCCACTAACGCTTTACAGTGAATCCTGTGAAGCGCTTTGATACATCCTCTTGACGTGAAAAGCGCTAACTCAAATGCAGGGATTATTTAAACCGCACGTAATGCTCCCGTCAATGTTCCCAACAGCACAGCGCTTTGGATCTAGCACAAGCGGGACAAGAAAAAAATGGGAAAGTTGAATTCCAATGCAGTTCCCCTTTGACCAGCAAGTTGGATTTGTTCTCCACAGGAATTAACGAGATGTACAACTGGGAGTTTATAGGGAAAAAAAATTCCAGAATGGTCAACTGCCACTGAAAGAAACAGCTGAAGGGAGGTGTGAACAGAACATTCAGAATGTACTGCCATGGAGTGCGAGACGAATAGAGGCAACAATACGAGAACGCTAATCATTTTGATTCAAAAGTCTTGAATTGTCTGCCGTTGGATGAACATGATGTCTGGTGCACCTTTCTTGCTACGAATATCGTATTCAAATCCTTAATTTACTCTGATCAGTGAAATTCCAATTTTATAGCAACCGATTTTAACGCAGAAGTGAGGAGGGAAAGGAAGTAAGGAGTTCTCATAAATGTTTGTCTGGTTCTTTTTTTTCAGTTCCAATAAAATAACATCCCTTTAAGCTCAGAGGCAGCTCAGGACAAAGACTTGAAGTGCGGATTAGTCCATCAACATTTTTAATGGAACCTTGCTTACCTGTTTGTACCCAGTTTAGGAGCCAAGCTTAGTTTACATGATGTTTTATTATCTAATTAGTTCTCCTTGTAAAGGCGGGTTTTGAAATGAGGAGAGAATGTGGAGCTCACTCCCAGAATATGTGCTAGCACATTCGTGTGCCGTGTCCAGATTTGCCTACAAATTCAGTCACTAGGTTGGCCAGCAATTGCCTTCGAAGCACTTTGAGTCGTTTGCCATTCGAGGCTCTACGTCAAATGAAAGGATTGCTGGAAAAGTTTTCCTCTTGTTCCTCCCGAGTTATCCAGTCACTCCCACATGCAGAGATATGAATCATATCTCATTGTAAAGTAGCGTTTGCTAATCAGATTGGAACCTCTAGGAGCTCAAGACAAACATTCAACCAACAGTGCCAAAATAACATGGGTTACTATCGCACCTTTGGATCACTCTGGCATTCTGTCTCCAACCACGGACATCATTCGACACAGCGCCAAGATTCTTCAGAATCATTAATTATTCCAGAATAAACACAGTGGACAACAACACGGACAGTGATTTATAACGCTTCTCTCGTACACGCTAAGGACTATATCGTAACTCCCTCGCAATTGCTGCTCCTGTCACTTAAGCATTTTTCACACTAACAAACACATGCTGAAGCCCATTTACTCCCAGCAAGGATATCATCTTTTATTATTGTTATTAATATACTCGGGTATTGTTATTATGTCAGCACCCAGACAGCCTATGCATCTTTTGGCAGCTCAGGGTTATGCAAAGTTCCTCAACAGTTCTTCAGCAGGTTAAAGTTTCATTAAAGCCTTCCATAGCCTTAGTCCTCCCTACCGTACCCCTGCCTCTGTGTCATCTTAACACTGTACCAACCTTCCCGCGCTCTCTGTTCGGTGCGCCCTGGCTTGCTCCATGTCCCCCAACCCTGCCCGCCCCACCATTGGCGGTCAACCCTTCAGCTTTTCTGCCCCCACCTTCTGGAACTCCATCCCTGAACTGTTCCACTTCGCCCCCTCCCCGCCCGTTTTTCAAGGCCCGTCTCAAGACTTCCTCTTTGACCGTTCTTTCAGCAACACTCCCACCCCCATTCTCCCTATCCTTCACCTCTCTAGATTCCAAGCCCCAGCTCTAGCGCCCCATCCTTCCGCCATGAAAGACGCTATACAAATGTAATTTGTTGTTGTTGTTCTTCCAGAAGAAAACAAAATACGCCATCACTTTGGTTTTGAAGAGTCTGTCTCGAATGTTGGAGCAAATGTTACATCTGGTACGGTGCATTTGATGAAAATATAGACTTGTTGACCTAGTTATTTTCCATCTGCCAAAAACATAGTACTGTAAAAGTGGAAAAAAAATCAGAGAACTACTGTACAATGTAGTGGTGAACACTGGAATTAATTTAATATGACTTTTATAGACAGATGGTCTTCTAATCAATATTTTAAGTCAGATTTGTCAGACTGATGGATATTGTTCACCGTAGACCGGGCACTCTTCGAATTTTATTTTTAAGCCATTTTCTTTACTATTTTTGTTAGTGAGTATTTACCTTTCTTCTCCATTTGAAAAGTTTAGCTTTAATAACGCTTTCGGAAAGTTACAAAATAATAATCCTCATGTCAGAAAAGTGATTCAATGTGCCTCAAAGGGTTACCCTATCATTTGTAAAGTCTGTCTTGCATTTTGCGGACAAACACGGCATTCAATTTGCAGACAGCAATTGTCTCACAAGCAGTCATGAAGTGAATGATCAATTTTATCTGGAGGCTTGTTGTTCAGTAGACCAGAAGAATCACCTCTTTTCCGATAGTGCAATGGGATCTTTAACGTCCACCTGAATAGGCAGACTGGACCTCGACTTACATCTTGTCCAAATGGTGTCACTCCCATTAATGCAGTGCTCCCCCAGTACTGCACTGGAGTATCAGCCTCGGCTATATGAGTTATAAGTTCTTTTTACATGAGGCTTGAACCTACAACCTTCTGACTCAGAATTAAGGGTACTATTTACTGAGTCAGGCTGACACTTCATAATTGTAAGATGTGGTTGGAGCACGTTATAGCCTTGATGTGTCATGGAAATTGTTCTGTACATAATTTATCCAAAGAAAATAGACTATAAATACTTTGGCTCATATTAGAATGTGGCACTTTTGCGATGTAGTTTAGATTCATTCACTGCCCTTTTGTCCTCTCACTTTTCTGTCATTTCACTTGATTATTTCAACTTATACAGTTGAAGGAATTCTCTAATTCATATGTCAGTCTTTTTAATGGCTTTTACCACTGAAAGGTATAATTTTGTGCCTTCAAATGGATAATAAAGTTGTTTTTTTCTGTCTCAGGAGGCGGACACACAACTCAGACCATGTGAGATCCGAAATTTCTCTCAGCACAAATTTGTCAGGGCTATTAAGCATCTGCCATGCTCCAATGTGTTACTGAAATGCTACGTTAATAGTTAGAACAGGTTATTTAGAGAAAGGTTTTTTTTTACACTGGTTTTAATTCCAGCTGCTGGATTGAGCGTAAGAGAGCAATGGTCCAAAATCACAATCCTACATTTTTTGTTGGCGGGAAGCTAGCAATACTTGCATTTGATATGGCACTTATAACCCGTCACAGTGTGTCAGCCTTGTGCAAGCGATAGCACTCTCGCCTCTGAGTCAGAAGGTTGTGGGTTCAGCCGCAGGTCGGGACTTGGAATCGCATAGTCTAAGCTCATGCTCCAAGGCAGTACTGGGGGCGTTGCATTGGAGGCAGTCCATCCTTCGGATGTTAAACTGAGGTCCTGTCTGATTGTTCAGATGGATGTTAAAGATCCCATGGCACTATTAGAAAAGAGAAGGGAGTTTCTCCCTGTGTCCTGGCCAGCAATCCCCCGAATAAAATTGATCATTCTTTCATGGCTGTTCGTGGAACATTGCCTTGCACAAATTGGCTGTGCCATGTTCATACACAAATACATAGTCACTCCACTTCACAGAAAAACCTATGAAGCTCTTTGGGACATCCTCCTAAGCGATCTTCAAAGTCCATCTAAACAAGCAGAGGCAGACAAGATCCTGGTTTAATGTCCCATCCAAAGGACGGCACCTCTCACAGTTGAGCATTCTGCTTACATTTGTTGCCTAGTTTAGTGTGGGGTTGAACCCACAAGCTTCTGATCGAAAGGCAAGAGTGCTGGCAAATGAGCCAAGCTGACATCTATCAGCAAAACAGATAAGCAATTAATAAAAACACATCTTGCAACACTGAGCTCTGGACGTGCACAGAAAACTATTTTAAAAAATGCAGCATCGAATCAATATATTGATGTCCTCAAATAGCAGTGTTATTCACACAAACGTTCTTTCTATCAGCTTCCCCCAAAAATTGTTTGTGCTGTAAAAACTACTGCGTTTTTTGGTACTACTACCAATTTCTTTAAAAAAATTATGGGACTTGGTCTTGGTAAATATGACTATTTGTAATAAAATTGGAGCAAACCACATTTATGCAACAGAGGCTCTCGATGTTTCTACATATGAATCATTGTACCAGGAGCCTTTCTATTGATAAATTCTTATTTTTCCAAGGTTCGAGTTTCTATCAAGTTCCCTGCAGAATCCTTGGCTTGATTCATTTGTGGCTGTTGATAAAACTATGAATTACCCAGGAGAATGTGAACATGCCTATCGTAACATGCGAGCAATGAGTTACTAGGTAATAGGTGTCTTATCAACACAATACAAAATTACATTTATGCAGAGCCTTTCAAGTCGGGAGGATGTCCCAAGGCACTAGACAGTCACGAATATGAAACCACTGGGTCCAAATCCCAGTGCTGCATTGAAGCTTTGGACAGTTGTCAGGGTTTCTCAATAAGTCTCCCTCTTTGTCATGATACTGTTCGTTCAACTCTGGGATTCAGATCAAACTTTAATGGGCACGTTTGTTTAATGGGAGCATTTCACTCAGGATTTGTTGGCCATGTACTGTAATGGAAAATTGTCCCATTAGGAGGAATATTGGAAACCAAGATTGTGGTTTGCATACATGGTTCAGAAGCCACAATGAATCTGATCCAATGTTTTAGAGGCAAACAAAGTTCAGTTAACGATTGGGCAGATATTGAACCATGGACAGTTTTTGAGGCTTCGAGGCTACCCTGCTGGTAAAGATACAGTCATAGCGTTTCAGGTAGGCCTGATTGCGAATTGGAATCATTACATATTTCCAGTGCTCTTTGTTAAAAGAAGCATTCACATACAGAGAGAGATTTGCTTGCCACCAAGATATCCCCAATAAGACTCGCACTGTATCATGATACTGTTCATTCAACTCTGGGAATCAGTTCCAAATCCAGTTGAATCATAGTTGATTATAATCTCCTCTGTTTGCCAAACATTACGGATTACAAGATGAATATCTTCTGACAGTCAGTTCAGTTCCCGATGGACAGAAGCCACAGTGCAAAGCTACGCCAACCACTGCTTTTGCAATCGTCTCTTGGCAGGTCACATAGACAAAGCAATGGAAAGATCGTAATGGTTCAGTAGAGGTGTCGTTCTGATGCTGGGTTGAGGCGATGGGCAGTTGTCAAGGTATCTCAAAACGAGATCCAATTCGACTTCACTTAATCCAGATATTTGGTGCTGTCATTGAACATGAACCAGAACATTTCTCAATGCTGTCGTCTTTTATTGTTGCGAATATAAGTGAATGCAAAGAAATTAAATGAGACAAAATTATCCCATGTAGTAGCAACACTTTCTGGAAAAGATCTGATCTAAAAGCATGGTTAAGACAAGGCCTCGACTCTCTGTTCAGGTGTATGTTTCGACACATTTAACATGTTAATTGTCGATTTGAAGCTGAACAGAATCAGAGAAAATCATGCACCATAATCTCCAGAGATAGACTCCATCAACAACAACAAACTTACATTTACAGAGCGCCTTTCACGTTAGGAGGATGTCCAAAGCACTGAATAGTCAGGTGTCGGGGCCCGAGCATGGGGGAGGGGTGGTGTAGGGGTGAGGGAAGGCAGAGAGGTGGGAGGGCAATGATCGAAGACCTATTAATGAAATCTTGCTGTTGTTGTTGAAGGAGGCGAGGGAGGAAGCGAAGCGAACGGACCGTGGGATGGAGTTCCACAGGGTCGGGGCAGAGAGGCTGAAAGCCCGGCCACCGATGGTAGGGTGGGTCGGGCGGAAGACATGGAGCAGGCTGGAGCCTGATGAATGGAGGGAGCGGGCAGGTTAGTAGAGAGTCAGCAGGTCAGAGAGGTAGGAGGGGACAAGGCCATGGACGGCCTTAAAGGTGAGGCCGAGGAACTTGAATTCGATCCTCTGGGGATGGAGAGCCAGTGGAGTCGGGCGAGGGTGGGAGTGATGGGGTCATGGAGCCTGGTGCGTGAGAGTACACGAGCTGCAGAGTTTTGGATGATCCGCAGCTTGTGAAGGGAAGAGTTGGGAAGGCCGATGAGGAGAGAGTTTCCGTAATCAAGCCTTGATGTGACGAATGTGTGGGCGAGGGTTTCGGCAGCCTGAGGGGTGAGGCAGTGGCAATGTTGCTGTGTCAGCTTCTAACACAGTCTTACCGTTCATGTCCGATTGAACAGGTTTTGTTCAATGCAGCTTCCTCGGCTGTCTCAGCTTGTGCACATCTGTGAAGTTTTCTCTTAGAGAACGCCAAATATATTCTTCCAATGAAAACAATAGGAGCTAGCCGGAGCATGGGACCTTGCGTTTGATCTCCATTTATTGCTCTTTCGCAAGCTCAATAAAAATCGGTCACTCACTCCATGACTGTTTGTAGGACACTGCTGAGCACACACTGGCTGCTGTATTTTGCCCATAAAATAGTCGATCCACTTTACGGTACATCCTGCGATGTTATTGAGACGTCTCGACCATGTGATAAGGTGCTATGTCGAATGCAATGATTGTTATTGTTATTTTAGATTATACCGCGAGAATTCTCACTGCCTACGAGCACAGTGCGATTGTGAGCGTGAGTGACAGAATAGGAGGACTTTGCTTCCCACTTAAAATCATTGGAAACGTAATCAAATTGATTGAGAAGCTGAGCTGACAAAATGTAAGGAGTTTAATAGTACTTTAATTCTTAAACGCGCTATGGTAATAATCCTTGCATTTGATACAGCGCCTTATCACGTCTCCGAGACGTCTCAAAGCGCTTCACAGAATACACTGTAAAGTGAGTTGACTCTGCGTATTTTGTGGGTGAATGTTTGGAGGGATCGCTCACTGGTTTGTCTTGGAGTTGTGATATGTCCATATTCCTGAACTGCCAGATAACACAACCATCAATTCTATTTTTTTTAATCCTTCATTTCCTGTTTTCTTTTTCTTCTGGGGCTGCTCAGAACAGGGTGACGTATCATACATCAGCCTTTAGATCAGATTTGTTAAAGGGTGATTCATTTCTTCTTAGAAGTAATCTACGTGCCGTCACTCAACCTCAGTTCCCTCGGGATTACTTACAATCAGCAAATATCCTGCGTTCACTTAGGTTCTCAAACCAGAAGAAAAATGTGTTGACTAAACTAAATAAACCAGTGTTACCCAGAAGTGGAGGAAAACAATTGGCTGCTGAGTTCACCTGCAAAATACAGTCACTACATTTCATGGTAAAATCATGTGAAGTGCTTTCAGACGTCTCAACAATGTGACAAAGTGCTATGTCAAAAGGTACCTTCAAACAAAATAATAATAATAAATTGGTCACTTCACTCCACGACTGTTTGTGGGGACGCTGCTGTGCGCAATTGGCTGCTTTGTTTCGCCCACAAAACATGCATTCAATTCATATTTTCTGAAGCGCTTTGAGGTGTCGAGAAGACGTGAAAAGCGCTATATAAAATGCAAGGACTATTATTATTATAATATCCTGTGAAGCACTTTGAGACGTAATAAGGCGCTTTATCAAATGCAAGGATAATTTGTTATTATTATTAAAGGTGGCATCAATGCCACTCTCTGGTCAATCAACCAGAAGACACACTTGAATTGGGTAGGATGTGTACCCCAGATAGACATCCCTTCATTCCCAATAACAAACATTAGTTTATTGAGGGAGGTCAAGCCAAAATGTGAATGTCACTCAGGACTGAGATTTCAATTTACTTTTCCTAATTGGGAATCCAGGGCTCAAACACTACAGCTACTGGTCTGACCACAGTTTTTGCGTGATTAATGAAATGCTATTTCTGTCTGGCACTCTATGAATGAGATAAATGCGAAACAGATGCAAACCATTAAAACAAATAACGCCTTAACTTCTTTAAGAGCCTTTTACAGAACACATGGAAGCAAAAAGACGCCTTTATACCTCAAACGTGAAATTGCACCGTTCGAATTGAACGAGAACAGCGCTATGATCCCCAGAAAATATCATCCGTTTCTTTCGTTTTCATCTCGTTTACAGCACGCAAACATGCACAAGGCCAGCGCTACAAGTGCCAAAGCAAGAGTTAATCAGTCTCCAGGTGTTCTCTGTTATTTCAGTGATGTTTTTGCAAAGGATGATTAATTAGAGAGCTGCGTATGTGTGCTGTTCTCTGAGGTTAACCAGGGTTGCAGTCGTGCAGTTTTGCTCCAAACTTTTTCGCAGCCTCAAGGAATGCACAATTCTGTGCACATTACCTACTCGGGGAAAACACATATCGGGAGAAAATTCAGGGAATAAAAATACCTTGTGGTTTATTTTGTTCAACCTCAAAATTGTGGCTGCTTTTAATTTTCTACAGGCGCAATAAAGTGGGTGTGATGGCCCGATGAAAAGTTTTGTTTTTATAAAAAAAAAGTTTGGCGTTGTTAAACCAAGTTTTAAAAAAAAAAGTCATTCTCGAATCTTGGATTTATTACGTCATGAATTAACCCAATATATGAAATACATCGGTCTTGTTCTTTGTAGTTTCTCACTTTCACGCCCTGGCACCTCCCTACCTCTCCCATCTGCTCACACCCCACTCCACTACCCACTGCCAGTTGACTCAGGTCTTCTGAATGTCCCTCATCCCCTCCGCTCCATCATTGGCAACTGTATTTTCAGACCTTGTGGCCTGAATGCCTCTGCCTCAATCCCTCCGTCTTGCACCCTCTCTGCCCATCTTCAGATGACACCTGAAGACTTTCCTCTTCAACCGTGCCTTCGGTCACCTCCCCTCTCCTTCCAGCTTGGTAAAAAAACACACAAAGCTATTAAGCACTCCAAGATGTTATCTGTGTGTAGGCCTCTATATGAGTGAAAGTCGGTCTTATGGTAGGAGATTATTTCTGGAATTATATGTTATAAATAATACCTTTCTTCTCAATGATAGGTGCAAGTAAATACCTTTATACATGTGATTCGGATTATTGGGCACAAACATTGCAAATTGCACACGATGAGTTGCCTGAGTCATTCAGAGCTTAAAGTGTCATGAGGAACTACACAATAGAGAGGCTTATTCCTCCTGGGAATGAACTGGCTCCTAGGAAACCAAGCCAAGTGGGACTGCAGCTTTACAAGAAATACTGAGAAGTGTAGACATTTCCTCAAGCCCCAGCAGGTAGACAATGCTAATTGGACGTGTTTTACTTGGAATGGTTTTACGTCCTCCTTTCCATTCACGTCACACACTTGAATGGCATCGTTCTTTATGGGTTACGAGCGAAGGTAATTCTCGTGGGTCTTGTTCGGGTTCGGTCAACCCAAGTCTGCGTTGACAAAACCGCCTCTAATTTCGCAAAGCTTCAATTTGCCAATTTCCTGAACCCTCCCTCCAAAAAACAAAACAGGTTCAAAGGAACATAACCCAGTGGGAGTGGTATGGGAACTCGAGGGAGACAGGATCCCAGGTTACACAGCCACAAGGGGACAATGGAGAGCCATCACCAGAGCAGCTTATCTTCACTGATATGCTCAGTGAGACTGGCTTCGGCAAACAGATCATTTGCACTTTGAATGGAGAATATAATAATCACCCTTATTTATTGAAGAGGACTCCTCTCAGGGCTGCAGCTGAACTTTTGATACAGCAAAGATAGGGATGATATTCCCTGCCTATTTCACAGTCCTCTTGATTTAAGACTCCGCTTTCTGGAAGAGAAACGAGCCATTGGGTGATAGTGCCCTGACCTGAACACTGGTTAAGATGTATCTCCGAGAGTTGAGAGGTTATCTGTAAAAGGTCTTTCATGTATTTCATCACCACACCAGATCCAACTACAAAGAGGCTTTCAATTAAGCATCTTATGCTCTGTGACAGATCAAACACAATCCCTCTCAATCAAAAGATTAACCCCGAATCCTTAGAATATGATTAAAGGAGAGGTGTATTCCACTGAATTATCACACACTAGAGTTTTTAAGGGAGCTATTGGGAGGGGGGAATGGGGAGATATTGTAATTGCTGTTAAATCGACAACTTTTGAAAATGTTTACTTATAAAACATCTGTCGTCAATTGTGCTTTGCCTTCTCTCAGATATTGTTTATCGGCCTATTTTCTGCTTGAAACTACTGCCTGGAGGCAGACTGAAGATCAGATTTTTGCAAAGAAATCATCTGTTTCAGACAAGACGTTCCATCCCAGTGAAATGATGAATGGGAGTGTTGCCTGGCAGCCAATGGTACCCATTCAGGGTCATTAATAGCAGTATTTCCAGATGTCATATTAAAGGGGGGGTGGGGGGGAAGTTTGACAGAAAGGGAAAGATATTGCGTTTGCTTCTAAGTGGTAGCGCACTTGACTACAGGCACTTTGAATTACAATTTAAAAAGTTGGCACTTAAAAGCAAGCAAAATATCACACTTAAAATACCTTTTTGCAGGCGAACCAGCAATTTTAAAGCACAAAATTGTAATCCTGCTAATAATAATAATCCTTGCGCTTAATATAACGCCTTATCACATCTTCGAGACGGCTCAAAGGGGCTTCACAGAATATTTCATACGTCACTTTTCATGTCTGGAGAACGTCTCAAAGCAACTAATTTGTGAACAACAACATCCCACAAACAGCCTTGAATGGTCAATTTTATTTCGGGGGAACTGCTGACCAAGACACAGAGAGTAACTCCGTTCTCTTTTTAAATCGTGCCATGGGTCCTTCCGAACAGACCCCGGTTTAACA